>NC_087266.1:25650016-26997159 GCF_015220805.1 Pogoniulus pusillus
CCCTGTTCTTAACAGTATTTTCCAGTTGGTCTATTCTGATGTTCCAGGAAGAATTAGAATGTGAAGCATTTGAAAAGGGCCTTTCAGTGTGTGAACCTACTAAATTAATGCAAAAAAGGAATCCAGATTCCTATGTCCTCTGGTCAGGCTTCTGGACAATAGTCAAAATGCCCATCTGTAAACTTTGGAGATACCCACTGCTGGAAAAGTGGATGCTGAGATGCCTCTCTACCTTTACAACTTGAATTTTGCTTCAGCATGTATATTGGATTAGTAATTGTTTTGTTATATTACTGGAGTAGGACAGTGCTAGTGACTGTCCCAAAGGACAGTGCTAGTGACTGTCCCAAAGTTTCATGGCTGTGAGGTAACCAGCTGCCCACTCCCTGGGGACCTCCATACTGTACAAAGAACAACATTTGTCAGCAGCACCTGGACACATGGATAGGGCAGAAGCTGCAGGATGTTCCACTAGAAGCTCCATCTGAATAATCAGATTTGCTGATGAGCAGTTTGTATGCAACCAAGGTAAGACAGACACAGTTCTGTAGACAATCATGTGAAATAATCATATGTGAGTGCTTAAACTGCCTGAGCATTAGTATACTTAGATGGTAGATGGTGGAGAAAAACATCGAATCATGTTTCCCTTTGCCACTTAAGCCAAGAAAGTGGAAGAAGTTCTACCAAGAATAAGGTAGCTCTCAAGAGAATGATAAAAATAATGAGATTATAAAAAATAACCAAATAAAGAGTAAAAATGTAACACATCCAGTTTGATGTTATGAGACTTAAATGTGTTTCCAAGAAAAGGCCTGGAGGACAGCTCTGCTAGCAAAAGTGGCGGACAACAAAAGCATTAGCAGGGGATTATCGGAGCAGATTTTAGTGGACTAGATTCTCAGCTGTGGTAGGTCCTAGGCAGATTCCCTACAAGACTAAGAAGATGGAGCAATCATTTTGTACTTCATAGGGTAATGACATGACATGAAGATGCTACCTTACAAGTATCCTGCTTCCTGCACTTCAGTTTGCAGTAATATGTCCATGATGCAGAATCAATAGGACAGGACCATTAAATAATTATCAGTAGCTGTGTAGCCAGAGAAGCATGTAGCTTCATGCAGCTGAGTTGGCTGCTTGATAGCTAACAGAATGTCTCAAGACTGGGGTCTAGGTCTTGACTTAATCTAGGCCCTACCACACTTAGGAGAGCTTGAAGGACACCATCAGATACGGAGTACCTCACTATGAGCCGCTTGAGCTCTCTGTGAGTTAATTGCAGAATGTCTGGAATTTTGATCTGCTTATTATGTAAGTTCAAATGTTTTATCCCTTACAGCATTAGCTGTGGCTTAATGACCACTTGCATTTTCATATACAGGGATCTCCAGTACTTTCAGGTTTTCTTTCAAAACTGTCACTAAAAATACCTATTAATGTTTTACTGCTGCTGAAAACAAGAAACATTAAATTAAAACATTAATTTAAATAGTTAAGTGTTTTTGCTAAACCAAAGACAACAGCACAAAACAGATGTACTTCATGACAGCATATTTTAGCACATCAAGTATAACAGCCATCCACTGTGGCAAGCCTCCTTATCATGAATCTTTAATCAATAAAGAATGAGGATAGGTAATTCTGGGCCAATGATTTAAGAAGAGAGGACCTGAGTAAGGCATTTGACTCTGTCCCACATGACATCCTGGTCACCAAACTGGAAAAAGACAGACATGATAGGTGGAGCACTGCTGGATAAGGAATTGGCTGGATGACTGCATGCAGAGAGTGGTGACCAATGTCACAATGTTCACCCAGAGACCAGTGACAAGTGGCGTCTCTCAGGGGTCAGTGCTGGGACCAGTGCTGTTTAAGGTCTTTGTCAGTGACATGGACACAGGAATCGAGTGCACCCTCAGCAAGTTTGCAGATGACCCCAAGCTGTGTGGCACAGTCAACTTGCTGGAGGACAGGGATGCCATCCAGACCTGGGACCTGGACAGGCTGGAGAGGTGGGCCCAGTCCAGTCTCATGACATTCAACAAGGCCAAGTGTAAGGTCCTGCATCTGGGTCGGCCCAATCCCAAGCACAACTCCAGGCTGGGTGGCAAATAGCTGCAGAGCAGCCCTGAGGAAGAAAACCTGGGGGTCTGGGTTGATGAAAAGCTCAACGTGAGTTGGCAGTGTGCACATGCAGCCCAGACAGCAACTGTGTCCTGGGCTGCATCAACAGAAGTGTGGAGAGCAGGGCAAGGGAGGGGATTCTCCCCCTTTACTCTGCTCTCATCAGACCCCACCTGGAGTATTGTGCGCAGTTCTGGAGCCCCCAACACAAGAAGGACATTGAACTGTTAGAGCAAGTCCAGAGGAGGGCCATGAAGATGATCAGAGGGCTGGAGCAACTTTTCTATGAGGACAGGCTACGAGAGTTGAGGCTCTTCAGCCTGGAGAAGAGAAGGCTTCGAGGAGACCTTGTAGTAGCCTTCCAGTATCTGAAGGGGGCCTGCAGGAAGGCTGGGGAGGCACTATTTACAAGGTCTTGTAATGAGAGGACAAAGAGTAATGGGTTTAAACTGGCAGAGGGGAGAATCAAACTACATGTTAGGAAAGAGTTCTTTCCATTGAGGGTGGACACTGTAACAGGTTGCCCAGGGAGGCTATGGATGCTCCCTCCCTGGAGGTGTTCAAGGCCAGGTTGGATGAGGCCTTGAGCAAGCTGTTGTAGTGGGAGGTGTCCCTGCCTATGGTGGGGGGTTGGAAATGGATGATCTTTGAGGTCCCTTTCAACCTAAACCATTCTATGATTCTATAACCTGGCTGACCTGGTTTAGTGTGTATGTCCCTGCTTACTGCATGAGGGCCAGACTAGATGACCTCTAGAGGTCCCTTCCAGCCCAGACTGCTCTAGGATTATATAATAAAACTTACCTATAAATTAATCTGACTGTGAGTTTAAGGAATTATCATTATTTCCCTGATTTGTTATTATTTCAGAATCTTAGTATCCCTTTAGTATGAATCCAGAGCTATGCAAGCCCAATCAAGCAGGAAGTATTAGGTGAAATTAATGTCATGATACAGTACCTGGAGCTCCTCTGATCTTCATGCTAAGCATTCTTAAGGCTCATTACAAACAGCCTGATTTGTTTCTGTATTTTCTCTACTACCTATTGCAATATTCACCTTCACTCTAAGCTAGGTCTAATATAATTAAAATCTAATCTCAGGCAAGCCTATAAGCTTATTCTTGACTAAGCAAGAACACTGATTTTGGTAAATTACCTGCCAAATGATAATTCTAGGATTACTTTATCTTAAGCAGTCTGGAGAAAAGTAAAAGAGACCTAAATTACCTTCTACACAAGGGTTGTTCCATATTTGATACCAGAATGCATTCACCTCTCATCTCTAAAAGTCTTAAAAGTTTTTGATCCTGTATTTTGATTTTGCAGTGCACTACCTGCCACCTTCTTGACAATCACACTTTTTGAGTACCTGTTGAGAGCTGTTTTCATATGAGCTGAAAACACCAATCCAGGACAACAACATGAGAATTTAGCATCTTACTCACTGGTGCAGTGCTGCAGTATTTTATAACTTGCACTAAAAAACACTGCACATTCTGGATGCACCCAGAAACAAGATCACTTTTTAATAATGGGAATACACGGTGCATGAAGAACCAGGTGAAAAGCCATACATACGTACAGGACAAAAAAATGATCCTTGCACCAAAGGCCTTACAGCCTAGTTGAGATTTGTATTCTAGATGCCACATCGAAGATGGTATCTGACATGCAACTGTGAAGGGAACAGCCATTGTTCAGTTATGTGCTTGTTCTCAAAAGTGTAATCCAGGCTTGGACCTCAAATGGATGGTGAATAAAACATGTAGGAAGTCATGTGAGCTATGGAGAGGATGAGTAGCTCTGAAACCCCCAGAGTTCTGTGTTCCGCATCAGTCAGCTGTGATTTTTTATACCAGCATAGAGGCTGTATGAATGGTTCTCAAGAACAGTTGGCTTTCACAACTAGAGGATGCTCAGGTAACTACTACAGATTATTACAATTTCTGAACTAGTGCCAGTAGGTAATGCATGCAAAAAGAGAGATGGTCCTTCCCCCCCAGTAGTTCTAATGATGCTTGCAATTACAGTCTGAAACCTGCCATTTTGCGTACACGAGGAAACATGTACATACAGGTGATTTCAGTGTGCCACTAACTTTCCAAGCTACTCTGTTTCACCAACCACTCTAGATCATAAAGCACAAGATTATGGAAAAAAAAAAAAAAGAAAAAAATGTTAATGAAGTCATAGAATCATAGAATCAAACAGGTTGGAAGAGACCTCCAAGCTCATCCAGTCCAACCTAGCACCCAGCCCTATCCAGTCAACTAGACCATGGCACTGAGTGCCTCATCCAGGCTTTTCTTCAAGACCTCCAGGGACGGTGCCTCCACCACCTCCCTGGGCAGCCCATTCCAATGGGAAATCACTCTCTCTGTGAATAACTTCTTCCTAATATCCAGCCTATACCTACCCTGGCACAACTTGAGACTGTGTCCCCTTGTTCTATTGCTGGTTACCTGGGAGAAGAGGCCACCCCCCACCTGGCTACAATGCCCCTTCAGGTAGTTGTAGACAGTTTATAAGATCACCCCTGAGCCTCCTCTTCTCCAGGCTAAACACCTCCAGCTCCCTCAACCTCTCCTCATAGGATTTGTGCTCCAGGCCCCTCACCAGCTTTGTTGCCCTTCTCTGGACACCTTCCAGCACCTCAACATCCCTCTTGAATTGAAGGGCCCAGAACTGGACACAGTACTCAAGGTGTGGTCTGACCAGTGCTGAGTACAGGGTCCTGGCAACTTTTCCATTCTCCTTTAAAAAAAACTGCACACACCCTCCCTTCCTCCCTTCCCTTCAGCAAATACCATTCGTGTTTAAGATTAGATTATTTTTCTTCTGATTCCTCTTTAGCTGCCGGAGAGTGACTCATTGTCAGATTGATTTTATTACAATTACAGACCTTGTTCTGCTGGTGTTACAAGTGAAAACTAGGAAATACAAAGGAAAAGGTCAACACAGAAAGACTCTACAAGCCAGCAGATGTTAAACAGTGCCACCACTGATTACTGTTGATTTCATCAACGTGTTTTCTAGTCTAGGATTTATTTATTTTTTTAACAATAATGCAACAGAAATTAGTTACACTTCTCAGACACCCTCTTGAAAGGCTGGGTTTGTTTCTGTGCCACACATTATCATTTTTAGATCTCAGATATAAGAGTTAAAAAACAAAAGTAATACTTTAATAAAAGGGATATTGCATACTTACTGTGATTATAATAATAAAGATCAGCTGTCCATGTGTTAATTGGAAAGGTTTATAAATTGGGTAACAGAAATAATTTAACATCAGCTGTTCTTCTAAGACATTGATAATCTGGGAATGTTTGTTTCAAAAGATACTTTCAATGTTAACTTTTTAATACTATTATTATGGAGTTATTATAATGTAACTGTGGTGTTAGAACAAGGCATACTGAACATACTGTGCGGTGTCTAAATAATAGATATAGTTTATGACTCTAATTTAAACACTTTGAAGATAAAAACACACTTAGAAAGAGTGAAAGTCTTTTCCTGAGAAGATCTATCTGGTGTTTGCCATTAAGTTATTGCTAGGAGTCAAGGAGAAAGGTCAAGTCCAAGGATCTTGCTTTGTCAGAAAGTTTATTTAGCATTAGTAATCAGGAGCATTAAACTTCTACTTTACTGTAATAATTGCAATTTAAAAAAAAAAGATGTCTTTTTCAGAGAGAAACTAATTAGAGAGTAGGTATTTAATTGCACTATCCTCATTGCTGCCTTTATCTAACAGCCTACATTATGCAGCTAAATATTTTACCCCTGAGAGTCTCCTCAATTTGTTCTGAGATGCTGACACAGTTGTAATAAAAAGCACAGCTACCTTAATGGTTTTGCAGGGGAAACAATTAGTAAACCTTACTGGTTTGGCATTTCAGAATCAATTAGCTATGCTGGAGAAGTTCTACAAACAACACTAATGCAGTAACACATGGCAGATGTTATTAAAGCCAGAGGAGAAATAAATATAATTGGAATTAACAAAACAGTTTAAGTTGTTAATGCTATGTATTGCTTATTTACTATGTTTCATTCTGGGGAGAAAAAAAAAAGAAAATCTAAAGCTCATCATTGTAGATAATAATATTTTCCCCTTTTTTATTTTGGAGAAGAAATGTTAGGTGTAACAACTAACATTGCTTCTGAGTGGTTAATGAATCAGATATAATTTTAAAGTGCAGGGAGGGACCTCTCCTGGTATCCTAAATTCTTTTACCCAAAGGGACATGCCTGTTGGAGAACATGACTGTCCTCAGCAACAGATACATCAGCTCCACAGAAGAGACTCAGTTCAAGAACAAAAGAGGATAAATAAAGATAAGGAGTCAAGAGAAAATTCAGAATTTTCATTGCAACATTTTTGTCATAAATAGTGGAAAATCAAAATAGTGTAAGGTACGGTAAAAAAAAAAACACAAACCAATGCTTGTGTGATTATTTTTTTTTAATATCTAACTGCAAATAAATGCTTTGATATCTCAAATCACCAAGATGTCACATTCTGGCACATGAAACAAAACAAACTTTGAGTTAGTCTAACAGTATGCTGCACAGGTGGGATCTTTTTATCTAGTAATAGGTGTCTACAACGCAAACACAGTTGAGACAGTTCTATATGGGGTTATCAGTTGCCTCACAAAATAAACTTCTGAATAAAGCACTCTCTAATCGTGCTTGTTTTGGCCTTTGGCTGGGATGTCCACTACAAGCAAGAAGTCAGAGAAATCAACACATGCATTTTGGACAAATAGAGTTTTCCACACAACTGTAGTTGTGCAGCATTTGCCTTGCCTAACTGAACAGTTCCACAAATGTCTGCTGTGGTACTGTGAGATCTCTCTGCAGTGCTGAAGTTTCGGGAAGGTACTTAATAAATGTAAAAAACCCAAAACCAACCAAATAAGTGTAAACCTCACATGAGGTGTGAATACTCTAAGAGACTATTTGAAAGTAAATGCTAATAGAAAAAGCTGCTGATGCCAAAGTGCTTTCTCTCGGTGACAAAAACACATTTGGTATCAAAGCTGCCTTCGAGGCCTAACTTGTTCAGAATGCTTTTGTTTCCAACAGGCTGAAAGTTAGAATTAGATTTATATAGCAGACTTAGCCCTTATATTTACTAAATGCTCAACAGGTGAACTACAGAGGGACTGAAAGATAAGATGTTGTGAAGTAAGAAGTGATAAGAGGTGATGCCTTATAACGCAAAATAATGATAAAGGCTGGTTCATGATACACATTCTATGTTGGTTGCAATGTATCACCTGCAAGGCACAGGCCCCTGCTACTCAGATATTATCCCCTTGAGACTGCCATCCTCACACATTATCCCTACTCCTTTCCACCCACCTAAGATTTGCTGTTGGAAAGACTCTTGTGGGCACCTCCATTGACTCTTCAATTGAAAAAAGCAGTGAGTTACTCAAGGTCTACTGTTAAAACCGTTTCAGCTAACCTAGCTGAAACGAGTTGCATCATAAATGAGCAGCTTAAAAGTGAGACCTAGAGAAATAGCAACTGGCCAGGTGGTGAATTGCAAGATATGGGAACACCTGCAGCTGGGTTAGCTACAGCAAAAAAAGGGTGTATTTCCTGAAGAAATAGAGTCCTGTGCCACTATGATACCTCAATGGCTTGCTGATGAGAAACTGTGGTACATACAGGGCAGAAATGAGAATAATAGAATTAGTGTGCAGTGTCACTCAGGACATTGTGTAAACAATGGTCATCTTCTACCAAAAGCAGAATCATCATGTGGAGAAGATTCACAGAGTTGTCAAAAAACATCAAAAGAAAGGGATGTTCAACTCATAGGAAGGACAATAACAGCAAGGGAGATACTGGAAAGCGCATAAACAATAAATGGTATCCCAAGGACTCAGTCTTAATTTGTAACTCTGAAACAAGGACATCCAAAACTATTATTTTCTAAAATGAGAACAGAAACCAGATTTCTGACAAAACAGGAGGAAGTGATGGCATACATTTCTACATGACGCTTTGAGAGCAAGAGCTTAGCAAAAGCCAAAAGAATTCAGCTTTTTGGATATCAGATATATCCAGCTTTGCTATTTCTACACATTTAAGAACTCAAGCAGAGGATGAGATCTATACCGTTAGCAGCATATTCCATGAAAGTCTACTCACCAAGCTATCTGAGTATTAATGCTCTTCTTGGAAATTCCTGTTTGCAGCCACTGAACAAAGACACTGTGGCTGTCATCCAAATGACAAGTCCAATAACTCCCAAAACGTCTAGCAAATATCCAAGAGTTAAATGTAACAGTAGAAGACACTTTAACATTCTAATTACGTTTTAAAGTAACAATTAACAGCCACAAGTGAAGTGCCTTCATTTTCTTTGCCTTCAATTAATTTCTTTACTTTCTGTAGTAGAAAACTCTAGATTATCTAAGTGGTGCAACACAATCCACTCAAACTAATTACAGTATAAATTTCTACTCAATTCATTTAACTAAGCATTAGTTGGAAACTTCTTGGGAAACTCTTACCAAAAGAGTGAAACCCTTCTTTTATATAAATCATTTGAAAGAATATAAGAAAGGGAAGAAATCCATTGAAATTTGTCTCTTAGAAAGCTGATGAATAAGCTAATCTGTTAGCCAGCAGCTCAATGTTCAATTGTTTCAAAATGGCATAGGAACAAATCACCAGAAGAACAGCATTGTTCTGAGCTATTTTCTTTTCTTAATTAGTCCTAATACTATTTTATAAAAGTATTATTCTCTTTTTTTTGTGTATCTTTGATCAGAATGCATAAATATGCAAAATATAGAAAATAAGCCCACAAATAACTCTGAAAGTTAAAGCTTGCACCTTTAATTGGAATTGCAGTTCTGAACAAACTACCAAATTTAGGTTTTCAGGATATAAATGGAGTATCTTAATTTTATTCATCAAAAACAATGGCACAGTGCACATACATACAAAACCCACCAGAAATAAGTGAAGGTCATAGGGCTAATCACTTTGGCTTATTTCCCTTTTCTGTACTCCCATCTGCCTATTTTCTCTGCTCTTTGTATATGAAAGGAACAACTTGAACGCAGTTAAGCCAAAGTTTGACCTACTTTTTGTTAATTTTAATGAATTTCCTTCTTTTCTGGCAAGATCTCTGTAATTTCTATGCCTTTTACTTAGCACAGTTTCTCTTTAAAGCAAACTAAATAATGCCATGTGTTTTGCTGCTGCTGCTGAGAAAACCTTTAACAGTACAGTATTGAATCATCACCAGGAATGGATCTTTGCATTCAGATGGCATTATATGCAGGATGGGTGTCTACACATTGAGAAACAGGTCACCTTAAGCCTACATGAAACTAGAATTAGCAAGGCTGCAGATCAAATTAATAGAAGCAGGAGAGCGTATTTCAAGAACACGATTAACTTGGAACATATTATTTCCACATAATTTCGTGCAAATAGGTTATCTTCATATTAATATGCAGTACTTTGCTCTGAATCACTGCCTTCCAGACCAGCACAGCCCACGTTACTTATTAATCAAAGACTGTGGAAAAGGAATTTTATCAGCAGTTGAGTACAATCGTTTGAGAGGAAAGAAAACAACCTTAAGTACAGAAATCAAATCAAATGCTACAAAAAGTGCTCTGTTCTGGTATCAGCCATGCCAGGTTTTGAAAAGGAATATTTAAAATTGCTCCAGAGGAATATTTAAAATTGCTCCAGGATGGAAATGGAGCCAAAACTGACTGCAGAAACAGACAAATCTGCCAACTCCTTATAACAAATCTCAAGACCTTGTAACACACCAATCTGCAAGCAAATTCCTGTAACTGCTCTCAGATTAGTTCAGGAGTGGCCATGACTCAAAGATCGCAACAGCTACCAACTCACAAGGGCTCTGAATGCTCAGATGATCAGTGAGGAACCCAATCTAGAAATGGAAATTGCGAGAGATCCTTTCTTCCACAAATTTACCTCCCCATCCCTGTTTAATTTTGTGGGGTAGCTAAGATAAACTAAAATCTAACAGAGCTTTAGTGAGGATTGAATACAGGACAAAGATTATGTAGGCAGACTTAACTGAAAGGGGAAATTAAAAGAACTGCTTTGAGAGTTATGGGCCGCATGTCTCAGCCCTGATGGAATTGCCTTTCCAGCCTCTTTCCATGCTTGGCAGATAAGATGCAGAGGGATACAGTTTGAGTGCAGCTGCCAACCTGAATTTTATGGGACAGTGCCAGGCTACCCTAATAATCACATTGACATCATCTTGCTTTACGTTTAGAAAGTCTCTAAGAAGCAGCAAGCTTGCAATGGAAGGTGGACAGATGAAAACCAAGGGAAGAGAGAGAGTGGAAGCAGAATGCAGAGTGAAAGCTGGTATCTCCTGTTGTTTTTCCTAGATTCAAAGCAAACTCAGGATGTCATCTTAGATTTTCCACCAGTTTCAGCTTGTCTGAGACAATTTAGCTCACCTGCTTACACCTTCAGAGTTCTCATGAATAATCTGATGGTAGCAAACTAAATAATTGGTGCTGGATACATTTTTCAAACACATAGCCTAGTGTCATTTCCGCCACCCCTGTGGAAAAGAAGAGCTCAGCAGATTCTTCAAAGTGCATTTCACTGCACAGCTACATTCATATTTTCTCCAAGCAGACAAGAATCAGGTTTCAGGATGGTTGTTGTAGTGGATTCTGAATCCCTTCAGAGAAAAAATGCATGAGAGCTCTGGATGAAAGGGAAGGAGAGGCCAGGAACTCCATCCCTCTTCCTCACTGATGACAGAAACAAAGACTTAGACTTTCCCTTTTTATAATTTTGAAAGAAATTTGTACTGCCCATTTGGGCAGTACAATACCAGATGAGGCAAAAGAGAACAGTCTGACTCCTCCAGAAGAAAGGAAGAGGGAAGAAAGGTAAAGAAACGGATTCTTCATCTTTCCAGTGCAGCTTCAAGGAGGTTAAGCTAGAGACTGTAAATAAATGTGATAAAGAAATGCAGGGGAAAGAAGTTTGTGTCAATGGTAGATCTATTAGCTTCGCAGACAGTTTTATCCAGAAGACAGAGAGTGTACGTCCTATACTAGAGAAAATTCATACGATAAACTAAATCCCACAGAGAAGTCCTGCAATTGCAGTCTTGCTTTAGGGAAGAAAAAGGAAGGATCAAACTATTATGCTATAGTGTGTCACACATCCAGGACAGCTGGCAAGGCAAATGTGAACGGGAAGGTTTTTACTCTTGGAAAGTACTACCTTCCACTCTCTTCAGAGCGATACAGTTTCATAGGGTATTAATCCTGTTCCAGACAGTATGATTTGGGAATTTGCTATTCTCTACTAGAGAAATGCTAATGAGCACAGCCTTTTATCCAAAACATCTAGATGTCTGGAGTTTTTGCCAATTTGCTTGTTTATTAAGAAATAAGATTGCTCCTCATGCTGAAGAGTCACAGCAGAAATTGGAGAGGCTACTGCAAAGGGGAACAAAGAGAAAATGTGAGTCACATTGGGCAGCATCTGTCATTACACATAGCAGAATCTGCACTTAAGCCAGTACTTAGTAAAGCAAATGAACAAACAGAAATGCAGACTTATCCATCACCATCACTGTATAGGTCAGAGCAAGCAGATGCAGCATATCAATTTGACCTGAGATGTCCCAAAAGACCTCATGAGTGCTTTTACAGAATGATTCCAGTAACTCTAGAAAGGCCCCAGGCTATTTGAACTGAAGGGCAGATAGATGACATTCTTCTCAGGTACAGAATGCACTGGTTTTTGCTGGAAATGTCACTAGGTATCAGAGGACAGAAAGAGTGGAATCAAGGCTGTCCTTTCCCTTCTTCCTGAGATTACAGCTGGGAGCTGGGGTGCAGGTCTGCAAACAGAAGCATCTTTGCGTTTGACCATGAAGGATTCATTCACAAGCTGGATCACAATTCAGTCTGTATCTAGAGTCATAGCCTGGGATTTGGGGCAGAAAAAAAAGATATTTACTAGTACTTTAGTGCTCCCTCTGGTGCTCCTTTTCTCTCACAAGTACAAAGCCTGAACATTTGGAGAAGCTGTATATCTCACTCAGTAAAAAGTTGTTTGTACAGAAAAAAGCCCCAAAACTATCAAACAAGTAAATACTACAAAACTTAACTGCATACAAAGACACAACAGTGGCAAAAATCAGACCTTTCTCATAATAAAGACAAAATAAGTAAGATAACAAACCACCATAAACAGAAGGTAACATAAATGAATATGACCTGACCTGAAGATAGGTGAAATATGAAATACAGAGCAAAAAGCTCTTTGATTTTGGTAGTGCAATATAGAAATAAGCACTGAACCCTAATTTAGTACTGAAAATAGGCTTCCTAACCTGAAGAGATGGGATATGCAGGAGATAGGTGGTGAGCAGCAGGGCTTCTCTCTGGAAGGGCATATACACTAAGCTGTCTTATTTCTGTTTGGGAGTCTCTGGATAGAAATATGTATACAGGTGTTGTGTACCACATACCAGCAAAAGAGAGCAAAGTCATACCACACATACACAGCATATCTGACAGCCCTGGAGAAGCATTAGACTTGTGGTTGAGTCAAGGCAGACTGCAAAGCTGATTCATGTAGTCACAGTGAGGAATACTGCAGAAGAGTGGCTGTGAAGCATGTGTCCAGCATCAGGTCACACACTCCTGCAGTGCTACTGCACAGTGGAAAGATGGCTGCCAGGAGCCCTGGACATCTTCAACTGTTCTCATTCAGCCTGGACTGAAGTAATGTCCAGAAAAAATGATGGACTTACAGGTGCCCTGTGGATGGGGCACAGAGAAAGCAAATCTGGGACTTTCAGCTCCAGGCATTAGAGTTCTGCTTATATTTAGTTCACACTAGCTACCTCCTGCAAATCTACATTTAATTTAACTACATAAAGCAAGCTTAGTTTTCCAATGCCTGGCTATCTGATTTATCCATGTCATCAATGGCACGCTGAGCAACCATACTTACGTTACATTTCTATGCATATGTACATATGCATGTATGAATGAGAATCATTTATATTTTCTGGCCTTTCTTCCAATTATGTAACTGTAAAGCTATCTATTCAGCTATTATCCCACTAAAACTGTTCTTCTGATCCTAGCTCAGTTACAGTTTGCTGCATCTTGTTTTCACTATACTGTAAAATTAAGGCAGTGGAGGAGAAGGTCTGTGAGAAAATCATTTGTCCAGTGAAGAACCCCATAAAACTGCAAAAATGTTTTACTGAGCTCTTAGAGTAGGACTTGTGCTCTTCTGATAAGATAACAAAGGATGTTTTCTTTCTCTCCCAATGGAATGCAATTCTGGTTTTATACACAGACAGCAGAAATAGGTGCTGGATTTTATACTAATATAAATATATCTCAAACTAATTAACTGTTCTGCTATGTCATAAATATGGTTTTGCTTTTATGAGTGTCATATCTTTTGTTGATTGAGTGCCAAAATCTTTTCTCAACTATTTCACTCCCAACAAATTGTCAGAATCCTCAGTGGTATGTATTGATTTATAGATGAGCAGGATCTTCATGGGATTACCAGCTGCTCTTCACATTTACATCTTTTGCCAAAATAATATTTCATAATGTTTTCTAGAACCACTCAACTACATGGAAAAAACCTCTATAATGACTGGGCCTTGGCTCACCTTGCTCTCCTGTGGAAATACTATTACAGCATAACTTTGTGGGCTGGAAAAAATCCATGAGGATGTGAGAGTTGTCTCTGAAATATTTGGCTCCTTGCACAAAGAACAGCAGGCCCGGCACAGGGACATATCTTTCTAGCATACTGACCACTTTTGTTATTAGCATTAGCTTATTAACTATAGACAAATCTGTGAAGCATTTCTCATTTGACGCATAAAGATGTCCTATACTCCAGAAGGTTTTCCTTTTAATTATAAAAGAGACATGAGACAGTAGCATGTAAACAGGAAAGAACAAAGAATAACTCAACTGCACTGGGTTGGTGCACTCCCATCAAGTTTTCCAGAAACAGAGCTTTAAGAAGGTTTTAAAAGAAAAAATGGCACTGAATGCTGGTTATTTACAAAGAATACTCCTAAAGCATGAGACATCAACTAAGAGAAATCACAACAGATCTTCCTTAAATCTGGGAATTAGGGATTTGGGAATCGAGAGATGGAAGATGCTGGGAGTGCATGACGAACAGAATACGCTAAGAAAGGAACATACTGTTAAAGAATTCATAAGTGAAAATAAAGAACTTACATTTGATACAGCAAAATATGGAGGCATGGCTGGAAGAACACCAAAAGTATATGGATGAAGTGACAAGTGAAGAAAAAGGATCTCTGCAGGAATGTTTGTCAGATCTGAGTGGCAGGACTGCACTCCTTTGTCACACTACAAAACATTCAGCTCAGTGTCTCTGCTGAATCCAGAAGGATTAATTTTGCGAGTTACCAGTCTCCAGCATCAGACAGAGCTCCATGAACTTCAGCATGATTTCTGATGAACTGCATTCATCTGAAGCATTCCATACTAGGCAATGCGCGTCAAAGGAAGCATGGATCAGAGAGAGAAATTAAAAAAACTATGACAGATCTAGAAAACATGAATTGCAAAGAAAATTTGATAGAATTGTTAATTTAGAGAAGAACAGGCTGAAATGTGAAAGCATTTTTTGAACATATGCCACATCTGCAGAAGACAAGAGAAAACTAATTTGATGTGCAAGAAAATCTCAAACTACATTGTAAAGAAGGAACTTTCTAATGTTAAAATATAGTGAGGCACTAGTTCCAAAGTGAGATTGTGAGGTCTCCAACAACAGAGGTCTTCAAGAACAGAGTACACAAACATGTCTCAGAAGTTACACAGATGTACCTGATCCTACACTGTGGCCAAGGAACTGAAGCATGAAGTTTACAAGGATCTCTTATTCTATTAATCTTCAAATAACCAGTTTTAAATAAGCTTGTAAAACAAACTATTCTTCATGACCAATGCAGTGAGGTTAATAGCATCCTTGAATTTTACATCTGCAACCTCACTTAAAATACAGTCTAATTAGTCCAAATGCTGTGCTGTGTTTATTCAAGCATTTGGATTGGGATTTTTTTGGGTTGTAATGGAATCTCAGTTTGAGATCTGAGACCTGAAATATACAATTCCTCTTCAGGTCTTGTTTTACAACTACTTCACACACTGACAATGGCAAATGTGGTACAGAAGTTTTCCTTGCAATAAGGTAAACAGTGAAGGTATAGTCCCTGTAGATGTGACAGAAATGGATAGGTAAGGAAAAGGCGGTTACCTAAAATCTGACTTGTCTCAAAGAGGAAAATGAAAAATGTACCAGAATAACTCTCCAGCAAGACAAGCCTCTCTCCTAGTAACTGTTTCTGATACAGAACAATTATCTTTCCTATAAATTAGGCCAAAACATATATATAATCAGATTTGAATTGAAAAATAACTTTAAACAGTCTTAAAGACTACCTGGCTTCCACTATGCTACATTGCTATGTAAGTATGGCTACACTTAACACATAAAGTAGGTATTTCTTGCAATTTTCAAAGCAGCTTTGCATTTAAATTCTATGGGCACTATAATATTTTCAAGCCTTATAATGAAGTTTCCTGGACAGTTGGAAGTGATTAACCTTTATGATACTTTGAGATTTTAGTGGGGCTGAGGGACTACAAAAAGCAAATACCAAAGGACTTGAATTTGGAAAACACGATTCCCATTCATGTCACCAAACTCACTACAGACACTTGAAAAGCAGTGATTAAAAATAGCTGGACTAGATGCATGTGTGTCAAGCTGCAAGTGTTCCCAGAGGATAATCACACAGATGTCCAAGCTCACACAACGGAAATTACAAGGCAGGGTGCCTGCCACTAAAGAGACATTTTTCCTTCACACAGAAAATGGGAGACAGTCGTCAGAAAAAATCTGATGCCTTGTTCACACAGATTAAATGTTCAAGTTCCTAAGGGTCCTTATTCTAGCAAGAACTGTGAGATAAATAAAGACAGAATATCCAAAAATAAATAATTCTTCCAAAAAGTCCAAACAGCATTATTGGAAATCTACATACAAACAAATAGCAGCTGAGGTCAGGATGCTGCTTTTAGTTCCCATGCCAAATATTCCAAAATCAACATTGTGGTTTGGCTGTATGTTATCAATAACTGCTTGCCATGCATTCATACACCATGACTCACTGACACTCAGCTTCCTTCTTGCACTTCCTTTGGCTCTCAAACACAGCTCTGTATTCAAACTTAATTAGTAATGATGTCACACACCGGCCTCTCACAGCAGCACCAAGTCAAGCCCTGTGCTAATGCAGGCAGAAGCCCACAAGTCGGTATAGCCACTCAAGCTGGCAATGTGGTTGGCTTTTGAGAATCTGCCAGGGAAACACAGAAAAGCATTAAGTTATTGAAATTTGAATTCTTAAATAAATATTAATGCTGGCTAAATTTGCTTCAAGTGTTTGAATGACTGAATCTCTCTGCCTCGTTTGCAAATCACATGGATGAAGCTGTGGGGTCGGTGTTAGCAGGCAACATCTTTATGGTACCTCATCATTTATACTTGTTATTTGCACAGTAGAAGTCTTTGGCTCTCAAACATTCTCCATTTAACAAAGGGCACATGACACTTTTTTTTTTTCCTTTTTTTGGTGTTTTTTAAGAACTTCAGATTTGTCCCAAATATTTGTCCCATGTTTTATGCCATTTCCTTGAAAAAAAAACCTAATAGATATGCAGAAAAGCTTGTTGGCATAGCAGACAACATAGGATGCACAATAGTAACAAGCTCTTTACAAGTCTAGAAGTCTCATTAATTTGGCAGCCAGGCAGATAATGCCAAACTGTAGCTAAAAAAAAAAAGACCCTCTAAAATGAAATTAAAAAAAGAGGCAACTTACTGCTGAAAATGTCCATGCAAGGGTACTGCTTTAAGAGGAAAGGTAGGCTCTGACTTCTGAATACTGACTTCCAAGCTGTTTTGCTGGAGTAACTATTTATTACAGGCATATTTACCAGACAAGTACAGCAAACATTAAATATAATTTAAAACAAACAAACAAAAATACCAAAAACCTGCATCACAATCTCTGTATCTGGATACAGCTTTGAACTGACTTTGCTACTGCTAAATGTTTTATACCAAAAGCTTTTTAGTTTCGTAGTTCTTCACAAACACTAAGTAAAAATAGACATCTGCCCTTGAGTCTTAAGCCAACATAAAATATTTACAAGGATGGCATGACAACCAGTGTGCTTCAGCCTCTGTAAGAAGTTGGAATTCCCCTGATAAGTGGAGCTTCTATGAAGTGTTATCACACTATTTATATCAAGTGTTATAAACTAAATTCTTATGCTGAGGTACATGTATCCTAAAGACAATGCACTCTACTTAATATTTTTATTGTTAATTTTGACACAAATTAACATCTTTTCCCCATCTGTCAGGAAATTCTAATTGTTCTGCAATTACTTCTTGTATTTCTGACACAGCACAGTAACTACACAGAAATAAATAATTTTCCACTGTGAATAATCTGACTGCACATCTATAAATAATTTTCAGTGGAGTCAAAATGACCTTTGTCTGGAGTTTTCTGATGGATGAGGTGGACCTTAGTGGTGATCCATGAGCATGTCACAGAGGAAACATAGAGAAGAAGTCAACAAGCTCTGTCAGATTCATACATATCCATGCAAAGCCAACATGGATGTTTATATTAGGTACTCATACATCAGAATCACATGAGAGCATGGCTCTGCGTGATGTCAGGCAGGTAAATCAGGTTTGTAACCTTGCACTGTCCTGGATCTGTCAGCAAAGCTGGGGAAGGAGAAATAAGGATGCAGGATGGGTATGATGGCAATTATGGAGCAAGAAAGGCAATAAAGAAGAGCGACAGTAGACCTGAGAGAGACTTTTGTAAGAGCTGTACCAACAGGACACAAAACATTGTCATTATTCTCTAGTGAGGGGTCAATTATCTAAAAGTTGAGAACAAACTGTCTAGGTGATTCTGGTGCTGCTGAACCTGCCTTCAGGCACTGTGCTCTGAGATCTCAAAGAGATTCTTGTAGAAGGGCTTTGGGTGACCTTCATGGGAACAAAATATCCCCAGACCTGCCACACTAGAACTACAGCTTTCCTCTGCACAGGCTCCTTATGCCGTGTTCAGACTGCTCTCAGATATTCAAGTAGGAACAATTCTGTCTGCTTTCTCACTACAAACAAAGCAATTTTAAGTTGTAACCATATGCCTTGAATTATTGGTCCCAACAGTGAGCCTACAATGTAGCAGTGATTTTCAAAACACTTGCACAGAGCCTTCAGAGAACCAGTTAATGATAGGATGTCATATAACATCAAGATACTCACTTAGAAGCCATGAATCAAACAGAACAAACAAGCCACATCTCTAATCAACATCTTCCTTGAGAGGAAAAGAAAAAAATGAAGACAGTCTTCAACAATAAAGCCATTATGCCTGAAATTCCCTGCTCAAACTTCTGGCTTGCAATAGACAAAGTTCATTACTAGTTCCTTGCATAAGGTGAGCTCAACAGAGAAAATAATGTCTTCACTACAGGCATCAGGAGAGTTCCTGCATTCTTCAAAGCTCCTGTAATTCTGTGCCAAAGTCTGATGGAGCTCATCATGCTTCTGCAGGGACTGAACTGCCTCCAGTAAGCCACTGTGCTTTACGCTTTCTCCATCACTCACTTAAAAGCCCACATGCCTGCTGCTTAATTGTCTCTACCCTTGTAATCAATATTTTGGTTTTGCCAAAGAGTGGGTTTTCATCTTCACAGCATGAGATACAAGGCATTATATTTCAGTATAAAAAGCAACGTAGCAGCAAATTGGCAAAACGTCAGGTAAATACATAGGAACATAAAAGGCAGCCTGGGTTCATATCCACACTGTGCTGCACTGTCATCAGGAGAAGCCTGGGTAGAGGAAATGTTGAGAAAGTAAACTCAGAAACAGCAGTTGTTAGGGGCATAACTCATATGCAAGGCAAAGCAAAGTGATTACTTTAAAAATTACACTGAGATATGTCTAAACACATTATTTCTCCAGGGGCAGCTGACAGTCTCTGCTAAGCACTTAAGCATCCGTGTTCCTGGGATAGTTTTTTTTGTACACAACATGCTACCAATATTAATTAGCATGAGAAGGAGAATCCAATTTATTTTCCAAAGCATGTGATTTCTGAAAGTTCAAGCTAGATAACAGAAGTACCATGTGCCAAATGCTAAGAAAGACACTGCCTGTATCTAAAGTTTTGGTTAGAATTTAATAGGAGGAGAATTAGTGAGAAAATGCATTCCTATGAGTTGTTTTCTGTGGGTAAAACAAACAAAAAAACCCAACTGTAAAACAGAAAACAAGCAAACTCCTAAATCCTAAGACATAATTTCTTTCTTTGTTCTTTCCTCTTCTCTATTAATTGTGCATGAACCATACAACTCTGAAAGATTTAAATAATTCAGAAAGCAGAACCTGTCTCTTCATACTTTCAGCTGCAACTCAGCTTTACTCTGGATCCTCCCAGAAGGAAGGTCTGTGAGGCATTTTCTCATTACATAGATCCTCTTGAAGCCCACTGGGAGTTTTGTTGAAGGCAAATCTGCCAGGTATGTGATACACACCATACAACAAGGCCATTTAATCATCCCTAGCAGTCCACTGCCCTTACTTATACCTAGATGTGTCTGTGGCTCCTCTCTAGTTATATTCACTATATTGCTACTTTGAAGTTCTCCAAAATCCCTCCATACATTCCAACTCTTCTGGTTGTCACTCTCAAACTCAACCTTTTTTGCATCTGAGAAGATGTGTAAATTGTATTTCCCAGCCCACCTTCCACACACACATCCTGCAGCAGATGTGGGAGTTGAACATCTTGATGATGATACAGTAACTCTAATTGCATAGTTATAGCCATCTTAAAGGGAAAGTAAAATTTTCATATGCCTAAGGGGAGTGGTTTAACAAATTTATATGCAGATGGAAGCATATTAAGTGCAAACAGCTAGTCATTGACAGAATAAATATTCCCACAGTAAGTGTATAACAAGGAGCAAAGGTATAGCATGCAAAGCAGATGGCTGATCTGTGCAACTAAATGTGTGGGTCCCAGCATTCTCATTTAGGCTTGCACTTCCCCTTTTTTAAATGAAAATAACAAAAAGGAAAAGAAGCGGTGGGGGGGGGGGGGGGGAGAGAAAGAACAGAAATCCTAACAGATTAACTGTTAATCCAACTGAATGAGAACTGCCAGAAGAGAACACATTGGAAATCAGGATGCCCCAGGATCTCCTGTGTTGAAATGTCTACCACAAATGTGTATCCTTCAAGTAAAGCCAGGGGAAGTGTTACACTTAAGAGCTTTGGTGGGCTGCACTAAATGAGCCTATCTCTTTAGTTGCCAGTAGCTATGTAAATGCAGCCTTTGCAGACAGAGTCGGGTGTAAACTGGGAGGCTACTGGATGTCAACAGTGTTATTTGGATACTCAGTAACTAAAAAGTGCAACTACACTGATTTCACTGGGAAATCTGTCAACAGTACTCTGAATGTCCCTGGCAGCAGGGTTCAAGACTTGCTACTGTAGTAAGTTGGAAAGAGTAAATGGTATTCCAAAAACATTGGTATTTTCTATATTCTTGGCTAGGTAGGAAGGAGTGAAGCAAGATTAGAGTGTACAAGAGAGTTCTGCACAGCAGGGAGAACAATCTTGTGACTGATGGTGCAGAACTGAAGCTGAAAAGATCCAGTTGATCCTTTCAGTACTGTGAGAGGGGATGCTGGGCAATCATTTGCATTCTGCCCTTCTGCCTTCCATCTGTAAAACGACGATAGCGAAGAACATGAAACATCATTGTGTGTGCCCTTTTTTCTCCAGGAGAAAGCGGGGGGGGGGGGGGGAAATCCCAGAAGCAGATAAAATATTATTACAGAAATGTCCATTGGGAAACGCTGGACACAAACTTGGTCACGTTTACAGAATATCTTCAGGTCTCCACACCGAAATGCTAATCATCATTAGTGTTTACAGTTCACAAGGACTGAGGAATGCTTTTTGCACAAATAAAAGAACACAATCATTCGAGGAGCAGGGCAGAGTACACATTTCGAAGTTTTGTCCTTTTATTTCCTTCACAGTTATTTTTCCAAGCTATAGAAAATTTACAGCCTGGTTTGCTGTAAAATTTGTTTTCAGCAAGCACTCTCTGCAAATTACTGAATATTTTAGACATGCCATATGGTACATAATTCTTGTTCCCACATAATGATCCTGAAGTTTTCAGAGCTGGAGAATGTCTGATAACAGCAGTTCATTCCAGAGCCAGGGAGACCTTTTTAACATAATTTTTAATATCTTGGAGTAACGCATATCTTAGGGAGAAAAAAACCCTCCCAGTTTGATATATGCTATACTCAGAGTTGCTGCAAACTAACTAACTGAATTCACTGTCCACCTGATAGTATGGCTAGGTGAAATAACCTCATAGTAATGGTTCTATTGTGTACTTAAATCTAAATATTACTGGAAGAAAATGAAGCACTTGTGACAGTGCAACGAGGTGATGGACCTGCCACAGATTAATTTGATATGAACATGCCTACTGTGCGTAAGCATTTATTAATCAATAATAAATAATCTGTTCCTGCCAGGCTGGCCCATAGGATTTTATTATCCAGGCAGTCTGAACCTTCTGTAGGCCTTGCATTAAGCCATGGAATTCATCTTGACCAATGACTTCTTCTTCTCCTGACGTGTTTAAGGAGGTAGCCAGACTATGCAGGAGAAAAATTAGAGAGGCTAAGGCCCAGCTAGAACTCAGGCTGCCACTTCCGTGAAAGATAAAAAAAACCACTTCTATAAATTTATCAACGCTAAAAGGAAGGGCAAGAAGAGCCTCTACTCCTTACTGGACCAGGAGGGGAACACTATAAGTGATGATGGAGAAAAGGCTGAGGTCCTGAATGCCTTCTTTGCCTCAGTTTTCAACAGTAAGGAGGGAGGAGGAGGAGGCAAGTGGCCTCTTGAACTGGGGGATGGGGTCAGGGAGCAGTGTGTTCCCCTGGAAATTCATGAAGAATTAGTTCAGGACCTGCTGAGCCATCTGGACACCCACAAGTCCATGGGACCAGATGGGATCCATCCCAGGGTGCTGAGAGAGCTGGCAGCTGAGCTGGCCAAGCCTCTCTCCATCATTTTCCAGCAGTCCTGGCTCACCGGAGAGGTCCCAGGAGACTGGAAAGTGGCCAACGTGGTCCCCATCCACAAGAAGGGTCGGATGGAGGAACCTGGGAACTACAGACCTGTCAGCCTGACCTCAGTGCCAGGGAAAACTGATGGAGCAGGTTATCTTGGGGGTGATAAGAGCGCACCTGAGGGATGGCAAAGGGCTCAGGTCCAGCCAGCATGGGTTTAGGAAGGGCAGATGCTGCCTCTCCAACCTGATCTCCTTCTATGATCAGGTGACCCGCTTGGTGGATGTGGGGAGGCCTGTGGATGTGGTCGATCTGGATTTCAGCAAGGCCTTTGACACTGTCCCCCACAGCAAACTGCTGGCTAAGCTGTCAGCCCGTGGCTTGGATGGCAACACTCTGTGCTGGGTTAGGAACTGGCTGGAGGGCCGGACCCAGAGAGTGGTGGTGAATGGTGCCACATCCAGCTGGCGGCTGTCACTAGTGGTGTCCCTCAGGGATCAGTGCTGGGCCCCATCCTCTTTAACATCTTCATAGATGATCTGGATGAGGGCATGGAGTCAGTCATCAGCAAGTTTGCAGATGACACCAAGCTGGGGGCAGATGTGGCTGGGTTGGAGGGCAGAAGGGCTCTGCAGCGGGACCTTGACCGCCTGGACTGATGGGCAGAGTCCAATGGGATGGCGTTCAATAGCTCCAAGTGCAGGGTGCTGCACTTTGGCCACAACAACCCCATGCAGAGATACAGGCTGGGGTCGGAGTGGCTGGAGAGCAGCCAAACAGAGAGGGATCTGGGGGTGCTGACTGATACCCGCCTGAACATGAGCCAGCAGTGTGCCCAGGTGGCCAAGAGAGCCAATGGCATCCTGGCCTGCCTCAGGAATGGTGTGGTCAGCAGGAGCAGGGAGGTCATTCTGCCCCTGTACTCTGCACTGGTTAGACCACACCTTGAGTACTGTGTTCAGTTCTGGGCCCCCCAGTTTAGGAGGGACATTGAGATGCTTGAGCGTGTCCAGAGAAGGGCAACGAGGCTGGTGAGAGGCCTTGAGCACAGCCCTATGAGGAGAGGCTGAGGGAGCTGGGATTGTTTAGCCTGGAGAAGAGGAGGCTCAGGGGTGACCTTATTGCTGTCTACAACTACCTGAAGGGTGGTTGTGGCCAGGAGGAGGTTGCTCTCTTCTCTCAGGTGGCCAGCGCCAGAACGAGAGGACACAGCCTCAGGCTGCGCCAGGGGAGATTTAGGCTGGAGGTGAGGAGAAAGTTCTTCACTGAGAGAGTCATTGGCTACTGGAATGGGCTGCCCGGGGAGGTGGTGGAGTCGCCGTCCCTGGGGCTGTTCAAGGCAGGATTGGACGTGGCACTTGGTGCCATGGTCTAGCCTTGAGCTCTGTGGTAAGGGGTTGGACTTGATGATCTGTGAGGTCTCTTCCAACCTTGGTGATACTGTGATACTGTGATACTTTGTTAACCTCAGATATGGTGAAAGAAATTAATCACAGAATCACAGAAACATTCAACAACTTGGAAAAGACCCTCAACAAACAAACAAACAAACAAGTCATAATTGTCCCAGTATATTTTGTGTGAGACAATAAATAAAACCCACCACTCTAATTTGCCACATCCCAGGTGAACAGCACTGCAGAAGGCTGCTGGAAACTGAGTGAAATGTGTCAGCCAAGACAAAGGGGACCAGAGGTATGTAGGCTAGCTAGGGCTGTGGGGAGCAGGGAAACATTTCAAAAAGCACCAGCTCCTCTTGCTGATGAGGTTTCAATCAGTTCACAGGAGCAGTGTTGATCACTTCACTCCACATCAAAGAAGCATATAAAACTGGACAGTTCAGCACCAAAATCAGTCTCAGCAGTCTCTACTAGGCCATCTAGTAGAGCAGAAACAGTAGACTCAAGCTGAATGTTCTAGGGAGCACACAAGTGTACACAAAAAGTAGCAGTCAGCAGAAAAGATAGCACTTTTGTTTAAAACAAACAAACAAAAAAAACAAACAACAAAACCATGTGACCAGAAATGTCAATAAATTGTCTGAGAACTACCCACCATGCAAAACTCCAAAAGAGCTCATGACAAAAGGAAGCTCCTGAATTAAATGAAGCCAACAACTGTGCAAGTTACTGTCAATCCAGAATCAGACAGTCCCAACCCTGGTTGAATCCCTGCTGTGAAACAAGGACTCAAAGGCAAGTACTTAAGGAAGTTCCACATACGCCTTCAGAAAACAATACCCAAAGCAAGTAGGCAAGAAGTTCTTGATGCTTTGGTACAGGTGCAGCTAGGGAATTAAATCCCATTATAAGCACTTATGCCAAAACCTTTTTCTTTTCTTTACACTGCCACAAGAGCTAGCACAAGAACAACCTTAATCATCTGAATCAGACTCTATGTTCAAAAGTGTTCATTAAAAAGATGGGATACAATCATACAGAATTAGACTTCAACTTTACAATACTTGGCTAAGCTTTCATAAATTCACTCTGTAAATGGACTGAATGATTGGCTGCAAAGCCAGTGCCACACAGAAAACAGAATATGAGGATTTCCATCTCTAAATACTCCATCTGTGCAGGCCAGAATCACCACTAGTCTCAGAAGACAGTTATATCTGACATCAAAGCACAGTTAGGATTGCACTGCCTGAGAGAGGAGTGAAGAATAATTTAGAGCCAAAGCTATAGATAGGTATCTCATTAGGCAGATTATCTGAGCTGAAATTTCAAGAACCTTTGGTAAACTATTTTTATACACGAACCAAGGCCGACTCCACTGAAAAAAATAACAACCAAAAAAACAACCCACCCGCAACGAAAAGAGGTCAAGGCTTTGGATTTCACAGTGCATCCTGCACTGCTCATCAGCACAGTCAGGCAAAGCAGCGCTATGAGCTGCTCCCTCACCTGGCTGCTGATGCAGAGGGAAGAGTGCCACCTACTGAGTCACAGGCCAGGCTTCCCTGACTGTCCCTTGTCGGTCTGTTCCTCTGACCACCTCTGATAGTTCTCTGGCCACGGGGTATCTCAGATCGCTCCCACATACATATGCCTGCCACGGACAAAGCTCTCTGCTGTGCTCTAATTACTGAAGGGTGTAAGTAAACATTCAGCCTGGGAAATTAAAAGTGAATAGGATTCCTTTTTTACTTACACTGGTGTAAGACTAGCAGGAAACCTGAATCAGTCTGCAGATCTCCTGGGAATCACTGTCTGGCACTAACTGTGTTTTGATGAATTTTATATTTATCTGCACAGAGATCTCCTGTATGAGTAGGCAGAACCACAGATCAAGTTTGGTCAGTTGATGCAGACTCCCAACATGTTTCTTAAGATATTCTATAACTGAAGAGGTGAAGACAACAGGAGTTAATACCAGTAGAGAAAACATGTAACTTTTACAACCATGACCATAGTGAAGATGAAAGTGAGCACTAAGAAACAAGAGAAATACTTTGACTTCTTGTCTGCTTGTCTTTGCTCTTCCTTTTTTCTTCCATTTCAGCATTTCGCAGAGCCTTCACTGAGAAACAGGTGGCCTCCTTCAAGCAGAAAATATTAATGATTTACTCAGTTCTTGGATTTCTGTACACTCAGAACATTTCTTCAGTGTGGCCCATCAAACTTGCAAGTCTACCTGGGTACGAAGTTCCTTTCAGTTATTCCTATGTTGGCCATCACCATCTCTGTCCAACCCTCCTTTGAGTTCAAATGGTTTTCTTTTTCTCTTGTCTTAGTACTGGTGATAGCTGGTTTATGGAGGACAATATACCACTATCCACTACAAGTGTCTGTGCAGCTCACCAGTAAATATGCATCACAAAAAGCCTACTTTTTTTTTTCTTTGTTTGTTTGTTTTAAGATGAAGCTCTGGGACATGTAACTACCTCTGGACATGCTCAAATTAGCATTTTGTATGCAGATCAAGATACAAGATTGTATAGGGTTAACACTCCAGGGGGAGTAACCCTGAACCTGACCCTAGGGGTCTTGACCCCTCCCCAGGGGTGGGTCACACCACCAGGTGATGGTTAGCCCACTCCCCCCACTTCCTGCCCTATAAAATGAGGGGGACTTCCTGTTCCTCCCTCTCTCTCACCACACACTGCCCTCTGCACATCTCTCCCTGTATCGATCATACCTGTCGTGGAGGGCCTGTAGGCCTGAAAAGAGGCTTACTTATGCCTTGCCTGGACATGTTTTTCTGCCAGGACCCCTGGCTGTAAACAGTTTATGTAAGCCCCCACACACCCAGCTCATGTCTCCCTGGGGTAAATCCATGTGATTCCCGTATTTGGGAAAGTCCAGGCAAGTAGCTTCTGCCTATTATGGTAAGGTTTGGCTGACTGCCAACCTGATTGGTCATTCTAGTGGCCAAAGGAGCCATTAATCTCAGCCCACATTCAATAAGTAGGGGTGCACAGGTAAACAACGTGCTCAGCTCAGACCTTGTTCAGCTTGGATCCCATTGCAGCGCTCAGCCGCTCAGACCCCACGCTCGGATGCCATTGCATAGCTCCGATGCTCAGAGGCTCAGACCTCATGCTCTGACTCACTCGCAGCTCACCTGCCTGCGTACCTTAGATGCAGAGCTCATTTAAGCCTGCACATATATATATAAGGAGCCTATAGCCTCCTAAGCCAGCTGTGCACATCTGCATGCTATTGCTACCAGGACCAGATCCTGTGTTGCCTTTACCTACGGAGCTCAGACTCCCAGCAGCTGCACACACTTTGCATGCCTGCTGCCTACCATTGCTTGGTAAAAGCCACTGCTGCTGAGATAACCAGGAAGCAGACTCTGGATTGTTTGCATACACAGCCTGAAGCCGTGAAGAACTGTGCCAGAAACAGCACAACCATTCTCCTGCTACACCTGAAATCCTGCCAAACTCAGAACCCGTGGACATAGCATCCAGAAGAAGCCAGGAGCACCAAGGCAGAGATCATCCCTCGCCAGGAGAACAAAGGTTAGAGAAAACCTATTTCCCAGAAACTGGGAAGATTTATTCTCTCCCCTCAAGCTGGGAAGATTCCAGCCTCCAAGTCCACAGGCACAGATCCAGGAGAATTGGACACTAGGCACAAGCTGTGACACAGCCCTGGAGGGTGATTAATAACTGGTAAAGAGTTGTGAGTAAAAGCTTAAATACCTCTGTAATATCTGTCGCCTCTGCCATAGAGCAGAAAGACTTTCAGCCTGACGTGCTGGGCAAATAGGATAAAGATCCTAAATGGCATTAAGCCACAGGAAAAACTCCTCTCTCTGTTTATAGTTTGAATGTTTGCTAGTTAAATAACAAATTCCTGTACATATTTTATCCTAAATTGTTTTCATAACCGTGTACCGAGCTGAATATTAATATACAGTGGTTGGAGGTGGTGAGAGTTCAGAATACTGAATTTAATAAATCTGTATTTTTTAATAAAATTTATATTGCCCCAACTAATTTCTCTCCTCCGCCAAATAGGCATAGGCACTGAAATCCCCCTCTGCAACAATACCACCATTACCAGCTGTTTTACCATGTGGCAGACACGAGGCAGACAAAGCCACCATCACACAACTTGGGTTGTATTTACACATTTTGAATTTTGCTATTTTTCCCTTCCCTATCCTTTGTAAGCTTCCCTACCTCAGATACCCTTCCAAGTTATTGTTAAACTTTTCCTTTTAACTTCCAAATCCAGTGAGATTGATTTATTTGGGTGTGCTTATCTCTCTCTTCCTATATCTAATCCCTATCTTTGGGAAAGGAGGGGGAAGAGGGGAGGGCACTCTATAAATTGTTATTGGTTCTATCAAATTTATTAGAGTCTCTGGGAATTTGGATTAGAACCCAAGACAAAGATGGAATGAAGGATCTAGTAACCAAAATCTGCAAAAAAAAAAAGCTTGATAAACCAGCTTGGCCTGAGGAAGGCAGTAGGGAAAGAATACATAAATAACTTGTTCTGCATGTTGATAATGAACATAAAAAGATGTTTGGACTTGATGATCCCTTGAGATCCCTTCCAAACCAGTGCATTGATGATTCTATAATTTACAGCAAGCAAGCACAGTAAAACTTCCTAATGGTAAGTGGCTTATTGACAGACATCTGAACAGGCTTTGTTGTCTGTCATTGAGGAGGTCTTAAAAAAAATAAGCGAGACAAACTTCTGTCAGGGTGACATAGGTAGGAAGTGGCAGTCATCCTGAGGCCTCAGACCATGGCTTCCTTCAGTTTCTCTCTGAGGCTATTTCAGTGCAGATTCACACACCCTGACACAAAGTCCAATTTGTGAGCTCCAGTTTTAAGATAGCTAAGTACTTCTGGAAATCTGCAGTTCAAATTTGCAGTGTACTGGCTAACCCACAACATTCTCAAGGTCATCTGAAAATTTGCACTAGGACATTTCGTAATGCAGAGGCTTTAAATACTTTTCTGAGTTCTCTGGTTTTGTATCAAGTGATTAGTCATTGCAACATTTAAATCGTGTAATGCCAATTTAAAGATCATAATCGTAACACTAGGCTGTTTCAAATACCATGTGACCTTTCTCCTACCATGGATTATCAGCAGGCCCTGTCTAAGAAACAATTAGGAGTTCATCTCAGAGTCACTGTTTTATCACTCTGTGTTCAGTTCTGCAAATTTACTAAAATGCCATCTGAATGGTATCTAGATCAAAACTTTATGTAACTGATTTTACTGAAGTTGTACCTCCCTCTATACACCATAAAATGATAAGAAAGAAGTTATTTTCTGAAGCTTTTGTCTGTTTTCCCATAAGTATATGAGGTGATGACCACAGCATGTCTTCCACGTCTGAACTTTCTCTGTCACAGAACAGGAAAAACTGGCTTCAATAAAAATGAATGTGAGAAGAGAAACACTGGAAAATATCAACCTACATTCCAACTCTTTCTACATGCTTTGTTAGAAAGAGCTTCTTTGGTCCGTCCAAAGCTCCATGAGAGCAAGAATGAAGGCTGCTGAGGAGCTGAGCTCTCACACTTTATCTATGGCACAGGGCATAGAATCTCCTTTCCTCAGCTGGATCTGAATGTGCTTCCTGACTCTGGATGAACAGGAGACTTAGGCACATACAGTTGCTCCATACTCCTTGATTCCCATGCAACACACATGGGCTCTACTCCGGATAAGGGTAAGTCCTGTGTAGCACTAATCTAATCCCTCTCTGAAAGAGCTGAAGCACTGCAGAAGCTTCTGGAGAAGCTATTTAAACACAGCTCAGTGAGACAGCAGTGTCCAGAGACCTGGCTGCTAGAACAAACTAACTGTGTACAGAAAGATACTATTAAAAAAAACTAAAGTTAACCAAACCCATAAACACATAGTGTGTGTATATATATACACAACATGTATACACATAAAATGTGCAATTATGTCTACTTTTTTTTTTTTGTTTGAGAAAAAGGAGAAGAAATTACACAAACTTTAAAGAAAGTACTGGGAAATTATTTGGTACACCTGAGAGAAAATCAAACAAACAACCCACAAAAACAATCCCAAACCCACAAAACCAAATCAACAAGAAAAAACAGAGAGCTGTTTGAAAAAGCTGCTCAAGTCACGCAACATCCTCAGCTTTCCCACCTCTACCAGCTTTAGTGCACATTACTAATACAAAGGGCTGTATATCCCCAGTTCAGTACTGTGAGATACCCTACACCCCAGGATGAGGAGGTAGTAGTTGCATAATGATACCTCCTTGCAGCAGAAGCACAGGAGAAAGTTGTACCTTGAGAGGGATTATCTCTGTTAAAGAGACAGGAGGCATGATTTGCTGTATTCATTTGCATAAAAAATGCTCTCCCTGTGCATTGTGCTGGCCTCTGTCTCTGGTCCGTTACAGATTGAAGCCCCTTCTTCCCTAGCGTGGGAAACCAGTGAGAGCAGACTACAAGCTCTCCAGAGCACAAAGAGCCTAGAGGTTTGCATTATAAGAGACCTTTGCACCGCTGCTTAAGAGGGACTAGGGGTCTGACTCTAACCAAGCTCCGAAGCACCACACAAGGACTTCAGCAGTCAAGACAAGACACATTTTAAACTATGCATCTCTGGTAATATTTAAATCTCTCCACTTTTCTCTTGCTGTGAGCAACTATTGTAAAAGTCAAAGGCTCCAGCTCAATCGTCTGCGCTGTCCAATCAACATGCAAAGCAGCAGAGAAAACCCTGCCTGAATAAGAATGACACAAGTCCCAAAACAGAGACTCAAATGGTGAAAATGAGCAATAGATACACTGGAAGGGAAATGACTGATGAAACAATACACATAAAATATATGCACTCAACATTTTGTATGCTGCTGTAACAAACGTAGCACAAGGCCAAAAAAGGGGTAAGTAAAAAGCTGACAGGCAGAGTGAAAAGGTAGGACTGTACACACCTCTCTGAAGAAAACTGTGCTCAACAAATCCCACAGACAAAAATACAACAGTCTGGTAAGGTCCAGTCCAGCACATACCTGCTGAGCTGGTGTACTCTATCATCTGTTCTTTTTTGTGGCTGCTACAACACATAGTAGAAAATGGTACTGTCACCCAATTAAGTATTCAGAGTGTTGCACTTACAAGCACGAGCTCAACTGCTGATATATATATAAAGAAACCAAATAGAAGAACAAAAGAAAGAAAAGGTTTCCCTGTTGGACTTGACTGACAATAAAATTAACTGTATGGAAGTAGAGTTATCTCTCTGTATTTGCATGTGCATGGTATAATTCACTGGTATGCTTCCAAATCACCTCTTGTTATGCATCTCTAGAGATTCCTCTTTTGACAGATTGTATCCCACTTTTACTGACAAAGAGTCAGGACATTTTAGTCTGTCCTTGAAATGCAAAGTATTTCTGAGGCTATTTACTAATGCTGAAATATAAGTCAGCAGTTTTAGTGTCTATGATTAGCATGACTGCACTATTACAAAATGTGATTGTGTTCCTGCAGTGTTACCAGAAATACAACACAACAACCAGCACTGAAGGCTACTGGTACCTTGCATCATAGTTTCTGCAAAAGAACTGTGGTGGTTTGAGGAGCCTCAGGTTCCCTTAAGAAGGTCACAGAGACAAAGTGTGTCCAGATATCGTGATTTTGCTATTCAATCCCACAATCCTGCTAACACTTTGTAAGGGAGCAACAAAGTCAATTTGCTCTCTTTTCTCCCTTCCTTTCAGATTTCTGGAGTGACTCCTTTCTGGGTAACTGTGTAAAACCTGCCTGCGTCTTTCAAGACAGCAGACGCAGCGAATTTCGAGCTGCACAATCAGCCCTGCTTGGGCCTAACAGGAGGCAATGAGAAGGGTGGCAGTAAAAGAGCACCAGCGTTTGGGTGGTTTAGCTTGGTTGGGGGGGAATTCTCATGTATCCTGTATCAGTATTAGGTGTTAAGGATTCACGTATGCCGTACCTTTTCTTGCACGTCTTTAAATAAAACTTTTCTATATTCCTCTCCAATTCAGCAAGAGCATTATTATTTTACTGCTTTTTTATTAAAAAAGAGTAAAATAATCAAAGTCTGTCATGATCTTAAAAAAACAAACCAAAACAAGAACTCAGCTAGAAAAATCTGCAAATTACAAATATCATTCTAGAACACTGAATATTTCAAAGTATATATGACAAAGATGTCTACAAAAGCCAAGTAGTATACATTACTTGGGATGTATATACTAATTAATCTATGACCATCTGCAGCTCATTTGGTCACCACAGCTAGATCCACAAAGTGAATCTCCCTGAGCGAGCCTGGGACAGTTATTAATAGAGAGAGCGCCTGGGCTGGCTCAGAAAAGTGCTCACTCAATGTATTTCACAGTCTTTGCTCACAAGGTTTTGGCGAAATCACCACCAAGCCCAGCTGCTCTGCTGCTATTGCTGTCCCTGGTGGACCCACTGGCTGCCCTTGCAGAGGTGTGTCACCTCTATTTCTCAACTGCTCCCATAGCTCTTTGCTTGCTCAAAGCTTTTCTTACAACATAAACAGATGTTATCAGTCTCATGTAATGTCAAGCTATAAAAAAACCCAGTTGTACATTTTTTCCAATATAAATTTGGACTTCAGGCACCTTTTTAACTACATCAAATGAACTTTACTCTAAAATAAGTCACAAATTTAAATTTCATTCTATACTAGACCAAAAAAAAAAAAAAAAGGCATATAAATTATTTTGTCCACATCCACCTGACAATAATTAGTTGTTAAATTATTTCTCAGAGCTGTCTTATGAACAAGAAAGTTTGCCCAGGTGGCCAAGAGAGCCAATGGCATCCTGGCCTGCATCAGGAACAGTGTGGCCAGTAGGACAAGGGAGGTTATTCTTCCCCTGTACTCAGTACTGGTCAGACCACACCTTGAGTACTGTGTCCAGTTCTGGGCCCCTCAATTCAAGAGGGATGTTGAGGTGCTGGAACGTGTCCAGAGAACGGCAACAAAGCTGGTGAGGTGCCTGGAGCACAAATCCTATGAGGAGAGGTTGAGGGAGCTGGGCCTGTTTAGCCTGTAGAAGAGGAGGCTCAGGGGTGACCTCATTGCTGTCTACAACTACCTAAAGGGGCATTGTAGCCAGGTGGGGGGTGGCCTCTTCTCCCAGGCAACCAGCAATAGAACAAGGGGACACAGTCTCAAGTTGTGCCAGGGTAGGTATAGGCTGGATATTAGGAAGAAGTTCTTCACAGAGAGAGTGATTTCCCATTGGAATGGGCTGCCCAGGGAGGTGGTGGAGGCACCGTCCCTGGGGGTCTTCAAGAAAAGACTGGCTGAGGCACTTAGTGCCATGGTCTAGTTGACTGGATAGGGCTGGGTGCTAGGTTGGACTGGATGATCTTGGAGGTCTCTTCCAACCTGGTTGATTCTATGATCTATGATTCCTTTTGTACAGATAGTTCAATGAGTTAAAAAAAATTACACAAAGCATGTCCCTTGCCTCAAAGTAATCCTTATGGATACTAAATTAATAAATTTGGTGCAAAATACTATACAAAAAGGATAATGTCAGTGTAATTTAAATTAAATAAGTATTTTTGCAGATCAAATGATTTAATTGTAACAGTTTAAGATAATATTCAATGCAGTACAGCTACATTATCATCTTCAGCTAACTTCAATGTTTCTGCCAGAAATAAACAGAACTGAGTTAATAATTAAGAAAAGTATCTTAAATGTTTAAAGAAAGTTGTGAAATTTGCAAAACAAACTATTTGATAAATACTTTTCCTTTCTTTCTAAAGCACACAGCAATTTGTTCCTAAATAAACCAGAACGATCTAAAAGATTTCTTTTCCTTGGAGCTGACAGCAACATCTCAGGAGTCTCACCAGACAGATGCCCTTCAGTCCATTCGGACTTCAAGATTACTACTGCCAGGAAATAAAACAACCCCTTTGCTATTCAGTCATATGCAAGCAGCACAGTTATGATTCAGTGTGTTGAAGTCTCCTCACTGGAGTACTTTGAGCAAAATGTCTAAGGCACGTGGTAAAACCTGAATAAATAAAATCATCTGTATTATGTGTGCACTTGGAAAGATTTTTTGGGCTGTGTGTGTTTGGCATGACTTCTGTTTCTCTGGTCTGCTCTTGTACTAGTAAAGACACAAAAGAAAACAAACTTCTAAACCACAAAATGAAATAAAAATAAAATTTAAAAAAATAAACAAAAAGAAAAGAAACTTCTAAAAAACAAAAGAAATAGAACTCCAAACAGTTCCTTTTTAATTTAATCAGGTAAACACAAAAGCAAAATTTCAAGGAGAAGTTGCAATGAAATTAGCAGGTAATAATCCTGTCTTTCCTCAAATAAAAATCATAATAATATGACAGCATTTCATACTACTCTACATAAACACTGCAATGCCAAGTCCCAGTTTAAAATATCTAAGTGTGCTAGTCTGAAGCAAGCTATAATGTGTTGGTGAGAAGAACTAGATTACAGGCTGTGAAAGGAAAACCATATTGATGTCTACTTCCCTGATAGGTTTGTTGAGATGTATAGGAACAAGAAATAAAAACATAGATAACCACTCTCACTGGGGCTGCTGGCTGAGATGCATTTTACTCTCTAACCTCACCCTTGATTTTGGACTAATCCACTTTGTTTCCTAACCCCCTGGCCAAACCTCCATTATTCCTCGGGACTGGGGTAAGATTGAGAGGGGCAGGGGGAAGGTGCAGGGGTGGTTGAGAGCCCCTTCTGGGGACTTAGGTTTCTGGGAGGGGAGTTGTGTTTCTGTATTACCTTTTATTTTGTCTATTTCTGTGTATAACTGTATATACTGTAAATATCTGCTTGTATATTGTGCTAGCTGTAGGTAATAAGCTTCATTCATATTCCCAGAGCTGGCTGAGTCTAGTCTGGGTGATTTCTAAAGTGTGTGTGGGGGGGGCAGGTAACACCCAGACCATCACACTAAGCATTGTTAAAAACAATTCACAGCTCAAGATGCCATTTCTAAAATAAAAGGCAGTGGGCTGCCAACTGGCCCTGTGATTTCCTTCTTTATGGTAATTTTAGATATAAAAAGTAGTAAACTATACAGCAACAATTTGATATTAGCTAATTCTGATAAACACAGTAACTATAAACTACTCACCTAACCTTTCCTGATTCAATGCCTCCTTCAGCCCCCATAAGAACTGAACCTCTGAGATAGTCAGTCTTTGGGATCATTGCTACCACTGCTACTCAGATCCTCAAGAAACTGGTTTATCTCAAAGTGGGGAAGATTCTGCCTCTCAGGAGCACTTGACAGTCTCAGAAATGCCTGCAAGTCTAGAGTGCTCCTGGGCTAATCTCTTCATTGTGCAGGCAAAGATGAGGAATGGAAGCACAGCCATCTTGTTCAGAGGTGAGAATATCTACCATAGCGAGGTGTATCTGGAAGTAGAGTGCATCACTTTACTTGCCCACTTCATCATGCTGCTGTTCCAGTGGGATACTGGTCTTATTAAGTATTGAAAGCAAGAAGAAAAATTCTGCAAAGATGATGCTCAGGCTCCCTGTGGCCATACCTGAGAGCTGATTTGCTGATATCATTAATATCAACATTAAGGAGACAGAGGAAAGCAATTCACATGACTAAAGAACACAGTTTGAAATGCCTTTTTTAAAGACTACACTCTTTATGAGTGTGTCATTGAAGGGAGCAGAGCCCTCTTGCAAAGGCCCCATTTGTACACAGAGTCATGGCTCACACGGGTACCTTCCATGGAAAAAGTCAAAACAATATTTCTATCTGCCTGCAATGACGCAGCTGCTGTACCAGCAGACGTACAGCCCCTGGGAGAATCTCTCCCTCAGAGGACCAAAAGACATAACATGGCTATGTTTTGAAATAAAGGCCTTGGAGTTTTCAGACATGGTGACCATCCACCGAACATCTGCTGGGGGCTGACCCCTGGGTGGTCCCATAAGTTGTTTTTGGTAAGAATTATCCAATTGTGTGAGTTGATTATAACTTTGTACCAATCTGTAAAGCTTATGCAAGTCTGCCTGAGTTGGCTGAACACACCTCTTCTAAAACACTATCAAAATGCTGCATTTGCCTTAGTTGGGCACCCCTTGCACCCTTAACTGAGCCACTCGCTCTCTACCCTGCCCTACTGGCACCCCTCTTTTGCTCGTTACCCTGCTCGCTGATTACACACGCACACATGCTGCATTCGCATGGCACCAACCAGCTCCAGACGGCACCGTTCCAGGCAGTGCCCAATCCTCGCGAGCCTCGGAAGTCAGCGTCCAGCCTGAACCGGACCCGCGGAAGCTCCAACAGCGCGCCCAAATCCATGATATTTAGAGCTTTCCTGAACTACATTTGGATAGTGAGTAACTGACAAGAACTTAATTTAAAGACTGAATAATCTCTCAAGCTTCCAGTGAACTCTCTCAAAATTACAGACTCTCTTCCTAAATCCTGGCATTTTCAAGCCACAGACTCTCTTTCTAAATTCTTTTACAACCTGTTGCTAAATTCCTGATTTCTTGCACATAGTCATTCTGTGATTTAATTTGCAAACCGCATATAAAGAACTTACGTGGGATTGTTGTAAATAAGTTTGGGGAAGGGGATTTCTAGTATATATAATATTAAATCATTTACACCTTTTTATAAAATCGGCCTCGCATTTAATTCCCCAAAACCCAAACAAAACTCCCTTCCACAACAGTGTCATGGAAGGCCAAAACAGGAGAAATAGGTCTAACCATGTCCTGGCTTGCCCAGACATGTTCTCTGCTCTCCCTCCTTCTGCTGATGGGGGATGCAACTGCAGGAAAGGAGGACAAAAGGCACTGGTGCCTTTCAGTCTCCTTCATGCCCCTTCTAACTTGTTTATAGGGTACCCACATGTGTTTATACACTTGTGTTCTGCTCTAAAAAGGTAAAAGCAGGCCCTCTTTTCACTCAATATGGTTAAGTTGGCAAACTACCATTCTGATTGGCTGATCTGTGGCCAAAGACCCATTAGACTTGGGCTGTATTGATTAAAAGAGATGAGCAAGCAAACACAACATGCTTTTGCCTTAATGTGCTCTCTGCCTCTGGCAGTGCTTTGCCTCACTGCTGCTGCATCCTGCCATGCTCTGCAGAATTATGTCTGCTAAGCTATAAGCTAGCCCTGCTGAATAATAACAAGCCTCGAGTTTACCAGGAATAGGCCTTAAATGCCTTCACGATAGTCTTGCTTAGCCAGTGTGACATCGTGCCAAGTCTGCACATGCACAAGACATCCTGCCTACACCTGCAAGCCTCCATGCCAAGTCTGGAGCCAAGAAGAACCAGGATCAGCTCAGAGATCGTCGGCCATTATCCCAGCAACCCTGTTAGAGCCTGGGAAAGGATCAGAAGGCTCAGCAGCTATCAAGACACCGACAGAACTCCCTGCAGGTATTTGGGTACTTTCTATAAACTACAGTTAATCCCAGGAATTTGGAGATTAGTCTCTTTAGCAAAACTCTGTAAATTCTCTGAGTCAGAGCCCTCTGCCTTAAGGAGAAAGGAGCTTCTCGAGTCCATCTAGTGGGCACATGGTATAATCGACTGCAAGAACCTCTTTTCAGTTCTAACTGCTGAATGTTATAATATTGCTAGTTATTTCTCAAATGTTTTAGATACTCTGTTATCATCTGTGTAATGTTTTCACGACCGTGCAAAGAAACAATTATTATTAAAATTTACTGGGTGGGTGGTGAGAGTCCTGAATATCAAAATTAATATACAATATTGATTTTGGAAAATTCTGTCTCCCATCATTAATACCCTTCATCACAATGAGGAAGGGTGGTCTGGAGGCAAGAACACAGGCCTAGGATTATATAAAGATTGTCCTCTTGACCATGCTGCAACCAGCCAGTATGACCTGTAGAAAGTCAATGAGAACCTGAATTCTATAAAGACTTTTGCTTGAGCTATGTTTCTCATATAAGCCGCTGAAGAATACATAGGAATCTTCATCTCTAATAAAGTCAAATAATGATGTCATTAATAAAAGACACTCTTTCCTTGAGAAAATGGAGCACTGAACAAAGCCTTCCACACTCACTTCTAGGGAAGTTACTGGAGTGAGTACAACAAAGGGTTGCAAAGATGATCGAGGACTGGAGCATCTCTATTACAAGGACAGGCTGAGAGACCTGGAGCTTTTTAGCCTGCAGAAGACTAAGAGGTGATCTTATTAATGCTTATCAGCATCTAAAGAGCAGGTGTCAAGAGGACTGGGACAGTCTCTTCTCAGTGGTGCTCAGTGACAGGACAAGGAGCAACGGGCACAAACTGGAACACAGGAAGTTCCACCTAAACATCAGGAAAAACATATTTACTTTGAGGGTGATGGAGCATTCGAACAGAGATTGTGGAGCTTCCTGCCCCTCTACTATACCATGGTGAGGCCAGTTCTGGGCCCCCCCAGTTCAAGGGGGACATAGAACTGCTTGAGAGAGTCTTGCACCGAGCCACAAAGATGATGAAGAGAATGGAACATCTCTCTTACAAGGAAAGACTGAGGGAGCTGGGGTTCTTTAGCTTGGAGGACACTGAGAGGTGACCTCATCAATGTTTATAAATATGTAAAGGGTGAGTGCAGGGAGGATGGATCAAGGCTCTTTTCGGTGATGTCTGATGACAGGATAAGGGACAATGGGTGGAAGTTGAGGCACAGGAAGTTTTATTTAAACACGAGGAGGATTTTTTTCACTGTGAAGGTGACAGAACACTGGAACAGGCTGCACGGTGGAGTTCCCCTCTCTGGATATATTAAAAAATCACCCCTGGACGTGTTCCTGTGTGATCTGCTATAGATGATCCTGCTCTGGCAGAGAGGTCGGACTAGGTGATCTTTGAGGTCCCTTCCAGTCCCTGACATTCTGTGATTCTGTGATTCCATCTCTGGAGACTTTCAAAACCCACCTGAACACATTACTGCACAATCTGATCTAACTGAACTTGCTTTAGCAGGAGTGATCCTTATAGGTCCCTTCCAACCCCTACCATTCTGTGACCTTTTTTCACTTTGTGGGTCACAGTATCCCAACAACAGAACAAGCAGACAACTCTCTGCAGTATGGGATCTTTGCCCAGAGGTTGCAAAAGCCTGCTTGGGGCTTTATTGTGAACTTTGTCAGTGGGATTCAAGGTCAGAGTAAAGCATGATCTGCCTAACCTTCACCTAAGGAAACACACCCTACTAGATACTGGACATAACTGCTGTTGTAGATTGTGCTATGAATTGATAAATTTATGACCACATCCAGCAGCTTTATACTGTGTGAAACTTATTTCGGAGCCACTTTGTATGAACTTAACTTCTAACCTCAGATTTAAAATGAATACTCTGCTTGCATATTTCATGGAGAAATGAAGGATCACCCTAAGGCCTCTAAGTACTTTAAGATCCTCAAATTCTAAAAGAGGAGTGAGTAGAAATGCAAACAGTTACGAGATGTCGCATTATAACTTCATTCTGCATTGGGTGTTGGCAGCTATTTGAAAAAAAGGCTTGCCACACATGCTCACTAATGGAGCAACCTCTGATCCTCACTGTTCCAAGGGCAGCAATACTGAAGAAGTAATGCATGAGAAACACAACGATTCTGATTTTCCTTCACTTGTTTTTACTTCAGAATTTCTCGGGCCTCAAAAAATGTCACGAGGGTCAGGCAGGCATTGTACTGCCCACAGAGAGATAGTGACTACTATAGTCATAGATGATGGTATTGTTAGTTTCATATTTCTAAACAATGTCAGAAGATAGCAGACATCTCTGGAACCTCTGACCTAAATTTTGAGGCACTGTTTATAGCATTGAATAGCATTTCTCAGAAAGAGGGGGAGGGGGGAATCTTAAAAGAATTACAAACAGTTTCCAGTCATGTGGGTTAGAAGGCACTGTTTTGCCTTCTGAATCAAGAGGCTTAGCACAGATAAGCCATACTTCCACAGTTTAAGCTACCAGAAGTTGGCTTTGATGCTGACAGAAGCAATTCACCGTGTCTCATCTTCAGTCATCCTGACCCTCTCTTTTACCAGACTACATATTCATGAAGCTGAGCAGCGAACCAGATGGAGAATCCAGGTTAAGATAAGTCCCAAAAGTACAAAATTATTTATTTTAGCTTACTCAGTTTAATGAACTCAAGCTATCTGTGGAACTCAAATGTGAAAAATCAAAACTATGCTCATCAACTGCACTCCAAAAGAAAACATAAAAGTAGACAAAGAAAAAAGCCCATCTTGTCACCAACATATGAAGTTTTGTTTCTCTAACTAATTTACAGAGTGTGTACTGCAGAGGATATTGTCATCTGCAAGAGCAATAAGGTTTTCACACCACCTGTATTCCATTTGCAAATTAGACCATCCAGGTTTCAAAATTTCTTCTCATCAGTGCATGGAGAGGCAAGGTGCTGCCCATCAGACCTCACACCATAACTTGTGTGCTGTAGGAGGGATTACACTCACCCAGCTCTATGCACCTCTGCCTGTCACTCCAGCCTCTTCAAATACTCAATCAACCAACACCAGCACTTCAATCAGGTGATCAGCATTTCATCGACTACCTCAGGGTGAGACTGACCTTGCTGTAGAAGGGCTTTTGTCTTTCCATTAATGGAATCTCTGTGATGTAGACATGGACTTACAAAGGCCCAGCATTTGCCAGGTGAAAGTGCTGCTCGTCTCTTGGGCACCTGATTTCCCTACCACCCTCGATACGTATTTCCTTTAGTACTTCACAACTAATGCTTCAGTGAAGCAACATTTTGGGGGGAAGGGAGGAGACATGATTACGCCACATCATTGCTCTGATTTTCACTATTACTCTATCAAAATGTTGTAACAAGTGTGAGTCATCTTTTCAGGGCATATAAAGACAATACCTACTGTGACACAAGTTTGCCAAGGAAAGCCTCATTGCACCTTTTAAGCTGTCAGCCTAGTTGATATCTATAAAAGCATGTGCCTAACATTACTGCATTGTATTAAGAGTCAAATCAAGCCCCGCATAATTCTCTGCATATTGTTCCCAAAGTACAGCTTCGCTGTTATTTCTAACATTGGTCTTCTCTGTTATATTTGCTAATCTCAAAAGTCATGCAGCATTTGGCTCTCTAAATGCCTGGATATATATGGGGAGTGGATAGATAAGCTCTCTTTGACCTCCTGATTCATTAACAAGCTCAACAAAATACAGCAGGTTTCATTCATCTGATTTAAGCTTGAAGCAGGTAGATTTGGACTAGACATTAGAAAGAAATTCTTTACAGTGAGGGCAGTGAGACACTGGAACAGGTTGCCCAGGGAGGATGGCCACGCCCTGGAGGTGTTCAAGGCCAGACAAGGGGTTGGAACTAGATGATCTTTAAAGGTCCCTTCCAAACCAAACCATTCTACAAATGTATGAATCTGCTCCTAAGTTATGCATTACAACAGGATGATCATGAGCAAAACAACGTACCCTTGGGGCCAAAAAGGCCAATGATATTCTGGAATGCACCAATAAGAGTGCAGCAAGTAGGTCAACACAGGTTTTCCTCCCCTTCTATCCTGCCCTGGTGAGGCAATCCTCTACGCAAACCTGCTCTGTCTGCAGAGTTGGACTGGATGATTTTCAGAGGCCGTTCCCAACCTCTACCACACTGTGATTCTGTGATCATGGTTGTTAAACAGACTGTACATGTTTAGCCCTTATCTGGGGGTAGCAGTGGCTCTATCACTTGATACCTCCTTCCCAGCAGAGAGGGAAAAAAGAGAGACTCACAGGCTGGGTTTAATTAGTCAGACTGATACCAATATTAATACAAGATATATAAAGCTGTATTCAACCAAGCAAAAGCACAGCAGTCACAATATCCAGAAGGCAGCCCTCAACAGCAGAAGAGAGAAGGAGAATGAGGAGGATCCCTTCTCAGAGAGACTCTCTCCTCAGAAAACTTCCTTCTTTATGCTGAGTATTATCTTCATGGTATGGGACACACCTGTAAGCCAACTCAAGTCAGCTGTCCTGGCTGACTCAGAACTACTAACGGCCTGCAGCCCATGGCTGGCCTGCGATTCTGTTCCAGCAAAATGAGTACACCGAGGCAACATGGGTGTGATGCAGTTGGAATTAGGCCTTTTGACATTTAGATCCATTCCATCTATGGTAATAAAAATAACTTCAGCATACCCTTTTTGAAAAGCATGGAAAAGTCTGTATCATAAGGAATGTGGAGAAAACGCAGGTATTGGAGAGACATGGCAAGACTCACATTCACTACTTTGAGGTAGACATGGTGTTACTTTTATTTGCCTGCAATATTGCACATACACTAAAAGCAGCTCCTGGAAGGAAGTAAAACGATCTGCTCTCATGAATGAAACTTGCCAACACCAAGCTTCAACACTTATACCTCATTGAAAGCATGTGCCAATTAAAAACCAGCCTGTTTTCTAAAGAAATTCTGTGCCCTGTAGGTTTCTAGACTAGATCGTGTCCTAAGCCACAGTAGTACTTGCTGAATTATCCTGCTACTACTATAATAATACAGAAATGTTTGATGCAATATGTGGACTCTAATGATGAAGATTCATAGAACTGCTATTTATTGAACTAATAGTTCCTGAACTTCAACAAAAAGTGGAATGTAAACTTCAGGAAAGGAAAGAAAATGAACCCCAATCCAAACCAAACAAAAAAAACATAAAAAACCCAACCAAAAACCCAAAAAACACAAATCCTCACAACATCCCAGACTTATTGTCTTCTCTCCTGCACACTTCTAACCAAACAGTGTAACTGCAACATCCCTCTAAAAGTATTCACACAGCATTGCAGAGAAGGCAGTTAAGCAATGATACTTGATGCCTTAACATCTGGCTAAAGTAAAAGCTGGCAAATATTTTTACACTTAATTCTATCAGCTATTTGAACTAGAACTAAAACAAGTGACAAATCAGAATAAATGTGTTTTTTTTCAGAAATCAAAATCAAGAGCTACTGAGAAGACAGCAATGCTTTCAACACTAAGCAAGTAGAGCTCACCTTCAACTTTCCATTTCAGTGAACAGTATGATCACTTAATGAAAAATGTGCATGGTGGCATGCCTATCACTCCTGGTAGATGAATAGTATGACAGTTTTAAAGATACCTTGAATATAATAGATGTTGCTTTGACTTGAATTACACAGCTAAGTTAAAATAAGCACTTAATCAGAGAAAGAGAAGTGCCGAGCTATTGACTTAACATGCAATTATTGCTAAAACCTCTTGGCTTTGGGATCAGAGGCATGGAGGGTGGCACAGGCGATGTCACTATCTGAAAATGCCTCTGAAGCTATTTGTGGAAGAGATGCTAGTAGGGCTGATATGCATGGCAGAAAATTACCAGAAACTATGCTTAAAACCAGAATAGACACAGAAGTAGTAATACAGGCTAACAGAGAAATGCAAGTCTGGCTTTCGGAGACCAGGTTCTTTGAATGATGACACAGGTATGGGTCATTTGGCTAATACAATGTACTTCCATTTTAAAAAGCTTCTGATGAAGTTATTGATCGGACCCAAACTACGCTGCCAAGGAGGAACAACAAAAAAGACATCAAGAATTAAAAATGTCTTTTCATTGCTAACTAAAAAAGAAAGAAAAAGTGATTAAGAGTAATGGGTTGTTTTCTTTTACAGCAGTTGTATATTACCTGACAGTCTACAGATACATGTTCAATACAGTCATAAATGATCTGGAAAATTGAAGAAGAAGAAAGGACAGAGTTTTTCTGATGATATTAAATTACATAGGTTAATAAAGACAAAAAGTGACTGCCAATTGCTGCAAAAGTACTTTGTCATGCTGAATGAGTGTAAGAGAAAGAGGCAGATACACCTGAATATCAATAAATAGTCAGGCACCAGAAAAAAAAATCAACAACAAACAAACAACAAAACAACCCAGTTTCAGATATTCACTGCTTCCTACAAGATTCCTAAGACTCAGTTCTTCACAATACAAAAATTGCAGCCAAATAAAAAATCTAGTAGCAAATCAACCACAAGAAATAAGTGAGTTTTTACATACTCCAAAATTAAACTTTGGAAGTAACTGCTACAAGATGCTTTGAATATCAAAAGAACAAATGAATACAGAAGATGCAAACAGTGGCAAAAGAGACCCCTGGGGGCTATGAAACAACTCCAATATAGTGCCAGGCTTCAATCTGTCTGCACAATAAATAACTCAAAGGAAACTGAGATGGCTTACTGTCTGCTTTCTCTTCTCACATTTTTTTCCTGAACATCTAATGTTAACCACTGCCAAAGAAAGAACACTGGACTGTAAGTATATTTAATTCAACCCAGTGCAGGCCTTTTTTATGTCATGTGATGATCATGGACACTAATGGCACATGAGTAATTTAAAACTTAAGAGGCAAAATCCATCTGCATTTTGGAATGAAGACAATGATCCTAAAATATCCAATACTTAGCTATTGAGACAGTGAATCAAAGCCTTTTGAGAAAACCCTCTCATAGATATTAACAGACTTGGACTGCAGACTACAGCATCATTTTGTGAAAAACCCCAAAATAAACACAGCTATTATTAGTTAGAAAAGGGGCTTAACTAAACCTCCAGAGCTCAACGCTTCTGTTCACCAAGAATACAAGGTGAAATCCACCCTAAACTGGACATAACCAACATCCAAACTAAAAATTCTAAGAGACTAATTGTAAAATGAACAATGATGAAAAAAGAGAGAAGTGGCTCTGATGTCTGTAATCTATCACATGTAACCTTCGGATGAGATGAATTACTCTGTAGAAGTGCCTGTTTCTTTCCATTAACTGTGACGGCAATCCAGGTGTCTAATTCGTACGCAGAAGTCTTTGTTAATGTTATCTAAAATCAGACTAGATGAATCCCACAGCCCTGGAGCCTCATTAACTCAAGACTGACATAGCTTTTATGTGTATCTATTTTGCAAACCAAACTCCTCTGTGTAGCACAATATTTGCAGAACAAATTAAAAAAAGTGCAAGGATAATTTTAATGGTAAGTAGTAGATTTTGAGGTTACTGAACCCAAGACTCAGAGACTGTTGTAAATGTGCTGTAGCTACTTACATCAGTTTTAGGTCGTGCTCCAGCTGACAGTGGGTAAGGCAAACAGTCTAGATGCTGACAGTCTGCTCTTCTATTTTTCCAAGATCCCTTTTCTTGATGACCTCCATAAAAGCCTGTCTCCACTTGAACAGGGCACTGTAAGAGAATTTTTAAAACCCTGTAAATAAAGGCAAGTCATAAATATTTTTAATGTGAACTGCTAGATAAAAACATTGGAATTTTATCTTTTTTAAGCCTTTTTTCTCTGATGTAAGGTAAACATTTGGTCATTTCCTTAAAACCACCTGTTCCATCAGTTAGACATCCGGATACTATGTAGTTTCCTTAAAAGCCAGTATATGCACCAGGAGAACTAATGGATAGTAGGACACCTTTCCAATACCAAGGAACTGAACCATCTCTGCCTCAGAAAGAGAAACTAATTTATTCAAATTATTGAAAGCTGTATTTTTTTTTCATGTTTAAATTAAAAAGAGATCCAGCAAGCTCCAATTTTCAAATCACAACAAATCAAAACTCTACAAATTCACTTTTCTGTGTCTTCTAAACCTGGGGACATCTCACTCCCACACCATTTTTCAGAAGACATATGGCTTAATTCTTGCCCCCCACACACATGAACACACTGAAACACCACAGAGAGACCAACGGCACAACATTCCTCTCACGTATCTTGGTTTACCTCAAAAAACAATGAGGTGTGGGAGCAAGGAGTAAACCATGTCACAACCCAGCAAGATTTGTTCTAGAAACATCAGGGAACTAGGTGCACTGCAGAGCAGCCCTGAGCTCTTGGGTACAGCCAGTCAAAATCAGAATCTGACCATTTTCTGGCTGCTCCCCTTGAAAAGAGAACAAATTTACCACTGGTCTTAATCAGCAACTGCCTAGTTCCCAGTTGGTATGTTTTTAGAGATGTTTTGGAGGCTTTGAAAAGCTAAAAAAAAAGAATCAGTATGTGGCCCAAAAAAAGTCTGCAGATAACATGTTACAGCAGAAGAATGAAAATGTGTAAGTTAAAGACAAAGTTTTATTCAATGAAAGTCATACTTTATAGTATAAGATGGGGCAATTGCAATCAAACAGGATTTCCCTGTCACTATCCATGAATGATAAAGAACTAAAACTGAGAAATGTGATTCCCATTCTTCAGATCTGGTGGCTTTTCTGTACTGGAATTGAGTACTATACATCAAGTGGCAATGAAGCAGATATATTAAACAGGAAAACATGCTGTTTACAGCTAGAGTGTTTTATCTCTGCTGTCTCATTTACAATGTACAAAGTTCTCTATTACTAAGATTTTTTTTGTAGGAAAAGTGCAATTGTTAGATGAGCAGTACTGTTAACTGCTGTTTTCCAAAGCTAGCAGCTCCATGTTAGTACATTCAGATAGCCCATTTTTTTGTGTGCTTAAATCATGTATTTATTGTGTTGGTGAAAACGTTTCAGAAAATGATCTGATGACAGATAATATTTTTTAAAATCTTTTCTGAATCACATACTGAGTCATCCAACCAGTGCTACTACTCCATATTATTTTCCAGTAAAAAAACTGACCAGTGGTAACATGCAGATGACACAGCTATAAAGATAGGCCACCTCTTACCATCTGTCCATAAGTTATTACTTTTTAGGGTACACCTAGAATACTGCAATGTCCCCTACTGTTATCCAGTAGCTCCCATAACATTTATCCACCCAATTATTTTTCATTAGACAAGTGAACACACTGCCAATCATACAGCAGTCATCTCCCTCAGAGAACTCAGATCTGCAGGCTGGCCTTACATTCTGTGAGCACTACACCCGAAATAATTGCACACTAATTTCTTGCATCGGTTCCCAGTTTATGTAATGAAAACAGGATAAGAAACATTCGAGAACCCATAAGTGGTTCACAATTTTATAGAAGCAAAAGTTACCAAGATAGGTCAAGTTTCATTGTGTGCCAATAAAATATTTGATATGTGTGGAGTATATTAAGAACTATAATAAGAAATATGGACCAAATTGGGTGAATTGATGGAAGACAAATTACTCATAAATCTGTTGTGGTAGGCCTGGATAGGCCAAAATAGGCTTGCCCAGACATGTTTCCTTGCTCCCCATCCTTCTGTGCTGGGGGAAGCAACCGCAGGAAATGAAAATAAAAGCCCTGACTCTACCTAATACGGCCAAGCTTGGAAAAGTGCCATACTGACTGGCTAATCTATGTCCAAAGGCCCATTAGTCTTAGGCTGTATTGATAAAAAGAGATGAGCAGGTAACACAACGTGCTCAGCTGTTGTACTCACGCTTGCTTGCTGCATGCTACTGCCTGCTGCCTGACCTGTATAAATACAAGAGTTTGGTGTTTTTTTTCCATGGCAACTACTATTTCAATATTTGCAAAACCTGTTTCTCCACAATAAATTAACAGAGAGATTTATCAGGAGTATACACTTCTCCTCTATGGTTATATGGGACTTACACACGGAGCAGCAGCTGCGCGAGCCCCTGATTCAAGACAGCTGCACTGGAATGAGCTTTTTTTTTCCTTTTTAGAAGGTTTTTCAAAGCTTTTTTCTTTACTTTGGGACTCTCCTGATTGGAGGAACCCAGAAGGAGTCAATCTGTTGGAGGGTAGGAAAGGCATGCAGAGGGACCTCCATAGGTCAGTGTCTTCAGAGCAGCCAGGAAGAAAGGGACCTGTGGGTACTGGCAGATAGTAGGCTGAACATGAGCCAGCAGTGTGCCCAGGTGGCCAGGAGCCAATGGCATCCTGGCCTGGATCAGCAACAGTGTGGCCAACAGGACAAGGAAGGTTCTTCTTCCCCTGTACTCAGCACTGGTCAGGCCACACCTTGAGTACTGTGTCCAGTTCTGGGCTCCTCAATTCAAGAGATGTTGAGGTATTGGAATGTGTTCAGAGGACAACAAAGCTGGTGAGGGGCCTGGAACACAAGCCCTATGAGGAGAGGCTGAGGGAGCTGGGGTTGTTTAGCCTAGAGGAGGTTCAGGTATGGCCTGACTGCTGTCTACAACTACCTGAAGGGAGGTTGTAGCCAGGTGGGGGTTCATTTCTTCTCCCAGGCAACCAGCAACAGAACAAGGGGACACAGTCTCAAGTTGTGCCGGGAGAGGTATAGGTTTGATATTAGGAGGAAGTTGTTGCCAGAGAGAGTGATTTGCCACTGGAATGGGCTGCCCAGGAAGGTGGTGGAGTCACCATTCCTGGAGGTGTTCAAGCAAATACTGGATGAGGCACTTAGTGCCATGCTCTAGTTAACTGGATCGGGCTGGGTGATAGGTTGGACTGGATGATCTTGGAGGTCTCTTCCAACCTGGCTGATTCTATGATACTAAGGTCAACCTCTTTTGAGGTACATTATTCTTAAATGTTTAAGTTAGGGCAAATGATCCTGTTGTCTTACAAATAAATACCATTGCAGGAGACAGGAAACTGTGCTACATCACTGGTTCTACAACACATTGTTCCTGACTCTTTTCTTGCTCTGATCTTGCTGGTCTCATCAGGAAAACCTTTGTGTTAAATGACTTATGCAACTTCTGTAATGAAACTGGCTCCTAGACGTTTGAAGGACACTTCCAGGCTGCCAAGTAAAGCCACAATAAAAATGTGGCTGGTTCTCATTTGCCTGTCTACACACAATTAAAATAAAGAAAGCTCTCTTGCTTCAGAGTGAGAAGATAAGACTGGCTTGGAGGTAGGTTTCATCAGCACAGTAAGCATGACCATCTCAGTATCATGAGCACAGGTTTTGTGGCGTGGGTGATATGTCCCAGGAAGAAGGCTGTGACCAAAGTCCTGGTCTCTGTACTCAGATGTCTCACCACTAGGTTTCAGTAAAAGAACCGTATGCATCTGTGATGCTGGTGTTGGCATTTTCCTTGCAGCCACTTTTGATGATGTTCTTATCCATACCAAAGGGCATGTGAAAATGCCTGATTTTTCTGCTATCTATATGCTACGTGCCCTTTATTGAGTACTCCAACAATGGATTTGAGGTGCAGTGTCCAATGATTTTCCAGTCATCACAGGAAAAGAAATTATGCCTAACCACACTGTGGCTTCTGCCTTAGTTGAACAGGCACAGCCATAAAATCAGAGGTGTTCAGATCACTGGTTACCAAAACCAGCCCTTAATACAATGGCAGGTGCTTAAACTCTTGACGGCTTGGATTTCACTTTCAGGCAGAAAAGCAGACTACTCTGCCACTGTATTCTGACAAAAGACATTGAGCAGTCTCTGACAAGAAGACACTGCCCATTAATAGACAAGTTAACGATGAAATTAATTCAGTTGGACAGAGCTAGTTCTGGCTTACTGACATACAGTAAGAAAGAAACGAGAGATAGTAATGTCCACTCTGCAGAATATGAAAACACAATCTGCAAAGCACAACACTGAGATGCAAGATTCTAAATATCCCACCCAGAGAGTCATGAACATCTGCACTGTGGTCCACACATTTGCTTAAAGAATTTATTTTAATGAAGCAATGAGGAAACAGCAGTGACAGCAAAAGCATTCAAACAAGCTCACCTTTCCCAAGTAACTTCAAGCCAGCACTAATATTCAGAGCTGTAAACCCAAATAACTCTATCTCAAGAACTGCCTTTAATCATAATCTAAAGGAGAGAACAAACACTCCTACTTCTCACAGCTGTTCACTCTCCAGTTACTTGCTTCTATAAAAGAAAAATCTTGCTTATTCGAAAATTATTTAAACAGCATCACTGCTCCTTAATCCTGTTTGCCCTCAAAATAAAAGCTTGGGAATCTGTGTGTCACCAATTGATGACACTTGCCATCAGAAAATATTCTTAACTAGATGAATGCAGCTCTAAGTCAAATATTCAGATAAAATAAAGAAACAAAAATATTAATAAAACTCTTAATGAAGATACATAGTGTCTATCTTGTTGTTATGTCTTTAAATAAATGTAACAAGTGCAAATAGGCTAGCACTGGAACTTTAAATTGACAATATTCTATCCTGATATGCTATCCAATGCAATTATATGGATTCAAATTCCCCTTAAAAAAAAAAGAAAGACATTTAGTGATTTTAATCCATAGTGACAGAAAACCTGTTTCATACTACTATATTTGTGATTATTTGGTCAACAATTGTCTAATGAAATTAAAGATTTTGTTATTATTGAGTGAAAATTGTAACCTATTTCATCCTTGAATGTAAGCTCTTCAGCCTATCCAGAAATCCAACCAGATCTGAAAACCACGGCTTGATGAGCATCTGAATGCTAAACTTTAAACAACGTAACACACAACATAAACTTTCTTACCAGCTGCTTGTGTCTTTTGGCAGAAGGAGTACTAGAGGGAGAGGAGCCAGCACTCAGAGCTTCTTCAATATCTAAGTTCAACTGTTCCAGTTTCTTCATAAGACACAACATAGAGTCTGACCATTCAGATCCTTTTTCGGGTTGAATCTAAAGGAAATCAAACGGATGTGAAGTGTTAAAACATTCAATGTTTCTGTAACTTAAAGGTTTATTTTGCTTCTGGCCCTCAAAGAAAAAGCTGACCTGTCCTTTTCATGGCCTTAAGTAATATTTTTCCATTTAGAAAACTTCAACTATCACTCCAAACCTGATGACACACATTCATAGCTGTCCTTCATACTCAAATGATTTCACTTTTGTATATGTGAATGACTTTCTAACACATCATCTTGGATGAAACACTGCCAGCTCAAGCTAAGTAGAACCAAGACCAGTATCAAAATAACTTTAATGGTTCCTCCTTAATCCACTTCTACTCTAACATCTCCCAACTGACTGTTGTTAGTAAGAATTAGAACACTGAAGGTCATCACGTCTTCTGTACATTAGTCCTTAATATAATTCCAGATTTCTTCAACTCTTCCAGCTTTCTTCTGCTCATCTGTTGGGAATACTTCATTGGTTTCAAAACCTTCCTGTTTTCACGGATGCATATTCCCTTTTTATCTGAACTGCTTCATTGCATAATAAAAACATTAATTGTGGTGTAATTGCCAAAAAATACTTCATTCCTTACTTCCCTCAAAGTCCTTCCCAGTGTTCCAGTGACCTCCCCACCATTAAGCATCTTTTCATAGTAATTCCTGTGTATGCCACTGTACTATGCCATTTTCCTTATTCAAATTACTTCTAATGATCCACAAGAAAAATAGTCACACCAACCTCCCTATCATCGCAAGCAGCTACTGCTCCCCAGATTAGTCTTTGTCCTGAAGCTACTTCAGTTCTTTCATCTTCCTTTCTTTCACAAATACATCTTTGCACAGAGGGTAATTTAATAGCACAGAATTCCAAATGACTGAGCATAAAAACAGTAATACTGTGTTGCCATCCTGCCAAAAGCCTAAAAGCATCATACCAACACTCCATAATGCCTGGGGAAGCTACATGGATATTGTTATTATTCTCATCAGATAAATCTTTATGGCAATTTATTTCCTCATGAGACTTTTGCAAGTGGGACAGAGAGACAATTTTAACTTGCTTGCTACTGTACAAAATAGCTTACTCCACTACTGTACTGACACATATTACTACTAATGGAATTGCTCATCTTCTTCAGAGTAACTGAGGAAAAGGCCTCAGATCATCAGACACCTGGTCCCATATTACCAAGAAATGCGTGCTTCCTCCACAGAATCGCAGAAATATCCAGGTTGGAAAAGACCCTCAGGATCACCTTCAAAGAGGCTAGTATTATCTTTGTAGGGATTGTTTTGAGCACATGAAATTAAATATCAATCTTAAGTTTTCTCATTTGTTTTGAAATTTCCCAAATTTTTGCAATCTGAGTATTCTTCCTCAAGTGGTGTTAAAAGTGCTAAACTGTATTTCAACTCAAATTATTTAAATAATCACTTCCCATTGTCTTCTCAACCGTTTTAAACTAAAATACAGCATGTTCCACAGAAAGTGAGTACCAAAAGACAGTCATGTTGAATCCATTCTGTGCAAGATGATCTCATACAAGAAATGTGTGTGTTGATATATGTCTACCACAAGCCTTTTTAAAACAAAGATTCTGATTTCCCTTTAGTTATGCTTTCTCATGTACTGATCTTTAGAATCACATACTGAAGAATACTCAAAAAAAAACTCATCAAGGATGTCCTGGTAGGTCTGAATACTCAGGATTTGTTTGTCTGGAAACTGCCTGCCTCGAGTTTACCAGGAACGGGCTTTAAATGCCTCCACGTGATCAGCCTGCATAGCCATCATGACGTTGTGCTAAGATTGCACATCACAAGACATCCTGCCTACACCTGAAAGTCTCTTGCCAAGACGGGAAGTCCTGGAGACACACAGATCATTCAGAAAAGACAGGACAAGGTCAGAGATAGTCTGCCTCCTTTTCCCAGCACTCTGTGACATACGGGAAGAATCAGAAGCCTGAGTGGTTGACAAGACTGCAACAGAATTCCCTGAAAGCGTTTGATTACTGTCTGGAGATAATTTTTGTGAGTAAATACTTAAAGCCTCTTGTAATTCACCTAACCTTCTGCCATAAGCAGAATCACAGAATTATAGAATCAACCAGATTGGAAAAGACCTCCAAGATCATCCAGTCCAACCTAGCACCCAGCCCTATCCAGTCAACTAGACCACGGCACTAAGTGCCTATTTCAGTCTTTTCTTGAACACCTCCAGGGACGGTGACTCCACCACCTCCCTGGGCAGCCCATTCCAGTGGCAAATCACTCTCTCTGGCAACAACTTCCTCCTAGCATCCAGTTTATACTTCCCCCAGCACAACTTGAGACTGTGTCCCCTTGTTCTGTTGCTGATTGTCTGGGAGAAGAGGCCAACCCCCACCTGGCTACAACCTCCCTTCAGGTAGTTGTAGACAGCAATCAGGCCACCCGTGAGCCTCCTCTTCCTCAGGCTAAAGAACCCCAGCTCCCTCAGTCTCTCCTCATAGGGTTTGTGTTCCAGGCCTTTCACCAGCCTTGTTGCCCTTCTCTGGACACGTTCCAGCACCTCAGCATCTCTCTTGAATTGAGGAGCCTAGAACTGGACACAGTACTCAAGGTGTGCCCTAACCAGTGCTGAGTACAGGGGAAGAATAACCTCCCTTGTCCTACTGGCCACACTGTTCCTGATACAGGCCAGGATGCCACTGGCTCTTGGCCAACTGGGCACACTGCTGGCTCATGTTCAGCCTACCATCCACCAGTACCCCCAGGTCACTTTCTTCCTGGCTGCTCTCAGAAAGGAGCCCTTTGAGTCCATCTAGTGCACTAGCGGTATATTGACTGCAAGAACCTTCTCTTCCAGTTCAATAGAGTTCAATTAATGTTATATTATTGCTATTTGTTCAAGATCCTGTATTATTCCTCTGTATAATGTTTCCATGACTGTTGCAGAAGAACCTAATTATTATTAAAATTAGTGGTCGGGGGTGGTGAGTTTTGAATATCAAAATTAATAAACAATATTAATTTTTGAAAATCATATCTTGAATCAATTAATTGCCTCTCCATTAGAAAGGACAAGATACAAAAATCAATCTAAACTAAACTGAATGTAGACAATCTCTCAAATTGTAATATGAAGGTTGTATTTCTCAACACAGTTAAATGGTAGTTTAAGAGAAAAGAAGCTTTAAGAACGCAAGCTTCCTTACTTATCAGTCATGAACAATTCTGAGGCAACAACTATTTGACTCTATGAGCTATGCTAAAATTGCAACTGCCAGGTTACAATCATTGAAGGTTATATTAGAAGTTTGGCTTTCTGAGTTCAGTAAAAAGTAGGAGTGACTCACACAAGTGCAGAGTCCATTTTCTGTTCCATTACAGAAAAGAGCATTTTGGTGGACTAGAGTGGTATCTGTAATGTAGTATTTCCCACAGAAAATACAAAGATGAAAATTCATTAAGACTTTCAGAAAGACTTCAAAACATTTCTGAGACACTCCAAATGCATGTAACAATACATGTGACACCGTGTTTAAAGAAAAAAAAAATACAGCTCTATGCACTGCAAAGCACACTTTGCCTTTACCTAGTGAAATAACACTTCAAGAAGTCACTAATATTTTGCCATACATCAGTATGAGCCAACATCCCCACGCCCCTTGTTTTTCTAAACTTCTTGGTTTACTGTCAAAACTCAAGCCACAGGTATTTTTTCAAAAGAGTACCAGTCCTAGGGAGTTTCCCCAAATGGGAACTATCTTAGCCTTCTTCATTCAGTTTCCTTGTTCAGTTCAGTAAGAGTCTGTATTGAGTCTATTAAGGGCATAAGGAAAAATATGAGTTTTCATTATCCTTTAAGATGAAGCCAAATGAGGCCTAGTTAACAAATGCCATTCACTAATTGCAAATTTGGCACAAAAGCACCATTTGGAACAAACGCTGATTGGCTACCTATTTCAAAAGTTGCCTGAAATTCCTGCTGAACCGCAAAAACCTGATGCTACTTACATTCAAAAATACACAACCTGCCCAGTAGGAGTTCTGAACAGTGAAAAAATTCTGCCTAATCCATTCAAGAAGAACAACACTCCCCTGTGTTTATCCCTAGTAACTAGGTTGTATGCTATCAAAGCACTCAGAAGAGCTGAGTGTCTATCCTGCCCATAGCAACTGCAAAGGCAGTAGGGTCAGAGTATCTTTGGAAGCTTTTGTGTCTTCTCTTCAGAAAGAAAAAATGTCCCACTCTTAAATTATCTAAGAATCATAGTCTGCTTTATTCATTGTTTCTCCCCCTAAAATGGTGTACATGGAGACCACTCCTTTCCATATACCCTCAAGGTCCTCTTTCTTTGTTGAAACTGCAGTAATTCACAACTGCATAGGAATGCTGCTAACTTTTGAAGAACTTAAGAGACAGAACTGTGTTACAGGACATTTTTTGTATGTTGTCTCAGAACATAAAATCATTCAGGCTAGAAAAGACCCTTAAATCATCAAGTCCAACTGTGAACTTAAGACTACCAAGACCACCACTAAATCGTCTGCACCGCATCTGTGAGTCTTTTAAATCCACATCTCTTTCAAATCAAGTGATGGTGATTCAACAGCTTCCCTGATCAGTCTGTTCCAATAATTAACAACCCTTCCAATTAAGAACCTTTCCCTAACATCCAATCTAAACCTATCCTAGTGTCACTTGTGGCTGTTTCCTATCATCCTACCCTGGACAGACGGCATGTGGAAAGTGAGACTAGAGAGTACCTCAACAAATTTTTTTAAATGGAGCAGCCTTGTTTATGAAGATCATGTCATAAATTAGGCAGAGAATAACATATATGCCTTGAGAGTGAACTCTGTCACCATACAGATTTATCAAGTCACACACACTCAGACAAAAAAGATTAAAAATATCATAAAACTGAAAAACTTTGTGCTAAATATAAAATTAAGTGGCATGCACTTCCTTAAACTTAAAGCAGTTATAAATGCAGCCATACGCTTCAGGTAAGTTATTCTGTATGAAGAACTAACCCAACTGATACTTAATAAGACACATATTGCAATCAGGTAAACATGAAATTTAATTGTAGGTTGCTATCTCCTAGAGAGACTACAACTTGTTTCAGAACAGCACACTTGATGCTTTTGTTGCATGTATGCATTTCTATCCAGATTCTGTGCTCACTGTAACAGCTAAAATTTCATTACAACCAATAACAAGTTTGAGAGGTAAAACAGGGCACAAGATTATGGTCCATCACCTAAACAACTACTTGTTCTTTCATTAGGTTGAGAAGTAAATACATTCCAGGCATTCAACTATTTGTGCCTTCTGGACAAAATGCTTATGCACTCTGTTTATCAGCTTTCAAGTGTACTTCACTGATCTTATTCAGCAAAAACATCTGTGATAAAGGGCATATTTGTTTCAATGTTTTGCCCATGAAACTTATTGCAATAGGCGTAATAGCTGCCAGCAAATCTAAATTTAAACTGGAAGAATGTGACAGAAGTGAACAAGTCCATATAGAACACCCAGAGGTCAGGGTTAACCTCGCTGTTAGACCCCATCCTATACTGTAAGTAGAAACGCTTCCAAGCAAAGGGTTATGAGAAAATTACACAACTCTAAATTTATCTGCTAACTTCTGGCTTTTACTTCAGAAACTCTCAATATGTTCAATTGTTCTGAAAATTAATGTACTGTACAACTTTGAGTAATAAATTATGACCCTCCAAATAAAAAATACCAGTGCTATTTAGCCCCATCCCTAACTTTAAATATTTTTTTAATCATCAGAGTAAAACTTAGTCTGATGCCAGATCTTCAAGGAATGATTCTGAGAAGTATTTCAGGGCTTAATATCATATTTTGCTTGTTGCATTGATGAGGCTCTTCTGTCCTCAAAAGCAGCTCTATGTAAAAGGTGGCTTTGCCTAGAGCACAAATACTAACTTCAAAAAAAGGAGTGTTCAGAATACAAAAGGCTTTTTAATTCTCAAAATAGATTTGTGTGCCTTCTCTACTGAAGACAAAATATTTCAAAGGGAATTTTCCCTCATATCCCACTATAGTGTTGCTCAAGTATTTACAGAACTTCAGAGAACTAACTTGTGGCACCTTCGTTCTAGACAGCAGGTGAAGCAAACTCTGCAGTTAGCAACCCTTTCGCTTATAAGAACAGTATTTGCTATCTCAAATGACCAAGGAAAGCCTCTTCAATGTTCGAACTCTGCAGATGAAACCACATGCATAGCTTGGTTACTGGGAAAATGAAAGCTCTTCAGAAATATCACACAGAATTCATATGAATCTGGACCCTTCTGATGCCCAGAACACGGAAGCATTCATCTAAGATAGTTTATTAGGACATCAAATTTTCTCAAAGATAAGGTACAGAAATACTATTATGAACGTAGTATTAATTTAGTTGCATTTTAAGGGAAATATCTTCTCCAGGATGAACTCTTTTCCTCCAACGTATGATATTTACATGTCTTGTCTGCGTATAGAACTGTTTTTCCTTCCTGCCCAGTCACATTTGCCTTTGTTGTTTCTTGCCCAAGGGCATGCTGACCCAAGCTACTGATTTCTTAAAACAGGTTTTCAGAAGTGGGACAAGCTGTACCTGTACAAATCTAATGAAATCTCCTAAGTGTTTGATGTTCTAGAGCAAATTAAACTTATTTCTAAAGGCTCTTAAGGTTGTTTCTGGCTTTTCTCCATTTCCCCTTGCAGGGCACTTCATCCTGTTTCACTAAACTCAACTGTGCATTTCTACAGCCTAAGTGTCTGCATTTTAGTAAACCACTAGCTATGTCTTTGAAGATGACAACAGTACAATATAGAAAAATACTGTGGAAATGCTAACTTCAGGACAGAGGACATGCAGGTTTTTATGATTAAAAGGTATACAACTTGGAAGAAGAATCCTGAAGAGGTGGCATATGAGAAAACAGTGCAACACAACATTTATTTAACCTTTTTGACTTTTAAAAGGCAGCTCAGAAATAGATGTAATTATTTTTTATAACAGCTTTAATCTCTCAGTGAATTGGCAAATTTGGCCTTTAATTTGCAATCAAGACATTGACCTGATCTTGCATAATGATAATTTCCACTGTATAAAAGAAAACAAAATCCTGAAGTCCCTCTTCCAAGGGTTCCTGCATCAGGTCTTAAATACTATTGCTCTAAGCCAAACAGGACCAAACAGACCTGGTACCAACACAATCTCCCAAATAATACCTTATGATATTATCTTATGCCAGTATTTCCCAGATTAAGAAACTTGAGCTAATTTCTGGGACTGAAGGTCCTAAACTGTACCAGCATGGTGCTTCAGCCAAGAGAAGTGGGAGAGGTGGGAAGGAGGGGATTGGGGAAAAGAAGGAAAAAAAAAAAAAAAGGAAATTGAGTTGAAAAAGTGTGGGGTAAAATGCTTTGGAAAACAGTTGCACACTAATGCAGAAGATTCAAAGTGCAGTAGCCAATTGTCCCAGACAGTCTAATATGAAAACTCTATCCAGGTTTGTTTCCAGTAAAAACAACTACTCTCTGATTTGACTTCTGATTTTAAAAAGTACAATTTACACTGGTATGTAATTGGTTTTCACATCAAACTCTAATTTGGGTTTGCTCCAATGATTAAAAAACCCTTTTTATTTTCCTGTTTCACAATGCCTACAGCAATTCTCCACCTTCTAGCAAATTAAGTCAAGAACACCAAATTTCACAAACAGACTGTGTGGCAAGTCAGCACTGCTGACACATGCTACAGAAGTGGCACCTGAGCAGACAAGCTGCCCTAATTGACATCTGCTCCTATTTCAGCACATGAATTATCCTCCTGGGTTATCCCATCTTTAGCTACTTCAGAGTGGATGCCAGCTCATCATTTGCCTATTCTATCTTCAATCTTCATCTTGTGAGGCAGAGGAAGTGAATTGTGCTTCTTGCATCCCACACACCTGCTCTAAAGCAGTACTCAAATTCCTGATACTGTTCATCTGCATTTCTTTCAGCACCATTTGCAACTGCAGTTTTATCTGCATATCACAATTAGTGACCATGGATGTCAATACATATCACAAATGACAGGTATTAGGAAGTTTTCCTTCAATGAAAAACTATTAGCTTCAAAATACAGTTACACTTAGCATGACTATACTGAACAACTTTATCACCTTGTGCCTATTTGCAGAAGAGCATCTTCCTGCAGTGCTTGCTATGTAACAGTGTGTTTCAGACTGTATGTCACAAAATCTGTGTCACTCCACTAAATTAACAAGAAAGTTAAATAATGGAATAAGTTACCAACAGATTTTTCTCCCTAGTGCATCCTCCTGGAAAAGCTGACAGCCCACAGCTTTGACAGGTGCACCCTTCACTGGGTTAAAAGCTGGCTGGATGACCTAGCACAGAGAATGGTTGTGAACAGTGACACATTCAGTTGGTGCCTGGTGTTCCCCAGTGATCAGTACTGGGCCCAGTTCTATTCAACATCTTCATCGATGACTTTGACAAGGGGATTTAGTCTACTGTTAGTAAATTCATGGATTACACCAGGTTGGGGGGCTGAGAGTTGATCTGCTGGAAGGAAGGCAGACACTTCAGATAGACCTGGACAGGCCGAGTTGATGGGCTGAGGCAAACGGTATGACGTTTAAACAAGGCTAAGTGCAGGGTCCTACCCTTTAGCCACAATAACCCCACACAGCACTACAGCCTGGGGGTTGAGTGGCTGGAGAGCAGCCTGGCAGAGAGGGACCTGGGAGTGCTGGTTGACAACCAGCTGAACAGGAGCCACCAGTGTGCCCAGGTGGCACAGGAGGACAATGGCATCTTAGCCTGTAGCAGGAGTAGTGTGGTCGGCGGGACCAGAGATGTAATTCTGCCCGTGTACTCAACACTGGTAAGGTCTCACCTCGAGTATTGTGCAGTTCTGGGCTACTCGCTTCAGGAAGGGTATTGAGCTGGACTTGATCTCAGAGGTCTATTCCAGCCTCAATAATTCTGTGATTTACTTGCACTTTTTGATTTTAAAGAAAATGAATTCCTATCCAAAAGGAGTTCTCTCCTTAGAAAATATGGTGGTTAGACCTATCCAGGATGCAGAAGAGCTGAGGTCTGCTTTGTCTTTGGCCTAATGCATTTTTATCAGCTCTCCCATCACTTCAAAAATCAGCAGGGAGAAGAAAAATAACCCTACTTTAATACTGGGTACAAGTGGCTGTACAGGAGGGGCCTCCTCACCAAAAAAGGCAAGCATGAAAATCTGCTTTACTGGTTGTAGCATCTACCTTGAGGGGAGATCAGAAGGGCTTTGTGAATTTCAGCCATCAATTATGGTTTGTGAAACAGGTAAGTACTTCAGTAATATGAGCATATTGGTCTCTAGTCCTACAAAAAGCACTTAATCCCCAGGCCACACACCTTTTGAGTTGCTTCTATCACATGCATTTCTCTTATTTGCCTAACAAATTCCAGTTTTGTACAGGCAAAGCCACACAACAGGAGAACTTAGGCCCACAAAAATTTACCACCAGAAATTCTTCTGAAAGGTAGAAACCACAGGCCAATGTCTTTCAAACAGTTAAGAAATCTGGATCCTCCTCTTTGGGTTAAGATGAACCACTAAATTAAGGAAAAAAGTAAATAAAGCACCTGCTCCTCTCTTACAAAGAAAGCAGCGGCTGCCATTGTATCCTGTGGAAACTTTCATCCTTAGGATAATACATTTAGGCTCTATGCCCAAAGTGACTTGTAGTAACCTCCCAATCATGGTTAGCCTCATGATAGGCATCAAGCTCTTGGTTTTAAAATGAACTGTACAATTTTGACACATACAGGAAAAAAAAACCCAAAGAGATCTTTAATTGAGAAAACAGCACAGAAAGTGACAAAATAACCCCTAATCACTGCCTGGATAGCCTAATAACCACTCTTGGATAGCACTCAGCAATTATGTCTAAAGAAAGGGTGCAGGAAGTTGACAAAAAAAACCTGATGTTTCTCACAGGATGCTCACCCAGTTCTCAGTGTGCAAATTGTATCACAGCAACCATTCAGAAAAAAAAATGAACAGGACTCTTTCATCAAGTGACCAAATTTTGACGGTGTCCCAGATTATTTTGGATTTGACCCCAACATTAAAAATACAGTACTGCTCTGGATGAAATCTCAGATCACAGCCAACAAAACCATGATAATGCTAGCTCTTCAGTTACAACATCTTCACTTAGACATTCCTGCTGTAAGGTTCACTGTTTCTTCTGAAATCTCTTTCTTCTATTAAACATCTGCATAGCCTGATACAGATCAAACAGAAGTAACAAACTATTCAGAATACGTCTGTGATAACGTTCTAAGTCTTTGGTAAATAAATGGTCATGTCTAAACATTAGACCATTATAGAAAAAACAAACAACAACAAACAAGAAAATCCTAGTTTGATCTAGGTCTTCCAACACATAAATGCAAACCAAGTCATGCTGCATACAAGTAACAACATCAACAAAATAATTTCTGTATACTGCTACCTTATCAGCTTTAAATGCTAACAAGATTTAAAGCTCTAATGCTGTGCTTCCAAGCTAAACATGGTCTGTCTTATACTACACTAGTAATAGAAGAAAATCTTTCTGCATGCTTGCTCCTGCTTTATTAGATTCTTGTTCTTTTTGTAAATGGAAAGGCACTTCTCCTATACTGCAAGCGATTCTGACTTAGAAGAATCTTGGGAAGAAAAATATCCAGATACAGCCCCAAGGCCACCCTTGGTGCCATGACCTTGGTGGACACATGTATTTAGCAAACTTCACCACTACTTGCTGTAACAAAGGAAAATGAGTGCGACTGGTGGAAATTACAGTGTTTGCCTGGAGATTAATAAGTCAAAAGTACAGTGGAAGAAGCAAGTTACTGAGCCCCCGGATCCATAAAGAAAAGCAACATAAAGAAAACTAACAGCAGATAAAACAGACTGGGATAGGATAATATAACTGAAAATGATTTTGTGACCCCTGTAACAGGAGATCCCAGACACAAATCCTCTAATGAGCAAATGGTAGGAAAAAGCCTTCAAAAGCCTTAAGAAAGGCCACCAACAGACTTACTGCAATATTAACTACTGGGGCCTGAAGAAAGGCAACACTAGTGCTTTACTCTTACTGCTGGGACTCAAAAACAAACCAAGCTGTGTGGCATGTCCTGAGTTGCAGCTGGGGAAGCACTATCCCACTCTGTGCAAGAGAAATCAGTATGCGTGCTCCCCTTCACTCTCCTGTCAGTGTCTAGCTGCGGGCACGTATTAACTGGTTAACAGTGCATGCTGGGTCCCACTAGTTATTCCAACAGTTGAAGCAGAGATTTGTTTAGTGTTAATTACTAAGGCAATAATCTTATTTAAAACAGTTCAATTGAGCAAGGAGCTGTCTCTTTCCTTGGCATACCATCACCCACAATGACTAGTCACCTTGAAAGCTGGTGTTCGATGTGTGGTCAAGTGACACTTAAGGTACTGAATGCTACCAATCAATCCCTGAGTGTGAGTGCCAGGGCAGCCTTGGCAATCTAATCCACAAGTCAAGTCGCTTATTCTCAAAATATGTTTCCTTGAAGAATTGAAGCAGATTGTAAAGATTAAGATGTGAAAAGTATAAAGACAGAGATCTAATATCTGTCAAACTTTGTAAGTTAACTAAAGAACCTACCTGGAGACACTAAGTGCCAGAACACTTTTTAAAACCCAACCAAACAAAACAAAATACAAACATATGTGTAGGTAACTGTAACTTTTTTTTCCCCTTAAAACACCAACATTGTGATGGATCTCATCTTCAGTTATTGTAATATTAAAAAATCATATATAGAAAGCACTTTCAAGAAAACCAGTAATGGAGATTGTTGTCTTCATGTATTATTGAACTTCAGCCACTCACTTTTTAATGAGTAAGTCTTGAAGTGCCTCTTTGCTGCCAACTTTACATACAAAAAAAACCCCGTAACTCACAAACCCACTATAAACAAATATGAAACTCATAAAACAACTGCAATGCTATCACTGCATTTTGACAAACCACCACAAAAGTCCAAACCGCACTGAGCAGGACAAAAAGGATATTCTTTCCAAGATTCCTAATAATTCATCAAGTTCTGTCAAATTTTACATCATTCCCTGCCCAAAAGTTCTTGCAATCTATTACTGAGAAGAAACACTAACAATGCACTTCTACACAGGAATTTGAAATTATTGGAGAAAACAGAGTGAAAGGCACTTTCTAGAATTAAAGAATGCAAAGGGCTCAAGGACACAGAGCAGAAAGGTTTGCAGAAGAGATGGTATTTTTTGAGACTAAGAATAGGTGGTGATGGTGAAAAGAATGGAACATCAAATATGAGAAGAGCAGATAACTGAAAGAACGTAGACCACCTAAATTACATCCTGAAGTGACTTTCACCAAGCTAACAATAAAGTAAGGGCATTAATCCTAGGCTCAGGAAAGTAATTAGGCATGATTCCCAGATCTTCAGTGGAAGTTTGACACCTAAGCATTCCATTTTATGACTGAGCTTCAGGACTATTCAAAATCAAGTTAAACACAATCTACAGATCTGCTGTATGTATTTACTGGTATGTTTAAATATATCACCTATCCTTGAAACTCTTAGAAGTTATCAGAATTTATACAGCTCATACAGCTTTTACTTCAAAAACTTATGCAATACAAAAATCGTGTTTTTAAATACATGCAACTATTGTCACATTAGTGAAAACACTCCTTTATTATTTAATATCACTTAGCTTCACTTTTTTGTTAAGCTGAAATAACATATTTATGAAATGTTAGTGTAAAAAATACCTAAGAGCCTAAGCCAAGTTTCCCCATCTTGTATCAATTTAATTCCACAAAAGTCCTTGTGGCTGTCAAACTATTGCTAGCCTCGTGATGCCTGGGTATAACCACATCAAACTGAAAGGTGGTACGTACTTTATTTTATGACAGGCAATGCATAACATCAGACTAAAATTTAAACAGAAACCTCTTTTTGAGACATCAGGTCTCACAGTAGCAAAGAAACTCCTTGGGATTTTGGACACAGAACAGTGATCCAATAAAGCAATGCAAAGGGTTTTTCCTCCCAAAACCGCACAGCGGAGGAAGAACAAAGAAAATGTTTTCACCACACCAGTCTAAAAAGCAGTTTGTTACCATTATGACCTCCAGATTTCACTCAGATCGCTCAGATTTAGTTCTGTTATGTGACAGCAACGCACTTAATTTCTAATCTTGTTTCTTCCCCTGACTCGCTTGGGGATGCATTTTCTTTCATCAAAACCCGCAAGCCAAGTTGTACTGCCTCCATACCCCTGTGACCAAGCGCACAGCACAATGACACTCAGCGCTCCAAGGGCACGGTAGCACAGCAGATGAGCATAAAGACGAAGCCCGCTGTAGCCCCCCCCTTCCCCCAGCGCCGCTCTTCCTTCGGCACGGAATGGTAGGCTTAGGCCACGTATCGGCGCAGACGCAGCCCTTCCCGCTACGGCAGCCGCGATCTGGCACTGGCGGCAGCGAGAGCCCTGCCTTCCTACCCCCGCCCAGTCACCACGGTTAGAACGACACTGCCTCTCGACCCCGGGAAAAAGAGCAGCAGCCCTGGCACAGGCTGCGTGAGAGGAGCCGGCGCCTCCCTGAGGAGAGGGCGGAGAGGCCGCTCAGGAGGAGCGGCCCCCGCAGCCGCTTCCCGCCTTCCCCGCCAACAATGGCCGCGGCACACCCGCCCCGATCGCTGCCGCCCGAGCCCGCCCTTCCCGCGCGCACGCGGGAGGGCAGGGGCAGAGCCTCCGCCGCGGCCAGCGCCCCGCCATGCGCGCGCAGCGCCCCCAGCTTCCGCTCCCCGGCCCGCGCGCCTGTGACCTCACTGGCGGGCGGAGACAGGGGGTGGGACCAGTCGACGGCTCGCGGGGCTGCAGCGCCACCTGGCGGGCAGCGCTGCACAGTGGCGCCCGCGGCCCCAGAGCGCGCCCTAACGTCCCGGGAGGGAAGGGCTCGCCTTGCCGAGGGGGTGCGGCAGCGCCTGGGCGGGCAGCAGAGGGTTGAGGGCCCTGGGAGCCAACAGCTCCTTGCCCCGCTGTCCGCTCAGCGCTCTGCTTCGCAGCCGTTGGCCAGGGGCTCTCCTTCGCAGGCTCTCAGAAGAACCGCTGCGCTCGGCTGCGCTGCAGTCAATGGCGAGTCGTTCCTCCAGAGGGCGAGGCTGAGCACTAGAGGCCGCCTCCCGCCGGCCTTGCGAGGGCGGACGCACTGTCCGCTTTGTCTTCAGAGATCGCGGAGGCCGCGTCCTCAGCGCTTCCAGGGGCGGCCGTGAGAAGCAGGCAGCTGGGGTGCCCGGGCTGCGAGGGGGCCGCCGAACTGCACCTCGCCTCGCTCCTTCACCAGCAGCGCCTCCCGTGGCATGTCTTGGTGTAAAAGCTGCCCCTGCTGGGGCTGCCTTTTCCCTTTCTATCCCTCAGTTTCGCCAGTATGAAACAGCACTGGCAAGGAAGCCCCACTTCATGCAGAGTTGGACGTGCGGATCCTACTACTGATGCCTTGCCAGCACACCTAAGCAGAATAGGTAAAGTTCCAAAGTAATCTGAAGGCAACCAGGCTGTCAGAATTATTTCTGCAGTCGCACACACTGGTAGAAAGTTACTGCTTTTACGTTCAAAGCTACTGTTACTGCACTTATTTTTGCACTTAAAATGGCTAACTGCATGCCTAAATGGTTACACACACCCCGCTGTAAATTAGCCCGGCAAACTGCTCCTCTGTCATACCTGACAGGTCAGAATAAGTCGTGCTCAGCCGAGACCGATTCTGTTCGACATTAGAAGACTTGTGTAAAATCTGAGATCTGATTAGATTGCCTTGATTTACATTGTCTCATGAACAATAGGAGCTTCGTGGAGGATGCCAGACAACTAACAATGTAACATTTACCCAGGTTCTCAAAGCTACTCAACACTGGCTGTCAGAAACACACAACTGAAATCGTAACAGTGTTTGAACCCTTCGATTGTACTGCAGTTTGCTTTGGGGCAGTTGATCACTTTTGTTAGCACTGAGACAGTCTGAGCTCAGGTTTGATGTTTGAACAAAAAAGGAGACTGCAGATAGGACAGAAAGTTCTTCAACTCCTAAATTTCAACAAAGCTCAAGAGAAGAATGCCTAAAATTTACCATTTCTGAAAGCATTTAAGATTTGCTTATTTGGTTTAATATATTAAAGTGAGCCTTGGTGGCCAGATTTTGACAGTTTCATGTTTTCTCTTTCTTTTCATATAAAAGGATGTTTCTACAAAGTCCATTATATTTTGAGGAATGAAAGTGAAAGATAGGGGGAAGGAGGAAGAACAGTAATCCCAGATGCTGGAAGCCAAAATTAAGCTGTAATCACCATTCCTTTAATTACCAAGAGTGGAGTCTGGCAAAACATCAGATCCAGATCTGGAGGATCAGCTTCCTATCTTGACATCATGACACTCAGAAGAAATTAGCATAACAGTGAATCAAGACATTGAAGCCTGAATCATGTTGCTGTACTGCTCCTAGTGCCAGGGGAACTTACTTTTCATTGTAGTCCTTTGTCATTTGGTTTCATACTAATAAACATTCCTATTCCTCCTTAATAAATAAAATTCAAACATATTGAACCACAGCAATAAAAAATAAATACATTTTAAAAAACAGTTCTCTTAATTTCCCCTTTATCATAGAACCAACCCGGTTGGAAGAGACCTCCAAGATCATCCAGTCCAACCTAGCATTCAGCCCTATCCAGTCAACTAGACCATGGCACTAAGTGCCTCAGCCAATATTAGCTTGAACACCTCCAGGGATGGTGACTTCACCACCTCCCTGGGCAGCCCATTCCAATGGCAAATCACTCTCTCTGGCACCAACTTCCTCCTAACATCCAGCCTATACTTCCCCTGGCACAACTTGAGAATGTGTTCCCTTGTTCTGTTGCTGGTTGCCTGGAAGAAGAGACCAATTCCCACCTGGCTACAACCTTCCTTCAGGTAGCTGTAGACAGCAATCAGGCCACCCTTGAGCCTCCTCTTCTCCAGGCTGAACAACCCCAGCTCCCTCAGTCTCTCCTCATAGGGTTTGTGTTCCAGGCCTTTCACCAGCTTTGTTGCCCTTCTCTGGACACATTCCAGCACCTCAGCATCTCTCTTGAGTTGAGGGGCCCAGAACTGGACACAGGACTCAAGGTGTGGCCTGGCCAGTGCTGAGTACAGGGTAAGAATAACCTCCCTTGTCCTACTGGCCACACTGTTCCTGATGCAGGCCAGGATGCCATTGGCTCTCCTGGCCACCTGGGCACACTGCTGGCTCATCTTCAGCTACTATCTATCAGTACCCCCAGGTCCCTTTCTTCCTGGCTGCTCTCCAGCCATTCTGTCCCCAGCCTGTAGCACTGCTTGGGGTTGTTGTGGCCAAAGTGTAGAATCCTGCACTTAGCCTTGTTAAATCTCGTCCCTCTGCAGGGCTCTCCTACCCTCCAACAGATCGATAATGTACTGATAATGGTCTGTTCCGGAGCAGTCCAAATTCCTTTCTTCTCTCTGCCACTCCCCCGCCCATGGGTTTGAATGGGGAGGAGAAGGCGGCACAAAAACTGCTTTCCCCTTCCCACCCTCCCCCGCAGGCTTGAGGGGGGGGAACAGCAGGAGGTGCCTTTCCACACGAATATTGACCCATGTGGAAGCCTGTGCTGGACTCAGGCTGATGGTTGGATGGGTTTTTGTGCCCAGTATAAAATGGCAAATGGACACTCTGTCTAGAAAAGCATAAATAGAGCAAGGGAGAAGGTGCCAGGTGGTTTCTTCCTTGAAAGAGTTCCTGCCTTGACAGAGATCCCAAGAGGACAGGTTCCTGCCATGACAGAATTCCCATTTTGGATCATCCCTTGGTTTTACACTGTCCCTGCTTTTGGAAGGTTCTCCCCACTTCTGCACCATTCTGTGCAAACTTGCAAACTTGGCAAGTCCTGGGGTCCATTTGAGAGAGCTGCTGGCAGCACCTGGACCTGGCTACTCTCGGATCATATCGCAACCAACTTCCTGGATGTCATTCCAAACTGGGGAGACCCAAGCAGTTTGGCTCTCCCCTGCTCCTGCTGAGTGTGGTGGAGGGTTGCCAAGCCCTCATTTGGACAGAATTGTGGCCCAAGGTCCATCAATCGTGGGGTCAGAAGCCCACGGCACCAGCCACCGTCCCAGCTGCTGTTCACAGCTGTGGGAGAACTTCTCCCGCAGCAGGACATAAGCTGTAAACATGAGACCTTGTTTTGGGAAAGGGTCCTTGAGTTCGCAGGCACTGTGAACACCCCACGCACACCTGCTGGGGGCTGACCCTGCCAGCCCCCTGGGGTGGAACTACAGGTTGTTTTTATAAGAAATAACCTATCTGTGCCTTACACATAACTTTGAGCCAATCTGTATTGCCCACTTGTGCCAGCCCTACTTTGGCTGGATACACCTCCTCTGAACAGTATATAAGACACTGCATTACCCTAATAAACTGGCACTCGCACTGGCACTTGCATTCGCACACACACTCACACACGCTCTGCACTGATCGCCCGGCATGGCACGACACGGCATGGCACGGCACCGATTGCGCACCGATGCACAGAAGCTATAGAGCCGACCCGTCAGTGCCCCGATCCGTGCCGCGCCTGCCTCCGAACGCCAGCACCCAGCTTGGCTCGTACCCGTGGAAGCTGGATATTAGGAAGAAGTTATTCACAGAGAGAGTGATTTCCTATTGGAATGGGCTGCCCAGGGAGGTGGTGGAGGCACCGTCCCTGGGGGTCTTCAAGAAAAGCCTGGATGAGGCACTCAGTGCCATGGTCTAGTTGACTGGATAGGGCTGGGTGATAGGTTGGACTGGATGATCTTGGAGATCTCTTCCAACCTGGTTGATTCTATGATTCTCTGATTCTAAGCTCAGACAGCGCACCCTAATAACCCCTGAATTGCGCCAATCCACGATATTTGGGACTTTCAAACTGACTCCAGACAGTGAGTAACTGAGAAACTCGATCTAAGTCAGAATAATCTCTCAATAACCTACCAGCGGCACTTTCAAGCCACAGACTCTCTTCCTAAATTCTTTCAAACCTTTGCTAAATTTCCAATTTGTTATACATAGACATTCTGTAAATTCATCTCGCAACCTCATACAAAGAACTCGCATGGGGTAGTTATAAATAAGTTTGGGGAAGGGGGATTCCTAGCATATATAATATTAAATCTTTTTAAACTCTTTAAAAATAGGCCTCGTATTTCATTCCCCCAAAACCCAGACAAACTCCTCCGTGACACTGAGACAGCATCACTTCCATGAATCCCTGTCTTGCGGAAGCTGTGTCTTGAGACATTTCTGAGTTTGACAGCTTTGCCACTTGCCTTGGGCTTCTGTTGCATGGATCCAGACTATTGGATATTGCTTGCAGCATCAGAAGGCAGTCAAGCAGCAGAGAAATCCAGTAACGGATCACCATTGAATGAAATCTTTCTCACCTCTGTGGGTAAATCCTGCTGTTCCATTAATTCTCTGCTCAGCCTGGGGTAAAGCTGTGTTTATAGCTTAGCCTTTTCAATTTCCTGACTTTCTAAATCTCTAAATTTGTCCATATCATCCTTTGAAGAATTCAAAATTGATATGGAATCCATAAATAGAACCTAAACTAGTTTTGTACGTAGTTTGGGGGTGAGGTTTTCAGGAAACTAAAGTAATTCTATTTTTATAATTCCTGACTCAGCAACATTAATTCCCTTCTTCCATGACATGGACTCAATCCCTTGGCCCAGATCATCAATAAAGATATTGAACAGGACTGGGCCCAACACTGATCGCTGGGGGATACCACTAGTGACTGGCTGTCAACTGGATGTGGCACCACTTTCTGGGCCTGGCCTTCCAGCCAGTTCTTGACCTGTATCTGAGTGAATCTGTCCAAGACATGAGCTGCCAGCTTTGCCAGGAGCTTGTTGTGGCAGGAGGGCATACTTTTTTAGTTTAACTTATTGTTTGTAGTAGGACTTTTTTGTGTTCATTATTGGAATTTATAGTTTTAATTAAAATGCTAAATGTATATTTTTTTCTTGAAGTTTATTGTATTTTAATGGCATTTACATGTAATTATGCTTTACATAATGATTTCTTTTTTCCTCTTTTTTTATTGCTTGGTGTTTAAAGAGAACAAATTTGCATTGTTCCATCTTGGTGTTGCTCAACTGCTGAGACATTTTCCCACAACTTTTTTGTATTTTACGTAGTTTCAAACCAGTTTGAAAGATGGGAAGAAATATCAGAGAGATCAAACTTCAAAGTTTAATCAAAATGTGTGGCTAGATACAAGCCACACATTCAGCTCATATAGCTCATATGTCAGCAGCTGCCAGGGAGCATGTAAGTGCTCCTATGTCCAGGCAGTGAAAAGATACTTACAGTTAAAGCACATATTGTCCCTTGCCAGAGTCATGGGGAGCCTGAGGACATTCTGGGGAAAGGAACATAGAGGTGACATGGGCAGGTGTGGAGAAAATACTGAGAGGTGGGAACTGGAGACAGTGCAAAAATGCTGGGAGAGGACTGGAGTATGACCAAAAAACACTTGAGAGGTAGAAAGTGGGAGCGGGAGATGCTGAAAAGTGTGATCCAGGAGGCCATAGGAAAGTAGAATGTATTAGATCTGCAGAATGTAGGTTTGGTAATCTTAAATCAGAAAAATGCTTCGGAACATTACTTTTCAGAGATAATAGTCTTGGAGTGATAGCTGAAATCTGTAGAGAAGGTAGGACAATACATTTTCACTTTCCTCCCTGAGACACTGTATTTCATAAATTACATTTTCTTCTGTCATGAAGAGCAATTAATCTCTGATCAACAAAATTGAAGAAAAGTTCATTCTGAGGGAGGTAATGGGTGGTTCGGTTCTTGTTCGATGATTTTATAGGATTTGTGCCACTCATGTGCTGTTAATTTTTTTCTTAAGGAGGAACAAGGTTCCTCAATAGCTTCTCTTTAGGTGTAAGCCCTTCCAAGTTGCTCTTTGCAGAGCCAAGATTAATTTAGTGAACTTAGGAGCTCATTTCTAGTGGCCAGGGGCTTAGTTGGTTCGTTTTTTAATGCCAGTCAGTGGGAAAAGCAGTGGACTAAGGACAGTCACATTAAAAAAAATATGTTTTATGTAGCAACACTGCAGTAGGTAAATACATAATTGAAAATATTTTCTAGGAAAATAAAAACAAAAACAACCAAAGCCCAAAACATTGGAGTTGAGGAAGTAAACTAAAGATAGCTGTTAACTAAAGGTGTGGTTTAACATAAACGGTAGATTCTATTTGGTGTTAAGTGTTGGATTCACCAAGGTGGGAGGAAGGTGAGAGTAATTTTGAGTATGCTATTGAAATCAGAAATATCATTATACTTTATTGTTGTGGTAGGCATGATAGGCCCAAAATAGGCTTATACATGTCCTGCCTTGCCTAGGCATACTTTTCTGCTCCACAAGAGGCAATCGTGGCAAACGGACACAAAAGAACCTGTAGCCACTGAGTCTGGCCTGCCCAGGGTCCTGTGGTGTAAGGTACACACACACTTAGCTTGTGCCTGCCTAGTGCAAGGGCTGTGCTTTTCCCAAATTAGGGAAAAGCGAGCCTGTGGCTTTGCCTAATACGGTATGGTTTGGCTAACTGCCATCCTGATTGGATGTTCTGTTGGGAACTGGCTGGAAAATGAGGGGCACGAGCCCCTAGAAGCTTGTACAATCAAGCCTTGCATATGAAGTCTGAGTATTGGAACTGCAGTAAACCACAGCGCTGTGTGAGAAGAAGCTCAAAGGAATTTGTCCCTGAGCCTTCTGATAAGCAACTTATGTGGTACTGTGTCCAGATTAGGAGGGAAACAGGAGGAACATGCAAATTCCAATCTCTAGATGTACCACATTGCATGCTGGGTGCGCTCACTTTACTCGCCCTAACTGCAAAGTACATGCTTTGTAACTTGAAGCCTGATGCTCTCAATAAAGGCGGATCGCCTGGAAGCAGAACTCATACTGAATCATCTCCTGGCTTTCCCAAATCCCGTCCACACTGTTCTTGTGTCCAAAGGGCAATTAATCTCAGCCCACATTGTTAAAAGGAGATAGGCAGGCGAACAACCTGCTTTTGCTTTCCTGCTTTGCCTCCTTGCTCTTTGTTGTGCTCTCTCTGCTGTGCCCAGCCCTGCTGCTATTGCACACTGCCTTACTGCTTGCCTGCTAAACTCCACTGCCATGAGTTACCAGGAGCAGACCCTGGATGTCTGCACAGGATTGGCCTGTGTGGCCAGCGTGACATTGTGCTGAGACTGCAGGACATCCTGCCTGCTGCACCTGAAGGTCCTGCTTGAATTCCTGGACATATATACAGATTGCCCAGAAGAAGCCAGGAGAACAAGGTCAGAGATTGTCTGCGTCCTTTCCCCAGAAGCTGGGAAGATTCAAGCCTCAACGTCCAACAAGACAGAGTCCCCTGAAGGCATTTGGGCACTGTCTGGACTGTGGCTAGCCTTCGTGAGGGTAGTAATAATATTGTGAGTAAATGCTTAAATGCCTCTTTGTAATTCTCTCCTGCCTTCTGCCATAGAGCAGAAAGAGCTCCTTGAGCCCATCTACTGGGCAAGCAGCATATTGACTGCAAGTGGCGTTTGGCCGTGGGAACCTTCTTTTCCAGTTCAATTAATGTTTATATATTTTGCTGGTTATTACTAGATCTAGGTATTATCCACAGATTGTTTCCATGACTGGTAAGAACCAAAATATTATTAAAATTAGTGTTTGGGGGTGGTGAGAGTTCTGAGCATCAAAATTAATAAACAATATTAATTTTGGAAAAATATTATCTTGCATCATTTAATTTCCCCTCCACAACATTGCTAACCAGGTAAAACTAGCTCCAGATACTATTTATAGTACGTGCACATTGTTCAGTTTCAATGTTTTATGTCTCCTGTTTTGAGAGGGCTTCTGAGTTGCAGCATTTCAATAATAAGAAGCTTGTCAAGATGAGATAAGGACACTGATCATAGCAATGAATAAATGCCCTTGTGTAAATTTTTGGAAGAGACACGAGTGAAGAGGCACATTTTTCTTCTCATTGTTTAAGTCTCTTAAATGCCTGCACTTAATCAGATGGGATCTTCCTCTGGAGCTCTTCTAAGACACCAGTGTCTTTTCCTCTGACTGTATAAGGAATTTCCGTGCTTCATTTGACAGACTGTGTTCTCTATCATTTGGAAATTGGATACATTCCCTAACACTCAGATCCAGATAATATTGTGCTGATGTTTTAACTCCATGTTGAGGCAAGATCTGATGTGCACCCTTTCCACTCCCTCTTGTCTTCCTCCCTCATCCCCTAGTTTCTCTGGAAGGAAAATTAAATGATAAGAGCAGTGAGCCTACTCCACCAAGCCCAGTGGTTCATCAGGAGCCACGGATACTTAAATATCTACATTTTAGATGAAAATTAATTGCCTAAATTACAGAGATCAGATATAATTCCTCCCTTCCTGATAAAATCAGTAAAAGCTTTCAATCTGGAGAAGCAGGTAGTTTTTCAGATATAGTTTTGAACAGGCTCTACCAGTGACACACCTTGCAAGAATGCTACCCCTCTGTCTTCCTGGGTTTTTTTCCCACTACTGGTAAACTGAGATATGTGTTCCTGTTACCTGCCTATGCTAAAAGCTACAGTATCGTGTGCTGCTAGAATAATCTGCTGTACTTTATGCTTTCTTGGTCCTCAAAGTGACAAATGTAGAAGCTGAAGAAATCAAGTAGAATTTAAGTGCTGAGTTTAAGATTATCACCTAAAGCACAAGAATGTGTCTGCCTGTGCATGCCTATATTCCTTAATCCTGTATTGATTTATATAGTATGCATTTTGTCTTATGTTTTTTGTTATTAATGCTAATTATCTACTTAAAGTTTTCCAAATTTTAACTACATTTCTTCTTTCAGAGATCAGAAACATTCCTATACTATGTGAATGATGAAAACAACTTTCAAAAACTTAACTATTTGTGGTATTTGTAACTATTAATGGTATTTGTAAACAGCTGAAGCCCTATCTTGGTAGAATGAAAAAACTTAACTGTGACCTATGTGGAAATGTTGTATTATTACTGCCCAGTCACTGACTTGTGTATTTTACTTCCCTTGAAGATCTTACTTTATGAAGGTGATTTCAGCGCTTTAAAAAATCACAAACAGAAATAGAATAGTGAGTATGGCTTTCAGCAAGTCCTTTTTAACTTGGAGAAAATGTAATTGTGTTAAAAACCTATGACATAGCCTGATCTCTATTTTGAAAAAAAATTGCTTTGGCAAAGTGGCTTTAGGCATCATTCTCGGAGAAAAATTAGTAATTTCTCTATCCCCAGAGCATGTTAACATATTACTTATGCCACATAAATATTTTTTAATAACACCATGGTTGAAAAATGTGGCCTAGAGATCAAATTCTGTCTTACTGTAAGAGTATGATGGTTACTAAATAGCAATGACTACTGTTACTAGAAGCTTAAGGTTCAGTTGTGTTCCCTGCTCCTTGTGTCTGACATCTTCTGCTGGACTGAGAAGGCTGGAGAGAGAGGAACGATCTATAGCACCTACTTCTGGAAACATTCAGCAGTTTTGCCAAATCTTTAAGACACAAAGGCACTAAAGATGCTCTGAGGCAGATGAAGACGTAGCCTAAACCTGTCCCAGTGTTTCACTTAGCAAGCAGAGGTTTAGCCTAACTATTATTGACTTCCAGTTCCAATATATATTCTGAGTACTTTACATTCATTTTCACTTGCCTGGATCTTTGTGAATTACTATAATTGAAAGCATTTTAAAATTCTGTTTATCTATGTTAAGGTATTTGGTGAATTTTATTTCTATTTAGAAAAGCAATGTTTACTAAAAAGAACACACACAAATATTATTTGGAACTACTGAAAGAATTATGAGAAGAATCCCAAAACACCTGCTATAGGATGATTGCCAGCAGTGATACTTTCCATTAACAAATAGTTCAATGTGATAGGAAATATTTTAGCAAAACCCTTTCAACCACAATAATCCAAAATTAAAACATCTATTGACATAACTGGCAAATAACTGAAAAGAAACACTCCCTAGCCTAATTCCAGGAGGCTAGGACTTCATCAAGGACCTCTAACTGTGTACCTCAAACAAGGTTTAGATAGTGTATTTTGAAATGCAAGAAAATGAACAATAATAACAAAAAATCTCTCTAGCAAAATGCTGCATAATGTAGAACTGCAAAATTTGCAGGTTTAAGTGGCATATATAGATATCCTTGTGGAGGATTCTCTGTGTGCTGTACTAGCACTTGGGCTGTTTCCAAACATTGCAGGACAAAACTGGGAAAAGCACAGTTTGTACTTTAATAGTTCAAGCTAACACTTGAGAAACTTTAAAAACTGACGCTCTCCCAATTGCTCTCCAGTCCTGCTCAGCTCTGTGTAGTTCTGTTGTGATATTGCCACATCAAAACAAAGCAAACTCAATCCCAACCAAACAAAAAACAAACCATGCCAACAACAAAATAGGAAGAAAACAAACAAAAAAACAGGAAGGCAAAATGGACCAGAGCAGATTTTTAAGAGTGATCAATATGGAAAAACCCCTGTACAGACAATGTAGAAGCTAAGCTACTTGCAACCCACCCAATATATGTTTAAAGTTACAATTTAAAATGTCAAAGTGATAGCAATTTCATTTGGAATCTAAGCAATGTATTTATTTTCTTTTAATTTAATTTATATTTGTCAATTCATCAAACTTGAATTACTTTTCAAAGACAGCTTAATTTTGACAGCCTTCCTCTGGGGAAAATACCTTTACCTGCCTGTAAAGCCTCACAAGCTCCTTAGTAGCCCACCTAGCAAGCTGCTGAAGGCTCCTAACGCATCACACCCAGGCTAAAGAATCATTCACTGCCATGGAGAATTTTTGAGTCTTTTGAGAGTTTTTTTTTAAGCTAGAGTAACTCCAAATTTAAAACCAATTACTTCCTTTGCAAAACTGAATGCTTTTATTTGCCTTACCATACCTCTAAAATTTTTGTTTGGTTGGTTTTGGTTTGTTGGGTTTTTGTGGTTGGGTTTTTTTTTCTCTTTACCACCAATGTTAAATCAGGTGCATAAACTACATTTTCCTTACTGGATTTGCACAGTTTTTGGCCTCATACTTATGACTCTTACACATTAATTTTAATTTGCACTGAAATTAAATGCTGTTTATCCTGAGCTGCTTGTATGATCACTCCTTAGCATTGACAACCATTTGAACATAATTTCCAAATAAGAAAAGAACACCCATAAAGAAAGTCTATTTTTTTTTAATCTTAAATATCTACATTCTGTTTAATGCAACTGTGGCTTATCTTCCTAAGAACAAAACTGGGAACACTGCACACAGGAGAGTGTGATCAGAGATAAAAATTGTAAGCGTATTCATTCTAACCTACATCCATGTTTACTATTTTAGAGTTTGCTGTTGTTTATTGTTTGTATTAATGGTGAATTCTTTTATTTAAAGAAGTTTTATGTGAGAACATTGAAGTGGACAATTTTAGAGTTTGCTGACATTCACATACAAAATGCAAACTTTGTCATGTCTGAGAAGCTGGGTTTCAAAAGCATTTTCTGAATCTGTATAATATGCTGTTCCTTTGTTTCAGAAAAAAAATGAGCTCATCTCTGGTTGCTTGGAATACTGAGGGTTTTCCACAAAGCCTTTTTAAACCTGTTTCTCTCTTTTAGCATTCCTTTCCTTATTTTTAACTTTTTGTTTGCTATGTTTTTATTTCCTTCAGTGTATTATATGTCCCACAAGATAAGACTAAAACTGGTAAGTCCTTACAAGATTTGGACAAATCAAGACATCTCTACTACACAAGACACCAAGTGGAGGGCTATCTTCAATGGCCTCTTGTATGAGACATAGGACAGTATTATAACTTTTAATATATTTTTATAAAGGATCTGTTGAATATTTTTGTCTTCCAGGAGTAATCTATTTTACTTAATCATCTTTCATTTCTCAAATATAATTTTACAGATATCTGCATCTACAGGTATTTACATCTTAATAAATTGTTAACAGAGCAGAAAAAAAGTACAGCTAGAGGTAAACTCTTGGGTCAAGATGCTTAGTTGCACACCTACTTGGTATTCTGCTTTCTCTCATTATGGAAACTGATTTTGGTCAGGCATGCTGTTAATAGAAAGCAATCTTTAGAACAAGAGGTAATGGTCTCAAGCTGTTACTGGGTACTTTTAGACTGGACATTAGGGAAAAAAATTCACAGCAAGAGTGATCAGGCTTTGGAATGGGCTGCCCAGGGAGATGGTTGAGTCACCAACCCTGGATGTGTTTTAAAGTTGTTTGGATGTGGTGCTTGGGGATGTGGTTTAGGGTGAACCTTGTAGAGTAGGGCTATTGCTTGGACTTTGTGATCCTGGGGGTGTTTTCCAACCAGAATGTTTCCATGATTCTGTATATCCTGGTTACTGGCTTTGTATACTTTTCTTTTGGTCTTTGTGTATGATATATTACAGAATGACATGCATACAAATTGCAGTGTTATATTCTGTTGTTTCTTGGCAGGTTTAGCAGGTTTCTTTGACATTTTGATTTATGTAAATCAGTCTCCAGTCTAACTGAAAAGGTTCTTGCCACAGCACAAAATGGTCATTACACGGCTACTGAAATTTCAACATTATACTGTTTGAATAGGAACGATAAATAGTAACTGTAAAACTTAAAGTAGCTTATGTAACATATCACTAACTACTTCATCACAAAGGTTAGATTAAGGCCAGAAAATGTTTCTCTAAATATACAATATAATAAGCTGTTAAATCTTTGACACAAAACCATTACCTATTCTAGACTAGATTTTTGAAGCATAGGATTGAAAATCTAAATGCTGGGAATTTTAGAATCCACAGAAAGTACAGATAAAGAGAAGCACAGTAATATAATACAAAAGTCTGGAGAAATTTTACTGAAGTTAATTTCTGGAATAAAAATACTTCAAATGCAGGTGCTGGACTCAATGTCCTGTCTCTTTTATTTCTGAGAACTCTCATCTGTTCCAGTTGAGGTTTACCTTCACTGTGCTGCAAAAGTCCTAGCTCTGAGATAATTCAAAACTGGGTAAGACTTTTTAGTTTGGACTAAAGCTTGGATAGGTAAAAGTAGTCTATTTTTAGTTTTATTACACTTTAAAATACTCTGTAATTGGAGTGATAGTTAAGAAAAAATGTGAGGGTGATAACATTCTCTCCTGAAGAAAATAACCACACAAAAATGTTGCAAAATGAAATCTCAGATCTATCATCCTAAAATTGCTGTGAAGTTCACTATATATTTTTAAAGTTTTTGAGTTTTCCTGACTCTGTTTCAAACATGGACCTTGGTGTTCACACAGATTGCTGGTTGTATGTTGTGGCAATATCAACATGTTCACGTATCCCTGGGCACAATCTGTGGTCCCATAGTACTACCAAGAAAATACGTCCATTACAATATCAAGCTAACATTATTTTATTGGATTTTCACACAAAGGACATGTGGATGGCACTAGAATCTTTTTATTAACTGGGCATAGGTTACCTAGGAAGAGTTTTCGAAAGCATATGTATGGCTTAGAGTAAGTGCCAAAACCTTGCAGTGGGCTATTGTGTGCGTGAGGAAATTTGTATCTTGTTTTTCTTATTCTCATTCAAGAACTTTGCTATAACAAGAAACAGACTTTGCAAGCTTGTTAATTCAATTACATTCTCTTTCTTGGACTTTTTGTTTGTGGTGGCATATTTTTTTCTATCTTTCAGTTTGCTGTATTGCTGGACTTGGAAAACATACCAAATGCTCACCTATCAACCAAAGAAAGTTAAAAATCCAACCCTATCTGGTTCCCTCATCTTTTGTGCAAGTTTGCAGTCTCACAAATTGTTCTGCTTACTGCCCATCCCACAGCTTATCCAGAAGCTCCATCTGCACCTTGAAGGAATATCTTAATTTCAGTGGTAAGAAGATTAACAGATTTCTACATGTTTCTTCTGGTCTCCCCCCCACCTAAGACCCAGTCTGTAATTCCTGCAGGTGCCTATTCCTGTGCTCCGACAGGAATGTAGTTTATCAGAGCCTTGACTTAGACAGTGTTTGTTTTATGTTGACTTTTCCTCTACTTCTGTAGAGATACATGAAATGCTTGTATGGCCTCACATTGCACAGGTTCCAGACAAATAATCTTGATATACCTTTTTTTTTTTTTTTAATGAGCTTAGTGCAACCTTAAATGCATCTTTTTTAATGTTTTTCTGGCAAGAGCAATAGTAATATTGCTGTGTCCCGAGGTGGCCATGTGATTCTGAAGTATTCAAATATACAATGAACAAAGGAGTCAATATCTGAATAATCTCCCCTTTTAGGATCATAGAATTATAAAATGGTCCTGGCTAGAAGGGACCTCCAAAGGTCTTCTAATCCAATCTCTCAGCAGTAAGCAAGGAATCCTCAACTAGATCAGGTTGCCCAGAGCCTCACCTTGAATATCTTCAGGGATGGGGTCTCAACCACCTTCCTAGGCAACCTGTTCCAGTGTTCCACTAACCTCATGGTAAAGAACTTGTTCCTATCATCCAATCTAAATCTGCTCTTCTCTAGTTTGAAGCCATTGCCCCTTGTCCCATCACCACAAGTCTGTATAAACAGTCTCTCTCCAGCCTTCTTGCAGGCCCCCTTCAGGTACTGGAAGGCTGCAATTAGGTCTCCCCACAGCCTACTCTTCTCAAGGCTGAACAACCCCAGCTCACTCAGCCTGTCTTCATAGCAGAGGTTCTCCAACCCCTCGATGGTTTTTATTTGCCCCAGTATAATACACCAGTTGTGCTAACTATTCTTCTCAAACTCTAAGGATAAACTATACATTCATACCCAGTGAACAGGCTAAAGCAGAAGATCCCAACATTTTCTTCACAGAGCCTCTTAGTATGTATTCATCGACCACTGTGAAGTTACTATTTTTGTTATAACCTAACCTTGCTGTTATTGTCTAAAGTTCCTATAATTTTGTAGCTACTTTCCACTGAACTAAAATGCAAATTCAAACTTACTGCTCCCTCCATTCACAATAAGTAGGACACAACAAATGCCGTATCCTAATGGGAAGTGGCATTATTAGGAATAGTGAGACTAGAGAAAAATGTACTCTATACAAAATGCTACTTTCATCATTAGTCTCTCAAGTTTGTGCAATTAATAAAAGATTCTTTCAACTCAATAATTAGAACCTCTAAGACACCATTTATCTGACTTTATTAAGAGTTAATTGTGGTTATTTACTGACTGATAATAAGGCATCATTGCTGAAGTAATAAGCAGTTCTTCAACTCCTATTTCAAGCAGGCAGAAAACAAACACAAATGCTACAAATTTTCTAAAGTTCAACTCACTGTGTCAACACCTATCAACTCTAGGGGATGTGTAATGGAAATACAGGACGTGCAAATCTCACACACACACAAAGGAAAATAGAATATACAAAGCTCAGTGTTATTACTCCTGTCTTAGGCAAGTAATTTTCTTCCCCCTTAGCTTTCCACTCTCTTCTCCCTGGGCATTGCTATTGCAGCACTCTGCTCTCCTACCTGAGTAGACATCCCATGTCTGCAGAAGACGATGAAAAAGAGGTAAAAAGAGGTAATAAAAACTGTATTATTCTTCATGAAGAAGTCATCACAGGTTTGCAGCCATTCTCCTCCCCTAGTTTTGAAGTCTCAGTTTCATAAAATAAAGAGCAAACTTCAAAAGTATGGGAGGAATGGAAGAAGGAATTTGTGCTTCAATCCAGTATGTTCTTTACTAATTTTTGCTCTTGTACAACTGAATTAGAGAAAAGGAAACTATTGCAGGACAATTTTCAGATACCTTAAATTCCACCCAAGTTCCAGTGCCTCATTAATGAAAACAGCAAAGTACGTTTTGGAAATGTACTTCAGAGTAGCTAAGCAAGGGATGGAGTAGGAATACAGAGTTTAAGCCAGCCAACTACAAGGGTAAGAAGCTTATTTTGGCAGATCCAGTTACTGATCATAGCTGTAGGCTTGACTGCTGCTCTGATTTAATAATTTCAATTGAATGGCTCCACTGTAATACAAATAAAGCAAATTAATTGCCAAAGACTTAAAACTTTCTGATTCCTTTCACTGTATATGATTACTTGATTAAAATATTTAGAACACAAATGAATACATGTCCCTTCCAATACAAAAACATTCTATGTTTCTATGATTCTGCATTTTTAAGAAATCATAATTAACTTCAAAAATTGTGGCTTTGAATAAAGTTTTGTGGATTTATGTCTTTCCACATGTCTTGTCTATTTATCTTGTCGTGCTCACTTGGTAAACTTCTGATGTTTGTGATAAGAATGAAAACACAGGCCAGAAACAGACAAAATGTAGGAGAGATGCTAGCGAAACTTAAGTATTACATCTCAGCAAATTACTGCAGCCTGCATCTGAGCTCTCATGATCTAAGCTGATACAATGGTTATCAAACTTGTCACCCAGTAATGATTGTATAATGAGGATAAAATGTACCTAACTGTAGAACAAGCATAGAACAAGGAAATTGATGAAAATGAGTGAATAATGAAGGAAAAGGATCATCCATCTTCCTGCCAGTAAAGTTCTCTATAACAATTTCCAGAGTTCAGCTGCTTTAGTTTTAAATGTCAAAAGCAATGGAGCATTCACACATCTCCTTTAGAACACTACACTTTTACTTAAAACAAAGACTTATGGTGAAATTTGGTGCCACAGCTGCCTCTTCAACATCATCCAGTGCTGCAGAGATAGTCTCCTGACTGGTCGCCCTCGTGACTGTGCAGCCTCATTCAAAAGTCAAATCCTGACAAAGCTGTTCACTGTGAACACTACTGTAATTACCTAAATTATCTGTTTGGGTCATCTTGTCTCTGTTACACTTAGGGAGTGGTATCTCACTCTTTGACCCAGGTGAACGATGTAATGTCCAACATACATATTAGACCATCAACACACTTTAGATCTTCCTAAAGATGTTGAGGAGGTATGATGTAAGTATGTGTGCAACTCAAGCCCCAGAAAGGTTTCCCAGGTTCCTGTGTAAGTGCCAGCAGATCTGACACGCTGTGTACCAGCTTAGACAGCAGACGTGCCCGAGTGAAAGGGAAAACAGTATCACAGAGGCTCCCTGAATGAATTCCTCTAAATCAGGAAAGACTTTTGGTTCTTTAAGAAACAGTTATTTTTCTAGAATTCTCCTAGAAATTGCTCCTATGTGTAACTCTTGCCAACAGATAATTCTTCAGCTGCTCTGGGTTTGAGCCATGAGCTAGCCCAGAGTGAAAGGAGTAAAATAAAAACACTCCTGCAGAGTGGGATGTTAAATGTGAAAACCATTTACAAATACACAGAAATACAAAAGGTATTCAGGGAAAAGGAATACATACACAAATTAGGCCCCCATAAACCAAGAGATAACAGCCTGTCGCTCATGCTCAGAAAGAGAGGAGGGAGAGAGAGAAAGAGGGAGAATAGTCTGTCCCCTTATATAGGGAGATACAGAGAAAGTGAACACAATAAATGATTGTGATGTCCTGTGTCCTCTAGTCTGTCTGGAGGACTTTATGGTTATACCAATTAGCTCTTAATTTCCCTTACCCTAAAACATCAACCTTTCCAGATACGTCTCAGAAAGAGGAAACTATGTTCTATCAAGGAGCAGCTGTGAGAAGAGGACTCAGTTGGAATACACTTAATGCCCAGTGGGGAGAGACATCCAGTACACGGTCTTGGCACAGACATCAGGAGGCTGCAGGTGAACACTTCGCTCTAAGGGGTTCCGTGCCAGCACGTGGGCTTCCTGGTTTGCTGCCCTCCCTCTCCGATACAATAGAGGATGCTGTGACAACTCACATAGGTGCCCTAAATGATGTCAACAATGACAGAAACTTTTTGGCATGCTACACTAGCAGCCGAAAGCTAAGGTGGGCTTCCCAAAGAGATGCTCTGAAACTGTCCCAGAGAGGCTTTCCAGTTTGCTGCCATCTCAGTAAGACTATGCTTGCCTTTTTGCAGCAGTAAACATTAGCAGTATTTCTATACAATCATTGAGGTGAGGGAAGATCCATGACAATTCACTTTGTCAAGGGTATGATTTCATAGTACTTCTTTTTGCCTGATACCTGACAAGTATCTTCCATTTTTTACTCTATTGAACTGCTACTCCTGGAAGCAACACATCTTGTTTTGAGACTGTGTAAAGGATAAGTTTATTGATGTAATGTTGCATAGTAGTTCCTGTTTAAAGACACCTATTGGCTGCATCCAGCTCCATGCAGTTTGGGTAAATGGTAATCTGGAAAAATGTTGTTTCAGAAGCTGTTATAATGCACTCCTTGCCACTGCATACTGAGTGGGCTGCATGCACAGAGTGCATAGCATAATATGAAAACTTAAAGTAAAATAAGCAAGGAAGAATGGCTCAAGATACCACTTCAGAGTTGTTGAGAAAACCTCAACAGAACAGAACAAACCATCATAAATAGTATTACAAGGACGTGAGATGTGAAGAAAACAAAATTGCATTCAAGACAGATAGGGAGTCCTTCAAGGAAAGTGGGCGAAGAAGACAGATCTGTGATGAGAGCGCAGAAACTCGCTGTTGTGTTTAAGGAAATGCTGTCTTAGCAATGACATTTACCTGTATTGCCATCTCAAAAGGAGAAATAACATGGGCAATATTTCAGACACAAATATATGTATACGTAATTGCTTTTAAATCTCTGAAATTTGGCTTCCTCAGTCACAATGTTCTTTTTAAACATAAGAACTCTATTTGGGCATTAAATGTGTCGTTGACTGCAGACAAAGCACAGGAAATATATGCGGGACCAGTCTAAGGGTGGAAAGTCAGAGGCCAGCCTAAGTTCATAAATCAACAGAAGTATTATTTGTCTTGTACAACTCAGAACTGGAAGATGCTGTATGCCTTTGGAAAACAAAACAAAACAAAGCAGACTTTTGGGGTATTTTTAGGCACCATTGTAGGAATTATTTTCATCCATTTCTTCCACTCGCAACAGAGCTGGCAGTGTGCACAAGTTGTGCTTTTTCCATCTTCCCTCTACATGTTCAATATTTGGTGTACTTGGGAGATTTGAATGAAGGACATATGAAGGAAAACGTTCAACAATTATTACTTAAATGCATGTATTACTTAAATTCATGTACTCCACTCTAGTGAGAGCCCACCTTGAGTACTGTGTCCAGTTCTGGAGTTCCTATTACAAGAAAGATACAGACATGTTGGAATGTATTCAGAGAAGGGCCATGAGGATGATCAGAGGGCTGGAGCACCTCTGCTATGGAGACAGAATAAGAGAATTGGGGCTGTTCCATCTGGAGACAGGAGGCTTCAAGGAGACCTTACTGTGGCCTTCCAATATCTGAAAGGGGCCTACAGGAAAGCTGGTGAGGGGTATTTTAGTATATGAAGCAGTGATAGGACTAAGGGGAATGGAGCAAAACTAGAAGTGGGTGGATTCAGATTGGATGTTAGGAAGAAGTTCTTCACCACGAAGGTGGTGAAACAGTGGAACAATTTGCCCAAGAAGACTGTGAAAGCTCCATCTATGGAGGCCTTTAAGGCCAGGCTGCATGGAGCTCTGAGCAACCTGATTTAGTCTGAGATGTCCTTGCCCATGGCAGGGGGGTTGGAATTAGATGATCTGTGAGGTCCCTTCCAGCCTTGAGGATTGATTCTCTGATTCTATGAACAACTATTTAAATAGAGATTTGGGCACTGTTTTGCTACTGGTGCCAATGCTCCCCAGGCTGGAGAAGGTGACAGCCTCTCCTCTTTGCTACACATAATGGGAGATTTGCACTCAGTAACAAGCACACTTACTTAGGAATACCCTTGCAGGGTAGATCTTAACACTATTTCACTCACTGTGAACTCTAACAGCAAGGTTTTAGCCGGGTCTGGATCAAGGTGCTGAGTGTGGTAGCCTGTATCTGTATGGCTGGGGTCATATGTTTGTTATACTACTTTTAAGTGTAAGGCTTAGAAGTAGTGGTTGCTTCTTTTGACAACATTTTGATGCCATGTTGTCTTTATTTAATTAATTTCTTTCCAGTAGAAGGATGTTTTTTCTACGGCCTCATTTCTAAGTAATAGAAATAAGTAACTTGACAGTGCCATACATTTGCTTGAACCAGAGTCATGAGGAAATTTTTAGTCTGAGCAGTAGAGTGTTGATGGCTGCTAAAACTTCAGAGACAAGATAATCTTTCTTTCTTTTTTCTTTTTTTTTTTAATTCCTGTAGGCATTCCTAGAATGATAGATACTTATTTACATAGGAAAAAAAAATCAAAACCAGGACTGCATCACTGCATCTGTGCAGAGTTTGAAATGTTTTGACACATGCTCTGAGATTTACTAGGTAATTTTGCATGCTTGTCTGGCAATTTATAATCCATTATTTTGCACTACAAGCTGCATCCTTGAGTTTATTTTATGGCCTAGACATAAAGTAAACCAAATGACAACAGCCACTGTCCTCTCCCTTTTATCTATGAGAATGACCTTCAGTGAACAGAATCAAGGGATGTTGCGCATGCATTTTGATTTATATTTATATTAATGAGAATGTTTCTGAGTAAATGAGGAAGCAAAACTTGGCTTAGGGTAGAATAACAATGCAATTATTTAACAAACCATGTGTCACAGGAGTGAGGGTCAGTATTGCATCAAAAGTTGCACTATTTTGGAACCGTCTTTGAGCCTTAGTTTTCTAATGTTAGCTGCTGAGAAAAATGTGTAAAAATGTGGCTTATTTCTCTGTGAGTTTCTGCAGTAAAGTTGAGACATGTATGAAATACAGCAAAAACTCAAGAGCAGAATTACCCCCCTCAAACTGGAGATAGATTAGTATTAAAGGAGAGTAGTTAAGTATTGTATAACGTAACTGTGATGTTAATATGGGCATTATAGTCCAAACTCTTTCATTTAATTGGAAACCAATGAAGCAACTCTGATATCAGTACTAGAAGTAAAATAACTCTAGATAAATAAAAAGAAACCATACTAGATAAAAGACCAGGGCTTCACCCGGATTTTCAAGGCATAGAGCAGACTTACATGGAAAATTACATTTTTTAAGCTGGAGGAGGAGAAAAGAGAGGAAGGAAAGGTATGCCCGACCTGCAGTTTAAGATTAATTTGTGCTGCAAGGTCAGGAACGTTGGAATTTTAAGAGTTTGATTTGCCCACTATTTGGAGTCACTTCATATTTTTGTACTAGAGCTGAAGTTCTCAAATGATAAACATGTTTAGCTCCAGGCATTTGGGTTGTTACCAGCTGGGAGAAGGGGAAAGCTTTGCTTATTCTCCAGCCTAGTGAGAACTCACTTTGAAAGCTGTTGTTCTTCTTTCTTTTTTTTTCTTTTTTTTCTTTTTTTTTTTTTTTTTCCCCTGCAAAGGTTGTAGTTGGATGATTTTATTTTGTTCTAAATCTTGTTTTCACTTGGGACACTGTTTTAATGAGCATTATAATGTATATCAGTAGACATACAAAAAATCATTTTATTTTATTTTGTTATAGGCCAGATTGTAGTCTGTCCTCCATATTATTTTAACAAAACAAGAATACAGAAGACACTGTTATTTAGCAGTGCTGTCAGTTATGTGGCACAGTGCTAAGAGTGCCACTACACTAAAGAAGGCCATTTTCCACTATGAAGAAATATACTTTCCTCTCAGAGTAAACCTGAGTTCTGTCCCTTTGGAACAGCTAATAGGCTGTGCTAGTTTGAAGCTAGCTAGAATGTTTTGGTGAGGAGGACTAGATTACAGGCTGTGAAAGGAAGACAATGGCGATGTCTACTTCCCTCATAGGCTTGCTGAGATGTATAAGAATAAAAGCAAAACATAGATAAGGGAGTCTTCTCTGCTGCTGGCAAGCTCCGAGCTGGATCTCACTCTCTAACCTCCCCTTCCATTTTCTTTTCTAATCCACTTTGCTTCCTAACCCTCTGGCCAAACCTCCATTCTTCCTTGGGACTGGGGTAAGGTTGAGAGGGGTAGAGGGAAGGTGCAGGGGTGGTTGAGAGCCCCTCCTGGGCACTCAGGTTTCTGGGAGGGGAGTTCTGTTTCTTTTTTACCTTGTATATTTCTGTCTATAACTGTATATACTGTAAATATCTGCTTGTATATTGTGCTAGCTGTGAATAAATAGCTTCATTCATATTTCCAGAGCCGGATGAGTCTAGTCTGGGTGATTTCTAAACTGGGGGGGGGCAGGTAACACCCAAACCATCACATAGGCTCAGGGAAGATACACTGTACATGGCATGATGTATGACCTTGTATGAGCAGGGGAAACTCAGACAGTGTTCCCATTTTAAAAGGCAAGAGAAAACAGAAAGCCAAGGTTTGAAATTCAGGGTGATAGTGATGTGGCCAATCTGAAGCAATAGATATGTTTCATGTAAAAATCTGCTATGCTTTCACTGTAGGTTTATATTCTCAATGATGCAAGTCATGTTAATTGTCATTATGTAGATAACAATTTGCACAACTCCTTCCCCACCTGTAACAAACCTTAAATGATACCACTTACGTAAAACATGCTTGTAACAAAAGAGTAGCTTGTATTACCTCTGGCTCCAAGTGTTTTTCTTCCTTGCCATGCTCCTTCAATTCCTTGTCAGAAAGATTATCATAGTCTTCTAATTGACAGATGTGTTGGCATTTGGTAAGTTCATATTTAGCTTGCTTTCTTTGAGAAACATTCCTTCTATGAAGACCATTGAAAAACGCCTTGCACAGTGGCAGTTCTGTAAACACATCATTGTCATCTCTATGACCTGCTTCTTCCTCTTCAGACGAAAACTCTTCTGCTGCCTCACAGATGTGGAGTTTAGTATTAGCTTCATGTGGTAAAAACTCAAAATCAGAAAATGTGATAGCACTTGTTTTGTGTTTTATGATTCTGATCTCATGGCTCCTTTCCAGTTTCTTCTCTGAATTTTTTCCTGTAAAGACTGGCCATTCTGTGTGGAAAGGAAGGTTTAAAGGATTTTCCTTTGGCTTGTGCTTTGCAGAACAGAGTAATTCTTCACAAAAGTGCTTTGTCTCAAACTGATCTGTGGCACTGACACGCCCTGAAGCTGTGTCAAGTTGCAAGAATGTCTCATTGTGGTCTAATAAGGATGACATGGACAGCAAATTCAACTTGGGTTCCGGTAAAATGTTCTGAAATTCAGATGGACTTGCCTGGTTTTCCGTCTTTCTTTGGTATTCTTCATACTTTGCTTCCTCTTGAGTCCCCAGGCACTTGGCAGATGTAAGATAAGGTGAGCTTTGTTCTGCTTCATAGATATTAGTTTCCATTCCAATGAGTTTCATCCATCAGAGATCAAAATTATTCATTCCTAGTTTTCTTAAGAAACTAACTTCATAGAGGTAGCCAGGAAATATCTTCTTATTTTTCCAAACTCATGATCACACAGTCATTATTAACGCCTGGATTCCCATACAAAACATCTGAATCCTCTCTGCTTCTGAAACAAAACAGAACAAAAAAACCCAACAACATTATGGATGGTAACAAGCTTGCACTGGAGTGCATCAGCAAAAAATAATACTGAAACAAATTTACTTGCAGGCCTCTTCAGAAATCTCAACACAGGTTAAATTAACTTAAAAGATGATAAAGTTGACTTATTTATCTTAGAGAGCAGGAAAGAAGTAGCAAATGCAGATTTTTAAATTTTTTTTTTTTTATATTGACTTTATGTTGATTATTGGTACAATGATTCAGAATCATTCAAAGTTATTTTAGATATGTTACTGAAATATGCCTCTGTTGGTTGTATTTTTATTGTCTGTTAAATCAGTGGAAACTCTGATAAAGCTACTAAAATGTCATGGGGAAGGGCAAGCAGCCAAGGCAATTGACATAAAAGAAGAACAGTTGCAATATATGTAGAGATTTCTGTCTTTCAGCTTCTTTGAATTGCCACTGCAGTGCAGTGCCTGTCCATTTCCAATACATTTGCAAAGCAAAAAGAGAAGACTAAAAGTAATAGAGAGCTTCAGTACTACATCAGAATTGGCCATATCTGGTTTAAATCAGTCTTAAGTTCTGTGCTGATGTCTAGGCTGTGCACCTCCAACACACAGCTGCTGAGGAACTGATCTTGTATCACTGAGTAGCTTACATTCATCCATAGATGTAATTTACTTCTTGTGACAGATCGAGTATTGATAGCAGTTATTTTACTGACTGTTGCAGTACTCCATCTGTGAGACTGTAAAGCAGAACAGAAGCTTTTCAAAATGAAAAGAGAAGCCTAAGCCTTTGATGTATGTGGCAAACCTGTCAGTGATGAGGAAGACCTGTCAGAAGGCAGCACTGCAGTTGTCAAAGCAGGAAGCAAGCAAAGCTAGCATGTGATGTGCCTCTCACTGCATGTGCCACAAAGGGAGCAATGCACACCAGCTAGGCATATTTTAGTGATGGTTAGCATATATTTTAGTGCTGCAGACATACACTGGGTAATAGAGAGAACACTGTTACAGCTACACAAAATTTGGATTTATTATATTAACTCTGTCATTTGAACTCAAAGTGTAAAAGATGTAAGCATACAGGATCACAGGATGTTAGGGGTTGGAAGGGACCCAAGGAGATCATCGAGTCCAGAGCAGGACAGTACTGTCTAACACAGACCACAGAGGAACACATCCAGACAGGCCTTGAAAGTCCCCAGAGAAGGAGACCCCACAACCCCTCTGGGGAGCATGTTCCAGTGCTCTGTGACCTCATATCTTTGTTGCACAATAATAATAGATTACATTGTCTACACGTGAATGAGAAAACTACGTTTGAAACCCTCACTTTCTCAGAAGCTTGATGTTAGCCACCTACACAGAAATGTCTTTACTTTCAGAAGTGCTGGACACCCTTGGTTCTCCCTAGCATTACTAGAACTAATTGAGCACAATGTCTTTGAAAAGCAAAACACATTCCTGCATATGTAGGAAATAACTGGAATCACTAGCGTTTCACATGGTGAGAGAGCCTCCTGCCATTTCAAGTGAATTTTATTATCTCTGCTTCACAATGGCCTTTGTTTTTCAGTCTCTAAATGTAGTACCATGCAAGAAGGCATGCTGCTAGCACCCATGTTCCCACCATGCATCCCACCCCTTGTAATTTGCTATTGCTTGCTGCCATAAGCAGAAAGGAGCACCTTGAGTCCGCCTAGTGGACAAACAGTACATTGACCGCGAGCGGTATACTGACCACAGGAACCTTCTCTTCCTTATATATCTTTTACATATATATCTTTTTTGCTAGTTATTTCTAGATCTAGTTATTCCTCTGTATAACATTTCCATGACTGTGCAAAGAACTGATTATTATTAAAATTAGTGTTTGGGGGTAGTGAAAGTTCTAAATATCAACATTAATAAAGAATATTCATTTTGGAAAATATCATCTCACATTAATTAATTATCCCTTCATTACAAGATCTATTTCTAGTATTTTAGGATGATGCTTTTGACTCCAAAACATGAATCATCCCTGAAAAAAACCCACATTTTTTTGGGTATATCTGGATATTTCTAGCATCTAAAATCAATAATCAGCTTCTTTTAAAACTGTGTTCTTTCTCTCAAGTGAGTTTTGGTTTTTACTGGATATGTGTGAGAGTCTAAATCCTCTCTCTTGCTCATCAACAAAGATGAAGATTGTATTGTCTCTCCCTAATCAACAAAGATAAAGATTGCTTTTGTTAACCTCAAGGACTCAGACTAGGTGCTTGGCCTGGGCAAAGCTCTGGGATGCAAATCAATGGACAATGCCTTGGAAATTCCTGGACCTCAGCCTGGCTTGAATTCCCAGGATATGTACATCTTATGTCAGCTACCCCAAAGAGAAAAGGCTTCTGTGTACTCAGGGTATGGACAGGTATAGCTAGGGAAGGGGTGGAGGCCCTCTCCCCCCAGTGGCGCCGGACCCCTGCGAATGCATGAGAGTACACAGGAAGATCCCTTGGGGAGCTGCACCTGGACACCAATCTCAAAAACTGTATAAAAGACAGGAGCAATGCTTGCCAAAAAGGTGCACCTCCACCAGACTACCAAGTGCACCTCCACCAGCCTACCAGAGCTGCACCAGCACCAGAAGAACCCCTGATGAACTCCACAGAAGATCATCCCTGGGCCATGCACCCGTCTCTCTCTCCCCCCATCTGCAACTGAGGGTAATACCATTCCAGCTCTTTTCTTTCCCTGCTTCTCCTCATCTTCTACATTGTTCCCTTTATCTCTCTCTCTCTCTGTTTTGTTCAACTTTATCCTTTACAGTTTCACAGTATCACAGTATCACCAAGGTTGGAAGAGACCTCACAGATCATCAAGTCCAACCCTTTACCACAGTGCCCAAGGCTAGACCATGGCACCAAGTGCCACATCCAACCCTGCCTTGAACTGCCCCAGGGACGGCGACTCCACCACCTCCCCGGGCAGCCCATTCCAGTGTCCAATGACTCTCTCAGGGAAGAACTTTCTCCTCACCTCCAGCCTAAATTTCCCCTGGCGCAGCCTGAGGCTGTGTCCTCTCGTTCTGGTGCTGGCCACCTGAGAGAAGAGAGCAACCTCCTCCTGGCCACAACCACCCCTCAGGTAGTTGTAGACAGCAATAAGGTCACCCCTGAGCCTCCTCTTCTCCAGGCTAACCAATCCCATCTCCCTCAGCCTCTCCTCGTAGGGCTTGTGCTCGAGGCCTCTCACCAGCTTTGTTGCCCTTCTCTGGACATGCTCAAGCATCTCAGTGTCCTTCCTAAACTGGGGGGCCCAGAACTGAACACAGTACTCAAGGTGTGGTCTAACCAGTGCAGAGTACAGGGGCAGAATGACCTCCCTGCTCCTGCTGACCACACCATTCCTGATGCAGGCCAGGATGCCACTGGCTCTCTTGGCCACCTGGGCACACTGCTGGCTCATGTTCAGGCGGGTATCAATCAGCACCCCCAGATCCCTCTCTGTCTGGCTGCTCTCCAGCCACTCCGACCCCAGCCTGTATCTCTGCATGGGGTTGTTGTGGCCAAAGTGCAGCACCCTGCACTTGGAGCTATTGAATGCCATCCCCTTGGTGGTGATACTGTGATACTGTAAATATACATTGTAGCATCTGCTCTACTTGTAGGCACTAGTGCAGGTAAAGGTGTTGAATAATAAAACTGGCTTGGTCATATATGTCTTTTTTCCAACTAAAAAGGGAAATGTAGGGCTACCACAGCTAACTGTCCAACCAAAACTCACTCCACAACAACTCAGGAAGAGCACAAACCTCCCTAACACTGCGTATTTTTCTAAGCTAAAATGTAAAATGCCTATCTGGGTGTAGAAACTTCAGCTTTTTACACATGTGAGTTTAAAACAACTCATTTATTAAGGAAAGTGCCTTAGAAATGAGCAATAAATGAGTACAGATTTGTGACACAGCTAGTGAAATGATGTGGAAGGGAAGTTGTCACGCAGTCTGGCAAAAGAGAATGTGTTTGTGCAAACTCACAAATACATTTTAGTGTATCATGCTCTATTTGCTTGATTCTTCTCTGCTCAGAAAACAACAAAAAAAAGGTATTAAGCCTCACTAAGTTTTTCACAAAAATCAAACAAAAGCATATATTAGGCTTAACCATTAAATAGGAGGATTTTAGAGAGACTTTAACATTCATAGACTCATTTCTATGAATCTATGAATGTTAACACAAGGAGAATTGTTTTCTGAGGCAAATTATTATTCTTTATTTCATAATATTACTGTAACATTGCTTTAGTTAGGGCATTTCAATATCCATTCTGTATTTTGGCATTAGAGAGCATGTGAATCTGTAGAATTTTCTCCTTCTTTTCAGTTAAATTGTTTGCCTCGATCTTCAATAGTGGGACAGGTTGTCTGGCCTCCTGAGCTGGCAGATGGAGTCAGGGACCAGTATAGTTCCCCTGTAATCCAGGAGAAAGCAGTAAGGGACCTGCTGAGTCACTTGGATCCTCACAAATCCATAGGACCAGATGGGATCCATCCCAGGGTGTTGAGAGAGCTGGCAGCTGAGCTGGCCAAGCCACTCTCCATCATTTATCAACAGTCCTGGCTCACTGCAGAGGTCCCCAAAGACTGGAAGCTGCCAATGTGATACCCATCCACAAGAAGGGCCAGAGGGAGGAACCAGGAAATTACAGACCTGTGAGCCTGACCTCAGTGCCAGGCAAGGTCATGGAACAGGTCATCTTGAGTGCCATCACAGAGCACCTAAGGATGGCCAAGGGATCAGGCCCAGTCAGCATGGGTTTAGGAAGGGCAGGTCCTGCCTGACTAACTTGGATCTCCTTTTATGATCAGGTTACCTGCCTGGTGAATGTGGGGAAGGCTGTGGATGTAGTCTACCTGGACTTCAGCAAAGCCTTTGACACTGTCTGCCACAACAAGCTCCTGGCAAAGCTGGCAGCTCGTGGCTTGGACAGATTCACTCTGATATGAGTCAAGAACTGGATGGAGGGCTGGGCCAAGAGGGTGGTGGCGAGTGGTGCTACATCCAGTTGGCAGCTGTCACTAGAGGTGTCCCCTAGGGATCAGTGCTGGGTCCAGTCCTGTTCAATATCTTTACTGATGATCTGGACCAGGGGATTGAATCCAGCATCAGTAAGTTTGCAGATGACACCAAGCTAGGAGCAGGTGTTGATCTGTTGGAAGGTAGGAGAGCCCTGCAGAGGGACTTAGACAGGCTGGATAGGTGGGCAGAGGCCAATGGGATGAGATTTAACAAGGCCAAGTGCAGGGTTCTACATTTTGGCCACAACACCACCAAGCAGCACAACAGGCTGGGGACAGAGTGGCTGGAGAGCAGCCAGGAAGAAAGGGACCTGGGAGTACTGGTAGATAGTAGGCTGAAGATGAGCCAGCAGTGTGCCCAGGTGGCCAAGAGAGCCAATGGCATCCTGGCCTGCATCAGGAACAGTGTGGCCAGTAGGACAAGGGAGGTTATTCTTCCCCTGTACTCTGCACTGGTCAGGCCACACCTTGAGTACTGGTTCCAGTTTTAGGTTCCTCAATTCAAGAGAGATGTTGATGTGCTGAACATGTCCAGAGAAGGGCAACAAAGCTGGTGAGGGGCCTGGAACACAAGCCCTGTGAGGAAAGGCTGAGGGAGCTGGGATTGTTTAGTCTGGAGAAGAGGAGGCTCAGGGGTGACCTCATTGCTGTCTACAACTACCTGAAGGGACACTGTAGCCAGGTGGGGGGTGGCCTCTTCTCCCAGACAACCAGCAAGAGAACAAGGGGACACAGTCTCAAGTTGTGCTGGGGAGGTATAGGCTGGATGTTAGGAGGAAGTTCTTGCCAGAGAGAGTGATTGGCATTGGAATGGGCTGCCCAGGGAGGTGGTGGAGTTGCTGTCCCTGGAGGTGTTCAAGAAGAGACTGGATGAGGCACTTAGTGCCATGGTCTAGTTGTTTGGATAGAGCTGGGTGCTAGGTTGGACTGGATGATCTTGGAGATCTCTTCCAGCCTGGCTGATTTTAAATTTAAGCTTGAACTGCCACAGTAAGCCAGCAAATTGAGTCCTGATCCTGACTGGCACAGTACAGCATTTATTTAAAATAGCAAACTTTTGCCCCTCAGCTCCTAATGCATTTGTTTCCCTTTCACAGTGACTTTGCTTAGTATTTCCCTTGATTTAAAAAATTTCCCCTGAAAAATTAAGCAAACAAGGCAAGAGAAGTTGAGACACATAGGCTAAAAGGAAATTAGGAGATTAGGATTTTTCCCCCCTGATGATAATTTTACCTTTTTTACAAGATAACCTCATATTTTTCAATTCAACTTATTTCCATAAGTGTAATGACAAGAACTTTTGGCTACACAAGTAGCCAAAAGATCCTCCAAAGAAGGCAGAACAGAAAAAGATTGAGCAGATCCTTAACAAAAAGCATTCCGCTTGCTTGCTGCACAAGAACTCTGTCAACAGAAGTATGTGTGAGAATCCCTGGGGCAAAACCAGTGATCTACAAGCACTGGCCAAGTTATTCACATTAAAAAAAAAGGAGAGTGAAGGAAAAAAATGAAAAGAGAGAGTGCAAGCATGCTTCATAGGAACACCAGGCACTTCTAAAAATACAGGGTGACCTCATTCTTCACATTATGCGAGACCTTAACATTATGCTTTGCTTTATCATCTGGAGCACCTGGAGTCAGGTCCCACTGCACACACTCAAGTTGGGATGCTGTCAGGTTTTGAAAAGGGAGGCTGTGAAATGTCTTTTGATGTAGTAGAAAGCCAGCATAAAGTAATATCAAAATTATCTTTCTATGTCAGTTGAAAATTCTAATGATTGTTTGCCTGTGTTTCTTCAAGGCTTACATTTGCTGCACCAAAGCTACACAAGTCTTCCATTTTACATATATTAATAGCATCATAGCTTGCAGACAGACTTCCACATACTCTGCAAAGTGTAGCTGCAGGTTACTAGACACGTGAGTTTCCAAATGTGATTATAATTGTCATTGGAAACACAGGGTGAGAAGACTCTGAGTTATAGTTTAATTTGGGAAGTGTTTTTTCTACTTAGAGCAAACAGCAAAAGTGCAAAAGCTGCAATACCATTCTACTCAGATGAATTCTGAATGCAAGTAGCAGTATTACATTTTTCACCTTGAGATACCCAGGCCCAGGCACAGATATTTGGCACTAATGCTGCCAGCTATGTCCTTCCTGACTCATTTCAGTAAGTGAAAGAGACAGCACTCAGATGACAGTTTCTCTTGCACCTCGTGCATCTGATTGCCTTTGCTGAAGTTAAACAGTATTTTAGTCAGCAAAGTGTTTGGCATATTTATCACTGGGTCACTCAGCAAATGAATCACATCTTAATGCAAAACCATTTCACAGGAATCACTTTCTGTGGCAGTTTAGTGAGGCTTCTCAGCTTGGAAGTGTTTATTATCCCAGGGCAGCTCTAGTAACAAGCCTTTCTTTTACCTTTTCTGTGTGTCCCCACCTCCACTGTGGCAGAAGCCCATTTTGCATTGCCAATGAAAGTAAAATATCTTCTCAAAGACGATAAAGTACAATGATAAAGAGACGCTGCTAATTTAACAGTGCTTACATCTATATTTGTCTTAGTTGCAACCATTGGTCACAGATGTGCTCTTTCCCAATCACCATCTTACCTAGTGCAGCTATGTCAGCAATTTATTTACAGCTCTATCTATTTGCAATACATAGGAGGGAAAGACTTTGCTCCAGGATGAATCATTGACACATTTCATGCTATTAGCTGAGCCTGAGGTTGAGTTTAACCAGCCAAAGTGCTAATATCCTGCCAGTGCCTGGACTTGGTTTCACTTCTGTCTAAAACAGCACTTTCAACTCCCCTGACAATATCCCCTTAGGGCCATGTGGGAACAGTCACAGAATCACAGAATCACAGAAACATTCAGGCTGGAAAAGACCCTTAGGATCACCATTGTTTGATTGCATGGATTAATTGTAAATAAGGTGAGAAAATAGCCTTAGTGATACAACTATTGCCATTTCTAAGAACTTAGGCCAAATTAGCTTACCTAAAATGGACCTTGACTTTGCAAATCCTTTTGCTTTGTGCATCCTGTGACTAGCAGAGTTACAACGGGGAGCAAAATCAAACAGCAGGAATGTGTGAGCATCAGTAAAGCAAAGGACTAGACATGATTCTCCACACTTGGAAAAGCCTCATACCTCTAGCATACCTGATTAGATCCTCTCAAAAGAAGGTATCAAAAAAGAGTCAGGTATGAATGGAGGACTGAGAGCATGTATCTTTCCACATGTCTCTGAGAACGTGAATGAAGTATCTCTAAAAAAACCCATCTGGCTTTCCTTCTGCCATTAGGCTTCTTTAACATTGCATTCAATGTGTCATTTATGTATTCCCTGTTCTGCCTCACATAGTTTGCCTTGCACCTATGAAATGCAGCATCAAGTTCCTGATGGGATGTTGGCCAGAGGTTGTTTGACTACAGGCTTTTAGAAGGCAGCTTTGAGTGATTTAAAGATTACACTCTGAACTACTTGAGAAATAAAATCTGATGTGAAGTTGCTGAAAATTCTAATAGAGGGAAGAAGGGATGAAAGGCAGGTGTGTGTGCATAGGTGTTTATGTAAAATCTGTGGTACTAAATGAAAACCATAATTCTGTTATATATTGCATTAGAATTCTTTGGCTTTGTTCTAGTATTAATGGTGCAATCACCATGAAACAGGGGGATCAGTCGGTCGTACAGAGACACTGTTCACAAACACAGGCCACAGAATGAACTGACACTTAATAAAGATTTGTAAAGTAACACTGGATAAACTACACAGGAGGGGAAAAAAATAAAAGTTTGTCTCCCTTTAGCTTGAGGATCTTGGCATTGGGAAGATCCCAGCTCTTCACCTAAGCAACCAGTTAAAACCACAATCAAGAAGCAGCCTTTCTGCAAGCAAAGACACAGCTATGAGCTGCTTCTCACTCCAGTTTAAATACTGTCACTGTTTCTTTAGCCTTTATTGTGAATTCCATGGCATATTGTGCTGGTTTGAGGTTAATTGGAATATTTTAATGAGAGAAATTAGATTATAGGCTGTGAAAAGAAAACAATAGGGATGTCTACTTTACTCATAGGTTTGTTGAGATGTATAAAAACAAGGACACAAACAAAGATAAGACAGTCTATTTTTTTTCTCCCTGCTCTTCTGCTTGGATCTGTGTAACTAAACTGCCAATCCTTCCAACTCACCTTGTATATAAGGCAGATTCTGGGAGAGGGGAGTGGAAAGAAAGTGGAAGGGTGGTTGGGAGCCCCTCCTAGGCACTCTGATTTCTGTGAGGGGTTCTGTATTTCTGTATTACTTTTAACTTGTATATTTCTGCATATAGCTGTAAATGTTTGTAATATATTGCAAATATCTGCTTGTATATTGTCCTAAGCTGTGAATATAAAGCTTCATTCCTTAACTTCCATCTGTCTGAGTCTAGTCTGGGTGAATTCATTGTGGTGGTGGGGGCAACAGGTAACTCCCAAACCATCACACATATGTTCATGGGATGCTCAATGGACTGGCTAGAAATTAATCTTCCCTTTGCATAAGGGGAAAGAGAGTAGAAAACCCCAAATGTTTCATATTGAGGAATATCTGTGCTAATAGAGATGGCTTATAGGTCATACTCATATCTTTGATTTTTTTTAAGTCCATGAAAGAGAAATGACACAAACCAAACTACTTCTCACTCTGCAAGTTAGGTAAATAACATGCAGTGTGGGTGGGGTTTTTTTTTCTTTGTTCTGCTTGGTTGGTTGCTTTTTGGTTTTTTATTGGGTTTTTGGTTTGGTTTGTTTTTTTTTTCCTGTTTAGTTCCCATCTATTGAAAGTTGTACAGCAGAACAAAACTGTCCTTCAAAATAGCCTTCAGATGGCTTCCAAAATTGGATGCGTGCCTTGGTGAAATCTCTGCTGAACCTGTGACACTCACCAGTAGCCAAAGACACTGGGCAAAAACAATTACTTTGGTGCTTCACAGAGGCAGGGGCTAATATAGGCAGTATTTACTGTATGGTTCATAACGCCTTAAAATGGAAGAAATTAAGTTCTTTTCCTCTCTTAAGAAGAAAAATCCATCACTGCCTTGGGTGCCTTCATGACAAAGTATCAGTTTATAGGAATTTCACTTACAATCACTCTTATTCACTGTCTGCATATCAGGAATTGGACGCTAGAAGAGGTGTAGACAGGAATCAAAGTTTGTTTATCACTAAACCCATATCTTACTCACATTTCATCTTCCATCCATAAAAACTATTTTGTTTGATTTATTAATTGTCATTTTTGAATTTACATGAGCATAAGAGACAGAGGCTTCAATAGGCATCAGAACTGAGTTTCAGCACTTGTTTTTATAGGCTGAATCCTTACTAATTCTATTTCTTGAGAAGAGTTGCATGTCACTAGAAGTGTCTGACCTTCCCCCATGAACTGCATTCTCTCAAAGAGGTATACACTGGTGACTTAAAGCAGAACACCCCACCACAAGCCCTTGAAGTTCCCAGAATCTATTCCATTCTTCCAACACCTCCACCAACCTTCAGTAAGTCTTCAGTGCTTGGCTTTTTTGTCAAGCTTCTGTCATATCAGCAAGTTAAATTTCAAGGCCTGTTCCTACTCTTCAAAGTAATTTTTGTGCCTTGACTTGAGGTCCCTTCCAGCCCCTAACGTTCTGTGATTCTGTGACTCCTGCTTCAGTTCTCCCTGCCCCTGCAGTCTGTGGCCATACCCACCACAGAGGGAAAGGCCTCACACAGGACAGATTTCACAGCAGCTGCTCAGATCTACTGTGCACAGCTCCTGAGAAATCACAATAAAAATAAATCTCTCTGCCTGTCACCTGGGTCAAGTATAAGCAGAAAAACAACTCATGGAACAGTGGTGCTTAGGATCAGAGCAGGCTTAGGCCTCTGCAGGTATTACCAGCTAGTCCAAAACCAGTCAGACTGGGGTAGCTGGAAGCAGCCAGACTGTGGCAGCTACTGACCCCTGCATAAGTTTCTTAATCTTACTTACAGGATGTGGTGGAGGGGCTACAGCCCCAAAACTGAGGCCTCTCTATGCCTCTACATGCCTGGACATGTTTTTCTGCCAGGGCCCATGGCAGTAAACAGGTTGTGTAACACACACACGCCCAGTCCGTGTACCCCTGGGGTCCGCCCAGCTGATCCCCTATTGGGAGGGTCCAGGCAAACAGCCAGTGCCTATTACGGTAAGGTTTGGGCTTACTGCCAGCCTGATTGGTCACTTTAGATGGCCAAATGAGCCACGAATCTAGGCTCAGAGTCTATAAAGAGGGGTGCAAAGGTGCACCACGTGTTCAGAGTGTCCAGAGTGTTCAGAGGTTCAAGCTCAGCTCCCTGATCCACATAGCAGCACAGACCTGCTTGCATGGCCTAGATACAGGATCAGGCCCTTACTCACTCACTTGCATTGATCTCAAGGCGCAGTTAAGCTGTCTGTGAACCCTTTGAGAAGCAGAGCACATGCATGCCTGCACTTGGTACATATATGGGGAGCTGAGAGCCCCCTGCCTAAGCCTAGAGCAGCCGTACATACTGGCTTGCTATCCTGCATTTATCTATGGAGCTCAAGTCTCCCTGCAGCCCAGCAGACCCTGCTTGCCAGCTGCCTGTAAGCCTGGAAAAATCCAGCTCAGCAGACCTTCCAGACTGTCTGCTAACCTACAAACACAGCCTGCTAGCTGTGGGACGACTGTGCTAGAAGCTGCACGGCCAAATCTTCCTCCTGCACCTGGAATCCTGCCAGCTGATCATCCCTGGACACATGGCATACAGAAAAAGCAGCAGCACCGAGGCAGAGACCACTCACACCAGGAGAGAAGGTCAGAGAAATCTTGTTCAGCCCAGAGACTGGGAACACTTATCATTCTCCTGCAAGCCGGGACAGATTCCAGCTTCACCAAGACCTGAATACTGGGCACACGCTGTGACACAATCCCAGGAGGGTGATTAATGATTAATACTTAAGAGCAACGCATTTAAGCAAGCTTTAATTCCTTTGTAATATAAGTTACCTCTGTCTTAAGAGCACACACAGTTTCAGCCCTTGCTGGGCAGACAGCATAGTTGTTAAGAGGCATTAATCCTAAGGGAATCTTTCTCTCTATCTGTAGTTATTGTTAATTTGATATTTCCATTTAATAACACAATCCCTGTACATAAATATATCATGTCCCAACTGTTTTCATAACTTTGCACAAAAGAACTTGATTACCTAGTGGTTGGGGGTGGTACAAATTTGTAAATGTTAATTTTAATAAATAATTTTATAAAAATTTAATACCGCCTCAAATTAATTTCTCACCTCCCCCTAATAAGGAAGGAATAAGAGAAATCCCCTCCATGACACAGGACTGAGCTGTTTCTGATGCCTAAGCCAGATGCTTAATTCTAGCACCCTTTAAGACATCCTAGACTAGCTCACCTGGCCTTGTTCAGCCACCATCTCAGAGAGGTGTGAATCTTCTCCAACTCCACAACAGAGCATCTCAAAGGGCACCGCTAGGCACCTGCAGGTAGGCATTTGTTTAGGCATATGAACTGTACCTTTGGTTTACTTAGTAGGCTTTTCAAACAATTTAATGTCAGGCATCTAATTTTGGTGACTAATTTAGGATTCTTAGGTAAGAGCCTCAACCTCTCCTTGGCCTACATAAAAAGCCTAAGTTCTTAACATATGCACTAAATTCAGGTCCTCCTGTAAGAAGCCAAACTGATCAAGATTTCCAACAGCTCTGCTCTGCACAGGCACTTGTAGTTGTGCTGCAGTACATTATTATGGCAAGCTGCAAGGCTGAACCAGAAAGCAAACAAGAATAAGTGCTTTAGTGCCATGTGTATTAAATCAGTTTGCAGCATTTTGGCACCTCAAGTTTGTACTCCTGTCAGTCTTATAAAGTTTCTGCAGTGTCTTGGCAATGTGCTACATTTCTCAGGTGAGGTACTCTGCTTAATGCAAGTCTGGTAAACAGCTTGAGTAGGCAGGGCTTTGATTTATGAACTGCATCAATATGGTAATGAGGATGTTGGCTGGGCAATTAGTTTTCAATTCTATAAGCTCACACTAGCTCTTGTTATTTTGAGTACAAAGGTTTGTCAGAACACCTTGAGTTCAGTATTTCAGAATCCTCTGGTGTCTTTATACCTATTAGACCAGAGCTGCAGCAAATTAAAGCCTCTTCCACACCTTCTGAATCTAATATCACTAAGCCATTTGTATGAAAATATCAGCAGTAAATAGACGCATCCATTTAAAATGCTACTTTGAACGCTTTTGTTTATTCCAGGCCAATATAGGCTTTGGACTCCAGTGGTGTCTTTATCATCCTCTCTAATCAGTGTTTGCAATGAATGCTGAAGAAATGGTGACCTTTGCAGTAAATGTCCATTATTACAGCAGCCATGCTGCAGGGCAGGCTCCTCCTCTCAAGACCTCCTGGGCACACGAGATAGCAGCAAGGGAGGACTGCGTCAGGCACAATGAAGGGGAATTAGTTCAGAGGCAACAAAAGTTATTTTGGGGGAACCTCCTGTGATCCATATCTGTATGTGTACTAAGGCCAAGGCAAATCCTTCTCAAACAGTTTTGGTCAAGCAGTATTTTTTGATAAAAGACCTCTTCCCTCTAAGTCAACACATTTTTGATGAAGGTCTCAATGTATTTTGGTTCAATCTGAAAGAAAAAATGAAGTTAATTTATATTGGGGGATATTTGCTTCATTTTGCTAATATAGGTAATTTTCCAGAGTTTTCAGAAAAAAGAAGTCCTCCTATGAGTACTTTAATATTTCTAACCTTTTGAGCTCTTGCTTCCCCATGTAATTTTAAAATAATAAAAAAAAAAAACCATTAATTTGTCAGAAAATCACAGTTCTTTTGAATTCTTTTTTTTAGGGGACAAGTTTATGGTATTTTTTTGCTTAGATATACTGGGCAAAGACAAAATACCCAGCAATACTTAATGGCAACTGCTTTAGAGGTGTCCAAAGCTTTATTTATGTACAGAAGGAAATATTTCTTAAGCCAAGGTACATATTTGGGGCCTGAATAGCTATTTTGATCAAATCACTTGCTTGCCTTCCTGCTTATCAGTTATTTCTTTTCTTCCCTTTTGAGATCTTCCAATAATTAGACTCATCATTTTTAGTTTTAAAATTCCAGACTTCAACTTGCTACATTAGAGAAACTTATGGTATCAGATGATCTTTTCCCCATAGAAGGAGTCATTCTAACCTTTTTATCAAATAGTTACTCTCCCTTTTGGATAAACTCAAAGAATTAAACATTTGAAACAGTGCAATAAGTACAGTCTAAAAATACCTAAACTATCTCTAAGCTTTCTAGATTAGGTGTGACAAATAATAAAGCAGTGAAGCTGAGGTATACTATGATACACTTTTTTTTGGAGTGTCCAAAGAATTAACATAGAGACCTTTCCATGGCACCTGCAATCACAGTATCACAGTATCATCAGGGTTGGAAGAGACCTCACAGATCATCAAGTCCAACCCCTTACCACAGTGCCCAAGGCTAGATCATGGCACCAAGTGCCACGTCCAACCTTGCCTTGAAGTGCCCCAGGGACGGCGACTCCACCACCTCCCTGGGCAGCCCATTCCAGTGCCCAATGACTCTCTCAGTGAAGAACTTTCTCCTCACCTCCAGCCTAAATCTCCCCTGGCGCAGCCTGAGGCTGTGTCCTCTCGTTCTGGCGCTGGCCACCTGAGAGAAGAGAGCAACCTCCTCCTGGCCACAACCACCCCTGAACTGTATGCCAAGTTCAGAGGTAGTTTTGGGAGCTTTTCTCTGGTCTCCTGTTTATTATAAATTTCTCCTGTGAGATTTCCTAAGATTTTCTCCACCTCTATGCAGAATAAAACTGCTTTGGGCATTTCTGCATGACTTTGTGGAATGAAGCAGGAAATAACCATGCAAAACTCTGCAATCCACTACTGGATGCTACTAGAAATTCTAAAAGGTCTACTACACATAAAGATGATTTGGATAGCTTTTTCTAGAATGAAAGCTGGAGTGGAAAAAATACTGAAATTTTCACTTTATATCCAGACCAAAGGTAAATAAAGTAAAACTGAAGGGAAATTATTTAATAACTTTTTTTTTAAAGCCTCTAATAATTAAATCCAAAGGGTAAGCAGAAATCTTAATCAAAGATGCCTGTTGCCCGTCAGGGTGAAGCTTACCCAGAACATGAAATTCAATTAATCTGATTCCCGTGGAAGCACAGTATTGATTCAAATCCTGATGCAGAGCCCTTTAAAAAACCAGCATGGTTGTTTCCAGGATCTGTGCAGTATACAAATATTCAATGAAGTGGTCAGAATTCTTGCCACTGCAACTCTGTTCAGATATATTAACCTCTGAGATAGATGGTGTCTTTCATCCTCTCTTTTACAAGTACAAAGTGTGTTGTGCTAACATAGAAGAGATTTTCTTTCCTCCAGAATGCTGCAGATAAGTCATTAATTCAGATATCAGAGAGGAGCAAAATTACACAGGGATTTTTTTTCCCTTGAGACAAGAAAAAAACCTACTTGCCTTGACTGAGTTTTAGAAGTGCCAGAAATTCAGTTTCATAACAGGCTCTGTTATGTTAAAAAGCAGATAACCAAGTAAATATATATGTTTGGCAGTTTCATTAGCTTTCTGGTCAAACAAATGGTAGAGCAAGTGCTCTCAATTTATGCTTTCAATCCCTTCCTACCCTAATGCTCCACATAGTTCAAGGCCAAAGTTTTTGACATTTTCCTTGCAGAATATCCTAAGATGGTTTGATCTTCAAAAGGCCAAGCTCCTCTCCTTTTGAAAAGTTTCGGCCACTTCTGAAGTAGATCTCTCCAAAGGGATAATTTGTGTAACAATAAATGTTCTGATTTCAAAACCTCAAGCTCCCTTTGGCTGGTTTTAATCCCCACTGTTCTTAAGAGAAGTTTAGAAATAGTGAGAGAATGCTAACTAATACGACCTTGGCTCCCTAAGCCAGAGTGATGACAGGGTTAAGCAGACATATAAAATATGAACTTCACTGTACACCTCAGCTAGGCATAAATTGCAAACCATCCACACCAGAAAGAGTGGCCAGGACAAGAAATGAGCAGTGTCACTGCCTCTTGCCACCTGCACCAGGGTGTTTACTGCTGATAGGTTTCTCTTGCCACCTCTCTCTTTAAAATGCAGTATATGGATATTGATTGTGCTTTTTGGTGGTGGTGGTGTGAACATGTAATTAGTCTTGTTCATTCTTCATCACCACGAGATGTGTGAACATGTGGCAGTGCCTGCAGCCACAAAGCGACTGTGCATTGTTAGCCAAAGGATCGCATTGCTTTAGTCAAGCCCAGCTTTACAAAGTGATGCCCAAAAGTGGTGAAAAGTGGAGTTACTCTCAGGCTTCTTTGGCAAGAATGGAGCCCTGCGTAGGGAAAAACAAATATGTGCTAAGTGAGATGTTAACTTTGCTGGTTCAAAAAAAAATATATCTTAATATATCTTCATGGTTTCAACAAGTGTTGAAACAACTATTTTCTGTGCTTGTGAAATAGGCTGCATGATAAGAAATAAATCACAGAATCACAGAATCATTCTGGTTGGAAAAGACCCTCACAATCACCAAGTCCAATTGATAGCCCTGGTCCACAGGGTTCACCTTAAACCATATCCCTAAGCACCACATCCAAATGACTTTTAAACACATCCAGGGCTGGTGACTCCACCACCTCCCTGGGCAGCCCATTCCAATGCCTGAAAACTCTCTGTGATTATTTTTTCCTAACATGCAGTCTAAACCTACCCAGTTGCACACTGAGGCCATTCCCTATTGTTCTAACATTAATTACCTCTGAGAAGAGACCAGTGCCAATCTCTCCACAACATCCTTTCAGGTAGCTATCAGCAATGAGGTCTCCACTCAGCCTCCTCTTTTTCAAACTTAACAGCCCCAGCTCCTTCAGTCACTCTTTATAAGATTTGTTTTCCAGGCCCTTCACTGTCTCCATTGCCCCCCTTTGCACTCGCTCCAGCACCTCAGCATCCTTCATGTAATGAGGTGCCCAAAACTGAACACACTACTCGAGGTGTGGCCTCACCAGAGCCAAGTACAAGAGGACAGTCAACTCCCTACTCCTGCTGGACAAAGCATTTCTAATACAAGCCAGGAAGCCATTGGCTTTCTTTGCCACGTGGGCACACTACTTGCTCATACCAAGTTGTTTGTTTATTCCAACCCCCAGTTCCTTTTCTGCCAGACAGCTTTCCATATTGCTTGGGGTTGTTGTGGCCCAAGTGTAGGACCTGGCCTTTGGCCTTGTTGAAGCTCATCCCATTAACATTGGCCCATCAATCCAATCCATCCAGCTCTCTCTGTACAGCCTCCCTACCCTCATGATCAACACTGCCACCCAACTTGGTGTCAGTTGCAAACTTACTGATGACACACTCTATGTCTTCATCGAGATCATCAATGACATTGATAAACGGAAGCGGTCCCTGGGGGACACCACTTGAGACTGTCTGCCAGCTGGATTTAACACCACTGGCCACCACACTTTGGACCCTTTTGTCCAGCCAGTGCTTTATCCAGCAGAGCTGTGCTCATCTAGGCCATGAGCAGTCAGTTTGGCCTCCAGAATTCTCTGGGGAACAGTTTTGAAACCTTCTTGGAAGTCTAGGTAGACAATATCCACATCCTTTCCCTCATCCAGTAGCTGGGTCACCTTGTCATAGAAGGAGATCAGGTTTGCCATGCAGGACCATGAATCCATGCTGACTGGGCCTAATCCCCTGGTTGTTCTCTATATGGCAGATAATAGCCCCCAATGGGAAAAAAAATACTTGTACTTCAAGTTTTGAATGCTTCAGCAGATGAAAATTGACTACCTTGGTCAAGGTCAGGTTGTGCACAAATACATAGAAAATTGTAACACCTCCCTTAAATGCTGCATATTCACAATTCACCATACTCACTAACCTTCTGCTGTAGCATTTTCACCTATTGTTTTTTATTCTTTTTACCTAAACTTACATAGACTCATTGAATATTGCCATGTGCAAATACTCACTTAAGGACTCTGCTTTTTAGAGAGTGGGATATACTCTGCATGTATTTTTTCTGATGTACTACTGTCAGTATCCTTTTAAATCACTAGGAGGTGTGTCATGATTTCTAGAAGTTCCCATCACAGGACAGACTGACAAGTATCAGATTGAGAGCTGCCTACACACCTTCCACTTGTTCTCATTGAAAATGTAGAGTAAAATATGGGGTTGCATGACACAATCCTACAGTTGTGTAGCCTGTGGTTTTCTGCTTCACCCTGAATGAGACACGCTCCATCCTGCTTGAGAGAAGCAACCAAGGAGATGTCAATAGAGGAAGGGCAGGAGCAAAACAAGACCTAACAATTTTTGACTGCGTGCTGATATACGTAATTAGTGTTGTTTCAGCATGCCTCCGTGTGAGTTATTGGTGCTGTTGTGCAGAGGCTGTTTCCCTTTAATTCTAATATGATGCCTACCTGGCAGCATCACATTTTTAGTGAATTCTTGTCATAGATAACCTTTAGCTAAGCAAAGAAATGTTAACTTACATAAACAATTCCAAAGATATTTGAAAGTATCCTAAACAAACACTATATCAGTGAGGGTACAGGCAAGTAGAAGGCTTTTACAAGCTTCTACTTGAGATATTGTTGAGTTCCTTTTCTCAGAGCAAGGTGTGGAGTGCCATTGAGCTTACCTGCTGCTATAGGTTTACTCCTGCCACTCTCAATTTCTCTATACAATGTAGATATATGGGAGAACAGCAATGTCTGCCTTTCATTTGTACCACCCAATCTCTGAGTTGCACCAACCAGTGTTCTGGGTGCTTGAAATAACTCTTTCAGTTATGAACTTCAACCTATGCAAGTAAGGTAAAATGCTGGTACTAACTTCCAGGATTTACATTGGGAGGCTTTATGTCATGATGCCAGTCAAATACAGCATACAGAAGCAACACTTCAGAGATGGCTAAAATGCTGCTGTGGAAATGCACACCATGCTGTAGATGCTGTATTTTAAGGAGTACTAGTATTAAAAAGAGATCTAGGAAAATTCCCTTAAATGTGTGCCATGTGTGCTATGTGTTCATAGATGGCAGTGACAACAAGTTATGTACAGCCCAGTCTGTGTGCTCTTTATCAAATATGATACCTCAAATTAACATTTTTGTGGCAAGATGTCACTGTCATTGGAATGGGCTGCTCAGGGAGGTGGTGGAGTCACCATCCCTGGGGGTGTTCAAGAAAAGCCTGTATGAGGCACTTGGTGCCATGGTCTAGTTGACTGGATAGGGCTGGATGCTAGGTTGGACTGGATGATCTTGGAGGTCTCTTCCAACCTGGTTGATTCTATGATTCTATGTCCATTGACTCTGCTAGGTACTTGATCAGGTAACGAAGGAAACAAAATGCTGCAAACATCAAGATTTTCAAATTCTCCTTTTCCACTTGCCTCGAGAAAATTTCTTATCTTTAGTTTGTGGAGCATTTTCTGTATGAGACATGCTCCATTACTGCATATTTGAGGATCTTATGCTAAACAGAGGTAAGACAACTGAAGGTAAGCAGTCACATATTTGCATGCCTGTCGTTACAAATTTGGCAATGCTCTAAGTGCTGTTACAGAGGGAACTCTGTAACAGCTAGTATGACACTAAGGAATTTCTAAACACAAGCTACTCCTACATTGAACCAGGAAGAGTGACTGAGGCTTAATTAAATGGATTCAGGGTTGTTTTTTCCCAGCTTTTGTTGTGGTAGGACTGATAGGTCCAAAATAGGTTTATACATGTCCTGCCTTGCCTAGGCATGCTTTTCTGCTCCACCAGAGAGGCAAGCGCAGGAAATGGGACAAAAAAGAACCTGGAGCCAGAGAGTCTGGCCTGCCCAGGGCCCTGTGGTGTAAGCTACACACACACTTAGCTTGTGCCTGCCTAGAGCAAGGGCTGTGCTTTTCCCAAATTAGAGAAAAGTAAGCCTGTGGCTTTGCCTAATAGGGTATGGTTTGGCTAACTGCCATCCTGATTGGATGTTCTATGTCCAAATGGCAATTAATCTCAGTCCACATTGACATAAGGATATATGCAGGTGAACAACCTGCTTTTGCTTCCCTGCTTTGCTTCCCTGCTCTTTGCTGTGCTCTCTCTGCTGTGCCCAGCCCTGCTGCTATTGCACACTGCCTTATTGCTTGCCTGCTAAACTCCACTGCCATGAGTTACCAGGAGCAGACCCTGGATGTCTGCACACGATCGGCCTGTGTGGCCAGCGTGACATTGTGCTGAGACTGCAGGACATCCTGCCTGCTGCACCTGAAGGTCCTGCTTAGAATTCCTGGACATATATACAGATTGCCCAGAAGAAGCCAGGAGATAAGGTCAGAGATTGTCTGTGTCCTTTCCCTAGAAGCCAGGAAGATTCAAGTCTCAATGTCCAACAAGACAGAGTCCCCTGAAGGCATTTGGGCACTGTCTGGACTGTGGCTGGCCCCCGCGAGGGTAATAATAATGATTTGTGTGTAAATGCTTAAATGCCTCTTTGTAATTCTCTCCTGCCTTCTGCCATAGAGCTCCTTGAGCCCATTTATTGGGCAAACGACATATTGACCGCAAGTGGCATTGGACAGCAGAACCTTCTCTTTCAGTTCAATTAATGTTTATATATTTTGCTGGTTACTCCTAGATCTAGATACTATCCACAGATTGTTTCCATGACTGTGTAAGAACTAAAATATTATTAAAATTAGTGTCTGGTGGTGGCGAGAGTTCTGAGCATCAAACTTAATAAACAATATTAATTTTGGAAAATATCATCTCACATCAATTAATTCCCCCTCCTCAACAGCTTTCCCAAAAGGTAAGTGACAAACCACTCCCCACAGAAGTGCGATTTGCTTAGAAATCCCTTCCAGGAGCACCTGGCAGGCAGAAGTGTCCCCGGCCTCCAGAACTGGCTGGAATAGTAAAGATAAACTGACCACTAGTGGTGCAGAGTGAAGACAAACACCTTCAGAAGCCAAAGCACACATGAAAGATGAGGCACTGTATTTAGATGTACAGTAAAACTGAGTGATTCTTGGAGTTAAAACAATTAGAGATTTTCCAATGTGCTGATTTTGAAGCTTCTTTGGCTTCTGTGCATCTCCACTGATATTCTTCACCTTCTTACCCAGACTAAAAAGCTCCCAAATTGAAAACATTGTCTCTAGAAGTTCAGCAAATCTAAAAATATGGCTTACATATATAATAAAAACACAAGCAAACTACATTGAAATAAAAACCTAAGTTTACAGCCTAATTTATCCTGCCAAACATTAGCTTTTTCCTTCTCACAATGTTGTTTATTGTGTTGGTTTTTTTTCTACAAGCTAGAGTACTGTAGACATTACAGGCAGGCATGTACTGAATACTGGAAGAGACTGAGATCTGTAAACATTACTGGGCTGAAAAAAACACAATTTAATATTTAACAAAATTAGCTGAAACAGGAATTGCAACTCTCTTCCTGCTATCAAAGTAATTTGACAGCATGAGAATAAAAATAGAGACTTTTAAAGGGACTTTTTGGAAAGGAAGAGAATAAGTGCAGCCATTATTCAGTAGCACATTTGTGAACTTACCAAAATCTTCTGTTTCATAGCCTAGCCGTAGAAGATATTGAGCCATAAGGCTTGTATACATTTTCTATTGGCCCTTTCCAGACTGCAAAGGTGTTTTTTCTTCTGTATGATCACCATTATTATGTTTCTACTTCACCTCTGCCTAACAGTTAGCAATAATAGGCTCTGCTCAAGAAAAGGTTAAAGTCCAGAAATGCAGACCAGTTAGGGTAGAGAGGGACACAGTAGTAAGAGATATGACCAGAGGTCTCTCTGCTACAGAGGTATGAAAAATCATGGCGTCAAAATAAGAGTTGAAACACAGAAAGAGCTAAATTCAAGCTCTTTCCAAAGTCAGTCCCACTAAAGTCTAGTTGTTCAGCTCTATCTGCCCAGTGCTTATCCTCTGCCAGAGACTTCCATACCAGCGCTTAGCACCCAATTCCCATATATTCTTCTGTTCACATCCCCTGCCTATTTGTTGTCCTACGTATCCTAAACAGCTTTGCCTTCCGACAGGCCAACCTGAGTGACACTGGTGGTGCCTAGAACATGCATTTGTAAACTTGTACATGAACAACACATCTGGTATTAGGCCTTTTGTGTCTCTGCCTTGAATTGTGAGGATAAAGATTAAATGAAAGCACCTGGGCACTCAACCCAGCTTAGAAGGATTTCAAGTCTCAATGTCGCAGATAAAATGCAAAAAATGAGTAAGTTGGAGCAAGGAGCAGGACCTGGGACTCTCTGGAGAGGTTCCTCTCACAACAAACAAAGATCTCAATACCATTTTGCTTGCCCTGTAGATCTCACCTCCTTTTCAGTGAACTGTTTGGTGCTGGCAAGAGAACCACGCTATGCCAGGCTACGTTGCAGCCTGGTGAGTGATGGACTTCCCTGAAAAGTGTGAGCAGATTCACACTGAGAGTCTAGAAAGCAAATGTTCCAGCTCCTGGACAATCAATGAGAAGCCTCTTCTGCTGCTGACAGTAGAGTATCATCTCTTCTGGAGTAATGGATCCATAAATGCCTTTAATCAGAAAAGCAGGAAAGAGGATCTTGCTTTACAGCCTAGGGGCCTAAATACAGGTCACTGTGTGTGTCTTGCCAAGGGATGGGGGCAGGAGGGTGTGCAATGCCTCAAGCTCCCACACTTTTACAAGTGGGCCAAAGCACCAATTGCTGCTGGTCTCAAGTCTTATTGCTAACCAGGCCTGTGTTTTCAAGGCAGTCAAGCCAGCAGGTTTAATTTTAGACCTTAGCTAGAATGTAAGACTATATGGAAAAAGCACTGAGTAAATCTGGAGGTCAAAAGCAGGGACATGTAGAAGCTGAATTAATCAGTGCTTAAAGCACTTGAAGCAGAAATTCAGAAACGAAGGATGCAAAGATCAGAAGCAGCACTTTGGATTTAGCTGGCATCCCTAGGGAGCTTCCTTAATAAAGGGAGATGAAAGTTTGTCAATACCAGAGGCGTTCTACAACAGAAGAGTTGGTTTAGCCCCTAAATGGTGTTTTCTAACAATGCCCTGCCTCCTGATGAGGGAACACCAAAGATGACTTAGAGAACTCTGCACTGGGGCTCTGCCCAGAGGAATAGGATGAATCATATAAACCACTCTTACAGCTCCCTCTGTCAATTCACTAAAAGCATAATATCTGCAGTTTGATCTGTGGTTTAGAAAATGTGACCTAAGGCAGGATTTATTTTGCCACTATGTCAATACATTAAAAGATCCAGAATGTGTTTAATGGTAGGTGGATGTGGATTAAAAAATTCCATTAGAATTCTCAAAACAGAATTTTTGGTTCTTCTGGATAACATCTTATAGAGATACAAGCTGCAAAAAAACATGATTTTAAAGTGATTAAGTCTTTGCTTCTTCATTGCTTCTTTCCATGACTCCTAATTTGACTCAAAAGAGTTGTGCCAATATGAAAAATAATGTTATTTATAAGGCAGGGAGCCATATAAAGAATCTGTTCTTTTACTGTGCCAAGTACATTAAATTCACAGGAGCGAGTCCCCCGCTCAAAGAACTCACAGCCAATACCTCTGAACATGACACAATACAAATAACTATGAAAAACACAAACAGCCATACAGAAGGTAGAGCATATGTAAACACAAATATTGGCCAGCCTGTCCCTACAGGCTCATGAGGCTGGTTGAAGGCTGTGGAAATACTGATACACCACAGATTGCTAATTTTACAGTCACACCAAGAATCATTTTTTAGAAGTATGAAAATGGATTTTTAAAAAGCATAAAACCATTACCAAATCATGCCTCAGGACTAAAAAGACATTTGGATGGTGTGGGGGCTTTGAATACCCTGCACTAGTCTGTAATCAAGAAGCAAAGAGTAATTTTGAAATGTAGGTGAAAACACTTTCAGTGATCTTGTTTGAAGACCACTTGTTGGCCTTGAGCTTTCTTTATACAGGTTTGCCTCAGGGGAGATTTGAATTGTTTTAGTGACCCAAACTGCTTCAGTCATCTAAAGTAAATATTTTTAAAGTGTTGATAAATGCAACCCCGCAGTTTTCTGGTGTGTGTTTAGCATCGTTCTTTCTTCTAAGTGGATTTTCAGTTGCTTTTGAAGATTAATGAATCATTTATTCTCAGCCAGAAAGTAATTAAACACCATTCATTCAAATGGCAATAACTCTGACTACTCAAGGTCATTTTCCATGTTTCTGTCTCTTTTCCAAGATTCCATTAAGTACTAAAAAGCAAATAAATACTGTATCACAACAAAGGGAGAAAGACCACGTAGAAAAGAAGAGAGGGATGTGTATACAGCTTTTAGAACATTTTGCACCTTACAACCGCTGGCATTAAATTTTACATCAAACTTGAAGAGGAAAGTCCATGCATTTTGCACTTCATCTCAAGCAATGTGTTGCTAGAAATAGGATTGATTTTTACCCTCAGAGCATTTCGTGAGGTAATTCTCAGTCTGTCACCTTGTTTACTCTTAAAAAAAACAAAAACCTGAAAAAGTGCTCTCCAGAGAGATGCAGCTTGTTTTGGCAAAATAAGTCCTCAACAAACTCCTTTGCTAGCATAATATAACAGTAAACATAACATAAAGTATTTCCTGAGTGAAATAAGCTGTATGGGCAAAGAGAATCACTTGCTATAATAACTGAATATAAAATTTGTTCCATGAGAAATCTCTTGGTACACCTTGAGAGATGTAATTCTCTTCCATTATCTACTCTGCTTTTTATTTAATGTAGTTATTTAAGGCAGTTCTTCAGGTGAAACCACACCAAAGAGCAACAACATCAACAAAGGCAGTTGGTGGTTTGCTCTCAATGACTGCCTGAATCAGAGCAAAACAGATGACTGAGGTGTGTCTTCTACTGAAGCTCACACAAAGTCTTGGTTTAGCAGGTTTATGGCTGTCCAGTTGTATTTTGTTGAAGCTGATTAATATAACTATATCTTATAGATATATCATCTAGTAAAGCAGTCCACCACAGTACTCTGGACCTTCTGTAAAAAGTCTTGTCATTACATTGTTCAGTTTATTCACTACTACACTCAGGGAATTAATCAATCTGAACTGTAAAATAAAATGAAAAGTATTAGGTTTTTTACTATCGCCAGAAGACTCAACTAAGGAAAGACATGAAGAGATGGGACAGAAGCAAAACTAAAGTTCCTCATAGGCATTTTCTTTAAGGATTATCTATTTCATTAAACTATGAGCACAATTATTTCACGTACACACACAAAAAGGCAACTCCCCCCAAATCTCCACACAACCAAAAAACAAACAAAAAAACCCACAAAAAACCAAACCCACCACAATAACAACCCCAAACAATGTGAAAACCACATTGGTTTTGAAGTGAAAAGTAAGTTTATGTAGAGTAGCAGTAGTATAGTATAGTAGCAGTAGTCTGATGTGTTGCAGTATGACTTTATAACTGATCAAATATTGTGACTCTTCTTTTTTAATTAATGTAGGGGATCATTTTACCTTCATTAATAAAATGCCTTTTCTGAAATAAAAGAAAATAATTAGAAACATGAAAAAATAGTTTTCAGCATGAACCTTTCCAGGAATCCCCACTTTGAATAAATTAACAAATTGTTTCCATCCTCAGCTGCAGCAAAATACACACCAGAAAGTTAAAATTTCTTGCAAGATATAAGCTATTTCTGTATGCACCAGTACAAAACCTCAATAAAATAGTCTCTGCTCTAGAAAACTCACAGACATTGTCAAAATTTATAAAGAAGAATTATTAACCTGATTTTAAGGATTATTATCTCTGTCACAGATGCTGGTATAAAGACATATGAAAACCTTCTGAAGCTAATAGAAGATAGTCCCAGTTTTGTGAAGCTACATTAGTTTGTGTCTCTTTGGAGGCACCAAAAGGAGCATAGGATAACCTCTGCAGATAGGTTCTTTTTGCTGTCCAAATGAACCTCACCAGAACTATCCAGCTCAAGCCCACATGTTCCACCAAGAGACATCAAATGTTCTCCTGAGAACATTTGGTTTATCCATGGCTTGAGGGGACCAGCACAGTGCTCTGATGTGCTATGGGAAGCAAAGTCTTGGTACTTCATCGTGGATCTTTGAAAGACATAGCAGTTCTAGGTCTGCTCAATTTCCAATTCATCTATGGATGCTATAGACTTGACATTAGCCTATCAAACTGGTTAACAGAATCTTTACCATTTAAAAAAATGTGCAGAGCATACACAGAGATACTGGTTAGACTTTAAATAGTGCCTGTATTTTTAACTCTTGGAAGCACAGCCTTGAAGATATGCTCCTCCCCCCCCCCCCCCCCCCCCCCCCCCCCCATAGTATAATAGATTGAAATACCAAACAAAACAGACAAAGAGCCATTTGTGATTGACAAGAAGCATTAAGAGGGCAGATTGACCATACTGCTATAGTTACAGATTTCTGCATCTACTACTCGTTTTTACTACCTTGTTTACCAGATTATTACATAAACAGAGTAGCCTTCTGCTGAGAGAAATACACTTCAGTTTCAGCCCATGGCCTCATATTTTACCTTTTTGCTATAGATTCATAACTAGTTCTGTGTTCATCCCCTTAGGTACTTGTACACTATAATTAAATCCTATCTCACCTGCTCCTTTTTTCACGGCCAAACAAGTTAAGGTCTTGGAGCCATTTCTTCAGAAGATGTATTCTCCCATCTCCTAAATTAGCCTTGTTCCCTGGATGCCTTCCAAACCTTCCTTAGGGAATGCACCAAATTACAAACCTCTTGAAAGATTTAGAGGTCCAGTGGAGCTACACATGGTGCAATAACTGGGGAGACTGGCTTTAAAGGATACAGCTGGACAGGTTTAAAGTCAGCAGAAGTTCAACCCCATGGAGAGATTAGAAGGTCAATGCTCAACAGTATGAATGCAGTCTGTGACCTAAAGCCACTAACAGAGATTCAGGCAGCGTCTGTTCAAACCCTCAATCTATGCTTAACTTTCACTGGTCTGTGTGCATTTTAATACCCGGTGTAAATAGTTATGGCTGTGGGGAAGCACATGGTGCAATTGCAATTTCTGTAAGTGGTGTGGAGGTGGTGTAGGGGGCGTGTATAAGGCGCTTCAGGGAAGGTGGATAGCAAGGTCCCTGGCCCAAAGGCTGTGAGGAGGCAGCAAGGTAGAAGCAATGCTGGAAGCGGCCAGATTGCCATCCTGTCTGGAGCTGCCAGATCCTGTCCGCCAAAACTGCTGTCAAGAGGGACAAGGCTGGAGCTCAAGCACCCCTACCTCCTAATTTCAGCCATGCTGGGAAAGCATGGAAGGTCCTGTCCCCTGGCTGGCTTGACTAGCTGTGGGAGGCTGGACTGCTGCCCATCCCACCTGGCCAGCACTGTGCCATAGGTCTGTGCCTCCAGAGCTAGCATAAAACAGTGACAGAGGATGCCTAAATGCAATGAATACATCACATAAATAAACCAGATGTGCAATTTGTCCTGAAAGTGAAAGAAATGTTCTGCTTAATGATGCCTGCTTGTTTGGCGTTTGCAGCAAGCACAGTGACAGTCACTATGATGTACTGTGTTCTCCAGAACAGTCTCTTAAAAACAGCCATGTGCCAATCATAAATGACATTCCTCATGTATGACACTTGATAATGTCAGCTTCACTACACTAATACACCCATTTCTCTAATACCTAAATCTTTCAGATATCTGGAAAATTCTATGTGCCTATAAAGCCAAGCCATTTTTGTGCTACTTGTCAGAAGACTTTTCACAGAAAATGTGGATGCCCTTTCTGCATCATGGGATAGTCCTAAATGCAAATAGAAATATGCAATATTAAATAAAAGTAAGGGCAGGAAAACAGATTGCAGATTTTGCCCTTTTTATCCCATATAAATGTGTCTAATGAAAAAAGTAATTTTAAAAAAGCAGTACTGGAAATCTCCGAGGAAGTGGGTCAGGAAGTTCTGAAGTATCCAAAGAGATTCCCTGTAAGAAGTGGACTTCCAGGGCTAGACAGCATGTTTCCAAAAACTGTGGAACTACACATCAAGAGCAGGACTATTCCTTAAAGTTCCTCAAGTGCATATTCTGTACAGGGATCCCTATAACATACGTGTCAGATCTAGTATTTTGAGTATCAGTCACACCCCCTTTATAAAAGACCTTGGTCATGGATCAGCCAGTCTTGCTTAGCCTCTCTGACAAGTATATGCTCAAACACCTAGAATCACTTCTTCCTTCTATCTTTCATTCTACTTTCTGCCTCCTTCCTATTTATTATAGTGTAATGACTTAACCTGTTTCCTTACAACACAGAAGTGAGGGAAAGTAACACACACAAAAACTCTGGGTTGAGATAACAAATTGAGATTAAAGGATTTTAATATAAACAAGATAACATAATGCACAATTACCTTAGCCTGTTTGCAGAAAAAGTGCAGCACAATATAGAAAGCAGCAGGAAGCAGAAGCCAGGGAGCTACCCCCAACTCCTCCCCCTCCACCTGCCATCCCATCAGAAGAGACCCACACTCCCAAACCTGGAAACTGAAATCTGTGCTCAGAACAGGAAACCTCTCTTATTACAATCAGAAGTTCAAGCTCCATAATACTTTGCTCCAGTCAGTGCTTTCATTTTGAAGTGGGCATAATGTGAGCATGGTATGAACAGCAGCAGATCCAACTTGACTCCTGACATACAGGTAGCAAGAAATACAGTGTAAGTCAGTAAGAGTATTTCCTTTCATAAACCACATCAAAATGCTGTCCAGTTTCCTGTGGTCTCTTAGAATCCTTCAATCTTTGAACACAGGTTGGAAGGGATCACAAGGATCATCTGGTCCAACCATTACAATTGGCAATCAGCTAGCAATATGATTTTTAAAATCTTAAGGAAAAAAAATCACAGTATCACACAGTATCACAGTATCACCAAGGTTGGAAGAGACCTCACAGATCATCAAGTCCAACCCCTTACCACAGAGCTCAAGGCTAGACCATGGCACCAAGTGCCACGTCCAATCCTGCCTTGAACAGCTCCAGGGACGGCGACTCCACCACCTCCCCGGGCAGCCCATTCCAGTGTCCAATGACTCTCTCAGTGAAGAACTTTCTCCTCACCTCCAGCCTAAATCTCCCCTGGTGTAGCTTGAGGCTGTGTCCTCTCATTCTGGTGCTGGCCACCTGAGAGAAGAGAGCAACCTCCTCCTGGCCACAACCACTGCTCAGGTAGTTGTAGACAGCAATAAGGTCACCCCTGAGCCTCCTCTTCTCCAGGATAAACAATCCCAGCTCCCTCAGCCTCTCCTCATAGGGCTGTGCTCAAGGCCTCTCACCAGCCTCGTCGCCCTTCTCTGGACACGCTCAAGCATCTCAATGTCCCTCCTAAACTGGGGGGCCCAGAACTGGACACAGTACTCAAGGTGTGGTCTAACCAGTGCAGAGTACAGGGGCAGAATGACCTCCCTGCTCCTGCTGACCACACCATTCCTGATGCAGGCCAGGATGCCACTGGCTCTCTTGGCCACCTGGGCACACTGCTGACTCATGTTCAGGCGGGTATCGATCAGCACCCCCAGATCCCTTCCTGTTTGGCTGCTCTCCAGCCACTCCGACCCCAGCCTGTATCTGTCCCAGTAATGAACCAAAGCCTGATTAGTAAGACTAATACCAAAGTGTTAATGACTTTGCAAAGTATAAAAACGGTGCACAATACCAGACCAGCTTTATTTATGTGCTATAGACAAAGCAGAAGGGAATTGATGAAGTTCTCACATGAGTGGTAGCTATCACCATTCAACTTACAACACAGCCACAGACAATGGACCCTATAAAGCTCTTGTGAGAAATGAACCTTGTCTGAAGGAGCTTGAAATTTAAACATGCATAACAAGACAGTGGAGGAAAAACAGTCAAAAACAGAGTCAGGCAAACATGTATATGTAGTCAGCAATTGCCCAGATGAAGATCCTGCTCCCGTTTAAGTGGTTCACACAATAGTACAGGCAAAGGAATGTCAAATTTAGACAGCCAGTCATTATAACTATAGCTAAAAGGTGTTAAAACCCAAGCAGAGATTTTATCCCCCCGCCCCCCTATTTAAATGAGTTTTTTACCATGTCTTAAATGAGCTCTGCAAAGCTACCTAGCTCCAGAAGTACAGTTTAGGGAACCCAGCCTCGGTTACAGCCCACACTGCTGGTGAATTGATCCTCACTGCCAACTTTTTAATTCAGCTCTTTGCTGCTTTCTGTAACTTAAACACAGGATTCAAAAGGAGAGCACGATGATAGCATGCTACATTGATGTAAAGCTTTCTCCTCTGATTTTCTAAAACAGTATTTTCTGAGGTTTAGGCTTAATGTTTAAATAATCTGTTTTAACAGACGAAAATACGTCCTGTTAAAAGATGACTACAGCATGCATACGGCCTGTTTAAATAACCTTTTTCCCATCTTCTCTGTAATCAGAGAATTTGAATTCTAATGCAAAATGTTCATGCTAGAACCTGATTATATCCCAGAGCTACAATTCTGAGTGGCATCAGTCCATGGTATCTGACAGTATTTGCCAAAAACATGTCAGGACTCCCCTTTAGTTCAAATCACCCCATAAATTCTACCCTTACACAACATCGGTGATCTCATACTCAAAGCATGCCTTAATGATCAAGCAAGTGGAAACGTTCAGTAAATACATTGAATGTTTGACATTGTTATCAGTGGGTGTTCCCTGGGTCTCTTGTGAAACAATCTCAAGATTAATGCAAGGCCAAGAAATGTCAGCCAAGTGAAACCCTTAAAAGTTTGCAAGAAATTTAAATAGACAACAATAGTTTTCTGTGTTGAGATGCAGAAAATACTTTTAGAGAGTATTGGGGGGAAAAAAGGAATAGAAAAAAAAAAGTGTTTTTAAAACAATATATTATCTGTGTTGCTTTGGCTAATTTTCTTTGAAGTCATTGGTACTGACATTATGAAGCTGGGGGAAGCATACCAGCATCAAAAATAATTCTGAGCAATGAAGCAGTTAAAAGTCTACAAAATCTCTGATAAAGTCCATTATAAAAATGATGCTCAATATAGACAAGTATTTCAGCCTTTCAACCTCTCTAAATCTGGCTCCCAGTAAAGAGAAGGTCGAATCCCAGAGGAAGAGTGCAGCACCCTCTCTACTGTGCACAAAGTATTTGGCTACTTTTGTGATTTCATAGAAACAAACAGGTTGGAAGAGACCTTCAGGATCATCCAGTCCAACCTAGCACCCAGCCCTAGCCAATCAACTAGACCATGGCACCGAGTGCCTCATCCAGTCTTTTCTTGAAACACCTCCAGGGACGGTGACTCCACCACCTCCCTGGGCAGCCCATTCCAATGGCAAATCATGGCTCTGGGCAACCTTCTTTCCACTAGATCAGGTTGCCCAGAGTCACATCCAGCCTGGCCTTAAAAAAATACAGAGATAGGGCTTCCACCGCCTCTCTGGGCAACCTGTTCCAGTGTCTCACCACCCTCATGGTGAAGAACTTTTTCCTAATGTATAATCTAAATCTATATTCCTCTATCACGGATCCATCCTCCCTAGTCCTATCACTACCTGACACCCTAAAAGGTCTCTTACCAGCTTTCTTGCAAGCTCCCTTCAGATACTGGAAAGCCACAATAAGGTCTCCTCGGAGCCTTCTCCTCTCCAGACTGAACAGCCCCAACTCTCTCAGTCTGCCTCCATAATTGAGGACCTCCAGCCCTCTGATCGTCCTCGTGACCCTTCTCTGGACACGTTCCAGCAAGTCCACATCTTTCTTGTAATAGGGGCTCCAGAGCTGGACACAGTACTCCAGCTGTGGTCTCACCAGAGTGGTGTAGAGGGCAAGAATCACTGCTCTCAACCTGCTGGCCACACTCCCATTGTGCAGCCCAGGATACAGTTAGCTTTCTGAGCTGCAAGTGTACATCGGTGGCTCACACTGAGCTTCTCATCTGCCAGTACCCCAAAGTCCTTTTCCTCAGGGCTGCTCTCAAGCCAGTCACTACCCAGCCTACAGTGGTGTTTGGGATTGCCCTGACCCAGATGCAGGATCCTGCCTACTGACACACTATAGTATGCTATAACACAGAGAGAAAGGAATAAAATAAAGAGTATTAAAAAAAAATATTTATATATCTTCGTTTGTTGCCTTAGAAATTATGTTGAATTTCTGTATACATGGGTACTTTGAGCATGAAGTCACATGTTACATCAGACTGATGGGTCAGTCTATTAGGCCCTGATGGCAGTAGGGTCTGTCCACATGGTGTTATGTGCCTGAACAGCACATAAAATTAATGTTTAATAACTTTGTGTCACAATTGCCATGCTTAGCATTACCTTTCTCTTGTAGTCTTGTTAGAAATTAAACCCCGACCCTGCAAATATTATACACATCTGATTATGTACCTGATTAGCTTCCTGAAGTGAATGGAACAACTCAAATGCTTTAAGTATATGTACAAAGGATATGCAGAGCAAGGGTTGAGTTTGGATATGTCATGTTAATATCTTATATCAATACAGACATAAAAGACAACAACATCAACAACAACAATAATAATAAATAATAAAGTTCCATAGCAAAACAAGTGCCAAACTGATTTCCTGACCTGCTGGCTGGCACTTAGTCAAAAGCACCACCTGGTTACCTCTGCAATGAAACAATTTCCATCAAATAATTCACATTCATAAACTAAAGAACATAAATGGAACACAATAAATGACAGATTTGTGATGGCCTGAGCTGAAAAGAACTTGCTGCTTAGGATTACAGGTACCTGTTTGACCCTACAAGCTGGCTACAATCCTGCACAAGGTGGTGGTAAAAATGATTGATTAAAATCACGTTTGTGTGCTACATTACTAAGTAATGAGCTGCACTGTACTACATGTTTTGCCTCCAGGAACATCTACTTATGTCATTCTTTTTTAGTCTTTTTGCAGCAGAACATTATAGTTTGATAATGAACATCTTCAGTTTCTAAGGTGTAGCACTGTGCTGAATCTTTAGCCACAGTCAATTACTGCATGTAAAATCGTACTGACAATAAACCAATCCCAGAATTCTATAGGAAAAAACCAACCAACCAAACCCCAAAACCTCCACAACAAAACACAGACCACCAGTCATAAATATTTGTTAGTAGAAGTTTCACATTTCACACTTTCTCCCTCTGCCTCTGAATTCAAAACCCTTGCAGCTCAGAAAGATGACTATATCCTAGGGTGCATCAAAAGAAGTATGACTAGGACAAGGGAGATGATTTTTCCCTCTGTTCTACTCTTGTAAGACCCCACCTGGAGTATTGTGTCCCAGTACTGCACCCAGCACACGGACATCAAACTGCTGGAGTGGGTCCAAGACAGGGCCACGAAGATGATCAGAGGGCACCTCCCCTATGAATACAGGCTGTGAGAATTGTGGATGTTCAGCCTGCAGAAAAGAAGGATACAGAGAATCCTTATAGCAGTCTTCCAGTACCTGAAAAGGGCTACAAGAAAGCTGAGAAGGGACTTTTTACAAGAGCTTGTAGTGATAAGACAAGAGGGAACAGACTGAAGCTTGTGGAAGGGAGATTTAGGTTGGATATTTGGAAGAAATTCTTGACAGTGAGGGTGGCGAGACACTGGAACAGGTTGCCCTGTGGATGTCCCCTCCCTGGAGGTGCTCAAGGCTAGGCTGGATGAGGCCTTGAGCAGCTTGGTTTAGTAGAAGGTGTCCCCACCCATGGCACAGGGGTTGGATCTTTAAGATTCCTTCCGACCTAAACCATTCTAGGAATCTATGAATTTATGAACCTTGCCCTGTCAATAAGCACACTCAAAAATAAACACACGAGAGGAGAAAGCAGGGCAGTACCCCTCCCATCACTATCTGTGCTCTCAGCACTGTCATACCTCTTGCATGGCCTTAAGCTAATCTGACAGGCTGATTTTCAGCACTGTCCAAATAAATGCCTAAAGAAACAGAAAATAATTTAAAGGGATATGCCAAGCACCTAAATAAACTGTCCCATTTGTCTGCACACTTCAGGAATGAACGTGCACACCCTGGTGGTGAGGAAATGCTTTCAGGACTTAGGAAAAGAGTTGAGACCGGACCTAGAAATCAGAAGTGGGCTGACAGTTGTTCCTGCCCTGGATCCCACAGCACTGAAGAGGCATTATGAGTATCCTGATGTAGTTCTCTAGGCTAAGGTAATCTTTTTATTTCTCACCAGACATAGAGCTTGTTATTTTAATTTTAATCACAGGTTTCTTCGACTTAGGGACTTTGCATGGACAGCATCTTACTGGAATAAGTGATACCTGCTGTTATGTGATAGATAATGGCTCAGGGATCACTTTTAATGTGGGCAAAAGGCTGCATTATAACAAACAGAAAATGTATTTATCCTGTTACAGCTAATGCCAGGGATAAAATCCTCAGCGACTCCCCTGTGCACACACAAACCAGATGCTGACAGGCCCAGCTGCGGGCCCCATTTTACCAGTTTATCCCATTCATCCTTTTAGAGTAATTGCATCTTGTCTTGTTTCTAATCTAATTCCATCCATTATCCAAGACGGATAATTTCCAGGGATACAGTACAGAGGCAGGAACGTCTGCAAAGAATAAATACTGCGTAAATCTGCTTCCTGGTACATGCAGCCCATAACTCCTCTGTCTGCACTTCTTCTATCTGAATAGGTCTGCATGTGCAGAGAAGAGTAACACAAGCAGCACAAGCTGATATCTGAATAACCAGTGTTTATGCCTCCCACATGGCAAAAATGAGTGTACAGCCTGCTGCTGCTGATGGCATGCTAAGACCACTGTGTTTACCTGCACACCTTGCCTGTCCATTCCTCTGTTTCTTGCCTTGTACTATAATCATAAATCATAGAATGCACTAGGTCGGAGGGGACATTTAGAAACCATCCAGTCCAACTTCCCTGCAGTAAGCAGGGACACCCCCAACTAAATCAGGTTGCTCAGAGGCCCATCAAGCTTAATCTGATTGTCTCCAGGGACAGGGCCTCAACCACATCCCTGGGCAACCTGTTCAAGTGTTCCACCACCCAAAAAGAACTTCCTAATGTCCAATCTAAATCTACCCTGATCCAGCTTAAAATCATTGCACCTTGTCTTAGTGCTATGTGCTGCTGCAAAGGCAGAGATCGCCTCTTCACCAAGAAGAACAAGGTTAGAAACAAACATTTCCCCAGAAACTGGCAAGATTCATCTTTTCCCCTCAAGCCGGGAGGGTTCCAGCCTCAGAGTCCACAGGCAGAGACCCTGGAGAATTGGACATTTGTATAGGCTGTGAAGTGGTCCTGGAGGGTGATTAATAATTGATAAGAATTGTGAGTAAAAGCTTCAATACCTCTGTAAATAGCTGTTGCCTCTGCCATAGAGCATAATCAGCTCCAGCCCACTCTGCTGGGCAAAGAGCAGAGAGACCCCAAACCGCATTAAGCCGTAGGGAAAACTCCTCTCTCTGTTCATAGTTTGAACATTTGCTGGTTAATTAACAAGTTCCTGTACGTATTTTATCCTAGATTGCTTTCATAACCGTGTATCAAATATTAATATACAGTGGTTGGGGGCAGCAAGAGTTCAGAATATTGAGATTAATAAATACGTATTTTTATATACAATTACCTCGCCCCAATTAATTTCTCCCCTCTGCCAAACAGGCGTAGGTCGCAGAATACCCCTCCGTGACAGGGCCCCAGTGCTGGACACAGTAGTCCAGGTGAGATCTCACTAGAGTGGCAGAATCACTTCCCTCATCTTGCTGGCCATGTTTCTCTTGATGCAGCCCAGGATGCAATTTGCCTTCAGGACTACAAGTGCACATTGTTGGTTCATGTCCAGTTTTTTGTCCACAAATATCCCCAAGTCCTTTTCTGCAGAGCTGCTCTCTCTCTGTCGCATCTTTATCCAGCCTCTATTGATAACGAGGGTTGTCCTGACCCAGGTGCAGGACCTTGCACTTGGTCTTGAAACTCATAAGGCTCACCTGGGTTTACTCCCCCAGCTTGTCTGGGTCCCTCTGGGTGACATCCTGTCCCTCTGGTGTATTGCCAACACTACTCAGCTTGGTATCAATGGCAGAGCTGCTGAGGGTGCATTTGATCCCACTGCCTATAGGACTGATGAGGATATTAAACAGTATTGGTCTCAGTATGGGTCCCCGAGGGACACCACCACCCATCTCCATCTGGGTATATGCTGTTGATGACTACGCCCTGGATGCAAATGGGAAGCTTATTCAGGCAGCGATCACATTTTGATTGTGAGCCTGAGCTATAGCCAGGACAGGGGAATTATCATTCATAAAAGTTGTCCTATGACAAAAAGTAGCACAAATTAAAATGTGTCTGTGTAAAAGGGCCACATATTAGGTCATTTTCTATGAGAGGTATAGCAGCATTACCAGAATCAAATTGATGACTTCTGGAGAGGCAGAGCTCTGTTCTCTTAGCACTCCTCTCTCCCCATTTCTGTCCCTGTAATGCCATCTGGGGACATACGGATGTCTTTGTAGCTTCTTAGTAAATGCTCTCCATCACAATGTCTCAAAATTCAGCCCATGAAGTTAACAGGGTAACGACATCATTTGGAAGTTAACCTGAACAAGCTAAAGGTAAGATCACTCCTTGTCTCCAGGGAAAGAAAGGCAAACTGAAAAAGCAGTGAGCCCTCTTTTCCAAAAGTGTAGGCCTGCCTTTTAAACTCACATCCCTGAGGGAGCTGCATATGCTAGCCATAAAATCTGATTGTTTATGAAATTGGATGTTTGTTCAATTCATCAGTATTCATGTGCCTGGCTCATCATAAATCTTAGTATGTAAATCATCCAGCTACATACATTTCAGCACGTTCAGAGCTCTGGTTTAGTCATTAGGACAGAGTAAAGAATGTGCCTCAGATTTCCAGTCCTCCACTGGCTACCTCAAATTCTGCAAACTGAAGGTACATTTATGGCACTGGGTGTACTTCAGGTGCAGGGCTGGATGCCAGTATGGACCCTGCTGCCCTCTCCCCAGATAGGGTCCTGAGATGTAAACTATGCCCATGCAGCATTTTTGCTTTAAATCCACATTATGTTTTGGGTTCCTCAGCAAACTCACTAGAGTATTTCGAAGCCTCTGTGTTGATTTCTAAATCACAAAGGGGCTCTAGTAGTCAGTGGTGCCAAGGGCATTGAGCATATGCACATCTCTGTTCTGCAAAGAGGATCACATGGACATGGGAAAATTAAAGTTACCACCACCTCAGCTAATAGATGCTCTGAGCTGGTCTCTGTATGTTTGCAGCTCAAGTCCAACACGCCAGGTACCAATGCACTTTTGACACAGAGTTTATCATGCCTGTTTATGTGTTCTAAGCCTGTCAAAGCCAGGATGCTGTTAAGCTCATTTGTCTCACAGAAGGCAGCAGCATGATGGAGCATAAAAAACCACCACTGACACAAAAGCAGACTGGCGTTAATTTAAAAACAAAGCTAAACATCTGCTCCGAGAACCAGCTCTCTAATGCATAGATGGGAGCACTAAAGTCTGAAACATTACAGTGTTTAACCAGTACTACACCAGCTGTTAGACATTGTTGGCAATGGTGCAGATATTATCTGGCAAGTTCTCTTAAGCAGCTGACAAGAATGAAGAGTGACAGATATAAGAAACAGAAAATGCTAACCATATGGCATGGATGTTATGCTAATGTTTCAGGTGTCAAGCAGTAGTTGCCTGTGTTTAATTTGAGTGCACAAAATTTATATGGATTTTAATGATTATACAATGTTATACACAATTACATTTACCTCCCCACATTGTTACAACTGTAATTTTGTCGTTTAACAGTAACAGGCACTGCACTAAATTTGCCCACTTAGGAGCAACGTTGTTATCTTTATGGCTTTAATAACACATTTCCACCTCACAGGTGTAATATTTATTCTTAGGAGTAATGCCACTGCAGTCAGTGAACATGCTTGTGATCCAGTCTGGAAGATGTTGCTGGCTGGTGCCACAGCATTAGGTTGTTTGGTAGATGCCATGAGAAGTGTAGCAGCCCATGAGAAGTGTGGCAGCCAAGCATGTCTCCACAAAACCCAGCAATGCTGATTTAACCCCAAATCTCTTTGTGATGCTACTGGTGCTGCGTTTACTTTGCATTTTCAAAGTAGAGGGAAGCCCCTGCCCCGACAGGGAAGGAGGTCTCAGGACAGACTGGCTGTCACTGAAGGTGAGCTCCACTGGGTTTCCTGAAGAGACAGACTACTAAGCTGTTTTACAGACATATGCCATGTCAGAACTATATACTAGATTTTCTTCCTGGTAAGTGGAAGTAGTAAAGCCCAGTGCAGTAAAATTCTGTGTCCCACTTGCTCTGCATCTCACACTTGAAGAAGCTTAGATCACACTCGTATCTCTGACAATAAAGGGAAAAGAAAAACAGACAGGAGTACTAGGATTGTCAAGAGCTGTCTCACATAGACAAGGTATAAAAACGTATGTTTGGTGAGAGCAGACTTGTCTGATGGTTTGTTTGGGGCTGAGGTCACTTCTCCATCCGTGCACAGAACTCCAGGTAACACATGTGACATCTGTGCTGAAGTACAGGGTAGTGGTTGGACTGACTGTGAAGAAGGACAGCAACCACCCACTGTATGTTTTACAGATTAAAAAGCAAACAAACTAATAAATAAAGCCAACAAACAAACAAAACCCCAAATCAAAACAACAACCAACCAATCAAAAATAGGGAAGTATGGAGTTGAATCAAACAGCAACAAAAGCCCTGCTAAGGATGAGGAACTAGGCATTGGTGGACTGCTTTGCCAGGAGAATGGACTGTAGACAGAGACTGCTCATTGTGATGTTATTTGCACCCGTGTAAAATAATTATGTGGCAAAAGAAATTGCATTTTAAACACATTAATAGGAAAAGCCTCCACTCCTTGTGGCATTATGTGGTAATACTCTCATGCAGATACAATCAGCATAGGCCAAACTGCTTAATGAAGAGAGAAGAGTCAGACAGACAACTACACAGCTGGTGGAACATGCCTGGGAAAGATCACAGTATCACAGTATTATCAGGGTTGGAAGAGACCTCACAGATCATCAAGTCCAACCCTTTACCACAGAGCTCAAGGCTAGACCATGGCACCAAGTGCCACATCCAACCCTGCCTTGAACTGCCCCAGGGACGGCGACTCCACCACCTCCCCGGGCAGCCCATTCCAGTGTCCAATGACTCTCTCAGTGAAGAACTTTCTCCTCACCTCAAGCCTAAATCTCCCCTGGCGTAGCTTGAGGATGTGTCCTCTCGTTCTGGTGCTGGCCACCTGAGAGAAGAGAGCAACCTCCTCCTGGCCACAACCACCCCTCAGGTAGTTGTAGACAGCAATAAGGTCACCCCTGAGCCTCCTCTTCTCCAGGATAAACAATCCCAGCTCCCTCAGCCTCTCCTCATAGGGCTGTGCTCAAGGCCTCTCACCAGCCTCGTCGCCCTTCTCTGGACATGCTCAAGCATCTCAATGTCCCTCCTAAACTGGGGGGTCCAGAACTGAACACAGTACTCAAGGTGTGGTCTAACCAGTGCAGAGTACAGGGGCAGAATGACCTCCCTGCTCCTGCTGACCACACCATTCCTGATGCAGGCCAGGATGCCAAGATGCAGGTGGAGCTGTGAAGTCTGGACACTCCCTGGCTCCAAGAGGAAAAGAGGAATTCCTATGTTTTGCAAACACTCCTGGATATATTTGTGATACGTCTCTTTGCTGTACTCTTGAACTACACTGAAGATTGAGTAGATAGAAAATGTCTGTCTGGCCCTACCTGCAATGTTAAGTTACAGTGTTAATATTAAGCTGACGGAGGACATATTTGCTTTAGCTGAAGTAAGCACTTTCTGTCATAAAAACAACAAAAGACAGCTCAGATGTTGCAAGACAGGGTGAACATCTGCCTGGAGTTAAAAGTTGTGCTATTCTCTGGCAACCTCCTCATTACAGAAACTCTCTGAAGGGCAAGTTGCCCCCCACTGTGGCTCTGACAGAGGCCTTGCTGGCATGATAGAAATTATTTTCATTGCCCTTAGATGCAGTCCACACCTTCCTGGTTCTTTGAAAGCAGCATCTTCCACTTCTTGTAAGCTTTGGAGTCTAACGAGCATCAGAGTCTCCTGTAGGCCCCCACAGCAACCAGGGCCCCTCAGTTTGCTACCTACCTGTCATACTAATATCATCTCAGCATGTCTGCCTACTCTTCACTGCTGTTCCAGTGCTCCTATAAGCAGTGTGAAGCTGGGCAGCTCTCTGGGTATTTTTATTTTCCCGATTTTCTAAAGGGCATAACCAAGTATTTCTGTAAGTGTAGTCTGGCATTTTCCTCTGAAAATCTCTGAGCCAAGTCTGCATTTCATTTTTCTCTCCTATACACAGTTTTGCATTTCAGGAGAAACAGCTTGCAGTGTTTTCAAAGTAATATCCAATGTAAAATTCATTTTAGCACAGAACTTACCCTAGTCCCCATACCCAGATTTCAGGTTAAGCTCTGGTAACTGCATTTTTGCTATAGTCATAATACTAAGTATAATAACAACTACAAAGGATTAAAAATGCTGCCTTCAAATTATCCCTCAGTTCTGCAAAGGCAGAGCAACAACAGCACTTAAACATAGCCAGAAGTGAGATCTAAGCCCCAGAAGTGGAGGTAGGAAGCAGCTACTGCATAGTGTATCTCTGTGCTTCCAGCTTACTGCATTGCCAGTCTTGCTGTTGCACCAAAGATATCTTAGATCCATACAGAAGGTAGCAATAATTTAAAATTAGCTGGTTTATTTTGTTCCAAAAAGGAATGAAGCTAGTTGGCTTCAGTTTGGAGGTGGTATCCAATGGCTCTGCTAGTAGCAATGACTGTCTGCTCAATGGTGAAAAAGCACTTCTGGAGACAGGCACAGTGATCTGCATAGGCACCAGTGCACCTGCACTACCCACGTGGAGGAGGCAGAGATGTGCCTCCTGGCACAGTGTGCCTGCTTTCAGGCCAGGGGCAGAGGCACAGCAAGGCAGGAATGTGCTATCCCCTGCACAGCTGCTGGTGAGAAGGATGTGGAGAAGCAGCAGATGCCAGAACCCAATGCAGACAAGGGCAGGCAGGAGCCAGGGGATACAAGCACTGCTGCTCCCTGCCCTGGCACTTATCCTTGGGTTGCCATGGGGAATGCTTTTCACATCTTTGGGTTTCTGTTCCTCCTCCTACATTTTGTTTGTGATTTTTTCAGAGCAGGACTGTCTCCTAATACATGTTTTTACAGTGACTAGCACGATGAGGCCCTGATCTTGCTTGAGGCCTCCAGGCATGATTGTAATACAAATGATAAATCATCATCATAAAACAGGACTGCACAGATCCATAACTTCTGCCATAACTCACAGCTGAAAGTGTCAGCAGCTCACAGACACATGGCAAGGTCAAGGAGACCATGAAAGGCCAGGAGAAATGAAGCCACACAGAAAAGAGATGTTGAATGGCTTTGAAATATTTTTAGTATCTGTCAGTGTTATGCCTGTGTCAGTTCACAGCTGATTTCCTTTACTGATGTCATCTCCTGACAGCAGCAATGTGGCTGGGAAAAGAATTGATCCACATATCACAGCAGAAGACAATGGCAGTCACCAGGGTGCAGCCCACAAGAAAATGTGCCCGTATGGACAGCAGGTGATTTCCACCTACAGCTTTTTTTGCTGCAGTTCCCCAAGCTGCACTGAGCGCACTAAGCAGACAACTAAGCTTCAGAAAAAGCATTTCTTTGTTCTTTTATGGAGGTTTATAAGCCCTTCTTTGTATCTCATCTCTGTTTCCATTCTGTCCCATGAAAGAAAGCTGTGTGAGTATCTCAATCAGGGGATTTCATCAGCTCTGGTGTTTCTCCCTCCTGCCTGTGAGTCAGTTGAGACATATGCAAGGAGTCACTGGCCAGGACTTCCCCAGCAGCCATTGCTGGGCAGCCTCTGGGCACATGGCTAAGTTCTAGTTCTGTGATGGAGCCATTGTTGCTCAAAGCAGCACCAGTCAACAACATGCTTTGCAGAAGCTGTCATCACACTCCAGAGGTATGGTTTTTTTTCAGTGTCCTCTAACCTGTGGAAGCAAGGACTTGGGGAGACCTGGAGCATAACAAGAAGCAGCTCACCACAGGAATGCAAGGAGCTGATGGTAAAAACACAGCAGTTATTTCCATTCAAAGCAAGTCAAGTAAGCATACAAATATCTTTAAATAATTTTATCTGGCAAGAAGCCACACTATCTTTTTTCATCCAAAGTGTGATGCTTTGAGAAAACGTAGCTTTGGTGAGCTGAATATCAGATGAAAAAGAAGTTCCACTGAAGGTTCAAGCTGTATTTAATGGAAACATATATTGTTCTTGATGAAATGAAGGATTGATGGTATTCCTCCCTGTAGCTTTGCATCTTTCAGGTAGCAATGACCAGTCTCCTTATTCCAAAGTTTGAAAATAGTTTTACACATTTCAAAAGAAATTTAGTCTTCAAAGTCTTCCCTGCTGTAGGCTGCTGGAGGCTAGCCTGTCTGTCATGTTCTTTTGATGGCTTACACAACAGGGAATACCATTTTATTCCCCGTTATGACTGTATTGTCAGGAGCTTCATTAGTGACTCCTGTTTGCCAGGTGACATAATTTGTTATACAGACAATTACAGTATGAAGGTTTGTGGGGTTTTTTATTTGTTTTTGCAGAATTCATCTTCTAAACACTTTAATATTGACCACTTAAATGAAAGCAGGTTATTATTTGATGATATTGAAAAAAAGAAGTCCTAGACTCCTGGTGTATCAGCAGTACCAGACTAAGTCCTCTTTTTCCACCTTTGTGGAGTAAATTTCCATGATTTGGATGAAAACTGGGTCAAATAGCTTTGGTAGGGCTGATAGCATAAATCTGATGAGCACAGAAAATTAAAACAATGGAGCAAGAAGGAGAAAAGAAGGAAGGGCTGAAAAGCAACATCTAATAATGGAGATGTGAAACAGATGTGCTTGAACCTGGGCGAGGACGTGTGCTTTGGGAGAAATGAAGCAGAGAACAGCACAAGTGGCGGTTTTCCCTGGAGTGCTACCCCAAACTAAGGTGCTTTAAAGAAGAATTTGAATTCAGAGAATATGCCAAAGTCAGTATGATAATGCATGCACTAGGCACCAACAAACACCAGCACAGAAAAAACATCTAGGGGAAGAAAAGGAGGAAAAAGTTCAAGCAATTGGAAAAGCCTGGATAGAATGCAGAAGTTTTGAGAATGTACAGGAACCAGACTCAGGAAGGCAAAAGGCACCACCTGAAGGTAAAAGGCAGATCAGTCTTTGTAAAGAAAATAACTAAAATAACATGGACTGCCTTTCATTATTAGATGGGCTACCAATGCTTAATGCTAGCTGCAGTGTCTTTAAAACATTGCTTGGTGTGCTGGTTTGAGGCTAATTGGAATGAGAGAAATTAGATCATTGGCTGTGAAAATAAAATAATAGTGATGTCTATATTACCCATTGCATTGCCAAGAGAGATATAAAGCCAAAACAATAACAAAGTTGTCATTCTAGCAAGCAGTATGTACTAATGATGGTAGAGGCTAGCACTGGATGGTTGGAGACCTATCCAGTTCCAAACTTGGGCATTTTGGGCCTTCATTGTACCACTGTACAATGGTACAATAGCCATTCTCTAGACTAACTATGTGCTTGTCTTAATCTACAAAGGACAGATCCTGGTAATGTTAGAACTGCATCCCATTCTCATTGCAACATCAAGACACTTTCTGAACTGCTTAATTTAAATCCATAAAAAAAAAAAAAGAAAAGCTTTTTGCCTCCTGGCTTCAAAAGATCTTCTCCCATTCTCTCCACAGACACAGACTTCCTTTTCTCCCTGTAATGCATTCCCCTGTGAACTCATCTTTACTATCAAATCTTACAGCTTATGTGGCTGACTGTTCCTCACTCTGCACCGCTAACAGAAGCAGCTTCATCTTGCAGTCTATCCTCTGCCTCTTTTGCTTTCCATCCCCTACTATTCGAGGTTAATCTAGTACATTTTAAACATAGTTTTTAATGAAATTACATTTAAATGTGGTTAACGTCTGAATTTTTACTTAGCTAGCATAGTAAACTCATCTTCAAGACTTTTCCTTGATGCCCATTTCTGTTGCAATGCACTGCAGCTCATGCTTATCTGACAGTAATTAGGTAAATTTCTAGACTTTTATTTCTACATATTTGTTCTACTTCTACCTGTTCTTTTTTTTTTGTTGTTGTTGTTGTTGTTGCCATCTCATCTTCTCCAGCCCTCAGAACAGGTAAGTTTGGAGAAAACTGAGACTGTGAAGGTGTCTGAGTATCAGTGCAATCACTGTTGAGTGAAGGAAAGTCCTCCTACCACAGGAAGTCTTTTGCTATAGGCAGGACTTAGGTCTATTTGCTCTCATTACCATCACCTCCAGGAAGGCTAGGAGACATCTGTTGAATCTGTGTAATAGCCCTGACTTCTATTTGCCCTTTGTCTTTCCAGCTGTAGAGACCCACCCAACTCTCTCATTGTTTTGTTTTCCCACCTCCAGGCAGCTGCAGAACCTTCCCTGACCATTTGCAAGCCAAATCTCTTGTCCCTGGAGTCCTAATGCTTGGGAAACCCACTAAGCAGTCTTGGTGTGCAACCTGTGAAAAGCAGCATTTTCCTTGTACTCCATGCCTTTCAGATAGCTTAATCTGGAATCAGCAATGGGGGAGATGATACTGGCTGAACTCATTACAAAGGAATGCAATGGAGAGAATGGCAGTGGTGGAGGAATAAACTAGATACAAGGTGATTTCATTCTTCAGCTGTATAATTCATTATTTAAAATATGACTAACTTTAGTTGCCCTCTCTGTTCTGAATCCCTGTGCTTCACATTCTTTACTATGCTGGACTACAAGGCTTGGGCTCCTCAGAAGGCTTTTCCTGGCTCTCTCAGATCTATAAGCTGTTGAGTCTGACTCAGTTCTAGATCTGTTACACAAATAACATAGTTAATAAAGGCTGACCTCCTTGACTAACTTGGCCAGAGACACTTTGTGTGCAGAAAAGAAGGGTGGGATTTACTTGTGGGTGCAGCTCTACCAAGAGAATCACGTACATAGTTTCTACAATTTTTGCATGCTTTCTAAGCCCTGACAAACTTTTGGAGACTTTCCCATTGCAGATGTGTCTCCTAGTGTCTCCTGGAGGAAAGGCACAGAGTTGCCTAGAGCACCCCAGGCCACAGTTACATTGCTTGAGGCTGCCTTCAGCAAGTAGCCTCATGGAGAAAGGCAGAGAGGGACCGGGTGTCAGTTACTGCCATTTACATCAGAGCTGCATGCCTTCCCCAAGGTGAACCTTATTTCCATCACTGTCTTGGCAGTTCAGAGGTTCATCACATATTGGTGCTGTGGCTCTGAAGGCCTGCCACCAGTAGTTACCCATCACTGCTCCCACTGAAGTTGAGGCAGAGTCTCCATTAGCCACCACACACGCAAGAATGTGACCTTAAAATCACAACTTCTAAAACATTTTGGGGAACACAGCTTGCTGACAGAGACTGAGATAACCTAAACCTTAGGTGAAGATGAAAACTCTGTGGAGCTAGCTTCAAAGAAAGATTTAGTTTGGCTGTATCTTTAATTTGCGTATTGATTAAAAGAAGTGAAGCTTCAGTGACTAATTTCTACAGGGTCTGAAACATAAGAGGTTATTAAACACACAATGCCACAGCTGCAGAATCTGACAGAGACATTGTTCTTCTTGAACACTTGGTAATAGAGTATTTCAGATGATTAAATAGCTAATAAAGTCAGAGTCTTTGCTAAATAGATGGATACCAGCAATATTGCAAAGGCAATTATAGATTTCTATCAAAAAATTCTTGACTCAAAATATTTACTCTCAGACTGAAGCGAATATGCAGGTCGCAGTTAAAGAGAAAATATTGTAGCCACTATTAAAAGGTTTCCAATTTGCTCCACTGTAGCAGCTTTCAGTTACAACCAGTTTCAAGGTGTATGTTTTCAGATTGAATATTCCTTTTTTTCACAGTAAATTCTTACCAGCTGTCACATGAAACTAGTTCTTCCATTAATCATGGTCTTATGATTTTTTTGGCATCATCTTTAGGTCATTCATTTCTTTTGCTCCTTCACAGGCATTAGCCAGTTGTGATATCTGTGCCTCTCTGAAGTTATAGAGTAGTAAAAAAGGATTAGAGGAACAGAATACAGTGTTAGGGACACTGGCAAAAAAACCCACAGAACGTTTCTGAATGTACAAAATCACTCATCTGTCACTCTGTTGCTACTTCAGACTGTTTTTTTTTTTTACCCACTGATCTTTTAGATACTTCTTTTCTATGAGGACCATTAAAAACATCAGGGTATTTTCTGCATCTTGCGTACACAGCTATGCTAGCGAAGCCACGGACTGCAGGAAAAAAATCTTTGCTTGGCTTAATTATACCATTATCACAGGACAGCATGCAGCAGAGTTTGTCTTTACAACAAGGCTACTTTATCTCTACCTAAGATTATTTTTGCCTGGTTTGTAAAAATGTAATAGATGCTGATTTCCATGTAGCTGAGCCAATACATATCATACAGCAATTGCTGCGCCTGCTTTGCATTTCTCGATGTCACCTCCTATGTCTGCTTTACTAACCCCTGCCTCCACACATTCTTTTTCCTCATTATAAAGTCTTCCCTTGAGGACTCACTTATATTGTAAAAACAGTGAGAAATTAGAGGGCAATGGCTCAATTGTAGAACAACAAAATCTGTATTTTAAATATACACACAGAAAACATGTCATCACATTCCTCTCCTACAGAATCACAGAAACATTCTGGTTGGAAAAGACCCTCACAATCACCAAGTCAAACTGATATCTCTGATCCACAAGGTTCACCCTAAACCATATCCCCAAGCACAACATTCAAATGACTTCTAAACACATCCAGGGCTGGTGACTTCACCACCTCCCTGGGCAGCCCATTCCGATGTCTGAACACTCTTTCTGTGAAAAAGTATTTCCTAATATGACTGGCTAGGGCTGGGTGCTAGGTTGGACTGGACAATCTTGGAGGTCTCTTCCAACCTGGACCACTCCAGCACCTCCACATCTCTCTTGTACTGTGGTGCCCAAAACTGAACACAATACTTGAGGTGTGGCCTCACCAGAGCCAAGTACAAGGGGACAATCACCTCCCTACTCCTGTTGGACACAGCATTTCTAATACAAGCCAGGATGTCGCTGGCTTTCTTTGCTACCTGGTCACACTGCTTGCTCATATGGAGTTGCTGGGTGGCACTGCATTTCTCACACGAAGCATCTCCACAAAGCAAAGAGTTTCTGGGTATATGTATACTGCACCAGGGCTGGAGGAAGAGAACTGGCGATCAGCACACTTTCACCACGGATGCGTCTGCTTCTACTACCCACAGCTTCAGCGTTAGTCCATGGAAGGAAAAGAACGCCCCATGCTTACTCTACCTATAAAAGTCAGTGTGGAGGTGACTGTGAGTACAGCTGCATGGGCGGCTTAACCTGTTGTGATGTTGTTCAGAAATGCCCTCACAGATTTCATGTCCACTTGTAGTAAAATACAAGTCAAAACCAGGTGCCAGATCCTGAGCTCCACCCCTCCAGGAAAACCTGCCATGGTCGAGACGATTGCTGCTTTACTCTTATCATGCTGAGGAGTTGTAAAAATAGTCATATCAAAACCACAAGCAGGACTGTCCCTTGGTTATCCCTTATTTAGAAGGAGATCAGTCTCACAAGCGAACTGTAAATAAAGGATTTCAGCCTCTCTGCTCTACAGATGCAAGCGCAGAGTGCATTACAAATAACTGAAAGCGCCTATAGCACACCTGTGCAAGTACTTGAGTGCACTGGATCCTGTATGTTCTGGCGGCTACTACAAAACATATCAAACTACTCACTGTCCTGCATCTAAATACAGTTGCCAGGTAGATTGAGAGTTAGGTCCAAGCCAGAAATTGGCATCATTCTTGTTAGAGTTCAAGAAGCCTTCCATTTTTTCCTTATTTTTTTTATGATCATCCAAGCTGCTAAAAGCTTAGATTTTCAAGGCATTTACACCTCATGCCATGGCTGGATCTAGGGTTCCAGTTTGTTCCCATTTCTAATGAAGTTTTTAGTGTTACAAAGTGTACTTTAACCTCTATTTACTGCACTATCAGCTAGCTGGATGTTTTATTTCAGCTGTCAGTGACAATAAGAAATTGGTGACAAAAACTGACTCTTGTGGTTGTAACTGAAATGTTATTTAGAAACGGCTATGTGAAGAAAAAATGCAATTTAAATTTCCTTATGAACAATATTCAGGCCTAGAGCTCCCTAACACACAATTCATAGCTGCTTAGATTATAGTCATTACTCTCATATTGAAATGCTGTTTGCCATGATAAAGGGAAATTACTTTTCTGTCAATTACTTCTACAGGATTAGTTAATTTACATTTGCAAAGAGTTTGGAGCAGCATCTCAATTCTGTGGAGATGTTTCTCAGAAGCATTTGGCATCTTAGGTTCTGGGGGGAAAAAAGTAAATAGAAGAGAACTTAAAAATATATAAAGGGTACAGTGGATGAGGTTTTTGTACCCCAATGAAGATGACCTGGAAGAGGCATGCCCTTCTCTGCTTTAGTCTGGGCAGCCAAGCTGGCAGCATTTGAAACGATTACTCTTGACTACACCTGAGCTGTGTGTGCAAATAACTTCTATAAAAGGATGCCCTTTGGCATACTTTTCTGCTAACATCTGTATGTTTGTTTAATGCAAGAGCCAAAAACAGGAGAAGAAATGTTATTTTTACCTACTTGCTTGGAAATGCTGGGTCAGTTTTAGCATTCTTGACTTGGATACCCACCTGAGGCATTACAGGTCCTGATTCTAGCAGCATAACTTAAGGTGCTGAAGTTGGTGCCTGAGTTCCTTGGAAGGCCATTGGCGTAACCGAGCACAATGGTGCCCAAGGACCAACACAGTGCTTAAGAAGCTGCTTCAGGAAGGAGTATCACAGTATACCCTGAAATCCCTCTACTAAAATCAGGGGTGGGTGGCAGGGAGCAGCAATTGTGCCTCCTGCAGCCCTTTCAATGCTCTCATGGGTGAGGGCATTTGCTGTAGACGTGGCAGGATGTGGTGCTGTCCCTCCCTAGCCTGCAGAGATTCACACCTAGATATTCCTGACAGTGTTTTTTTCTCACCTCTCCAGGCTAGTAGTGTAAAGCACCAACACAGCAGTCAAATAAGGCCTCAGACTTAGCACCAAGAGCAGGCAAGGTTATAACCTACCTCTGTCCTGCAGCCAGGTGGGGTTGCTTAAACTACCTCAAAGCTGAGGTCATCAGTAGTGTTTTGTGAGTAGAGCAGAACCTACTGGAGTGCAGACACACGGTGTAGATATACTGCCATGGACTATGCACAGATGGCACAGCAGAGCTTAACTTCCAGATATTATTGCAATTTAAAGGTTGAAATGCCAAGAGCGCAGATGTCCTCAGCACTGACACTTGTGTTCGGGCATGCTGGACTATGCTGATACTGATAACCTGATCCTATATTGGTATCGCCACTCGCATGGTGTTTTGCAATGTTTTAAATGTTAACCCCTGCCAAATTCCAGCAAATGTGGTCTCTGAGATAGCTCTTTTGATACAATATGGGGCAGAGGATCACAGAATCACAGAGGATCATTATCTTTCCTCCCCAGTCTGAGCTGTGCGCAGTTGCTGTCACTGTGCTTTAGTGAAGAATGTTTCAAAGGCAGAAATTACTCAGGATTGAGGTCCCTGAAGAGAGACCTGGTGGCTTTCTACAATGGTGTAACTACATCAGTGGTTAAGATAAAAGCAACAGGTATCATCTGTTTGGACTTTTGTAAAGCCTTTGACACGGTCCCTCAGAACATCTTTCTCTCTAAACTGGGGAGATACAGATTTGATAGGTGGATTGTTCAGCAGAAAAGGAATTAGATGGATGATAGCATACAAAGTATAGTGGTCAACAGCTCAATGCCTGTATGGAGATGGGTTTATACTGACACCAGTGCTGTTCAATATCTTCATCAATGATACAGACAGCAAGTTTGAGTGCACTATCAGCAGGTCTGCAGCTGATACCAAACTGAGTGGTATGGTTGGCAAAACTGAAAGACAGGATGCCATCCAGAGGGCCCTGGACAGGCTGAAGAGATGGGCTGAGGAAAATCTTATGAGGTTCAATAAGGTAAAGCACAAGGTCCTGCACCTAAGTCAGGCCAATTCTCCATCAGTACAGGCTGGGGGATGACAAAATTGAGAGCGCTCTGCTGGTGAAAAAAAAGCTAGACATCAGCCAACAATGTGCTTGCAGTCAAATCACATCTTGGGTTGCATCAAGAGAAACATGGGCAGCAGATTGAGAGAGCCAATTCATAGAATCGTAGAATCAATCAGGTTGGAAAAGACCTCCAAGATCATCCAGTCCAACCTATCCCCCAGCCCTAGACAATCAACTAGACCATGGCACTAAGTGCCTCAGCCAGTCTTTTTCTGAACACCTCCAGGGACGGCGACTCCGCCACCTCCCTGGGCAGCCCATTCCAATGGCAAATCACTCTATAAAGAACTTCCTCCTAACATCCAGCCTATACCTCCCCTGGCACAACTTCAGACTGTGTCCCCTTGTTCTGTTGCTGGTTGCCTGGGAGAAAAGACCAACCCCCACCTGGCTAGAACCTCCCTTCAGGTAGTTATAGACAGCAATGAGGTCAGCCCTGAGCCTCCTCTTCTCCAGGCTAAACAACCCCAGCTCCCTCAGCCTCTCCTCACCGGGCTGTGCTCCAGGGCTCCCACCAGCTTCGTTGCCTTTCTCTGGACATGTTCCAATATTTCAACATCTCTTTGGAATTGAGTAGCCCAGAACTGGACACAGTACTCAAGGTGTGGCCTGGCCAGTGCTGAGTACACAGGAAGAATAACTTCCCTTGTCCTACTGGCCACACTGTTCCTGATACAGGCCAGGATGGCAATTCTGCCACTCTGCTCTGGTGAGACCTTTCCCAGAATACTGTGTCCAGCAATGAGACTCCCAACACAAGAGAGACATGGACCTGCTGGATTGGGTTCAGAGGAGAGCCACAAAAATGATCAGAGGGCTGATGCAGCCCTTCTATGAAGACAGGCTGAAAGAATTGAGACTGTTTAGCCTGGAGAAGAGAAGGCTCTGGGGAGATCTTATACATTGAATATCTGAAGGGGACCTACAGGAAGACTGAGGAGGGACTGCTTAGAAGAACTTGTAGTGATAGGATGAGGGACAATGGCTTTAAACTGGAGGAGGGTAGATTAGGTTAGACATAAGGAGGAAATTTTTTACAATGAGAGTGGTAAAATACTGGAACAGGTTGCCCGGAGATGTGGTTGAGGCCCTATCCCTGGAGACATTCAAGATCAGACTTGATGTGGCCCTCAGCAGCCTGATGTAGCTGGAGATGTCCCTGCTGACTGCAGAGGGTTTGGACAAGATTATTTTTGAGGGTCCCTTCCAACCTGATGCAATCTGTGAATCTGTGAATTTGCAACACTGCTCAACTCAAACTGGATTTTGATCCAGCCATCCACTAAAATCTTCACAAAGTCCTTAAAAATCATGACTGTTTGTTCACTTTAACTATTTTCTGTTCCATTTGCCTGGATTTTCTTTTGAGATGCATTTTCCTGGTTAACTACAAGGCTAAAATCCCACTTTGCATAAAAGATTAGTTTTGTTTGCACAAATTAGAATTAGGTGGGCCTAAATTCTGCTGGGTAATAAAAACAGCAAATCCTCTGGTTTGCTCACAACTTATGTCTTTAAACACCCTCTGTTTAAAATATACTTAGTTCCTCCATTTGCATTGCTGCAATAATGAGCTAGGGAAAAGGCTATTAACTCTTTTTCCATAAAAGGACAGACATAAGTTAAAGCATACCAGTTGCTGGTTCTGTATGATATAAGAATTGTTGAACAACATAGAGGTTTTTGTGATGGCACCATATGCCACTGGCACTGCTGTAATTTCAGGACGTGGTGGCACTGAAAGTGCTGAAAAATCCAGTTGTGGTTCTAAAGGTTTTGGGGTCAACTGTATTTAGAATCACTCCAGTTATTCTCAACAGAGCCAGAAAGCTCAGGTTGCTCAGCAAAGCACCTCTCTCCTGCCCTGAACACCCCCCTTAAAAGTTTGTGAATCCAGATATGCACCTACATTTGACACATGGATAAATCTTTCTTTTTTTTGAGAGCCCACAATCAGTAATGTAATTAAAGTAATTTTGTCTTCAAAACAATGTATTATGTATTAATTAAGGTAACTTAATTTGTCTTCAAAACAGAATATTAATCATTCACCCCAAGGCATGAAACCCATAGCTCAAAAGGTAAATAACAACATCAGAGGTACATGACTCTTACTCATACCCTCATCTTTCCCCTTGCCAGCTTTTGTGCTTTCTCATTTTCAGATTCAAGAAGCATTTGTGCAGTATTAGCACTAGTCTGTTTTTTCAGTGCTTTCCTTTGCCCTGTAACTCCCTTCCTTTCACACATTGCTTCTGGACAGCTTCTCTCAGGTGACTCAAAGGCCCCAATTTCACAAGGATTTTATGAGACTATAGTGTGATACTTCTCAGGCCTGAAAAAACAGTGATATTGGCTGTGTTGCAGACAAGGTGTTATTTCTTATAATCACAAACCTTGAACTGACAGACTTTTCTGTATGTGTTAAGTCACTGCTTCTCTTCTTCTGCTTCATCCTTTTCATAACCCTTATTGACTAATTGCACAACCAATATCCCAAATGCATTTGTGGACACAGTATATTGATTTGAAAAAGAAAAATATTGAGCACTTATTTCTAGTTTCCTAGAACTACTTATTCCCAAATAACAGCCTGTGATACATTCTTGTCATTGGCACCAGATGCAACAGAATGCTAAATACTTAAAAAATATAAAATTTTATTTAAAAAATTAAGTTTTGATAAAATTATCCACGTCTTTGGAAAAGTTTTGTAATTAGGCTGCATGTATCATACAAATATTTTGTGTTACAGGTGAACCTTGTGTCTGTGCAGACAGGATTTAGTACATAATTTTGGACTGATAGAGTGCTGTTGTTAAAAACGTGTCCACATAGCAGAAAAATAGCTGAATAATGATAAAAAGTACTCTCTGAGATATAGCTTCAATTAATCTCCACTTCAGTGGCAGATATGAGCACACTTCATCCTAGGAACTTGTGAAGGACCAAAGAAGAACAGACATCCTCCCTGCCTGTTGGCTTTGTTCCTATTTTTTTCTTGGTGATGCTGTAAGTTTAGAGACTTGATTGTCCTTGGAAATCCCCACAGCAGATAGCACTTTGTAAAGAACTCCTTAACATTTGAACATAACACAGTTTTGTTTCTCATTCAGAGTAACTAGGAAACCAGCCTCAGCCCAGACCCTATGTGGAGTCCTCCGCTTAAGATCTTTTTTGTAGCTTTGGCATTTCCAGCTAACAGAGATGAATTGCTACTGATGAAAATACCACAGATTTCAGTTCTTCAGCTGCAGCAGGAGAGGTATAAACCACCCATTTCTGGCCAGCAATAGCAGTATGAGCTGGCTTTCCTATCTGAAATACTTAAGCCTTGGGATGAATTTCAGGAGATAGGACAGTCTGCAGGCAACCGCACGAATCCTCTCCTTTCTTTAGGGAAGCAGCTCTGAACTGCTTTAGCTTGCAGAACAAGAAAATCAAAGCACTCATAAGGAAGCCTCACCTATATAGTACAAAAACACCTCTCTACTCACTCCATGAGAAAGACATGGGAGTTATTTCACACGGTAGGTGGCCATGGGAACAATGTGGTTATCAATAAGCAGGTGGAAACAGAATTTTTTCTAGGAATGGAGAAGCAGTCTTCCAGGAGGTCCCAGCAGCACTTTCACAGCAAGCTAAGCTTCCCAAACCAACATCATAAGTAAAGAGAAACACAAGCCCAAAAGTTATCAAGGAAAACCTAAAACCTTTTCAAGCAGAAGGAAAGATAATAGAGTACACATGTACTTTACTGCTTGAGGTGTATATCAAAGGGTTAGACATGGTGTGGCAGACAGCAGGTAGTTTGATTTAGCACCTTTCTACAAAATCATGCATAGCTTGAAGAGATAGAACTGAAGTTGGTGAAACAGAAGTGAGATTGTACTGTTTAATCTTTCCTTTTGGAAGAAGGTGCAGGTGAAAGCACAACTGGAAGCAGTCAGGATGAGAGCTATCCTTCTGCTAGCAATGTGCACAACTGCAGTAGTTCTTTGTTTACCTCCTCACCCAGCATGATGAGGATGTCAGCTGCACGTATGAAGCCACATTCCAGCTCTGGTCATACTGGAATGAATCCAGGGTCATGACATTGATTAAGTTATTCTTTCTTCACACTTGCAGCTGAGAATCTGGCTTGTTCTATCTAGGTAGCAATATCTAATAGAGAAAAGCCTGCCAAACTGAAGGTAGAAGAAGAGAAAGAATACTATGTCACATGAAGAGCAAATATTTCACATTTTAAGGATTGCAGAGCCCTTTACTTTAAGGACTTTATCAGTATTTAAAGGATAAGTCACTGGAAAGTATTTCTGTGTGCACCTAGTTGGTTTTTTTTTTAATCTCATGTTATTTTAGGAAATGGAAAGAGAAGTGATTGATTGCTAACATTATTGAAATAAAACTACTGCAGTTTTTTTCTACACAGAACATTCATTATACATTCATTAGCAGTTTTTTGAGTTAAGGCCTCAAGCATTCAGGAGTTCCTCCACATCAATTAAGAAGGCCTCTCTGAAATACATTAAGTTTCATGACTTTCTCTATGGATGCATTCTTCTGTTGGTGTGAAATTCAGCTTTTCCTTTGTAATGATCAACAAAAGGCACAGGAAAGAAATGAAGGTGAGGGAAATTGATCATCACTATGCTGTTTCCAGTAAGTCAGATTCACTCAGCCCATGGCTTTATGATACTGCAAATCTGACTTTAGAGAACTCAGTGCTGCAACCAGTGATGCGGGATTATCACAATGGTATAGATTTACTCTAGTAGCTCATTTGTTAAAGAAATACTGACAGTTACTTTGTGTCAGGTGATGGACTGAATTGCCTCATTGCCACTTGTACAAAGTTGGTACGAATCCATGCTCTGACTAATTCAGCAGAAATGCACTTGTATGCCCACACCTCATCTGGATGATGTTCTGTTGCTGCATGACTTGGAGATGCCCAGATGGAGAACAAGCAGGGGTGGATGCACTGGGGATGAGATTTTTGCCATACCTAGTTTGCAATAGCAAGTCACTGATTTTTCTTTTCATATCACCTGTGAATTTCATTTGGGTCTACCAAAATATAAAAGTAAAAACTGGTGCAATGCACTTGCTGAGGCAGAGAAACAGGCAGTTGCTTGCTTTCTAAGGAAAATATATTTAAATTGGGAAGGTTGTTGGATTATTTTGGGTAGTGAGAGAGAGCTGTGGAACAATGCAGAAAGGACTTCAAACAGCAAACACGTATCTCAACTTTTACTAACATTTAAGTGAACCAAAAAACATTCCAACATATAGACCTTTTCCCTCAAGACTGTATGTAAAGTAACAGTGTAGTATGACAGACTCCATCCTGGCCTGTTCCCATAGCAAAGTGAAAACATCATAAGCCTGGAGTCATAAATTGTCTGCTCTGATTTGGACTCCTGACCTGGGTATCCACCTCTTTTCTACCACAGAAAACTATTTAATTACTCCTATTCAAACACATGCAAGAGAAAGCAAGTTATTAATGTTTCAGCTATAAGAAAGATCCTCCTGTGAGCTAGAAAGAAATATGTATCTGTTGCAACTGTTGTTATAAATCTGCATCATAGTGGACAACATTCTCTTAAACTCATTTCCAGCAATCAGCATTAATTGGTCAGCTTGCTAACACCTGCTACCAACTGATTTTTCATCTAGTGAGTGCAGTGCCACTTAATGGCAACAGCAGGTTTTAACCTAATGCCTCTCTATACACAAGCAAACGTCAAATGATGCCCGTGACAAAGATGCACAGACCGGCCTGACATTTGCTGATATTTCCAGTAAGATTCTCCCCCAGCTCTAGTCCCGTTCAAACGCATTTTCCAGTGGAAAAGCTAATGTGAAGCCATTTCCAGCTAGACTAATTGCATTCACTGAAAAATGCATCCTCCTCCTCGCTACACATTTATTAGTCCAGCCACAAACGCAGCTAACACTTGATGGAGTTTTTCATCTTACGAGAATTTGCAACAACCTGCTTGATAATGAGAGGTTATTATTCAGATCTGTGTCCTTCATGCAAAGTTGCACACACAGACACAGACCAAGTTAAAAAAAAAGAAAAAAAAAAAAAGGCAGGCGTTTAAAACTGCTGTTTAAATTCCACTCACAGTTTCGAAGTCTAAGCATAAAACTTCGTACTTTGCAGCTGTAGCTCCGAGCTGTCTGGAAAGATAAAGCAGTCTATCAGATATCCTGGTTTTGTTTTCTTGCATAAAAATATCATCTGTCACCGGCACAGGAGCTGACTTCTAGGACCAGCCCCTTCTGCGGAGCACACCAATCGGGAGACCCTGGGAGCACATGTGGAAAGCCGCCTGCCTGCGCCCCGGTCACGGTCACCGGCAGCATCTGCTCCGTGGGAGCCGAGTGCCCGAGGGACGCGGGTGTCAGGGTAACACGATGCTGCGGGTGCCCCAGCCGCGGCTGCTCGGCCCCGTGCCCAGCCGCGGGAGGGGAAGTGGAGGGCCAGCGGCTGAGCACCTCCTTGGCCGTGGGAACAAAGGCAGAGCCTTTCAAGGACCACCTCAGTGCCACTAGTCCTGCAAAACCAGCCATAAGACACCTGAGCCTGAAGCCAGAAAGTGTGACTCGCTCCTGTTTGCCTTCTTTTTCACTAAGAAAAAAGACGCCCTTTAGCACTGTATTAAACGCTTCTTCACGTTTTCTCCTAGTTGCTGTTCTAACCCCTTTTACGGCTTTTTATTCCAAACCTCATTCCCGTGGAATGAGGTGCCAGCCTCTTGTAAGAGCAGGGCTGGCAGTGCTCTGGCCCCAGCAGGTCAGCCTCACCTGGGTTCTTCTCCCTTTCCCTGGAAGCTCGCACTCTAGCCTCACTGCACGTCCAACTGCCCTCCGCCTCCCTGCTCCTCCTCTGCCCTCCGCCGCCGCTGCCCGACTCTGCCGTGCAAGCTCCCCGCACACAGCTTGGCTCTGTGCTTGTCCGTCAGAGGGCTCGTTTTCTTCCTGCAACAGTTTAACCTGACGACATTTAAGTTCAAACTGCTTAGAAACCGTATTTAGAAACAAGCACCCAGCACGCTGCTCGCTCAGCCCTCACACAGAACCTGGAGAAAGATGCGTGTACATTAATGCAGGCTGAAAGTGCCTGAGAAGTCAAAAATTAGACCGTACTTAGGTGACTGTGATGAACTAACATCTGCAGGTTTGTTTTCACTCCTGGAAGCATACTTGCAAGTCACAACATGCTGGGAAGGGAAACCGGCAAACACGCCGTAGCAAAAACTATGCCTTACCCAGCTGAAGTACAGGACCAGAAGGCCTCCCCCTCTTGCATCTCTCATGATCTCAGTGCTGGCTTTATCAATTCAGAGATTCATTCTATCAAATTGCCTTACATTCACAGGCAGAGCATAGGTTAGAGTGGATTTGCAGTAACAAATACTGCTAGCTCCAATCTATCAATAACATTTTTGTTTAAATAAATGTTTAAATAACTCTAACTTCTAGATTAGTAGATTTAAAATTCACTAAAGGCTCATTTTACAACCCTTTTCCTATGGCAAATGTAATCATACTGGTTAAATGCTTTGTCAGAGTTCCTTTTCCCACCGCCACAATCCACTGACTTCCCAGAAGGAAAAATCCTGCAGGAAGACACTGGGATGGGAAGGATTCTGGTCAGTGAAATAAGTTCCTGCTGGTTTCAGGGTGGAATTTCCCATTTCCAGAGGCTGAGGCCAGCACGCCCAGATCAGGAAATAACTCTGTCAGTAAGAGCCAAGAGCTGCAGTGGAAGTAATTTCTTTCATCGGCCACTGTCAGGGCGGGGAGGAGTGAGAGGGACAGTCCTTAGGGTGTGTAAGGTCTCTTTCAGATCTGCAACAAGGAGCAAACTTGTTTCCAGTTCTCAGTCGGGAACATTTTGTTCGGAGATTTCCGAGCTGGGAGTGGCTAGGGCAAGGCTGGCCGAAGGTTTTCCTGCCTGATCCTGATCCCGATGCTGCGCTCAGGGCCAGGCAGGCGGATGGAGCTGGGTCAACCAAATTTGGATTTGCGCCCTGCAGCACTGCGGGACAAACATTCACCCCCTTTAGCAGCTCACGAAGATGCACCATCCAGCAGCACTTTGGAGGGAGAAGCGGAGAAAAAATGTTGAGCCTTGGGAAATGGGTGTTTCTGATGAATCTAAGACTTTGCCAGGGGGATGCAGAAGAGCCCAAGCAGAAACCTCCCCAGTATAGCCAGGGCAGAGATCTGCTCACAGAATGCTGTCTCCATTACTCCAAAATCTTCACTGCCTTTCCACAAGCTTCAAAAGTCTAGCTTATTTCCCTCCCACTCTCCCCTCCCCCCCTTTTTTTTTTCTTAAGTGAAATCTCCAAGAGACAATTCTGCTCCATTCAGCCTCATACACATGCTGCAGTGACAAGTGTGCCATCTATTAATTACCAGGTCTACTGCATCTCACTGGCAAGTCTTTCTCCTTAACATAGTTTTTTTTCCTCTCCTTTTAGTCCTGATTCAGGCCTGACCATCATACTAAATTCCTGTCCTTGGTATTTACAACCTGCAAATATTTGTAGACCTATCACATTGCCCGTGAGTCACCACTTCACCAAGCTCCATGTATTTTTTCCTCACTAATCTGTTTCTCCAACCCCTCTATTTTTGCTGCTCTTTCCTGTACAGCTTGCAGATTTTTTCTTTAAAAAGACAGCAGAGGAAAGTTTGTCTTTTCCTTAGAGAAGGGCAGTAGCGGGATGAAAATAAAGGCATATTAAGGGGTGTTTAAGGCAAATCTGTATGTGAGCTGACCACGTCTAAACTTCACACACCTGTCCTTTTATTTGTCACTTTTTTTTTTTTTTTTTTAATGAGTACAGTTTTATTGGAACCTCAACACTGCAAGCTTTTGCATCTCCTTTTGTCAAACACAATAATACATAACTCACCATCTTGGGTAAATTCATTGACTTGTGTGAAGCCAGCTAGGCATGTGGATAAATGTGTGTGCAAGGAATTGTACGGTTGCAACATCAGGATGAAACGTTCAGCAGTACCTGGGAATCCAGTCTGCACCACTGCCAGAGAGCTGGGGTCTCCACAGATGAAACCCAGAGCCTAGAGGAACTTCAGCCTAACCTAAATTACCTAAATTACATGCAAGGATTTAGCAGCAGGCTCCTAGTCAGTGGTCACCTGAAAAGAATCAGTACCTGCAACAGCTTCTCTGTCTCTATATCCCCTACTTTACCTGCAGCCAAAGTGCAAACAGGCATCTGAGTAAAGAACTATGTTGCAACATCTCCTATATACTATGTGTATCTCTCCAACCTTTACCACCAGACACTGAGTGGGTGCTTAAGGCACAAATAGTACTTTGCTAAAGATCCCACTGGAATCTCACTATACTGACCAAGTCTTAGTGGGAATTGAAGGAGAAAGAAATAATCCCCAGACAGTTTAAATAAGGTTTGATGATTCACAGAAGCAGCAGGGAAATGTTAAAATTCTCCTTGGTTTATTTGGAGCCTCTGACACTGCCCCACACTGCTGTTTTTGAACTGTCCCCACTGCCTGGACCTAGGTCACAACTTTAGATAACTGAAATTCTTGCACAGAATTGCACAATCAGAGGACAACTGGGGCTACCCTCTGTCTAGTGTATTTCTGGCTACTTTGCAAAGTTTGGTTCCTTCCAGATCCTGGGAAAAAGGTTAAACTCTGCACCTCCTGTAAAACTCTCTCCATTAGGGGTTATTCCCCCAGTCTGTCTGTGCAGTGCAGGGTCTGGAGAGAACAAGGTTGCCAATTTTATTCTAGTTATATGTGGGTTTATTTTTATTCACATGAACTACAGTAAGCTGCAGTGAAGGCTGTTTCACATTAGGGCTGCTTAATCAGTCAAAGGCAAACAAAAGCAACCTAAACAAACACAAGATAAAGGCAACAAAATAAATGTTTTACCAGCTATAGTTAGTGGTCTTTACAATAATTTTCATGGTCTTGTGGTTTAGGCCTGTTTTATGATCCTTTTAATTTCACAAAATGTGTGGCATGTTTCAGTGGTTTTTCCAGCTCTTAACTGATAGAGAGTTTAATCAAAAAACCCTTATTGCAAGGATTTAAAAAATAACACTTGAATTTAATTCAGTCAAATCATGTTGCCCTAGAATGATTTCTTTGAGAGTGTGAAAACAGACAAAACAAATGTCTATCTAAAATTCTTCATAACTCATACCAGGAAAAGGCAAGAGCCAGCCTTCCAGTGGCTCTGATTAACAGTTAATATATAATATACTGATATAGGCATCATCAATGCATTTTATTTTTCCTTAGAGAATTTCAGTTGGTAACTAGAACTATCACCCAGCTCAGAAATTAATTCTTAAAAAATAACTCCATTCCTCCCTGACCCCAAACCAAAATTCTACATTCTGCTTTGAAAGTTTTTCATTATTTTTAGTAAGGTTAGCAGGTTTTAGCTCCATAAAAACCACACTTTGAAAAAGAATACTTTGAGAAGGCTGAACTTCTATGGGCAACTGCTCATATAAATCAAACTCAACCAGCTTCCTCCAACAATACGGCACTTGTAAATGTGATAGAGCTGTCCACTTCCCATTAATATGCAGCTATCAGTTGGTGAGTCACACTATAAAGCATTTAACAACTGTTCTCATAAATACCATTCACCATCTGTTATCTGAATCAAAAGGCTACGTGCCAATTTTACTTCTGAGTATTTTAAAATTATTTCAGTAGTCTCAAGGTGTGCAAATAGTGTAAAAGATGAGTATAGATGCATGTCATTCCACTCAATTCCCCAAAAGCACAGCTCAGAAAGGAAACATTTTTATCCAGTGGGATACTTTGACATTTCACCATTTGTTCTCACTGCAAGTCAGAACTACAGGACTTGAAATTTTAATTATTCATGCCAGGAAATTTCAACCTGATTTAAAAAAATATTCTTAGGGAAATGTTTATAGTAGCTTTCTTGCTAATTTATATTGAAACTAAGGAATTTATATCTAAATTAAGGGTTATGACATGTAAAAAAAAAAATTAGCTGAATTTGCTGGAGTGACCCAAAATACATCACAGCAGGTCTGTTTCAGATTCCACGTGGTAACAACAGCACATCATCTTATAGGAATGCTAGCTCATGCCATCATCCCATCCCTCAGGCTGGACATTGGTTATACCTTCTCTAACACAAGGAGGCACAGAAGTCCCCTGATACAGTTCACTTAAGGTTAAATTGAGACTTAATGAGAGAAAGCTTTGGGCGTTGTCACTACATTGATGATCACTGCACAGTAAGAATTTAACTTCTGCAAAGCCAAACTACTATGAGGTATCTTGTCCCAATCACAAAATGTAAGGATATTTTAATGGGACAGGGTTTAAATGCCTAAAGATGTATTAATGAAATGTACTTCTTCTATTTTAATTTTTCAGATATAGACTAATTATTATCAATCCTCTTTTGCTGAAACTGCCTCCAGTCAATTATATAACATAAAGTGGTCACACTCCAGAGGTCATAGTGGGAGGGAAGGAACAGTGGAGGTGATAGAGTGACTTAAAATGACAGAATAATCGCATGGGGAGCTAGTGGTGAAGATCCATTATAGTGTGTGGGCCCAAGGGAGTATATCTGCAAGAGTTAAGTAGAAATAAATCAACATTTAGAGTTGATAAAACCTACCAAATTATGTGTATCTCCTTTTCTCAAGCAAATGCTAGAATAAACATTCAGAGAGGTGTCCTTGGGCACAGTTTTAGAACAAGGGCTACAAACTCCAGAGAGATAACATAAGTTTGTCCTGCTCAGAGGTAACTGTGACTTTTAAAGAGTAAATGTTTCTTTCTAAGAGCATGCACCAAACATCACCTCCCAAATGTTCCTGTTTTTGCATCCTCACCTTGTAAGCTGGCCGTAACACTCTCCCATTTGTGACTGACATAGAACAAGGTATTTCACAGACTTGCATCTAAAAGCCTTCCATGTTCCCCAGACACAAATGTTGGCCTTCAGATTTAAACCTCATTAGGCCTGAACAATTTCACAAGACATTGACACTGCTTTCCAAAACCAGATGCTCTTGATGGTTGTAGCTCTACGATCCACAAAGGCAGTAAGAATGAATGTAAGGTCTGAAAGCATACTGCACAACTAGGAAGAAAAAGGACAGAGGAGAAAGACACCCTGTATTTTCCCTGTCTGATCACCAACAGTTATACTGACAGCAGAGGTGACATAAAGTGACTACATGGGGGTCTACCAAAACAGAGCCCCAATATCTGTGAGATAGATCACAGAATCACAGAATGTTAGGGGCTGGAAGGGACCTCGAAAGATCTTCTAGTCCAGTCCCCCTGCCAGAGCAGGATCACCTATATACCAGATCACAGTGGAATGCTTTCAGGCGGGTTTTGAGTATCTCCAAAGAGGGAGACACCACAACCTCCCTGGGCAGCCTGTTCCACTGTTCTGTCACCCTGACTGTGATAAAATTTCTCCTCATGTTTACATGGAGCTTCCTATACTTCAACTTCCACCCATTGCCCCTTGTCATGTCATTGAGCATCACCAATAACAGCCTGGCTCCATCCTCCTGACACTCACCATTTACATATTTGTCAACATTAATCAGGTCACCCCTCAGTCACCCCCTCTACAAGCTAAAGAGCCCCAGCTCCCTCAGTCTCTCCTCGTAAGACAGATGTTCCACTCCCTTAGTCATCTTTATGGTTCTGCACTGGACTCTCTCAAGAAACTCTATGTCCCTCTTGAACTGGGAGGTCCAGAACTGGACAGATACTGCAGCAGTTGTCCACCACCTTTGGAGGGCTTATATTATTAATCTTTTTGTTCTATGATCTTCTACTATTCATTATCCTATTTTATGTAGTGTTCCAGCTTCTTACAGCACCAGCTTCTCTATTTAGCAGAAATAACCTGAGAAGTAATAGTATGAAAAAAATTCACTTGAATGAACTTCAAGTTCTGTTTCCATTCATCTCCTTCTTGATCTTCTCTGTCCCAGAGCAAATGAGTCACTATTCCCTGTCATGCCTCCGAATACCAGTTTCTATACAATGGAACAGCTCTGACCCTTTAAATTCTCTACCGGCTTAGACCTCCCTGGGGACAGATATTTAGTATGGTACTCAGCATCCTTCAGGCTCTACTCACAGAGGAAGAGTTGAGTTTCAGCCTGAAATTTTATCACTGAGTCCTAGGTTACTGCTTTCGTGCTCCCTGAAGACCAAAGGACCCAGGCACATACCTTCATCCTTAGAGCTGGACTTCTAATCCTATCACAGGATCAAACAAAATTCGCAAACGCCAGATCTTCCTGTAAATTCCTTGTCCTATGACTATTTTAAAACACCAAATGTGCCAGATCAGTCTTGGTCTCATCACCAATGTGCATGTTCTGAGTTGCATGTCCTCACTGTGCATGTCTGAGTGCATGTCCTCAGAGTTGAACTACATCTGCCTTTGATTTAAGCAAAAGAAAAGAAAATGGATTGCCTTAGGAGTGCGCAGGCCCTAGGTTAATGTACTATGCTTGTCAAGATCATATGTTTTTCTCTTTATGGCACAGGAGTGTGGCATGCTCTTCTCTTTTTTGGAAGTGAACACTTCTTGGCAGTGGCACATTTCAGGCTTGTGTGTGCTTGCAATATGTGGAAAAATTATACTGTCCTCAAACCTTTTTTTTTTTCCTTTCCAGAGAGGTATTTGTAGGAAGATACCAGAGTCTCCAACCAATATTGGTTGGAAGAGACCTCTAGATGTTCAGCCTGCATCTTAAAGCAGAGCTATTGCTAGCACATGGTCAGGTCAACCATGCTTTTCCTAGTGAAGTTTTCAGGTTCTCATTCAAGGATGAAGCTTCCATCACTGCTCTCATTAGTGTCCCGAACTCTAGCCTGAATCTCTCAAGACAATCTGTGGCCATTGCTTCTTCTTCAGCTGACAATTTCCTACTTCCAAAAAATATGTGATCCTGTGGTCTTTGTAATACTCCATCATAGTTGTAGGATGGATGCTATTTGATCCCCTTCTGGCCTTCTTTTCATGCCAGACACTTCAGTATCTCCTTCATATAATGTGCTTTAGGCCCAAAACTGGACTGTACTCCAGATGGGCTAGTGCCAAGCAGAGTGGATATTAACACCCCATGCTATGCTGGCCATGGCCTTTGCAATGGAGTTGAGGAAGGAAGCTGCCTTATCTGTGATGAAAGCATGCTGTTGGCTCACAGTCAACCTGATACCTGGTTCTTTATGATGGGGCCAGCCTGCTACTCACCAAGCTGGTTCCAGGGTGTGCAGGGGATATTCTGCCACATATGCAATGTGTTGCCCTTCTCCTTGCTGAAGGAGAAGTGAGGAGTTCATACAATTTCTGTTGGCCCCATCCTCAAATTTATCAAGATCATGTTGAACTTAAGCACATCAGTCAACATCAGTCTTTATCCTTGGTTTCCAGATTTGCTAAGGATACTAAGCGTCCTCAGGATGTACCTGAATGTCATCACTAAAGTAACTATGAACATGCTGAACAAAATGGACTCCACATTAACCCCTAAGGTACTCTATATGTAACTAGAGTGCAGCTAAGTAGCAAGCCATCACTGATTACTGTGACAAGTCCAGTAGTGCAGCCCAGTCTGTTCTTCCAGCACATATGTATGTCCTCAGCTTCAAAGTGAGAAAGTCATGGGTGTCAAAGGCCTCAGTAAAATCAAGCTATAGCAAATCCACCATGTTCCCCTTGTCCAAAAAGAGATGATAACTGGACAGAATGATAAGAACATAAGACTGGAAAGTCTGTACTTTATTGCCATGCAGGTTTTTTCTAGACAAGGCAATTCAGGCACTTGATGCAATGTAACTGTGTTACCACAGTGTTCTCAAAAAATTAAATGGCTCTGTTTATAAGAAAACTGTGCTAGCCCCAGGGACTGTAGAGGAGGGAAGGGAACTAATATAGCTGTTTTGATGCTGATGTCTTCATTAGCTCAACTCCTCTCTGGATCCAGTACTCTGCTGCATAAACATATGCAAAGAGCTGAGCATTAGCTTTTCACTTCACCTTCAATTCACATATTGCGAAGTTTTGTATCAGTCATTTCAGAGCCAATTTTCAGTATTTAACATGCAGTGTTAACCACAGGCTTCAACTAGAATTGTGGAGGAGAAACATCTTTGTAAAAGCTGCAAAACGGAGCCATTTTATCATAAAATCATAGAATAGGGTTGAAAGGGACCTTTGATGGTCATCCAGTCTAACCCCTCAGCAGTGAGCAGGGATATCTGTGACTAGATCAGGTTGGTCAGAGCCCTGTCCAACCTGACCTGGAATGTTTCCAGGGCTGAGGCATATGGCACCTCTCTGGGCAACCTGTGCCAGTGTTTTGCCACTCTCATTGTAAAAAATCTATTCCTTTTATTTAGATTGAAACTATCCTGTTTCAGTTTAAAGCCATTACCCTTTGTCCTTTTGCATCAGGATATAGTAGAAAGACTCTCTCTCCCCTTCTTACAGGCCTTCTTGAAAGGCTGCAATAAGGCTTCTGCAGAGCCTTCTCCAGGCTCAACAATCCAATCTCCTTCAGACTTTCTTCAAAGGAGAGGTGTTCCAGCCCTCTCAGTATTTTTGTGGCCCTCCTCTGGACTCACTCTAACAGATCAGTGTTCTTCTTGTGCTGAGCACTGCAGAGCTGAATGCAGTATTCCAGGAGTATGAAGAGGCACAAGGTCAGGAGAGGCAAGACACAGCCTCATTCAAACCCACTCCCACACCATACCCTCATCCTCGGCAAAATTCTCAGAATCACAGATTCTACTGGGTTGGAAGGCACTCTCAAAAGTCATCTGGTCCAACCCTCTGAATGAGCAGGGACACCTCCAACTACACCAGGCTGCCCAGGGCCATGATCTTGAATGTATCCCGGGATGGGGCCTCAACCACATCCCTGGGCAATCTGTTCCAGTATTTCACCACTCTGATTGCAAACATCTTCCTCCTTATATCCAACATCTACCCTACTGCAGTTTAAAACCATTGCCCCTTGTCCTGTTGCTACCAGCTCTTCTAAACTCTACAAGCTCGTTCTCCAGCCCTCCTGTGGGTCTGTAGACTTCACTAGAGCCAAGTATAGGGGCAGAATCACCTCCCTTGTCCTGCTGGCCATACTTCTTTCAATTCAGCCCAGGATGCAATTGGCTTTCTGGACTGTGAGCACACATTGCCAGCTCAAGTGCAGCTTTTCATCCACCTTCTAGTGTTCATTTCTTAGGAATGAACAGAAAATAAAAGTTTTTAAATAGACTTAAAAGATATGTATTATTGCTAACAATTTGATAATTTTAGAATCCCCTGAAATTCAATGCTTACATCAAACTGCCAACAACACCAACAAAACTGAAATGAAAATTAAACCACTCAAAATTTAACCAGCAGATATCTATTCCCCAGAAGAGTGAAACCATGCTTTAGCTTTCAGTCCAAACAATACTGTAGAAGAATGATTCTAAAAGCATCTACAGAGACTTTTATACCTTGGTAACTCTGCAATATAATTTTTTTCAGATCACATCCTCAGTGACATACATGCAGGGATCTGAACACTGCTGATGAGAACATAATATGGAGATTCAGGTGCTTCATGAGGGGGGGCTTGATGTCTGATCTGTGACTTGGAAAGGGGACAGAAAGGCATGACTATAGGGATTCTTTGTGAATTTGAAGGATTGGCATTCACGAAGAAGAATAGAAGAAATTATGTAGAGGAGATAATAGGGGACTCTGAGATGGATCTCCTTGATACTACACATTCAGCAACAGTCATAGTCACTTGAGAGTACTACTTGTACACAGGCACATGCTGAAATTCTGCAGCCTTTTTTTTTTGTGTGATTTTTTTTTAATGAATTCTAACCTTAATCTTGAATGCAAAAGTATGTGGCAGAATGCATTAAAATTCATGATACGTTATTTAAACTTCACAATTGTACTGAATAGTTTCATTACAGAATAACAGAATATATCTGGTTGGAAGAGACCTTCAAGATCATCCAATCCAACCCTTGGCCTAGCACTGCAAGATCAACATTGAACAATGTCCCTAAGCACCACGTCCACATGCCGTTTAAAAACTTCCAGGGACAGTGACTCCAGCATTGCTCTCAACAGGCTATTCCAATGTTTGACAATCCTTTCAGTGAACAAGAATTTCCTAATATCCAGCCTAAACCTCTCTTGGTGCAGCTTGTATCCACTTCCTCTAGTCCTGTTGCTTGCTACCAAGGAGAAGAGGCTGGTCCCTTTCTTGCTCCAGCCTCCTTTCCAGTAGTGATGGAAAGAGAGTGATGAGGTTTCCCCTCAGCCTTCTCTTCTCCAGACCAAACAACTCCAGCTTCCTCAGCCACTCCTCATAGGCCATGTGCTCCAGGCCCTTCATCAGCTTTGTTGCCCTCCTCTGGACACATTCCAGTTCTTCTATGTCCTTCTAATAGCGAGGGGCCCAGAACTGAACACAATATTCAAGATGTGGCCTCACCAGTGCTGAGTTCAGAGGGATGACCACCTCTCTGTTTCTGCTGGACAGAGTTCTGAAGTACAAGCCAGCATGCCATTGTCCCCCTTGGCCACATGGACACACTGCTGACTCATATCCAGTCAACTATCAACCAATATTCCCAGGTGCCTCTCCAAGTTGCAGCTTTACACGCTCAACATTTGTTTCAACTGTATTTTCAATGTTATTACTGCTGGCTGCTTTTGCCAATATAGTAGCATTTTTGGAATTCAGTATATGGCAAAACAGAAATGGCATAATCATTAACATCATGTTTCCTAACAAGCTGGGAAAGCACAGCTCTTTACAATGCCCTCACAGGATAAGATCACAGGAAATACAAGCAATTTTTTCCTTCAGCTAGGGAAAGCATTTCAAGTGAAGACAGCAAACCCTGTCACACTGGTGTTAAAATCAGGCTGGGGTGGCCATAAGAATAAGCAATGCTATTGAGTGAGAGAGAAAAGCTGCTTTGTTCTTAATGATTTCCTTTCATTTGCCAGAATGCTGTGGCAATCTCAAACTTTCTCTGTATTTCTTTGAAGCCAAGTTTTCTGCAATAGCTTCTTTTATCATACAAGACCTTCAGCCAAACTCATACAGTACTATTTTTACTTGCATACATATGAACTACAAGTGTATGGTGTGATGACAACAGCATGGTTCCAACGCATGTCTCACTTCAGTGAGGCGATACTGAAATATTCCAGAAATCACTAAGAGTTGGATGTGCAGCTTTTTTAGAAAACACAGAGCACTAAAATGATCACTACACATGAAGAGAGGAGGAAATGTTAAAAAACAACCAGAAGCAACAAACAGTGGGTTTCTACTTTGCAGCACACAGCTTAAAACTATAGATTACTGACCTTATCACATGATTCAGCACAATTACTCTTTGTAATGTCTTATCTCATGGAGAGATTAATGTTTAGTGGACATAGCCTGTTACTTGTAGTAAAATGGATGTGAAAGGAGGTGATGCTCAAAGAAATGTGCAGCAACAGATGTTCAGCTCTCACTCAGGTGCACAATGAGAAGTGGCCACATTAGCTTTGCTAGTTTAATCCAATTGCTCTTTACTGGGTAATCCAATTTTACAAGTCTGATGTGTCCTCCAGTTTCCTGAAATAGCCTCCTGCAGTCTCATTGTAATAAGAGCCACCTGCTAGATTTGTAGAAAAAGTAAATGTTTCACTATCTTTAAATATAGTCCCAGAGCTGCTTTTCATGTACAATCTCTCTCTTGCTGTCTTAGATCATCTTTGTATGATTCCTAGAATCCTGGCATTAGATCTGTATCTACATCAACAACACAAATTCTTCAATGTGTCCTCCTTACAGCCAAGAAGCCTTGGAGAAAAGACACTGGAAAAGTGAGAAATGCAGAAAGTCAAACAGAGAGTGTAGCCTGTGTAAGAAAATTTAGATACTCCATTTTAAATGAGATGTACAACAGCAGTATGAGATGATGCCAAAATACCTAATTTGGGAGTGGAATGGAAAGAGATAGCCAGATCTTTAGTCTACAGAATAGATCTTCTGGCCCTACGTCTCTTCCCAGTGGAGAATTACAAATGTGAAGGAAGCATTCAGCCCAGATTCTATGACATCTGCTTAAGAAAATGTCTTGATGAGGCACGAAGAAGAGATCACATACCGATCCTGTGAGTGTGCAGCATTTAATCTCTTATACAGAGAGGCACATAAAAGCCATCTCTAGAGATGCTCTTCTCACCAGACACTTCTGCTATAGCAGGTGTACAACTACCAACACTTCTGTTCGGTTCAAAGTGTCATATGTAGCACAAGGTTCAGTGAGAGCCTCAGGCACCTAAAGTGTTGGCTACTTGTTGTGGAGGACCTGTAGGCCCGAAAAGAGGCTTATTTATGCCTATGCCTGCCTGGACATGTTTTTCTGCCAGGACCCCTGGTTATAAACAGTTTGTGTGAGCCCACACACACCCAGCTCGTGTCTCCCTGGGGTAAGCTCATGTGATCCCCATATTTGGGAAAGTCCAGGCAAGAGCCTTCTGCCTATTTTGGTAAAGTTTGGCTGACTGCCAACCTGATTGGTCATTCTAGTGGCCAAAGAGGCCATTAATCTCAGCCCACATTCAATAAATAGGGGTGCACAGGTAAACAACGTGCTCAGACTCGCTTGCACAGCTCTGACCCTTACTTGCAGCTCAGACCTCTGCACAGCTTGGATGCTCAGCTGCTCAGCTGCTACCTTGATAGCTCAGAGGCCCAGACCTCATGCTCTGACTCACTCGCAGCTCACCTGCCTGTGTACCTTTCTTTCAGAGCTCATTTCAGCCTGCACATACATAAGGAGCCTATAGTCTCCTAAGCCAGCTGTGCACATCTGCACGCCACTGTGCTATCAGGACCAGATCCTGCATTGCCTGCATTTACCTACGGAGCTCAGACTCCCAGCAGCCACGTGCATCTCGCATGCCTGCTGCCTATCATTGCTTGGTAAGAGCCGTTGCCACTGAGATAATCAGGAAGCAGACTCTGGATTGTCTGCACACACACATGGCCTGCTAGCTGCAAGAACTGTGCCAGAGACAGCATGATATTCTTCTCCTGCTCCTGAGATCCTGCAGCTGAGAAGTCCTGGACACAGCATCCAGAGGAAGCCAGCAGCACCAAAGGCAGAGATCGCCTCTTTGCCAGGAGAACAGGTTAGAGAAAACCTATTTCCCCAGAAACTGGCAAGATTTATCCTTTTCCCTCAAGCCGGGAGGGTTCCAGCCTCAGATTCCACAGGCAGAGACCCTGGAGAACTGGACATTAGACATAGACTGTGACACAGCCCGGAGGGTGATTAATAATTAATATGAGTTGTGAGTAAAAGCTTCAGTACCTCTGTAAGTATCTGTTGCCTCTGCCATAGAGCAGAATCAGTTTCATCCCGCTCTGCTGGGCAAATAGCATAGAGACCCCAAACGGCATTAAGCCGTGGGGAAAACTCCTCTCTCTGTTTATAGTTTGAATATTTGCTGGTTAATTAACAAGTTCCTATACATATTTTATCCTAGATTGTTTTCATAACCATGTATCAAATATTAATATACAGTAGTTGGGGGTGGCGAGAGTTCAGAATATTGAGGTTAATAAATATATTTTTTTATATAAAATTACCTCGCTGCAATTAATTTCTCCCCTCTGCCAAACAGGCGTAGGTAGCAGAATATCCCCCTCCGTGACACCACTGAATAATTTGCCACAAGTACAGAAGCACCACCTTCTGATATCTGAACCACAGCATGTCAATTGGACAAGGACAGTGACAGGAATGGGTGGGATTCTGCCCATCCCTGAGAGTCTTCTGTCCCTGGGACAGTCAGCAGCATGCAAACTTGGATGTGCTCCCTCTTCATTGCTTATTGCCTTAGCAATAAAAAAAGACCACAAAGACTACCATAGAACAACAAACCACTGATATTTTAGCTAGAGGAAGATGGAGTACAGCTAATATTTCCTGTTGTGCATGTCTAGAAGCAGGACAACTTCTAGAGCAAATAATGTTATACACACATCCAAAAGGATGTGGTATTAATAGCAGTAAATCACTGTCTATAACTACAGCCACCAACCAAATACCCATGCAGCACAAGAACATACAGTATTTATTAAACTGGATTGTCAGGGAGATTAGGTGAAACCTTAGACTGGGGCAACAGGTTTATATTCTGCATTACCTGGTGTAAGACTGTTTAGACAGCACAGTTTTGCTCTGCTTGGATGATCAAACTTTGTCTTTCATGCTTTTTTAGCAGGATCATTTAAACCGCGAACTCCAGGTTACAGTTGCAAACCCTAGTGAAAAAACTTCACTTGAGACAAAAATGAAAGTTACTTTCCAATTTTTACAAAGCAGCACATTCACTCAGAGCTGCCTTTCATCCTAGAACTAACTTCCTCTGGCTGTGGACAATTTTACAAACGCTTGCCTGGTGAATAAAGTATAAAGGTCATATATAAAATGCAAAGTGTGCCTAGATGCTATCTGAAACAATGTTCTGAGGTAATGTGGTCTCAGAATTGCATTTAGAAAAGAAAGAGGTTGGCAAGGAAACTTAAGAAGTCCTGAGATACTGGGTGAAAATGTTTATGTTGTTTGACACATAGCTGTGATCACATTAAATGCAAGCTTTGGAAATGCTGGATGAAAGTAAATCCTGTCCTAGTAATTATGTTAAGAAAATGAAGCATTATAGAAAATTGTGAACTTCACCTCCTACTCATTTACATAGCAAAATGAGAATCCACTTGAATCTTTGCCATATTTTTGAAACAAGACATTTTTATAAATTCAGGTAATTTAGGAAACAATTCCAAAAGCCTATGGCATAGCTCAAGCAGAATTTAGAGGCCTGCATTCAAGTGAGTGAGTCACAAAAATTCTGCCTGAGGTATGCATACCTGAAAGGCACCTAAGCTGTCATCAGTAAAGTTATTTAGGCACCTAAAGTACTTCTAATGCATGTTCCCAGAGGCCTTCTTATCTTGGATGAGTGTCTCAGCAGTTATTTTGTTTCACTGGTGTGTTTAGGCATTCCCAAACTAGCTGTTCAGATGCCTGAAATCCTTTGTAGATGAGGAATGGTTACACAATGCCTAGCCTGTACTAACACCACTTTGCTCAACACAAAGCAGAGTTCATGGGCCTACTGTTGCTCCAAAATCATTCCAATGAACTCCCCTGTGGGGTGATGCCCATCGCTTGCACTACATAAAAGGAGAGGAACAGCATCACTACTCTCTTAACAAACAGGTTATTCATACACAAGCAGCAACTGAAGTGGCTAAGAGAGACTTCAGAGCTGTAAATCTGCTCTCATAGGTGCCTGAATCCCAGGGACAGGGTGAGGGAACTTCAGACACAACCTTTGCGTTAGTGTTTTCTCTGCATTGTTTTGCTCGTCACCTTGGCTGTTGTGGATCCCACAGCCTTGCCGCTCGACTCTTTCCCTCAGCTGCACAGGACAGCGAGGTGAGCAACTTGGAACCGTCCATTTCTGCCTCCGAGCTGGCCATGGGAAAGGCAGCTTGCATGTCTGCAGGCCCGAGTCCCTCTGCATCTGGGCCTTTGTGATACTTCTTTCTCATCCTAACACATGTAATTGCAAACTCAGATGTTGGCAGCTACTTTTCCAGAATGCTAACTAAAGAAAAGATTGTCCTTTTGATCGCCTTAGAGAAGCACAGAATAATAAATAGCCTGGGCTGGAAGGGACCTCCAAAGGTCATCTAGCCCAACTGCTCTGCAGTAGGCAGGGAATCCTCAACTAGGTCAGGTTGCCTCGAGCCTCACCTTGAGTATCTCCAGGGATGAGGCCTCAACCGCCTCCCTGGCCAACTTGTTCCAGTGTTCCACTATTCTCATGGTAAAGACCCTGTTCCTAACATCTAATCTAAATCTGCTCTTCTCTAGTTTGAAACCATTGCCCCTTGTCCTATCACCACAGGCCTTTGTAAACAGTCTCTCTCCAGCCTTCTTGTAGGCCCCCCTCAGATACTGGAAGGCTGCTATTAGGTCCCCCCCTCCTTTTCTCCAGGCTGAACAACCCCAGCTCCCTCAGCCTGTCATTGTTTCAGAAGTGCTTCAAACCCAAATAATTTTTGTGGCCCTCCTCTGTACCTGCTCCCTCAGGTCCATGTCCTTCCTATACTGAGGGTTCCAGACCTGACCACAGTACTCCAGGTGAGGTCCCACCAGAGCAGAGCAAAGTGGCAGAATCAGCCCTCTAGATATGCTGACAGCTTTATCTTTTGATGCAGCCCAGGATGCAACCTGCCTTCTGGGCTGCAGGCTCATGCTCAGCTTCTCCTCCATCAGGACCCCAAGTCCTTTTCCACAGGGCTGCTTTCTATCACCTCATTCCCTAGTCTGTACTGACAGCAAGCACTGATATAAAGCATGAATGTGTGTGAAATTTTGTGATCAAATAATCTGAATTTATTTATTTATTAAAATAACAACTTTGGGAGGACATTTCTTTTAATAATGACAGATGCTAAATAAAGCACTCTAGATCATAGCAATCTTACTGAATATTCCTGCTGCTATGCTACAAATGGCCTTATGAGTGTGAAATAATTTCTAGGATGTTTTTAGCCACTAGACAGCATAGCAATGATCTCTATAACACAGAAATATTCTTGTTATAAATCAACAGAAACACAGGGACTGGGGCAACAGTGAGAGGCTTTGTGGCACACCTCTGTATGTCAGCATCTTGGCCATATGCTGGACAGGACCATGTGGACTCGATGCCCTCCAGTATTAAGATAATAGCTACTAGAGTAACATACCTAGAAACACAATGGAAAGTAGCAGATGCATAACAATTTACAAATATTTTAGAGCTGTGAATAAATAGATTCATAACAGTTGGCCAAATGTTTTCTTTAAAGGAAAACACATTAAAAAGGACTGTGCCCCAAAACATAACATCTGTTTTCATTTGCTGAGAGCAAGAAAAGACACAGTAAAATAAAGGTCATTATTTGTTTAGGTATTTACTATCATGATGCTGTTCCCTCTTCCCACTGCTTGTTTTGGGTTATTTCCCCACTATAGGCTTGCATACAGAAACTCAAAAAACACCTAACTGGCAGATGTCCAGCAGCAGCCTCCTCCACACTCTCACAAAGCCCACAGTCCTGAAGTCCTGACCGATCCCCTCAGTGGTACTGTTGTTGCCCACCAATCATGCACTGCTCCACCCCTCTGAGACTTCGCAGTTTCGGGGACAGAGGTTGAAATTAAAGCTGCAGATTTCACTGGTACTCTTAAATACTATGCTAATTATAACTCTGTGTATAGCTACCTCTTGGTGGCAACTTCTAGAGCTTTTAAGACCATTAATGCTCACAAATATTTGTTAGTAATAGCCTGACAGAAATGTCAAAGCCAGGAAGTAAAAAGCTACACCCACAACATTTTGTGCATTATATTTCACTTTCATTAAAGAATAATAAACCAGGGAAAATAGCCTCAGAAAAGTTCACTTAAAGAAAGATGTAATTTTTAGTATGGTACTGATTTACATATGTATCCATTTTCTCTGCCTGACCTTTTCCAGATTAGTCTCTGTTGTTTAGAAAACAGGCTGTCTTTGATTCATGCTGGATTTCCATGCAATATCAAAGAGGTTTGTATACATAGATCGAGAGTTCAAAAGTGACTATTATCTGCTGAAAACTGCTTGATTGTGCCATTCAAATGAATACACTGGCAAGAGTTAACTTTCAATAGTTACTACGTTAAAGCAAACAGTGAATTTGGGAAGATTTGTTTTCAGTATTTGTTTCTATTCACAGTTTTTCAGCAAGCTAGACTGCTAAATATCCCTGATTACCCTCTTACGTTGATTTCTTTCCTTTAGCAACTGATGATTTCTTTCTTGAAAAGGAAATGGTGAGCTAAGAAATGTTTGCAGTATCTAAACAGGCACCCTTAGTCTGTCAAGGCTTGAACAGATGCACAATTCATTAACTGAAACTACATGATATAACAACTCAACTATTTATTGACTTGATGAAGCAAAGCTTGTTACTAACAATAGCCTATTCAGACCATATTTCTTCTCTGATAAACACACTAAAACAGAAAACTATTTGGAATTCTGGTTTTTGAAATACAGATGAACTCATTTTAGTTCTTATCAGAGATTTTCTGGTTTATTCCTCATATAATTTTAAAGTTCTGCTTTTAAAATACTTCTGCAGCTTTTCTTAGAGAAAGATATTCCAGAACTACAGAAAAAAAAACCCCAACTTTACATTGATTCATATTCTCTATGAGCTTGCTTGTTTCAAGGTTATAACAAAGTTCATCCCAAAATGTCAATAATTTATGGCAATAAACATCTGTGTTCCTAATACACTGATCAGTTCATAATGCACATGACTCATATCTAAATCATTGATTCCGAGTCTTTGAATTCTCAAGTGGAAAACAAGAAGAATGCTGCTGCAGTGTTTTAAGAGAAAATCAAATCTGAATAGCTGTGACATGGCATACAACAACAGTGAAAAACAGTAAATGGGCATCATGCTGTAAACTGTGCTGTAATCCATGTTAGAGTTCCAGTGATCCAGGAAAAGAACATATTTTTAGATATGAGCAATGTGTATATTGAAAAGCAGTAGTTGGATAAAAACAAGCATCAACCAATACTGATACAAATGTTGACCTCTCAATTTCACTAGCAAAATAAGAAAAAAATGCTGTAATCACTGCATTAGAGAAGAACAATGCACTGAGTTTACAGCAGTTTAGTATCTGATGTGGATGTAGTTTTTTAATGCAAAGCAGGCAGTGAACTTCTTTGCATGATTAAGAAGCATTTTGTGATGGATGCAGCTGCACAGACTAAAAACATTCAGCCAAGTGAATCAGGAGGTCACTGCTGCAGAACTGTTTTTATTTGGGCAGAAAGAAGCTATACATTTGGTTAAAAAAAAAAAATAAATCACTGAGGGTCTTGAATTCCAGGTAATTTGACTATGTAGGCACTTAATGCAAAAGTGGAGCACCTCTGACAGCAAGGACTGGTGCATACCCATAGGAAAGCATGCTGTTCTCCAGCAGGGAGAAAATTCTGTTGGGAAATCCTAGGACAAACTCTAATGAATTTTAAGTTGTACAATAGAATTCTTTGAGAGTTTTTAATTTGTCAGCATTGTAACTTAATGACAAGCATGTAGATTATTGTTTAGATTTAGACTGGTTGTTAAGAGGAAGTTCTTTGCGGTGAGGGTGGTGGGACTGGAACTGTTTGTCCAGGGGGGTTGTGGATGCTCCCCCCCAGAGGTGTTCAAGGCCAGGTAGGATGAGGCCTTGAGTGACCTGTTCTAGTGGGAGGTGTCCCTGCCTATGGTGGGGGATGATCTTTGAGGTCCCTTCCAATCTAAACCATTCCCATTACATGGGAAGTAATTTAGTCTTTCTTGTGGGACTTAATTGATTTTATAAGACACATCTAAATAGACCTGGAAACACAAAAGTGAGTGTCAGAATGCATCTCTAGGCCAGTGGGTTGGACATCCTCCTGGAAATCTGCTGCCTTGGGTTCTCAGTAATGTTTCTGTGTGAGATTGTGTCATAAGGAAAGGGAAACTTTCTCCTTGCCTCTTGCCACATTTGATTGGCTGGGATACTAGACAAGAGTGTGGGAAGCTTGAACTTGTCTCCAACACACAACATGAAATGTATGTCAAGATCCTGGAAAACAAACCCTGAAACCTTTGGGTAAATGCAGCCCAACTAAGGTCATATGAACAATTCCCACCCTGTGAAGCTGGTTTTGTTGATGGCCTTGCAAAGGCTGGATGGCGAGTAGCAAAATCCAGCCAATACACAGCCTGCCTTACCTGCAGAGGAGAATGGCAGTGGCTTGTGGGCGGCCTGTGGACTGCGCTTTTTGTTTTGCTCCTGTGCCAGGCACAGAGAATGGTCTGGGATCTCTGCTGTGGTGAAAGCCTTGGCACTGAGACTAGAGAGGCTAGAAGCACCACTTCCCAGCACATTGGTGGGACTAGTTCTCTTACTCAAGAGATCAGTTCTGTTTATTATCTGTCTTTTTGGTGTGGGATCGCATATATTTGTGGTGGAAGATACTTCTGATTAGCACTTGTGATAGAAGCATTCCTTTAAACAGAGCATGCAGTTTTTGAGATCTTGCAGTGAGACAGATTTCATAAAATGACAATATTTATAAATAGGTAATACAAAGAGTATCTGGGTTCCGCAGAGAACATTTCTACTGCAGATACTATACCAAATCTTATGTAGTCATAATAATGCCCTAGAAGTATCTTTTCAAATTATTATTGTTTTCATCAGTTCATAAAAGCTCAAAAGACCTAACTAAATTTATTTTGAAAGGAATTACAAATTCTGAAGAATCAATAAATACAACTGTATTCCCAGCAGAACATTTTTATATTGTGCTAGACAAGGACGAAGATGCATTTCCTGTAAACTTAGTTATGAAAAAGACAGCTCAGAGACTACAATTTAATTACTAAGAAATAACAAGACATCTGGGGAAATTTCCAGATTGGCAGCTTTTGAAGGGGTTTACAAAGTGATTTCATAGAAAAAAAGGAAAGGCCTATTTTTTGTCTAGGGTGTTGGGTTTTTGTTGTTGTTTGTTGGGGCTGTTTCGTTTTTTACTATGCAAGTTGAGAAGTTAATGTGGAAAGAAAAGTGACAATATCTCAAAGCAGGCAAAAAAAAAAGAAAATTAAAAACTAAAAATCAGTAATGAAACAATAGAAGTATCCCACTTCACAAATGCAGAAAAGTCCTTTTACAACAAAGTATTTGTTCTTCCTTAATTATACAGATAACATTTATAACACATTCTGTGCCACAGTATTTACAAACATGAAGACCTATTAGTAGAAATGATCACTCTGTCAGCCTTCGGAAAATCCACTGAGGAGTGACTTTTTAATCAATGCTATTTCTGTATAAACAGCCTTGCTGATTTTTCTAACCTAATCACAAAATAGCATTCCATGTTCCTGAAGTATTTACTGTATTATCAAACTAAGCCAACTAACTCTTGATCTTATTTCCTCATTGAATTCAAAATAACATTTTTCTCCAGTTTGTTTTTCTAGTTTAATGCTGGTGAATTTCCATTAAATTTATGATATAGTGGAGTATTAAGATTTTCTAAACAGCTTTTCTTTTATCACCTCAAATAAATAAGACTTTTTAATAGAAATACACTCTTTTATAAAGGTCCCACTTGTCTAGTTGATTGTCCAGAAGCTGGTTTAGAAGTTTATTCAAAGTTGGACTGTGACAGTTTGGGTGTGACCCGCCCCCTAGTCTTATGAAATCACCCAGACAAGACTCAGCTGAGCTGGAAGTTAAGGAATGAAGCTATATTTACAGCTTAGCACACTATACAAGCAGATATTTGCAATATATCACTAATATATACAGCTATATACAGAAATATACAAGTTAAAAGTAATACAGAAACACAACCCCCTTCCCAGAAATCAGAGTGCCAAGGGAGGCTCCCAATCACCCTTTCATCTTCTTTCCACCCCTCTATATTATACCAGAGTATGCCTTACAGTCAAAGTGAGCTTGGAGCATTAGCAATGGGGGTTAGAAAGCAGAAGCAGTCCCAGGGCACTCCCTGTGACAGAGACACACACACCCCGACTCGATGGCTCTGTCTTATCTACATTTTATGTCCTTGTTTTTAGACATCTCAGCAAGCCTATGAGTGAAGTAGACATCACCATGGTTTCCTTTTCACAGTTTATAATCTAATTTCTGTCACCGAAATATTCCAGTTAGCCTCAAACTAGCACATGGACATAAAGGAGTTTAATTCCACTTGGACAGATAAATAATATGCCCACAATTTCCTTTATCCCCTCAAAACCTGCATATGTTTCTTGGTTTTGGAAGGCACATCTCACTTTGAAAGAGCTGTCCAGCTTATGCAAGACAAAAATCATGTTTTAGCTTATAAAAGGCCTTGTAAGAGGCACCACTATGAAACCAACTAATTTTGTTCAGCCCATCCCTCCAGATATCAATAGGGGTTCAGACTCAAATGAAGTGGCCACTCACAGTCATTCAGAGAAACTCCAGGATTGCTGATTTATTCACAGCAGTGCCACAAGTAGACATGAGGAAGGCACAGACCTGAGGCCCTTCCTTCAGCCTACCAGATATTAAACATCTGTACCCCTTAATTTGCACTGTAGTTCAGATGTCTGGTGACCTAGTCATGTCCAAAGAGAACCACAACCATCACCTGGCCCACATCAAAAAAGGAAGCATAGTATGCCATTTAGGAATAAGTTCTCTCCCTTATTGCAGTGAGAGAAGTATTATGTAATCTGTCCAAATGTCTTTACTGGTATCATCAATAACTGTGGAGAAATCACAGAATTGTTTTGGTTGTAAAAAAACTCTACAATCATTGAGTCCAATCATCCACCATGGACATTAAATTATCTTCTGCAGTGTCATGTCTACAAGGTTTTTTGAACACTTCTAGGGACAGTGACCTCATCAACTGCCTGGGCAGCCTGACCTCTTTCAAGAAAGAATTTTTTCCTGATAGCCAATCTAAACCTCCCGTGGCACATTTTCAGCCCATTTCCTCTCATTCTATCACTTGATATTAGGGAGAAGAGACTGACTCCTACATCACTACAACCTCCATTCACGTAGTTGTAAAGAGAAATGAAGTTTTCCCTCAGCCTCCTTCAGACTAAGCAATCCCTGTTCCCACAGCCACACCTTGTAAGGTTTGTTCTCCAGACCCTTCACCAGCTTTTGATGTGCAAGGGGCAATAGTATCTTTTCAAAAACCCTGCAAATTCTTGACTTGGAGACAAGGTCATGCTAGGACTGCTGTAGCATCATAATGCAGCACCAAGTTTTGTCCATCAGTGGCTTTGTCCCTACACAAGCAGCCAGACAAGAAAACCTCTGAGAAGCTCTGTGCCATCAAAGTAGCACAAAGTAGCCAGAGTGTCCTGCTGAATGAGGCAGCTAACCCACTTGCTTGCCCATTACACTGTTCGGGAAAGATTTGATACACTCATTACTCACATGATATTCATTACTCATTCTGAGTACAATATAGCAAGTGTTACTCCATACTAGCATGACTACATGTCCTGTACTGACACTGTAATAAACAAGAGTGCTGTAGTAAGTCCTCTTTGGCAAGAGCTTGTGTCACTCTTACTGAAAATATCACCATTAAAGTTAATTCTCCAGGTTTAATATCTGGCTACTCCTTTTTAAGCTAGCAGTCTTTTCTGAAGTCCATGTCCTTCGTTGCTATGTTATCATTTATTACTGACAAAAGGTGAATGAATGGCTCAGGCATTTCCAAACAAAGCTGGCAAGACAGTCCCTGCCCTGAAGAGAATGCAATCTGCTTTGGACACAGACAAATTAATAGTTTCTTCTGAACTTTTGGATTCTTTACTCTCCCTGGCGCTCAGCTAGCAGTGCTAGACCTGTGCTGTGGAGGCCTGACCTGTGGGGCAGGAGGGTGGGATCACTGCAGTCCCAGACTTGCACAATAGAAGGATTTTATCTGAAGGGCAGTCAGTGGGAAACATATGAGCAGTAAAGTGAGGAAGATCTCAAGATTTTCCTCTAATGCCTGCACTCTGTGTTGTGTTGGACTTCTGGGTGTTACATTTCTGATGCACAGTATCTTGGCAGAGACAAATAAAATAAACCCCCCCATAACTTTGTAGTTCAAACTTTTTACATAGCTGGCTTCACTTTCAAACAAGTTTCATAACAAGAGCAAATAAACTCAAATACTTCATGGTAACCATCCAAAATGCTTAGAGTTTTTGACATGCTTTCACATGCAGTTGGCTGCAGTAAACAGCAGGTTAGTGTCAACATGAGTTTCTCCTGTCTGTTGCCTTTCTGAGTCCCCAGGAGGCAAAGGCAACTTCCTATCATCTTTCCTGAAAGTCACATTTGCTCCAGCTCACACGTTTTGCAAATACAAAGCTCAGGTTCGTATCAGTCAAGGTATGGACACTGGTAAATGTATATGTTCCACAACAGCAGATGAACTGCTGTTACTGTTAGCATATTGATATTTACTTTCCTTCTATCCTGACTAATAAATCCACTTAGAAATACTTTTCTGTCTTCAGTTACTGTGATTTTAAAACCATGTAGCCCATTTATATTTATTCTATACTTGCAAGGGAATAAAATGTTATTTACAAGAAGGTTTGAACTCTTATCTTTAACTCCCATGTGTTCATATAATGTTTTGGGGTTTTTTTGTGTTTAATTTTTTTTCCCCTTCATGTCTTTGCCCTTTAACAACTTTCTACTTACAACTGCACAAATATTACGCTTTCACTGGGGCCACCCTGCTTGTCCAGACTCAGAAGTTCAACCATTCAAATGGCACATAGAAAAGCAAGAAGTGGTGCAAATGCTTACACCTGCAACCTGCAGGTGCAGGTAGAAGAAACTGAAATTTTAGGCATGCATAAGTTGAGGCCAGTATTTGAGAGAACAGGTCCCACTCCTCACAGTAGCTGTACATTTACATATTCTGACAGGCTTTTGGCAGTAGACAGCTGAAAATGATAAGCTGTCTCAACAGATTAAAATTAAATTCTATTGAAGAAAACAACATACAAAAATGATGTTTCTGTATAATCTGTGTGATTAAATGTTACTTGTTTCAAAGCTAATGTTTCTGTCACTTTCAATTACAGCTTTTGGAAGCTTTATTCTGCATCATTTAATCTCTTCAAATAAACTCTCCTGTTCAGCTTTCTTATAGGGATTGGCACACTTAGTATAAATATTGTATTCCTACTAACTCCTACAATAACATCACTGACTCTAATTCAGAATTATGTTAATTGTATCTACTTCCCCTTAATGGCTGGAAATTGAAAAAAAAAACAAAAGGGACAAAATCAAATGGAGTCACATTTGGAAATTTGTACTGGTCAAGTCGCACCATGCAAGCTCACATCACTGTTCTGTGATAAGCAAATGAAAATTAAATAAAATCTAAATAAAACTAGAAATTTCTTGTTGGAGAATGATTTTTTTAAGCAGCCCATTTTTAAATTTACTATGCTAAAAATGAAAGATTGAAGGAATTTTTCAAGTTAGACAAACACTAAAATGGAATTAAATCGTAATAGAGTTAAATCACAACTTATTCAACTACTTTGAAAACTCGATGTGAACAAGGTTTGACAACATTTATAATCGTGTTGCAAGAAAAGCCTTTGAATCAAGAGCAACTATAAAAACTGCTGTCCACGGCTACATTTAGCTGATTATTTTTCCTTTACCAGTCTAAAGTAACTATGATTTGTGTGCAAACCCGAAGCAACACTTGTGGAAGAAAGTGAGTGTGTGTGAGGAGACTTGTCAGCACAAAAAGGGGGTTGTCACCAAATACTGTTCTTCCAGGCAAGCTCTGCCACCTCGTGGGCTGCTGCCCTTTTACAGGGCAGAGCCTGGAGCCGAGGGCAGCGTAAAACAGCCCGGAGGAGAAAGCAAGAGGAGACCAGGGTGAAACGAGCCTGAAAATAAAAGAACAAAGAATATTTAAAATAAATTGTAGATGGAATTTCACTAACATGTGGGGTTTGAAACATAATTCGTCTCTCGTGTCATAAAGGAAATCATGTAATCTGGGCAGCAAGACATAATTTTCTATCTGATTTTTCCAATTGGTATTTCCAGACTGTAGCTTTTTAAACCACGACTAGATACAATACAACTTTTCAGTGTTTGTATTACTGGATCTGGGAGTGGTTTCGGCTGTCAGTTCCAGGTACAAGATCCATGCAAGTCCAAGATTCCTGCAGGAATAAGCATCATCTCTGCTCCAGCCATAGACCAGGCCCAGAACCCTGACTCACAGGTACACCAACCTGTACAGGCTCCAAAGCATCAAAAGTTGCACCCTGGCAGGCAATGATGGGTGCAGTTATATTCCAACTTCTTGATCAAGACACACTACTTCTGTATCTGTTTGTTAGTTTTTAAACAGAACTATGACAATCACTGATTTTTCAATTTGCTGCCCTCAGCAGAAACCCAAATCATGTTACAAATAAATAACTATAATCAGATTTTTGTAGTCAAATCATAAGCTGGCAAAATAGTTTGAATCAACTGAGAAAATTCCTTTGACTGAAAAGAATAATCAATAGGCAGCTGAAAAGCCAAGCTTGGGATTTCAAGCTGAGAATGTTGTTTATTGAATGATTCTTTTTCAGAATCACAGTTCCACCTCAGCTTTTCTTATGCTGTCAGAAAGAAATAAAACTACTAACAAATCAAGGCAAAATCTGAGAATACTTTCAGTCACCCTGACTTTAGCATGCTCCTTTTGCAACAGCTCCACTCAAGGAGCATAGATTTTGCATTTCACCTGAGGTCTTGTGTTTCACTTGAGATCCTAGATACAACACAGCAGTACCAAACTGGGCAGGACTGGTTGAGAAGTATGGGCAGAGCCCTTGTCATACTACTGTTCCAGTGTTACCTCACATCTCTGGCTTTGTGACTTTGATCAGGTACAATAATGTGATCCCTCACTGTAAAAGTTACTAAGCCTTGCAGTGAAGAATGCCATGAAGAATACCTCTCAGTGCCCAAACGACGCCTTCTTGTAAGTACAGACGTCCTCCTCACACAAATGCTGTTTCAGCAATGCCATCTAACCAACACTTTGTATGTAGTATAAGAGGATGAGTAAAACTATTGATCATATTTGATTTAATCATTTCATTGGAGAATGTCTGTGAAAATACCACATTAACACAAATACATTTTTGCATTGCAGAGTTTGCCTCTTCTTGGCTAAACAAAATGTTGTATTCTTAAAGGAAGTGGTTTCTTTGCTAACTCTCTGCGGCAAAACTGAAAAGAGGGAGATGGAAGAAAACTCTCATATATAAACATAGGGATTTGATCCCTCAGGTCTCATTTCCAAAGTAAGCTGAGAACTTAAACTAACAGGTGCTTTCAGGAAGTACAGCTACTTGATATATCTCTGAACTTCTAGCATTTGAATAAATTGGTAATGAAAACAAGGAGCTAAATAAGATGTGTACAAAAGATACAGCTCAGTTTTGATTCCTAAGCGACTGACCACATAGACAAATCTACCTGAGGGGCTGCCCAGAGTGGTTGTGGAATCTCTTTCTCTGGAGACTTTAAAAAACTGCCTGTATGCATTCCTGTGTGGACTACCCTCGGTGATACTGCTTTTGTCAGGGGGATTGGACTTGATGATCTCTGGAGGTCTCTTTCAACCTCTAACGCTCTGTGATTCTGTGAATTGCTGGAAGTCACTGTAATAGACTTAAAAAAATAAGGGGGAAGAAAAGGGTGTTTCTGAACACATTTTAAGCAATATACTTGCAAAAATATGTATATATTATATAATTTAAATTATAAATTAAACATGCTGAAGCATCAGAGATTCTGTGTGATTTTGCTATTATAGCTGCTTTTGTACTGAAGGCACAAGCAATAGTTAAAATATTAACAGTTAAAGTGTAGCAGTAGATAAGCAGATCACAGAATCATAGAATGGTAGGGGTTGGAAGGGGCCTCTGGAGGTTTCCAGTGCCCCTGCTAATGCAGGCTTGTCTAAAGCAGGCTGCACAGCAATGTATCCAGGCGAGTCCTGAAAATCTCCAGAGAGGGAGATTCCACAATCTCTCCGGCCAGCCTGTTCCATTGCTTCATCACCCTCAAAGTAAAGAAGTTTTTCCTTAGGTTCGCTAGAACTTCTTATATTCTAGTTTGTGCCCATTGCCCCTTGTCCTGTCACTGGGCAATACTTAAAAGAGTTAAGTCTCATCCTCCTGACCTCTGCCTTTTAGATATCTATATACATTGGTAAGCTTCCTTCTTTTCCAGGATTCTTTTCCTGAGCTTACCTACTACAATGTTATGGGAGACAGTGTTGCAAGTCTTGCTGTCGTGGTAGGCCTGATAGGCCCAAAAAGGGCTTATCCGTGCCCTGGCTTGCCGAGGCATGTTTCTCTTCTCCCCAGCCTTCTATGCTAGAGAGAAGCAACTGTAGGAAAGAGAACTGCTCTCCCCATCTACTAAGCTAGTCACATCATCACAGAAACGTAACAGATTGATCAAGCATGATTTCCTCTTCATGAAACAATGCTGACTAATTCTAACAGTTTTCTTTTCCTCTGCACACTTAGAGATAACCTCCAGCTAAGGAAGATGTGGTTCTGCTACATTTATTGATGAATCATACACTACAATCATATTTCCTGAATAGGAGCTAGCAACTAACCATAATTCTATGGTGGTACAAAAATAGGAAACTCCATTATTCTACTTAATGTTTTTCAATGAGCAGGGTTTTCTTTAAATAGAACAGTCACACAAATTCCTGAAGTAATTCAGATCTTACCATCAACAGCAGAGAGTTCACAGGACAGTTCCTGATACTAAAATGGGTGGAAGGCTCTGCAAAGGACATGGACAGGCTGGATTGATGGGCTGAGGTTTAACAAAGCAAATTGCTTGGTCCTGCACTTTTGGGTCACGATAACTGCAGGCAATTCTATGGGCTTGAGGCAGAGTAGATGGAAAATTGTCCAGCAGAAAAGGACAAGCTGGCTGACAACTGCCTAGATGTGAGCCAGCAGCGTGCTCATGTGGACAATGCAGGCAACAGCATCTTCACCTGTATCAGGAATAGTATGGCTGGAAGGACCAGGAAGTGATTGTGCCCCTGTACTCAGCACCAAGGAAGCTGCATCTCATATACTGAGTTCAGTTTTGGGCTCCTTACTTTAAGGAGATTGAGCTGCTGGAGTCCAAAGAACGGCAACAATGGTGAAGGGTCTAGAGAACAAGTCTTGTGAGGGAACTGGGATTGTTTAGTCTGAAGAAGAGGGGGCAGAGGAGAGCACAAGCCCTACGAGGAGAGGCTGAGGGAGCTGGGATTGTTTAGCTTGGAGAAGAGGAGGCTCAGAGGTGACCTTATTGCTGTCTACAACTACCTGAGGGGTGGTTGTGGCCAGGAGGAGGTTGCTCTCTTCTCTCAGGTGGCCAGCGCCAGAACGAGAGGACACAGCCTCAGGCTGCGCCAGGGGAGATTTAGGCTCGAGGTGAGGAGAAAGTTCTTCACTGAGAGAGTCATTGGACACTGGAATGGGCTGCCCGGGGAGGTGGTGGAGTCGCCGTCCCTGGGGCACTTCAAGGCAGGATTGGACGTGGCACTTGGTGCCATGGTCTAGCCTTGAGCTCTGTGGTAAAGGGTTGGACTTGATCTGTGAGGTCTCTTCCAACCCTGATGATACTGTGATACTGTGACCTCATTCCTCCCTACAACTACCTAAAAGGAGATTGTAGTGAGGTGAGCATTCATATCTTCTCCCTAGCATCAGGTGACATGAGAGGAAATGGCCTGATATTGTGCCGGGGAGGATTAGATTGGATATTAGGATAATTTTCTTTCCTCAAAGAGAGGTCAGGAATTAAAATAGGTGGCCCAGGAAGGTGGTAGAGTCGCTGTCCCTGGAGGTTTTCAAGACATGTATAGACATGGCACTTTGGGACATGGTTTAATAACCATGGTAGTCTTGGGTTGATAGTTGGACAAGATGACCTTGGAGTTCTTTTCCAAACAAAACAATTCTACAAATTACTTTTATTTTTACAATGTTAATTTAATACTATGAAAGATGAGATGATTTTGAAAAGGAAGAAAGTCAAGTGAGGCTGGATGAGTGATGCAGATATTTTGTTTACCATTAATGAACAAAAGCCTCTAAAATGGTGAAACAGGAAGTTAAAAATATCCTGTAGGATGTGACATAAACTTATAACTTGATTCCGCGTGATGAGAAAAAACACCACACTGAAAGCTGATCTCTTCTCTTTCCTAGGACCATTCACAGGGCATTTATTATATATAGGACTAGCAACTATAGAAACAGTACTACTATAATCACAATACATTGTATTTATAGTCATTGAGATTTAAATCAGAGAAACAATCTGATGCTGCTACCTTACCAGATACATGGAAACAGCAAGCAATGCAGCTTGGTTCTCCCTCTGCATTAAGGCAACTGCTGTGATACCCCTACCTTTCTCACTTAGGAAGGACTAGGTGGTCTACAAAAGATGGTGTGTCATAGGTCCCTTTAAAATATGGTCAGTATTCACCAAGATTATTGTAGCAGTTACACTGCAATGAGATTATTTTAATCTCAGAAACAGTAGCATGACAAGGCAGATTATTTGCATCTTTTCATGGTGGTTAGAGAAAGGAGCTATATAGCTCAAAATTACTGAAATGACTGTATTTCTGTGGTAGTTCTAGAAGGAATTTGGTAGATGCCTTCTCTTGGCTGCTGACAAGAATCCACATAATAAAATCTTCCCTGAATCTTACTATTCTGATACTTTAGTCCACAGAGAGGATAGCAGAGTATACAGCAAAGGAACTCTGAGAGCCCACATGCTGCCTTTCCCCATTATTCAAGAGGGTCTGCTCAGGTTGGCACACCCTTTTCTTTCATAAGGCAAGGCCTGTAGGAGATGAGAGAAACGAACAGTTGCAGCTAGATTTGCATTACTTTACCTATGGGGAAATGACCTGATGATTCAGGTCAGTGCAATAAAATCTCCTGCTGTTTTGTTCTATCTTTCAGCACTTAAGTTTTTGTTACCATTTGAATTCTGCCTCAGCAGGAAGCTGGTCATGCTGCGAATTATTCTTGTGTCAGCCATGATTACAAAACATTCACCTCCTAAGTTTTTTTGTAAGTAATAATTTATTTTTTAAAATAAAAAGGTAATTTAGATTATTTTTAAACAAAAGCAAGCCTACAAGTACGTGGACAGCAGCAACTACAGCAGCAGCTCATCCAGAGCTTCATGCAGTGCCATTTTTCTTTTTCACATCCCTGTACTGTTGAAAACACCAGTTTATGGCGCAGCTTATAGGGCTTACAAACGCACTTTCCTTCAGAGTCTGGTGTGTACTCTCCAGAGGCTCTCACACAATTACAGCAAAAAAATAGAAGCATCAATTGCAATCTTTTCACACAGCATGGTATTACTTCTGCTGAGGTTTTAATCTGTCCTGAGAATCTACATATCAGCAGTTTTAAAAAATTAAATTATAAACTGTTATTTCATTTGGCTTAAAATTCAGGTTATTTTCCTGTTGTACCAAGGTTTCCCAGCCACCGAAATCAGTGTGGCTCCCAAGCTTCTGGCCAAAGGGACTTGAGATTTAAGGATTTAACATGTACCCAGATCAGTAATTATTGAACCTTGTCAGGCCTGGGAAGCAGCAAGGGGCTAAAGACCTTCTTCTGCACATAACACTACCACCTCACAGATGAAGCAGCAGAAAGCATTGGAGTTAGATACAAGACTGTATTACGTGGTGGAATATGGGCAAAGAGAATCAGGAAGGTAACTGGTGGAAAAAAGTACTGCCTTTGATATCTTGTTTAAGCTATTTTTTTCAAAGCCATCTTCTGTTTCCCAAAAAAATCAGTGGGAATTTTACTCTACTTACAACCCCACACAGACTGCTAGAAACAACATCCATTCCAATCAGTGGGAAAGTTTGAATTTACATAGATTTGCTTTTAATAAAACAAAGAATTCCTCTTCTACTGAATGGAATATTAGTCATCAAATATATCTTAAATCCACAGACCAAATGAACCATTACATAATACAAGTTAACAACAGTGATTTTTAAGCAGAAAAGTCACATCAATATTAACCATAAAAGCTGAAATAAAGCTCTATATTGTTGATTTTGTTCAGTCACTTTCCCAAGATACTCTGTTTTCTGTGTCCTTTTCAATAACTTTTACAGAGCAATAAAGAATTAATACCTACTGAGAAGTGATATGATATTTTTTTCTGATACCAAGTATTGGGTTTCTAATTAATAGAGAGATTTTAAAATTCAGGATTTTCTTGTATGACATAAAAATCAAAGATAAATTAAGCAAGATCAAGAACAAAGCATCAGTTGAATGGATCACACTTTGAAAGAGAAAAAAAAAGTTCAAGAGCTTTTTCTCTACATTACTTTTAAATAGAAAAAAATAACCCTTATTACTTCCTTACCTTCTGCTCAGTACCTTCAAAGTATTTCTGCGTAATCTTGTGTCATAAGTTGAGTTGAATCTGTGGATGAGTATTTAATACCACGCTGATGTCATGTCAGATTGAAAATGAAAGTGCTGTCTGAAGCAAAGTATCCTGAATCTTGTAGTTTGGACTGTAACACGAGAGGCTTCTTGTTTCCAGTTGCTACTTCTGGTTTCTGGAGTTTGGGGTGTCAGTCTCTTCTGCTAGGCTGGCTGTGGGCTTGGGGAAACTGCTCTATTGATGGTTTCTGCTTCTGCTGTGGTTTCCTGCAAATTAGGTTAAGGTAACTTCATGTCATATCATCTCATTAAAGTCCTTATCTCAACCCAGGGTTGTTTCTTTTGTGTTACTTTCCCTCCCATCTGCATGTGAGTGGGCTTGTGGGAGTGAGCCATGTTAACACAAGACACCTTGTCAGTAAATTTCACAAAGCTGACAAGTGTAAATACTGCTAATTGCATCTGGCCTCCTTCTTGACAATCCTAACACAGAGATGACTCAATTGCAGAATTGCTTATTCTGCAATGCCTGTGCATTTTTTTAATTAGCTACAAAATAATTCCAAGGCTTGAGATAGGATTCTAAGTCAGAAGACAACAAATGAACACATCAAATCCCATTTCAAACTCTAATCAATATCTGATATTGCAGGATGAAGAAAAAGCCCTGTTCTTAGCTGTCTACTGTTCATCAATTACTGCATGTGAAGAAAGACATTCTTTCTGATTTTTACAGCCAATCTCTTTACTTTCTAATGTGTAAGACTTAAACAACCCCATTGTTACCTTGATTTTTAAATTTAATAGAAATAATTAGGTTTAAATAATTCATCCACAATATTTGATTGTTTGACACAAACAAACTTTGGACACTCTTTATTCTGAAATTACAGGATGACTGTGTTGCAGAGGGCGTTTCTCTATGCTTCCCTTATTAGGAGGAGGTGAGAAATTAATTTGAGATGGTATTAATTTTTTATTTTAAAAATATTAAAATTAATATTTACAAACTCTTGCCACTCCCAACCACTTTGTAATAAAATATAGTTCTAGTGCAAGGTTATGAAAACAATTAGGATATGATATATATAAGGATCTGGTTAATAACTATCAAATATCAACTATAGACAGAGAGATTCCCTTAGGCTTAGTGCCTGCTTAAGAACTATGCTGTTTGCCTAGCAAGGGCTGAAACTGTCTGCTCTAAGGCAGAGACAACTTATATTACAGAGGAATCAAAGCTTACTTAGATGTGTTGCCCTTAATTATTAATCACCCTCCCAGGGTTGTGTCTCAGCCTGTGCCCAGTGTCCGGACCTATGTAGGCCTGGAATCTTCCCGGCTTGCGAGGGGGAAACTAGATGAATCCCCCACTCTCTGGGGTAAACAGGTTTCTCTAATCTTCTGTTCTCCTGGTGTGAGGTGGTCTCTGCCTCGATGCTGCTGGTTTTCTGGATGCTGCGTGTCCAGGGATGGTCAACTGGCAGGATTCCAGGAACAGGAGAAGAATGTTGTCCGTGCAGCTTCTGGCATGGTCCCTCCACAGCTAGCAGGCTGTGTTTGTGGGTTTGCAGATAATCAAGAAGGTCTGCCGTCCTGGTTCTCCAGGCTAAAGCTGGGAGTCTGTGCTCTGTAGATAAAGGCAAGATAGGTGGCCAGCATGCACGGCTGGCTCTAGGCTTAGGGGGCTATTGGCTCCCCATATATGTATCAGGTGCAGGCTTGAATGTGCTCTGCTTCTAAAGATTTGCAGTCAGGTTAACTGTGAGTTGAGATCAAAGTAAGAGGTCTAAGCCTCAGTGAGCATCGGAGCAGTGCTTTGGCTTCTGAGCATGTGGGTGTGAGCGACTGAGCGCTTCGGGTGCAGGTCAGAGCTGCAACGTGGATCAGAGAGCTGAGTCTGAACACTCTGAGCAGCTAAGTCTGAACACTCTGAACACGTGGTGCACCTTTGCATCCCCCTTTATAGACTGTGGGCTGAGATTCATGGCCCTTTTGGCCATCTAAAGTGACCAATCAGGTTGGCAGTAAGCCAGACTTTACCTTAATAGGCAGGAGCAGTTTGCCTGGACTCTCCCAAATATGGGGATCACCTGGGCAGACCCCAGGGATATACAGACTGGGTGTGTGTTACACAACCTGTTTGCTACCATGGGTCCTGGCAGAAAAACATGTCCAGGCATGTAGAGGCATAGAGAGACCTCTATTTCTGGGCCACAGCCCCTCCGCCACAGACTGATACCAGTATGTACAGCTGGGGAAGAGAAAGTGTTATATTATACTAGCAACTGAGGTCAAGGACATGCACCAGATAGCATTCAGTGATAAGCAGAAGTTGAGGGGAAAAAAAATGAGAGGAAAGCAATGACTCTACATGAGAGTGCTTCTATAACACTTGACAGAAGAGCTGAATGGCCAAGAAAGAGCATTCTATTATACTACTAAATAAATTGTAAAGTTAGTAAGATTTTAAATCAAAGCTTCTTTGTACATTACAGACAAAATCCTGGACCTTTGGCAATCAACCACAAAATTACTATTTCCTTCACTATGATAATTTTCCCCCCATTTCTGTAATGATTTAATCATTTTTGATAGTTCAAAAACTTTTATATTATAATCTTTTACATATCTGACTTTTCTCAAGAGGTTCTTTGACTACTAATAGAGGCAAAGCTTTACATGTATCCAAGCAGCCACATGGTAAAGGTGAGCAGCAGCTTTCTGCAATTAGTGGAAGGTCTCAGAATTGCTTTGATAAATACCAGTTTGATAAACACAAATTTTCTGGAAGAACAGTGTACCTCCTAGGAAAAAAATAAGACTTTAGGTGTCCATTCAAAATAGATGAAAATTTCTGTTAGAAATAGAAGCAAATTTTCTGTTTACATTTTTAGTGCTAACACATATGCATAATGTGTGAATTACCAATGTGTAAGAGAGGCCCAGTGATACGGTCCTGAGTGTACCTCCATATCTAAGTCTTTGTCTTTTTCCATAGCCTTGAGCATCTAAGAAACTCTTCCTTGATCTTTCAGATTCCTTGTTCTAAAATACTTCTGCAATGCTTATACAAGCTTGCAAATTTACACTTGTATCAATGCTTAAATCAATTTTCATATGTGATATTGCTATAACTTATTTACCCTTATCAAGTTCTCTTCTTGCTGTTTATTAGCTCCATTTGTTATGTCGCATTTAAAATTAGATTGGGAGATATTTGGGGAAGGAATTATTAGCAGGTTGCAATCAGAACTCTAATTACATTGCTACTGGAGGGTGTTGAGAAAGCCATAGCTGAGTGAACAGATGTACTCATTTTTAACAGGGGAAGTCATGTCATAGTAAATTACAGCTCTATTTTCTAGAATATGGGTGAACTGAAGGACTTGCAGGTAAAAAGTGGTAATAGAACTGAAATTGCAAAGACATGACATATCTGACATACTAAGTGCAGACACTTTATGCTGCTGTTCAGACACTGCACACTGCTGCAGAATGCAAATAGACTCCAGACTTCTTCCACCAGTTACCAACAAAGCAGCAGAAAGGCAGAGTTTCTGGAAAAGGTAAACAAAGTGCTGACAGGAGAAAGCACAGGAGAAAGAAAGGGTTTATTGCTTGGCAATGGTAAAGAATCACAGTAGCTTTTTCTGGTGGGCAAGATAATTTACCAGCAGAGGCACTAGTGGCCCAAAAAGCCAATTTTTTGCTTCCTAGAAGAAATAGTTTGCTCTGGCTGAGTGGAAGGATGACAGCAAATATATAGAAGCTAATTAAGATCTTACTAAGCTAAGCAGGAAGCTTACAATGACAAAGGAAACAGGTCTGTAGGCTCTGAATAGATATATACGATTTGATCCTGTCTGGACTAAATCCCCACACAAAGCAGTGGAAAAAAACCTGAGCAGTCCAAGCTGTAGACAGACATTCTTTATCAGAGTTCACTAAATTCATGCACAATGATAGAGGTAAGACCAAAGATCAATATGGCAGAGCACAGCAGCTGGACTAAGCAACTCTAGCTCAGTATTCTGTCTCTCACAGCCGCCAAAGAAGATGCACAAGACAGAATAGAAAAGCAGGGTAATTACAGAGTGATAATTTCCTTGGGCATTTTCCTGGCCTCCAACTTTTGAGTTCTCTTGAGCCAGATTAGTTTCTACAAAGTTAGCAAATATTATAGATTTTTATTCTGTGGGTTTATGCATCCTCTTCCCTGAACTCGTTTGAACTTTTAGCCTCTACAGTATCCTGTGGCAAAGACTTCTGCAGCACAACTATGCCCTAAGCGAAGAACCATATTCTTCTTGTTTTGAACCTGTCAAGTTCTCCTTTGAGTTCATGCCCCTTGGTTCCCACAAGCAGCTGTTATGGTAGGCCTGAATAGGCCAAAATAGGCTTATAAATGTCCTGGCTTGCCCAGGCATGTTTTTCTGCTCTCCCTCCTTCTGTTGTGGGTAGAAGAAACCATGGGTAAAAGGACCCAGAGCCACTGAGTTTAAGGACTCTGGCTTGCCCAGACTTGTTCTGCTCCTGTTTACATCCTGTGGTAAACAAGGTACACACACTTGTCTTTTGCCTGCCTAGTCCAAGGCCTATGTTTTTCCCAAATTTGAGTAGAGCAAGCCTACGGCTTCACTTATGATGGTCAAGCTCAGCTACCTGCCATTCTAACTGACTGTTCTGTGCCCAATGGCCCATTAATCTTGGGCTGTACTGATAAAAGCAGATGAGCGGGTAACACAAGGTGCTCTGCTGTTCTATTGTGCTTGCTTCTTGCTGCCATCATTGCTCTCTGCTTCTGGCAGTGTTCTGCCTTATTGCATCCTGAACTGCCTGGAAACTGCCTGCCTCGAGTTTACCAGGAAGGGGCTCTAAATGCCTCCACATGATCGGCCTGCATAGCCAGAATCTGTACTGAGACTGCACATCACAAGACATCCTGCCTACACCTAAAAGTTTCCTGCCAATATGGGAAGTCCTGGAGGTACACAGATCGTCCAGAGAAATTGGGACCAGGTTAGAGATCATCTGCCTCCTTTCCCCAGCACCATGTGAAGTCTGGGAAGAATCAGAAGCCTCAGCAGCTGAAATGACACTGACAGAATTACCTGAGAGCATTTTGGGTACTGTCTGAATCTGTGGCTAGCCTCACGAGTTGGGAAATAATATTTTGTGAGTAAATACTTAAAGCCTCTTGTAATTCACTAATTGTCTTCTGCCATAAGCAGAAATGAGTTCCTTCAATCCATCTAGTGGACAAGTGGTATAAATAACCACAGTGTACTGACTGCGGGAACCTTCTCTTCCAGTTCAGTTAATGTTATATTATTGCTAGTTATCTCTAGATCCTATGTTATCATCTGTACAATGTTTCCATGACCATTGCAGAGGAACCTGATTATTACTAAAATTAGTGGTCGAGGGGGCGAGACTCTAAAAATACCAAAATTAATAAACAACATTCATTTTGAAAAATACCATCTCACACCAATTAATTACCCTTCTATAACAGCAGCACAAACAATCAATCCCTTGTGCTCAAGGTTTTCCAGGAGGCAGACACCATGGCAAGCTAGGAACAGGGAGTCATACAATAGAGAAAGGCCAAACAATGCATGCCAGCAGTGTACCACTGGTCACACATACTATTCAAGACCAAACATGTTCCTTGGCACAATTTTGGCCGTTCTAATACTTTCTAAGCTAATGATCAGGCAATGCCAAGGAGAACATCATGCATTAAGCATTGTTTTTAACAGGCAGCATGAAGAAGGCTGCTCCACATCTGGCTTCCATCACCTTACCCAGTCCTCCAGCACTACCCCAGCAGGCCCTTCATTCTCCAATACATGCCATACGCACTCATGCCATACCTCAGGATATGTCATACTTATGTTCAGTGTTAATAAATAATACATAAAGGAAATACACATTGATTTTGCTCTTTACTTCTTTACCTCTTTCCTAATCAAGCGTCTTAGCTTATATTTCATCTCAGTTCTAACCTCCGGTACACTCTTCTAAGTAGCCATTACACAAGGATATTACAAATTGCTAAGTACAGAGAATGTAGTAGAAAAAGAACAGGTATCAGAAAATAAAATTTTGTAGGAGGCATCAAAAGTGGCAGCCTGTGCATGTGTATTTTGAATGCTAATCATAGCATGACAGTTTGGGTGTTACTCACCCCCCACTCTTATAAAGTCACCTAGACTAGACTCAGCCAAGCTGAAAATTAAGATGAAGCTTTATATTTACATCTTAGCACAATATACAAGCAGATATTTACAATATATACAGCTATACACAGAAATTTACACGTCAAAAAAAGTAACACAGAAACACAACACCTCCCTCAGAAACCAGAGTCCCCAGCAGGGGCTCTAAACCACCCTTCCACCTCCTTGTCACCCCTCTACCTTAGAATCATAGAATCAACCAGGTTGGAAGAGACCTCCAAGATCATCGAGTCCAACCTATCACCCAGCCCTAGCCAGTCAACTAGACCATGGCACTGAGTGCCTCATCCAGTCTTTTCTTGAAGACCCCCAGGGACGGTGCCTCCACCACCTCCCTGGGCAGCCCATTCCAATGGGAAATCACTCTCTCTGTGAAGAACTTCTTCCTAATATCCAGCCTATACCTACCCTGGCACAACTTGAGACTGTGTCCCCTTGTTTTATTGCTGGTTATCTGGGAGAAGAGGCCAACCCCCACCTGGCTACAATGCCCCTTCAGGTAGTTGTAGACTTTGCCTTATGTGCAACGTGAGTTTGGAGAATCAGCTAGGGGGGTCAGGAAGCAGAAGCATTAGTTACACAGACAGCAGGTTAGGGAGAAAAGTGCAGGCAGAGACACACAGCCACTCTGTTATCTACGTTTGTGTTCTTGTTTTTATACATCTCAGCAAGCTTATGAGAGACGTAGACAACACCATTGTTTCCCTTTCATAGCCTGTAATCTAATTCTTCTCACCAAAATATTCCAGCTAGCTTCAAACTAGCACACATAGCTATAGGGTAAATGTAAACAGCTACATTAATAAAGAGCTGTTTAGAACAAGGAAGTCCCTCATCATCCACATCAGAAGCTATGAAATGGAGACCATTTACCAAACTATCAAGAGTCTCTATATGAAGATCTCTATAGGTCTCTACATGAAGTACAATTAAGGATAAGGGAGCAAAAATAACCCTAATACATAATTCTGACAATGCAGATTTTGAATTGGTTGAAGGTGGCACAAGTAAGGTCTTGCTTACACCCAGCTAACTCTCTTGCAGGATTTTCAGGGAACTAGACTCATATGACTTATACTGACCATTTAGGTCACCAAATCAGCTTTTTATGGAATTAGACAAATGCAGTAATGAAAAAAGGTAGAGGGTAGAAAGTTGGGGAGAATGAGACAGAAATGAGCACAATAGTCACAACTAAGATAATTTTAAAATGTTACAAAAGCGCTAGCCTATGCATCTGATTTATCACAAAACGGTGCTGTCACATACAGGTAGCTAGAAAATAATCCCTAAATTATAAAAACTGCATCTCTGAAGGATGAACCTAATAGTTCTTCAAGATCTGTGTACCCTGGTGGTTTAAGCTGTTTCTTCCAGAGCACAGACGCTTGAAGCAAAATGAATCAAGAGAACAGCTTTTCCACAAATACAGCAAATTATTCACATGAACTCAGTCACACTTGCACTAAAGTTTCTAAAGGGGCTCTTCACACAGTTGAAGAGTTCTCTTCACTGTAAGGAAATGTAAATTTTGACAGACAGCTGAACAAGTGGAAGAACAAAACAGATGAAGAAAACTAATGCAAATATTTACGTAATCTGTTATATCTCATTTTCCTTAAATTCAGCAGCATGGCAATCTGTTCCTCAATGTATGTGTAACATTTAATGATGTGTTCTGCACTGCCTACTTTAATAAAACCCACTAACTTTAAAACCACTTTGCCTAAGAAAGAGAAGGTGATCAGAAGATCTTATGACAGTTTTCCTTTTTGTCTGATGAAAGGAACAGCAACAGTTTTGTCACTATAGAGTTGCAATATCAGAGAACAGGAAATCGGTCATCTAATCTCAGTTGGTAAAGCTTTTCAGCACAAGCTGCTCTGGGACTGTGGTTCATTCTAATTCACATCAATAGCAACACAGCTGTATGAAGACATATCAATACTAATAGCTTTTCACAGTAGGTATTGCTCTGTGGTAATTTTCCAAGACCACAGTCAGGTAATAGTGTTATGTGCACAAGCCTCCTGTTATTAAAATCTGATATATAAACGTTTTCCAAACTAAATGTCTATTCTAGGTTTCTTTTGTCATTGTGTAATGGGCACTTAAAAATATATAAACACAGGAAGTATAACTTGATGTTTTGTAACAGAAACACATTTACATTGAGGACATGAGAATGCACTGATTTTAACTTAAAAAAAGCATGAATTATTGGCCATACATCCCATACCACTTTTTATACAGATGACAGAGAACTGTTTCCATCTCAGTGATGACAGAGACCAGTTTCTATCTCAGTAAGCAGATCATTCCTATCTACATAAGAACAGGGCTGGCCTCAGATTTGCTAATAAATCTGAGTAAACCTCCAATGAGTCTAACAACTGATGAAAAAAATAAAATTTGGAAGATGAGTGAACTTTACTAAACCTGACACTGAACTTAAGATGTAAGTTCTTCTGAAAACGAAGAGCCTTGAGAGAAAATTAAGCTCTTGTAATAGGTGATGGTAATTGTTTAATAAAGAAACATTTTAATAGAATTGTAATAGGTAATTGTAATTATTCAATAAATAAACATTTTAATAGAATGTTAAGCATGCTTAGCTGCAAACGGCAGTGTATATACAGCTGTTGCAAATCAGGAGATATGCCTAACCTAGAGGTCATGCTATAGATGGTAATGTGCAAAGAATAAGCCAGCTAATTGCTAAGTATTTCAAAGACTGAAACTTTAGGTACATCCTTAATTTTGAGATAAGAGAGAACATGCCACATGTGGGACTCGGGACATTAATCAGTCATATTCCAAGGACTAAGCTTTAGGTGCATCCTTAATTTTGAGATAAGAGAGAACATGCCACATGTGGGACTTGGACATTAATCAGTCATGTTCCAAGGACTAAGCTTTAATTTTGAGAAGTGGGATTCGGGACATTAACCAGCCAAAGGAAGTCCATATTTGGAGATGGGTTAACCAGAGGACACCAGAGGAGGACTGCTTACTTCATCCTCAACGACCACCAGAAGAGAAGGAAGACCCTAACCCAAAAGAAGGAACATGCGCAGAAAGGATGGATTTATGTAATTTGCAGGGTGGAACAACGCAGACAACATAGTATAAATATAGGCTAATTAAGAGACTTGTCACGGCAGTTGGCGGAGCGGTGACTCCCCTGTCGTCCAGCGCTGTAACTTTGCTCATATTCTACTTGCCTAATTGAATAAATTTGTAATCTGGACACTTTGATTTTGAGTCATTCTCAATTTATAACACTCTGGTGTTATAAATATAATTACTCCACAGGGGAAAGGGCAAATTAAGGCACATGAGCCAGACTGCTGTGGCATAAATAAAAGAGATACTACAAACATAATTTGATGAGTTTATAGGAGATTAAAATATGGCAGTCAAGCTGTGTGAGTGAGTTCATAAAACATAGTATGTGCTACAGAACCTTTGAGTTTTTGCCTCTTTGATTAGTGACAAACAGTGGGTTCTGCTAATGGCACAGCATAGATACAGGTTTGGGTAACATCAGGTTCTAGCAAGTTTCTTCACAGGAATGCAATGGTATGGTGGAGGGGCTGCAGCCCCAAAACAGAGGCCTCTCTATGCCTCTACATGCCTGGACATGTTTTTCTGCCAGGACCCATGGTAGTAAACAGGTTGTGTAACACACACACGCCCAGATCGTGTATCCCTGGGGTCCGCCCAGCTGATCCCCATATTTGGGAGGGTCCAGGCAAACAGCTCCTGCCTATTAAGGTAAGGTTTGGCTTACTGCCAACCTGATTGGTCACTTTAGATGGCCAAAAGAGCCACAAATCTCGGCCCACAGTCTATAAAGAGGGGTGCAAAGGAGCACCACATGTTCAGAGGTTCAGACTTAGCTGTTCAGACTCAGCTCTCCGATCCACACTGCAGCCCTGACCTGCATGCAAGGCTTAGACACAGGATCTGGCCCTCACTTTCTTGCAAACCTTCTGAGGCTCAGCCCTCTTGCATTGATCTCGACTCGCAGTTAACCTGTCTGCGTACCTTTGGAAGAAGAGCACATTCACGCCTGCACTTGATAGCTATATGGGGAGTCGATAGGCCACTAAGCCGAGAGCCAGCTGTACATACTCGAATTATCCACGGAGATCAATCTCCCAGCAGCCTGGCACACACTGCATGCCCACTGCTATAGCCTAAGGGAAAGTAGACCTTCCATATTGTCTGCAAACCCACAAACACAGCCCGCTAGCTGTGAGAAGACCGTGCTAGAAGCTGCACGGACAAATCCTTCTCCTGCACCTGGAAATCTTGCCAGCTGACCATCCCTGGACACACAGCATCCAGAAGAAGCAGCAGCATCGAGGCAGAGACCACTTCACACCAGAAGAGAAGGTTAGAGAAATCCTGTTTACCCCAGAGACTGGGAACACTTATCATTTCCCTCACAATCCAGGAAGAAGCCAGCCTCACAAAGATCCGAATACTGGGCATGCTGTGACACAATCCCGAGAGGGTGATTAATACTTAAGGGCAACACATTTAAGTAAGCTTTGATTCCTTTGTAAAATAAGCTACCTCTGCCTTTTAAGTCCTGCATTCATTGCCATAATGTTAAACACACCTATGTGTATTCAAAAATGTCTGAACTTAATTTATTAATATTCTATGAATTCAAAACATTTGGGCTATTTATCATCTGAAGACAAAAAATAAAAGAGATCAAATGTTAGAAATCTAGAAAGCACATATTATCTTAGCCACATTCGTTAGACTATTGCAGGCAAAACTATCTAGGATCGATGCCAACTTCATTCCCATATACTTATCTGACTATTTACAAAAATGCATTATTTTTCATTATTATTTTTTGCACAAAAGCAGATCAAGTCAATAAAAAAAACTCTAGTTCAAGTCTTGGTGAGAATGAAAACACAGACCTCCATATGTCAATATATCATTGTCTTTAGTCAGCAACATCTATCCTTGCCAAGAAAGAGACAAAAAGTGCGACATGTTAAGATCTACACAAATGTAATTCCTAATTACAGGTCAAGCATCAATATTCATTCATATATATTTAAATACCTGGCAGCATGCTATTCTTTAAAGAGTTACAAGATTAGTTTCCATAAGGAACTTGTGGAAACTAATGCCTCCAGAAAAGACTGTTAAGTATTTCTCAACTTACTAAGCCATTTTCAGAATCTCTGTAAACCCAAATCTGCAGTCCTAAGTGGACAAGAGGTTCCTTTGTTCCAGTCCTTCCGCTGCTGCTGAAAACTGCAGAACATGACTATGTCTTTTACTTGGTAACCTTGTAAAGCTCAGGAGAAAAGACCTAAATTACACATTCTAATAGCCTGTATTTTTTTATCAAAACCTGCAGCAGAAGGCAGGCATGTATTCAGCATAGCAGTAGTTCATCTGAAGAATGGAACTGTAACTCTACATGTCTCCAGATGGGTATATGAATTTATGTTCAGCATATAAAAAAAAATCAACTCTCTCTTTATGTTTTCTGTTATGATTAATTGTGGTGCCATTAATCTTGCTTAAACGTATGGTTGGACAATTCCTAATGGCAGGAATCAAAATTCTTAGTGTTGCACAGCTATGCACAACTGAGTCTACAGAGGCCTAAGAACAGCAAAATATAATCTCATCTTATTTTCTTCCAATTCTCCAGGAACACCAGAGACTAGGGATGCTGAGCAGTCTAGCCCTTAGCAGCAGGACGCAGGACACAAAGATTAAATTTGAACATTTTGTAATACTGCCAAGTGTCCCGAGTGCACCTTCAAAAGCTTTTGCAGTAATAACTGATAGACAAGATGTATCCTCCAATTAAATGTTATCTCTGTAGCCTTTTCCAGAACACACTTTCAATGATGGCAAAAATGTATCTTATACCTTTTTAGTTGGTCTCATCCTTGCTTGGAAAACTATGGCGGTTTTATTACTTTAATTTAATAAAGAATTGTAAAATAAACCATTAAACTCTTGAAGAACCAGGATTTCTTGAGTTTACATCTCTTACAAAATAGCAGATTCTTTGAAGCTGCATATCTATATGGGACACATCTATTTCAGATTTTTATTTGTCTATCACTGCTAATGTTGTTCTTTCCATTGTCATATTCAATCTGCATGATATCAGCATGTCACCAATAAAACAGATGTCACATTTTTTTGGTGGTCTTTTTGGGTTTTTACCTCATTGTAATTAGTCATCTCATCTTTCTTGACATGCTGCACTTTACTTGCAGCAATACAGGCACTCTGATGGGGGAAGAGTGATATAACCTAGAGTGACATGCAACAGAATAGCAATAATCTACTAAAATATTTGAAAAGAAAAATCTATCTCTGTTATTTAAGCAGCCTGAAGGACCAAAGGATGTCAAATAGCCTGTCTGTGTCTGAAAAGCACAATTTCTATAGCAAAACAGTACTTGGACTTATTAATGGCTACTCAGATAGCTATCAGCAGTCATACTGTAAAGATATTTAAGAGGTCAGTACAATGAACTAAGGTGTTCTAACATTGTTTCAATAATAAGTTTAAAACTGGTTAAAAGTTATATATGTATGTGTTTATATATTTAAACACTAGACCCAGGTCTTACAGTTTTACTTCAATTTGGGTATTAGATGGAGCTTCTTTTAGAGTGCTTGACATTGTGTCATGTTCTTATAACTCAATTGCTGGTAGGAAAAGACTCAAAATGCCATTTGTGGTTAAAAACTCTATTCTCAGATACATTGTCTAGCTTATTCATGCAGAGAAGTCATTTTACCTTTTGACCTTTCCATTGGACTGAACAAAATAAGTGAAGACGTATTTTAATAGTCCCTATCCTCGAGTGAATTGTGACTGCAACTGAAATTGCCATTGTCTACTGTATTATTCACATTAATTTATTTGTAATACACTTGGTCAAACCATTCAATTTTAGGTATTTACTTCTTTTTGTTTAGATTTATAGTGAAGTTAAAAAAAAAAGAATTAGAAAACCAAAGATTTCTAGACCATTTTAATCAGATATAAAGTACCATAACTGCAATGCTTCATGCAGGCCTAGGTTTTACAATGCTAAGATTTTTACTTAACACGCTAATTCTGTTCATCTGCTTAATTATTCTTTAGGGCAAGGAATAACTTAACTGAAAGCTTAAGCTCATGTTTAAATGCATTGCTGAGGTAGGACATGATGCCCAACATTTTCTCCTTGGAATAACAACACATCTTACGGAATTTTAATGATCTAGTAATAAAAAAGAGCCTAGGGCCCTCTCAGAGATGCTACACATCTTCAGTTCTTGATCTCTTTGGGATCTGGAAGTATCTAAAGCCTGCTGGACTGAGTTCTAGCTGCTTAAGTCTGACTTCATTCAAAAAGGATTTGTTTTCACTGGTAGTTTTGAAAGTCTGGAGAACCTGTCAGAGCACTTGTGGGAAGCTGGCATGCATTAGTAAAAAAAGCATCTCTATGGGATAGAAAAAATTAGTAGGTTATAAGAAGCTATCACAGAAGTTGCAATTAAGAAGAAGTTACAGTTAAGCATGACATTGATAGACACAGGAAGAGTAGTGTATCACTCAGGAATCATTAAAAAGCCAGGCAAACGAACAAAGGATGTGAAAAAGCTCTAAAAGAGTAGTCATAAATATAGTTAACCAGGGTCTATACTAATGGAATGAATGACCAAATTCAGAGATTACTTGGGTAAACAGTAGGTGCCGAGCAGAGACAGCAGCCATATAGGAGAAACACTGTAGACCCACAAAACAGAAAACAGCAAAGGAACATATCACTGTGGTGCTGAGCAGAACAAAGGAACTCCATGGGTAAGCACTGGGCAGAATATTGCTGCTGCAACTTTCACAAACTCAAACGTGTAAGGGCAGCGCTGACAAAGCAATACAAGGTGAACTTGCCGATTCATGGCAATCTGCAAAAAAACCCTGATTCATGAGTGTCTGTGAGAATAATGTGACTGTTTTGGATAAACAGGTAACACAGTACTAACTTACGTGTTCTTCCTTTGCTTCCCCACAGTTTATGTGATCTTTATGAGTTAACTGAATGTCTGTTAATGAAGCTATTATGCCACATTATGACTATATGAAAACATACGAAGAGTCACATAAACTTTTCAGTGAAAATCATGTAAGTAAACCACGTAAGCAAAAAAATTAGGCTGACACACTTCAGAGTATTCATGTGCATACCCATGTCTTGCTGCTTTAAGAAATTCTGCTTTCAAGTAATACAACTCACACACAACGCTTCCTTTATTAGGCCTACTACATCAATAATCAAAATTAGGGTTTCTTAATTATGTATTCTGTACGTACTTATTTCGTATCTAAATAGATAAATACACACACATAGATGGAGCTTTCAAATTCATGCTGTGATGCATACATTATGGGCAACACTTTGATGAGGCTTCAAGTCCAAGTGGACATCAAGCCAAAGAATCTAAGGACAGCATGTTCCCCTGATGCAGAGAACAGGCGTATTTTTGCTGGCTTTCTGTAGAGATCAAGATGCCAAATGCACACTGATGAACCTGGTCACAGGCAGGGCAGACAAGCCTACCTGTGCTTCAAGTGCTCTTTTCTGTCAGCTCCTCGCTGCTTCTTCCCTGCCTGCGCTCCCTGACAGTCTGCTAGCTGGGCCATTGGGCCCTATCTACAGGAGCTCACCTCAGATTTCTACCTCTCTGATCTAACACATCTGCTGGCTCTGCTGTGGGACATCAGACCACATTGCTCATGTCCCATTACCAGGTTGCCTAGTGCATCTGTGAATGTTTCATAAAACCAGTGTTTTCGCCACAGATACCTGAAGATCTGCTGCCGAGAAGCGGGCGACAGCAGTCCCCAGCTCTGGCACTAGTACTGCCGGGCCCGGTGTGCCTTGTCCCTGCTGGGTGCACCTCCACCAACAGTGACGGAGGTTCCACAGCGGCCCCTGCTCACATAGGAACCAGGCCCCGCCATGGCCGGCTGTGGCAAACGCTGAAGCAGCTGCTGCCCCCGGCACGAACATAAAGCTTCACACACAGAAGCTGCGGGAGCACACAGGGAAAAACTGTCACTTGGGAGGTGAAAATCCCTAAAGCTGGCAGGAACCGAGCAAGCTGTAGCACTCCACCGGGCTGGGCCGTGCAGAAACGCGGCTCAGCCGTAACCGGAGGAGGCGGAGCCCCACCGCGTGTTCGCTACCTCCGCGGACGCCAATGCAGCTTGTCCCTTGGCGGCCGCCGTAGCGGCGTCCCTTCCCGGCGGCGCGGGTCGGCGCTGCGGCGGGCGGCGCGCGCTTTTCAAGCGCCATGAGCCTGTGGGTGGACAAGTACCGTCCCGGCGCCCTGGGCAGGCTGGACTACCACCGCGAGCAGGCGGCGCAGCTCCGCAACCTGGTGAGGGGGGCCCACACCTGCCGCTCCGCTTCCCACGGCCTGCTTGGCGGGCTCTGCCCGGTGCCGCCTCCTGGTGTGGCAGCCGCCGGCGGGCGCGTCCCCGCAGTGAGGCTACTTCGAGACATGGTTTAGAGGGCATGATGGTGTTTGGTTGACTGTTTAAAGGGTTTTTTTCCCCGGCTTTAATGATTCTGTAATTTTGTGCTTCAGGAGTCAAGTTGCTACGAGCCTTAAAGCAGCCCATACGGGTCTGCAGGGGCAGAGATTCGCGGTGCAGGCCCGCGGGTTATCTTCCCTGCTCGGCGGGGCTGGAGGGAAGGGGATCCGCGGGCACCGTGCCCTGCTCGGGTGCATGGTCTTGCTGAGGAAAAGGCTGCGAGGAAACTGGCAGCGTAACTTGTTTTCAGCAATGGTGTGCACCTGTGCTTCCTGCTTATGCTATATAGGGTTTAAACTGGAAGAGAGGAGTCTTAAAGTGCACGGTAAGAAGGAGTTCTTTACAGTGAGGGTGGTAAAACACTGGCGCAGGTTGCCCAGGGAGTTTGTGGATGCTCCCTCCCTGGAGGCGTTCAAGGCTAGGTTGGATGAGGCCTTGAGCGACCTGTTCTAGTGGGAGGTGTCCCTGCCTATGGTGGGAGGTTGGAACTGGATGATCTTGAGAGATCTTTTCCAAACTAAACCATTCTGTGATTCTATAAGAACGATCTATGAGAGTTGGCTTAGTCTGTTTACTTAAAGTTAGATGATTTTTTTAAGATGAGCAGCTGAAAACAAAAAGCAGGAATATGTAAATGCTTGGATGTTAAAGGACTGCTTCCCCTGCCGGCTTTAATGACTTGTCTTCACTAGACCACTGGTTTGATGCATTTTCTCAGCTTTTTGCTTTCTGATATATCTAATACGAATTATGTTTGTTGGATTTGGACATATGTTCTCCAGGTCATGCTTTTTTTGTGGTTTCAAGAAACAAACTCATGACTTAATTTGAATATGGGCAAAGGATTTAAATACAATGTCACGGGATCACAGTATGTAAGTCTTGTAAATGAAACATCAAAAATATGACGCTCTATAGAAAATGTCACCAGAGGAAAGAAATCCAGCAGTTATGACTGAGCTGAAAAAGAATTTAATGTAAACTTGGATGACAAGGGAAGGATAAATGCTCTCTGTTAAGGGAAATACTGTCATAGCTGAATAATCCTATTACTTTGTGTTCAGGTTCAGTGTGGTGATTTCCCTCATCTGTTGGTGTATGGACCATCAGGAGCTGGAAAAAAGACAAGAATAATGTGTTTGCTAAGGGAACTGTATGGTGCAGGAGTGGAGAAACTGAGGATTGAGCATCAGAGCATAACGGTAAAAACATTTTATTTTCCATCTACTCCTGGGTGATGTGAATATTTACATACTTATATATTTCTGTTTTGGTACTTTTATGTGAATTGTATTTTTTTTCCCTCTAGGTATTTTCAAGCTCTTTTAATCAGACTAATTTGTTTGCATGAACAAGTACTTCTGCCAGATGTTCTAGTTCCTTAGGACTTCATGAGTGGGAGAATATGGGCATAGTTTTGTCTTCTGTAGCTGGCTGGTTTATTTTTATTTGGTTTCTGGCTTTTTTGTTTGTTTTTGAGGTCAGTTTGGACAGTAGCATGTGTTGCGATAGACTAACTCTCAATTATATGTATACAACTTGATTTGTAGAATAGCCTGTTTTTTGAAAATTATTAGCACTACTCTTTGCATATATTCAAGTTATAACTTTTCTTGTTGTCAGTGACAATTTCAGCATTAGCAAAAATCAATTTCAATTATATGTGCCCTGGACTTAGGTATTTAGTTGTTTATTATTAAAAATTTGTGTTGTCCTTTCAAAATGCTTGTTATGCAAAGCTGAACTAGCAAGGACTTACCAAGCTTTATTGATAACTTAGGTTATTTAATGCTTGCTGTTTAATTCTTGGTAGTGGAACAAATATAATACTTGAATTGGATGAGAAAAATATAGCATATGTTTAACTATTCATGCCCAAAGTCAAGTGTGACATAAATACTAGTGTTTGCTTAAAATCCTTTGCCAAGAGAAGTAAACAGCTTCTTCAGACTTGTCAAGAGTTTTTTCTCCAAAGCTTTTCTTTGGAGAGACAAAGTATCACTTTTTTTGAATGGCTAACTGCAATAGTAAGATTTCTTGTTACAAAACCACAAGATTTGGAATATTCAATAAAATATCAAGTGTTGCTATAATAATAATAACTGTTTTATTAACTGAATGATATGTTGGTATTCCTCCTTTGTAAGTGGAGTTTGTGGTAGGAAATGAGCAGGTTTAGTGTCTCAGCAGTTCTTGTGAGGCTTTTGGTTTACCTGTAACCAGGACAGTTATAATCTACATGATAATACTTTTTATCAGATTTTCAAAATACAGATTTTTAAATGTAATATGCTTACTTTCTACTTAGGCACCTTCTAAAAAGAAAATTGAAATTAGCACCATTGCAAGTAATTATCACCTTGAAGTTAACCCAAGGTAAGTGTATGGTAAAAATGTGCCACTTCAAATATAAGCTGATGATCATACTGCAAGTGGTTTCAACCTGGATATAGAAGGTCCTGATTTCCCAGTTTTTCTGAGCAAATTACATTATGGTCTATGGATTTGAATTGCAAATAGGAGCAGAAAGATGATTTTTTAATTGATCAGCTGTAAAATGAACAAAAATTTGGAGTGCTGAGTACTAAAGGCAGTAGTGTTCTATTTAGCCACATAAGCATGGTGGCATTGAGGACTGTGTAACAGCAACAATTCTGATTTCATAACTTAAATGGTTGAATGTATAATTGAGAACTTTTAGTGGAACCAGTACTCCCCATACCATTAGTTCTCTCACAAATGCGAAAGTAAAGTGATTTGAAAGTAAGCAAGGTTTACCCAGTAACTCTTAAACAAAAAAGTTTAGAGCATAGGAAATAACATCACCACAAAATACAGGGAATCCTGTCGTGAGTGAGGTCAGACATTGACTTAAATGACAGAAACTTTAATGGTGTACTGTATGTCTTGTTTGAAAGTTGTGAAATTGCTGGTGAAATAATCTTCCACTATGAAATTATAAATGAGTTCTCTGTTATTGCTGAGAATAATTTCTCTTTAAGGATAATGTATCTTTAACTATTAGGAAACTATTTTAAAACCTCACCTAGCTCATGAGTAGAACTGTCTTGTTTCATTTTGCTACTTAATTATTTTGCATTGTAATCTGAGGTGTGCTGCCCTGCTGAAGGACAGATTTCCACAGTCAATGTCAACACAGCCTACTTAACAGACTGTGAACTGTGTAGCTAATAAAATTTTGTCTGTTCTGCTGCTTTCTCCTTGGCAAGAATTGGGAAAGTCTGGTTGAGTGGTGACTACAACAAGTGAAACAAATGTCTTTTTCATTTGTTTGCCAGTGAAATACTGCAAAGCTGGTGCTGCCTCTGTGAAGGGATAGTCTTGGATGCTAAAGAGCAGGGGCTTTCCTCCCTCTCTTTTTTGCATTTTCAGTCAGTCTCCATTGGTTATTAAATGTGAGTCAAGCTAGCTGAGCTACTAACCTGGAGACAGAGAAAGCTGTGCAGTGCTGCTCCAGGGTATAGTGAGGAGAAGAGACAGGAAGGAAACCTATTATTTCATCATGTTTTCCTGCATTCTGTGCTGTAATAGCAGGAAGAGACTGATACTTGGATACTAAATCTAACTGCACTGTCTTACAAATGTGCTGGGTTTGGCTGAGCTGGAGTTAATTCTCCTTGGAGCATCTTTCTGGTGCTGTGTTTTTGCAGTGGTGTAGCTGGGTTCTGATAATGCACCACTGTTTTGGCTACTGCTAAACAGAGCATCCAGAATGTGGTTTTCCAACATTTCCCCACTCCAACAGTACGTTGAGGGGTGGGCAAGATCTTAGGAGGGGACACGGCCAGGCAAGCAGACCCAAACTGGCCAAAGGATTAATCCATGCCATATGAGATCAGTTCAGATGTGAGAACTAAGTGAAAGAAGGAAGTGGGGGGACATTTGTCAATGGCATCTGTCCTTCAGAGTAACTGCTACACATGTTAGAGCCCTGCTTCCCAAGGCTGACCACCATCTGTTGATGTGAAGTGGAGAATAACATCTCTCCTTGCTTTTTCTTTCCATGTGCACTCATTTCATTGTGCTTGTGCTATTAATATTAAACTGCTTTGACCTTGTTACTGGGTTTTGTTTTATATTCCCCTCTCCACTGTCCATCTAAGAAGGGGAGTGATAGAGCAGCTTTGGTGGGCATTTGGCCCCCAGCCAGGGCCAAATCACCACAATTACTTGTATAGGTTGTTCATAGAATGACATCTGATTTTCAGGGGGAAAAAAAAAATATGCATTTACGTTAGTCCTTTGATTTATTGTTATTATTATATGGTTAGACTTTAATTTTTCTTCCCATAATGGGTAGAAATGTTAACATTATGTGTCTTTGCCTGACTTATAAGTAACTGAAATTTAGATATCTCAACTTGGAAAAATAAGTTCTATAGGAGTTTAAAGATTTAATAAAATGTTTGACAATGTTTTCACTACTTCCCAATACTGTCCTACTAATCCAGCTTTGCCAACATAAGCTTTGAGTTATTTTTTGTTATTAGGAAGGTAACTTTCAAGAAAGCATGTGTGTTGATCTGAATTCTTATCTCAACAGCTGCTGAATTCTTATTGGTTAGTCAGTTGACCAAGGGGTTACTTAGAAGGAGATGTATTTATATGCAATATGAAAATTTAAAGCAAGTTTTATTCAAACTTCTGGTACAGTGATGCAGGAAACAATGACCGGGTAGTAATTCAGGAACTCTTGAAGACAGTAGCGCAATCCCAACAGCTTGAAACTAGTACTCAACGAGATTTTAAAGGTGAGTAAAACCAAAGTTCAAATTTGTTTTTCAGAGATTTCTGCTGGTTTGTTTGTATGTGCATGTTGTATGAAGGCATATGTAAACCTTTCCCAAATTAACTTCCCAGATTTCTTCCACTGTGGAAATATCTGGAGTGATGAAATACTCAGTATGAGGTTGTCTCTTGTATTGGTTTCTTAGGAGGACTGGTTGTAGTTGAATGTGGCTGGGCAGAGGGAGCTTGGATTCCTGCTGTCGTTTTCCCCAGTCTATCACTGAAGTCCACTGTAACTTAGATTAATGATCTACAGTAGCAAATGAGTTATGAGGTATTGAATTGAGGGGCAGGATTACCTTATGGCAAATGATACTGTGTAAGTTAGGCATTAGCCAGTTATTTGTTAGCATTTTGGGACATGATGTATCTTAGACAGTTTAGAAGCATTTTGTCTGTAGAGTATGAAAGAGCAGTGGGTAAGAAATGAAGAATGCTTTTATGTTGCCACAGCTGGCTTACTTTTCTCGCCATGATTGAACTGCAAGCAAAATCAGAACTGTATAACAAGTGATTGAAGGATAGAGGGTAAACTCAACCGAGTAGAGCAGAAATTAGCTGAAAATGGCCATAGTCTTAGTACTTCATCTCGTTTTCCTCACTTTTCTCAGGAAATACTATATTTCACCTAAGTTGCTAGACCCTGATTTGCTCTACCAGTTCTTGATGTGTGTATCTGTACAGCTGCAGTCATACTATGTACCTTGAAGTATCTAGTAAGCTGCCTGATCTCCGTAGGCTGCATATATAACCAGCAGAGAAGTGGAAGAAGAGCAATGGGCTCATGTGCCTCCAGAACTATTCAGAGCACTGAAAAGAGCCATCTGTGAGCCTGATTGTTCTGAAGTGTTTTATAAATAAGCTTTTGTTTTTTTCCTTGAAAAGACTCTGGAAAGGTGCTGAAGCTACAATAACAAGGCAGACTTCTACTTTTTTTTTTTTTTTGTAAAGACATTGACTTTTAAATGCAAAATGTGTTGAGTGGAATCCTCAAGAAATTTTTGCTATGTCATTATGCCATAAATTCTTTTCCGTTTTTTACTTTAATTCCTTTAAGGAATGCAGGCATGTAGGTTGTCTTAATCTTTATTTTCCTGCCTGCCAAACCATGCTGCTTTTTTCTGCTTGTATCATTTATTTTAGTATTATTGCCTGTATGTCAAGTATTAAATTTGCTTGGAAAGATTTGATATTAATAAAGAAACCCACTATTTTTAATCCTTTTCAGTGGTGCTGTTAACAGAAGTGGACAAACTCACTAAAGATGCTCAGCATGCTTTGCGAAGAACAATGGAGAAGTACATGGCAACCTGCAGGCTGATCCTGTGCTGCAACTCAATGTCAAAAATTATAGGACCTATTCAAAGCAGATGTCTGGCCGTACGAGTGCCTGCTCCCAGCATTGAAGATGTATGTTGAAACAGAAGCAAAAAGAAGTTATTTAAAACTTCTTAATAGATAAGTTCTTGCTGTGGACTTTCCAAAAAGTGACCTAGTTTCTGTTTGTGGCGGGTAACTTGTCAAGCATGTCTTCTAAAAGACTGGTTCATCTGTATTCCAGAAGTGTTTCAAATGGGAGAATCTGTAGGTGCTAAACTGTTTGCTAAGTGTTGCACTTCCTGCTGTTTTCTGTCTAGATCTGCCAAGTCTTGTCCAGTGTGTGTAAAAAAGAAGGCCTGACTCTTCCTCAGGAGCTGGCTCAAAGGATTGCAGAGAAATCTGGCAGGAATCTTCGGAAAGCACTACTTATGTGTGAATCCTGCAGAGTACAACAGTAAGTCATCACTAAAAATTAATGTAAATTACACTCTCAGGCATACAAATGAACTTAGTTCTGACACCTTGTTAGAATAGGACAGTTTGCTTAAATTTTTATGAAAGATATTACTATTATTGTGTAGGTATCCTTTTACTGCTGATCAAGACATTCCTGAAATGGACTGGGAGGTTTATTTGAGGGAAACTGCAAATGCTATTGTTGGACAACAAACACCACAAAGGTAGGTAAATATACTTGCTTACAGCTATAAATTGTGTGCTCTCAAACCTAAAAAACCACCAAACCAACAAAAAATGTTCTCGTTAAAAGTGTGGCATGTTTGCTTTAGTTATATGTGATTTTCTGGCATTTCTGCTGTAGTTGGTACTGTGCAGCTAGCTAGAGGAAATGAGCTTTAAGATTATCAGAGGAGACTGAATAAGCTTCAGAAACTGAAACAAACATTGATTTTTTTTTTTCCCTATTGAAATTTGTAATAAAAAATGATCATCAACTTAGTTGCACATTGTGCTGGGATGTGTGAGGGTTTGGTTTTGTGGGTTTTTTTGTTTGTTCGTTTTTGGTTGATATGGGGTTTTTTGTAAGGGGAGAGGTGTTGGGTTTTGGTGTTTATTTAAGGTTTCCGTTTCTCCCATCTTTAGCAAAATGCACGTTTGCAAAAGAACTGAAAATGAGAAATCATCACTTTTTTAAAGTGCAGTAGGATTCATATGCACAGTAAAATATTTTTAGGCTATTCCATATATTACATTAAATGTCACTTATATTTCTGTACTTAGTTTAAATGCTTGTAGCCTCTGACCTGATATGAAAAGCTGAGAACTGATAATTGTGTCACATTCTGCCACCTAATCATCTTACTCTCTCTTGTAAACAATGAAGACAGAAAACCAGCACAAATTAGTATTGTGGTTGTAACCTTTTTTTTTGGTGTCTTTTCTCACTATTCTTAAGCGTGAATAATAATTTAGATAGAAAGAGGAATTAAAGGGAGACAAGACTGAGGCAAATTGTAATAGCCTTGCAGCTTCTAGTTTAACTTAGACCATTGTAACTAGAGTATATGTAGCTTATCTTACTGTTGTGAATAAAAGATTATATCACAGTATCACACAGTATCACAGTATCATCAGGGTTGGAAGAGACCTCACAGATCATCAAGTCCAACCCTTTACCACAGAGCTCAAGGCTAGACCATGGCACCAAGTGCCACGTCCAACCTTGCCTTGAACAGCTCCAGGGACGTCGATATGTAGTATTTGAGCTTAGAACTGCCCTGTGCAGTGATTTTGGATTTAAAATAGCACACAAAACCAAACACAGAAAAAATGCTTTGCTTGGGTGGACATTTTTCCTGCAGCATATTTCACACATAGCAAAAATACACCAGTGTGCTTAGGAAACATGCTTCTGATATGAGCTGCAACTTGGAGAGGGATCTGAGAGTTCTGGTTGACAGTCCATTAAATGTGAGTCAGCAGTGTGCCCAGGTGGCCAAGAAAGCCAATAGCATCCTGGCTTGTATTATAGAAACACTGCAGCCAACAGGAACAGGGAGGTAAAAATACCCCTGTACTTGACACTGGTGAGGGCACATCTCGAGTGTCCTTTCACTTCTGGGCCACTCACTACAGGAAGGACACTTCGGAGCACGTCCAGAGAAGGGCAGTGAGGGTTGTGAAGGGCCTGGAACTCTTGGCCTACAAGGAATATCTGAGGGAGCTGGAGTTGTTCAGTCTAGAGAAGAAGAGACTGGGAGGGAGACCTCATCGCTCTATACAACTATCTGAAGGGCAGTGGGAGAAAGGAGGGGACAGCCTCTTCTCCTTGGTAGCAAGTGATGGGACTAGAGGAAATGGTTTCAACCTGCACCGGGGAGGTTCAGGCTGGATGCTAGACAGTACTTCTTCACAGAGTGGATTATCAGATATTGTAATGGTCTGCCCAGGGCAGAGGTGGAGTTGCCATCCCTGGGGGTGTTTAAGCAGCATGTGGACTTGGTGTTTAGGGACATGGTTTAGGATTGACTCAAAACTGGGTTGAAGGTTGAACTGGATGATCTTTGAGGTCTCTTACAGCCAGATATTTTCTGTGATTCTAATATTGCATGGTATCTTTCAAACAGGCTTCTGGAAGTCCGTGGACGGCTTTATGAACTCCTGACACACTGCATTCCACCTGAGATTATAATGAAGGTAATTCAGCTACTTTACTCTTAGTATGTTAAAATAATAATGCTATAAATAATAGCCATGTCCTTTCCAAACGGACATGAATGATTGGAAGATACTTTTGTGCTTCATTCAAAAATGTAACCAAAATAGTCCAGGTTATGGCTCTGAAGCAATAACTAAAGATCTTTTCCCTAGTAATAATGATACATAGTGCTCACTTTTTGTGATCATCAGTTGAAATACTAGACTGTTTAATTAGGTTCATGCATAAGTATATTTAGGCAGGAGAGGTTTGAGTTGTGTAGATTCCAGGGGTCAGGAAGATTCTGTTCTCCAATTTAGAAAATGTAAGTGTCTATTTTTGTTGCAGGCTTCCTCATTTACACCCTTGAATAGTTTGCTAATACTTGTTCTGTGCTAACAGCAGCTTCATAGCTGACTAAAAGCGACAGAGAAGGTTTCTCTGAAGACTACTCAGACCACTTTCTGTGTTGAACCTAGAAGTATTTTATGGGCTAATTTTGATATAGTTTGTTTTCTTTTGTAGAAGTTTTGTTGTTAAATGTTCAAAATTTGATATGTACTAGTGGAGAAGTTTGCTGAAAGATAGTACACAAGAAGACCTCTTCAAAGGCATCTTGGGAAGAAAAAAAAGCATAAATGGAACATGGTTGTACTTTTTCAATTTGAGTTTGTTGTGGAGGAAGGGAAAATTAATTGATTGGAGATGATATTCTATAAAATATTTATTAATTTTAATATTCTGAACTCTCACCAACCCCAACCACTGAATTTTAATATTAATATTTGTTCTTACACGGTTATGGAAGACATTCTAGGAATAACATCAAACAGTAACTTGTTAATAACTAGCAAACATTCAAACTATAAACAGAGAGAGGAATTTCCCCACAGTCAAATGCCACCTGGGGTCAATATGCTGCTTGTCCAGTAGATGGGCCCAAGCTCTTTCTGCTCTATGGCAGAAGGCAATAGAGAATTACAGAGGCATTAAAGCATTTACTCACAAATTCTTATTAATTATCAATCACTCTCCGGGGCTATGTCACAGCCTGTGTAAGTGTCCAGTTTTCAGGAACTCTGCCCATAGACATAGAGGCTGGAATTCTCCCAGCTTCAGGAGAAATTGCTGACAGTTTCAGACTTGTTCTCCTGGCTTCTTCTAGATGCTCTGACCAGGGATTCTTAGGCAGGACCTTCAAGTGCAGAGGCAGGATGCTGTACAATCTCAGCATGGTGTCGTGCTGACCACACAGGCTGATTGCATGCAGACAATCCAGGGTCTGCTCCTGGTAACTCACGGCAGTGTTGCTTACCAGGCAGTGATAAGGCAGCAGGTGTGCAGTAGGGTGCACGGCTGCACAGGAGACTAGGCTCCATAGATAAAGGCAGGCAATACAGGTTCTAGTCCTGGTAACTCACCGCAGTGGCGTTCAAGTGTGCACAGCTGGCTGGGAGCCCATGGGAAACTCTGTCTCCGTAGAGAAAAGTAGATAACACAGGCAAATAGTAGCCAAGCAAGCTGCAAGTGTGGGCTTGAATGGGGAACAGCAAAAGGTTCCCTTTTTCACACATGGACTGACTCGTGGGAACGCCTGCACTAGAATCTGGGCTGGTGATTGGCTGGATTCTTTGTGCCCAATATATATGTGGCACTGGACACATTGTCTAGAAAGATTTTAATGAAGAGTGATGTGCAGTTCCTGCTTTTGCACCGTTCTGCACTGTTCACTTTGCAAGTCCATTAGGTCCATTGGAGAGAGAGCTGCCAGCGGTACCTGGACCTGGCTTCTCCTTGGGCCACTTTATCCTGGCTTCCTGCTGGAAGAACCCTGCCTTTGCCATAAACCACTGCTGTTCATAGGAGCATGCCAGCAGTTGGCTTTTTCCCTGCACTGCTAAGGCAGTGCCTCTACACAATCTTTGCCTCGTGGAAGCTGTTTCTGAGACACTTTCGACTTTGCCGCATGGATCTACAGTTTCAGAGGCTTTCAGTTTCAGAGGCTGCCACAGAGATCCATCAGGCACTGTCTCTAAACTACTACTCCACCTCCGTGAGTAAATCAGCCTTTCCGTAGGTTCTCTGCTCAGCCTGACTTATAAGAATTATAGAATCAACCAGGTTGAAGAGACCTCCAAGATCATCCAATCCAAACTATCAACCAGCCCTATCCAGTCAACTAGACCATGGCACTAAGTGCCTCATCCAGTCTTTTCTTGAACACCTCCAGGGATGATGACTCTACCACCTCCCTGGGCAGCCCATTCCAATGGCAAATAAGTAGGGTAAAGCTGTCTTGTGGCTGTTGTGGAGGGCCTGTTGGCCCAAAAGCCGGCTTGTTTATGCCATGCCTTGCCTTGCCTGAACATGTTTTTCTGCTAGGACCCCTGGTTGTAAACAAGTTGTGTAAGCCCACACACTCATCTCGTGTCTCCCTGGGATAAGCCCGTGTGATCCCCATATTTGGGAAAGTCCAGGCAAGTAACTTCTGCCTATTATGGTAAGGTTTGGCTGACTGCCAACCTGATTGGTCATTCTAGTGGCCAAAGAGGCCATTAATCTCGGCCCACATTCAATAAATAGGGGTGCACAGGTAAACAACGTGCTCAGCTCAGACTCTGCACAGCTCAGCTCTGTCTCACCTGCACGGCTCAAACATGTGCTCTGACCCTCACTTGCAGCGCTCAGCCACTCAGACCCCCACGCTCGGATGCCATTGCATAGCTCTGATGCTCAGAGGCTCAGACCCTCGTGCTCTGACTTATTCACAGCTCACCTGCCTGCGTACCTGTTGTGGAGGCAGGAATTAATGTGTGGTCAAGTTGGGAATTTTATACAAAAATAGTTATTTTATTTTCCCAAAAACCCGCCCCCAAAACTATATATACAAAGATTAATTTAGTTTAATTAGCAGATTCAGTTGCTTGAGAATTATCTACAGGGATACCTTCGATAATCTGACTATTTTGGAAGTCAGAGGTTGGAAAAGGCTTTAGCTATTAAATTGTAGCGGTTTTCTTACTAATAAAGCAGAGCTGAGCCAAAATAACTCACGATCAGGCTGACTTCGTCGCGGCCTGTCCCTCTGTGATGGTTTGAGGGTTACCCCGCCCCCCCCACACTTTTGAATTTGCCCCAGCTAACTCAGACGGACCCTGGGAATATAGATGACGCAATTTATTTACAGCTAGCAGAATTTACAAGCAGCTATTTACAATATATACAGTTATATACAATTATATACAGAAATATACAAAGGATAAACAATACAAAAGCACAACTGCCCTCCCAGAAACCTGAGTCCCCAGGAGGGGCTCTCAAGCCACCCCAACACCTCCCCCCCGGCCCTCTCAACCTTACCCCAGTTCTCAGGAAGAAGAGAGGTGCAGCCAAGAGGTTAGGGAGCAGGGTTAGTAGGAGCAGGGTTAGTAGGAGCAGGGTTAATGAGATGTGACCAGGTCTAAGGCAAAAGCAAGAGTGAGGCAAAATGGAGAAAAAGTCTTTCTTCTTCCCAGAGTTCTCAGCGAGACTGTGAGAGAAGTTGACATCAATTGTTTTCATTTCACTGCCCGTTATCTAGTTCTGTTACCAAAACATTCCAGCTTGCTTCAAACTAGCACACCCTCTCGCTCTCCTTCAGAAGCTGCGGAAGAGTCGTTAAGAGGTATTCAGCTCTTACAAAAGGTGTCAATGGGTGAAGCAATCCTTTTGGAGCAGAGCACCAGGGGAGGGGGGGGAGAAGTCTCAGGCAGGCACGAAGGTTCAGGCAGTAACCAACTCCAAGCCGGACGAACTCCAAGGCGGGAACCCCCAAAGGTGGGAAGCCCCCCAATGTTTATACCCTTGCTAGACAAAGGGCAGAGTTACCACTTCCTTAGGCGCAAAAGGGCACAGCCAATCCCAGCCCGATTCCAGCGCGGGCACTGCATGGGGCACTCCTCGTGTGGGCAGGACCCCTTTGCTCACTCCCTTTCATGCCTGCAGGGCAGGCGAGGGGTGGGGGAAACCAGGCGGCTTTCTCTCTCCCCCGAAGTCACGGCAGGAGAGGAATTTAGGGGAATACAGGACTCCAGGACAGTACCTTAGATGCAGAGCTCATTTAAGCCTGCACATACATATATGTAAGGAGCCTATAGTCTCCAGCCAGCTGTGCACATCTGCATGCCATTGCTATCATGACCAGATCCTGCATTGATTTATCTAATGGAGCTCAGACTCCCAGCAGCCGTGCACACTTTGCATGCCTGCTGCCTACCATTGCCTGGTAAAAGCCACTGCCGCTGAGACGGCCAGGAAGCAGACTCTGGATTGTCTGCACATACACACGGCCTGCTAGCCGTGAACAACCGTGCCAGAGACAGCACGATATTCTCCTCCTGCGATGCCTCAAATCCTGCCAGATGATAATTCCTGGACACAGCATCCAGAAGAAGCCAGCAGCACCAAAGGCAGAGATCATCCCTCGCCAGGAGAAAAGGTTAGAGAAAACCTATTTCCCCAGTAACTGGGAAGATTTATCCTTTCCCCTCAAGCCGGGAAGATTCCAGCCTCCCAAGTCTGCGTGTAGCGATCCCCTGAAGTCTGAACGTTAGACACAGGCTGTGACACAACCCCAGAGGGTGATTAATAACTGATAAGAATTGTGAGTAAAAGTTTTAATACCTCTGTAAATATAAGTTATCTCTGCCATAGAGCAGAAAGAGTTTCAGCCCACTCTGCTGGGCAAATAGCATGAAGATCCCAACGGCATTAAGCCATGGGGAAAACTCCTCTCTCTGTTTGTAGTTTAAATGTTTGCTAGTTAAATAACCAAATCCCTGTACATATTTTATCCTAAATTGTTTTCATAACCGTGTACCGAACTGAATATTAATATACAGTGGTTGGGGGTGATGAAAGTTCAGAATATTGAATTTAATAAATATATTTTTATATAAAATTTATATTGCCCCAATTATTTTCTCCCCTCCGCCAAATAGGCGTAGGCACTGAGAATCCCCATCTGCAGCAGTAGCTTAGCCTTTTTCATTTTCTGACTTTCATAAATTACTGAAATTGCTCATAAGCATCCTTGTGAATATTCCCAACCGAATTAGAACCTCTAAATAAAATTTAACTAGTTCTGTGTATAGTTTAGGGGTGGAGCTTGTAGGGAAAATAAAATAATAATATTTTTTATAATTCCTGCCTCAGCAAATTAATCCCCAACCAAATCATTGTGGTGCAGCGAACAGGCTAATTCTATTGTGGAATTTCTTCACAAAAAATAATGCATAATCACAGGAATCTATTTATTTTGGGCTCAGGAAAGCTGTAAAGACCCAGAGGAAATTACAGCAAAATTAGCTGAAAATTCTGACTCTGATCTGTTAGTCTACAGCTGATTATTTTGCTGTGGTTTTGGGTTCGGTGGTGGCCGAATCTGTTGGAAACTATGCACGTGCAGTCTAAAGGATTTATAGATGCTTTAAAAGCCCAGACAGAGGTAAAAATTATGTCAGGACTAGTCTTGCCAGATACATGTCCAGCAACTCCCCTCTGCCTCGGTGAACGTCAATTGAGTTTTTGCCTCCATGGAGGCAAATGCTCTTGCAAGAAAAGTTAGTGGCAGCCGTAAAGACAGAAGTGTGGCAGCACCAAGGGACAAGCACGTCTGTGCCGTAAAAAGCCCCCCTAGCAGTGTGGATTCATCCAGGTCCTGCTCTGTGTGAAATAGAGGCAGAGACTGCCTGCAGAAATCTAAACAGTCACGGTGCCCCACAGATAAGTGGTACAACTCCCTGTGTCTGGGAGTACCGTGATCACTTTAAAGCAGCTGCCTAATTGGTAGATAAAGATCTTGACACTCTTGCCCTGAAGCAGCAGCTCCCCTGTGGAGGCTTCTGCCCCTTCCCTAGGAAGGGGACTTAACTGTTTCTCGCCTCCCCAGCAGGAAGCTAAAACTAAATAATGTGATGGTAGTGGCTCAGTCAGTCTGCACAGTCAACCATTGTTGGGGAAGCTACAGAAGATTAAGACCTGCCCAGTGGAGCCAACAGTGGTCGCTGACCACGTGCCAGGAGGGACCAAGGATAAATCCTTGTCCCAAACCAAATCACTATTGGTCATAGCTTGGCTGTTTTCAGAGAAATTTAGTTTATCCTCTTAATAAAAAAAGTACAGTTTTTCAAATTCTGTTTTCTGGGTGGGTTTGATTTTTTTTTTTTTTTTTTTTCTTTTCTAGGGCCTTCTGACAGAACTTCTACATAACTGTGATGGCCAACTGAAAGGAGAAGTTGCACAGATGGCAGCCTTCTATGAACACCGCTTGCAACTGGGCAGCAAAGCCATTTATCATCTGGAAGCATTTGTGGCAAAGTTTATGGCAATTTACAAGAAGTTTATGGAGGATGGACTAGATGACATGATGTTTTAACTCCAGTGCCCAAAGTCATACACAGGATGTTGTGTCATGATGCCAGTAATGTTGCAAATGTTTTCTGCTTGTCCATGCTTCATTGCTTCTGGTCTACTTCAAAGTCAAATATTTTATTATGTAGTTCCTATAGAAGATAGTGAACTGAATAACAACATTTGGTTTTAGAAACCAAATGGATTGTTTTGACAGCTGCAAAGTCCCTTTTAGATACATACAATATACATTAGCCTTTTAAATTGACAAGTTACCTTGGAAGACATGTAAGATAGTAGCTGCTTTGCAGTATTTGCAAGCTGACATTAAGAAGAGAGAATGTGGATTCTGCATGCTTGCTGTCTGATTGTTCTTGGGTAAGATGTATGCAAAATAAAAAGTATAGAGCTAGAACAAATTACATGCCGAATTAGTGTTTTACACTGCCTGTGACTAGCTAGATGAGTGCATTCATTTGCTTTGTGGCATATGCCACTCCATTGTAAGGCTAAAGGGAGCCACTGAAGTTTAGCAAAACCAAACAAAGTAAGACAAAGGAAAGCCCTGAAATAAAAAAAAACAACCAACTGATACCACCTATAACACTTTATGCTGCAAGTCTTTCTTGTTATGCCTATGTATTATGGTGGCCTGAAAAGGAATGAGTTTATGCCCTTTGTTCCTTCACTTTGCTAATTCAGTCTATTGCTAGTTTGTATATAAAATGAATTAAATTTTGTTTTCCATGGCTGCCTCCTGCTCCCACTTGTTGTTTTTTTTTAACAAGAATGTGGTCAATACTGTGATTTTTGTGTTGGAGCTAGTCTTGCATAACAGCAATTATCTAGAAGCTGAAACTGTTCCTCTAGTAATTGATAAAGAATCTCACTAGTTTTTTTAATGACTTTTATCCCCTTTAAAATGCACAAAAAGCAGCATTATTCCTTAGAGGCAGTGTCACTGCTGTTGTCTGGAACTTGTGTTAATGAGTAGTTTGCCTTCAGATTTGTTTGCAATAAGGCAGTGCAGGCTTCTCATGCTGAACCAGTCTCCTTCAATTTCAGGAAATGTAAATAGATGTTTTGGGTCATTTTGTTGGTTTTTTTTTTTTTTTTTTTTCTGGTGTGTGTGTGTGTGTGTGCATTGTTTGTGGGTTCTTTTTATTTATTTTTTTTTGTCTTCCATCTGGTTTTGTCACATAAATCCACAGCACAAGTAGATTGTGGCTGCTTGTGGCTAGAGGCCAATGGGATGAGATTTAACAAGGCTAAGTGCAGGGTTCTACACTTTGGCCGCAACAACCCCAAGCAGGACTACAGGCTGGGGACAGAGTGGCTGGAGAGTAGCCAGGCAGAAAGGGACCTGAGGGTCCTGGTAGATAATAGGCTCAACATGAGCCAGCAGTGTCAGGGTGCCAGGAGAGCCAGTGGCACCCTGGTCTGTATCAGGAACAGTGTGGCCAGCAGGACAAGGAAGGTTATTCTTCCGTTGTACTCAGCACTGGTCAGGCCTTGAGTACTGTGTCCAGTTCTAGTCTGCTCAATGCAAAAGAGATGCTGAGATACTGACTCAGAATCTTCTGTCATCAACGTTGAAATTATTTTCTGTCCAAATTAATTAGGACATCTGGGGCCTAACCCAGTATTTGGTTTTGGATTATTTGTGTGTAGGAAAAATGAGTCTGTTTATAGCTGTTAAACCTTCCTATAACAGATTTTCTTCTACAGTTGAGTGCACTGAACTTCTGGAAGAAATTGTACACTCTTTCAGCAATACTGGAGCTTGGAAATACTATCCCAAACATTTGACTGTTACGTGGTATTTCTTAAATAGGAGTGAGACACAGAATCATAGAATTGTTTTGGTTGGAAAAGACCTCTAAAATCATTGATTTCAGCTTTCAACCTGACACCACCATGACCATTAAACCATGCCCCAAAGTGCCATGTCTGCATGTGTTCTAAACACTTCTGGGGATGGTGACTCCACCACCGCTCTGGGCCATCTGTGCCAATTCCTGACTTCTCTTTGAGGAAAGGAATTTTTCCTAATATCCTCTCTGAACCTCCGCTGCACAATTTCAGGCCATTTCTTCTCATTCTGTCACCAGATACTAGAGAGAAGAGACCAACACCCACCTCACTACAATCTGTCAAGTATTTGCAGAGAGCAATGAGGTCTCTCTTCAGCCTCCTCCAGACTAAACAACCCCAGTTCTCTCAAGTGCTCCTCGAAAGACTTATTTGTCAAGTCCTTCACCATCTTTGTTGCCCTTCTTTGGACACATGCCAGCAACTCAATCACCTTGGAGTGTCTCAAAACTGAACACAGTATTTGAGGTGTGGGTTCATCAGTGCTAAGTACAAGGGCATAATCACTTCCCTACTGCTGGCCACACTGCTACTGGATGCTGCTGTCTCATGTTCAGCCAGCTGTTGATCAGCACCCCCAAGTTCTTTTCTGCTGGGCATCTTTCCAGTGACTCTGCATGGAGCCTGTAGTGTTAGATGGAATTGTGATCCGAGCGCAGGATTTGGCACTTGGCCTTGTTCATACAACTGGCCTTGGCTCATCAATCCAGTCTGTCCAGATCCCTCTGCAGAGCATTCCTACCCTTAAGCAGATCAACACTGCCACCTAAACTGGTGGTGTCTGCAAACTTACAGAGGGAACACTCAATTCTCTCATCTAGATCATTGATTAAGGTATTAAAGACTGTCCCAAAACTGAGCCCTGTGGGACACCACTCATGCTCAGCTGCCAAATGGATTTAACTTCATTTGCCACTACTGTTTGTGCTTGACCATCTGGACAGCTTTTTTTTATCTAGTGACTTGTCCACCCTTTCAAGCCATGTGCAGCCTGTGTCTCCAGGATGCTGTGGGAAACTGTTAAAGCCTTTACTAAAGTTCAGATAGACAATATCCACAGCCTTTCCCTCATCCATTAAGTGGGTCACCTTGTCATAGAAGGCGATCAGGTTCATCAAGCAGGACCTGCCCTTTATGAACCTCTGCATATGCTGCATCTTGGCACTCAAGATGACCTGCTCCATAACCTTCCCTGACACCAAGGTCAGACCGACAGGTCTGTAGCTCCCCAGGTCCTCCTTCCATCCCATCTTTTAGATGAGCTTCACATTTGCTAGTCTCCAGTCATGTGGAACCTCCCCAGTTAGACGGGACTGCTGGTAGATTATGGAAAATGGCTTGGTGAACATTTCCCTCAGTACCCTTGGGTGTATGCCATCTGCCTCCATAGACTTGTGAATGTCCAAATGGTGCAGCAGGTCACTGATCGTCTCCTTTTGGATTATGGGAGCTTCATTCTGCTCCTCACCCTTATCTTTCAGCTCAGTGAAAACTGGTCATACTACTAAAGACTGAGGCAATAAAGGTATTTAGTACCTCAGCTTTTCCCTTGTCCTTGACCATTATCATAGAATCATAGAATCAACCAGGTTGGAAGAGACCTCCAACCAAGATCATCCAGTCCAACCCAGCACCCAGCCCTAGCCAGTCAACCAGAACATGGCGCCAAGTGCCCCATCCAGACTCTTCCTGAACACCCCCAGGGATGGCGACTCCACCACCTCCCCGGGCAGCCCACTCCAATGCCAATCACTCTCTGGGAAGAACTTCCTCCTAACGTCCAGCCTATTATGTTCCTCTTTGCACACAAAAAAGGACAGAGATTGTCCTTAGTCCTCCTTTTGTTGCTAATATATTTGTGGAAGGATTCCCTGTTCTTTTTAACAGCCAAACTCATAAGATAACAGCAGATAATAAAAGCAAAAGGAGCCTGAAACATGTAGCTTCACTACTGACACCACTGGTCCATCTGCATTTCTCTTAGCAGAAATGCTGGGGCATCCATTACCAATTCAGTCCTAACATCTTTTTGGAGATGATCTTCAAGACACGGAGGTGTTGGTCGCAGGTGTTGGTCTTTTGCTATGGAGCTTTAGTGAAAAAACCCAAACCAATAGTATGAGATGTCATCAAAAATGCTGTGCAACAGTTGAGGTTGCTTCCCTGCAGTAACACACTGCTGGGAGCATCCTCACTGCTGTGCTAGAGTGCTCTGTGGAACTCAGTCATGGTCCAACAGCAATGTGTATGGGTGGCTTGGCAAGAGGGGAGTACTTAAAGCTTGGAGGAATGTCTGTTTTGCTGTGTCAGGAGAAACCTCTGCCTTTGACGTGATGAGGTACTTTATCAGGAATGTGACCCTGATAGTCCTTTAGCTGACCTGCAGGTCACATTTGAAATTACAACTTCTTAGTCCAATGGAAATTCTGCAGTCACTTTTAACTCCTCGAGAACTATCTCACAAAAGTTATTCAATCAATGTTATTCTATTTCTAGGCATACTTTTCAGTGCTGTTCCCAAAGTCATTTTCTGCCATGGTAACTGCTGGAGAACAGGCTTCTAGCTCCATCTTGTTAATGCTGTCCTCTGCCTGGGTTCTCTGTAAAACATTAAGTACACATCCTCTTTGGGTCCCTTTCACACCTGATTTCCAAAGCAAGCTGAAAGATGGCTGGAAACAGCAGAAACTGGATTGAGAGTGGCTGGGAGTAGGTAGAGTATGTTAGCTACCAAAAAACATGAAGACAAGGCTGGGAAAGCAGCTCTAGACACTTGAAGGACAGCTAGGTGGGAGATGCCTCTCTCCTTGGGAACCATCTGCCTAGGCAAGGATCTAAAAATATTGCCTGTAGGAGGGGAACAAGGCTTATGTTTTGCTGAAGGCTGGAGTGCTCAGCCAGCAGTGGGGGAGCTGGATTCTTCACTTGTACATAAAGAGATTTAAACTAGGGTGATTAATTTTGTTTCCAGTTAATAGGGTTAATAGGGTTTAATACATTTTACTGTTACCTAGCAGTGCATTTAGGAGGGAAGTTAGAGCTTAAAAATAGCTTTTAAAATTCTGCCTCCTGCACACTGGAAATAATTTCAGTTGTCTATTAGTGTCTAATCTGTTTGATGATGTCCCTGCCTCACACCCAACTGTTCACTTGAAACCCCTGCAAGATTTGCTGCATCAGTGGACTGCACAGCTGCATTTGAGGGGGAAAGGAACACTGGAATCTCTTAAAATAACAGTAAAAGGGAAAACTGATTATAATTTATGAATGTGATGGCCACTGAACTACTTACTGACTAATACCTGTAATTCAAATACAGCCTGCCTGCCTTCCCCCTCAGCCCATGGTGTTGGCTGGGATCAGGAGGGAGCAATTACACCCTTTTTTTTTTGGATGTGATTCACTGCAGCCAAAGTTCATAGGCCAGAAGCAGAACAAGCACAAGAGGTTTGGGGCATAAGAAGGCACCTGGGAAGAGGAGTTCTGGGTTATGTCTCTGGCTACCATACACTCAAGAATAGAAAAATAAAAGGCAGTTTCTTTACATTTCCCTGACCTAGATGATAGGATCTTCAGCTAGCCCTAGCACTTCTCCTGAAAGCTTCAGGCTGCTGTGTCCATTAAATTACCTTGCTTTACAGTCATAGAATCATAGAATCAACCAGGTTGGAAGAGACCTCCAAGATCATCCAGTCCAACCTATTGCCCAGCCCTAGCCAGTCAACTAGACCATGGCACTAAGTGCCTCAGCCAGGTTTTTCTTGAACACCTCCAGGGATGGCGACTCCACCACCTCCCTGGGCAGCCCATTCCAATGGCAAATCACTCTCTCTGTGAAGAATTTCTCCTAATATCAAGACTATACCTCCCCCAGCACAACTTGAGGCTGTGTCCCCTTGTTCTGTTACTGGTTGCCTGGGAGAAGAGACCAACCCCCACCTGGCTATATCCTCCTGTGCTAGTTTGAAGCAAGCTAGAATGTTTTGGTGAAAAGAATTAGATAATTGGCTATGAAAGGTAAACATGGTTGTGTCTCTTCTCTCATAGTCCCGCTGAGAAGTCTGGGAACAAGAAAGTAAACATTATATAACATTCTCCATTTTGTTTTTCACTCTGCTTTGAGCTTCAGACCAAGCCACATCTCCTTAACCTCACTGCCACTAACCTTCCTTCTTAACCTCTTGGCTGCACCTTTATTTCTTTCTGAGAACTGGGGTAAGGTTGAGAGGGGCAAGGGGAGGTGTTGGGGTGGTTTGAGAGCCCCTCCTGGGGACTCAGGTTTCTGTGAGGGAAGTTGTGCTTCTGTATTACTTTTTCTTTGTATATTTCTGTATGTAACTGTATATATATTGTAAATAGCTGCTTGTATATTGTGCTGCTTGTAAATAAATAGCTTCATTTATATTCCCAGAGGCCTTCTGAGTTAGCTGGGGCAATTCCAAAAGCGTGGGGGGGGCGGGTAAGAGCCCAAACCATCACACCTCCCTTCAGGTAGTTGTAGACAGCAATGAGGTCACCCCTGAGCCTCCTCCAGGCTGCACACCCCCAGCTCCCTCAGCTTCTCCTCACAGGGCTTGTGTTCCAGGCCCCTCACCAGCTTCATTGCCCTTTTCTGGACACATTCCAGTATCTCAACATCTCTCTTGAATTGAGCAGCCCAGAACTGGACACAGCACTCAAGGTGTGGCCTGACCAGTGTTGAGTACAGGGACAGAATAACCTCCCTTGTCCTACTGGCCACACTGTTCCTGATACAGACTAGGATGCCATTGGCTCTCTTGGCTCAGCAGGTCCCTCTCTGCCTGGCTGTTCTCAGCCACTCTGTCCCCAGCCTGTAGTGTTGCTTGGGGCTGTTGTGGCCAAAGCGTAGAACACTGCACTTTGCCTTGTTAAATCTCATCACATTGGCCTCTGCCCACCCAGCCTCTCAAGCATTGTATGATGTTTTGGGAGTTACTTGCCTCGCCCACTCTTATGAAATCACCTAGCCTAGATTCAGCCAGCTGAAAGTCAAGGAATTAAGCTTTTTATTTACAGCTTAGCACAATATACAAGCAGATATTTACAATATTTACAGCTATATACAGAAATGTACAAATAAAAAAGTTATACAGAAACACAGTACCCCTCCCAGAAATCAGAGTCCCCAGGAGGGGCTCCCAACCACTCTTCCACCTTCTTGCCACCCCTCTACCTTATCCCAGAGTATGCCTTATGGTCAAGGTGAGCTGCAAGGATTGGCAGGGGGTCTTAGAAGCAGAATCAGTTGGGTTACACAGTAAAGGCCCAGGGAGAGAGCACAGAGGCCAAGAGACACATGCACACACACTGTCTTATCTGTATTTGTGTTCCTGTTTTTATACATCTCAGCAAGCCTATGAGTGAAGTAGACATCATCATCGTTTTCTTTTCACAGCCTATAATCTATTTTTTTCTCATTAAAATATTGCAATTAGTCTCAAGCCAGCACACACAGTGAATGCTTTCCAACCCAGAGATGCTGTCCTCTATTTCCTTGAGTCCCAGAGGTCCTTTTTCACCACAAACCAGGCCTCAAACACATCTCCGAGCAAAGTGTTCCAGCATTTTACCACTCTTGTTGTAAAGAACTTTCTCCTTATGTCTAACCTAAATCTCCCTGCTCCAGTTTAAAACAAATGCTCCTCATCCTGTCACTGTAAGCTCTTTTAAACAGTCCTTCCCCAGTCTTCTTGTAGACCTTCTTCAGATACTGAAATGTAGTTATTCGGTATTCCTGGAACCTTCTGCTCTCCAGGATGAACAGCCCAAATTCTTTTAGCCTGTTTTTACAAGAGAGATGCTCTAGGATGTGGTTTGCTTTCTGGGCTGTAAGTGCTCGTCCACCTGTACCCCAAAGTCCTTTTCTTCAGGACTGCTCTTAACACCTAGCAGTTGTTATGTCCCAACACACAGTAGATCAGCAGGCTGCAGTATTTACAAAGCTATATGTATAGACTTAGACATACACCTATACATACACAGCTGTTGTGATGGTTTGGGTGTTCCCCATGTCTGTCCCTCCCTCCCCCCCCACTTTAAAAATCACCTGGACTAGACTCAGCTGGCTCTGGAAATTGAATGAAGCTTATATCTACAGCTAGCACAACATAAAAGCAGATATTTACAGTATATACAGTTATATACAGAAATATACAAGGTAAAAGGTAATACAGAAACACAACTCCCTTCCCAGAAACCTGAGTCCCCAGGAGGGGCTCTCAACCACCCCTTCACCTTTCCCTTACCCCTCTCAATCTTACCCCAGTCCCAAGGAAGAATGGAGGTTCGTCCAGGGTGTTAGGAAGCAAAGTGGATTAGTCCAAAATGGAGGCTAGAGAGTGAGATGCAGCTCAGCCAGCAGCCCAAGGGAGAGTGGTGCCAAGTGTGTTATCTATGTTTTTATTTCTTGTTCCTATACTTCTCAGCAAGCCTATGAGTGAAGTAGACATCACCATTGTTTTCTTTTTACAGCCTTGTCTTGGGTTCAAATGCAAGTTCCCAGAGACTCTAATAAATTTAATAGACCCAATGACAATTTATAGAATTTATAGAGTGCCCTCCCCTCTTTTCCCCCTCCCTTCCCAGAGATAGGGAATTAGATGTAGAGAGGGAGAGGTGAGCACACCCAAATAAATCAATCTCACTCGATTTGGAAGTTAAAAAGGAAAAGTTTAACAATAACTTAGAAGAGGTATTGGAGGTAGGGGAGTTTACAAAGGATAGGGAAGGGAAAACAGCAAAATACAAAAAGGGATGGATACAACCCGAGCAATGTGATTGTGTCTCTGCCTCGTGGCTGCCATGTGGTGTGCTGGTATGCAGTGTGAGTGTGTGTGTCCAGAGGGAGCTAAGGCAAAAGAGGATGAGACAGGAAACTCCTGTCTCTTTTATACCACAGGAAGTGGGGGGAGTGGGCTAACCATCACCTGGAGTGTGGCCCACCCCTGGGGAGGGGACAAGACCCCTAGGGTCAGGTTCAGGGTTATTCCCCCAGGAGTGTTAACCCTATACAAGCCTGTAATCTAGTTCTTCTCACCAAAACATTCTAGCCTGCTTCAAACTAGCACAGCTGTGAAGAAAGTGCTGGTAGAAAAAAACCCCCAAAAGCTACTGGTCTTCGTCTCACACTTTACTATCCAGACTGGTTTTGTGGAAGGTGTATTTTCTGCTCAGATTCTATGGCAACTCTGGCACGGCTAACTGTTAAAACACCTTTCTTGTGTATTTTCAACCTCTTTTTTCAAGCCACAGTATACAAAGAGCATGGATATGGGGCAATTGAAAGCTGAGAGATGGAGACCTGCTGTTCCTCTCTCTTTCCAAAGTAGTTTTTCTCAGTTTCGCCTGGGAAAATTTACTCTGCTGTGCGAAAAGTGATGCTTTGATTTGGATGGCTGTGACAGCCAGTGAATGGCAGCTTCGCTGTAGCTAAATGTTGCCGATGTGGGCTTTCACTGCAAGCAGGCTGGTGTTCTTTTTTGAGCTTGTGCTAGTGTGTGCACGTCAAATGGTTTGTTGTGTCAAATTATTGAAGATGACACTTCTCAGAGCCCTGGTCACAATGAGATGTGAGAGGCATGCTAGTAATGCACATGCTTTGAGAAATGCACAGGGTGTTTTCTGTGCTTTCTGCCACCTGCAATCCTTCTGCAAAATGTTGTTTTCGGCCTCGAGTAAGAAGGAAGGAGAGGAAATCAGAATCCCCAGAATCTTCAAAGAGATGAAATAAAGAAAGAAGTCAGAATGACAAAGCAGACAAGGACAGATCCCAGGGGGGGAGACAGGTATGCTCATTAATTGTATTTACATTTCAAAGATGAGTTAGCTGTGGTGTTCTCGATCATACCCTACTCTTAGGCTCCCTGCCACACATCATGAATAATAAATGCCCTTTGGAGGATAGAGTAACTGATCCAATAGGTGGCTTCTTCATTTAATTTTGTGGGCAATCTTAATTTGAGACATCAGTACAAATGCCTATGGTAAGGGACAATTTTAGGCCAATAATTACTGATTAAAACAGAAGGCAAGATGACGGCTAAAGCACTTTCCAATAGATCATAGATAACCTTGCAGGAGCTGATTAACACAAACAGAACACCTCCTCAGGTAAAAGCTACCAAATGATACTTGGAACAATTCTGAAAATCAAAAAGCATAAGGGAAAAGATTTATGAAACTCTTGGCTGAGTGTTCTCTGGAGAAATAATTTTGATAATAAGTGGGATTAGCTGTTTGCCAATTAGCAGACAATTAGAAGAAAGGCATTTACCCAGTAGGCAAAAAATCTTTTATGATAGACTCACACTCATCAAACCTGTTTATGCCGAAGGAGGATAAGCAGTGTTGAGCTCACAGTGTTTAGTAATGCGAGCAGCAGTGGCTGCTGCTACCTTGCCAACTTCATGTGGAACTTAATATGACAGTGCTTAACGTGGCAAGCATGGAACAGAAGACCCTGAGCTGTGCTCATGGATCCTAGGATGGCTGTGGACAATTTCTCAGGGCTCCGCAGAAGAAATTATGAACAGAACAGCAACTGTCTATGCAGAAAACTCAGAAATCTCTGACACTGAGAAATCTTTAGGGATGTACAAATCAGAAAAAGTAACAACTAATTTGCTTTATTAGTGTATCTGTAAAGGTGACCATCATTGGCAGAGCAGAGATAGTTCCACAGAATCACAGAATTAACCAGGTTGGAAAAGACCTTTGAGATCATCAAGTCTGATGACATTAGAATTTTTTGGTAAGGTATCCCTTGGACAAGTGATGTCTCAAGTGAGCATAAATCCAGAGTGGCAGGAACTGCAGAACTGCTGAGGTAGTCTGCTGCATTTAGTCTTTTTTTTTCCCTTCTTTTTTTTTTCCCTCCCAAAATTAATAATGAATTTTTCCACATGCACCCTACAAAATAAAGATATGTAGACAGCACTGCTTGCCCAAAAGGTGGAGTGGAGAATGAATCTGTTGGATTTATTGTTGTTTGTGCTGCTTTTTTCCATCCTAAAAGATTCCTAGGCAGGATCCATGCCTCCTAACTGAAGCATCCAAAAATCAGTGTTTAAGACTGAGCTCCTCTTTAAGATCTTTCTGCAACCAATGGAAAGAGGTGAGCAAGTGCTGAAGATGAGCTCTCTATGCTCAGCAGCTGCTCAAGGTGTGTTTCATGGTTCATCTTCTAAAGGGGCCATTAAATTTGCAGGCAATAAGAAACACACAACTACACTTACATATAGATCTACACTCTAGATGCCTAGATGAACCCAGATCAAATGTCCCTTTCTATTCTGAAATGCAGCTCAGAGCTGCAAAGAGCACAAGAAGAAAACGAATTAGGATCAAGCACTGCTCTGGAGTGCAGAGCATTTCCCTGCTATGCAAAGTAGCACCTACCCTGAGGACTACAAATGCAGGCTGTGATGTAGAAATGAAGGAATGAACTCAGTCCTGGTTTTGCTGCTGGCATCGTCATCAAAATGAGAATTTCAAATCGAGCTTATGGCTTTATAACATTTGTGCCACGCACAAATACATGATCCTTCCAACTAAATCTGTATTTTTACTTTCTTTCTCTGCATAGTCAGGGCCCTGTCCTGGGGCAGCTTCATTTGCAGAGGCTGAATTTACTCTGATCCCAGGAAGCACTCGGCACCCTCCAGAGGCGACCATCATGAGTGGAAGTCATTCAGTGTGCAAGCAGGTCTAACCCATGCCTTAAGCAGCACTTTGCTACACAAGAAGTGAGCCTTTGCAGTTTGATTCATTCAAAACAAGGACATTAACCTCCCATTGAATGGGAGGGTTGCTTTTGGAGCCGCTGAGAGTTGTCCAGAGATTAAAATTCCTTTCATTTAGGCTAGTACTGACACTGTGACATAGATCCTATTTGGGAACCTCTCAAAGTAGGCAAACTGAGGGTATCAGCATTAGGAGAAGGCCCTCGGGAAGAGGAGGAGATGACAAGTGCCTTTCATGAGGGAATGCTGGAGGAGGCTAAAGCCTTCCAAGAGGACCAGTCAGGTTCAGTGAAAATACCTGTGTTCATTTCCAGAAAAACTAAACATCAGGTGAGCTGGAGGCCAAGGACTGGCAGCTACAATCAAATATGTTTATCTGGTATGTTGTGTGGGTTAACACACTGTTAAACTGTAAGAACAGACATGATGGAGAGGCTCGGACCTGCAAAGTACTGCTGCTGTGTGCAACCTGAAGCTGCACTGAAAAATAGGGAGATGCTAGCAAGTCCTTCTGGCAATGGAAAGGAAGTGTAAAAACTGAAGGGAATGGTGTTGTCAGACCTGAACAACATCGACATTTTGTGACTGAGAATTATTTTCTTCATCTGCACAATAATGCTAACACTTAGAGGAAAAAGCAGCACTGCAGAGGTAGTCATTGCAGATGGAGGAGACTGATTAGCTCCTCTATCTTTTCCACCTGCAAATACAAGATGTACAATACCGCCAATGTGAACTCCATGTGAGGAAGTAAAGGAAATGTGATTACAAGTATTACATCCAAATTGAATTAAAACTGCATTAGAAAACTCAGTTTGCTGCACAGTTCCACGCTACATTTGAAAACGTAATATGCATCTGCTACTGACAGACTTGTAAAAAGAATGTACAGGCTCTCATTTCTAAAACCCTGAGTTTGATCTCTGATGTGCTGATTCACAAACCTACAGAAAACAAGGCAGGAAGTAAAATTACAGACAGATCTCCCCAGCACATAAATAACCACCAGCAGAGCAGTCACGTTGCTTGGTGTTTTTATTTGTCCTTCTTCCAAATACTTACTCTACATTGTAGCCTTAAGCAAAGTTAGTTACTTCAGTTTCTTTTCATATAAAAATCGGATCATGAATGTGATCTTCTTTGCAAAAGGTGACCATAGATAAAATCATTACTGTGGCATGCCAATATTAGTAAGTGTTTTCTGTTGACTAGTGGTCACTGGAACTCTTCTTAGTGCTCTGCTCCTTTATGGCTCAGATTCAAGTGAGTTGCCCTACTCCTGCTGACAGAGAAAAAGAGCATTCCAGGGCTGGAACACAAGCCCTGTGAGGACAGACTGAGGGAACTGGGGTTGTTTAGCCTGGAGGAGTACTGAGGAAGACCTTATAACTCTCTACAACTACCTGAAGGGAGGGGTTGGTCTCTTCTCCTAGGCAATCAGTCACAGAACAAGAGGACACAGTCTCAAGCATTGACAGGGCAGGTTTAGGCTGGATGTCAGGAAGAAGTTCTTCACAGGAGTGATTTGCCATTGGAATGGGCTGCCCAGGGAGGTGGTGGAGTCACTGACTCTGGAGGTGTTTAAAAGGAGAGTGAATGAGGCAATTAGTGCTGTGGTTTAGTTAATTAGAAGGTGTTAGGTGATAGGCTGGACTCGATGATGTTTGAAGGTCTTTTTCAACCTGATTAACTTTGATTCTGTGATAAGCATACATTCAAGCTCACTTGTAAAATGTGGGTTTTGGGTTTTTTTTTTGAGAGGTGTATGCCAAGTATTGGCATATAAAAGGGCAAATTTCTCCTTCCTTTTTTTTTTTGCCATGACTGCTACAAGACAATGACAAAGACTCCTAGACTATGACAGTGTCATGAGTTACTGCCTCTGCCATGAGGGCTCTACATGCCCCATAATTCTCATAAAAGACTGTCTTGTATGCCTAGAACTATCATATAAGCTGGCAAAGTGAGCCATAATAAAATAGTGCATCATTCAATTATTTTCTGCATTATGGTACATCGAGTGGCACCACACAATAAATTGCAAAATAAAGAGCTGGCATGAATGATTATGTAGTTATAAATTAACAATAAAGACTTTAATGCACAGAAAAAAAAACCCAAACAAACAACAACAACAAAACCCCAGCAATCACTTCCAGACTGTGTGTTTTTTTTTTTAAACTTATTTTCAAGTAACAAAACTCAGCTGGCAGCTGTTTATCTAAAGGGGTCACTGTGCTAAAATGTGCTCAGTTTGAAATAATAACTCTAAGCAAAACCCAACAAATTCAAGTCAATAGAGATGTATTTGAAGAACAAAAATCAAAGAAAACAGTCACAGAACCTGACAGTTTCAAAGCAGTCTCCTCCTCATAAGTCCCTTTGCCCTCCAAAACAAACCCAAGGCTATAAAAACCTTCAGGAAAGATTTTCAAAGTCACTGAGCTTTCAGAAGGAAGAAAGGCTCTAAGTGTTCTTCCTGCACTTCAATAAGGAGATTTTCCCAAGATTTTCCACGCTTCAGCCTTTTCTGCAATCACACACCAATTGGCATGGTCAAAGTAAGAATGTGTAATATACAGCTCAAGAATACGATGCTCTGTCAGCTGAGCCAACTTCCCTTCCTTAAAAACATGGTAGTACCTCAGCCAGACCCCACCAGGACCTTTCTGCTGCTGACTCTGTGTGGCTGGGGAGTGTTCAGCGACTGCTTTCTTCAGACTTGAAGAGGCTGTTCTTTTGTTCTGAGCTTGGCAGAAAACTCTTTGTATTGGGTGATGGTCTATTTTAAGTTCTTGTCTGACAGCTAATTCTTTCTGATATGAAATCAGGTCAGGTAAATACACTCTGTTGCAATAGAGAGGAGTATATGCAGCCATAGGGAGCTATATAGTGGCTTGCCCTAATTCTGAATAGCAACTTCTCAAAGCCTTCGAGCAGCATGACATGGGCAGCACAGGTTTAACAGCCACTTCAAAAGCTGTTTTATTTTCGATACTCATTTTGCAGTGGAGAAAAAAGTTTGAAACATATTTCAGAAAGCCATGCTCTCTATTTTCTTCAACTTTTTTTTTCCTTCTGTTAATTCTTTCATCTGAACACATAATTGCGGTATATAATGAGCTATTCTTGGTGCCACTGATCACCCACATCTAATACTGAGTCAAGCAACCTTGAGAACATAAACCATCTCAGAGATTTCTCTAGCACCATGCATGGCAGTTTTTTCTCCCTTCCACAGGATGAGCTCCTTGCTCTCCTGTGTAGCCCTGAAGTTCCATCTAACTTATGACAGGGCCGGTTCAAAGCCATCTCTTTGTCCTTGTGAAGAATTGATTTTTATACTCCGTGTGAGCAAGGCTCACCCAAGGAGCAGGAAGGAGGTGAAGGATTCCAGGGAACAAAGACGTCTTGCTTTTCAAATCTTCTCTAGTTTTGCTCTGTTGCCAACACATACATCATTATCTGGCCTCCCACTCTCAAGATGCGAGCCATCTCTTTTATTAAGCGCTTGCATGCGTCTCTCTTCAGTTGAAAAATGGTGAATTGCTAGAACAGAACAGATAAGGTGAATAAATACCCCTCGAGGCACTAATGAATACAGAGTATAAGGACAGGGACTGGCTCTGACACACTGGCAGCTGGTGGTTTGCACCACAGGAATATATCATTTATCTTCCATTGTGATGCGTGTTATTGTACTACCTCTAACATCTCTAACACTGTACTGTCTCTAGCTCTAAAGAGCTCATAACACATAAAATTTAGGAATGCCAAAACAAGTGATGTATTTCTGATCAGCAATAAACAATGCAACGGTCTCATTTTCTCAGTGAATGGCTGCCACTCGATCAGAGGCAAAGCAACATGGCCCTTTTTCTACCTTTCATAATCACAAAATCACAGAATCAACCACAGAATCTGGACCTCCAGAGATCATTGGGTCCAATTTCCCCTGCCAAAGCAGGATCACCTAGGGTAGCCCACACAGAAACACATCCAGAAGTCTCCAGAGACTTCGCAACATCTCTGGGCAGTATCTTCAAGTACTCCATTATCTCACCATAAAAAAGTGTCTCCTCATGCTGAGGTAGAACCTCCTGTGTTCCAGCTTATACCCATTGTTCCTTATCATATCACTGTGCACCACCAAAAAGAGGCTGTCCTCTTTCTCTTAACACCCACCCCTCAGATGTTTATAGAAGTTGATAAGATACTGTGGTGGTTTGAGGCTAATTGGAATATTTTTATGAGGGCAGTTACTACATATCCCCTCTCAGCTTTCTCTTTTCAGACTAGAAAGCCCCAGTTCTTTCAGTCTTTCTTCATAGGAGAGATGTTCAAGTCCCCCACTCATCCCCATAGCTCTCCATTGGACTCTCTCTAGTAGATGCTCTGTCTTCAGCCTGGAAGAAGCATGGCTGAAAGACTGAGGCTCCAACATCGTTCTTACAACAGCTGTGTTAGCAACTCTGCTGATGATTCCCATTGAAAAAGGACCACACTAAAACTCCCTGCAGATTTTTCCTCTTTTATTGACAGATGTCAGTAACAGAGCAGAAAGCACGAACAGTCACTATGAGATACATTTATACCATCAGCATATGGCTAAAAGACACTTAGTCAACTAGCATATGTCTACTTCTGCTATTAATGAGCATGTATCATGCTTGAGAACTTCCCATACTACACAAACATGTAATGTGGAGAACATCTCATCATTACAATGGTGAAACTCAGGCAGCTCGGCTTTGCTTGAGGCAGAACTGACTTTTAATTTGACTCTCATTTTAATGAGAAGTTTTGCCCTGAAAAGGGCATTTGGTGTCAGGCTTTCAAAGGAATTTTCCCAATGGCAGCTCTGCAGGCTGGCTTCTCCTACCAGACTGGACATCTCCAGAGCAACTCACGGCAGATGTCAAGGTTGGTTTAGGTCTTAGTCCACAGCAGAGGCTCCAGCAATTTTTCAGCTATATCACAGGAATGTTACATGAGAAATAAGAATAAGAAATAGAAATTCTGGAAAGGAAGGGGCACATGTTAAAAATGATGAAATCAAGAAGCAATAGAATTAGTGACATTTATGCAACCTTACTTTTATTTCCCTCATTGGAAATGCCTGTGCCAGTTTGGGCAGATACTTCTACTTGTGTCACTTCAGGTCACAATTACAAAATCGTTTTTGGTTGAGATGTTGAGGTGCTGATTTCCATGTAAAATTACTGATCTTTGAGGGAAAAGAAAATGGTGCAGGCTTTTGATTCTTTCTAGAAACATAACTATAGAAAATGCCAGCAGAAGCCCTGTATGTGCAGCCTCTCTGTGTCTGCCAGGGTAGCCATTCACCATCAGATTCATTTTGCCCCAGAAAAAGAGCCACTTTACAATTAAAAGAACAGCATGCATCCCAGCTGAGGTAGGAAAACACTCTCCCTGCAATGAATGATGCATTCAGAGCCTCAGTGGCAATGAGAGGATCAAAAGGCAAGCTTTGAAGAAATAGGTTAACATTCAGCTGCTCTGCCTGTAGGTTTTACTTATTTGAGATGAACAGAAATAATTTCCAAAAGCTCAGGTCCCCTAGAATGAGTTGAGACATCGACATTGAAAAATTATGGACTTTCTAATTAAAAAGGCATCAAGTATAATTTCACATATTACAGTGTATTAATAAAACCTCACTCTGTTCAAAACTTAAGTCTTGTCAAGATAAATTAGTTCAGGTGATTTTAAAAGCTATGGGTAATGTATTCCATTAAAAAAAGCATAACTCAAGGGAAACAGAGCATCTGCATAGTGCAACACCACACTACCCTGAAATCACAGATTATCGTGTGAATTACTGCACAACTCTTTCTAATCAAAGGCAAACTTGTCAGGCACCGAGACCACCACACAGCCACATTTACCTAAAGCAGGTGGCTCATAAAAAAATGTAATGTCTTTCATTTTCTTGACATTAAATTCCTTTGTATTTAAGCTGAGCAGTCTGCACTGTGCAGTAAAGGTGCTGGTTCAGAGACAGAGTGGCTCACATTAGCTGGCAGTTAGGCACAAACACTCATGGAGGCCTGAGTGCAGCCCAGTGGTGACAAGAGCCTACTTCCCTCTGCTCTAGAAGAAATGATTCAGATCTGCTTCTCCTGCAGCTTCTCTCATATTGACAAGTAGATGGCACTGGGAATGGTATTTCATAGAATCATAGAGTGGTTTGAGTTGGAAGGGACTTTCAAAGATCATTCAGTTCCACTACGCCAGGTTGCTCAATGCCCCATCTAACCTCACCTTGGGCACTTCCAGGGACAGGGCACACACAGCTTCTCTGGGCAACTTCTTCTGGTGTCCTACCATGCTCACTGTGAAAAATATCTTCCTAATATGTAATCTAAATCTACCCTCTACTACTTAAAAAAACATTGGTTCAGTCCTGTCACTACAGGCCCTGGTAAAAAAGTATCTTTCTATCTTTCGTACAAGCCCTGTTTTATCACCAAAAGACTGCAGTAAGGTCTCCATTACCTGGTAAAAAAGTCTCTTTCCATCTTTTGTTCAAGCCCTGTTTTATCTCCAAAAGACTGCAGTAAGGTCTACATTAGCTGGTAAAAATGTCTCTTTCCATCTTTTGTTCAAGCCCCGTTTTAGCAACGACAGACTGCAGTAAGGTCTACACTACCCAGGATTTATCCACAAGTACTTTTCCACTATTTTGAATTGTGCTATTTTGAGCCTAGCTAGAATGTTTTGGTGAGAAGAATTAGATTACAGGCTGTGAAAAGGAGGCAATGGTGATGTCTACTTCACTTATAGGTTTGCTGAGATATATAAGAACAAGAACATAAATATAGATAACAGAGTTGCTTTCTGTCTTTATGAGGCTCAACCTCTCTCTGTAACCTAACCTGCCATCTGTATGACTAATCCATCTGCTTCCTAACCTCCCTGGCTGACCCTCCAATCTACCTTGGACATAAAGCAAAGTCTTGGGTAAGGTAGAGGGGTGGGAGGAAGGTGGAAGGGTGGTTGAGAGCCCCTCCTAGGGACTCAGGTTTCTGGGAGGGGAGTTGTGTTTCTGTATTACCTTTTACCTTGTATATTTCTGCATGTAACTGTATATACTGTAAATATCTGCTTGTGTATTGTGCAAAGCTGTAAATATAAAGCTTCATTCAATTTCCAGAAAAGAAAAAAAAAAGTCCCAGGTTGAGAACCATAGGGTTAAAAAAGTCCTCTGGGGACTAGAAGATTGTTATTCGTGGAGAGATTTTTGCTAACAGGACATGAAATGATAAACATGAGCAACCTGTGCTGGGAAGTGTCCTTGGGAGTTAAGATACCAGGCACTGGGCAGCACCCCCAACATGCAGCTGCAGGGGGTGGAGTGCCAGCTGCAGGTGGGCAGAGTTAGCCAGCCCCAGAGGCTGACCCTCAGGTTGTTATGGTATGCTGACCTATCCATGCCTCACATGTAACCCTGTACCCTCTGTATGTAACCAATCTTGGTGGAGCACGCCTCTTGCAAGAAAGCATATAAGTCTCTGCATCACAAAATAAACGGACTATGACCATCTAACCATGTTGGTGAACAAAGAGTCATTGTACCCAGGTGCTCCACCGGCAGTTATTCCATCCCATAATTCGGCTATCTCTTTATAAACTCACAGCGAGGCCAGCTCGCTCTCCCTTCCTCCTCCTGCCCTGTGTCTGGCAGGAGCCACTTCATCAGGAAGAACATGTAAGCAGTAGGCCTGTTCCAGGGCCTCCAGAGGCTTGTTTAGGCCTCTTGGATGGCAGAGGCATTGGGGGTGGGGGAGGATTGGAGCACTGGGGAGAGTAGATTTAGTTTGGGGTTGGGGGAAAATTCAAGGGGGGTTGCCAGGGATGAGGTAATTGCTTTGTAATGTCCTCTCCGTGTCTCTCGCCAAATAGAATTCTGTATTTTTTATTCCAGTTTCATTTGAGAGCTTCATTTCTGTCATCTGCCTTGAAAAACCACAACATGCATCCAGTCATTAGTTCCACATGTGCAGAGGTTTGACAATTTGACTCTGAAAAACATGGGAAGGTGCAGGGGTGGTTGAGAGCCCCTCCTGGGGACTCAGGTTTCTGGGAGGGGAGTTGTGTTTCTGTATTACCTTTTACCTTGTATATTTCTGTCTATAACTGTATATACTGTAAATATCTGCTTGTATATTGTGCTAGCTGTAAATAAATAGCTTCATTCATATTCCCAGAGCCAGCTGAGTCTAGTCTGGGTGATTTCTAAAGTGTGGGGGGGGTGGGGAACACCCAAACCATCACAACATGAGACTTTTGTTTCACAGCTCTTTGCAGTCAGCAAACCCAAATAACTCAATGTCATCAGCAAAATCTATCCCTAGCCCATTCGTTCAATTTGTAACTGTAAATAACACCCATTTAACAGCTGCCTTACACCTCCACTAAGCGATCAACACCGAGTCTTTCAACACTTTCCACACTCACTTGCTAGCATTTTACCCTTCTGGCTTTCCCTTTTCAATTTCCTTTTGAATGTCTTTCTTTTAGTTAGTAAACTTTTGAAGCTTTTTTGTTCCTAGGAGTTTTGGTTATGGTCCCATTAAATTCAGTGGGAGAATCTGGTTCTGCAGAATTATTGATGTGGGCCTGATGCACTGTCTCAGACTAATCTAATAAGTTGTTTCCCTTTTGTGGGTTTTTAGACTAATCTTTCCAAGAGGCTTCATGCCCCTGTGTATCATTTACACAACCTAGGTATGGATAATTGCTGTTTCTCAGTATTGTGTTTTCTGCCTTCACAGCCTTCGCAGCCTCTGAATAACCTGTGGTCATTTTGCTGAAGTTTATCTGAGTTAGTGATACATCCTGTGCTAGCTTGAAGCAGGGTAGAATGTTTTGGTAAGAAGAACTAGATCATAGGCTGTGAAAGGAAAACAATGGTGATGTCTACTTCCCTTCTTGCTGAAGAAGAAAGGGAAACATTAGATAGCACTCTTGTCATTTTGTCGCACTCTGCCTCGGGCTGCTGGCTGAGCTGCATCTTACTCCCTAACCTCACTTTCCGTTTGGCCTAACCCACCTTTGCTTCTTAACCTCTTGGCTGAACCTCTATTCTTCCTTAGGACTGGGGTAAGGTTGAGAGGGGCAGGGGGAAGGTGAGGGGTGGTTGAGAGCCCTTCCTGGGGACTCAGGTTTCTGGGAGGGGAGTTGTGTTTCTGTATTACTTTTACCTTGTATATTTCTGTATATAACTGTATATACTGTAAATATCTGCTTGTATATTGTGCTAGTTGTAAATAAATAGCTTCATTTATATTCCCAGAGCTGGCTGAGTCTAGTCTGGGTGATTTCTAAAGTGTGGGGGGTGGGTAACACCCAGACCATCACAATCCTTATTCCTACACTGCTGTCCTCTGTAGGTGACTGCTTACTACTGTTTCTACCAGAAGATTATCCATGTGCTTTCTTCCACAGAAGGATATTCAGAGCTTGTTAGCTGTCGTGCCACCTGTGTAATAAAAGCTAGAGAAACCCTGTTAAGTTCAACACAAAAAGGTCTTCACTACTAATATCATGCCAGGACAAGTAGGATTACATTCAACTTTTAAAACATCCAAACAAACCATTACAACATGAACACATGTGGACACAAAAGTATTTGAGGTGAGCACAGATGCTTGTTCAAAACCCCTGGCAGGTCTGTGCAGCAGCGAGGCCTTACTTAATGGATTAAGAGTAGTAATGAATCAAACATACCATTTCATTTTGGCCATATATTCCCTTAGTGCCTAAAAGTCAATCCAAATTATTTCTGTACCAAGTGCTGCTCATTCACACCACTTTTCTTTAAATTCAAAACTGAAAGATGTTCTGTAACTGAAAAATGCATAATGCAGTTGTAGACTTCAAAGGGAGGAGCTGAGGAGGAAAGGAGGACATTTCAATGATTCTTTCTTCCCTTCTTCATTTCATAAGAATATAATTAATTGCTCCTTCTATTAATTTAATACTGTGACTAATCCTACTAAAAGGGTTTATTCAAAACAAGCAGACAATGCAAGATACGTTTTTGTGTCATTCAGCTGTCTTCAGAGAACAAAACTGAAAGCATCAACAACTTTGTCTGATTTTTTTTTTAAAGTCAGTTTCAGAATTAATATTTTAGGTCAGTGACTCAATTTAAACCCCACTAAATGGCAAAAAAAAAAAAAAAAAAAAAAAAAAAATAAAAAAAAATAAAGATGTTTTATCAGAAGTTGCTTTTCTCTGTCAAATTTCTTTTCTGAACTTAAATCCCTTCAGAGACATTTGGAAAGGATCACAGAATCTTTATCATAGAGACTCTTTTGTATGTACACTTCAGATGTCAATTTATCTCTGTCAGCTCTAATAATAGGAACAATTGGAACACATATAGAAGGCATGATTCTAAGATAAATATTATTTTAGTCTCTTCATTATAGTGGTATCAAAAAATTAAAAGGGGAGGAAAAATATCGACACACCAAAGAATTAATTAAAATAATTACTCACTAAACTTCAAACATTATTTCCATTAAAAACTTTTTTTTTCCTATTAAAAACATAACTCTGTAATTACTTAGGTTGGAAAATTTGCTCCTTCCTTTCTTTTCACACATTTATGGTTAGCATTAGCACATGAAGATGCTGCTTTTATAAAGAACATACTTAGGAAATTTAATTAGTGTATTAAAGCCTTGATTCAGGAATATAATTATATGCTTCATTCTAAACATCTGAGTAGCTACACTGGCTTCAGTGGGATCACTTCTGTGATTACATTACAGTTAATTCTGAAACTTTGCTTGTCACAGTAGCATAGAAGTGGCGAAAACTACAGCTAAAACCAGCAAAAGAGGGTAATAAAGTAAGGTCATGTGGAACAGTTCTCATGAAGCCACTTTGCCTGGTGCTCTGAGCTCCCCTCCTCCCAGCCAGAGTGGCATGGCTTTGCCTGGAGCTGCTGCCCCAGTCTCTCCAGTGGCCATATATCTGGGGTTCACCTGATGGGCTCTGAGAACTCTATCTGCCTGCTCTTATGCACCATTTAATCCTGCTTATATACTTCACATCACTCAGTCCCTGCATACAGAGGAAATAATGCAGACAGCTGCTGTCTTTCCTTCCCTTCATTGATATGTTCCTAAGTGCTGGTCTACAGGATTAAGGCTCCCTTTCCACCTCTTTTGGGCATTTTAGCTCCTGGGCTGCTGGTGGTGGCAGTTTTCTCCACCCAGAGCACATGATTGTTGGAGGACTTATGGACATTCCCAACCTCTCTGGCTGAAACCCCTCTCTGGCTGAGGAAGGAAATGTTTTGAGTTCTCATGCTTTCTGGATGAGTACCCTGAAGACTGCTTGGGGTGGTGTGGCTGGAGAGCTGCCTGGCAGAAAGGGATCTGAAGGCTGTAATAGATAGGGAGCTGAATATGAGCCAGCAGTGTGCCCAGGTGGGCAAGAAGGCCAACAGCATCCTGGCTTGTATTAAAATTGCTGTGGCCAGCAAGAGTAAAGAGGTGATTGTTCCCTTGTACTTGGCTTTGGTGAGGCCACACCTTGAGTATTGTGTTCAGTTTTGGGCAATGCAATACAGAGAGATGTGGAGGTGCTAGAGGGGGTCCAGAGAACGAATTCAGTAAGAATGTTTTTTAATTCACTGCCTCTTAAAAGAGAAATAGCTAAATCTCTTAAACAACTAATGCTCTTAAACAAAAATGCAGACAGGAGCCCAGTGAAACAATGGTGTGAATGATAGATAAAGCTGGAAGGTGTCAACCACAGGCTCTGATTGTCCTATGAAACTTCTCTGTGTTGTTAAAAACTTGCAATTACTCACTGAGAAATATGTTTATTATTTGCTTTAATTGGAACACTAGCAGTGGGGAGACCAAAGCTGAGATCAGGGTTTTCAGAGAAGAACCAGAGGTAACTCTGTGGGTCATCTCCTCAAAACCAGAAAATCCCACTATCAATGGCATTTCTCCTCACTCTCTGAGACCTCTTGGGATATGCAGATTTTATTAGCATCTTACACTTCTGTGTTCCATCTGGAAGGAGAGTTCACTGCAGTGAAAGAGGCTGTATTAACATTTGGCAGCAATGGGTTATAGGAAAGTCAATGAATTTATCTCAAAGAGGCCAGGTGGCCTTTACATGAAAATAAATGCAGAAAGGTAGAGGTCATTCACTTTCCAGCTCCAAGGCAGAATGAAATGCTTGGCCCAAATGTGACCCAAATTGGTCTAGCCAGCTCTTAACAGCCTTCTAATACCTAAGGTAAATAACCTTTGCTGCAGGTTCAGATGATTTGGGATTTTTTTCTACCCATCAAATAAAGAACAGCTTTCTGTAAAATCTTTTATGCATTTGAACATTATTGTATTTCCTTCTTTTTTCTTTTTAAATTTTTAATTTTCTTTCTTGACTAACCAAACCAAACCAAACCAAACACTTTTGGCTTCTTCTAACAATGCAGATTTTCTAAATAGCAGTTAATTTTAAATGTCTCCATACCGATGACAAACTTTGTAAGGCAAGGTCCCCACAAGCAGATGTGATATTCCACCTAGGTTCTCAAAAGTACCTAATGAAAGAGGGTGAATCATTCTTCTGCCTTCTATGAAACAGAAGGGCAACAAAGCTGGTGAGGGGCCTGGAGCACAAATCCTATGAGGAGAGGTTGAGGGAGCTGGGCCTGTTTAGCCTGGAGAAGAGGAGGCTCAGGGGTGATCTTATTACTGTCTACAACTACCTGAAGGGGCATTGTAGCCAGGTGGGGGGTGGCCTCTTCTCCCAGGCAACCAGCAATAGAACAAGGGGACACAGTCTCAAGTTGTGCCAGGGTAGGTATGGGCTGGATATTAGGAAGAAGTTCTTCACAGAGAGAGTGATTTCCCATTGGAATGGGCTGCCCAGGGAGGTGGTGGAGGCACCGTCCCTGGGGGTCTTCAAGAAAAGACTGGATGAGGCACTTAGTGCCATGGTCTGGTTGATTGGTTAGGGCTGGGTGCTAGGTTGGACTGGATGATCTTGGAGGTGTCTTCCAACCTGGTTAAAAAAAAACAAACAAAACATACCTGTGCTGGTTTGAGGCTAACTGGAATATTTTAATGAGAGAAATTAGAACAGTCGTTGTGAAAAGAAAATAATGATGAAATCTACATAATTTGTTGGTTTTCTGAGAGAGATAAAAAGCCAAAATGGCAACAATTTGTCTTACTTTGGTCTGGAGTGTTGGATCTATTTGCTTCCTCCTCATTCTTTTCTACTAGTCTTGGCTAACAGAAAACAACATAAGCTTTGCTGATTGTTTTATTCGTCTGTGGAAGTAGAGGGAGAAAGAGGAGGGTAGCTTTGAGCCCTTCTGGGCAGTTTCCTTTGTCCAGGAGGGACTTTTCATTTCTGTATTATTTCTAATTTGTATGTAATTGTAAATACTTATAAATATATTGTGTATGCATGCTTGTAAATTTGGGTTTGTTGTAAATGTATCTTCATCTTACTTCCAAGCCATCTGAGCTAGTCTGGTAAATTCCAGTGATGGTGGTGGTGAAGTTCCTAATCCACGTCAATACCCCAGACAGGCTCTGCTTGGTTTTGCAATAGCATAACACTACTCGCATGTATATGGTCTGTGGTCCATCTTGCATGGACATGATTGCTCATTTGGTTGACTGAATGTTTCCTTCCTGAGCATGGTACATCCCTCTTGTTATTTTCTGTATCTTTCCTTGTTGATTTCAGACAGCTCTCCATCATTTGGATGTCAGATCTCCTCTTCCAAAATAATTTCAGCTCTTCCTATGTAGGAGCTGTTCACAAATCGTTCAGTGAGCTCTCTAGCCCACCATCAAAGTTATTAACTACAATTTTCATAGCAGTAGATGTAGGCTGGGTACCAAGAACATCCCCTTTGAAATATATCCTGATTGGACAGTGAGTCACTGATCTGTTTTGAAAATTGTTTCCCCCCCCCTTATATTCTTAGCTCTATTTACTTATTTTACTTGCAACAATGACACGAGAGTCAAAATATCTCATGTCTTCTTCTGCTACCCTGGCCATTGGGATGATTACCCTGACAGAGACAGAAAGCAGATTAACTTGCTTTGGACAAGCACATGTTGGCTGTTCCCCATGACATTAGTATTCTGTAGGTTTGAATAATTTATCCTATTTAAATGAGATTATTTAAATTATTTATTCTAGTATCTTTGCTTAAGCCTAAGTTAGGCTGCCTTCCTTCTGATGTCCTTTTTCTCTCTTTTGGAAACAAGCATTATGTTTGCTTTCCTTGATAATCTACTAGTTCATAGTAGTTCAAGATTAACTTTGTGATTGTGTAGCCAAGTTTATCTGACTATTCTTTGAGCAAGTTGATATTTCTTTCTTATGGTCTAATTTCCTGTCCTCTCGTTAAAACTCACTTGTTGATGACTACTGCTAGCTTTTTGGAAACACTAAAGAAAAAGACAACTTCCTCTGTCGTCTGTTATTTCTTTTTCATTCCTTTCTGTTTTCCTCTTGCCTCCTGTGCATTTATAAAACCCTATCCTAGTTCTATTTCATGTTATGTTGTAATCATGCTGATTTTGGTTCTTCACATAATCTCTTATAATTGTGGCTGGTCATGAATTTTCTTTAATTAGTTGCTATTTCTGTGGCATTACAGAGTTCCTGATGCTGCCGTATCAGACCTCATTACACTCTCCTTTCCACTGTGACAAATCACTTGCTGTGCCTTTAACATTCATGCAATTTTCTGACCATAGTGACTTTTCACTGGAAAAAGTTTAAAAACTGATTGTAATCCCAAACAACCCTTAGGGAAAAGAGGATATAGGAGCCATGGCAGGTAGTGCTGATGTACCTATCGTAATACCATAGACTCACTGAATGGTTTGGATTAGAAAGGACTCTAAAGATCATCTAGTCACAGAATCACAGAATGTTGGTCTGGAAGGGACCTCAAAAGATCATCTGGTCCAACTCTCCTGCAAACTAGAATCACACAGGAACTCAACCAGGTGGGTTTTGAGTATCTCCAGAGAGGGAGACTCCACAACCCACCCTGTGCAGCCTATTCCAGTGTTCTGTCACCCTCACAGTGAAAAAATTCCTCTTCATGTTTACATGAAACTTCCTATGTCTCAGTTTCCACCCATTGCCCCTTGTCCTGTCAGCGTGCATCACCGAGAAGAGCCTGGCTCCATCCTGCTGGCACTCACCCTGTACATATCTGTAAATATTGATCAGGTCACCTCTCAGTCTCCTCTTCTCCAAGCTAAAAAGCCACAGCTCCCTCAGTCTCTCATAGTAAGAGGAATGTTCCATTCCCTTAATCATCTTTGTGGCTCTGAGCTGGACTCTACCAAGCAGTTCTATGTCTTTCTTGAACTGAAGGGCCCAGAACTGGACACAGTATTCCAGATGCATGCTCACTAGGACAGAGTAGAGGGACAGAGGATCCTCTCTTGAACTAATAGCCACGGCTCTTCTAATACACCCCAGAATGGCATTGGCCTTTTTGGCTACAAGAGCATACTGCTGGCTCATGGTCAGCCTGCCATCCACTAGGACTTCCAGATCCTCTTCCTCTCCACTGCCTTCCAACAGGTTACTCCCCAACTTATACTGATACCTGGGGTTGTTCTTTTCCGGATGCAAGACTCTACAGTTGGCCTTGTTGAATTTAATTAGATTTCTCCCTGCCCAACCCAATCCAAACCCTCCTGTCACGGGCAGAGACACCTTCCACCAGACTGCTGCTCAAAGCCCACCCAGCTTGGCCTTGAACACTTCCAAGGATGGGGCATAAACAACCTCTCTGGGCAACCTGTTCCAGTGCTTCACAATCCTCACAGTAAAGAACGTCTTTGCATCTAATCTCAGTCTACTCTCTTTCAGTTTAAGGCCATCATCCCGTGTCCTGTTACTACAAGCCCTTGTAAAAAGTCTCTCTCTAGCTTCTTGTAGCCCCTCTTTAGGTGCTGGAAGGCTGTTATAAGGTCTCCCTGGAGCCTGATTTTCTCTATGCTGAACAAACCCAAACTCTTAGCTGGTTGTCACAGAAGAGGTGTAGCAGGCCTCTGATCATATTCATGGCCCTCCTTTGGACTCAGTTCAACAGGTCCATGCCCTTCTTAGGACGGGGAGTCCAGAGATGAATGCAATACTCCAGGTGGGCTCTCATAAGAGCAGAGTGGAAGGGAAGAATCATCTCCCTTGACCTGCTGACTACACTGCTTTTGATGCAGCCCAGGATACAGTTGGCTTTTTAGGCTGCAAGCACTTGTTGTGGGATCATGCTGACTGTCCAATCAATTCACACCTCCAAGTCCTACTCTGTAAAGCTGCTCTAAATCTACTCATCACCCAACTTGTATTTGTGGTTTGGACTGTCTTGACCCACTTGTGGGACCTGGCACTTGGCCTCGTTGAACCTCACAAAGTTTGTATGGGCTCACCTCTCAAGCCAGGCAAGGTTCCGCTGTATGGCATTCCTTCCTTCCAGTGTGTTAATATCACCACACAGCTTGGCATCATCAGCAAACTTGATGAGGGTGCATTCAATCCCATTGTCCTTGTTGCTGACAAAGATGTTAAACAGAGCCAGTCCCAATGCTAAGCCTCGAGGAGCACCACTTGGCATTGGTCTCCACTCAGATGTCAAACCATTGACATTTTTTGAGTGTGAACAAGGAGACAATTCCTTATCCACCACGTGGTCCACCCATCAAATCCATGTCTTCCCAGTTTAAAGACAAGAATGTCATGTGGCACAATGTCAAATGTTTTGCACAAGTCCAGGTAGATGGCATTGGTTAATCTTCCCTTATCCACCAACAGTGGAAGTAGAAGGCCACGAAATTTGCTAAGTGTGATTGCCCTTAGTAAACCCATGTTGGCTGTTACAAATCACCTTCTTATCTTCCATATGCCTTAGCACAGTTTCCAGAAGGATTTGCTCTGTGGTCATCCATCCTCATAAGCACAAAACTGATTGTGCTAGCTGATGAACCATGAAGCATTAGACTAAAAAACAATGTTTGGTAAGTTTGTTTCTATCTTCTTCCTGACAGAGCCAACAATTCAAATTTCCACCATGTGACAAGGCACAAACAGAGCTCTCCTCTCCTGGTTTGCACATAGTAGTTTAGATGTCTTGGACTAGGATAAATCTCAGCTCACATCCATGTGACTTACTCATTTTGCAGTTTTTCACAGAGTTTTCAGTAATATGCATTTCTCATGATTATATAGATGAATCTAGTGTACACAACCCAAAATAATCTGTTGGTCACTGAAAAGGCTGCAATCCCAGCCTAAGTGGTTTAGACTCTTTAAAGATGTGGCCTATAGACACTGGCAGCATGCAGAACTTACCAGCAATGGACAGGACAGTATGAAAGCACTCACTTCAATAAGGCAGCCCCAGCTATGGCATACCATTACTGCATGGCTTTCATCTTGTGCTGATTCCACCAACGGGAAAGAGCAGTCACAGCCCAGTTTATAGACTTGAGAGTTGATGTGAAAGTATTTTCCATTTCTACAGCCTGAAGAAATAATGAGGAAGAGAAAGAAAGGCAGACATTTGGTGTCTGTACAAAAGAAAATGTGTTCCTGACATAAGCCATGATGTATGCCCTTGGCTGACCTAATAGCTTGAAATTCTCCACCTGTTTTAGAGGAGTTCACAATTGCAATGGAATTCAGGTTATATTTTACCATCACAGTACAATGAGCATAGACTGCTCCTTTCTGTCTAGCAGGCTCTCTGCTGCATGACAGGAGGTGTTCAAATGGGACTGCTAGAGAGCATTTACCTTGGCCTTTCCACCACATAAGGAATCAAAAATATTTATAGTAATGATGCTACTGCACTTCTGCTTGTAATAGACTGAAAATGGTAAGTGAAAGCACTATGTAGTGAGGATCACTGAATTATTCCTGTGTGTTGAAATGCTGATAGACAAACTGGACTGCTAAGTAATTAAGTCACTATTAGACCAAGCCATTAAACCCATTGTTTGCTGTTTTAACTGCTGATAATTGCTGTCACCATGACAACAGTGAAGTTTCTTTTTCTGGTATCTCTGCACAGTTTCCTTTTCATAATGGAGCCTGCACCAGGGAAATTTACATTTTCCCAAACTGGAATACTTCTTGTGCTGAAATAAAGGCAGACATCTTTGGACAAGAACGATTTTAATGGTGGCAGTGAAACAGATCTTACCTAAATTTTTGATAATTTGTTTGCAGAATTATCTGGGTCTTAGCATAAAGTGCACCTTCAAGTAGATTACTAATTTTGAAAACTTGCTTTCTCACTCACTTGTATGATAAAAATCACAGTTCAGACTAAGAGCAGGGAAAGTAAATGCATTGGGTTAGCATAATACCCTGTACCATGTACAGACCTTAATTCACATCCTATTTATGGCAATGCTTACATCAAACACTAAGATCAGGTCAGAGCCCAGATTTTCTCTCTCATTTTTCTCCAGTTATTTTGCAGCCTTCCAAACATTTAAGTCTCTATATTTAGGTGACTGCCACTCCATAGCACCTATTCTGAAACCCTGTGTGGGCCTCTATGCTCAGTAAGGAGCCTCCCAGTCTCAACAATCTGTTATGCCTTTTGAATGGGAGATGAATCACTGCAGAGCTGCAGATACAAGTTTCCTCTTAACTGCCTGTCCAATACTAGCTGCTGGTCCCATCTCCCTGCAGTGAAGACAGAAGCTGGAGTTCTCTCTGTCCTTCCCATGCCTGACTTCTGCACCAGCTGAGAAGTGGTGCTGTGAAATGGTGCCACCACTTGGCTTATATTTGACTTTATTTTCCAAGAAGCAGAAAGAAGACTACCTTGGAGTTGTCATTGGAAGACAACTCTAGGACTTTTTCCACTTTTGGAGGGAAGAGAGCCAAAAAGCAACTATTAAATACATTTCCTCTAATCTGGCACCAAAGGCTGCTTCCCAGGGATGGAGGCACAGAGAGCCCTACAGGTAGACTCCAGTTCTGCACAGCAGCACCACTCATGTCAATTGTGTTTCCACAAAACTAATCTCTGGCCATGGACACCAGTGTTTCAGCAGCCCCTGCAGGCCAAAATCCAGGAGCCAAGCCTGATCTTAAATTACAGGGCTAAGAGAGTCCCGAGTCTGTGACATTGGTAGAAACTCAATGTGCTGCCTCTTTGTATGCATTGTATTTGTTCACACTGAAAGCCCTGCAACATCTGCCATGATTTGGCAGGAACATAGTTCCCATCATTTAGACTTGAATAAACTGGGAAAAGTCTATGGTAAAGTTTGAATGACACCCAAAAAGTTAGTGTTGGTTAGGCCAACAGTACTCTTTCTCTTTCATAAATGTTCCTATGCTATAGTAGGGAGACTACACATACCTATTGCTGTGAAAGATTACAGTGTTAAATGACTATTTAGAGGTCTAGCCTAAGCATGTAGAAATGATGAGCCAGCATGCAGCCAGCTGAAGCAGGTACAGAGGATTCTCTTCTACCTTTCCAACACTCTCAAACCTTCACAGAACTGAAACTGTCACATATTTTACCCCAGAGCACTCAGGATAGTGGCTTGAAACTGACAACACACAGTACATGTTGTAAGGGCTAAACAAGATTTCAAATTCAGAATTATCATACCAACATGTAGCATCCACTAAAACATCTTAATAAATTTAGCTTCAGTTTAGTGCTTCAGTTTAGCTGACCTACTTTCACCTATTGTGAAAAGTCAAATTGTCTTCATATACTTTATGAATGGTGGGGTAAGGTAGGAGGCAAATTTCAACTCCCCAGTTTGATCCACAAGCTCCAAACTCTTCTGCTATGAATATTGCTTGATATAAAGAGACAACATACTTAGACTGTCATTATCAGTCTGATAAAGAGCTCAACTCACCAATGTCAGCAACCAGGCTGCCTGGTTCCTGCTCTGAAATGAACTCCTGCACCTTTGGCTGTGCCCTGTAGCTTGCATCATTGAAGTAAGGAGCAATTTTCTCATATACACTTTGAATGTGGTCCCTCTTGAGCTGGCTTGCCTCTTTCTCCACCACCAAGACTATGCTAGCTCATTGAAGTATGCTAAGTGATATGACAATATTTAGGAAACAGCATTTCCAAATACTTTGTTGCTATTAAAAGGAAATTGCTGAGGCTTTTAAAGGAATATTCTATGATAGGCTCCACTCATACGCTGAAACAACTCCACACAGAATAACTTGTCCTCTGAAGCAAATATATCAATGACAGCACTTTGCCCAGGATCCCTGTATTGTAGGCTGTTCATTAACCTTACTCCTGATGCAGTCCTTATATTGGCCTTATTTTCCAGCCCATAAGCATTTAAAATCCCAGCAAGCCAAAAGACTTCTGTGACTTCCTAGGCCAATTACATAAAGAGAAACATTAGAGCAGACTTATCCCAAATTTGATCCCACAGTAACGACAAGAAACTAAGTCTAGAGAGACTTTGGTTACGTCATAAAGAATCATAGAATCATAGAATCAAGCAGGTTGGAAGAGACCTTCAAGATCATCCAGTCCAACCTAGCACCCAGCCCTATCCAGTCAACTAGACCATGGCACTAATTGTTCTAGGATTAAATCCTGTAGCCCTTGATGTCATATTGGATATTCACTCAGCATCATTGGGAAATTGCCCAGACTGCAAGTTTTTCGCATATTCTGCCTAGCTCAAAGTGATGACAAGTACTGGAATAGAGTGAAGAAATTCTTTGGAAGATCATCACTGTTCTCTTCATGATATGTGTTGCTGAATAGCAGCCACTTTAAAAACACAGATAATCATAAAAAAGACAACAAACTTGAATTGTCTTCGTTAGTCTCTCCTGCACTGCACTGCAGATCTTTTTAGCTTCTAGTGAGATTAAAGCCATTACCTCACAAGCACTTAGAGAGGTGCTTAACTCAGTGTGTGCAAACAATACCACTGACTGCATCATGTGGGAATATTCCAGGCAGAGAGTTCAGCAGGTGCATCAGCACGTACAAGACTGCCTCTCTGAGGCAGAAGGATTTTTTGGATTGTTCTTCTTTAAAATCAAACTCTGCTGTAGAAGCTGGTTTTTAAAAACTACCTTCAGAAAAACCCTGTTTGAAATAGCTGAAGTGCTCTACTGGGGATCGTTTCAAAAGGCAGCTGATGTACTATCAAATATACAGGAAAAGGCAGAACAGGGGAAAGAGAAGGAGAGGGGAATTGTTCTTTGGAAAAGCAACAATATAATTTCAGAGCTTTGCTATTGCTTCGTTTGACAAGAGGAAATAATAACTGGTGAAGTGATGTAAGATCACAGGAGTGAAGAGAACAAAACTGTTTCCATTTAACTCTAGGCTTACTCTCAGCATGGCTCACTTAGGCAGAGGGACAGATTGAAAGTTGCTACCACCTTGAGACACGTAATTATGAAATAAAAAAGGTGGTGCATATGAAAGCATCTAGGAAGAGAAACCACATAGTAACACACCCTTTCAAACTAAGGCAAACAAATGTTAAAGTTAAGTAAACCCATCCTGACTTCTCTGAAAAGCACTATCTCCTCTGCAACAGACACGCACACACACAAAGATATATTAATGTTACAGGTGAATAGAATTAGGAAAGACATTGTATCTTCTGTTTTAAAATGGTAGCTTCAAGTGTGGAGGAAGTAGTCTGGACTCTGAAATGTAAAAATCCAGTTCTGCAAGGCACTATTGAAATATATTTTCTGTAAGGTTCTTGTAAGAAAGTAACCCTTTGTGGGGGAAGCTGAGGGAAGAGAGCGGTCACACCAGTCCCCAGCAACTAGCAGCAGTCATGCTCTGGACATTTCTGCCTAAAGGAGTCCAACAAATGCCCATCCCCTGCTCTTATGAAGACATAAACCACACAATGCTTGTCAGCACTCCATTTGATGCTTTTAGTACGACAGACTGAAATCCATGTGAAATACAGTGCACCAGAGTAAGAGACAAGAGAGATTTTAAGGGCATAACCATTTAGATTGGTAAGCAAAAATGTTCAGCCAATCCTAAAAAAGTTGGCTACAAGCCACATTGCAGAAGAAAAACAAATGCAAAAAGCAAGCAGGAATACCCATTGATCTTGCCCAGGTTAAATAATTTCTAGGGGATTTGCTCAGGTTCAAGCATGATTTATGCACACCAGTCTGAACCTCAAGGACTTTCTAGTTTCTCCCTCACCCCCAACATCCTTTCTTTAGTCATAGGAAAAGCCATAAAATAACTTGGAAATAAAGCTGTGCATCAGTACAAAATCCAACCAAGCAAAAAAAGTCTGGTGCCCAACACAAAACTGGATACTCTGTGCTGCAGATGTCATACAATGAATGGCATTTTACATTGGTATGGTTTGCTTACTTGCGTAACAAAGGCTTTGGAGAATGCAGACAGCCTCTTTGGAGCACATTCACCCCTACCTTTATGCAAATGAACCCCCCCCAAACAATGAATTATTCAACTGGGGCTGGTGGAAAGGCAAGAAGAGGTACAGCTCAGCCTGGCTACCTTTCACCTAATCTTAAGGTAAATTTGACACAACTTGATTGGAAGTAAAGTTAAATTTGAGTTTAAACACCATTAAAAACTTCTAAATTCGTAAGTGATTATTAGCTCCCTGAGCACTCTGAAACCTCTCTTTGTGCAGGATGTGAGCGTCTTGCTGGCTGTGCCTCATGCTTTGGGGATCCCTGATACTCCACATCATCACTCTCCAGGGGTACTATAGGCAGCTGGTGAAGAGGGCTCTGGCTCCAACATCCAGAGCAGGAGCTCATCCTCTGGCTGCAGTATGGTGACTTCTGCTGTTGTTAAGGACCTTACATTTCTCTTTGAATTTAAAAAGAATTTCTTTGGGAGGAGAATAGGCTTTCTAACTCTAAGCTCAAGGCTAGACCATGGCACCAAGTGATTTCATTCTTTGGGTAATACCCAATGATGTCAATTTAACTCAGCTGTTCTGTGGTTCATCCTAGTATGGGAGGATAAACTGAATTGGTAATCAGCTGCTTTTGACTGGAAGAGTCTTCTGGAAGGAGGTGTGGTCAGAGAGTTCCCAGATGTAATGAATAATTCCTCATTATAAAAACTACTCATGCTTTCCCTTTGCCCCTGAGCACTTGCAGCTGTGGAGGCAGCCGCAGGACCAGGCTGCCTGGGGCTGTGCAGCATCTCCTGCCAAGCTCAGCCTGGTGAGCAAAAAGCAGTTCCACCAAGGCCTTTCCAGAGCCCTGTGCACACGGGCCATGCTGTGGAAGAGCTGGTGGGAGCACAGGAGAAATAGGGCAGGCTCAGAGATGCATTCTAGTGACAGTACACTCTCCCTGCTGCCAGCCAGATAGACAAAAATGGAGCTAGGCTTCTTCAGAAATAGGATTAGTCTAAGTCTTTCTGTAATTAGTGCCAGAAAATGACATAACAGCTAACCTATCATAGCTGAAAATCCAAACCAACAACTCCAGGAGCACACTATTTCTAATACCTATAAAATGGACAGGAATGCTTTCCTCCCCTTGGTTAAATGAGTATTTTTGTGATGAAGCACTTGGAAAGCTGCTTAACTCCCTCTCCCTCCACCATCATCATTCCCATTTTACAAACATTATGTTGTGGTTGTGCTGAAATAGCTTTTCTGTTAAGTGTCTAATTGGAGTGTGAAACTACAAATATTCAGCTGGACCTTGGTAGGTTTATTCTTTCACTGGCAAGAGCAGGCACAACAGGAGCATTTGTGACAGACCAAGAGTCTCTACCCATGTGGAGCTTACAAGAACAGGAGAGGGAGAACCGTAACATTTGCCTTAAAGCTCTTGAATAATGATTCCCATGAGGCGTCAGGATCTGGTAACAGGCTGACTAACAGAAGGGGGAAATGCAATGTGGGGCACAGAGAGACTAGGAGGAAAGGAAAAAAGAAAGAAGCTAGATGGAAAAAAAATGATAAAAGGGAATTTTATGAATAATAGAGATGGAAACTGAAGGGCAAGGAAAGACATGGAAAGGAGAAAAAAAAACCAACAACAACAACAAAAAACCCAAACCCACAACACAACAAAAACCAAAATCAAACCCACAACACAAAACCCCCCCAAACCTAAAAAAAAAACAAAAAACCAAACCCAAACCACCAACCCAAAAACCCAGAAAATGAAGAGAGGATAAAAAAGCAAAAATATGTAGAGGAAACTCCAGGTTAGTGTTTTAATTTGTTGGCCTCACTGCATTTTTTCCAGACACCATCATGCATGGGCACAGCATCACAACTTGACAGTTAATCAGCCATTTGGGGATTCCTCATGGTACTATGTTAATATTACAAACTGCAGTGAAACCTTCCCACAGCCTTCTAGTTTCTGCAGCATGTCCTATTGACTTTATGCTCACCCTTTTAAAAGGCTGAGCTGCAGCAGAGCTGCATCTCTTCCAACCTTCATAAAGTCACCAGCAGCCATATCATAAGGTCAGTACCTGGCCTTCTGAATTCTCCCTGTGCTGCAGGTGCTGCTAGGGATGGAGTTACATGCAGAAGAGAAGGAGGTAGGCAAAAGTAGCAAGGAAGGATGGTACTTGTGAGACTGCACCAGCACTCAGAATGAAATGCAAGTTTTGGAAAACATGCCAGTGGAGCAAGTTCACTTAGTCTGGGGAATTAATCCTCACAAACTGCCAATAACCAATGCTCTTCTCAATGCTGCAGGAGGCGGCAGAGAAGCCCACCTGAAAAGGCTCGTTGTATTTTAAAGGGAAATTGAGGGTAAAGATAATTCCAGAGGGGAGATGGTGGTGCTTTCTGGGTATCCTTATAGAAAGCTGGAGAGTGGAGCCTGATCTGTAGTGGTGGAGTCTGGAGTGTAATCAGCCAGTAGGGCTGGATGCAATGGGAGAACTTTGTGGCCCTTCGGGTTTAAGAAATTGCTGCACCATGGGAGGCCTGATCTACACACTGGCACTGTTTGTCACTTTCAAGGATTGAACTTTGGGTCCCCCACCCCCACCCCTCCCACCCCCATGCCCTGCAAAAAAATAGTGTTACCAGCTCTGTAATGGAGTGAAAACTTGTTTTGGGAATCTGGGATACCTGATTATCCACTTTGCCTTAGGTTTCAGTTCTTGGACTTCTGTTTTGTTTTTATGTTGGCTGCATTAACCTGATTAATTCAGCCACAACCAACTGCTAAGATTCTCCTCTACCTATCTTTGTTGGCTTCACAGATGTACAGAAGATTTCCTTGTCCTCACTAGCTCAGACTGCAATGACAGTCTGCTGGTGCCAACCCTTTGGAGGTGTAGCACTGCAATCCATCTTTTCCTAGGAAGGATTTGCAATTCTCTTAACCAAACAAAATGTATAAAAGGACAACATCCATCTAACAGCAAAAGAGGCATATTTAGATCCTGAAAAACAGAAAAGCAGCTTTCTTCTAATCCTAATGTGGAAAGAAAAGGAACTTCACACTGGTGTGGGAGTGGAACATCTTCCTTACAAGGAGAGACTGAGAGAGCTGGGGCTCTTTTGTTTGGAGAGGAGGAGACTGAGGGGTGACCTCATTGATGTTTATAAATATGTAAAGGGTGAGTGCCAAAGGAATGGAGCCAGGATCACCTTGGTGATGCCCAATGACAGGACAAGGGGCAGTGAGTGGAAGTTGAGGCATAGGAAGTTCCATGTAAACATGAGGAGGAATTTCTTCACAATGAGGGTGACAAAACACTGGAACAGGCTGCCCAGGGGTGTTGTGGAGCCTCCCTCTCTGGAGGTATTCAAGACCCGCCTGGATGTGTTCCTGTATGATCTGGTCTAGGTGATCGTGCTCTGGCAGGGGGGTTGGACTAGATGATCTTTTGAAGTCACTTCCATCCCCTAACATTCTGTGTTTCTGTGTTTGAAAAACTATTGATGGAGTGAAGATGTCACCTCTAGAGTCCGTGCTGTTGTGCCAGTTACAGCTTAGTCTCCTCAGCTGACAATTGTTATGCAAAATTCATGTCCAATTCATCTGATACACGAGGAGAATTTTTACAAGCACATGTTGGCAACAGCTATGAGCAATAAACTAAGCTTACATCACCATCATACTGTGACATGGATCTGTCTCTGGAAGAGGGGCTTAAGTAACAAAAATTCCCTTGGAGACACATCTGCACATCCCAGAGAGTGTATCAGCCTAAATGGAGGCAGAGGAAAATTCCTTCAATGAACAAAACTACCCCTGCAAACTGTGTTTTGGCAAATTTGCTGTCCACAAGTGCATCCTTTTCATAGTTTAGGAAATAATCTTTTAAAATTATTATAATGTTTGTCTGTATCATGACACTGAGGCAGCCTGTCAGTGACAGCTACATCACAAAACACAGGTGAAGTTGAAGGCAGCCCAGGCTGCAGCAATCAGGCACTAGTGCAGTTCACTCTCCTAAGGGGTATGAAGCCCATGAGAAGCACAGTTAGAACTCTACATTTTAGGAAAGCAAACTTACAGCTCTTTAAGGAGTTAGTAAATAGGACCCCATGGGAAATGGCCCTCAGGGACAAGGAGACAGAAGAGATCTGGAGATCTTTAAGGATGTTTTCTATAGAGCACAAGAGATCTCAATCCCCATGTGTAAGAAATCAGGCAAGAAAGGCAAGAGACCACCATGACTGAGTCATGTCCTCCTGGTCAAACTAAATGGCAAGTTGGGATCATACAGGAAATGGAAGAAGAGACAGACATCCTGGAAGTATAGGGACAATGCCTGGTTGCATAAGAATGAGGTCAGGAAGGCCAAGAAACAGCTGGAACTGCACTTGTCAAGGGATGTAAAGAAAAACAAGAAAGACTTCTACAAATACACAAACCAGAAAAAGGAAGGTTAAAGAAAGCAAACCTCCTCTGATGAGCAATAGTGGGGAACTAGTATCAATGGGCAAGGCAAAAGCTGAGATTCTTAACAGCTCTTTTGCTCATTTTTCACTGGCAACCTCTCTCCTCATGGTGCTCATGTTGATGGCCCACAGGATGGAGACCAGGGAGACAAAGTCCCTCCCACTGTAGAGTGAAGACAAGGTGTGTGCTCATCTGAGGCACCTGAAGATATACACGTCCATGGACCTGATGAGATGCATCTCAGAATGCTGAGGGAATTATCTTATGTAGTTGCCAAGGCACTCTCTATGGCATTTGAAAAGTCCTGGCAGTCAGGTGAAGTCCCTTGGGACTGGAAGAAAGGAAACATTACACTCATTTTTAAAAAGGATATAAAGGAGGACCCTGAGGCCACCATTCTGTCAGCTTCACCCTTTTGCCTGGGAAGACCATGGAACAGATCCTCCTAGATGCCTACATATGGAGGACAGTGAGATGATTCAAGACAGCCAGTGTGGCTCTGCTAGGGACAAATGCTGCCTGACCAACTTAGTGGCTTTCTATGATAAAGTGACTGTGTCAGTAGATAAAGGATGACCTCTGGATGTGATGTATCTGGACTTCTGCAAGGCCTTTGGCATACTCCCCCACAACATCCTAACTGCCCAGTTGGAGAGATAAGGATCTGATGGGTGGACTGTTCAGTGGAATTGGCTGGATGGTTGGTCACATCTAGAGGGTAGTTCTCAATGGCTTGATGTCCAGAGGACCCCTCAGGGTCCATACTGGGACCTGTGCTGCTTAACATTTTGAGCAATGGTATAGACAGTGAGATTGAGTGCACCACCAGCAAGTTTGCAGGTGACACCAAGCTGAGTGGTGCTGTTGATACACCGAATGGACAGGATGTCATCCAGAGGGATCTGGACAAGCTGGAGAGGTGAGCCCAGGTGAAGCTCATGAGGTTCAGCAAGAGCAAGTGCAGGGTTCTGCATCTGGGCTGGAACAATTCTCACTATCAATACAGACTGGGGGTGAGGTGATAGAAAGCAGTCCTGTGGAAAAGGACTTGAGGTCCTGATGGATGAGAAGCCGAACACGAGCAGACAGTGTGAGCTTGCAGCCCAGAAGGCAAATTGCATCCTGGGCTGTATGAAAAGCAGCATTGCCAGCAGAACTAGAGAGATGATTCTGTCACTTTGCTCTGCCCTGATGAGACCTTACCTGGAGTACTGAGTCCAGGTCTGGAACCCTCAATATAGGAAAGATGTGGACCTGATGGAGTGGGTCCAGAGAAGGGCCACGAGAATGATCAGGGGGTTGGAGCAACTCTGCTACAAAGACAGGCTGAGGGAGCTGGGATTGTCCAGCCTGGAGAAGAGGAGGCTCTGGGGGGACCTAAGAGCAGCCCTCCAGTACCTGAGGGGGGCCTACAAGAAGGAAGGAGAGAAACTGTTTATGAAGGCCTGTGGTGATAGGGCAAGGGGCAATGGTTTCAAACTAGAGAAGAGCAGACTGACATTGTGTGTTAGGAGCAGGTTCTTCACCATGGGGGTAGTGGAACATGTTGCTCAGGCAGGTGGTTGGGGCCTCATCCATGGAGATACTCAAAGTGAGGCTTGACAAAGCTCTGGGCAACCTGATGTAGTTGAAGACTAGATGACCTTCAGAGCTTCTTTCCAACTCATCCAGGCCATTCTGTGATTCTATCAGTGACACAGCTCATGTCTGTTACATGCGAATCCATAAAATCCACACTTGATGATTTTCTCCTATCCAAGAATAAGACACATCGGAGAGAGTGAAACAGTAATTGGATTATGCTGGATGGAATGTTTTAGTGTTACATTATACCATTATAAAATTGACATGGTTATACAAATGGAAAGCATAAAATCAAAAGTATTAAACTGAAGTTCTTGTAAATTTAGTACTTCCCTCTCCCTGCTTCAGAGGCCTTGGGAAAAAAAAGTATTCCTGTAAGATGCATTATGGACAAATCCTCTTTGCCAAGCCTGGCAAGGAACTGTACCTGGGAACAAAGAGGAGTAAAGATTTCTAGCACTCTGCTTAAGGTTTTATGCATACAATTTCCATTAATAGAGCTAATATTTACACTCAGAATTTCAACCTTGAAGAAGATAGATAAAAGTTTATGAAAAAAAAAAGCAATAACCACTGAATTGCATTTTCATTTTCAATGTTTTATTTAAAGAGTTATTTAAGGGGAAGAAAATAATAAGATGAGCCTCTGGCCACTGAAGACTGAATAATTTTATAGATGTAGATGCAGTTAGTCAGCTGAACAAAACAGTACATGACACTGTTTTACAGTTCAAGGACTGATGGGAGCACAGACATCATGAGAAATGATTTCCGGTGTGTAACTTTATGTTTAATAACAAGAAACAAAACAAAACAAAAAAAACCCAACCAAAAAAAGAGCAAAAAATACAAACTATGGAGTAAGGCAAATATTTTGACTCAGTGAGCTGATGCAACGAGGATTCCTAAAAAAACCCCAATAATTAAAAATCAATTATCTATGGAATTTTCAGAGAAAAATATGGTTTATTGCATCCAGTTCTGGGCCACTCAATTCAAGAGAGATGTTGAAATACTGGAATATGTCCAGAGAAGGGTAACAAAGCTGGTGAAGGGCCTGGAACACAGCCCTATAAGAAGAGGCTGAGGGAGCTGGGGTTGTTTAGCCTGGAGAAGAGGAGGCTCAGGGCTGACCTCATTGCTGTCTACAACTACCTGAAGGGAGGTTGTAGCCAGGTGGGGGTCGATCTCTGTTGCAACCAGCAACAGAACAAGGGGACACAGTCTCAAGTTGTGCTGGAGGAGGCATAGGCTGGATGTTAGGAGGAAGTTCATGACAGAGTGATTTGCCATTGGAATGGGCTGCCCAGGGAGGTGGTGGAGTCACCATCCCTGGAGGTGTTCAAGAAAAGACTGAATGAGGCACTTAGTGCCATGGTCTAGTTGACTGGCGAGGGCTGGGCAATAGGTTGGACTGGATGATCTTGGAGGTCTCTTCCAACCTGGTTGATTTTATTCTATTCTAAATCTATTCTATACAAAAAAACTACCCAAAACACTCAGGTAATTCTCTGAATGTAAACCAGTACCAGGCTTTGTGATAAGCAGCAAGCAAACAGAAGAGATGAAACTATCTGAACACGGAGCTGTAACACTTACACTAGAATTAACCAGGTAGGTTTCTGTAGCAGTGCACTGCCATGCTATCTTAATATAAGTAAGCCTGAATAAACTGCTTACACATTTTAAGGCTGAAAAGTCTGATAATCCATTCACTGTGGCCAATTATATGGCCATGGAAATGCTGGGAATTACATATGTTTATACTACCTGAATCCCCATGCTTTCAAGCTCGGGTTAATAGATGTGGAAAGTTTTTACTCTTTTTCCCATCCTCACAGACCCTACAGTTCCATCAATGACACTGAATTAAGACAGATTTAATAAGAGGATCTGAAGAGCCCATAAATAGGCTTGCATAGGTTTTATTTAATATGGAACATGAGTACATCTCCCATGGTGAAGCTTTTTTCAAGGCACCACTTAAGCATCACATCTCAATATTTTTGCCAGTTGCTTTGGAGTAAATGAAGTGATGTTGTGGAAAAGTGGGACTGGCAGTCTATATAACTCTTACAAATATATGTGAAATACACTGGCCTTCATGTGGACCCCAGCATGCAAGAGGATAGCAGAGTGTGAGTAATGCAGATGGACTTGTGAGATTCCGTACTGGCATTTTGTTACACTCTTTTATTCCTTTCTCCTCCTCATCTTGGGCTCAAGGCAGCAACAAAAGATGTGTTAGAATGCTTGTTTGCATGGGAACACTTCAAGTGTCTTCACTAATGCACCTCACAATGAACTAGACAGGAAAATATTGCCAGTTGCTTGGACCAGTGACTTTCCCTCTTGCATCTTCATGTGATGGGTTTCACTTTCTGTATGTACAAAATCAGCTCCTTCACTTTTTAATACTGTTACAACCTTGCTCTACTGCTATAAATGAACACTGCCATCTGTGCCTGGTAATCCTTTCTTGCATGCACCCAGCAGCCCCTTACAAATCTGTGTTTTTCAGCTAGAAGCAATCTCTATTAGCACTGGTCATCTGCACTCTAAGGCATGCCATCTGATCCCTGTTTATTTAATAAAGAGTTTGTATTTGGAAACCACTGGCAGTAGGGACAGTGAAGGACTATGGATTTAACCATTATGGATTTATGTAAGTTGAGAGAAAATCAGTCTGGTTCCTGCTTAAATGATTATATCAAATCCTGCCACTTTAGCTGAGAAGGAAGCTCCCATTTTCCCTGCTTAGCCCATGGGACATTTGCCACAGAGGGGAAATGGGAGCTCCTTGCTTCATATTCCCTCCTGAGGACAAAAAAGCAGAAGACATGGAACTAAATAAACTTATTTTCATTAAAATATCAGCATTGTAAACAAGACATCTGAATAACAGACTAGATGAAGTTGAACAATTTTAGCTAAATACATAGAATGATGCTCTTAATTTTGTGACTGGCAGCTGTGCTTTGGCAGTGTAATAGTTAATGTCTTAGTTTTTGATTCAAGAACATTTTTAAAAGCTTCTCCTTTCCCCTCCTCTATTCATACCTTCTTTTAACTGCAGAGCCTGAAAAAGACACAAAGAAAACAAAACATCAAAGCAAGTACAGAAGCAGCATCACGTCCTGAAACAGAAGTCAATAACCTGATCTCACATTAGTTTGGACCATCATTAAAACATGACATCCATTTAAAAACAACACAGTTGCCCCGCTTGGAGCATTCACTTTAAATTGCCAGAAGCCTCTACCTCTCTACCTCTACTTCTGCACTACCACCTGTGCTTGTACAATGCATGCTGGGAATCCACTTCAGAAAAGGCAACCAAAACCCCCAAACTGGCAGCAGGTGAGAGTGCAAAAGGAAGAAAAATGGAATGCATAAATGCAACCACAGCATTCACAAAGTTCAGGGAGAGATGGATTACCTAATCTGTATAAGGGCAGGAGGAAAAGCAATTGTCCAACAGATTAGGACTCCCCTCAAGAAAACCTGAGGCTAAAATCTTGGCACTATAGGCATTCTGAAGAAGATATGGGTGTGAGAGTGCAGGCAGTGTGGGGAGAACTGTGCAGCAGCCCAGTCATAAGAACCTGTCATAACAAGCAGAGCTAGCAAACAGGCCACCACACCTTTGTGTCCAGATCTGGAGCCCTCATTATAGGAAGGACATGGACCTGATGGAGTGGGTCGAGAGGAGGGCCATGAAAATGATCAGAGGGTTGGAGCACCTCTGCTGTGAGGACAGGCTGAGGGAGCTGGGGTTGTTCAGGAGAGAGGAGGAGGCTCTGACGGACCTAATAGCAGCCCTCCAGTACCTGAAGGGAGCCTACAAGAAGGATGGAGAGAAGCTGTTTACAAAGGCCTTCAGTGACAGTATGAGGGGCAATGGGTTCAAGCTTGAGAAGAGCAGATTTAGATTGGATGTTAGGAACAAGTTCTTTACTATGAGAGTGATGGAGCACTAGAACAGGCTGCCCAGGGAGGTGGTTGAGACCCCTTCCCTGGAGACACTGAAGGTGAGGCTTGACAGGGCCTTGAATGACCTGATCTAGTGGGGATGTCCCTGCTAACTGCAGAGGGGCCAGACTAGATGACCTCTAGAGGTACCTTTTGGCCTAGACCATTCCATGATTCTATGACCTTTGCTCAGATTCATTAGTATTCTAAAAACAGCCCCAATACAACTAAGCAGAAAGTGAAGTGCTATAATCTGTCCTAATCTAAGAAGATGACTCATCTGAAATGAGATAAAGGCAGATAAAACTGATGTAAGACTCAGTAACAGACCCTTGCCTCCTTTCTTTGCAATAGCTAACACTTGGAGCATAGACATTAGGAGTGTCAGTGTTTGTTTGGAAGCTACCTGAAAGGCTGAACCTCAGTTACCCATGGAGGCCCAGAAATCTCTCCCCTGAGGTGATGATGGGCACTCTCTCTTACAGCCACTGACTCAGAACACTGCTGGAAGGTACTGCCAGGGATTATCTTGTCCAAAGTCCTGCTCAGAGCTGAGGATCATGGTCAGGCAGATTTTGAGTAACTCCAGAAACAGAGACTCCATGACTTCTCTGGGTAACCTCTTTCAGTTTTTAATCATCCTTGCAGTAAAAAGATGCTCAAGCAGATTATATTTGAGAAAAGTCTCTGTCTTCTTTCCATTGTATTTTTTTCCATCTTGTATTTTAAAATATTAATAAGATTCCCTTCATCTGAAAAAACACACAGAGGTATCATCATAGTGTGTAATCATAGAAGCATCACTTGGGAATCAGAAAATAGGTGAAGCCACATGGAGGGTGGATGTGGCCCATATGCTTCAAAACCTTAGCACTAAGCAGCAAGGACAGAAGTCAAGCTGTGTAAGTCAGGGACTACTACTCATTTGACCTCTTCTTTTTCATAGAATCACAGAAACTTAAAGGTTGGAAGTGACCTCCAGAGATCATTGAGTCCAACCTCCCTGCCAAGGCAGGATCCCCTAGGGAATGCATCCAGGCAGGTTTTGAAAGTCTCCAGAGAAGAAGACTCCACAACCTCTCTAGGCAGCCTGTTCCAGTGCTCCATCACCTTCACTGTTGAGGTGAAACCTTCTACATTCAAATTTATAGCTGTTGTTTCTTGTCTTATTGCTGCTGACCATCAAAAAGAGATTGGCTCCATCCACTTGTCACCCACCCCTCACATATTTGTACACACTGATGTGATCTCTCAGCAGACATAGTACAGAAGGCATAACCTTCAGGTACACCTACACCATGTATCTGTTAGCTCACTCGCTGGCACTGGGTTTCAGTGCTCTGAGTAGTTTTCTCTAAGTCTTATCTGCTATAAAGAGGTGGCCCACAACAGGGAGGGTACAACACAGCCAGTTTGGTTTCAGGGCCAGGCATTAGTCACCTTTTAATTAGCAGTATAGACACAGCCAAAGTTTCTGAAGGCCCCAGGATATCCTATTATCTTGTCATTAGGAGACACTCCAGAGCAGAGAGGATGAGTAGAGCTATCAACTGTTTGATGAAGTGCTCTAAGAAGTGCTGTAATTGCTCTGCTAAAGATGGGAACTGATATTTCATAATGCCCTGAAGTCTGTTCAGGAGATTCTGCAATCTGAATCTGAGAGAGATGGACACTGCTCACATCCTTTCCACTCAGACAGTCAAATACTTGATTTAAGCAGAAGGGAGGTGGCCACTGGAGAAGCATAGCTAGTAATGCAGTATTACAGATTCACTGACTGCATCAGATTGGAAGGGACCCTCAAGAGTCATACAGTTCAACCCCATTGTGGTAAGTAGGGACACCTCCAACTAGATCAGGCTGCCCATAGCCACATCAAGTTTGATCCTGAACATCTCTAGGGACAGGGCCTCAATTATACCCCTGGGCAACCTGTTCCAGTATTTCACCATCCTCATTGTAAAGAATGTCTTCCTCTATCTATCCTGCACCAGTTTAAAACATTTGCTCCTCATCCTATGGCTACAAGCTCTTCTAAACAGTCCTTTCCCAGCCTTCCTGTAGGTTCTGTCAGATATTGAAATATTATAAGGTCTGCCCATAGCCTTCTCTTCTCCAGGCTGAACAGACCTATCTCTTTTAGCCTGTCTAATAATATAGGAGTCCAGAGACTCTGTACAGTCAATAGAAAAGCAAAGTACTGATTCTAAAGAGCATCTATACATGAAGCTCTCTAGAGGAATCCACTTTTCCCCACTGATGAAATTTGCAGTTCTGTTGAGTGACCTGACCCACTTCCTCTTCCTCCTTGCTCTTCCCAGCTCAGAGCCTGCGACATGGAAGTCTGGTTGGTGTAGCAGTGCCTCAGCTAAGCAGGAAGGATTTCATTGTAAGCAGCTGCAGCCCACTGAAGTACATACAGCCAACCTCACTGAAGCTGGCATCAGTTTACACAATAAATTCCAGATACAGTCTGCTCTCACTGTTTTCACAGTGCTCAGCTCAGCAAGCATACAAGGGTGCTGTAGACAACCTGTTATCTTCCCACAGACAGAGGAAGAATGGGACAGAAAAGGTAGAAGACAGTGCAAAAATAGCTTCCAGCCTCACAGAAATGGTCACAAAAATTTGAACTGCAGTACTAAAATGTCCAAAGTGGGATTTACTAACTAACCCCTGGCTTCAGAACTTCCTCTCCTGCAGCTGCTTTCAATACTAAAGTCTCAATGCCTATTGTTCTGTTCCTTACACACAAACAATTCCAAGTGGTTGCTTTAATTATGTTGAATACAAAACTGTGATGTCTCTGGCCAGAATTCTTTCTGACAGCTACAGGAGTTGCAAGGCCTCCAGTATTTTAACCTGTCTGCAAATAGTAGCTTGCACAGCCCTCAGGTTCTTGCTGGGATGAAAACGGACAAAATGATATTCCTTTTGCAATATATTTCATCTTGAAAATGATAAAAATTTAACCCCCTAACTGAAATCCAAAGAATGGGGACCTCTTGGCTGCTATCTTATAAAACAGAAAGAAAAGAATGTCATCTTGTTTGCTGGTTTTGTTTTCAGAACAAACCCTTTACAAATGACTTCAGACAAAAAAAGCAAGATGAAAAAATGTCATATAAAGAGAGCAGGCGTGACAAAAGGAAATCCATAAAAACTTCTAAGCAATATGGAGCCACTTGTGAGCTACAGTTTGATTGGTGGCCATGATAATGTAATGCCAATGACATCCAACAGAATTACTCTGGCTTTATACCAGCATGACTAGATTCATAACCTGGCACTGAACATATTTTTATTGAAGCCCATCACTGCAGTTGCTACGTTCCTCAGGTTTATAGATGTCTTAAAACTCTTCAGTGAGCGGTAATTGTTCCCAGGACATGGTCAGAGTAAAAGGTATTAGCCAAAATGCTACAGGCCATGTATTAAACTGATGTAACTTTGTACTGGTTATTGACTGACATAAGCTGTGCATCTGCACTTACATGTGTTGTGTATTTCTGTTAGGACCAGATGGATCTGTACAGTGTTCTCATCTCTTTGCTAAAGTGATAAAGAACATAATGAAAGCAGTCAAAATTAAATGCAAAGCCACTGAAGACTCAGACTTGGAGCTGTGAATATCCCAAAGGAATCTTGTTCTCTGGCATGTGACTACGCCTAGCCTATGGTAAAAATCATGTTTTTAACAGTGAGCTCATGGAATTTCTCAGCAGAAGCCTGGGCCTGACTGAACCAGTCCCATCCCTTCTGATGAGGGTGAGGGCTTTGTGACCCTCTGCCAACAAGCTGACTGAATTCCAGTCTATAAAAGCCTTGACACGTGAGAGATTTGGAAGCCATGCAGAAGTTACAAATTTGCTCTCCGTGGTAAAGAAGCCCCAGCCTCAGCTGCTGTGGTGGAGAAATGGAGGAAGGTGAAACAGAAATTAGATACCAAGAAGACTCGAGTGCAGGATAAAACAGAGTGGAGGGAACTGTCAGAAGAGTGAGCTCTGTTTTCTGCATCACAGCTGGGATAAATGTATCATGTTTCATAAAGAACTTGGCTTCCCAGTGTTAAGTCAGCTTTCCAAATCTAGGCAGCCAAGAGTCAGATTCGCCAGCTATTGCCTGAAGAATGCTCAATGTCATCATCTCATTTAAAACAACCAACCAACTAACCAACCCACCAAAAACATCTAAATGGATGTTTGTTATTATCTGTTAACTCTTCATTCTTTCTAGTCCAGCTTGCTGAAGTTCACCCTGTCACAGTCCTTCATTACATAATGTGGATTCACTTTGGTGGTAGTTGCATCATTCTCATGGTCCCTATATCACCTTTTGCCTCCTTGCTTGCTACTGTGGTTAATCCTATAATCTGATTACACATTCTGCTTCCTTCTAACACATGTCTATTGACCGAATATTCCATGGCCTAACAGTTTTATCATGGTCTAACAGCTGTGTAGAGGCAGATGTTAGTTTATGGTTGGACTTGATGATCTTACTATCTTTTCCATCCAGGCAATTCTATGATCCCTTTTTTCTCTTTTCTTAGTACTATTTCACCTGACATCTGCTGACTCTGTGACAATTTTTACCTCTGCTGTCCTAAGCAGCTTCATCTGAAAGCAAGACAGGGTCCTACGGCTTATGTCTACTGCCAGTAGAGGGTATAACACAACACTCTTCTGCATGTGCCAGAGTCCACTAATACACAAAGGCATCTTCATACCTATGTGCCTAGTCATCTCATTAGGACAGGGTGACCCTGCTACAGAGAAAGACCAAAATCCTTCAGCCGCATTAGCAGAGATGTGAAGTAATTGTACACTAGCATAAAATCTGGAAAGTGGTCTTCCTTCCTCTCTCCCAGTCCACTCATGATGGCAAAAATTAGTCTGAAAGGCAAACAAAGATGATCTTTTATTTATTAGAAAATTTACAAAGTAGTCCTCATAAATAGACAAAAGTGATGTGATCTGGAAAAAAAATTGATGTATAAAGACAGAAAATTACAGGTCATATTGCACTGCAGCATCCTAAACAATCAGTTTTAAAGTCAAGTGAATGTTCTAAAGGAATTTTTACTTACAAATCACTAAGCAAAACAACAGGAAAGAGAAAAAAGAAACTTAATAGGGCTTATTAGTAATTTATTTCTCATGACTGAACTTGCTACCAGTTGCCCAGTCAGTTTATCTAAAACAATATAAAGATGTAAAAATAAATATTATGGTCTGCTGTAGGAAATGCATTCTAGAATAAATCTAAGTTTAAAAGTCAAACTAAAGAAGGTTATTCTGAAGCCAAAGGAAAATTTCAATGTCCCCACAGAAATATAGCTGATGACAAAGAATAGCAATTCTCCTGCCTGTGCAAGATGTCCTACTCAGTATCCTTGGCCAAAGGAATGAGATAGTATGGAGGATGCCAAAACTTCAGCAACATGATATTCTGAAATTAAAGGAAAAACTGGCAAAAGAAAATATCTCATAAATTTTCTCTGTATGTTTTCTTCATTGGAATAAGAGAAGACAAGAGAATAATGACCAGCTGATGGACAAAGTGGCCTATAGCTTCTTGATGGGCCAATGTTAGTGGGATGAGCTTCAACAAGGCCAAATGCCAAATCCTGCACTTGGGTCACAACAACCCCAAGCGATGTGTCCAGAAGGGATAGGGAGGTGATTGTTCACTTGTACTCAGCTCTGGTGAGGCCACATCTCAAGTGCTGGGTTAAATTTTGGGTACGACAATACAAGAGAGATATTGAGATGCTGGAGTGAATGCAGAGGAGGGCAAGGAAGTTGGTGAAGGGCCTGGAAAATAAATCTTATGAGGAGTGGCTGAGGGAGCCGGAGCTGTTTAGTTTGAGGAAGAGGAGGGTGGGGGAAGACCTCATTGCTGTCTGCAGCTACCTGAAAGGATATTGTGGAGAGGTTGGACTCTTTTGCAGTGGACTCTTTTGCAGGCAAATCATGACAGAACAAGAGGGAATGACCTCAAGCTGTGACTGGATAGGTTTAGACTGGATATTAGGGCATATTTTTTCACAGAAACAGCAATCAGGCGTTGGAATTGGCTGCCCAGGGAGGTGGTTGAGTCACAAACCCTGGGTGTGTTTAAAACATATTTGAATGTGGTGCTTGGGGATATGGTTTAGAGTGACCCTTGAAGAGTGGGGATATCCATTTGACTTGGTGATCCTGAGGGTCTTTTTCAGACTGAATGTTTCTCCAATTCTTGTATGGCAAAATAATCAGAGAAGTTCAATCTAAAAGCTTCTGCTCCTCACAGGATGACATCAGTCAAAGCTTCTAAGGAAAAGAAAAATCTTTGCTGCTTAGACAGTTATTAAACTCTCATGGTACCTGAAATACGTGTTCCCTATTAGAGCAGTCATTCATACTCTTCAGAAGGATTTTCTCCTACAGTAGATCTTGTACAAAGTGAGGACAGATAAAAAGTTTACAAAAGATGGACATGTTTCACATTATGACCTATAAGAGCTTGTTAAGTCAATAAAACCGCCAGAAGCCACTCAGACTATAAAGACTCCAAATCTTAAAGTCATCTGAAGGATTCTCTTTTCCACTGAAAGGACACTGGGAAGATCAGAGCTTTGCCCTGTTGCATAAGGGGTTTCTGTAATCTGTTTGGTCTCACTCGTGTGGCTTGGGCAAATGCAACACACCTACATCTTTATGTCTCTCACTGCACAAGTGATCTTCCATGGCAGGAATGACCTTGGGAGGTCCACATTGTCCACAGGAAACACCTGTAGAACCAACTCATGATGGAGGCTGCCCAATCTGCAAGACTGTAAGTCAAAAAGATGGAGCAAAGGTAATTTTTTTTCACCCTTCCCTTCTACTTGTACTATAGAAAACCCTCAATTCTCTTAGCAGTAAAGATTCTGAAATACATGGATGAATGGCTCTGATTCCACCAGCACAGAGCACTAGTATTCATGTAAATTAGTGTTAATTGTAAGATGTGCAATCTTTCAATATAATTCATATCTTGGGAGGGCCAAAACAATTATTTCATAGCAAGTAAAGGTGCCTTTCTTTTAATTACAAACTCCAAGCTGTGCATTTGGAAAATTGAAAGGTCTTAAAAGCATAGTTATTCTCTACTGAGTACCAAATTTTGACATATCATTAACTGGAACAGATAAAACAAGATTAATCTAGATCACATTATACCAGTAATGGCTCACAAACCTTTCTGCAGGGCCCAGTTTTATCCCAGGAAAAAAATACAAGTACTGCACTGGCAGAAGCCAAAGGTGCCACCAGAATGAGAGGACACAGCTTCAAGCTACTCCAGGGGAGATTTAGGCTCGAGGTGAGGAGAAAGTTCTTCACTGAGAGAGTCATTGGACACTGGAATGGGCTGCCCGGGGAGGTGGTGGAGTCGCCGTCCCTGGAGCTGTTCAAGGCAGGATTGGACGTGGCACTTGGTGCCATGGTCTAGCCTTGAGCTCTATGGTAAAGGGTTGGACTTGATGATCTATGAGGTCTCTTCCAACCTTGGTGATACTGTGATACTGTGATACTGTGCCTCTGGTCTGGCGGTCTGGCTCTGGCAGCAGCACATGCTACAGGTGCTGCAGGAAACCTGTGACATCATGACAGCCCCACAGGAGGAAAGGGAAGAATGTCTCCCATCTCCTGAGTTTCTGGGAGTGGTAATCTCTGTCATCATCCTATTTAGAATGAATCTGGGACCCCTCCCTCTCCTTATTGCTAGTTTGAATGAAATCAGAAACAACTGCAAAAGGCAGCCATGCCAGATGTCACAAAATACACTTACTGATATTAGTATGTATGCATTATGCATGCATTTAAGAAAATGGTTTTAAAATGTTACTCATTTTGAACTAGAATTTTTACTTTTTTCCCCCCACACTACATTTTTTCCCCTCTGTTTCAAAACTACCTGCCACATTTCTACAAAAACGGGCTACTTCATTTCTATTTTATGATGTGCTTTCTGTTCTTATCTTGTTTCCAGCTGTTGCACATGACTTTTGACTGCGTTGCACCCTCTGTATCTTGCTGTTCTATTCTTCTCTGAATATAAATGCCAGTTTTATTAAATCTGCTGTAACACGAATCCTACACAGAAGTATTTGGGGCCCTAGTCAGGTCTCACTGATGCCAATGGAAAAAGAATTGTTCTTTAAATTAATCAGTGTTGGCTAGGCAATAGGCTTGTCATGTCAATAAGGAGAAAGCTACTGCCCGACTGTTACGTTTAGAATATTAACACAGAAAGAATTCTAACCATTTTCCAGATAGGTTTTTCCCTCGCCCACTCCATTCCCCTAGCCTGTGCTGCTGCAGCTTGCTGCTTCCCATCACAAGCACTTGGGTGGTACTGAAGAGGGCTAAACCAAGCTGCCTATTGAGGTCATATCCACACCTCTGCAGAACAAACCAAGCAGAAAAATCCCACTGTTCTGGTCGGTTATAGGAAGAGCAGGCACAGGCTGACTCAGTTTCAGAGGTCAAAAAAACCACCAGCCTCTTTATCTGTAAGTGCCAAGCTTTCTGAGCATTTGGCTTATGAACCAATATAAACAAGAGAAACAGAGAATCATAGAATGGTTTAGGTTGGAAGGGACCTCAAGGATCATATCTCTCACTATAACAGGCCACTCGAGGCCTCATCCAACCTCCAGGGAGGGAGCAGCCACAGCCGCCCTGGGCAGCCTGTGCCAGTGTCTCACCACCCTCACTGGAAGGAACCCTTTCCTAACATCTAGTTTGAATCTGCCCTCTGCCAGTTTAAACCCATTACCCCTTGTCCTGTCATTACAAGACCTTGTAAATAGTCCCTCCCCAGCCCTCCTGCAGGCCTCCTTCAGATACTGGAAGGCTACTATGAGGTCTCCTCGAAGCCTTCTCTTCTCCAGGCTGAAGAGCCCCAAGTCTTGTAGCCTGTCCTCACAGCAGAGGTGCTCCAGCCCTCTGATCATCTTCATGGCCCTTCTCTGGAGTTGCTCTAACAGTTCAATGTCCTTCTTGTGTTGGGGGCTCCAGAACTGCACACAGTACTCCAGGTGGGGTCTGATGAGAGCACAGTAAAGGGGGAGAATCATGTCTCTTGCCTTGCTGGCCACACTTCTCTTGATGCATCCCATGACATGGTTGCTGTCTGGGCTGCACTTGCACACTGCCAGCTCACGTTGAGCTTTTCATCAACTCAGACCCCCAGGTCCTTTTCCTCAGGGCTGCTCTCCAGCCATTCACCACCCAGCCTGTGTCTGTGCTTGGGATTGTGATGACCCAGATGCAGGACTTTACACATGGCCTTGTTGAATTTCATGAGGTTGGCCTGGGCCCACCTCTCCAGCCTGTCTGGGTCCCTCTGATGGGGGGGACCTGTGCCACACAGCTAGATGGCATCCCTGCCCTCTAGCAAGTCGACTGTGCCACACAGCTTGGTGTCACCTGTACACTTGCTGAAAGTGCACTCAATTCCTGTGTCCGTGTCACTGACAAAGATGTTAAAAAACACTGGTCCCAGCACTGACCCCTGAGGGATGTCACTTGTCACTGGTCTCCAAGTGGACACTGTGCCATTGATCACCACTCTCTGCATGCAATCATCCAACCAATTCCTTATCCAGCAGTGCTCCACCCATCAAGTCTGTGTTTTTCCAGTTTGGTGACCAGGATATCATATGGGACAGAGTCAAATGCCTTACTCAGGACCAGGTAGATGATATCAGTTGCCTTTCTCTTTCTCTTGTCTACTGTTGCTGTGACTTTGGCCACTAAATTTGTCAGGCATGATTTGCCCTTGGTGAAGCCATTGCTGGTTACCAGCAATCACCTCTGCTTTGTTTTCCATTTGCCTGAGCAGAGCCTTCAGGCCGATCTGCTCCATGATCTTGCCAGGCACAGAGGCAATTCTCCAAACTGCTCAGCTATTTTGAAAAATAGGTTAAAATTGTAGTGGAAATGCTTAATCTGCCTTGCCAGCCAATTATTTATCTGACAGGTTACATTTACTTCTATAGACTTCATTAACATATTTGCCTACTGGCTGTTTAACCTATGAATACATTTACCATCATTTCAGCTCACAGGACAATGCACCATGAGGTCACCTGTCTGCCTAGATGGACAGATCATTGCTGCACCCATTTTCCCCTATAAATCAGTCTGTTTTCAACACATGACAGGACTTCATCTACCACTCTGTGGTTTCTAGGTTTACTCAGAAACTCCTGTAAAAAAAAAAAATTACTGTATCTTTTCAAAAGGATAGAACTATCCCCATTTATCATTCTTTCCACACTAGCTTGAAGGTACTTTCAAAGATCACTAATATCTTAGACAAATACATTTTTAAGCAGCTGTCTGTACCCTAGTTTTCATTTTACCACCTCCTATTACTAGCAATGTTTCTGTGAGCTGTGCTTTGCTGAGACTAGAAGCATATACTGTGGATTGAAGGTAGGTGATAGTGCAGCAGGATCTGAGAGTACACATCACAATTACCTTATCTGTTGATCAGGGGTTGTTATTTTTCACCACCTCCCTACACTCACTAGAATACCTCCTCATAGAAGAGGCTGAATGAAAGTCGCCAGGATGCAGCTGAGATACTTGGTTAAAACCACTGCAAAGCTGTATTTTTGTTTTGTTTTGTAGAAATTTTCTGTTTTCCTACCATAGAACAATTCTCAAGAAATCATGTGGCCAATGCTATAAAGGAATTATCTTCAAGTAAACAAAAGCTCATCTTTTTCCACCTCCTGCTCCCATCAGAATTTGCCTTGGGCCCATCTGTGTGAGCAGGCTGATATACAAAGACATTGAATCAAAAGGAGGCAGCAGGGGATTGCAGAGTATTAAGTGATTTCCCAGTATTATTCCTGTTTCCTTGACATGCATTATGCCATGGAAAGGCTAGGAAATGAGTACAGAATCCATCTTGACACCACAAAAGAGTAGGCAGTGTTTAGGCTGTTGACTGAAACTGCTGCTGACCCAGAATTGTCTCCTTATTTCCTTTACTACTTTGCCTGCCAGTAACCCTGTGCTGCTTATCAAATCACAGCCCAGGCTACCTTTATGGTAGGCATGAGCATGCTGCACTTTGCTCATGTTCATTATTAAATATTTGTTCTGATGTAGTTACACAATGGTAATATAATTGTACTGGAAATTGAATAATTGCATTAGCTGAGCTAGTACAGTTTTCCTTTTTGGGTACAGCACCATGACAAGAAAAAATTGAGTCACTGGAGCACAGACATTCATGTTTGCATGCAAAAGACTATGGAAGTGAACTGTAAGAATTTTTCTTCATGACTTATCATTGTCTTACACAACAGGGACCCAGTCCATGGCCCAGCACCCTAAGCATCCCACAAGTGTTGTTAACTGTGCAGTAACAACTACTAATGCTATAGACAAAGCATTGTCCATTCTAAGCTCTGATTTTATGTAGTGTTCTATTTCACTCTTTTTAACAGAATTGTCAAAAAATGAAATCCTGTCATTCAACAAAAATAATTTAAAACAATGATCCATTATCCTTGGAATCCATGGCTAGGAGCCTGTGCATGCAGGGACTAACAACCAGAAACTCCCCTGTTCCAGAAGGCGGCACCCAATGGCAAGAATGGGGAGCCCTGATGCTCCAAAAAGTGCTTGTGCTTCACCTCTGAAATACTGCAGACCTACTCACGGGGTGGATGGACACTCTGAGGCTGTATTTTGACAAACTGACTGCATGACAGCCTCTTCATGGAAGCCTGAATTTCATCTGAATACTAAGGCTGGCATTGTGTTGACTTTATGGTGCGGAGTTCTCATGCTCCCACTGTAAGCTCAACCATCAACTAATTTCCTTCATTACCACTGCAGCCTCGCATTCGGAAACCCTCCCTTGCAGGAAATTCCATGCATTTCAGTGCTGACAACAGGCAAGATCCGACAAGAAAATATTTTACAGCACTGAGAATTGAAGTCTAGACTTCGAATGCTTTCATCTTCAGATGATACTGTATCATAGGCTTTTTCACAGGAAGCTTTAAAGTTGTGCATCCCCTTTGTGAAGCCACAAAAAGAATCACGGAATCACAGAACTTTAGAGGTTGGAAGGGACCTCCAGGTCCCAGGGACCTCCTCTTCACCAAATGTACCTCCCTTGCCAAAGCAGGATCTCCTGTGGTAGTTTGCACAGGAATGCATCCATGTAGGTTTTGAAGGTCTCTAGAGGAGACTCCACAACCTCTCTGGGCAGCCTGTTCAGTGCTTCATCACCCTCACTGTAAAGAAGTTTCTCATCATGTTGAGGTGAAACCTTCTATGTTCCGGTTTGTAGCCATTGCTCCTTGTCTTATTCCTGCTGACCATCAGAAAGAGACTGGCCCCATCCACCCCTCAGATATTTGTATACATTGATAATATCTCCTCTCAGTCTTCTCCATAATCACTGAGCAGTGTGAAATTTCAGTTAATATTGGCTGCTGAAAGTTAAAGCAATTAGAGAAAAGTACTCAGCATATATCCCTTTTCAAAAGGCTGAAGACTGAAAAAAAAAAATTAAAAGAGTACTTTGAAAGAGGAAATCTCTGTCTTCTCTGTTACATGAATGAAAACTCAAGACTGTGAGTTGTTACTTCAAGTTGTACAGGTAATATGAAAAGGAAATTATAAGAATCGATACCAGCTTCATTCTCATTATGTAATGACGAGAATTTATCCCACACAATCAAGTTGAAATCCAAACTCCAATTTGAAAAACAACCCCTCCTTGCCACAGATTATCTTTTTTGGTGCTTTGCAAATAACAAAAGCCCTTATAGGGGGGAACTGCCACCTACCCAAGCAAGTAAGTAGTGCAGTTGGAATATGCAACTGCACCCTTTAGGGTCACAGGGCAGGCTTCAGCAGTTTTCAGGCTGTAATATATTTCAAAACTAGTAGAGCCCAGCAGAAGGGAGCTGCAGCTTACTCCATGTCATGGTCCTTTTCTCTGCTGTTTCTGCAATTCAACACCAGCTCTAGGCAAGAAAATTCATCTCTATGATACGAATAGGCATGATTTACACCCTTCAGGCCCTCTTTGCCACTAGTCTGTGCCTGAATTATAACACAAGCACCAGAACTGTGCCATGCTTGCCTTATAACCCCCTTTTATGCTTCTGTTATTATGTGTAACAGGCAGCTTTACACTTTCTGTTTGTATGAATCTCATCATTTCAGTGCTCTGTGTCCCATACCGCACACCTGTATCCATGCCCTGGCAGGCAGCACACACATGTGAAAGAGCCAATTGTCAGTCCCTGTTGAAATGGTAAATGTCTCAACTACAACTACCTGTGCCCCTTGATGAGTATGGATCTCTCTACCTTAGCTCTGAATTTCAAATGCACATTGGAACACAGTACCTGTGAGCCTGGCACCCATCTGCCCTTTTGGTTAAAATCAGTCAGCACTTTAAGAAATTACTGGTGAAAGGAGTGACCAGGCAGACAAGGCAACATGGCTGCATGAGCTGCACATCCTTTGGCAACCAGGAAATGAAATAAGTAATTGGATTCAGTAGTTATTAAATTTGTCTAAGTGGGTTTGAATTAATCCAAAGCATTAATATTTGTGAAAAGAAAGAAGGAAATCCCCATGATCCCACTTATGTTCTTCCTTTTCAACTACCTACTGTCAGCACAGGTTAGTGTTTCTCCTCTCTATTTACTTCAGTTCCTTTATCTTCAGGCAGGCATATATTTTAATCTGAGCTATTCAGGAAAATCTGTATATGTTGTGGAGTTGCTGCAGTTTTTCATCAAGGTAACTAAATTCAGAAGATACATAAATATATATTTTGTCTTTTTATTTTGCTTGCTTTTCAGTTTTGTGCCCAGCCTTTCAGCTCTTTGCATCTGTGTTGCTGCAACAAGTCTCAACTTCAGAGGAATATTCCCCAAAGTCTCTGTTCCTTGAAACACAGTATTTTCTTTAAAAGGCAAAAATGACTTTGTGGTCTGACATTGGAATACCTGAGGGATTTCTACTGAACTTACCATGTGAATGTTGACAGAATCAGCAGGAAACAAATAGAAGTTTTACTCTTCTAAACAGGGTTGTGGAAATGCCACTGCATTTATAATGGCATATATAAATTCCCAAATCCCTTTGTTCATTGTTCTGCAAGAACTTGCTTAAACTAAACTAAACAAAAAAACACTTGTGCAGCAATTCTGCTAGATTGCATCAACAACAGAGGAATAAATGACTATACTAGCCACAGTCTAGAGCAGTCTCTTTTAAAATGTTTGTCTTCCACTGTACTGATTTATGACTAATGCAGAAGAAGACTTATCATACTGAGCTCTATTATTAATGTTATGATATATGGTATGATAGCAAATTACGAAATAATAGAACAGCCCCTGAATTTAGGCTGACAAAATAGGAAAAATCACTGACTGTGCCTATCTCCTCTCTTTGATTTCTCACTGGCAGAAATTCCACCAGTGGGAGTATCACCAGGGCACAATGCTCCACCTGCTTCTAAAATGCTCTAGCTCCATCTTCATTTGGAGTACACAAGGAGAGAAGAGGTAAAGCATCCACATCCAGCTCTATTCACTCATAAGTAATCAAAAAAAAAACAACAAAAAAAACCAACCCACAAAACCAGTGCCAAGTAGAACCTGAAAGGTTCCAGAAAACTACACAGTAAGAGCTGACACAGGGTGAGAAGGCAGGACCAAGTCAGCAAATAATTCAAATTAGATTAGGATAGACTTATACCTCATTCCAAACCCCTTCTCTTTTAGGAATCTGGTGAATTTAATTCAGGCATGTTTTAAGTTTCATCTGTGCACTATCATACTGCACACTTTTCTCAATCTTGTTAGATAAAAAGACACAAACATTTAAAAGAAATGTGTGCTACTCCCTTCTTTCTCAGAAGCAAGCCATGAAACATAGAAAGGTACCAAGAACTTTACCACTTATTCTAAACAGATAATGTGACTAAATTTGCATTTGACATCTATCACCAAAACAAAACCTAGGGCTTGGAAGGCAGAAATTCAGCTGCACACACACACAATAGGAGGAATATGCTGAAGCCAAGAGTCCAATAGTTCCAAGGCCCATAAGGGAGGGTAACATGGAATGTCTTTACTGTCCCTTTCTGGATTGCACACATGAAAATAACCCTTGCCCACTTCTGTTCCTTTCATGCAAAGAAGTTTGCATCAGTGCAATTGAGGGTATGTGGACACAGTACTCAAAGACATAATTTTGGATTGTCTGCATATACCTAACTTTTAAAATGTCTAGTTCATGTACACAAAACCCCTGTAGCTGTGCATGGAAACCAGCATGTTTTCTGACAACGTTGCCAGTAAATACAAATTAATGCAATTGTATTCAGACTCTGTCCCATCATAGAATCCATTCAAATCCATTTTCTTTCCGAACCCATGATACAGCTCTTTATTTGGGTTATTCTGACCGTAGTGTTGTAACACCACATCTAGTGGTATTAGTATTGCAGCCAACCTCAGTAAATTAAATATGCTTGAGATCATGCTAGCACTAAAGCCAACTAGGACACAACAGCCAATGGAGATGGAATAGCCACAAAAAAAAAAATCTCTTACCCTCTTTACTGCATGGCTGCACCCATACTGCCCACTGAGAGAGTCCTTGGCCTACGCCTACCCCTGACTCACGGCCAGGGCATGTGTATGAGTACAAACATGGTGCCAGTACAGTGCTGAAATGAGCCAGAGACCAACATAATGCATAATGGATTGGATATCTTCTTAATGACATTTCTTAACTCTTAGATCATGTTTTGGGCTACTGTGGGTCTCTCTGTGACATCCTGGGACAGCTCTGGGGATACTTGACTCCAGGGACTGTTTGCAATAGGCAGTAGAGTTATAACTGCATCTCAGAGTATGCCACACACACTGTGCAAACAACACTGCAAAAAGCTGCAACACAACTATCACATTATGTCAGGCAATTCAAGATGAAAAGAGCCACAAAATAATATTTATGTCTCTGGGCCTCAAAAGCACCATTTGAAGCCCAGGAAGACACACAGCCAAGTACCACATAGCCTGGAAGAAATCAGTGTACTAGATAAAGAGCTCACCATGAGTCATCTGGATATGAGTCAGCTTGCCCCAAATTGCCCTGTAGAATCCTCCTATTAAGCAGTACAGAAACAGCTTATGAGGTATTGTAAAAGTGCAGAATAACCAACTGCTTCTTCCATTCCCCTTTCTACATCCATTACATCCATGGACTTCCCTTCATTATCCTGAAATATTCTCTCTGCATCCTTTACAGCATAGACAATATGAACTTCAGTTTAGTCATCCCTTCAATTCCTTTAGAGACCCTCTAAATTATTAGGCATTGACAGAAGCTATGTGGTGCCCCTGGAAGTGTCTGGTACTTTGCCCTCAAACCCCACACCTGCAGGTATAACTATAACATAAAGGTATTTGCCCTAAACCATTTCAGTTTGAAACCACTGTCCTTCTGACTCACCCCAAGTCACCTTCTGACTGCCTCTTCAATTTGTTCAGCTCAGGTTGAAGGTTTGAGAATGGCAGGTCAGTAAATGACCGTTTCACAGACTTCCTCATATTTCTTACTTCTGACCCCTAGTTCTCTTCTACCACTCTCTGCTGTTCATACAAAGAGACCAGCTGGAAAAAGAGCCAGGACATTCACACATTACTTCCAAGGAGGCCTCTATTTTTGACCTAAGCAGCACAAAATGTGGGCTGCTCTGTTGTGTTTTATGAAGAGAGATACAGATGGTGTAAGACAGCTCACGTGGTTCAGAATAATTGAGATGGAACCTCAAGATAGACCGTACATATCAATGTAGGCATATTACCCTTCCTTTGCAGATGGTGCACACTGCAGCACACAGATGTACAGCGGCTCCTCACCCCATTAAAGTAAAAGCTGCATGCCTTCTAAGTAACAAACAAACAAACAAACAAACAAAATACCAACCCACAATACCACCACACAGCTAAAATGAAGCAATCAATAATCTTGCTACTAGGTCTATTTCTTGAGCTTGACAAGGTGCCTAACTGATCAGAAGTAAAAACCACCATTTCTTTCTTAAATTATGGACACAAAGCAATTCCAATTTTGCTGGGTAGAAGCAGAAGAGAGAGGATTCTCTCCCTCCTTTTTGAATGACACTGGGAATACTTTGTTTTCATTAATTAAAGTCTGACACAGCTACGTTGCAATCAGAGTAATAAGAAGTTCTGAATATTATTAGACTTTCCCCCCTTTCCTAAGCTGTTTCTACTTTCTCACTGCAGAATGCTTCTAGCTGTAAATGATTTCTGCATTTCAGATTTATACAGAAATATATATAAACCAAATGAGGAAAAATGAAAATATATTCATGCAGCTGTTTCTGCCTATCACCTTTAATCTTTCATGCACTTTAAATTATGTGCTTCCCACAAAGGGAGAGAGAGATCTATTTTTGCTTTATGTGAATATAAAAGTAATTTGTTGCCATAGCAATATTTTTCTATCCAAATGCTCTGAACACCACAGTTGCTTCAGGTTTTGGGTAAACTGTAACTATCCCCAAACCATGTAAAGTGTTATGCTTCAATAACCTCTTCAGTTCCATCAGAATCACATCTTTCTGCAAGACATTATTAACACAAAGTAATTCAATACAGATGTTTATGTCTGTACAAGCTTGCTCCCAGAGACCACTTTCAAAATAACTTGCTTGCATCTTGTTTAATTCAGTTTGTATTACATTTCTGTAGATTACACGTCTGTAGGTTTTAAAAAAACCCAACAAATGAACAATTCCTGGGTCGTGGGCCAAGTTCTGAAGTGCACATGAATGGTGCACAAATTTAAAGAAAGATGTTAATCTCCTACATGCTGTACTTTCTTAAACCCCCCCTCCATCCCCTAGCAGCACTAAAGTGCTCTTTAGTACGGTTCTCAGAGTTGTCAGCCCTGCTCATTTCCATAGCAACCCTCTCAACAGAGTGGAAGAATTTGCTAAAATTGTTGGGGTTCAGCCTTTGAAAACAGCAATACCATGAAGACTGGTATGAGAAGCTTCCCTGAGCTTGGGCTAGGAATCACAGGAGCACCAGTTTTGTCATATTAAGTTTCATCCTGTCCTGAGAATAGCAACTCCTATGACTCTGGGAGGACGTTTCACGCAAGTTCAAACTGTGGATTACGGTATGAAACCCACAGTGCCTGGCTGAAGCTTACTATGTATTCCTGTTGTAGTATTACATAATGTTTAAACAAAACCAAAAGAGAACCAAATGAAATATAATCCTCAATATCTTAATAAAAAATACCAACCCCAGAACACACAGATGCTGGCAGCTTCCCACACTCTCCCACCCACACTACAACAGTGATTTCACAGGGGATTTGTGTAAATTGAGGTCAACTGCCCCTGCCCACTGACAGTGCTTCCAGGCATGATGCCACATTAAAGTTCATCAAAGTCTCCACACTAGCCACCTGGTGCTCATACGTCCAGTGAAGGTCTCCAGATGTGACCAAAGCTAATTCACTGTGCAGCTCATTTGTAAAGAGCACACTCTATGTGTGCAAGTAATCTTTTTTACTATTTGTGACTGAAGAGAGTTGGGCTCATAACTGCCCTTGTTACCTTTCACATGTTTTCACCAGCCCGTGACAGTTTGTTTACTACACACTCAAGAGCCTGTAAACCCTTTGGAGATATCTATTACGTATTTCACAGGGCTCTAGGTGGGTAATCTTTTCCGTAAGACTGCCACATAAACACTAAATAAACATGCCTGCTATAGGCCAGACATACTAACATAGTATCTTATTTCTTAAAATACTCTGCAATGTACTTTCTTAATCCAGATGTGAACAACACTTTATCTGAATTGTTACCATCTGTTTAAAGTGGATGTGAAATGCAAAATGGTCTTTTTTCCCCCAGTCTCCCACAGCTAATCTGAAATACAACATGCATTTAATACTTCTGAATACAACTGACTCCGCTGCAGACAGCCTTTCTTTTGTACAAGCATTTGCACCGGTAGCGCTCGCCTGTCTTTTACACAGCAAAAGAGGAAATGAGACAGCATGAAACTGCAAGCCCATGAAAAGTGATCAAGGAGTATTCAATAGGTATATACTTGCAGTACATAAACTGCCATAAACTGCTTGCCTTAAGGTGAAGTTTCACAGTCATCTGAAGACAAACTAAATACACATACCATTGCACAATCTTGAGCATTCTTGCCTTCCCTTTTGCCCTAGTCTGAACATTTCTGCCCACTCCCTTCTGCTGCCATTAAAGCAAGACTGGAAGAACTATCTAGTCAAAAGCATTTTTTCTGAGTTTTGGCAGATCAGCTTTAAGTCAGCTCGATTTCCAAATCTGGTTGATCGTGTAAACCCCACTGCAAGAGTGAAATGACCCTTTCAAGGGCACCACACAGTGCAACTGCAGGCCAGTTAAGCCCCGTTGTGAAGGAACACTCTTAACTGACTTGATTTCATACTGATAGTGTTCTCTAAGGGGCAATACACAAATATCAATCAATATGCATCACACAGTTTACTGCCAGAGGAAACAATTCACTGTAAACAACGTTTCTGCAAGACAGGTGCATATTTAATATCACTATTTTACAAACTACTACATACTATTTTATGGAAAGAAACTGAACCACCTTAACTTTTATCCCTGAGGGGAAAGAGAAAATACATAAAGGTTAGAGAAGATCTCTCTGAAGTCCTGTCACTTAACTACAAGTCTACCTTTCTTTTCATATGCATCCCTTTTTCACATGTGCATGCATACATAAACACACATAGAGGTTTATGTTTCGTAAAGAAATGTATCTAACACTGTGAAAATTTGTTTTTTATGGCCAAAACCAAATTAAGAACTGATTTTAGGAACTCTACTAAGTTGTAAGAGCAACAGAGAAAACTATCAGAGTGTGCAAAGAGGAATGTTGCACAGGATCACACAGAGTTAGACCTCATTCTTAGCAGTAATCTTCTTAGCTGTCTTTTTACACCTTGGAGTAATTAATTAAGACCTGTTCCACATTTTACACCTTCGATTTCCAAATGTGTTTTGTGATGCATTTTTTTAAAGGTGAACTTCAAATAAAATTGGTTTACCAAGAATCAGTGGACATGAACAATACCATTGCGCCAAAGCATAGTGCTCAGTAGTATTACTTGATTTTTAAGTTCAATTAATTACCACTTGATGGGTAAGAAACATAAACTATTTTATACACAATGGCAGGTGAGCTTTGTTTGCATATATCACCAGCAGAAATTTAGAAGTGCCAGCTCACAATAAGCTTTACTGTATCATAGAATCACAGAATGGTTTAGGTTGGAAGGGACCTCAAAGATCATTCAGTTCCAACCCCCCCGCTATAGGCAGGGACAGCTCCCGCTAGAACAAGTCACTCAAGGCTTCATCCAGCCTAGCCTTTGAACACCTTCAGGGAGGGAGTACCCACAACGTTCCTGGGCAACCTGTGCCAGTGTTTCACCACCCTCACTGTAAAGAACTTCTTCCTAACATCCAGTTTAAATCTCCCCTCTGCCAGTTTAAACCCATTACTCCTAATCCTGTCAGCACAAGACCTTGTAAATAGTCCCTCCCCAGTCTTCCTGTAGGCCCCCTTCAGATACTGAAAGGCTACTGCAAGGTCTCCTTGAAGCCTTTGGTTCTCCAGGCTGAACAGCCCCAACTCTCATAGCCTGTCCTCACAGGAGAGGTGCTCCAGCTCTCTGATCATCTTCGTGGCACTCCCCTGGGCTCGCTCCAAGAGTTCAATGTCTGTCCTGTGTTGGGGGCTCCAGAAATATGGAGTGATAGGGATAGGTGATCGGGCACTGAACCATTTTCCTTCTGGCCCCCTACTTTCTCTCCACTCAAGGAGTTCCATGACTGGCAATTCTCCAGAAGGCACAGAGATTAATAAATGCAAATATGTATTAAATATGCAAACATTATGGATCAGTGTGCCCTGAAATATTCACGTTCTTAAAACACTGCAATACAGTTTCCTGATAACATGTAATGACATCTGACAACTTATACTCTAAACTGATTTCCTTTTGGAAGAAGAATTAGTGGGGAATACAAATATAGGGATACAAGACATTAGAATCACAGAATCATTTGGTTAAAAAGACCTTTAAGATCATTGAGTCCAACTGTTGATGTTTACACTATGAAAGAAAAAATCAAGGGCAAATCTAACACTCCACAGTGATGATCATGCTGTGGAAAACACTGACTACGTGGTGCAGAAGGCCTGTTCCCCAGCTCACACAGCAGAGGGCCTGGGAGAGTTTGGGAAAGGAGGGATGTGAACCTGGGAGCACAGGTATGCCGGTGAATCTGCAAGCATGTAAGCTTCCCTTCAAAACTGGAACAGTGAAGCTATCTTAGGGGTACTCAGGGGGGCAGATGCACAACCCTCACAGACCTTTCCAATCCTCAGCTCATTTATCATGCTTTAGGTCAGGGCTTTACCCTTCGTGAGGTCAAGGATTTGATCCTCCTTTCACACAGTGAAGCATCCATCAAAGCTGTGCAGTAAGCAGCTTCACCAGCTGGAAGTAATGTGTCAGAGAAAGATTTATTTAACTAGGTGAAACACTGGCAGGACCATTCCCACAGTTGCCTAAGTGCCCTTTACGCCACTCTGACAGCTAAAGGCAGGTGCCTGATGTAGAGAAGGCAGCTTGGTGTTGGAACTAGCACAAAACCCTGCAGTTATAGCTTTTGTCCTTGAGCAAATCCAAGGAAATGGAGCCACAGGTGGGACAGCGCTGGGCTGGCTGACTGCCTCCTTCCAGCGGCCAGTAGAAGTAGAAGTTAATTATACCCATGCATGAATGCATGAGGAAAAATATTTTTTAGAAATAAAAGTGAAAAAAAAATGCTTTTGAGGACTCTCCAGAGGCAGCTTTATTTGCATTGAAAACCTTCAAAGCTACCTGAAAAAGCAGCAGAGCAGACATAGTACCTGAACAACGACAGAAAATAAACTGTCCTAGCAAATACAATGTATGAAATGATCAAATTCTGGTCTTCCTTACAGAATTAAACAACCAAGCTAAACACAGATTATGTTTCAGTTTCAGCATTTGTTCAATTTATTTTTTGATGCCATGCAAAGAAACCCCAAGTGATAGCCAGTTAAGGTTCCAGTACCATAAATACATGCATCTCACATGCATATAGTTGCCTGATTTAGCAAGTTCAGGTGATCTGTCTGTATTTGAAGAAGGTAGGGACAAAAATTTGAGTTCCTCAAATGGATTTTCTATTCATGTTTGCTTTTCCTCCCTCTTCCCCTCCCTTTCTTTGGCTGCTTATTTGTGTGCTGACCTCACTTAAAGAATGAAGGCAAATCCTCTGTGAACAGTAGCAAAGCTCATTAAATTCAGTGGAACTGTGACTCCAGGTCACCCCGAAGTCTCCTGCACACAAATATCCAACCCAGGAATTCACAAATAAATGATATGGTAAAAAATTACTTGGTAAAAAAAAAAAAATCTTTAAAGATATGTCATGACATATCTTGCAAATACTTTACATTTCCTTTGTATACCTTATACAAAACAGTTAGGTGGAGTCCCTGCTGGCTGGAAGAAGGAAAACTTTACACCCATTTGTTAAAAGGGTAGAAAGGAGACTCTGGGAACTACAGACCTACCAATCTTGCTGCTGTGCCTCCGGAGATCATGGAACAGATCCTCCTAGAAACTGGTAAGAGACAGGGAGGACAGGAAGGTGATTTGAGACAGGCAGCATGGCTCCACCAAGGGCAAGTCCTGCCTGACAAACCTACTGGCTTACTGTGGTGCCATAATTATACCAGTGGACAAGAGAAGGGCAATGGATGTCATCTGTCTGGAATTCTGCAGGGCCTGCGACTTGGTCCTGCACGACATCCTTCTCTCTAAGTTGGAGAGATATGGATTCAATGCTTGTACAGTAGGGAGGATAAGGAATTCTCTGGATAGTCACATCCAGTGGGTAGAGGTCAATGGCTCGATGTCCAGATGGAGACAGGTGACAAGTGGTGTCCCTAAGGGGTCCCTACTGGAAGTTTAATGTCTTCATCAGTGACACAGACAGTGGGATCAAGTGCACCCTCAGCAAGTTTGCAAATGACACCAGGCTGTATGTTGCAGCCAAGATGCCAAAGGGATGGGATGTCATCGAGAGGGACCTGGACAAGGTGGGAATGATGAGATTGAGAGTGGCCGTGCAAAAAAGGACTTGGGGATACTGGTGGACAAAAACATAGACATGAGCCAACATGAGCCAACAATGTGCACTTGCGGTCCAGAAGGCCAAGTTACATCCTGGGCTGCGTCAAAAGAAGTGTGGTCAGCAGACTGAGAGAGGTGATTCTGGCACTGTACTGTGCTCTGGTGAGACCTCACCTGGAGTACTGTGTTCAGCTGTGGGGCCCTCAACACAAGAAGGACACAAACCTGCTGGAGAGGGTCCAGAGGAGGGTGGAGCCACTGATGAGAGCACTGGAGCACCTCGCCTACAAAGACAGGTGGAGAGCTCAGCCTGGAGAAGAAAGAGCTCTGGGCAGACTTACAGCAGCCTTCCAGTATATGAAGGGGGCCTACAAGAAAGCTGGGGAGGGCTGTTTACAGAGATCTGTGGCACTAGGGCAAAGGGTGATGGTTCTAGACAGATTTAGATTAGACATTAGGAATAAGCTCTATATTATGAGGTGGTATTAATCTTGAGAAGAGAGTGCTGAGGGGGTGGATCTTGTTAACTTCTATCTGAGGGGTGGGTGTCTGGATGAAGATGGTGGTCTCTTTTTGATGATGCCCAGTGACAGGACAAGGAACAATGGGTATAAATGTAACACAGGAGGTTCCATCTCCACATAAAGAGAAACTTCTTTGTGATGAGGGTGACAGAGCACTTGAACAGGCTGCCCAGGTAGGTTGTGGAGTCTCCTCCCCTGAGACTTTCAAAAGCTTCCTGGATGCATTCCTATGCAGCCTGCTCTAGGTGGTCCTGCTTTGGCAGGGGGTTGGACTAAATCTCTGGAGGTCCCTTCCAACCCCAAACATTCTATGATTCTGTGGTGGAACACTGAAACAGGTTGCTCAGGGAGGTAGTGGAGGCTCCATCCCTAGAGACATTCAGGGTCAGACTTGATGAGGTTCTGAGCAACATGATCTGCTTGGGAATGTTCCTACTTACTGCTGGGGGACAGGACTATCTAGCCTCTAAAGATCCCTTCAAATCCATTGCATTCTATGATTCTATGATTCTATGACTGTAAAGGTTTCAGGAGGGGGGAAGTCCTCCAGCATTAGATTATGAAATCAAGCAAATGATCATGTAATTTCTCTACTGACATGTAGTCTTTTATTTTTCATCATGAACACTGTCTACCCATGATTATGCTGACCCCTTACTTCTTCTGGCTGTGTACTTCTGCTCTTATTTTTTAAGGCACCCAAATTACCATAAATTGGATATTAAGAGAATAAATTATTAATATTCTTGTAACCCAGAACACAATTAAAATGCAGTTTCAAGTACAGAACTTGCATGGCTGGAAAAAACTGTTTTCAGTGGTTTATTTGCATCTGAGAGCAGCTACTGAAAAAAAAATACACAGGAGTAGAATATATTTTCCTTTTTTTTTATTTTTAAAGCTTGTTTTTGCTAGAGAAATAGAAGGAAGACAATGGGAATTTGGGAAAGACTTGTTTTGCTGATTAAGACCTGAACTCAAAGCCCATTTTGGTTGGTCAGAGAAGTCCCTTTAAGTTCATATTTTTTCCTCAGAACATGATATAAAACACTACTACTTCACTCATGAAGTGTAAGAAGTAGTACATCAGAGCCTACTTCTTATCACTCTTGATGTTAGAAGCTAAATGGAATCAAGTATTTTGTTCAGATTTGGGCATCTCAATAAAAGAGGGATGCTGAGGTGCTGGACAAGAGCAATGAAGCTGGTGAAGGGCCTGAAGAATAAATCTGCAACTGTACTGATTTAAGGTGGATTACAATAGAAATTAGCTCATTGTTGGCAAAAAGAAAATAATGATAAAGGCTATATCATCCATTGGTTTGCTAAAGGGGGTAGAAAGCCACAGTACAAACAGTTTTTCCCTCCTTGCTTTTGAGCTCTTGATCCCTTTGCTTTTCCTCCAGCCTGCTCTAATATCTTCCACTAAACTTGGCTAACAGATAATACAGAAACCTTGTTGGTCATTTTTGGTCTGGGAGAGAAAGAGGGTGGAGTTGGACCCTTTCTTTTCTTTGCCCAGGAGGGAAGTTTGGATTTTCTGTATTATTTCTAAGTTGTGTATAATTTTAAATACATGTAAATGTATTGTGTATATATGCTTGGAAATTGAGCTTTGCTGTAAATATAGCTTTATCTTACTTCCAAGCTGTCTGAGCGGGTCTGCTAAATTTCAGCTCTCTGTGTGTGTGTGTGTGTGTCTAAGTTCCTCAACTCAATACAGGATATTTAGTTTGAAAAAGAGGAGGAGAATGAGGGGAGACTTCATTACTGTCTACAGCTACCTGAATATGTGTTGTGGAGAGGTTGCTGCTGGTCTCTTCTCACGGGTAATTAGTGATAGAAGAAGAGGGAATGGTCTCAAGCTGCAACTGAATGGGTTTAGACTGGACATTAAGAAATGTTTTTTCACAGGAAGAGTGTTCAGGCTTTGGAATGGACTGCCCAGGAAGATGGTGGAGTCACCAACCTTGGATTTGTTTAAAAATCATTTGAATGTGGTGCTTGAGGGTATGGTTTAGGGTGAACCTTGTAGAGTGAGGATATTGATTGGACTTGGTGATCCTGAGGGTCTTCTGGATGTTTCAGTGATTCTGTGAATAGTCACTGGAGATGATAAGCTTGGGAGTCAAAGGACTCACACAAAATATTTTGACACGTGTTACAAACTGTCATTACACACAGATGTGTCCTGCTGTTTCGATGTGAGCATTGTTTAACAAAGAACAGTGGATATGCCACTGTATTCCAGTTAATATGTTTAAGTTTTATTTAAAAGCCTCTGTAATGAGTGAAGAAGCTAAAGTTACTGAGTTTTCCAACCTCTGTACATTGAAGATATAAAGGAAATAGCTAGCAGACAGTGGATGGATTTCTTGCTGACAGAGAACACGAATTGAGAAACATGAGCAACCCCAACCCGTGCTGCGACGTCTGTCTTTGAATCCATCTCAGAGGCAGGAACTAAGGTGATGGAGCAAACTCTCACATCCAGCTGCAAGAGAGCAGGGTCTGCTGGCTGCAGGAGGCTGACCCATGATTGTTTGTATAAGTGTTAAGCCTATCTCTGTCTCCCTGTCATAGAGGGGATTTCTCTATTCCTCCCCGGTTAGGGGGAGGTGAGTAATTAATTTGAGGTGGTTTTGATTTTTTATAAAATTATTTATTAAAATTAATATTTACAAATTTACACCACCCCTAACCACTATGAGATCTGGTTTGTTACAAGGTTATGAAAATAGCTTGGGATATATTTACAGGGATTGATTATTAAATGGGAATATCAAATTATTAACAATTATTGGCAGAGAGAAAGATTTCTTAGGCTTAATGCCTCTTAACCACTCTAGTGTCTGCCCAGCAAAGGCTGAAACTGTGTGTGCTCTTCAGATAGAGGTAACTTATATTACAAAGGAATTGAAGCCTACTTAGGTGTGCTGCTCTTGAGTATTAATCATTAATCACCCTCCTGGGAATCTGTCTCAGCGTGTGCCCAGTACTTGGGGTCTTGGTATAGCTGGAGTCTGTCCCGGCTTGCAAGGGGAATTGATAAGGGTTCTCCCAGTCTCTGGGGTAACAGTATTTCTCTAACCTTCTCTCCTGGGGTCATCTCTGCTTTGGAGCTGCGGCTTCTGGAGGCTGTGTGTGTCCAGGGATGATCAGCTGGCAGGAATTTCCCGATGCAGGAGAAGGATTTGTCTGTGTAGCTTCTGACGCGGTCACGCAGCTACCAGGCTGCGTTCATAGGTTTGCAGACAGTCTGAGGGTCTGCTGGGCCTGGGTCTTTCCAGACCTACAGGATAGCTGGCAAGTTGTATTTATGCCGGGCTAGCAGGGTCTATGCCGTGCTGCAAGGAGATTTAACTCCGCAGATGAATCAAGATAGCTCTAGGCTTCAGGCAGGGAGTCTCTCGGCTCCCCATATATGTATGGTGCAGGCACGAATGTGCTCTGCTTCTCAGAGGGCTTGCAGATAGCTTGGCTGCACCTTGAGATCAATGCATGAGGTCTGGGTCTCTGTAATGCTTGCAAGTGAGCGAGGCCTGATCCTTTGTCTAGGCCAATGCAAGCAGGTCAGTGCAGCAGGATGCTGCTGTGGATCAGAGCTGAGTCTAAATGCTCTAAGCTTCTGAACTGGTAAACAGTCTGGACCATCTGAACAGACTGAACACGTGGTGCTGCTGTGCACCCCCCTTTATAGGCTCTGGGGCGGAGATTCGTGGCTCGTTGGACATCTAAAATGACCAATCAGGTTGGCAGTAAGCCAAACCCTGCCCCAATAGGCAGTAGAGACATGCCTGGACCTCCCAATAGGAGATTACCTGGGTGGACCCCAGGGGCACACGGGCTGGGCGTGTGTGTGTTACACAATTTGTTTGCTGCCTCGTGGGTCCTGGCAGAAAAACATGTCTGGGCATGTAGAGGCATAGAAAAGCCTCAGTTTTGGGGCTGCTGCCCCTCCACCACACTCCCATGTAACCTTAAGCCTATCTGTGTCTTCCAAATGTACCAACCTTAACTAAGCTAGCTGTGCATGCCTCTTCCAAGTTAGCATATAATACATTGTATCACTGCAATAACGGGAGCATGACTTTAGCCACATGGGCATGGCATCGTGACTCTGGCTGCCTTCCCACTGACAGCAGGCCATTATGAAACCTTGTCTATCAAGTAAACATGATGTCCTATTTTCAGTAACGAGGATATATGATGTTTATTATCTAACAAGAATTTGTTTTTGAGAAACCCCATTCAGCCAGAATAGTTCAGTGCTTTACTATTCTATGTGGTTTTAGCAGTTGTCAGGGTTTTGGTAGGTGTCACAATGATAGTATCATGCACAGTAAACAGAACAATAGGAAAATCTGGGTCCTAAAATGACATAAAGAATTTTATCTTCTTGATTCCAAGAAGCTGTGGCACATAACAAAGGCAGACAATTTTACCCATTACTGTCAAGTCTAACAGATATTTAGCCAGTTATTCCCATAATTCTATTCATATTATCAGGTGCCTAATAACTGATTCTATCATTACTTTATATTCTAAAAGATCTGTGGGCCATAAAATCAGCTGATGCTGTGATTGGTGGTGTGTTAATAGGATGAATTAGATGTGACATCTATGATCATACTTGCTAAAATGTTATGCTAAAATTATTTATTGAGCCATGTAAAGAATGATGTTCACCTTCCCATGAACATATTCTTTCCAAAGTTTCACTTTTCCTGCTGAAATCTGATATAATTCTCCAACATGGCATATTATTCTTAAGGAGAATTTTGTTAAATTATTTTCTAGTTGGAAGTTTGAGAAGGTGACAAATCCCTTTTATTCAGTCTGCATCTGAACAGTGCTTATACTGCAATGAAAATCACTGGAAAATTGAGATTTGTCAGAGACATAGTTCTGGAATGCCTTTTATTGGTCTGCTGAAAATTCAGATTTAAGATTATAGCACTTTAATAACATACTTTATACACAGATAGTAAATTATATTAAATGAATAAAAGCAAAAAACTTCCATTTGTTTCGGCACTCCACATCTGTGAATGTATTAAGTAAGCGAATATTGATTAGATAATGTCTCAGGATTCCATTAGCTATGAAGATGTAAGCAGAAAAAGGCCTCTGGAATGTAAATTGAGGATCACAAATGAGATCTGTAAAAGGATATATGAATGAAGCCTGGACCCCAGAAGACAATGCTACTTCTTGCATGACAGAAATATGTGGAGGTTTCTGCCATAGTGATGAATATGAAGTGTGTATTGTGGTGCTTTAATTCTGTGAAACAGTAACATGGGACACTTTTTTCCTTTTGTTTTGTTTTGTTTTGTTTTCTTAGACTTAGCAGACAACAAAACTGGCAAAGTTCCCATATTTCACAATCAATCACTCAGAAATTAGGATGCTTTGAGGTAAATGTTTCCTCTATAGGCTAAAGAGTTTGCAATGAAGAAGCTCACCCTACTCTGGCTTTCATTGCAAAAAAATGCCTGCATAGGCAGCATAGGGAAAGGTGGGAACACTAGGGATGGTGCCAGTGCTTAAGTGATTGACTTAATAGGGTCAGTCAGGAAGCTAGGGACTGCAAGTCACACCAGAGGACAAATTGTCAAAGGTTTAGATGTGTAGAAGAACCCTGCTTCCTGGTGGCTTGGCTGAGTTTTCAAGATGAAAAGTCTGCCATGTCTTTATTGTGTGAGCACAGTGTTTGCAAGAGGGTAAATTACTGCGCAGAACTCTCTGTACTACATACACCATGATGACTTCTGAGTGACTGAGGTGACACCCACAACAAACATCAAGCTAAGACATGCCTCCAAGGGACCTTGGTTAAAGTGTTGGAGCAATTCCTGGTGCTGTTTTGGCATTCAGGATTTAATTGATTTAGTCAGAGACTTTGCCCAAGAGGCTGGTTCGATGTGGCTATCCTGCTTTGGAATTCAAGAGAGTCAAACAATATGGCCATATCTAGAGCATGCCAGTTTGTTTGCAAGACAAAGAATGGACTCTGGCATCATGCAGATAGCAGGAAGTTAAAAAACTTGGATTTCAGGGGCCTTCACTGACTTCTGAAGTTTCACAGTATCACAGTATCACAGTATCATCAGAGTTGGAAGAGACCTCACAGATCATCAAGTCCAACCCTTTACCACAGAGCTCAAGGCTAGACCATGGCACCAAGTGCCACGTCCAACCTTGCCTTGAAGTGCCCCAGGGACGGCGACTCCACCACCTCCCCAGGCAGCCCATTCCAGTGCCCAATGACTCTCTCAGTGAAGAACTTTCTCCTCACCTCGAGCCTAAATTTCCCCTGGCGCAGCCTGAGGCTGTGTCCTCTTGTTCTGGTGCTGGCCACCTGAGAGAAGAGAGCAACCTCCTCCTGGCCACAACCACCCTTCAGGTAGTTGTAGACAGCAATAAGGTCTCTCCTGAGCCTCCTCTTCTCCAGGCTAAACAACCCCAGCTCCCTCAGCCTCTCCTCATAGGGCTTGTGCTCAAGGCCTCTCACCAGCCTCGTTGCCCTTCTCTGGACACGCTCAAGCATCTCAACGTCCCTCCTAAACCGGGGGGCCCAGAACTGAACACAATACTCAAGGTGTGGTCTAACCAGTGCAGAGTACAGGGGCAGAATGACCTCCCTGCTCCTGCTGACCACACCATTCCTGATGCAGGCCAGGATGCCACTGGCTCTCTTGGCCACCTGGGCACACTGCTGGCTCATGTTCAGGCAGGTATCAATCAGCACCCCCAGATCCCTCTCTGTCTGGCTGCTCTGCAGCCACTCCGACCCCAGCCTGTATCTCTCCATGGGGTTGTTGTGGCCAAAGTGCTGCACCCTGCACTTGGAGCTATTGAACCCCATCCCATTGGACTCTGCCCATCTGTCCAGGAGGTCAAGGTCCAGCTGCAGAGCCCTTCTGCCTTCCAACTCAACTTTCCATCTAGCTAAGGCAAGCATTTAAGTTCCCTGTTATAAACACACCGATTCATAGAATACTCATAGCCCATCTGATGTGTCTGGTTTAAAATAAGTCTTTTGGTCCTTTCTTTCTTGTGTAAATGCAAAATACGTTTTTTTTCTAGCATTCTATTCCAAATAGACTAAGCCCCCTTAATCACACCCTCACACAGTTACCTCATACTGTATTAGTTCCTCTGTCTGATCTCTAAATGTTTCTTGCAGTTAATGTATTCCAGAGTATATCTCTCAGTCCTGTGCTACTGCTTGATTCTTTTGTTCCTTGCTGTTGGAGCTTGAAGATGATTTTATTAAAATGTACTTTTGAGGGTTCACTGTATAGAGGTCTCCCATAACTTCAGTACACATGTTGTGTTTTCACCATGCAGAGTAGTCTGCTATTTTAGAATACTAATGTCTGAGAGGTTTCTTTAGAAATGGGGTTATTTGCTGATGGTTTCTTACTGATCACTGTTTTCTGAGTTCTGTCAGGTAGAGCTTTTTTAACCCGTGCAAGAAGAGTTATTTGTTAGGCTTTTACAGTGCTCCTGGTACTCTTACTCCCATGGAAGCAGAAAAGGAGCCTGTTTCCACACACAATTCCCACCACCCCACTCCTCCAGTATTTTTGAAGCTGTCATTGTCAAGGTCATTTGCAGAGAGATAAATACCCTACAGAAAAATATATTACATGAAAGCACATAGCTATGGGAAAATACTAATGGAGTTGAAATATCACTCAGTAATTTCTAAGGCCATTGGGTAGCTTCAAAAGCGACAGCATGTTTGTCATTTTTAAATACCCTGCAGCAAGAAGTGGTAGCCCTCTGTCTGATGATATATGCAGAGTAAACAGAGAAATGTAATACTGTTGAACAGTCAATTAACCAAGAGAGACACAATTCCCTAGGAAGCCAGATTTTGTTAGGTTTCAGAACTACTTGTTTAATCAGATTGTCATGTGATACTAAGGCAAATACCTTACAAGCCTCTGCCACACATCCATTATCAAACAAATTTGTGGTACAAAAAATGAGATTGGTTTCACCAGCGTGAATTAACATCTTGAAATTCTATTCCTATCTCTTGCTGTAGATTCAGTCTTCTGCCAGTTTTTCTGTTATTTGGCGTTGGAGAGCACTCCAAACTCCTTTTCCCCACTACGTCAGCAGAGGTTTGAATGGGGGGAAGATGAAGGTGCGAAACTGCTTTCCCCTTCCCCTGCAGGCTGAAACTGAGAACAGCAAAAGGCTGTTCCTCCTGTTCCCACACGTGTACTCACTCATTGGAAAGCCTGCACTGGAATCTGGGATTGTGATTGTCTGGATTCTTTGTGCCCAGTATATATTGACACTGGATACACTGTCTAGGAAAGACTTAATAGAGTGACCAGAAAGCACGTGCAAGTCCGTTGACTGCATTAAGCCCATTAGGTCCATTCGAGAGATTTGTTTGCAGTACCCGGACCCAGATTCTCCCTGGATCAGTGTATCCTGCTTTCCTGCTCCCTACCCCTGAGCTGGAACAACCCTGCCTTTGCCATAAACAAAAAAAACCCCAAACAAAACAGTGCAGCTGTCCCTGCGCTGCTGAGGCAGTGCTGCTCCACGAGATCTGCCTCGTGGAAGCTGTATCTGGAGACAATTTGACTTTGGCATTTCCATGCCGTGTGGTTCCATAACTGGATTATAAAACTTGCAGTTTCCAGAGGCTGCAACAAAGGAGATCCAGGAACTGTCTCCAAATTCCTACTCTGTCCTCATGAGTAAATCTCTCAGCCTTTCTCTAGGGCTCTTTGCCTCTGATTTCTAAGTGAAATAAAGCTATCTCATGGCTTAGCCTTCTCCATTTTCTGACTTTCTCACATCATAAAAAATTGCCCATAAGCATCCTTGTGAAAATTCCTGACTCAATTAGAACCTGTAAAAAGAAAAAAAAAATCACTACTCGTGGGGTCGGGAAAGTCAAGAGACGACTCAGTATGAGCTAGCTACAAGACAATCTGAGGTTTACGGAGAGCATCAGGGTTTCAAGCTTCAGAGCATCAACTTTTAGGTTAGTGCGAACCCAGTTAGTGCGAACCCAGCATGCAATGCAGTACTGTTAATTAACGATTGGCACATCTAATGATTGGAATCTGCATGTTCCTCTGTGCTAGTTTGAAGCAAGCTGGAATGTTTTGGTAAAAGAACTAGATAACGGGCAGTGAAATGAAAACAATTGATGTCAACTTCTCTCACAGTCTCGCTGAGAGCTCTGGGAAGAAGAAGTAAACTTTCTCCATTTTGTCTCACTCTTGCTTTTGCCTTAGACCGAGACACATCTTTCTAACATCACTGCTTTCTAACCCTGCTCCCTAACCTCTTGGCTGAACCTCTTTTCCTCCTGAGAACTGGGGTAAGGTTGAGAGGGCCGGGGGAGGTGTTGGGGTGGTTTGAAAGCCCCTCCTGGGGACTTAGGTTTCTGGGAGGGGAGTTGTGCTTTTGTATTGTTTATCCTTTGTATATTTCTGTATATAATTGTATATAACTGTATATATTGTAAATAGCTGCTTGTAAATTCTGCTAGCTGTAAATAAATTGCTTCATCTATATTCCCAGGGTCTGTCTGAGTTAGCTGGGTACCTACAAAGTGTGGGGGGGCGGGGTAACCCCTAAACCCTCACATCCTCCTACTTGTGTTTTCTGCTGAAGCTAATTTCCCTCCTAATCTGGACACAGTCCCACAGAAGTTGTTTATCAGAAAGCTCAAGGACAAATTCCTTTGAGCTTCTTCATGTACACTACTGCGGCTTACCTGCGTTTCAATACACTCAGACCTCACGTCAAAGGCTTGACTGTACAAGCTTCTAGGGACTCATGTCCCCTCTCCTTCAGTCAGTTTCCCACAACTAGTTTGTTTATAGTCTTGGGGTGGGGCTTTTTGGAAAAATAAAAATACCTTTATTTTTCTTTTCCTGCCTCATAAAATTATTACCAATTAAATCATTTGGCCCAGGCTACCCTCCAGGCTAAAAGGCTGATCTGCCAATGCACCAACTGTTTTGGAACATTGACATAACATTAGCACTGTTTTTGTCTTCTTGAATTTCCTTTGTAATCTGAGATTTATTAAAAATTAACCTAACCCATTTGCTCCTCAGAGGCACTCAGTTTAACATCCTTCTTCTTTACTAGGGATGGGCTGGGAAGTACTTCTTTGGCTTCTTATGGAATTAGATATTTATTGAGTTCTTCTGTCTTTTCTACATCATTATTTAAACATCTTCTTGATTATATGTCTTATTAATGAGACCAGTGTCAAAGTGCTTCCTGAATTATTCATGGTAGTTTGTGGTGATGAAACTCTGGAACATAGGAGAAGATGAATGATTTTGTGGTTAAGATATTCTCTTAGCATTAGGAGATTCAGGTGTTAGTTCTACAGATTTCTAATGTGACATTATCAAATTGAGACATTTTTCGTGTTATATGACTACCTCTTTCTGGAGCAGCTAGTGAAAAATTTAAAACCTTGTCTATTTTTCAAAGTCTGTTCTCTTTGCTTCCTTCATGGCACTCTTAATCCACAAAGACTTTCTTTTCTTAATTCTCAATCCTCCCCTTCCTAAATGCTATTGTCATCTCCTGTCCTTTCATACAAAATGACAATGAAAGATAGCATCAGATATGCCCCAAAATCTTGTGCATATTTGACATTATTGCTTCTCCTTGCCTCTCTTCATGTCTGAGTTTGCCAAACGTGTGGTTTAGAATCATTATACTGAATTATCATTTATCAGCTTTCATGTATGCAGGCCTGACCTCCCTCTGCTGTGACCTCCTTACTCTTTCCTGCACTGAAAGTTCTCTTACATGGTTTTCTGTGATCTTTTCTTGTGCTGTGAATGCTTTTTACATCACAACATCCTATTTTCCTTGGCCACCATGGCTATATTATGCTGGAAATACACATGTCTTAATTTTTCATCATCATAGCTTTCAGCTTTTCCCTGCATCTTTTCTTGTTCATTTTTCCCCCAAAATAACTTGCAAAACAAATGGGAATTTTCCATACCTTATGTATATCAATTGCTGTTTTATTCTGTTTCTCTGATAATCTCAGTTGTACTCCTTTTACCTGATAATGTTTGTAACTTTCCTGCATTGAAAATAGTCTTGATAGTCATTAAACTTTCCATTACCAACTTAATGCAAGAAATAAAAGGTTCACTGATAATCCACTAGGTCACCTTTAGTGATAATTGCAGTTAGTGATGATATCCTTGGAAGCAAGATTGGGCCCATCAGTAGCAGTACTTCATACTCACTGAGCATTATTTCTGGATGAATGTTTTTGGATGACAGCAAAATGGGCTTTCTCCATGATCAGGTTCATAAAAATACTCTTCCTCTCTTCCTGTTTCTGGATGTAATTATAACTGTGTACATCCTCAGTCAGCGATCTTAGCCAGGTGTTGCTAGTAAAGATCAGTTTTTACTCTTCACGGCTTTAGCTTTTACATGGACTTGAGTGTGAACAGGTCACCACTGCTATTTCTGAGACTCCCTGAATTTATATTCTGTTCTTTTAATGTTTTATCCATTGACATTTTCTAATTCTCTGATATGGGGAAGGATTCTGTTTCTGAGAAAATTCTACTCACCATCTGAACCACAAACTAGACAGTTAATCCCTGCTAAGGCAATTTAGCGACAATCTATCATCATGTGAAGAACTTTATCTGGGAAAGTACACAGGAATTAAGAGTTTGACACTGTGTGTAGATCAAGTATGTGGAATATAAATGCCCTATCATAAACTGTTGGAGTAAACCGGTGGAGCGCTATGGGTAAATGACTTTTGGTTCACCAATATGGTTAGATGGTCAAATCCACTTTATTTCCGTGATACAGTGACTTATATGCATTCTAGCAAGAGGCGTGCTCCACCAAGATTGGTTACAGTCAGAGGGTACAGGGTTACTTGTAAGGCATAGATAGGTCAGCATACCATAACAATCTGAGGGTCAGCCTCTGGGGCTGGCTAAACTCTGCCCACCTGCAGCTGCACTCCACCGCCTGCAGCTGCATGTGGGGGGAAGCTCCCTGTGGCTGATATCTAGCTCCCAGGATGGACTCAAGGACATCTTCAGCACAGTTACTCATGTTTATCATTTCTGTGTCCTCTGCTAACAAGAATTCTCCAACAATAAACTTATAGTGATTCCCAGTTTGTGGTTTTACAACAGAGACCACAAGCCTGCTGTCTTCAGTACATGCAGCACACAACCTTTTCCTTACCCCAGTCCACTTTTTATCTGGGTAGTTTACTGCAGACATAAAGATGACCTGAAGGAGGAATCCCAGGTTCTGAATGGAGTTAACATGGATAAACCACAATCAACAAAACTCAGACAACTAACTATGAAAGCTCATAGAGTAGATGACTTTAAAAAGATGGAAGATTTATGTGGGGACAGGTCTTGGGCATTACACAAGCACCCAGGCAGGGGAATGCATGGGCTCAAAACACATCTACAACCCATTAAGGCTATCTATCCTGTTTATCACTACCTGTAAGAACATAGAGTATAAATGTAAATATATTTGGGAGGAATTTCTTAAGTTTTTACCACACATTTACTGCTGCAGGAAACAGTTTGCTTTTGGAGTGTGTTCAATTTCAGTTAAGACCAGAGAAAATAAAGTGACTTTTCATTTTTAATTTTCTATCTCCTTCTTGCAGATGTATCCCTTCTGATCTCTTATGTTCAAAATAGTAGGCAGAGAGGGGAGAAAACACCCTCAACATACAACTGTCCCCATTTAATAGAAGAACTTTTGATATTTTAACCATGATTACAGAATTATTTTCATAACCTGAGTAGGTTTTTTATATAATTGACTTCAGTAAGTGGTTACATCAGTCACTGCTGGGTTTTATGCATTTGCCATAAAAGCACTGACCAGGTTTTAAGGGCATATTGCCTGGCAGAATGAGCAATAAGCTAAGTGCCAAAATCTTCAGCAGTGGCTGTAGCTTGTCCTCCTTATTTTTATTGCTCCCTGGGAGAAGTTCCAGAGTGCTTATATTTGTTGCTTAGCTAATACTAGGCTTAAAATGCTCTAACTTAAATATTCTGGGAACAATGAAGAACTGAAAGACAAAGTATGCATCAGTCATTGTGCATCCTTTAAGGGAGATATGTAATCAGAAAAGCAGGAGAGAGGAGAAGAGTGCAGTGTGGAAGGGACATTCTGCCACTATCAATCACCCCAGTATGCACTTAGGCTCAGGGTGGTGTTTTTTTTTTGTTTTTTTTTTTTTTTTTTTTTCCTGAATCATAGAAGGTAATTCTGGAAATATTGCCCTTATCAACAACTCTGGTCGCTCTATTGTGCTCTGCACAAACAGACTCATCAATAGAACAGTCTCAAGTTGTGCCGGGGAAAGTATAGGCTGGATGTTAGGAGGAAGTTCTTGCCAGACAGAGTGATTTGCCACTGGAATGGGCTGCCCAGGGAGGTGGTGGAGGTGCCGTCCCTTGGAGGTCTTCAAGAAGAGATGGGATGAAGCACTTGGTGCCATGGTCTAGTTGACTGGATAGGGCTGGGTGCTAGGTTGGACTGGATGATCTTGGAGGTCTCTTCCAACCTGGTTGATTCTATGATTCTATGAATATCTTAAAAAAAACTTCCTTTCTCCACTCTATTTTTTTCCCAAGCAGTAGCAAATAGGATAGAGAGTATAATGGCTGTTATTGGCATGTAGATGTATTTCAGGTCCTTATATTTCCTTACTTATAGGGCTCCTCTACTCTCTAAGATGTGTGTTTCTCTATATAGTAATGGTTTTGAAGCTACTATCAGATAAATAAATGTCGGTGGGAAGGCAGCCAGAGTCATGGTGCCATACCAACGTGGTTAAAGTCGTGCTCCCATTATTGCAGTGATACAGTGTATTGTATATGCTAACTTGGAAGAGGCATGCACAGCTAGCTTAGTTAAGGTTGGTACATTTGGAAGACACAGATAGGCTTAAGGTTACGTGGGAGACAGAGATAGGCTTAACACTTATACAAACAATTATGGGTCAGCCTCCTGCAGCCAGCAGACCCTGCCCCCTTGCAGCTGGACGTGAGGGTTTGCTCCATCACCTTAGTTCCTGCCTCTGAGATGGATTCAAGGACAGATGTCGCAGTATGGATTGGGTTTGCTCATGTTTCTCAATTCACGTCCTCTATAAGCAAGAAATCCATCCACAAATAAATATGATGAAAAGTAGAAGAATGATTTTTACAAAGTTGTAAAGCACACAAATCATCTAGACTGCACATAGGATGCCTCACACAACTCTCAGACATAGACATTAAATAGAATTGGTCATGACAGTCCCCTCTACATATAGACATCAAGATAAAAGGTAACAGATTTGAAATTCAAGAATTGTACTTTAATCTTCAGATACTAACAGCAGTCTTCCCTTCTCATGCTGAGATAATATCTCTTTCCTTGTGCATTCTTATCATTCATGCAGTACAGGTATCTTTTCAAAGTGTTTACTAAATAACTCACCAATAACACATTGTATATCAGAACATATGGAGTAAGTGTTTGGGTTGTTTTGTTTTGGATGAATGTATTAGGACTCTCATTCCATGAAACCAATAAGAATCACTTGCTTTCCTAGGAGTTCTTCCCTTTATTACACTGTCAAGGTGCTGGAGGAAAATAGAATCTCCCCTTCACTAGCTCTGAATCTGGTTCGGTATTGAGGGTTTTAGTTTTCTGGGCATGTGGACCAGCCCCAGAATTGTGAGTCCTCCTAGATGGTTTATGTATAAAAGTGTGTCCTGGAGTCCTGTATACCCCTAAATTGTTCTCCCTCTGTGGCTTGAAATGGGAGAGGAAAAGCCACCTGGTTTATTCCCCCCCCACCCCCCCCCCCCCCCCGCCCTTGCCTGCCCTGCAGGCGTGAAGGGGGTGAGCAAAGGGGTCCTGCCTGCACGAGGAGTGCCCCGTGCGGTGCCCACGCTGGAATTGGACTGGGATTGGCTGTGCCCTTTCGCGCCTAAGGAAGTGGTAACTTTGCTCTTTGTCTAGAGAGGGTATAAATATTGGGGGCTTCCCGCCTTTGGAGTTCCCGCCTTGGAGTTCATTACTGCCTGGATGTTCATGCTTGCCTGAGACTTCTCCCCACCCCCCCCTGTCCTGGAGTCCTGTACCCCTAAATTCCTCTCCTGCCCGGACTTCGGGGGGAAAGGGGAAAAGCCGCCTGGTTTCCCCCCCCCCTCGCCTGCCCTGCAGCCGAGAAGGGGGCGGCGACTGCCCCGTGAGTTCCCGCGCTGGAGCCAGGCTGGGATTGGCCGTGCGCTTTCGCGCCTAAAGTGTGGTAACTCTGCCCTTTGTCTAGCGAAGGGTATAAATATTGGGGGTCTTCCCGCCTTTGGGGTTCCCGCTTTGGATTTTGCCTGTGCCTGGACGAGTTCGCTCACTCTCCTGTGCCTGCACTGCAGAGAGACCAAAGGACTTGCCTTGGTGTTAGGCACACCTTTGTCTGCCTAACGACCCTTAACGACTCTTAACGACTCCTGTAGCCGCTGGAGGAGGAAGACCGACTGCACGAGCCAGCCTGAGTGAGTTATTTGGCTTAGCTTAATTTAGTAAGAAACCGCTATTAATTAATAGCAGACTCCTTTTCCAAAAACTGACTTCCAAATATATATAGTCAGATTATTAATGGTATCCTCGTAGAATTCTCATGCAACTGAACCTGTTTATCAAACGAAATTAATCTTTGTATATATAGTTGTGGGGGCGGGTTTTGTAAAAATAAAAAATATCTATTTTTGATAAATTTTCTTCTCGGCCACGAATTATTACTGCCCTCCGCAACATTATGGCGCAGTGTATGCAGGGTAGTTCAATCATAGAATTTCTACAAGAAAAGGGATGCCTAATCACAGGTCTTGATTTAATTTGGGCTCAGAAAAATTGTAAAAATCCGGAGAAAATCCTGGAGAAATTAGATGAGCGCTCAGACCCTGTGATTTCTGAGTCTCCAACGGAGCATTTCTCTGTTGTTCTGGGGTCAGTTGTGACCCAGACTCTGGCCGAATTTGAAAATTATGAAAAAAGAATTCAGGCCTTGGAAAAGGATTTATTAGCCGAAAAAGCTAAATGCCAAAGTATCTGGGAAAGCATGCTGGCGCAGACAAAGAGCCTGACCGCGGCACTGACTGCCCGGATGAAAGAAAGGCTTGTAACGCCTGCAGACACCACCTCTTCGGTCTCCGTGTCTGAATTTGAATGGAGTGATTCGCGGGAATCGGGGAAAAAGGCAGAGAATGCCCCGAGGGGCTCTTCGGGGGAGAGGAGTTCCCCGAAACCAGGCACAAAAGACTCTGCTAGAGACTCAGAGAATTCCTCTGCACATGCCTCTGCGCGGCAGAAAGCCTCAAAGCCACGCAGAAAGCGCAGGTCCCGACCGGACTCTCCCGTAGCTAGCGGTGAAGAGAGCTCCGGTGAGGAGGGCGCCGCGGTGCAGAGGCACGTGTTGCCTGTGATAAGAATTGAGTCCGTGAAGGGCAGGAAAGGCGCTGCAGGGACCACTGTGATCAAAAAACAGTTCACAGACGCACAGCTCAGTGACTTACAAGTCAAATATGCGAGAGATCCTGAGGACTCAGTCGCTGACTATGTGTATCGAGTGTCCCGAGCCGGTGGGGACCGGGTCCTTCTAGACTCGCAGGAAGCTGCTGGAGACTGGGGGGACGATGTGTTCCTGACACGTGAACCCGAGGGGACACACAGCCTCACCGCTCGGATAGCCTACTGGGCAAGCAGTGTCCGTCCAGCCTACCGGGGGGAGCCGACGGAACTAAAGGTCACCAGCTCCTCTGAGCTCATCACTGCTCTCCGCAGACTTGCCTGTGTCCAGGCTATCTATGATAAGGGACATTATGATTGCCCATTTTATGCCCCTGTGGACCCGGAGAGACTGCACCCTATTATGAAGGGTTTGCCAGCAACTCTGCAAATCCAACTAATGAAGAATGTTGAGAAAATTGAACGTGTGATTGCAGAGAATTCAGACGACGGTGCTAAAGAGCACGTAATGACTTGGGCTGAACTGTTAACTGACTTGAATGCCCATGGGCTGCAGTTTGGGTTTGGGTCTCCTGAAGGAAAAGGGGCTGGGGAGAGACAGTCTCGTACTTCTCCCCCAGAAAATCCCAGGACTCTGCGCAGGCAGGTCCGGCCAGTGCAGGACTGCCCCCCCAGGGGGACCGGTCCTTCAGGCTTCTCCCCGAGGGGAAGGGGCAGAGACCAACAGAGTGACTGGAGACCCAGAGAAAAGAACAGCTGGTATAGACAAGCCCTGACTTTAGGGGTACCAAAAACTGTTTTAAGGCAGCTGGCAGACTGGCAGCTGAAGGATCTAGTGCGGTGCCTTCAGAAATCGGCTGCAAAATCCAGAGGCAGCCGCGCCAGGGCCAGCAGCAGCGGCATGCCCAGCGGTGGCTCCCAGAGCGGCTCGCCCAGAAGCGGCAGCCCCCCCGCTGGGAACTGCAGCTCGTCCCCAGACAGAAAGGTTAACCCTTTCTCGTCTCCCACACGGGAGGCAAAACACTGAATTACTGTAATAGTGGCTCGGCAGCTTTTAATGGTCAGCAGTCACGGGGAGAGCTACAGAAGCCCCCAGAATAAAGACCTGCTGCCTAGGTGAGCCACGTGGTCACTGACCACCTGCCCCAGTACAAAAGGCCACCGGATCAGTACACGGTGGATCGTCCCCAACTATTAATTGCTAAGCCTGGCCTTTATAGGCCAAGGCAGATTTTGTCTCCTTACAGGTTAAGGTCGAGGCAGAGGACCAGTTCCTGACCACCTGACCAGCACCTGGGAAAGGGAGAACCAGCTACACGAGAGATGGAGTCATATCACCGGGGTGGCCAGTGGATGATGGCATCATGACCCACGGACTGTGACCTCCAGCCATGGACTCAGAGCATCCAAGGCTCTGCCATGAACTTGGTTGCTCTACCAGGAACAGAGCAATCTTCGAATTGACTGTGTAGCTTTATTAATACTGTTTGGGCTATTGTTAAGCCTTGTTAAGTATTGTTAAATATTGTTGGGGCGATTAATGTATTACCTATTGTTAATGTTGGAAAAGGCTAAGCCATATATATATATTAATAGGTTCCTAAATTGAAGGGGGATCACTTCTCACTCAAGTTCTAGACAAAGATGCTCATTACCACCGGGGTGGGATGTCCTGGAGTCCTGTACCCCTAAATTCCTCTCCTGCCCGGACTTCGGGGGGAAAGGGGAAAAGCCGCCTGGTTTCCCCCCCCCCTCGCCTGCCCTGCAGCCGAGAAGGGGGCGGCGACTGCCCCGTGAGTTCCCGCGCTGGAGCCAGGCTGGGATTGGCCGTGCGCTTTCGCGCCTAAAGTGTGGTAACTCTGCCCTTTGTCTAGCGAAGGGTATAAATATTGGGGGTCTTCCCGCCTTTGGGGTTCCCGCTTTGGATTTTGCCTGTGCCTGGACGAGTTCGCTCACTCTCCTGTGCCTGCACTGCAGAGAGACCAAAGGACTTGCCTTGGTGTTAGGCACACCTTTGTCTGCCTAACGACCCTTAACGACTCTTAACGACTCCTGTAGCCGCTGGAGGAGGAAGACCGACTGCACGAGCCAGCCTGAGTGAGTTATTTGGCTTAGCTTAATTTAGTAAGAAACCGCTATTAATTAATAGCAGACTCCTTTTCCAAAAACTGACTTCCAAATATATATAGTCAGATTATTAATGGTATCCTCGTAGAATTCTCATGCAACTGAACCTGTTTATCAAACGAAATTAATCTTTGTATATATAGTTGTGGGGGCGGGTTTTGTAAAAATAAAAAATATCTATTTTTGATAAATTTTCTTCTCGGCCACGAATTATTACTGCCCTCCGCAACACCCCCTCGCCTGGCCTGCATACAGAAAGAGCTTCAAGGACTGCTTCACCCATTGACACCCTTTGTAAGCCTAACGACCCTTAACGACCCACCTGCAGCTGCTGAAAAGGAACAGAGGGACAGGCCACAGGAGGAAGTCAGCCTGATTGTGAGTTATTTTGGCTCAACTTTATTAGTAAGAAAATGCTATTAATTAATAGCTAAAGCCTTTTCCAACTTCTGACTTCCAAAATAGTCAGATTATCGATGGCATCCCTGTAGATATTCTCAAGCAACTGAATCTGTTAATTAAACTAAATCAATCTTTGTATATAAAGTTTTGGGGGCGGGTTTTGGGAAAATAAAATAACTATTTTTGCATGAAAATTCCTGCCTTGGCCACATTAATTCCCTACCTCCACAGCAAAGTGCTCAAATTTACCCCTGCAGTTGCAGTGCAGAGTGCTGCAGTCTGGACTGTGTTTGTCACAGTAGCATTTAAATGCACTCTTAGTCAATGTCTGTTTAAATGCATACTCCATTTAACCCACTAAATGTGCTCTCCTCTCTATTACAGAAACTGCTTTGTATTTGACCTAAACTTATTCTAAGGCATATTAAGCAAAAGTTACTCCAGAGTAATTGTTGGTGCTAACACCTCATTGATGACAATTATGTTATGAGGAAAATGGGTTCCTATGTGTCCTAGCCTATAAATGCCAGGCTTTCTCAATACTCAGGCATTACCCACCTTACCTTTGCTTCCCACATGGCTGTAAAGGAACCTGCAGTTAAAACCACAACGCCTTGCAGACTCTAGTATCTTTGGCCTCTGATACTTTTGGTTCCTCCTTCCTCCTAGCCATAACCATGGCAAGCAAAAAGCTTAATTTCACAGAATCACAGAATATTGTAGTGGCAGGTAGAGTGTGAGATAGGATTTTTCAGAAATTAATACTGTTCATTAATTTTGGTATCCAGGACTCTCGCCACTGAACACAGTTTTAATAATAGGTTCTTTGCAATGATCACAAAAACATTACACAGATGGAAAAGAGAAGATCTAGAACACTTAAGAAATAACTAGCAATGATACAAACATTAAACTATTAGAACTGCAAAGAGGTTCTTATGGTTGATTATATGGTTTGCCTACTAGAAGGACTCGAGAAGCTCCTTTCTGCTTAAGGCAGAAGGCACTTGGATTCACTTAAGAGTTTTGCAGAGAGGCTTGTGATTCCTGTGGCTAACTACAGTTTCCAGACAGTACCCAAACATTTACAGGGATTTCTGTCTGTCTTGCCACCTGTTGAGGCTTCTGAATCCTCCCAGGCTCTAACAAGGTGCTGGGAGAGAGGCAGATCATCTCTGACTTGATCCTGGTTCCTCTTGGACAATCTGTGTTCCTTCCAAGGCTCCCAGTCTTGGCAGAAGACTTGCAGGTGTGCAGTCTTGGCACAATGTCAAGCTGGCTAAGTGAGCCTACTTCATGAAAGCACTTAATGCTAATCCTGGTAAACTTGAGACAAGTCCAGTTTCCAGGTAGATGAACCCAAAGCATCAGGGCATGTTATTATGCAGCGTATAGAGCATGCCAGGAGCACAACAAGGCAGAGCAATGTCAGAAGCACATTAAAGCAGAACACACTGAGTTTACCTGATCCTCTCTTTATCAATACAGCCCAAGACTAATGGAACTTTGGCCACAGATCAGCCAATCAGAATGGCAGTTTGCCGTTAAGTAAAGTCAGGGCTTGCTTATACCTTTTAGGGCAGAACACAAGCAAGTGTATAAACATGTGCAGGTACCTTTTTTACAAGTTTGGAAGAGACATGGAAGGCACCAGGGCCTTTGTTTTCCTTTCCTGCCCTCTGCTCTCCCATCAGCAGAAGAGAGGGAGAGCAGAAAACATGTCTGGGCAAGCCAGGACATGTTTAGGCCTATTTTGATCTTCCACTACAAATATATCTGGTTGGAAGAGACTTCAAAGATCATCCAGTCCAACCCTTGTTCCAGCACTGAAGGATCAACACTAAAACATGTCCCTAAGTGCGAGGTGTACATGGTGTTTGAGCATCCTCAGGGATGGTGACTCTACCACTGCCCTGGACAGACCATCTCAATGTTTGATAACCCTTTCAGTGAAGAGCTGTTTCCTAATATCCAGCCTGACCCTCCCCTGGCACAGCTTGTAACCATTTTCTCTAGTCCTGTTGCTTGACACCAAAAAAAGGCAGACCCCCTTCTGGCTCCAACCTCCCTTCAGGTAATTATAGAGACTGATGAGGTCTCCCCTCAGCTCTATCTTCAGCAGACTGAACGACCCCAGCTCCCTCAGACACTCCTTACTGATTGTCCCATCCAGCCCATGTGCTTGCTGTAAACAATGATTGCAATCTTCCAGCAGTTGACTGGCCAGTGTCAGTCAACTGCTATGGTTATGCACTTACCTGTGCTAGTGTGGCTTATCCACTTTCAGCAGTGGACAGCCATCAACTTGTGCACTGATGGAATTCCCTTCATTGGTAACTGGGATAAGGTTTGTCTAGCAATTTCAGGAAAGTCTGACCCTTCACCTGAGGGCTGTGCCTTCACTGGTATCTGGAATAGTATGATCCTATTCTCTAACTGCTCTTATCCCTGAGCTAGCACTGGATATGGTGGAATTGCACAGCTATCACATTTTTCTTGAAGCATGTGCAGTCTGTTGCAAATATGCCATACTTTCCCTTCAGGCTTAGCAAGCCCATAAGAATCTGTTTCCCTATTTCGTCTTGAAAACAGGACATTTCATCTAAGGTTTAGACCTTCACTTGTGACGCAAAGCAGATTTCAATCACCTCTATGATGGAATTGTGATGAAAAAGTAAAGTGTCTCCTAAAAAACACAAATTCTTACAGATTGTACTTGCTGGCAGTGGGAAATCTGTAGCTCACAAATCTTAGTGGTAAGCATATATACAAAGATTTTATGTGTAGGAATAGGTATCTGAAGTGCATATCTACTGCAAACCAGTGTATAAAACTGGGGAACTGAGGACAGTGCCTGGGCTCATCTAAGCTGGATGTGCGTGCTCACACTGCAGATGAAACCGGTGATACAGTCTGTAAATCTTCTCCTGCCTGAAGCCTGTGGAAATGGTTGGAAAAATTTTCTGACATGTCATCTCTGTGATATGCCTACATAGAATCCATGTTTATATCAAAAGTTATTTTGGGCATATTGCTATTTCCCCACTAATCAGTTAAATGAGCAAAGGATGCTCTCAGTACTGACAGGAAGCTGAACATGTGAGAACTTAGGTTGTTAGAAGTTGATCTATTAATCAGATATTTTCCTTTTGTATGGTGATTTGCATCTGTGAATTAGAAGAGCAAAGTCAATGTATATGCAAATCAGATCTGATAATTAAAGTTCATAAACCACTGTAAAAGTGGTAAAGATTTTATCATGGAAGAATTCTGCTTAGTAGAGGTGATGATATAGCTGAGTCCCCAGACATCAAGTGGTGCTCCAGTGCTATCTTACTATTTCTACTGCTCTTTGATAAGTCACTGACTTTCAAACAGCTACCTTGAGTGGCTTAAAGGCACTCAGATAAAGTCCTGGGCATTAAAAAAAAGTTTTTTTCTGAAAGGTGATAATTTTAGGCGTTATAATTTACTACACAGTGTATGCTACCCAATTTGTATGTGAGCAGAAGGAAAACAAAATCATAGATGAAACGAAAAAAAACCCAAAACATTATATTGTGTTGCCATGCAACATTTTGGCAGATGTTTCTATCTGGAACAACTCTGTGAATTACAAAGTTATAGCTACCCTAGTCTCTTTGGAAGTACACCTTTTAATATGCCATGTGAAAGACATTTGCTCTCAAGAACACAGTTGCTCATTATCTTTATTATCCTCTAGGCAGTGCTTTCTATATTGCAAGAAATAGGAAGAAAGGGACCTGGGGGTACTGGTGGATAGTAGGCTTGAACATTAGCCAGCAGTGTGCGCAGGTGGCCAAGAGAGCCAATAGCATCCTGGCCTGTATCAGGAGCGGTGTGGCCAGTAGGAAAACGGAAGTTATTCTTCCCCTGTACTCAACACTGGTGAGGCCACATCTTGAGTACTGTGTCCAGTTCTGGGCCCCTCAATTCAAGAGAGATGTTGAAGTGCTGGAACGTGTCCAGAGGAGGGCAACAAAGCTGGTGAGGGGCCTGGAACACAAACCCTATGAGGAGAGGCTGAGGGACCTGGGGGCATGGAAAGGAGGTTGTAGCCAGGCGGGGGTCGATCTCTTCTCCCAGGCAACCAGCAGTAGATCAAGGGGACACAATCTCAAGTTGTGCTGAGGGAAGTATAGGCTGGATGTTAGAAGGAAGTTCTTGCCAGAGAGAGTGATTGGCATTTGAATGGGCTGCCCAGGGAGGTGGTGGAGTTGCTGTCCCTGGAGGTGTTCAAGAGAAGCCTGGATGGGGCAACTAGTGCCATGGTCTAGTTGACTGGCTAGGGCTGGATGCTAGGTTGGACTGGATGATCTTGGAGGTTTCTTCCAACCTGTTTGGTGTCATGATTCTATGATTCTGCAGTCATTACCCCTTCAGAAAACAAACAGTACAGCATTCTGATCCCAAAGCAACCTTGCTGTCAGTTTTAAAGCACTCCAAACAATACCATAACATCATATAATAATCTTTCCTGGAATTTATTTTTTAAAAATTATCTTTGCTTGTCATAGTTTTCTGTCTTGAAATAAAGAGAAAAATGAGAACTCCAAAGTAACCACAGTCTTGGAGTGGAAGAGTGGAAAGTCCTGATTAATTACAACTATTGTCAGGAGCAAACTATGTTGAACACCAATCACAACTGTACTTTCTAGGCATCTTGACTCAGTCTTGAATTTGTGTCTCCAAGGAGTGCAACAGAGAGCAAGCTTGTTTGCAGAGTGTGTGAACATGCAGTTGTGGGAACAGAATTCAAAGCTCTGCATAGCCTCTGAAATCAGTGCAGTTACACCAGAGTAGCTTAGAGCAGAACATACTGTATGTTCACATTGAAAGTCCTGTCATGAGCAAGGTGAAGAAGAAATATATAGCACACACAAAATGTAATGCAACTAACAGAAACCAGCCATTTTCTGTGATGAAAATCCTGAAATCTGTTGTACTCTGTAAAGAGCAAAGCTTAATCTTAAAATATTGCAGCTGTTGTACAAGGCATCCCTGAAACTGTTTGTGAAAAGCTATTTTTCTTTGAACAGAAAGTTCACTTTTGTTATAGCAGGAACTAGAAGCTGCAGCAAGAGCTGAACAAAAGTTGGAATTTTCATCCAGTTTGGAAAAAGAAGTCAAAATATCAACATGCACTGTGGAACAAAATGTTCTGAAATGCATGGCTTCAGGAACAATTGAACATTTCATCTTTTTCCAGCTGAGTACAAAAAGCTGCATAGTTCTGCAATGTTACACTGCCTGACGGGGTTTGGAGGTTGAATCGCCTATTGTGTCATTCAGTCTTTGGTGGACAAGACTGTGAGCTCAGGACACATCTCCAGGGCCACACTGCAGCTGTAGGGATAAGGAGAGGAGGGTTGTACCTGTGTAGACAGAGTCGGATCTGGGAGTTAACCGCAGGAGATAGAGGACACCAAAGGTACAAACCTAATTGCACAACAGTGTTGTCACAAAAACATCAGAATGTTTTGGCTCAAAGAAGAGCAACAGAGCCAGTTTTTCCCATAGAAAATATGTGAGAATATTCTTCCCATGAGAAAGTAACTCTGAGCCAAAGCAGCCAGATGGTTGTTTTACTTTTTGACCAATGGTGCCCTGATGCTGCTACAGGCCACATAAACCTAACTAGACAAGATGGCCTATTTTTAGAAAAAATATGTATTCCTGTCTCCTTATCATGAAACCAATCCCAATGCAGCATTACCATATATTGCTCCCTCTCACAGTGCTGTGTCTGCACAAACAAATGGAAAAGGCTCAGACTAGGCTCCCCCAGCTTTCTATTGGCCATGTTTTGGGAAACTGGTCCAAATAAGCAGTATAGATGAGATCATCCTGTTTTGGGGTAGAATGCAGGGTCCATAAGCAGGCAGCTCTCACCACACCTTTTGCCTTTTGGGTCCTGTCTGTGATCCATTCTGTTTGCTTGCATGGATATCACCAGATGGTAATGTTTACCAATGAGGTAGTCAGACTGCACAGTGGGTCTGGGCTGATTGGAGTCTGGTTTTACAGTTTTAGTCCAAATCTGTCCACCAGTCCTATTCATAGAATGATAGAATGCTAGGGTTGGAAGGAATCTGTTGTGGTAGGCCTCATAGGCCCAAGATAGGCTTATATATGTCCTACCTTGCCTAGGCATGTTTTCCTGCCCCACCAGAGAGGCAATCGTGGGAAACGGACACAAAACCTGGAGCCAGAGAGTCTGGCCTGCCCAGGGTCCTGTGGTGTAAGGTACACACCCTTAGCTTGTGCCTGCCTACTGCAAGAGCTGTGCTTTTCCCAAATTAGAGAAAAGTGAGCCTGTGGCTTTGCCTAATAGGGTATGGTTTGGCTAACTGCCATCCTGATTGGATGTTCTGTGTCCAAAGGGCAATTAATCTCGCCTCATGTTGATAAAAGGAGATACACAGGCGAACAACCTGCGGTTTGCTTTCCTGCTTTGCTTCCCTGCTCTTTGTTGTGCTCTCTCTGCTGTGCCCAGCCCTGCTGCTATTGCACACTGCCTTATTGCTTGCCTGCTAAACTCCACTGCTGCGAGTTACCAGGAGCAGACCCTGGATGTCTGCATGTGATCAGCCTGTGTGGCCAGCGTGACATCATGCTGAGACTGCAGGACATCCTGCCTGCTGCACCTGCAGGTCCTGCTTAGAATTCCTGGACATATATACAGATCATCCAGAAGAAGCCAGGAGATAAGGTCTAAGATTGTCTGTGTCCTTTCCCCAGAAGCCAGGAAGATTCAAGTCTCAATGTCCAACAAGACAGAGTCCCCTGAAAGCATTTGGGCACTGTCTGGACTATGGCTAGCTCCTGTGAGGGTAACAATAATAATCTGTGAGTAAATGCTTAAATGCCTCTTTGTAATTCTCTCCTGCCTTCTGCCATAGAGCAGAAAGGGCTTGAGCCCAGGTACTGGACAAGCAGCATATTGGCTGCAAGCGGTGTTTGACTGCAGGAACCTTCTCTTCCAGTTCAACTAATGTTTATCTATTTTGCTGGTTATATTAGATGTAGATATTACCCATAGAATGTTTCCATGACCATGTAAGACCCAAAATATTATTAAAATCAGTGGTCGGGGGTGGAGAGAGTTCTGAGCATCAAAATTAATAAACAATACTAATTTTGGAAAATATCATCTCGCATTGATTAATTTCCCCTCCACAACAGAGCCTTAGAGGTAATCTAGTCCTACTTCCCCTGCAGTGAGCACAGACATCATTAGAGAAGGTTGCAAAGAACACTGTTCAACCTGACCTTGAATGCTTCCAGGTATGGGGCTTCTAGAGTCTTGATGGGCAACCTGTCCTAGTGTTTCACCACCTTCATTGTAAAAAAAATCTTCATTATATAGTCTAAATCTACACTCTTAAAGCTTAAAAACATTATCTCTTGTTCTATCACAATAGGCCCTGAAAAAAAGATTGTCCCAATTTTTCTTATATACCCTCTTTAAGTACTGAAAGACCACAATAATGTCTCTTTGGAGCCTTCTGTTCTCCAGGCCTAACAATCCCAACATACTCAGCCTTCCTTCACAGAAGAGAGGTTCCAGCCCTTTGGTATTTTTTGTGGCCCTCCTCTGAACCAACAGATCCATTTTCTGTGCTGGAAACTCCAAAGCTGGACACAATACTCCAGGTGGGGTCTCACCAGAAGTATAGGGGAAGAATTGCCTCACCTGTTGGCAAGAGTTCTTTTGCTGCAGCCCAAGATATGGTTTGTTTTCTATTTTGCATGCAGTTGCCTGATTGCTTGTGCAGGGACATGAGAAAAACAGGAGCAGACACTAATGTGTGAGCAGGGAAAATGTAAGACTGCAGCGCTGACTTAAAACAGTGGTGAATCTATGGCCTGAGATTGAGATCCATACTAGTCATACCTACCTTCAGATACTTACCCAAAGGGTTTGAGCTATCATGGCTGAGGCACAACTCTGCCTTCCACAATGAGAAGCAGACATTTCATGTGTGTGCAGGCCACACTGGAGTGTAGGGCTACAAAATTCTGAATTTGGAGACTTCCCTAAGTACCCATGTTCAGGTCTGAGAAGCAACTTGTAGGTGGCTTGTGCAAGAACACACAGAAAGACTGTGGAGAGCAGAAAGGTGCTCCAAACTGCCTGCTGCCAGCAACAAATTATTTAACTGTAAGAACATATTTCTTCTGGAAGAGGTTTGCCCTATTAATGCAGCCATTTCTCTGAACATTTTCTAATTGAACTAGGTACCTGGAAACGAATTGTAGCCAGGTGGGGGGTGGCCTCTTCTCCCAGGCAACCAGCAATAGAACAAGGGGACACAGTCTCAAGTTGTGCCAGGGTAGGTATAGGCTGGATGTTAGGAGGAAGTTTTTCACAGAGAGAGTGATTTCCCATTGGAATGGGCTGCCCAGGGAGGTGGTGGAGACACCATCCCTGGGGGTCTTCAAGAAAAGACTGGATGAGGCACTTAGTGCCATGGTCTAGTTGATTGGTTAGGGCTGGGTGCTAGGTTGGACTGGATGATCTTGGAGGTCTCTTCCAACCTGGTTGCTTCTATGATTCTATATGATTCTATTGAAGTTACAGAACAGAGTGTGTATGTACTTATGGATTGAAAGGAGAAATTCAAGCAGAAAACTGCACCATTAAACTTTAAACCTTCCTCTAGTATAAATTAAAGAGTTGTTTAGAACTGCCTGCTTTCTGTTTTTTTTTTTTTTAATCAAAAAGCACCTCAGATGTTGAAGTGGAATGAAAATCCAGTGGGCCCAGTTTTGCAGATAATAGAAACTTGCATACATTGAGTTCTTTGGAGCAATATTGATTTTCAGCACCAGAGGATCTGCTCCTTAGTTTTAACTTTAAGTGTTTTCTCCTGTGGCAGAAAGGGAGAAGAGGAAGAAAAAGTCAGTACAAGAGAGATATGTTTGTCTTCAATAGCTTACAAAAGAAAGATAGCCGTGGGGAAAATGGAAGCTTTAATCCAGACTAACCTCAATAGATATAGAGGGTATTGTCTGGGTGTTATTTCAGTTTATATCTGTAGTTATGTAAAAAGTAGGAAAATACTCATTGGTATTTAGTCTGGCACAGTCTACAAACCAGGCATTTTTATACATAATTATGAGATTTTTCTATTGAGAAAATTACAAGAATCTTATTTCTTGCTAAATGAAAGGATGGCTTTTCCATCTGTTACCATCATTCTAGGTTGGTGCCATCCATTTGAAAAGTAAATACAGCTCTAAGTAAATGGATCTGCACTTTAACATACGGGTCTTCCTTGGGGTCATATAAATGAAGTAAACTGAACATGAGCATGTGCCCAAGGGACTGACAGCGTGTATGTAGTACTTACTGTGTGTGGCACTTAATTTGTTCTGATCCATTTATAATAAATATCTATTAGAGAGAATCTAATCTTAATATCCATATTTTGGTCACCAAGAACTTGTGGGAATGCAAAGTGAAGAAGGATGTGGGAACAGAGAAGAAGGATACTAACAAGAGGATGCTGACCTTGGTTCCCACCAGCTGCTGGCTACCTTATCTCAGAAAGGATAGATAATGGACGTCTCGTTAATGAGAAGAACCAGGCATGTTTTATGCTGATGGATGGGTTGCCCTTGACTAACTATGCTAATGTATAGGCATGTACCTCGTGACCCTGAGGGTATTCTCAATTCAAGAAGGATGTTGAGGTGCTGGAACATGTCCAGAGAAGGGCAACGAAGCTGGTGAGGAGCCTGGAGCACAAATCCTATGAGGAGAAGTTGAGGGAGCTGGGCCTGTTTAGCCTGGAGAAGAGGAGGCTCAGGGGTGATCTTATTACTGTCTACACCTACCTGAAGGGACATTGTAGCCAGGTGGGGGTTGGCCTCTTCTCCCAGGTAACCAGCAATAGAACAAGGGGACACAGTCTCAAGTTGTGCCAGGGTAGGTATAGGCTGGATATTAGGAAGAAGTTCTTCACAGAGAGAGTGATTTGCCATTGGAATGGGCTGCCCAGGGAGGTGGTGGAGGCACCGTCCCTGGGGGGTCTTCAAGAAAAGACTGGATGAGGCACTTAGTGCCATGGTCGAGTTGATTGGATAGGGCTGGGTGCTAGGTTGGACTGGATGATCTTGGAGGTCTCTTCCAACCTGGTTGATTCTATGATTCTATGATTCTATTGAGAACCAAATGACCAATAAACGTCTCTGGCATAATTCACATTGAATCATCTGGAGCCCATGTGGCATGGCCTTTGATCACACTGCTCTGTGAGGCCTTGACCACGTTTCCGTGGCAAGGTAATCAGGGTTTCTGCAACACCTGAGCTAAAACAGGTGTTTTGCAACAAGAACATACTAAATGATGCTTTTGTGATACTTTATCAATAACTAAGGATAATATTTGACCTATCAAATAACAGCTGCACCAACTGTTTTCTCTCTGTTCTAATGATAGTGGTTGTGCAAAGCAGCTCTGGTATGAAGCACACTGGTGAAATGTTAGTGAGGGTCTGGAATAGATTTTTCTGATCTAATTCAATGTTTTATTAATTGTTAGCTGCATTTACAGAGCTAAATGTGTCCCATATAGAAATCATAAAATCATAGAATCAGCCAGGTTGGAAGAGACCCACAAGATCATCCAGTCCAACCTAGCACCCAGCCCTATCCAATCAACTAGACCATGGCACTAAGTGCCTCATCCAGGCTTTTCTTGAAATCAAAACAGATGAGCCTGCCCTTGGAGTTGTGAGGAAGTTATAATACTGTGTTCCTTCTCTCCTAACAAATTTCCAAGGCCAAGTGTCAGGAGACATGGTTGCCCCCTTGCACCCGGCTGGGCAGAGCTGAGCTGGATGGGGGTGCTTCTTCCCACTCAGGTCATCAAGCGGTGAAAGAAAGGCACAGCAGACTGAAGGAGAGCACTTGGATGCTTCAGAAGCTGCAGAACAGCTGCCCAGACCCCTTAGTGCCCATAAAGAAGCAGTTGCTGGAAATGCTATGTGAAATTTGCAGTACTTAAAAAAATCTTCAGTGAGATTTCTGGGGCAAGTGAGGTTTGTTTCTACCTGTAATGGTTGCTGCCTGTAATCTGTACCCACACTGGATTCAGCAAGTATGTGTGGGGAGAGAGGGTGTGAAGATTAGAAAAGGAAAGAAATGTTGATTTTGCAAACAGCGAATGCTAAATCTATAGTACCTGTATCAACATTTGATCATTCAGAGAAAACAGTTTTTACTGGAAAACAATTTTACTGGACCCAGTGTCCTGAAACTGTGCAGAGTGAGTAAACAGAGTTTGGGGGCGTGAAGGAAAGCCCAAGGCAAGCCTTTACCTACTACTGCCATCTAGTGGTGCAAACAGAAATAAAGGAATTGCCTGCAGAAGTCGTCTGTGGGAAGGGTGAGACTGGTGAACGTAATGAAGAAATCGGAGACCTGTTATCTGTCAGCCACTTGGCCTTCCTCGTCTGCAGACACATGCATTATCCATCGCTCTGCTGCACCCACACACTGCTGCTGCTGCTGGCATGGAAAGTAAATGCAAACCCAGTGCCATGAGCAGAAAAGACAGGTCAGAGGAACATACTCCTTTTGACCTTAGAATTCATGTCTTTGCTCAGTAAAATTGTATGATTTAAGATCTTCCAGCCATGGCTATCTTTGCATGCATAAATATACAGCACAAATAAGACCTGGGTCTTCTCTCTAAACTACAGGAAAATACTAGGTCATGTGTATAGCTTGAGTGTTTCTTCTCTTCTGAGAGTCATACCTGGTGAAGGTAGGGAGTTTAGTGTGATGGCCTCAGACCTTGGCTGTCCCCACACTCCCTTCTATTTATTGAGAGAATCCCTACCACCTTGCCCACGGGATACTCTCCTTGCCAAATTGCTGTCTGGGCTTGCCTCCTTAATGCTTTGCAGGGGTTCCAAGATGGACTCTGGATGTTTCCTCATGACAGAGAACTGGGAGTCCACCTGCATCTTACCAGGTCTTCAGAAATTGCCGGTCTGCTAGGCAAACGTCTAGGAAAACAAGTTTGTCTGTCTTGAATGCAAAGCCATGAAGTAATTGGCTACATTTAAGACAAGTACAGGGAGGGGAACTAACCACAGACTTTACAGCTGCCTTGCACACTGTTTTGGCTTTGAACTGTGTTTCCTTCAGCTCACAGATGAGCTACTTCTCCATGAGAGTGGTGAGAGCCTGGAATAGGTTGCCCAGGGAGGTGGTTGAGGCCCCGTACCTGGAGGTGTTTAGATGGGGCTCTGGCCAGCCTGATGATCTAGGATAGGGTGTCCCTGCCCGTGGCAGGGGGGTTGGGACTAGATGATCCTTGTGGTCCCTTCCAACCATGACTGATTCTATGCTTCTATTCATGTCTCTTCTGAAGCTGGTGGGAAGATCTCCCAGTTCTTCCAGGCTGCCTCTGTCCTCATGACAATTTGCTTGCCTTCCATCAGTGATAACCATAATGCTTTTTAGATGGTGGAAATCTCAACAGGAAACTCAGCCTTAGATGTCTCTGACTACAAATGTGCAATGCAAAGGAGTTTGAAGAACACAGTGTACAAAACAAAGACAATCGAGATTATTCATTTTTAAGATAATTGGTGGACAAGAAAAATTAGTTGCTACACATTGAAAGACATTAAAAAAATTGTCACTGCTCCCCAGTGACTTGGATTGTAGTCAGCTGCTACTCTTCCACATTTCAGTAGGGTTCCTGATGCATATGTATGAATCTTTGCAGCTTCCTGCAAGCTTCAGTAATTATTTCATCAAGGCATCAGCTTCAGTGTCAGTTGTAATTGGAATCGTGCATACCACACCTCCAGCCATCGGTGTGTTGGGATGTCCTTGGATCACCTCTTCCTTCTCTCTGAACCAGGACAGCTTTTGCATGCAGCTAACTTGAATAGATATATCCATAAATTGTGCCTTTTCCTTCTAGACATCTCTGAGTGTAATCAAAAGTTCATGTACCTAAGTTCAGAGTATATTGGTACTGTTTGGGCAAGACTGATATCAAAATAAATGCCTAAAACAAATTAGAGGAATCAAATGTCAAAAGTTCAACCTGTATACCGCCACCAAAGGAAAAAGATAGAACCCAAAAATCAGCCCTAAAATACATGCTTTATGTTAAACTTGATGTTTAAAACATATATATGGGTCAACCAACCACTAAAAATACTTTTCTCCCTTGATTGTAGCAAAAGCTAAGTGACCAACTCCAGTGCAAGATATGAAAGCTAAGGCAGCTGAAGTTCATTCCTGACATTAGATGAGTAGAACTTTTCTTTCCTGGTGGGATGCAATAAAAAAGAAAACGGGACAAGGAAGAAGTTCCATGTTGACCCTTCTCTTGGGAAGAGAGCAGCAGCTGGCTAAAAACTACTTCTAGAAGAAAAACTTCAGATACAAAATTCTGCTCTGAAAACAACACTGTAGGCATCTCCTTTAACATCCAAATATCTGATCATTGCAAGGCTCATCAGTGTTTTCATCACTGTCACTGAAATAGGTTCTGGCCCTTCTCTCAATAGCATTAAAAAATCACTAAGCTGGGGGGACAGATACGTCCCATGTCCCAGGTGGCACTCAAACATTGTGTTTTTACAAAAGCTGTGCAGTGACAATGATAAGTAATTATCTGTCTTCTTTCCATCTCCCCAGTTACGTGTCTTACAGTCATTTATTAGAATGATGCTGTCTCACATTTGTTCAAGTGTCTATTGCTGAGAGACTTGAGAAAATAGAAAAAAAGAATTATTCTTCATCAGGATGCAGATTCATTTATAGAAACATTAGTTACATTTATAGAAGTGTTACCTAATTGAACAATTATTTGTGTAAGTTTATATGCTAAGAGATTCTGTATTTGTAGTTAAAGGAAATAAGAAACTTGAAGTAAAAATTACATACATATTTGTCTCATAACCATTTAATTCTGATAGAAGGTTGATTAATCTATTTATACATTTATTATTGTTTGATTAATCTATTTATACATTTATTAATTTCAAACCTTACTTTAGATATTCTTTCCCTGGCTAGATGAGTACATTTTGTATCGTCCTTTGTACTGGTGATTGTACATCATTCTCCTTGTGAAACACTTAGAAGTGCACTCCTCCTTCTTGAGAGAGTCACAAAGGCCTTGTTTCTGAACCAAATGTTTAGGTTCATTTTCTACCTCCCACGTGCAATTAAAACAAAAAAGTAATGGATAATATTGAGATCCTGTAATTATTCTGATTAGGTAGTTGGCGTCCTGATGACTCATTTAAAATAGGTTTTTGCATTTTGTTTGGAGAAACATTAAGCCTGCATACTGGGATTTAGCCCTCTGAAGATGACGTGGGGATTTTTTCCTCTGTTTTCCCCTACTTAATAAAAGCCCTTTTCCCCCCCAGCCTGTTTTCATGAGAAGTAAGGTTGTGTTTTTCTCACTGCCTCTTTTTAGCAGATTTAGGCAGAGATGACTGAGTTATACAATTTTTGTGATAATCAGGGACAGAGTAGAGAAGATTGATTTTATTAATATCCCTTCTGAGTGAAAAGAGCAGAGGATTTGATGTTGTTAACATTGAACGCCATCAATGCTGTTAACAGCAGCCACATGGACAGCCAGCATGGCTGTAGCCCATGTCTGTAGCCCTCTTCTTTGTTTGTGTAGTCTCTTGCTCAGCTAGTAAGCCCCTCTAGGTAGATGGGAAAGAGATATGTAGGCAGGTGAGTTACATGAAGAGCAGGACAGTGATGGGACACAGCCTCAAGCTACGCCAGGGGAGATTTAGGCTGGAGGTGAGGAGAAAGTTCTTCACTGAGAGAGTCATTGGACACTGGAATGGGCTGCCCGGGGAGGTGGTGGAGTCGCCATCCCTGGAGCTGTTCAAGGCAAGATTGGACGTGGCACTTGGTGCCATGGTCTAGCCTTGAGCTCTGTGGTAAAGGCTTGGACTTGATGATCTGTGAGGTCTCTTCCAATCCTGATAATACTGTGATACTGTGATACTGTGACTAGAATGGAGCAGCTATAAGATGCTGGAGAAAGCTATGTGTAATACAGCAGGAGTGGTTGAAGGAACATGGAGAAGCTCTTGTTTTTGAGGTGGGTAGATGTGATATTGGATATGCCAGAAAAATCCTCATGAAACAAGATTTCTTTAGTTCTTCTGTTCAGGTACTTTCTTTTGTGCTCAACTTCTGTTATTACTTCTACTCTTCCTGCTCTGACATAAGACACAGAGTGCTATCTACCTCGCCCGCATTCTCTGCAAAGAAAGGGGCTTTTGTTGTTCCCAGAACTGTATTCATCCTTTCAGATGCTCCCCATCTATCCTAGATTCTTTTTATAATTTCTTTCTCATGATCATAATTTTATAAAGTGAAAAGATATCGAAGGTAAATGCATGCTGCAGCTCTTTTATTAGTTTCCATTTACCAAGAGTATTTTTTCCTTGGGTGTAAAAGCTTTATGTCATCTTCAGTTTTCTTCATGTTTATTTTAACTTCCCATTCCTTGCTTGCTGCATAAGGATAATTTATTATCCTCTTCTCCATAGCTGCTAGAATACTCAAGAAGTGCAGTGTACAAACTGCATAGGTACTTGTTATTTATTCTCTGTAATCTTACTGCAGCACAGCTCTACAGAGCTCTCTGAAATCTTCGACCGAACATGTTAGAAAAGGGGGTAGACAGAGTTGCATTAGCAAACAGCTCTTAACATTTTCTTTTCCTTAGAAAATAGTTTCCTGATGTGCTCTGTGTTTCTATGGGGAGATGAGCACTACTGTACCCCCCCACAGATTAATGAATTTCATGTGGCAATTACTTGGTGGAGTTTCATAGCCTGTGGTACGCAGGTCAGTTTATATGGTTCCTCCGTCACTGAAATGTACAAATCTGTAAATTTCTGTTTCTAACTTGTTCTCAAAATACTTCATAACATTTCCAAGGAACAAAAAAAACCTTCTCATGTATCAAATACCTGAAGCTGAGGTAAATTATTTTGTGTGACCTTCAATACTTTTCTGTCATTTTAGGTTCAGTCTTACAGATGTTGTGTCTCTAAGCTCTCCTTAGGTTAGGAATTATGGGTGCCTGGGGATGCCATGCCAAGCACTTGATATCCATCACAACTAGCTAGCTTACAGAAGGAAGCTATTTATAACTCACAGAGAAGTTTTTGTGTATATGTGAATACATTATGCTGACAGAAAGAGTAGATTGATGTATTTAGGAATTTATTACATTTGTTGCTAACCTCCTACACTGTCTGTAGCCCCTACTGCAAGCTTTCTCCTGCCAGCCGGTGTTTCCCTGACCGTGTACCTGGACCCACAGCTCAGCTCCATAATCATCACCCAGACTGCTCAGAAAAAGCTGTGAGAAAGTCTCACAGAGATAAGAAAAGTCAAATTACAGGCAGAAGTAGGGCTGTTGAGATAGTATTAGAAATAGCTGGAGGATTCAGGAAGTAAAACAGTGTGGAAAGGTGTGAAAAAGTAAAGGAAAAGCCTTAGGGAGGGTGATGAGTGGTATCAGTACGAGGCCCAGTTCTATTCAACATCTTTATTGATAGCTTTGATGAGGAGATTGAGTCTACTGTTAGTAAATTTATGGATGACACCAGGTTGGGGGGGAGAGTCGATCTGCTGGAAGGTAGAAAAAACACTTCAGAGAGACCTGGACAGGCTGGGTCAATGGGCTGAGGCCAGCAGTATGAGGTTTAACAAGGTCAAGTGCAGGGTCACAATAACCCCATGCAGTGCCACAGATTGAGGGATGAGTGGCTGGAGAGCAGCCTGGCAGAGAGGGACCTGGGAGTGCTGGTTGACAGCTGGCTGGACATGAGCCAGCAGCGTGCCCAGGTGGCACAGAAGGCTAGTAGCATCTTGCCTTGTATCAGGAATAGTGTGGCCAGCAGGGTGTAATTCTGCCCCAGTACTCAGCACTGGTGAGGCCTCACCTCAGCTGCTGGGCCCCTCACTTCAAGAAGGAGATTGAGGTGTTGGAACAAGTCCAGAGGAGAGCAATGAGTCTGGCGAGGGGGCTGGAGGGAAAGTCTTATGAGGAGAGGCTGAGAGAGCTGGGGTTGTTCAGCCTGGAGAAGAGAAGACTCAAGGGGACCTTATCACACTCTACAACTACCTGAAGTTGCAGTAAGATGGGGGTTAGGCTATTCTCCCAGGCAACTTATGACAAGATGACAGGGCATGGCCTGAAACTGTACCAGGAAAGGTTTAGGTTGGACGTTCGGAAAAACATCAAGTATCAAGGAGTCAAATAAAAATGGCACAACTGACAACAGTGATATCTCCTTAAACAATACACAAGGAAAGATCTCTCTGTACATTTGAAGAGCAAAATACCCTGAAGGAGTTAGGGTTTAAATAAGTGAATCAACCACGTGTCTGAAGAAAGGAAGATATTCTCACAGTGTCTTAGTGGTAGATTCTTGACAGATTCACCTGGGGACACTATGAAATGAAAACTAGAAATCAGTTGTTGTTGTGGAGGGGGATTTCTCTATGCCTCCCTTATTAGGAGGAGGTGAGAAATTAATTTGAGGTATTAATTTTTTATAAAATTATTTATTAAAATTAATATTTACAAATTCGTGCCACCCCCAACCACTGAATAGTTCTTTTGTGCAAATTTATGAAAACAATTAGGATATGATATATTTGCAGGGATTTGAATCAAATTATCAACTATAGACAGAGAGAGATTTCCCTTAGGCTTAATGCCTGCTTAACAACTATACTGTCTGCCCAGCAGGGGCTGAAAGCTGTGTCTGCTCTAAGGCAGAGGTGGCTTATTTTACAAAGGAATCAAAGCTTACTTAAATGTGTTGCCCTTAATTATTAATCACCCTCTCGGGATTGTGTCACAGCCTGTGCCCAATGTGTCCGGGTCTTTGTGAGGCTGGAATCTTCCCGGCTTGCGAGGTGAATGATAAGTGTTCCCAGTCTCTGGGGTAAACAGGATTTCTCTAACCTTCTCTCCTGGTGTGAGGTGGTCTCTGCCTTGATGCTGCTGGTTTTCTGGATGCTGCGTGTCCAGGGATGGTCAGCTGGCAGGATTCCAGGAACAAGAGAAGGATTTGTCCGTGCAGCTTCTGGCACGGTCTGCAGTACAGCCAGCAGGCTGTGTTCGTGGGTTTGCAGACAATCTAGAAGGTCTGCTGACCTGATTCTTCAGGCTATAGCAGCGGGCATGCAGTGTGTGCCAGGCTGCTGGGAGACTGAGCTCCGTGGATAATTGGAGGTAGTTGGCTGGTATGCACGGCTGGCTCTCGGCTTAGGGGCTATCGGTTCCCCATGTATGTATCAAGTGCAGGTGTGCATGTGCCCTGCTTCCAAAGGTACGCAGACAGAGTTAACTGTGCCTTGAGATCAATGCAAGAGGGCTGAGTCTCAGTGAGTATGTAAGTGGGGGCCAGATCCTATGTCTAGGCCTTGCAAGCAGGTCAGAGCTTGCAATGTGGATCAGAGAGCTGAGTCTGAACAGCTAAGTCTGAACCTCTGAACACATGGTGCTCCTTTGCACCCCTTTTTATAGACTGTGGGCCAATATTCGTGGCCCCTTTTGGCCATCTAAAGTGACCAATCAGGTTGGCAGTAAGCCAAACCTTAATAGGCAGGAGCTGTTTGCCTGGACCCTCCCAAATATGGGGATCACCTGGGCGGACCCCAAGGATAGACGGACTGGGGGTGTGTGTGTGACACAATCTGTTTACTGCCATAGGTCCTGGCAGAAAAGCATGCCCAGGCATGTAGAGGTGTAGAGAGGCCTCAGGTTTGGGGCTGCAGCCCCTCCACCACAGTTGTTTTGCAATCAGATGAAGAGAGTTTGAAGCAGATTGCAGGTTGTACATAAAGGAAGTATCTCTCACTCTGATAAACTTTGCTTTCCAGGCAAAACTTGCTTTATGAATGCAGTAGTTGGCCTTCAACTCTGTATTAAGAATGGGATTGTTAGGTTGCTGAAATTAAGAGGAAGGTGGTTGCATGATCAAAAAAAATCTTATGTTAGCCACATCTATAATCATTTGCTCTCCTGCTGTCTCAGATAGGACAACAAATTCTATGTATTTGTGATGGTTTGGGTGTTCCCTGCCCCCCCCTCCACTTTAGAAATCACCCAGACTAGACTCAGCCGGCTCTGGAAATATGAATGAAGCTATTTATTTACAGCTAGCACAATATACAAGCAGATATTTACAGTATATACAGTTATCTACAGAAATATACAAGGTAAAAGTAATACAGAAACACAACTCCCCTCCCAGAAACCTGAGTCCCTAGGAGGGGCTCTCAACCACCCCTTCGCCTTCCCCCCTACCCCTCTCAACCTTACCCCAGTCCCAAGGAAGAATGGAGGTTTGGCCAGGGGGTAAGGAAGCAAAGTGGATTAGTCCACAATGGAAGGTGAGGTTAGAGAGATGCAGCTCAGCCAGCAGCCCAACTGAGAGTGGAGTGCTGAGTGTGTTATCTATGTTTTAACTTATGTTTTTATACATCTCAGTAAGCCTATGAGGGAAGTAGACATCACCATTGTTTTCCTTTCACAGCCTGTAATCTGGTTCTTCTCACCAAAACATTCTAGCCTGCTTCAAACTAGCACAGTAATATAGAAGTCCAGTCCATAACCCAAAGAGAAAGAGATGGAAAAAATATTAAGAACATTAATTGCTGCAGATGAAATTAATGTAAGTTTTCTCATCTAACAGTTACGTTATTTATATCCTTACTACAACCTTACTTCACTTGGGAAGCAAATGGAATATGAACAGATCCTGGCGATCTTTTTGAGCCAGTCAGATGAAAATATTGCCCTTTCTTTGAGGCTAACATGGTATTTGCTTGGTGAGCTAAAATGTTTCATTTCACTTTGTCCCTTAGGGAACTTCTGTCCCAACAACATCCTTTCTCCCCTCCCTTCTTATTTTACTTGTATTTTTGGCTTGGTATTCTAGGTTTTTATAGCTTGGTCAAAACAGATAAATAATGTTTGCTGGAAAATGAAAAGAGAAGGAAACACATAGGTAAAAAATTAGATATGTATACATACATAAACTAATTTTCAGATGTGAAACTCTGTTACTAGACAATTTGATCATTTTAACACATTTTTTTTGTATTTGTCATCTACTTTGTACAGAATTACAGTGTATTTTTACAGGTACAAGAAAGCCTTTAGGAAAAGCTCCTAAATGATTTCTTGTTTTGTTTTGTTTTTCTTCACATATGAAGTAGCTGCTGTCTGTTATAAATTTGGATTCACTCTTATCTCTAACACATGATAGCAAATCCCCACTCCCTCCCCATGCCAACAAAGTGTTTTCACAGCACTATGCTGAGCCAGTAAATGTATGTAAGTGTGGCACTCATAGAATCATAGAATCAACCAGGTTGGAAGAGACCTCCAAGATCATCCAGTCCAACCTAGCACCCAGCCCTATCCAGTCAACTAGACCATGGCACTAAGTGCCTCATCCAGGCTTCTCTTGAGCACCTCCAGGGATGGCAAATGCACCACCTCGCTGGGCAGCCCATTCCAATGCCAATCACTCTCTCTCAGAAGAACTTCCTCCTAACATCCAACCTATACTTACCCCAGCACAACTTGAGACTGTGTCCCCTTGTTCTGTTGCTGGTTGCCTGGCAGAAGAGATCAACCCCCACCTGGCTACAATGTCCCTTCAGATAGTTGTAGACAGCAATGAGATCACCCCTGAGCCTCCTATTCTCCAGGCTAAACACCCCCAGCTCCCTCAGCCTCTCCTCATAGGGTTTGTGTTCCAGGCCTTTCACCAGCTTTGTTGCCCTTCTCTGGACATGTTCCAGCACCTCAACATCTCTCTTGACTTGAGGGGCCCAGAACTGGACACAGTACTCAAGGTGTGGCCTCACCAGTGCTGAGTACAAGGCAAGAATAACCTCCCTTGTCCTGCTGGCCACACTGTTCCTGATGCAGCCCAGGATGCCATTGGCTCTCTTGGCCACCTGGGCACACTGCTGGCTCACCTTCAGCCTACTATCTATCAGTACCCCCAGGTCCCTTTCCTCCTGGCTGCTCTCCAGCCACTCAGTCCCCAGCCTGTAGTGCTGCTTGGGGTTGTTGTGGCCAAAGTGCAGAACCCTGCACTTGGCCCTGTTAAATCTCATCCCATTGGCCTCTGCCCACCCATCCAGCCTGTCCAGGTCCCTCTGCAGGGCTCTTCTACCTTCCAGCAGATCAACACCTGCTCCTAGCTTGGTGTCATCTGCAAACTTACTGATGCTGGACTCAATCCCCTCATCCAGATCACCAATGAAGATATTGAACAGGACTGGGCCCAGCACTGATCCTTGGGGAACACCACTAGTGACAGCTGCCAACTGGATGTGGCACCATTCACCACCACTCTCTGGGCTCTGCCATCCAGCCAGTTCTTGATCCAGCACAGACTGAATCTGTCCAAGCCATGAGCTGCCAGCTTGGCTAGGAGCTTCTTGTGGCAGACAGTGTCAAAGGCTTTGCTGAAGTCCAGTCCTATTCAGACTTTTTCTGCCTGTGCTTTTAAAGCAGGATTATAAACAACAACAAAAAAAAAAAATCACAATCAAACAAAGAAAAATATTAAAAATTACTAATAAAGATGTTCTATGTAACTTTTCTTTGTGAATAAGATCTGGTACCTTTTAGGTACTACTGACTGTGTCATGCTTTCTACTACTATCTCTCCTAAGTAGTTTTGTTTGTTTCCTTGAGTGTTTCTATTAAAGTATTTAAGAATTTGGGACCCATTACAGTAATTAATACTGAACTACTCCATACAGCCAGAGAAATAGCCAGAGGAATATGTCTCAAAGGTTCTTTCCAATGCAGATTAATTCTCATTGACACCAGGAGTCTGTGTAGCAGTGCTCCAGTAGAGCATCCACAGGGATTCTATAAGTCAAAATAATTCTCTGTAGGTTTTGCAAGGTTCTTCAGCCAGAGAAATATGAGGGTAATTTTTTAGGTGCCTCTGCTGCCTGGTCAGTCTGTGTGGCTTTATATATGCTTCAGTACTTTGCAGAATGTGTGCTGATCCTGATGCTCTCTCAGAACAGCAAATAGAACAGACTTTCAAGCCAATTGGAGACGGAAGGACATCCACCCCTTAGCCAGCCATGTTCCAGGCTACAGAAATGAGTGTCTGATTTCAGCCCAAGTTTTGCTTTCAGTCTCCTAATTACATCCTGAAACGTTTCAGCCCCCTGATTTTCTTTCATTCCAGAAAGGTTTTAGGTGGTGAACATTCCAGAAAGGAAGTCTCTGTGCAGATGTCTTAGATTCCACCTCTCCTTTGAAAATACTGCATCTGTGAGAGAGAATCCAAATCCTGTTGTCAGAGAGAAATGGTGGGATATACAACTAATTAAAACAAGTGCAGTTTGAAAGCATTGTTTGCTGGGTTATATCAGAGCTTGTTTTTACTTGTTGACCACATTATTGCTTTGGGGCCTTGTAACAATCTGTGCCGATAGTTAAAACTGTGTATATATATATATATATGTATATATTAATCCATTCTTCATTCTACTCAAAGTTACTGGTCTTTCAATTGTAAACACAAGGTGATTCATCATTGTGGCTAAAAGGAGTGGAATTAATCCATTGTAAATTCAAGGTAATCTGTTCTTCCATTACTAGCCTTGGTTCAACAGCTAATGAAGGCGGAAGCCAGTACATTAGAGAATTATTGTAAGGTGACATTTTAATGAGGACATAACATTTGAGGAACTAAAAGAGGCTATGCAGCAACCCGAGTCAGATGTTGAAGGCTGCCCTTACTTTCTTTCGTCTGAGGCAAATAACTGCCAGGATGGCTTTACTTAAATGTGTCTCAAATTGGCTGCACTTCCCGTGCATAAAGAGCAGAGCCACCCAATGTGTTAGACTGAAAGAAATGGATGTCCCTGTTAGGCCTGAGAAAAACACTTTTTACTACAGGGTGGACCTCAAGTATGATGTTCCTTAAGACCATTTCATATGAATGATTAATTAAGAGCATTTCTGAGCTGTACTCTTGAGTGAAAAAAAAAATAGATCTGCTTATGTATACATCCAGATTGAAAGGTACAGAGATGCTTGTTGCTCCTGCTTAAAAGGAACTTACATCCTTAATCCCTTGCTATGTCTTCTTTATTCTGCAATTGTATTTCCCTTCAGTTTGTGACAGTAAATATCACACTGCTTAAATAAACATCCTGTGTTTTTTTTGCTTCTGGCCATTAATGTGGCAGTGTCCTTCTTTATATTGTGTGATTGTGAAAGCATTCTACAATTCATGTTATTTCCAGACAGCAGTTACCTTGCACAGTCAAAACCTGCCATAGGAGCTTTGATGCCTCCAGAGCAATGTAAAACAGACTGTGGGGCAGTACTCCTGGAGGAGCTGTGCTTCTGTCCCTTGTGAGCTATGATGGACATCACTATGAGCCTGGGAGGACATCACTATGAACCTTGGTGGGTGAATGGTGCTGTATCCTGTCCAGTTTCTCTAGCCAGTGCTGGACTTGGTCAGTAGTGTCCCACTGGAGCATTTCCATTCCAAACCAAGAGTTTCTAATTTCCAAATTTCAGGGCTAAAAGGTAAGTTTAAAACATTGATCAAAACCTGAACCTTGCTATATTTTTGTATGTGATGGTTACTGGCTAGTGAAATCTGGAAGCCCATCCAAACTGGAGTAGGAGCCCTGTTGTGCCTCAGTTCACCATGCTGACACATAGTAAACCTGATTAATCCAGGGTGCTGGCTACTTTCCACCAACAGACAAGGATAAAAGTGGTAAACTGGTACTGTGAGGACAAGGACCTCTCTTAATGAGCACACGCTGGGATAACTGCATGAGGTGTAAGATGTTGAGCAGCCCAGCTCTGTGCATCACTTGAACTGCTAATATGACCTGATTGCTTATAGTGCCAGCTGAGCAAGCTCAGTAACCAAGGAGGTCCCTTTCAGTTCTATGCAAACTTGTATATGTTATGGTTGTCCCTTTGAACGAGGAGATAGTCTTGTTTCAGGGAGCTAAAGGGCCAGATATATTCCAAGGGCTCTGCACTTCATTGACACACAGCCTTGCCCCATGAAACAATGCATCCTTACTCATGCCCAGCTCTAACATAGCCAGCCCTGGTGCAGACATGAGGGTGAAACTGCATGTATAAGCCCCTGAAGTGCATGCTTATGCCAGGTGTTGGAAGGCTTGAGACCCAGCTCAGTGACCCTGCATGCAATGGGGAGGTTTCCTACTGAGTTTGCTAAGGCACATGTCCTTTTGAACAATGTTTTCAGTAGCTGCAGCGTTTGAACAGGCCAGGATCTCTGCAACAAACTGAGCCTGAATCAACAAGAACATTAAAAAATGTACTTTTGTGTGATACATGTTTACTCCTGAATGGAAGCTAGAACAGAAGCCTGCAGTGGCTGAAAATTAAGCTAAGAAAGACCTGTTGACTCAAACATATCTTATTTTAAACAACAGTGTTAAGTTTTGTAATTATAAGGAAGAAGAACAAGTGCAAATGTCTTTGTGAACATTATATTCAAATGTGAGCAATTGAAGGAATGAGAACATTCCGTCCCTCTGTGGAACTGTGCAGGCTTTATAATACTTGCTTAAATTTAGATAACACAACAAACTGAATGCAACTCACATTGCAGTTAGCAAGAAGCATTATTTTCAGAATCAAAAGAGCGATTATGAATGAAGAAAAGAATGAAATTGCACTGTGCCATGTTGTTGTAGCGTCAAAATAGCATCAGTGAGGAAAAGTTGGGATTTAAAAGAAATCTCAATGGCTGTTATTTGGGTTGTCTGGGCATTTGTGAGGGTGCCTGGCAGAAATGGAGTTCCAGAAATGCCCCTGAAAGTGTGATTTGCAAAGTGCAGTTCCATGTACTGAGATTTCTGCTCTAAGTTTGCACACAAAAAGACACTCTCTTAATTGATATGAACTTTTATGCTTTTCCAAGTGATCAGACAGCAAGGAATAACAAAAATGAAAACTGGGAAAGTCCTGCTTGGCCTTGTAGTTTAGGCCAGTGGTCAGAGAATGATTATTTCTTACCATGGATTCTCTGGTGAATTGCTCAGCCTAGTTTTGAATTCTCAAGTGAAGACGCTCTCATAGTTTTCCTTGTAAGATAAGCCTCAGAGTTCAAAGTCACTATGAAGCCATGAAATGTCAGCACTTGTCTGATTTGTCATGTAATGACAGAAGGTAAGATGCACCCTATTTTGGGACACAAATGATCTATCATTGTAACTACAGAATGTCAAGAGATTTAAAAAATAATCTTTAGAGGATTCATTCTTTCCATGCCTATAGTCCCCTTGACTCACCTCCAGAGCTCTAGGTAGGGAGGAAAGACTTGTGTCTTTCTGTGGGGCACAGGGGTAAATGTGTACCACTGGTCCTTCAATGCCCAGCAAGGTTCAGCGCTGTTCTAACACAAGCAAATTGAGCTAACAGACACACAGAGCCTCTGACAGTTTGTAAGGTCTTCCTTGAGGCTGCTTTGGTTTCTGACAGTCCCTGTGCTTTGAAGTTGTAGCAAGCAGTTGAACCCTACAGCTGACGTTGGACAGAGGACCAGCAGCTGTCATGCTGTGGCTGGTGAAGCTGAGGATGGGGAAGGTTATGTTGTTCTACAGCTCTTGGGGCAAGGGAAACAATTTCAGTTTTAATGATAAATAGCATACCAGTAGAACTGGGAGAAACTTTCTGTAGTCTTGGAATTTCTCTTACTTTTTGGAGGGTGCCTCAAGTGCAGCAACTGACAGGAGATCCTCTAGGTGAAATTTCACACTCTGAGAAGCTACAAAACAAAGTTAACTTGTGACTGTGAAAGCTAGCCTCTGACCACAGACAAACTAAGGATAATCAAATCAGGAAAGCCAAATTGACAAAGCTGACTTTGTGGGGAGCCCTGCAGAAGCTTTAACAGTGAGACTAGCATCTACCATAACGAAAGGGCTTAAAAATGCAGCTAACATTTGGAATGTATTTTTTCTGGAGGTCCCGGAGATTTCTCTTGACTATAGGCCCATCTAAGTTTAAAGAAAACTGTCACTAGCATAAAACAAAGCCTGCAACAGCCTGACTTCTTGTTGACTCTGAATGAAATAAACCCCAGGCTCCAAGAGGAGATTGTAGCTGCACTTAGAAGTATTTACCAACCTCATGTCTCCAGGATGCAAAGAGGTCCATGACACATCAAAACATGGTGCATAGAACAAATACATGTAAAACATTCTCCAAACACACACATTCCTACTGCTCTGGGTTTTGTGAGACAGAATCCTAGGCCAGCCACAATCCACAAACCACAAACCACTAGCAGTTTCAAGTCATCCAGGACAGCTGACTCAAGTTGGCTTACAGGTGCATCCTATATCATAAACATGTGCTCAGTATAAAGGGAGAACAAGAAAAGAAGCTGGACATGAAACATCAGTCATAGAATGATAGAATCATAGACTGGCTTATGTTGAAGGGGACCTGGATGCACTTGCAGCCCAGAAGGCAAATCACATTCTGGGCTGCATCAATCAATACAAGTGTGGCCAGCAGATCAAGAGAGGTGATTCTGCCACTCTGCTCTTCTCTGCTCTGCTCTGGTGAGACCACACCCAGGATACTGTGTCCAGCTATGAGGTTCCCAACATGAGAAGAACATGGACCTGCTTGAGTGGGTCCAGAGAAGGGCCCAGAAATGATCAGGGGCATCTCTCCTACAAAGAAAGGCTGAATGAGTTTTGGGTTGTTTAACCTGGAGAGGAGAAGGCTCCAGGGAGATCTTACAACTGCATTTCAGTAGCTAAAGGGGTTCTAGAGGAAGGCTGGGGAGGGACTGTTTAGAAAAGCTTATAATGATAGGAGGAAGGACAATGATTTTAAACTGGAGCAGGGTAGGTTTAGGTTTGATATAAGGAGGGAGTTCTTAACATTGAAAGTAGTAAAACACTGGAACAAGTTGCCCAGAGATGTGGTTGAGGCCCTATTCCTGGAGACATTCAAGGGCAGAACTGATGTGGTCCTGGGCAGCCTGATCTAGTTGGAGGTGTCCCTGCACACTGCAGGAGGGGTGGACAAGATGTTCTGTGATTTAAAGAGCTTTACTGAGGGTGAGGAAGTGGTGTGGGAGTGGGTTTGGATGAAGTTGTCTTCTGCTTCTCCTGACCTTGTCACTCTTCCTTCTGCTCTCAAGAATTGCCTTGCTATTTATTGTGACCAGCCAGGTTAGTTTTTGTTGTTTTATGAAACTTGCTTTTGCTTTAGCCTGTGAGTCTTCTCTCCTTTTCCTGATTCCCATTCTTTGCTGAGGAAGTATCATCAGGTGATGGAGTAATTGTTGTAGTTTATCTGTAGATACAGGATAAATGTGGACACCTACATATACAAATATGAACCTCAATGTGGAAAAATAGAAGTAATAAATGCCAATCCTTAGGTTTAATTTTATATGGCTATAATGAAGATCATGAAAAGGTGCTCTACAAACACATGGTGTTCCTTGCCTTGGACTTGAATAGTATATAAAGCAGCACTTCTCCTTGGCATCTCCCATCATTTAGTTTTTAAGAAAAAATTATGAGACTTGAAATGTCCTTTGCTCCTTCTCTTTCCCAACCAACAGAATTTAGCAGCTACCAACTATAAAGAATGAAGAAAGTTCTCCATGGACTGCAGAGAAGCATTGACTGAAATAAAACGGAGGAACTGCCCTACATGCTGCTGGCTGAGGAACATTAGAGAATGATCAGAAAACTGAGACAGGAATGACAACCAGCTGTTACAGCATCTATTTTCATCTGCAGATCTCTTGCACTAACATGGCTAGTTACAATCTTGAAAACCTACCATGTGACAGCTATATTGGGATACCCATGCTGACTATGTGTTCCTTCAAGGCCAAGGGAAGAGAGAGACTTGCACTGCTGCTGCTTAGACCATGGGAGATGCAGCAGGTCAGGGTCAAAGGGATGGCCCTCCTGGACAGTGGAGGATACTCTATGACTGTGTGACAGGCATTCCAACCAGAGTAAAAATTTCCAAAGTTGAAAAATTTGAGCTATAGAAAGATGATTCAAGAAAGGATTCTTTGGCTTTGTCCCGTCTCCAGCTTCTGGGACTGTATTTTCAGTCTACTTCTAAATGCTTCAGGCATCTGTCTAATGTTAGGTGGGGCTGTTTCAATTCACAGCATCACAGAAGGTTAAGGGCTGAAAGGGACCCCAAAAGATCATCCAGTCCAACCCCCCTGCCAGAGCAGAATCAGTCCAAGCCCCTGTGTCTTTCTCTAGAAAGTCTTGTGCTAATTTGAGTGTTTTGCTCTGTTTTTATTATCTAAAGGGAAAATCTATCTGGGCTCAAGGTACACTTGGTCTACATGAAAAAAGAAAATGAAGAATGTGAAGGAGAAGATGTTATTGCTACTTACACAATAGCTTCCATCTTGGGCTAAAGCAACTGCAAAATTTTCCAAACCAAATGTAGTGTCATCTCGAATCAGTACTTGCCTCTCATTGTGGCTTGAGGGGAGATACAGAAAAACTTTGAATATTTGCTTCATTTTCAACCTTCCAGCTGATGCACAGCACCGTGAAACTATCTGACAAGACAAGTTATCATGTCACTCAGTTTATGGCAAAGATATGATAGGTTTACACCTGTATTGAATTGCATTTCTTTCTTGAATACAAAGATGAAAAGATGGCAGGAGGTAATGCAGCCCAGCCAGTGATATCAATAAAATGTTACTGACCTTGTTGCTTCATACAAGAAAGTCTTGTGAAGCAAAACTCCGTGGCAGGACCTGTATCTATATTAGTAGATGGTACAAACTGAGAGGAGTGGACCTGCAAAACAAAGCAGAAAAAACAGAGCAGTTACAGCTGTGGACCTGACATCTATCTGCATTTCAGGGAGTCTTACTCTGGCATAGCTCTAACTTCCTGCTTGGACTGAACACCCATGAGCATCTGGAGTGCCTTAGGTGCTCCCCTGAAATGCATCTGCCAGATTAGATTCACTGGAAGGAACTCAGGTTGTGCATATTAACATGACTCCTCTCCATGATAACTGAAGCCCTGCAACTGGGAGACTTCTTTCCAAACGGCACACCTGCTGCAGACCCAAATGCTGATATAGATGCAGCCTGCATAGAGTGACGTTGAAAATGATTTGCAATTCAATTGACTTGAGTCACTGGACACAGGTGAACTTGAGCAACTAATTATGTTAGCTCTGTGGATGAATGGTGGTGGGTTTTTTTTTTTTTTTAATCTCTTTTCTTTAAAAGCTTCTAGAATGAATAACTAAAGCAAGATAATTCTGTGAGATAAATTACTGTGCTATGAACAGGAAATTCTTCAGGCAAGAGATGTATTACTGTTTGCATATTGCCAGTGAAATGAGAAGAGATTTGTTTCACTGCATCTATTGATGATTGAGTGCTTCAGTTCAGAGAACTTCTTCAAGCAAAAATGATGCCCAGTGAACTATGAGATGAGACTAGCTAAGGAATAAGTGCCTGTGTTTTCTACTTCACCTTCTTCCTTTATTGTTTAGAAAAATGATGACAGAGTACCAGGGCTTACAGTTGCACACATGGCTTATCTTTACTGGCCAACCTTCTGGAGTAGTTTCATAGAATTGGAAAAGGATCTGAGATACTTTTCAAATTGAAGGAGACAGTGTTTCTTATGTGGCTGACCATTCTGATATTTTTGGCCATCTGAGTCACATAAGCATAGATAGAATAGAGGTATCCAGACTGAAATTATCATTGTGGAGGCAACAGATGGTTATGGGAACACTGAGTAAACTCCCAGTTGTTACTGGCTGCAGAATAGAAACCTGTCAATGACAGCAGATTCTGATCATCTGTCCAAGTTTGAAGATTACTTGGAGACTGATTTCTACCTGCACAAGTTAATTTAAACAGATGAAACATCCCTCAGTACATGAATCAGAACAAAAATAATCATCCTTCAAGGTGCAAAGTCCAGATCATACATATTTTAAAGACTGAGCATCTTCGTCATGTAGAGAGACTGAGATACCTGGGACTGTTTACTCTGGAGAAGACTAAGAAGAGTTCTCATTGATGTCTACAAATATCTGAGGGTGGATATCAAGCAAATGGGGCAAATCTCTTGATAAGACAAGGATAAATGAGACAAGGAACAACTGCTACAAATTTGAATGTAGAAGGTTTCATCTCAACACGAGGAGAAACTTCTTTACAGTGAGGGTGGCAGAGCACTGGAAAAGGCTGCCCAGAGAGGTTGTCTTCCTCTGGAGACTTTCAAAACCTGCTGGATGCATTCCTGTGCAAACTACCCTAGGGGATCCTGCCTTGGCAGGAGGGTTGGACTTGATGATTTCTGGAGGCCGTTTCCAATTTCTAATGTTCTTTTATTCTGTGACTTGGAGTATTAAAATTATGCTACCTATTTGGTCCTGTATAACCCATAGACATTGGTACACAGATCCAGGCCTGGAGATAAAGGCAGTAGCTGCCTTTATACTGCTTCTAGAGAAAATTTAATCACAAATCACTCTAGTTTTGTGTGCTCCACAGATGGATTGTTCCTGAGAAACATTTCTTTTATAAAATCTGGGCCAGGATTTGGAAGTATGTGTATGTTACTGTACAACAAAGCTTGGGCAACAGTGGGGTTTGGGGCTCCTTCTACACCATGTGGGCTGTGTAGCTCTACACAAAGACTTGGTTTCTGTATGGCCACTCAGTTAAATTTGATGGCCTTCCAATATGTGTTTATATTCAAACTCTGATCAGATCTCCTTTGATTAATTCTCTACTTCTTGGAAAGCAAAATTCTTACAAATTCATCAAGACCACAAAGATATATAACTATAAAATTTATTACACACTTGCTCACACACATATGCCTGAGGGTATTTGTGATTTCTGATAAAACCCATCTGATTTTAGCATATCCTCTATCACAAAACCTACAAGCTGGATTGGCTCAATGTAACAATCTCAACAATCAGGCAGAATATTTTAATCATGAATTGAGTAATACAAACGGCCTTAATGTGCCTGTTCAGGTCATGGCCAAGGCATCATGTATAAATAAGGAGATGGAAATTCATGGAATTTGGATAGTAAAGTCAGTAAAAAAGTCATGGCATGGTAGTAAAATGCAAGCTTTTGACTCAAGCTTTTCTAAAACAAAATGTATGCACATGTTGTTTGAAAATGAAGTTGCTATGGTAATTTGTTATTTACCACAGAGTAGTAATTGAACAAGGTTTTTTTCCCTAGCTGGTTTATGAACAAGTCACACCTGTTCCTGAGTGGGTTGAAATTACTCACCCTTCTTTAGTATGCCAAACTTTTCATGTTCAATTGCTTTGCTATTTCAGATTCTGTACACTTCTTTCACTGATGACTGACGTGACTTCTCATTTGCAAAAGTAATTTTTTTTTCATCTGAGATACTGAAAAATAAAAAATAAAAAATAATAATAAAAGTTAATTCAGAACCTCCATTTGTAAACTCATATAGCCTATGCATTCATCATGTATATAGTATTTATGGCTCTGGATACATGGGCATACATATACTGTGACACTCTGTGATTCTGTGTATTTCATTGAAACTTGGGTAAGCACTAATCTTTACTAGATTGCTGAGGTTTAATATTCATCAGTTTTACTCTGCTTATGCCAGAAGAATTCTCTGAACAGATGAGAAATTGGATCCACAGAAGAGAGTGTATAAAAAGAAATTGTTTCCAAAATTAATTGATTTTCCACTTCATACAGTGTGGTGTGCACTAAGCCAGCTAAAGAAAACCACAGAAGTAAATGTCATACCTACTGGATTGTAGTAGCTTGGAAGCTTCCTCTGTCACTTAGAGTGCGTACAAATTTCAGGTTTGGGTTTTTTGCTGTTGTTGAGCTCCCGCACAATAAGCTACATAGTGAAAAATCGGCTTACTTAGTAGCAAAGCTCTTAGTAAGTTATAAGCGTCCATTAGCATCACTTGACAAACCCTTGCCAGAAGGGAGAAATGAGATCAGCAAATCATGGGCATATTATGATTTGATCCTACTGCAAATTCAATTAGATCAAAGCTTACTAGCTCCAAATGCCCATTTTTAATTTTGTAGTAATGCCTCAGGGCAAAGAAATGGATGTCATGGAAGACATGTTCTGTGGTGATAACTGAGACATTTAAGGCTCAAAATATTCCTAATTTTTAGGGCTACAATGTCAGCTTTAAGGATTTTTAATTAACACCTTCTGTGTGCATTAAATGTCCTCCTTTCAGCCAACAAAGATTCCCCCCCGCTTCTCAAATTCTCTGAGAAGAATTTTGCTTCAGGTCTTTTATCACTATCAAGAAATAATAGCAACCACCACATTAAAAAGAAATTATCCGACAAAATGAAGGATTTGCTTGGCTGAGAACATGAGAGCATGCATACAGTCGAAGGTTAGTTCTTACTATTAATTATGTTGCTGAATTCTTTGGAGGGGAAAATGAGATATTTTGTTTGAGATGATGGGAAATTGTAGGGGCCTGAAAGTTATAGTGAGGGAGGGACAAATGTAAAACTCTCTCCAAAGTCACTCTAAGTAACTTCAGTCCTCTGCATGTAGAAATCAAATACGTCCCAGGCAAGTGTTGCGTCTGCATGTACAGAAATGGTTACCACTACAATGGTCCTGAGTCTTTCTCAAGTCAATGGATGGTTAAGATGCTGTTTCTCTCCCAACCTGCTGGCTCATGCTGAACAGTTCACCACTGGTGGGTTACTGTGAAGGGAATTTTTCAGGTAAGGGTGTGCTGGGGAGCTGTTGTACTATGACTGTTTTATTTTGTTAGTGAGGTAGAGAACCACGTAAAGGAAAGCACAGCTTGTTTGCATACAAAACTACTCTGGTACAGAGGGCATCTGATTGCTGAAAGGCATTCAATCTGCTGAGAACATGCTAGATTCTCAAAGTGAAGGCAGTTTCTTTTGTATGCACTTAAGAAGACTTCAGTGATTGTAAACAAAATACATGATTTACATTTATTTGTCCTCTCCTCTTCTCCAAGTTTCCAACTCTCTCTCTCCACTTTTCCTGATCGCTCCTCACAAATGAGGAAAATGGCTTTTTCAGTCCCTGATTTATTCTCTTTGCCTCACTCCTGCTGTCCTTTCTCCTTTTTTTGTCATCCCTGAAACCTCAGGTTTTATGTGCCCTTTGTGGGACTCCAATGCTGTCTGAAATGAGTAGACGAGTCTGAAATTTGAGGCTGCTCTTTGCATGTATCATACATTTCAGTAATGACCTTCCTGGAATCCTCCTCCCTGCCCCCAGCCAGCAAAGGTCCAGTATGTTGCCAGCACGGCTGGAGGAAGATTTGAGAGACTGGCTGTTAATTAGCATGTTCCTAGAACCAAAAAGCTGCCAAAATGCTTTACAATTCAGGACAAAACGTTATTGATTAATCATGCAAATTACCTCATATTAGTAACTGTGCTCTACTAAATACTGCTGCAGCAGTGCCTTGCTGTCTCAGGGGCATTGCTGTGTTAGATTCTAAAGGGGAAAAAAAAGTCCCAGTCTGAGAGTGATGCTACAGTTTGCAGGGTTTCCGTGGCTTCAGTATGAATGAGTCCCATGTACACTTCAATGCAAGATCAAGATCTCATAGTCTTAGGGTTGTATTCCTTAATAAAGTGGGCTGGTGAAGAGAATTGTGATACCTACCTCTGCACAGGATCAGGCAGTGTTAAGGCAGACAGCTTACTTGTAGCTCTGAAGAATCTCTTACTGTTTAGAATGATATAATCTCGATGACTAGATAGAAGGAAAAGAACCTTTGCCTTCAGCCTGGAATAGATAGTAGGCTGAAGATGAGCCAGCAGTGTGCCCAGGGGGCCAAAAGAACCAATGGCATCCTGGTCTGTAACAGGAACAGTGTGGCCAGTAGGACAAGGGAAGATATTCTTCCCCTGCATTCAGCACTGGTCAGGCCACACCTTGAGTACTGTGTCCAGTTCTGGGCTCCTGAATTCAAGAGAGGTGTTGAAGTACTGGAACATGTCCAGAGATGGGCAACAAAGCTGGTGAGGGGCCTGGAACAGAAACCCTATAAGGAGAGGCTGAGGGTGCTGGGCCTGTTTAGCCTGGAGAAGAGGAGGCAAAGGGGTGTCTAAAACTACCAAAAGGGAGACTATAGCCATGTGGGGGTTGGTCTCTACTCTCAGGCAACCAGCAAGAGATCAAGGGGACACAGTCTCAAGTTGTGCTGGGGTAAGTATAGGCTGGATGTTAGGAGGAAGTTCTTGCCAGAGAGAGTGATTGGCATTGGAATGGGCTGCCCAGGGAGGTGGTGGATTTGCTGTCCCTGGAGCTGCTCAAGAGAAGCCTGGATGAGGCACTTAGTGCCATGGTCTAGTTGACTGGCTAGGACTGGATGATCTTGGAGGTCTCTTCCAACCTGGTTGATTCTATGATTCTGTGAGTCTATGATTTTCAATTTGAGGTGGATAAACTCCTCAGCACAGGGAGCTCTCAGTGGGAGGAGGACCTTGGAGCAACAGGGAAGGTTTGTTGTTTCATACAACACAGAGTGCTCCAGTTTAGCCCTGCTGAAATTTTTTGATCAGTATCAGCACTTCCAAATTTTAAAAGAAACAGACTTCCAAGTCCTCATGCCTGTGATGGTTTAGGCTGTAACCCGCCCCCCACACTTTTGGAAATGCCCCAGCTAACTCAGACAGGCCCTGGGAATATAAATGAAGCTATTTATTTACAGCAGCACAATAGACAAGCAGCTATTTACAATATATACAGTTATATACAGAAATATACAAAGGATAAACAATACAGAAGCACAACTCCCCTCCCAGAAACCTGAGTCCCCAGGAGGGGCTCTCAAACCACCCCAACACCTCCCCCTGCCCCTCTCAACCTTACCCCAATCCTGAGAAAGAATAGAGGTGCAGCCAAGAGGTTAAGAAGGAAGGTTAGTGGCAGTGAGGTTAAGGAGATGTGGCTCGGTCTGAAGGCAAAAGCAAAGTGAGAGCAAAATGGAGAATGTTATCTAATGTTTACTTCTTGTTCCCACAGTTCTCAGCATGACTGTGAGAGAAGGAGACACAACCATGTTTTCCTCTTTCAGCCAATTATCTACTTTCTCTCACCAAAACATTCTAGCCTGCTTCAAACTAGAACAATGCCTTTAATCTGTATTTTTAAACTGCTTTTCTCAAATGCTTTTAGCTCCTTATAACACACTTCTGAACTTTTTAACCCTAAGGAAGTGTCCTTTGAGTGCTTGTCTTGTGGCCAATATTTCCTTTCACAGGATCACAGGATGTCAGGGGTTGGAAGAGACCCAAAGAAATCATTGAGTCCAACTCCCCTGCCAGAGCAGGACCACAAGATCTAGCTCAGGTCACAGAGGAATGCATCCAGACAGGCCTTGAAAGGCTCCAGAGAAGCAGACTCCACTACATTTCTGGAGAGCCTGTTCCAGTGCTCTGTGACCCTTACAATAAAGAAGTTCCCCCTTGTATTGAGGTGGAACCTCTTGTGTTGCAGCTCCCATCCATTGCTTCTTGCCCTATCCCAGGGAGCTAGTGAGAAGAGCCTATCCCCCCTCTCCTGACACCCAGCCCTCAGATGTTTATAGACATTTATTAAATCCCCTCTCAGTCCCTTTTAGTCTCCAGACTAAAAAGTCCCAGGTCCCTCAGCCTCTCTTCATAAGGCAGTGCTCCAGTCCCCTAGTCATCCTCGTAGCTCTCTGTTGGACCCTCTCCAGCAGTTCCCCATCCCTTTTAAACTGGAGAGGCCAAAATTGAATGCAGTACTCAAGATGTGGTCTCACCAGGGCAGAGTAGAGGGGGGAGGAGAACCTCCATTAATCTGCTGGACACACTCTTCCTAATACACCCCAGGATCCTGTTGGCCTTTCTTGGCCACAAGGGCACATTGCTGTCCCACGGAGAGCTTGTTATCCACCAGCACTCCCAGGTCCCCTCCACAGGGCTGCTCTCCATCAGATCACCTCTCAACCTGTATTGGTGCAGGTTATTATTCGTCCCCAGATGCAGTACTCTGCAGTTGTCCTTGTTGGAACCTCATTTGGTTCCTCTGTGCCCAGCTCTCCAGTCTGTCCAGGTCTCGCTGGATGGCTGCACAGCCTTCAGCTGTATCAGCCAAGCCTCCCAGTTTGGTGTCATCAGCAAACTTGCTGAGCAGACTCTGTCTGTTCCCTCATCAATGTCATCGATGAAGATGTGAAACAGCACTGGACCCAGCACTGATCCCTGGGGGACTCCACTAGTTACAGCTATCCGGCTGGACCTGGCACCATTGATCACCACTCTTTGAACTCTATTTTGTAACTGGTTCCTAACCCACATCACTGTCTGCTCTTCCATGCCACACTTCTTCATCTGCTCGCTAGGATGTCATGGGAGATGGTGTCAAAGGCCTTGCTAAGGTCAAGGTAGACTACTTCCACTGGTGTCCCTGAATCTACCCATTCAGTTATGGCACCATAGAATGCTGGTCTCTTCCAACCTGGTGGATTCTATGATTCTATGAAATGCTCTTTTGTTTCAGAGAGCAGGAATTAATATGTGGCCGAGTCGGGAATTTATAAAAAATAGGGTTTTTTTTATTTTTTCAAAACCCGCCCCCACAACTATATATACAAAGATTAATTTAGTTTAATAAGCAGATTCAGTTGCATGAGAATTAACCTACAGGGATACCATCAATAATCTGACTATTTTGGAAGTCAGAAGTTGGAAAAGGCTTTAGCTATTAATTAATAGTGGTTTCTTACTAAATGAAGCTAAGCCAAATAACTCACTCAGGCTGGCTCCTGCGGTCTGTCTTCCTCTTCCTTTCAGCGGCTGCAGGTGAATCGTTAAGAGGTCGTTAAGGGTCGTTAGGCACACAAAGGTGTCAATAGGAAAGCGAATGCTTTGAAGGTCTCTCTGCAGTCCGGGCACAGGGGAGTGTGGGAGCTCAGGCAGACACATACGTCCAGGCACAGGCAAACTCCAAAGCGGGAACCCCAAAGGCGGGAAGACCCCCAATATTTATAACCTTCGCTAGACAAAGGGCAGAGTTACCACACCTTAGGCGCGAAAGCGCACGGCCAATCCCAGCCTGGCTCCAGCGCGGGAACTCACGGGGCAGTCCTCCCCCCCTTCACGGCTGCAGGGCAGGCGAGGGGGGAGGGAAACCAGGCGGCTTTTCCCCTTTCCCCCCGAAGTCTGGGCAGGAGAGGAATTTAGGGGTACAGGACTTCAGGACATCTTTACAGTGGGTTTTGGGGAAGGCTTTGTCTAATAGCAGCCTCTGGAAGGCCTCAGAATCAGCCAAGGTTTTTCAGGTATCTTTCCCTCTAAGAACTTTTACTCTGTTTTCATATCCTTAAAGGCTAGGCTTTGTACTTTTGTTTTTGATATTTCTCCTCAAGATGACGAATACAAACGTTGCAATAACCCAAAATCTCAGAGTGACAAAAATTCAAACCAGTCTGGCAAAGCAGACTAAACCAACTGTGACCTTTAATACCTGCAAGAGCTGCTGCTGTCATATCCTCCATCTGTACAATGCAGGCCTGTGACATAGACTTGTCTTGCAATCGAGCTAGAATACGTTTTTCAGAGGTGTCCACACTTGATTTAGTGACTCCAGCTGATGGCAAATCTAACACATTGCTCCACAGATTATTCTCACAATTCTATGTTTGCAATTATGGTCTTCCAGAGCTGCAAACAATGATGATGTAAGACACATCACTCAAAAATAGTCTTCCTCTGCTACTATTTACAAACTGATGAAATCATTACATGAGGACTGCATTTTTAGAGTCAAGCCCTTGCTTAGTTTACTGATTTACTAAATTACAAACTGTCTGGAGCTCTGTCTTCAAAAGAGATCATCGAGTCCAACCCCCTCTACCAAAGCAGGAGAGCGACAGAGTGCAGGGAGGGTGGAGGCGAGCACAGTGCTCCACCATGCACTCCTCTTTGCTGAGCCATGCTGGCAGCTGAGAAGGAAAGCTGGTGGCTCGGATAGATGATGACCTATGTTCTCTCTGCCGTGGGTCCTCTGCTGGCACTGCAGTGCCTTTGTTAGCCAGTGTGACTAATGCTGCAATTACACACAGAGATTTATCCGTGCTGTGAACAGACAGCTGACAATGTGGATTTCTCCCTCCAAAATCCATTTTCGCTGGTGTGTTGAGGGCAATAAACTGCAATTTGTTTGTTTTTTTCTCCTGTCTGGGTGCTTACTGTGTACACTTTGGTCAGTCTAAGATAAAATGTTAGGCACATATGAAGTCTACAAATTCCTCCTAGGTTTGTATGAATCTGCCAGATGTCACATCTTTACCAGTAATTCTTTTAACATTTACTTTGGTCCTAGAAATAGCAGCTTCCAGCAGAGACATAAAACAGCACTGACCATTTAATTTGGCCTATATAACATTTCCCCTGCAGTTCCATTTCCATGCTGTCTTCAGGAGTGCTTTTAAAAATTACAGCTTAGTATTAATGGGCATTGGTGTGTTGGCTGCCTTTTATTGATGGAAGAAATCTGTACCTTTGAAAAAAATGTGACATTCGCAAAAAATTGCAAAATCCTATCTGGAGGAAAGTCTGGAGGCTATAACAAGTGACTATATTGAGTCATTATTTAGAATACCCAGTGTAGTTAAAGGGCTTTCATTAGCACTGAAGCCACTTGCTTCTGATGTGAACAGGAGTCTTACTATAGACTCAAGTGGAGGCAGACTTTCTACCATCACTTTCAGGGTTGTAGTATAGAAGGAGGTTTATTGAGTGACTTTACAGTCTTGAGGGAAGAAAATTTGTCCAGCTGCCTGTCTTATTTTTTACACCTATAGCTCTAAAGCAAGGCCCAACCAAAAGCTATTAAACCCAAATTTCTTTTACAGGCAGTGGAAAATATACTGAGTTGAATTCATCTCACTTGTGTTTGATCAGCTGCTCCTGTGACTCTGCATGCACTGCCTGTGCACAATGAGTGCGTGGTCAGCCTGCTGTAAAATGAACTGTTCCAGGAGAACATGTAGAGGAGACTTTTTTCTTGGAATATCAATAACACCATGCAATGTCAGTCATATTGAAAAAACCCTAAAACAAATGTATGGTACTTTACAAGCAACAGACATCCGCAGCAAGATGGCTGAATTCTTCTGGGGTTTTTTTTTGGCCAGTAAGACTTCTGGAGGACTTGATGGGTTGATGTATTGTGTGGATAAAGGAGCACAATGAAATGAATAGGGAGTAAAGTATTCAGTAAACTTGCAGTGTGTAAATGGAAGAAAGAGGGCAGATGGAGGGATGAGTACAGAATCTGAGCTCAGCAGAAGAAAGGCATTCAGAAAAGGAACTAATGAAATATTTAATGCCTATAAATAGCCAGTGAAAGCTATGTTGTGTAAGGCAGCATTGCTATTAGGTTAACTCTTAAGACACAACTTAAAAGAATTCATCAAAAGCCTGAGTATAGCTGTTCTCTGTCATTACACAGCTTTTGAAATGACTGATTTATGTCAATCTGTGATGCAGCTGCATGAGATGTGAAACATGCTTTGCACATGGTAATGCTTTCTGCAAACTACTCTGTTGCTTTTTTCCCTGGACATGGGGTTATGAGGTGTTCTATGACGGCTCAGATATAACACAGGCTAAATAAATGTGTAATATCACCTTTCACCCCTCCCTGATACACATGTAAATGCTGGCAAAGAACTTGCTGGGTCTTGCAAATCCTTCCTAGCTTTTTTTTTGCTGATGCAGTACAGTTTTTGTTGAGACACTGTATTCAATATTCCCGCCTGGCTGAAAAATAATTTTCTAGCCATATAATTTCTTTGACAGATTTCTGATAGATGTTCTTATGAGTTGCCTTGTTTTCTTGCAGTCAATTAAAGATAAAGTTTTTTTGAGCATAATATATGTTTCCAGCTCTGTGGTACAGTCCCTGCTGGAATGCAATACTACCTCTAAGTCTGAAAAATGAAGGGCAAAAAGATCTCATAAATGGAGAAGAATCTTTTTTTTCCTTCCAACCTTGCAGAATCTCTGTAAGTATAAAGAACAATATTACGGTTTTGTAATGGTTTCTGCATTTTTACTCCTGGGGACAAACTATCAAACTCTTATGAGTTTATGCAGTGCACTCAGGCAAGTATTCTCAGCAAAGAGAGTTTGAAAACTCCCATAGCAGCAACAATACACTCACTGCTCACACAGGTTTGGCAGGAAGCGCTGATCCCAAGGATGCACTGGATGGTGTGTGCTTATGAGAGACCACAGAGAGTCTGCCTGAGGAGCACAGCTACATAGTGAAACAAGGCCTAAACAGATGCTGTTTCTCCTAGTGCTCAGAGAAAATTGTGAGCTTCATCGTTTGTTTTGCCTCATGTTGTACACCAGTGAAGATGCTCAGGTAACCCCAACCTGCTGCACAGGGAGAGCTCATAGATTGCCGTGCAGATATCATGTCCAAAGAAACAACTGTTTTGGAAAACACATGACTTTATAAGCATGGTTTTCTGAGATTTACCTTGCCAAACAATCCCACTGAATGCCAGCTGGAATAAGAATGCCTCCTCTTGAACCTGAGGCATGAAGCAGTGGCTCCCAGAGCCTCTTGGAAGTCATTTAATTTTACTTGGCTTCCTTCAGAATGGGAAAAGCCTTCTCTTTTATAAACTACATGGTAGGTCCATCTGAAATGCTTTTCCTCTTGAGAAATTGCTCTGAGGGCACTGTTTATGAGATGCTGACCTTTAAATGGCCTTCTTATTCCATTACTGTGGTTCCTGGGTATTTAAAACCCCAGGTGATTTTCATTTTTAATTGTGCTTTATTATTCTCCAATGTTGCAGAGTGTTTTAGTCAATTTAACTAGAAGGGAGTCTTATACCCTTCCCTTAATAGGTTGAATTTGGGTCATAACAAAATGAGCAATTATCCTTGCCTATTTTATTAATCTTAGTCTTGTCTCATTTATTTTTAAGTTTCAGCAGATCTCCTTTGAAGGCAACTGTAGGTAGAATTTATTGCAGGTTAGCAGGGAAAAATGCTCCCTGCTGCTGCAGGTGAAAGTGAGATGAGGAAGTATGAGATGGGGAGAGTTTAGTGCCACTAGAATTTTGAAATAATTGCATAGTTGATATATTTGTATCAAAGTCAAGTGAAAATTAATAAGGCCATGGTTTTATCTGGCATTTAATGCTGATGATATTCTTCCACTCTATGTACAAGGTTGTTGAGCAAAGCATTATTTTGCATTCCTTTCTTTCCAAGATTTACTAATTAGACTCTAGTGTTAATGTTCTAGACCTTAGTACATAGTAAATCATGCATCTTTCATTTGCAAATATGATTAAGGAACACATAAAACACACAATGGTAACTTCAAATGCTCTTTCTGTAATGCTGTGGCAGAGCTGTAAGATGCCAATCAACTTACTAGCTGTGAGCTTTAAACATGAAAAGAAAGTGGGGTTTATTTTTAATTCTGATTGTTCTCATTTTCTCCTACTCCATCCTAATTCTGCCTTTTTTCTCCTTACACCTTTTTTGCTAAATTTCTTCTCCAACTCTGTCCTTATTCTGCTTCTATGTCCTTCAGTGCATCATTCTCTATTTTAATTTTAAATTGTCCTGTCCTCCTGTTTCAATTGCAGGATAGTTTCAATTTCAAACAATATGAAAACTGCATAAAGTGATTTGGCACTAGTGGAAAAAATATGTGCCTGTAATTCCCTAAAGTCCAAAATTTCAATCTAAACCCATCTATCTAGATGCCACTAAACTCTAGGGGTACCTGAGCTGTCCTTTGAAAGTTCCCCTTTATGCAAAACTAAGAATCCTTTTGACTGCAGACTCCTCGGTTCTGAATTCAGTCAGCATTCCCCAATGACATAACAGTGCATGCTGCAAACATTCGATTCCTCACCAAATGCAGCTGTAGTTACCATCACCCAGAACTGAAAATGTAGTGCTTAAACATACTAGGTTAAACACTGGGAGATGCCTATGAAACAGAAGGGCTGATTCCTTCCTCATCATCAATATTTTAATATCTTTATCTTCTATGTGCTAGAAAAGTATCCAAGCAAACAGTCAAAGGATGAGGAGAAAAAATTGTGTTCCCAAATCAAGGTGTGTCTGAGGACCAGAGAAGAGGAACTGAAGTTCCTATTCCCTTCTTTTTTTCCTTCCTGAAGGGAAACTTCATCTAGTTCCTGCTCAGCCTCCTTTTCTGGCCTCGTTTCTGTCTGCAGTGAGGAGGATCTCCTGCAGGATGTGATGCCTCCTCATAGGATCATAGGATTATAAGATGTTAGGGAGGGACCCAAAGAGATCATTGAGTCCAAACCTCTGCCAGAGCAGGACATTACTATCTGACACAGATCACAGAAAAACACATCCAGACAGGCCTTGAAAGTCTCCAGAGAAGGAGACTCCATGTTCCAGTGCTCTGTGACCCTTACAGTAAAGCAGTTTCCCCTTGTGTTGAGGTGGAACCTCTTTTGCTGCAACTTACACCCATTGCTCCTTGTCCTATCACAGGGAGCAAGTGAGCAGAGCCTGTCCCCCCACTCCTGGCCAGCCTTCAGATACTTACAAACATTTATCAAATCCCCTCTAAGTCTTCTTTTCTCCAGACTAAAAAGCCCCAGGTCCCTCAGCCTCTCCTCATCAGCCATGCCCTCCTGTCCCCTAATCATCCTTGTAGCCCTCTGCTGGACCCTTTCCAGCAGATCCCTGTCCCTCTTAAACTGGAGAGCCCAAAACTGAATGGAGTATTCAAGATGGGATCTCACCAGGGCAGAGTAGAGGGGGAGGAGAACCTCCCTTGATCTGCTGGGCACACACTTCCTAATACACCCCAGGATCCCATTGGCCTTCTTGGCCACAAGAGCACATTGCTGTGCCATGGTTAACTTGTTATCCACCTCCATCTCTGCCATCAGCAAATGTAGTTCAGGAAATTATCTTGGGAGGAGGAGAGGGAAGAAAAGGGAGGAAGTGACTCCAGGTCTCCCGTTTCACAGCTGATGTGTGTGAGGGTGTATGCACATAAGCTGATGCAGGATGAGGTCAAGGCCGCAGCAGATACTGAGCCTGGGACAGCTTTGTGCACGGTGATTGGAAAAGTGTGGCATAATTTTGTGTGCACAACCAGCCCTGAGACAGAAGCAGCAAACTGCAAAGCTTTGTGTGTGGTGAGGTCCTCGCAGCACCTACCTGCACTCCAGTCTCCAAATGCTGAAGCTACTGAAGCCTAGAAGTGGTGGTGGAATGCACCTCAATTGTAAATATCTAGTGTGGTTGTTTATGTCTCAGATAAATCTCTGGAGATGCTCTTTAGAAATCAGTGGAAAATCAATTCTAGCCTTTAAATTTAAATTAATTGCTTTGTAGAGCTTCCTATCCCCTTTGTGTCCTATGAAGAGAACACAGACAAGTAGGTCACGTTAGATCATACTCCTAGGTGTCTGTGTCTGATCCAACAAATTTCTGCCAACATGTTTTACTTGTGGGAGGATCATATGGTGGTTGGCAAGCTGAACCTGTGTGGTATATAGGCCATGAACCAAATTTTGCCAAGAATCAAACGAGGATTGAGAGACTCGATTCTAATCCCCAAATGCTAAGCAACTCTTGCTCTCACTAAGGGGAGCTAACAGTATGCATTCTGTTCAGGAAGTGCTTGTTATCACCAAATTCATGCTGCTTAGGAAGCTCTCGTAGGCAATTTACATAGCTTAGTGCAATAAATTAATACCTCACGCTGGAAACAGGTTACTGCTTTAAATTCATAGACTTCAAATAGACCAGTAGTAGCAGAGGAATTATTTGGCCATTATGTGTTGGGGGATATATTAGCTGAACAGTGACATGACTGGACGCCAATTTTAGTGTCACAAAAGTTGCCAGACTGGATCAAACCAGTGATGTGTGAAGATTTGTACTGCAGAAAATGGAAAACTATTGCAGGTAATTACATACTGGATAAACTTGTCTGAGGTGGTAGTTTCTGTCTAATCACAGGCATTTTACTAACTGATGTCCTGAAACATGAGAATTCTTATCTAAGGCAATGTTTGTTTTGTATTTAATTTAGCTGTGTAGGTTCTCATCCTCACTTGGCAACCATCAGATACTTTTTGGTCCTCCTAAGCTGTTGGTCTCACCAATTGCATCTATGCTAGTAAATAAAACAGATGCAGACTCATCGTCTGCCTGAGGGTAAGTGATGTGGCACTTCACACGCTGTAGGAAGGCCAAGAAATTATCTCCATCCCCAAGACTGATGGCACCAACTGGCTTGTATTCACACTGATACTCTGCTGTGGAGTGTGTCTGCCATATGGTGATTTGGCCCAGTATTTCCTTAGGGCCCAAATGGTGGCACTAGAACATAAGAATAATTGTTTTCTGTGGGGTTGTTGTTTTTTTTTTAATGTTTTCCCTACTCAAAGTTTCTGAAATAATGTCAGCAAAATGTCAGAGTCTGTGAGAGTGGCATTTTAACAGCATGAAACCAAAGACATGTATTTCATCCTTGGAGTGCATCTGGGAATAGCTGATCCTTTGAGGGTATCTTTGGAGGGCAGAAAGAGACAAATTGGTGTAGTGTTGTCCATACAAGAACAATTGTATTGTCCAAAGGGAGATAATCCCAAATATTGCTTTGCAAGAAAGCAAGTTGGAGCTGCTAAGAGAGAAAAGATGGGAAATAATGCTTAAGCAATGTAAATGTCTGGAGGTTCAGTGTATGACCAAATTCCCAGGTCCTATTTTTGCTGAGCCCTGTAGCTCAGACACATCTTGCAACTGAACTCCAAGGTAAATTGTGCTTCACAAAAAAAAAGTGCATATCCTGCTAGCAGCTGAATACTTGTTGATTCCATTGAACCTTCTTTGTCTCTTGTCTAATGAAAGGAGATAAATCAGTGCACACAGCCTCTATTCATACTGTTTGTTGGCCTACACAGCTTTACCATTTCCTGATGCAAACCAATTTGGGCAGAGGATTTATCTCTGTTGTGTGCATATGTGCCCAGCAAATGCAAGTATCTGACTTCTAGGCATTGCTGGATTAGAAACCATGAGTGGTGATTAATTTTTTTCAATGACTTCCCATATAAAAATCTTTTCTGCTTCCTAATTACTCCTATCGCCTGCAGGTTGTTTGGGTTTTGTTTGTTTGTTTGTTGTTGTTGTTTTTTAGGAGATAAAATAACCAAATGTGATCCTAGAAAAGCTATTTGGTTATTTAATGCTTTGTGTTAACTTTGTGAACTACCTTGAACTAAGCAAAGTCTCCTGAAGTGGCTACCCAAAGTAAATCTCTGTCCTCAGGGCAGAGGAACAAGACCAGTTTTCCTACCTATGAACACATACCACTCCTGTGTTGTCTCACAGAATCACAGAACGTTAGAGGTTGGAAGGGACCTTCAGGAATCATCAAGTTCAAGGCAGGATCACCTAGGGTAGTCCACACAGGAATGCATCCAGGTAGGTTTTGAAAGCCTCCAGAGAAGGAGACTCCACAACTTATCTGGGCAGCCTGTTCCAGTGCTCCATCACCCTCACTTAAAGAAGTTTCTCCTCATGTTGAGGTGAAACCTTCTGTGTTCAATTTGTAGTCGTTGCTCCTTGTCTTATTGCTGTGAACTATCAAAAAGAGATTGACCCTGTCCACTTGACACCCACCCCTCAGATATTCACAGACATTGATCAGATCTCCTCTCAGTCTTCTCCAGACTAAACAGCCCCAGGTTTCTCAGTCTCTCTTTGTAGAGGAAATGCTCAAGTCAAGTCATCCTCATGGCTCTCTGCTGGACTCTTTCCAGCAGGTCCCTGTCTCTCCTGAACTGTATTCCAGGTGTGGTCTCACTAAGACAGAGGGGGAGAAGAACCTCCTAAGCCTGCTAGCCACACTTTTCCTGATGCACCCCAGGATGCCATCTGCTCTCTTGGCCACAAGGGCACATTGCTGGCTCATGCAGAACTTGCTGTCCACCAGGACTCCAAGACCTTTCTCCTCAGAGCTGCTTTCCATTTGGGGTGTTTGGTGCTATGGAAACCAGGCCATTCTGGTTTGTGTGTGCTCCCACATGAAGATGAGTGCTTTATTTTGAAATTCCAGCTTGGAAAACTTCTGAATCATCTCTGGCCTTATTTTTTTTTTTTTCAGTGAAACAATAAAGTCTTATCATTGCTATATGCCTTTAGTGTACTGTGTCCAGTTTTGGGCCCCTCAATTCAAGAAAGATGTTGAGGTACTGGAACATGTCCAGAGAAGGGCAACGAAGCTGGTGAGGGGCCTGGAGCACAAACCCTATGAGGAGAGGCTGAGGGAGCTGGGGTTGTTTAGCCTGGAGAAGAGGAGGCTCAGGGGTGATCTTATTGCTGTCTACAACTACCTGAGGGGGCATTGTAGCCAGGTGGGGGGTGGCCTCTTCTCCCAGGCAACCAGCAATAGAACAAGGAGACACAGTCTCAAGTTGTGCCAGGGTAGGTATAGGCTGGATATTAGGAAGAAGTTCTTCACAGAGAGAGTGATTTCCCATTGGAATGGGCTGCCCAGGGAGGTGGTGGAGGCACCGTCCCTGGGGGTCTTCAAGAAAAGACTGGATGAGGCACTTAGTGCCATGGTCTAGTTGATTGGTTAGGGCTGGGTGCTAGGTTGGACTGGATGATCTTGGAGGTCTCTTCCAACCTGGCTGATTCTATGATTCTATGATCTAAACCTTGTGAAACAAAATGCAGAAAAGGAGACGGTAGCCGAGTGCAATGCAGTGTTTGACTGAGGAGTGTCTATGACTGACCTGACAAAAAACTTAACCTGCTTTCGAGGATATTCTTTCCTTCCATCTTCTTAGTGACTTAAATGAGTTTAACTTCTAAAAATCCCAATTTTATTTTATTTTGGAAATCCTTTCCACAGTATCTACCTCCTGCCATTCAGTGTGGTTAAGCTCATAGCTTAAACAAAGTACTGCTCTTCAGGAAACTGGGAAGAAACGCCTGTGAAGGCTCTGAGAGTGATAAGGTACCATATTACAAAGTGCCAGACGTTGTATGCTCCAGAAAAATACAGCTGATTCTCATGTCTGAATTGCATTTGTTAATAAAGACAATCTGTTTATATATTCACCACAATCAATGGCATCACTGGTGCAACACAGTGAAATTGCTGTTGCCTGGGGGAACAGTAGTATGTTTCCCCTCCACCTTCTTTACTGATTTATGGTTCTTGTATCTTAAGTCAAGATTCAATTGCAAGTGCCTTTGAACTGAGTCTAAGATCCAAGATTTGTGTGTGTGTGAAGCAGATATAGCACACTTGTTTGTTAAAAATGAACAAGCTCCTAATAATTTTTAAATATTAATTATTAATTTGCATTAAAATTTGCATGTGCATAGTTGCTTCTGTTCTAAAAATACTTTAAAAGGGGAAGGAAAATCAGAAGAATTGCAAGGATAATAAGAATAATTGAATTAAGAGTATTACAAAATAAGAGTAAATTAATAATTACTTTAAGAATTTTGAGATGATTAGGAAAGGAAAGTAAAATGTGAAAGCAGAAAAACCCCCTATGATCTGGGACTTCATATTCTACATTGTAGTCCATCCCATGGGGATAGCATAAAGGATTCAAGAGATGAAATGTACTGACTGTGGTGGAGGCAGGGAATTAATGCGGCCGAGTCAGGAATCTATAGAAAAATAGAGTTATGTGATTTTCCCAAAAACCCACCCCCAAAACTATATACAGAAATTAATTTAGTTTTAATTAGCAGATTCAGTTAGATTGAGAAGATCTCACAAGGATACCATAGGTAAATTTGTCTATTTTAGAAGTCAGGAGGTGGAAAAGGCTAAGCTACTAAACACAGCATTCCCCACTATTAACCAGGCTGAGCCTAAAGTTCACTCACAGGTGAGTCAGGCTGAGAGAAAGGGAGCTCCAGAGGCTGTCCCCTCGCTCTCTGCCAAAGGACACCCGAGGCTCCTTAAGGCCTGCATTAAGGGGGTGCTTATGGTGGGAAGCCATCCAAAGCAGGGAGGGTCCTGTCCCTCAGGAGCTTGTCCTTCGGAGCGCCAGGGGACTCCTTCTGCAGGAACTATCCAGGCAGGGGAGAACTCTAAGGCGGGAACCCCAAGGTGGGAAGTACCCCAATATTGATACCCTCCCTAGACAAAGAGCAGAGTTGCCACTGCCTAGGCACAAAGACCACGGCCAGTTACAGCCCGATTCCAGCGCGGGCATTGGCATGGGGCACCCCTCGTGCCAGAGGGGCTCCTTGCTCACTCCCTTCATGCCTGCTGATTGGGGGGGGGGGGGGGAACAGATTGTTTTGCACCTTTCCTCTCCCATTCAAACCACAGAAGGAGAGGAATTTTGGGATATCCAGGACTCCAGGACACTGACGAGAAGGATACCAGAAAAAAAGCAGTGTAACTGCTGGCCCCCACTGTACTTTCTTACAAACAGTGTGGTGAGATTTTGTAGAGTACAGAGAAAGCCAGCCCAGCTTAAGACAAGACTGCAATAACACAAAGGAAAAAAAAAAAAAATCAACTTTTTCTTACATGATTCTGTCATTTTGGTGATCTCAGAGTGGGAACAGTTAACAAAAGCGAGGCAAGAGTTGTGGGGGAAAACTTTTTCAGGGAAAACCGCAGTCTGACCACACAGAAATATGTCACATTTTCATGTCTAGAGGATCTACTGTTTTTATTTCCTTTTCACTTAATTGCTTGTGTAGCTTTTGTAAAGGCAGCTCTGTATAATGGCTCTCATGTGTAAAGGACACAGAAGCAATGCCAGCATTTTAGTGTCTTTTTACATTGTTTCCTTTTAGCTTTATCTGTGATGTGAGATGCTGCTCATCGAAACAACTCAGGAGCAGTGTACCAGTGCAGTGTTCGTAGTCTGTCAAGATCTGTATTTGTCTAATCTCAACTAAAGACTTTAGCTCCCAGATAATAAAAATGGTCACAGAGTTTAATTGACCCATGTCTGACCACTTGATGAACTCCTGGTGGCCTAGGGCTTGTAGCTGAGCTTAGAACACAGTTATGTGTATTCACCTATGCCACTTTACAACCCACCCAAGCATCTTATTTCAGATGCAGCCATATGGAATCATAGAATCAACCAGGTTGGAAGAGACCTCCAAGATCATCCAGTCCAACCTAGCACCCAGCCCTAACCAATCAACTAGACCATGGCACTAAGTGCCTCATCCAGTCTTTTCTTGAAGACCCCCAGGGACGGTGCCTCCACCACCTCCCTGGGCAGCCCATTCCAATGGGAAATCACTCTCTCTGTGAAGAACTTCTTCCTAACATCCAGCCTCTACCTACCCTGGCACAACTTGAGACTGTGTCCCCTTGTTCTATTGCTGGTTACCTGGGAGAAGAGACCACCCCCCACCTGGCTACAATGCCCCTTCAGGTAGTTGTAGACAGTAATAAGATCACCCCTGAGCCTCCTCTTCTCCAGGCTAAACAGACCCAGCTCCCTCAACCTCTCCTCATAGGATTTGTGCTCCAGGCCCCTCACCAGCTTCGTTGCCCTTCTCTGGACATGTTCCAGTACCTCAACATCCTTCTTGAATTGAAGGGCCCAGAACTGGACACAGTACTCAAGGTGTGGCCTGACCAGTGCTGAGTACAGGGGAAGAATAACCTCCCTTGATCTACTGGCCACACTGTTCCTGAGCCAGGCCAGGATGCCATTGGCTCTCTTGGCCACTTGGGCACACTGCTGCCTCATCTTCAGCTTACTGTCTATCAGTAGCCCCAGGTCCCTTTCCTCCTGACTGCTCTCCAGCCACTCAGTCCCCAGCCTATAGCACTGCTTGGGGTTGTTGTGGCCAAAGTGCAGAACCCTGCACTTGGCCCTGTTAAATCTCATCCCATTGGCCTCTGCCCACCCATCCAGCCTGTCTAGGTCCCTCTGCAGGGCTCTCCTACCTTCCAACAGATCAACACCTGCTCCTAGCTTGGAGATGCCAAGGCTATATAACCTACTTACTGCAGTTTTGAGAACTCACATAGCATAGTAATTGTTCCAGGGCCCTCAAGAACCATGAATTATTTGCATTTCTTCAAGGAGTTGTTTTCCTGCAGGACAAATAGCAGTTGGCAGAGGAGTAAGCCTCAAAGACTAATTTAATTTAAAAGCATACATTTAGGTACAAATAATTACACTTCAACATGAACTGTAGCTGTGAATCTTACGGTGTGACGGTACTCGGAAAATTTGTGTTTTCAGAAATTCTTTTGATGCCCATAATGAAATACTAATGAGGGAAATAGAAGGGGATCACATCATCTTTGTTGTCTGAATAATGTGACTGCTTCTATCAATCCTGCTTACCAGAGGAGGTAACACTCGAAAACTCATATTCCCTACCTTCCTGTGAATCAGAACTAAAAGACACGGAAGGCTGCATTTCAATGAGATGCTGAATTCTTTGCCCTTTGATGAATTCAATGATTTTGAAGACAAGTAATATGTCTTTTCTTATTTCCTAAGCACTTTCTACAGCTAGTAGACTCTCAAAGGTCTGATTGCTTTTTCTTCAAAGATGTGATATATTTGGCATTGAAAATCCAATTTATTGCTAAGAAACCCTCACGAGAACAGACATTGCTCACCTCTAGTTGTATTTGTAGGTTCTTTTGAGGTTATCTCAGGCATATGATAAGCATTATCAGCCCATTCATTAATAAATGTCTCTGCAGGAACGCTTTGCCCATCAGAGAACATTACAGAGCCAATACTGCAACTCTGACTACAATGTCTTGTCTTTCTTGGAAGCCACATCAAAATAAAAAAGACAAATGAGTGCTTGAAGCTTAGAAAGGAAAATGTTTTGATATGTATAATACTACAGAAAATAGGTAGGCATCTTGACCAAGCTATCTGTTACTTTAGACATTTCTGTATAATTTTAAGAGTCTTATGATTATGTTTGTTTTTTTGAGGGAGAGAGTGGGTAGGTATTGATTTATGGTTTATAAGTTTAATGTCAGTGACATTATGGTGCTTCTGTGGTGATTTTAAGCTTTTTTATGCACTGATCGTTGCTACTATGTGAATGCAACGCTGGTTCTGTTTTGGTTTTGATTATAACAGGCTTTGTGAAATGCCTGTTATAATGCACAAGATAGGAGTCAGGTTCTGGTATAGTCTTTCTGTTTTTTTTTTTTGCCAGGTCAGCTTTTTCCAAATACATAATTTGTCTTAAAATTAAGTAAGTTTTGCCCTCAACAATGATGTGTCTGAAAATCTGGAATCAATTCTTTGTCACTTCTCTTTCTGCAAATTCATTAAAGCACAATGCTGCTCAGCATTTTCAAAGCTTTGCCTCAGAGCATTTTACAGAAAGAAGTTCAGAACAGCATCCTTATTCAAGACATAGTGGCCTGGTTTAAGTACTTTGATAAAACGTGTCTATTTTCATGGTTAAATTCTTGTGTTGACTTATGATTGTGTTTAGTGATCCCGGAAGCACTAGAGGTTGTAATTGTGAAACAAAGTCTGTATTGCCAGACAGAGCATTTCACTGTTTTTCAAATTAAAATAAGCCAAATTCTTTTCTCAGAGTGTCTTGTCCCTTGAAACAGCACTGAGAGAAACTGCTCCCTCTGTTTGGGTTGTTTTCTTTGCCAAATACTTGCCACTACTTTTGTGAAGGAAACTCCTGCAGCTGTTCCTTCAAAACTTCTAACTGGCTCAGACTCTCTTTATTTTTCTCTATTTTCCTATTGATAAACTACATGAATCATTGGATAGGTAAAGGAAGTAAATTTATGTCTATTTTACTAAAGTTCCTTTAATCAGAAACCCAAACATTTAAAAACCTACTGGAGGTGCTATTTGAGAGTGTGATTTACAGGGGAAGAAGTTTGGTGTCAATACTTAATATACTACCTTGAGTGGTTTTTGGGTTATTGAAAAAAACATCTGTGTGAGGCTGCTAGCCTGGCCATAGCCACACATGCACGCTGGTACAGCCCTTTCATTAGACATCATTAGGAATGAGGAAGGAGGACTCTGAGCACAGGAAGTGTCATAAACCATTTTGTTGCTTCTGGACTATGTCTTGGGTAATGTTGTTGTCTTGGCTACAATGCTGACATTTTGTGAATTGCTGCCTCATGTAATAAATATAAATGTGTTTACCTTGAATAGGCTATTTGGAGTGCACTGTAACAAGATTTTTCTCTTTAACATTATGAGATACTTCTGAAATGCACGTAACAGTTTCTTCCTCTGTTTTTATAGGACCAAATCCAGGACTTGCTTCTTAGGTTGCATAAAGGTGAAGAAGCCACTAGAAATCAGGAAAGCAGAACTCAACTTCTCTGGACTGCTTGCTTTGCATGGGAGAGAGACTTCAGTGGTCTAGTTTCTGCTCTTTGCTGACAAAAACTTCTGATGTCTTCATCAAACTCAGACTTTTTTTAGTATGAAACAGGCAAAATGAGATGTAGTTATTTACATGTGGTCAGGGAGGAAATCTGAAGCAGTGTAATCAGTAACTGAACTAATTTTGCTAGATGCAAGGCTGATTCTCTACTGGCAGCATCATTGATTAAAAAAAAATAAATCTCCATTTCAGCTGGTTATTAATGGTTATGAGACAGTGAGAGCCTTATTCATTCTCTTCATGCCCAGAGAAGGCACTGGACAACAAACTTACAAGTTAGATGCTAACCCTGTGGGACATTAGCAGGCCTTGCACAGCAGTGGAATGAACATATGGAGGGGAAATGCCAGGCACTAATTTGATTAGAAAATCAATATGTACAACACTATCCTCTCACTTTAGTCAAATAAGAGAATGATCAGCAAAAGTCCTTGGACTGCTTACTCACACTACATCAAATCTTTATTGGATAAAAGCCATAGCTGGGAACTAGAACTGCTTTCTCCCATCTCAGCTGAAATGGAGATTTATTTTCTTTACATCAGGTATTTCTGGCTTGTGAGCATTCCTCTTTGGCTTCCCAGAATCACTGAATGTTAGGGTTTAGAAGGGATCTCCAGAGATCATTGAGTCCAAGCCCCCATCCAAAGCAAGATCACCTAGAGTGGGCTGCACAGGAATGCACCTAGACAGATTTTGTAAGTCTTCAGAGAAGGAGACTTCACAACCTCTTTGGGCAGCCTGTTCCAGCACTCCTTCACCCTCACTGTAAAGAAACGTCTCCCCGTGTTGAGATGGAAACTCCTGTGTTGTACTTGTACCCATTGTTCCTTGTCCTAACACTGGGCACCACTGAAAAGAGACTGACACTTTCATCTTGATACCCACACCTCACACTGTTATAGATGTTGGTAAGATCCCCGCTCAGCCTTCTCTTCTCCAGTCTGAACAGCCATACTTCTCTCAGTCTTTCTTCATAGAAGAGATGTTCCAGTTCTGCAATCATTCTTGAAGCTCTCCATTTGACTCTTCAGGAGATTCCTGAGCTGGGGAGCCCAAAACTAGGCACAGTATTTCAGGTGCGGTTTCACCAGGGCAAGAAGTTTTCACCTCTTCCCCTTCTCCAAATACCCCAAACTTCCAGTGCTTTTCTGCACTCCATCAGATAAAGCACATCAAATCCACCAGGCAGAAGAGCATGAGGTCAAGATCTCAGCCCTGCCACACTGCTGGCTAGTGCAAACTCTGCCTGCCAGCGTTACCGTCAAGTGCTGACATCCCCTTTTGCTCATTTGGTGGCTGTCTTTTAAAATAAGTAAGCTCTGTGTGTACAGATGCCTCTCCCTAGCCAGAACACTCCAAGTGGAGATATTTTCTGCTGAAGGTCCCCAAAAGGATGGGAATACTTTAATGGGCATTTCCTATTGATCATCTCTAAGTCAGTTTTATCTCCTTCACTGTCTTCAAAGAGAGTTGTAGTATGGGTGCCCCTGCTGAGAGTCAGATTCCAAATTTTAGTATTGCAGTCTACAGTTCTAGTACCAGAAGAGGACTGAAACTAGACTTACATTCTCCAGCTTGTAAGAAAAAAAACAGGATTCTTTTCTTGCTAACTCTATTTTAGTCATGCAAGATTTATATAATCTGAATGTATAGGAGGTGTATTAATAATGTAATTATACATTAAGTTTCACTCCGTGTTCTCCATTTCCTTAATGTGATTGGATGATATTTTATTTCCTGATTTGAAATACTGGTTCTGGATGTCCGCCTCCAAAGGGAATGTTTGATTGGTAATTGCAAAACAGTGGATCAAATCAATGATATGAAACCGAGTGTTCATTTTGCATATTAGCTGAGAGCTGTACCAGTCTGACCTCATTCACGATTAGTTTTATGTGCTTCCCTTGCCTAACTTAGATTTTCTTCTGATTTTCCTTTACCTACTTTATACCACCAAGGCACCATAAAAAACATCTTAAAGTGAGAATAAAAGACAAAAGCTTTTGTGACACACAAACACACGCACATATGTGTGTGTATGTATATACATATGTGTATGTCTAAGCATATATGGATATATATACATGCATACATACATATATGAGTATATGTAGGGAGGTTGCAGCCAGGTGGGGGTTGGTCTCTCCTTCCAGGTGACCAGCAACAGAACAAGGAGACACAGTCTTAAGTTGTGACAGGGGAAGAATAGGCTGGATGTCAGGAAGAAGTTCTTCACAATAAGAGTGATTTGCCATTGGAATGGGCTGCCCAGGGAGGTGGTGGAGTTGCCATCCCTGGAGAAGACTGGATGAGGCACTTAGTGTCATGAAGTAGTTGACTGGCTAGGGCTGGGTGCTAGGTTGGACTGGATGACCTTGGAGGTCTCTTCCAACCTGGTTGATTCTATGATTCTATTACATACATATATATATACACACACACACACATCTGTGATAGTTTGGGAATTACACACCCCCCACCCCCTCCCCTTATGAAATCACCCAGACTAGACTCAGACAGTTGGAAGTTAAGGAATGAAGCTTTATATTCACAGCTTAGCACAATACACAAGCAGATATTTACAATATATTACAAATATATAGAGCTATATACAGAAATATAAAAGTTAAAAGTAATACAGAAACACAATATCCCTCCCAGAAATCAGAGTGCTCAGATGGGGCTCCCAACCACCCTCCCACTTTCTTTCCACCCCTCTACCTTACCGCAGAGTCTGCCTTACATGCAAGGTGAGTCTGGAGTATCGGCAAGGGGGGTTAGATGCAGAATGATGAGTTCAATTATAGAGCAGCAGAAGTCCAGTGAAAAGATACCAACACCGACTCCAACAGATAGAGACACTCTGTCTTATCTATGTTTTTTTCCTTGTTTTTATATGTCTCAGTAAACCTATGAGTGAAGTAGACATCACCATTGTTTTCTTTTCACAGCCTATAATCTAATTTTTCTCACTAAAGTATTCCAATTAGCCTCAAACTTCATAGGATCACAGGATCACAGGATGTTAGGGGTTGGAAGGGACCCAAGGAGATCATTGGGTCCAACCCCCTGACAGAGCAGGACAATAATATCTAATACATATCACAAAGGACACATCCAGACAGGCCTTGAAAGTCTCCAGAGAAGGAGACCCCACAACCTCTCTGGGGAGCCTGTTCCAATGCTCTGTGACCCTTACAGTAAAGAAATTCCCCCTTGTGTTGAGATGGAACCTCTTTTGCTGCAATTTACACTCATTGCTCCTTGTCTTACCGTAGGGAGCAAGTGAGCAGAGCCTGTCTCCCCTCTCCTGGCCAGCCCCTTTAAGTCTTCTCTTTTCCAGACTAAAAAGTCCCAAGTCTCTCAGCCTCTCCTCGTAAGCCATGCCACCTGCCCCCTAATCATCCTTGTAGCCCTCCACTGGACCCTCTCCAGCATATCCCTGTCCCTCTTAAACTGGAGAGCCCAAAACTGAATGGAGTATTCAAGATGGGGTCTTACCAGGGCAGAGTAGAGGGGGAGGAGAATGTCTCTTGATCTGCTGGACACACACTTCCTAATACATCCCAGGATCCCTTTGGCCACAAGAGCACATTGCTGTGCCATGGTTAACTTGTTATCCACCAGGACCCCCAAGTCCCTCTTCACGGGACTGCTTTCCAGCAGATCACCTCCCAGCCTGTACTGGTGGAGTTTATTATTTCTCCCCAGATACAGGACTCTGCACTTGTTCTTGTTGAACTTCATCTGGCTCCTCTGTGCCCAGCTCTCCAGTCTGTCCAGGTCTCGCTGGATGGCTGCACAGCCTTCGGCTGTATCAGCCAAGCCTCCCAGTTTGGTGTCATCAGCAAACTTGCCGAGCAGACTCTCTGTGCCCTCATCAGTGTCATTGATGAAGATGTTGAACAGCACTGGCCCCAGCACTGATCCCTGGGGAACACCACAGGTCACAGCTATCCAGCTGGGCCTGGCACCATTGATCACCACCCTCTGAACTCTATCTTGTAACCAGTTCCTTACACATGTGTCTTTATATATATATATATATATATATATATATATATACACATATACACACACACACATATATACACACATGTATGTATATAAAGACATTTTTCTTCCACCTTGTCCCACTCTAGACCATTGGATTAATAGTGTTCATTATAGTGATACTAAGTATGTATATGTGTATACATATGTTTTTTTAAATATATATATATACATACATACGTAGTTATATATATATATGCACACACTTTTATTGATATACCTATATATATACATGTGTATGTATATACATATATTTGTATTTATATAAACACACACACACACACACACATGTATATATAAAGGAATTTTTCATCCACTTTGTCCCACTCTCTGCCTTTGGATTGATAGTGTTCATTATAGTATAGCGATAGCACGTGTACACCCAGAACAGCATCAGTGGTCCAGGTGTCTTAAAAATTTAGACCTGACTGCAAGTAAATTGCTTTGGTCTCAGTATGAGTTTCTCCTACTTGGCCCCAGGGATGTGTGGAACTAGATGATCTCCTTGCTTTTTGTAGTTCAATGGAATTAATTTGATTCAACATTTATCTTGACCATGAACTTTATTTTACTGCATGCATCTCTTCCACTGCTTAGATTTATATCACCTTAGAAACAGTGCCAGAATTAGGCACTCCATTACCCCAGTCGATGTGGCAGAGCATATTTATGTACCAATGACTAGCAGGTCCTTTTCAGCTGTTTGATGTGTGCACTGAGGGTGATGATAACATTGTTGAATCGAAAGTGCATGTGTGCTGGAGATGTTTGCATTTGGTGTTAGTGAGAAATGTGATGGTACTGAGTAATCTCCTCAGGCTGGTTCTGTGTGGGGTGAGAATGGGCTACTTAATGTGCTACTCGTTTGTCTACTGTAACGGAAGACATTTGGAGAACTCTAAATCCACTCCTAGGTGGTTTTTGTAAAGGAGTTGTTATTACGTTGTCCCAGCAAATGTTTGCAAACGCCAATAGCGTCCTGTGTGCCTCACAGAAGTAAAGACACAGTCTGTGCCTCGAAGAGCTTGCAAATTAACATTTCCACAGAGCTCAGCAGTCTCATAGATTGCAAACTGCAAGGCCAGGCCTTTAAAAAAAAAGCAATAAGGTGATGGGAAATGTTGTACTGAATGGTACACAATGGAGCTGCAGGGAGGCAGTTGTTAAGCTTGTGATTTCACAGTATCACAGTATCACAGTATCATCAGGGTTGGAAGAGACCTCACAGATCATCAAGTCCAACCCTTTACCACAGAGCTCAAGGCTAGACCACGTCCAATCCTGCCTTGAACAGCTCCAGGGACGGCGACTCCACCACCTCCCCGGGCAGCCCATTCCAGTGTCCAATCATTCTCTCAGTGGAGAACTTTCTCCTCACCTCGAGCCTAAATTTCCCCTGGCGCAGCTTGAGGCTGTGTCCTCTCGTTCTGGTGCTGGCCACCTGAGAGAAGAGAGCAACCTCCTCCTGGCCACAGCCACCCCTCAGGTAGTTGTAGACAGCAATAAGGTCACCCCTGAGCCTCCTCTTCTCCAGGCTAACCAATCCCAGCTCCCTCAGCCTCTCCTCGTAGGGCTTGTGCTCGAAAAAAAAAATTATGGAACGCTTCAAGAATTTGCGTGTCATTTGTCAGTCTGGCTGTTCTTCTGTTGAGTTGGTAAATTATTTTCTGCTGTTTTGATTGTAGATATTTTGCATGCATCTCATCTCAGATTGAAACAATAGCAGGAGAGACTGTGGAAGGTAGAGTCAGGTGGAAGGTCCTTGGAAGCAAATTAGCATTAAAAAAAAAAAAAGGCAAATTAGCATAAAAAAAAAAAAAAGGCAGCAAAACTGCTACCCATTGCTACATCATTCCTGGGATACAAAATCTCAGGTCACTACGAGAAATTTCTCAGATTATTGCTGTTGTTTAAAAATGTTTTGACTGATGCTAAAGGGGGTTTAAATTGATTGCTGATTGCTTTTTAAAACATCCTGGTTTAGATTTGCCTGCAAAACTCTTGTAAAATTTCTGACACTTTCTTTCTATTGTACCTTTGGCACTAATGGCACCTAAGAAAATGGAAAATAGATGTGAATATAATACTGGAAAATAAACATTCCTGAGTTATAGTCATAGTAATTTTGTTTCTTTCTCTATTTATTGTTTGGCACTGTAAGATCTGGAAAAGTACATAGAAAAAAGGACCTTTTACTTAGTATCATCTGTTTGATCTTGGATGTAATGATGCAGAAATATCAAGTGGTGCTTATCCTGAGCTATTAAAGGAGCTAACTTATACTTTCTTCCATGTTTTCAGCTTGTTTGATGTAATTCTATCATTCTCAATAAGTTTAAAGAATTTTCAAAGGAGGAAACTTTCTGGACTTGTACATACCTGAAAAAAATTATGTATTTTTAAAACATATTTACCTCCTGATGCTTCTCTTAATCTTTCAGCTTCTGGGTATAGGTATTGAATCTTGGAACTATAAATGTATGTTATGCTATTTACTCTAGTTGCATTGAAAGATGTGAATCAAAATCTGACAGCTCAAATACATCAGGAAAAAATATGAACAAATACCAGTCTGCCTTCACCCCAAAAGCCAGTGACTTTTGGAAATCAGATATTGCTGATGCCTTTGTTAGCAACTTGGGAAACTGTAGCCACCCAGTCCTGAAAAGACTCCCAAATTCTTTTATCAGTTTCACCTTATCTTCATTGACCTATTCACTGACCACTTACCGTGTGTCCAGGGTTCCTTACACACACTCAGCGGACGTGGACATTCACATTGCCCTGTTGCTGCTATCCCAATTCATAACCCTGGGGCACATAATTCTGGATCTCACTTGGCTGTCCTTGAGCTGAGTATCTAACTTGAGAGATAGATCTCTCTCTGTACTCAGTAGACAGAAATAGCAAGAGTATGAAAGACACTGCACAAGATCACATGCTTCACATGAAGAGAGATCTGAGGTGGGTGAGGTAAATTATTTGTCTCTGGAGGAGTTTCTATCTTTCCACTGTTCTTTGGAGGAGTCTGAACAACTATCTTAGATTTTAATCATATTTTTTACCTGACTAAAATTACATGGGATCAGTCCCAATTACTGTCTCAGAGATTAAATTCTTTATGAGGGAAGCAGTGCTTTCTACCCATTGGAGTAGTAACTATTCTAATGGCATCTGATTTCAGCTGAAGCTTATAAACGACTGCAATAAAATAAAATTGCTTTGCTGCTTTCTATTCTTTCATTACTGATTCTTCAAGGTTTTGATTAACTTCACAATGTGCATTTTAAAGTATCACGTTTTTGTCAGGTACAAAACAAACAGCTACACAAACAACACTGATTGTTTTCTGGAAGATTTCTATTGTTGCAAGTAATTTATTGGTCCAATTGGATGCTCAGGTAACTGAATTCAAACTACTTGATTAATCTCTCAGGACAATTGACTTTTATAGTTTATTGCAGGTGCTTTATTTACATCAATGCCAGTTGCAGGATGTTCATAGTTGTATACCTTTTATTGGTAGAAATGTTCTATCACATTGATAAAGCTGGGCAAAGCCAGAACAGTAAATTTTGTATGGCAGGATTATAGTTGGAGGAAGAACCTCATACTTCTTCAAAGTTCATCTGCGTTTCCACTTTTCCTTTCCCTTGATGGAGAATTCTGCTGTGTAGCCTTAATTCACTTCTGCTGGTTTATTGTTCTTTACTGAAGCTGAAAAAGATTGGAAATTCTTGTTCCCCCACTGCCCCCATTCTACCCCTGGTACTGCACAATGTTTGGGCCTAGGATCCTTGTTATTCTATTTCCAGCATTACAGAGTAGAACAGAATCATAGAAGAGCCCAAGTTAAAAAGAATCATCAAAGATCATCTGGTTCAATCTTTCATGATGAAAGGAAGCCTCAATGTGATTATCCAGCAATGTGGACTTTATTGTGTCCCTACAGAGGTTACTCCAGTGACAGATTGTTCTCACTGTAAACCAAATCCACCCCACTGTTTAGTTTCAGCCTCTAAGGTGCAGAAGAAGGCTGAGGGTGACCTCATTTCTCTTTACAGCTATCTGAAGGGTGGTTGGAGTGAAGAGAGGGCCAGCCTCTTTTCCTTGTTGTCAAGTGACAGGACTAGAGAAAATGGTTTCAGGCTGCTCCAGGGGAGGTTCAGGCTGGATGCTAGGAAGTATTTCTCCACAGAGAGGGTTATCAAACATTGGAATGGTCTGCTCAGGGCAGTGGTAGAGTCACCATGCCTGGAGGTGTTTAAGTCGTGTGTGAACCTGGTGCTTAGGGACATGGTTTAGGATTAACCCTAAACTGAGTTGAACGTTGGACTGGATAATCTTTGAGGTCTCTTCCAACTGAATGTTTTCTGTGATTCAGATTCTGTGGAAGCTGTATACAGTTGCTGAAAGACATGCTACTCTGAAAAATCAGATGAATGCTCTTTTTTTATTATTAAATATTGTTTAGGATTTCCTTCAATCAAGAGGAAACATATGTACAAACAAAAATGAGAAGAGACTGTGGACACATAACTATGCATCATATATTGTAATGAGAGACCTGTTAAATATAAACATAATATACAAATCATCAGACTGAATAAACAGGATAGATATGCATCTTTTTTCATACATAAATTATATTTGCTTTCATCCATAAGGAATGTCATTCTCCCACAATATTATCACCACTTTATTATAAAGTGCTGTTGGTACTGGTATGTAGGTATAGCAGGCAAAGGGCAAAATAACTCCAGAAAATGGGCTGCTAAGCTCCAGACTGGTTTAATCAGTGCACGTTCAGGAAGCAGGAGCCCTAAGTGGCCCACGGCGCATCCATGATATAGGATACTTTGGACCCATTCCAAAGGAGAAATCAGAAACTGGATGCAATGTCTTAATATATAAAGCTATTATAACTCCTGTGCACACCATCAAAGATGGTAGCACTTGGAAGGGAAGGGAAGGGAAGGGGTTCCCGATCCAAGAAGATAAAAACAATGAGAAATTTGTCTTCGTCTTCAAGGGATGCAGAATGTTTTTGCTGCCTAAATATACTGAGTTAGAGGAGGTTGCAGAATAGCTGTTGAAACTAAAGTCCACATTTGCTAGTTGCATCTGTAATGCTTTTACAACGGTATTTATGTAACTATCTATGCAAGACTTGACAGCATGCTCACCCTCAGCTTTGTGCCTTCCCATTATAGCAACATTTATGGTATCAGTTTCTGCATTTGCTGGGTGTGAAGGCTTTTCTCTACATGGGGAGATGGAAATGGCAAAAATGCTGTCCTTGTTACTAGGTCTCAAGAGTATTTGTGAAGGGTTGTGAAAGCTTCCATCCTGCCCCCTTCCACTTGGCATAGTGAGCAAGTGTATGGCTCTAGATGCCTGTGCAGCAGCATGCCTGCAAGGTGCACTCAACACTTCTGTTGTCAGCACTTTATCAGCACCGACCTTCTGCAGGGGACATACCAATCTGGAAATCTATCCTTGCACCAGACAAAGGAGGATTTGAAATGAGGCCTGATGCCCAGATGATGCACTAAATCCAAAATACTGTCCTTTTTTTTTTTTAATTTTCCCTGGGAAAATCTCAATGCTTATTAAATCTATCTGTTGATCAGTTGGTGTTTCTATTTCCACTGCTCCTTGGCAGCTCAGATACAGTGTGACTGACTGTTTCAGACAGCTAGGTCAGAGCAAATTGTACTAATTGCATGCAACCATTTTGTTTCTAAACTTCTGCTTGTGCCAGAATGTCCTAGAGCTAATCCCAGGTATAGTACCTATTTGATTATGTCCCTAATTAAACACAGGTGACTGCATTTTAGAACATTAGTTTCAAATGATATTTTATTTTGGAGGATAATGACTTGGCTCCCACTGTTCCCCCACTCTGGAGGCTGCTGTGTTGTGTGTGCTTCAGGCTGTCTTCCCTAGCAGCATCAAGGGAGTCAGCATCATTTAGCATTTTTGCCAGGTGCTCTCAGGCCTGCCTTAGGACAGGGAAGAGACAGCAGTGAGCTGAGCAAGGCTCTGCACTTTCCCTGTTACGTGCTTTTCTCTGAGGAGAGCAGGAGAACTGAGAGAGGATAGGCATTAAGCACTCCAAGGTATCTATTCCTGTTTTTCTCTGCAGACTTGCTGGGGGACCTTTCTAGCAGAGTGGGCCCAGTGCCTCTCCACTCCCAGGAGAGCTATCATTAGTGGATTACTAAAGCACAAGAGTGCCTGTCTTATGGCTGGATTTATTACTGTCATTTCTGGTCTCCTGAAGATCACCCTTGTGCTCTCTCAGGAATACTTTGCATGGCTATACAGGAAAATTAAAAAGCCCACACCTTTTGTTAAGAAAGCTGTTAAGTGACATCTGTAAGAAAATGTATTAAGCTACATAATTTGGAAGCCTTTCCAGGAACAGTTCCTCCCCCCTGGTTTTCAGTGAATACATTACAGGCAGGGAGATAGAAACTGTTTCAGTTGTGGTGTTGAAAAAATGAATAGCTTTCTTAAGGAGTTATGACAGCTTGAACAGCCAGGCCTCTAACATTCTGCAGAGCAGCATGTTCTGGGAAGACACAAGCTTTCTCTGTGTCCACACCTTCTCAATACCTGTTCTCCATCTATGGAACACAATGGTGGGAGAGTTGCTCCTCCTAATTTGGGTATAAATCTTGCTCTCTTAATTCCAAACAATTAGAGACCACTCAATGACATTATGAGAACTGCCTTGTGAAAATGAAGGTTGGGGCCAGCTAGGTGGTCAGCAGGAAAAGTCACCTCCTGGGATGGCTCCTGAGCCTTACTAGGTGCAGAGCAAAGCCCAGTTATTCCTCTGTCACTTTTTTGAAGTTTAAACGCATGCTACGCAGTCTGGTGTCACAGAGTTTCCTGGTCATGTGTTGAAAGGTAGAAGTACCACCAAATAAAATAATATAGCCTTAAATGACATGATTTAAAGTAAAACCAGTGATACAGCTTTGGCTATGAAGGTGTGAAGAATGGCATAGTAAGCATACATTCTAGCTGTTTAAATGAGTCACTTTAACCAGATGTAACAATTTCTGTTGTTAATTATTACAAAGTGATTATGTATTCTGTACTGTGGTGCTCCAGAAGGTGTCATTTTCTAGCAAGGTCATTTAACCTGTAAACCCCTGAATCTGCAACATATGGCCAGAATTTGATGAGTGTAAAACCTCAAAGGCTAAAAAATGCCACGTGCCATATTAAAATCTCCTCAAATTGTTAGAACCCAAAAGGTCACCATGTTAGTTGGAAACTCAAGAGGTTCATAGTTCAGTTTCTTCCCTATTTCACACAAGGCTTCTCTGCTGCACATCAGAAGTAATCCCTTTCCTAAAGGCTAATTTGTGAGTTTAGGTTTGATTCAATGCTTTTCATGGATTAGCTGCCTTCTAATTCGAGGGCAGAGTCAATGCTGAGCTGTTGTTTACCTGTCTTGGGCAGCCACTTTATTGGAGTGGAGGGACAGCAGCTTCACTGATTACATCAGGTCAGAAGGGACCCTCAAAGGGTTCAAAACCCCTGCAGTAAGGAGGGAAATCTCCAAACTAGATCAAGCTGCCCAGGCCCACATCAAGTCTGATCATTAATATCTTCAGGGAGGAAACCTCAACCACATCTCTGGACAACCTATTCCATAATTTGAATCTCTAAATATAAAGAACTTCCTTCTTATGTCCAACATAAATCTACCCTTCCCCTCTGTCCAGGGGTACCCCAAATTCCTTAATTCCTTTCTTCCATGGGTTTGAATGGGAGAAGAAGGCATGAAAACTGCTTCCCCCCACCCTGCTTGTGGGCTTGAATGAGGAAGCATCAAAAGGCACCTTTCTGCACTTGCGCTGACTCGTGGGGAAGCCTGCACTGGAATTGGGCTGGTGATTGGCTGGGATCTTGCACCCAGTATAAATGGTAAATGGACACTTTGTCTAGAAAAGGGATAAATAGAGCGAGAGTTCCCACCTTGAGAGTTCTTGCCTTGAGGTTCCCATCTTGAGCATTTCTGTCTTGAAAGAGCTTCTGCCTTAACAGAGTGCCCCACAGGAGAGGTTCCTGCCATGACTGGACTGTCCCTGCTTTTGGACAGCTCCTATCTTTTTGCATGGTTTTTGATTTTGCCCCGTCCCTGCTTTTGAATTGTTCTCCTCACTTTGCACCATTCTCTGCCAACTTGCAGGCTTCGCAAGCCTGGGGTCCTTCGAGAGAGAGGCGGCGGCATCTGGACCACCCTCTCTCAGACCATATCAGTAGCCAACTTCCTGGATGCCTCCCAGACTGGGGGACCCTAGCAGTTTTGGCTCTCCCCTGCCGATGTGAAGGCAGTACAACCATCCCAATTGGGAAGAAGTGCTAGAGACATTTCTGAGTTTGGCAGCTCTGCCACTCACCTCAGGCTTCTGTGGTGTGGATCTCTAGCAGTGTGCCCAGGTAGCCAAGAGACCCAACGGCATCCTGGCCTGTATCAGGAACAGTGTGGCCAGCAGGATGAGGGAGGTTATTCTTCCCCTGTACTCAGCACTGGTCAAGCCACACCTTGAGTACTGCATTCAGTTCTGGGCTGCTCAATTCAAGAGAGATGTTGAGGTGCTGGAATGTGTCCAGAGAAGGGGGATGAAGCTGGCGAAAGGCCTGGAACACAAACCCTCATTTTTCGAAGATTAAGGTAAAAAAAAAAAAAAAAATCTGTGTGGAGGCATAGTAAGTTTCATGTAAACATGAAGAGAATTTTTTTCACTGTGAGTGTGACAGAACACTGGAACAGGCTGCCATGGGGGGTTGTTGAGTCTCCATCTCTGGAGATACTCAAGACCCCCTGGATGCATTCCTGTGTGATCTGCTCTAGGTGATGCTGCTCTGGCAGGGGAGTTGGACTGGATGATCTTTTGAGGTCCCTTCCAGCCCCTGACATTCTGTGATTCTGTGATAGCAGAATTGAAATATAGCAGTCTGAGTGTCTCAGAGATTTTGGAAGGTTCCAGACTGATTTTTTTTTCCAGAAGACTGAATTTACAGTGAAATTCCAGTGATCTTTTAGTTTTAAAGAAGAAATTAGTATTCTAGATGACAGTTTTGTGTGAATAAAAAGTCCTTTCTGTAACCAGCCAGCCCTAACAATTAACATTATGGTGTTCAGCTTTCTCCTTCTGGGGCACTGGTCCTAGCCAGTGCTCCCAGCAAGATGTAGTGCATCCATCTGTATGTCTCTTTCCTCCTAAGTAGCAGTTTTGTCTTTAAGGATAATGGATGAACAGGTGAGCAGAACTATGCAAACACAGATGCATGCTATAATGGATGCTATAAATGCCTTGTTGATTACTTAAATTAAGACCAAATTCAGGACACAGCCATTTGGGGCACTGGTATGTTTCCCTCAGCTACTGTTGCAAAATCTACTCAAGGAGCTTTTTGTCACATCTGCAGCTCACTATGGAACCTATGATAGAGCAGTCGTATGCAGCATAGTGAGAACTTTAGTTTAAAATATCCAAACTCTGGGATGAAATTGGAGTGTTTTGTTTTTTTTTTTAATAGATGAAGGGTTTGAGATTAACTAATAGTGATGTATTAACATTCAGCTTTTTGTGAGGAAAAAAACCAAACCAAAACATCCTGGGTTTTGACTCAGCAGTAGGGATGCTTAAGATGTATGTGTACTTCTAAATCATAACCCAAAACCAATGACCTAAAGATTAATAATTCCCAATGCAATATATCAATGATCTTTATATAGTAGAAAAGAACAGAGCAAGTGACTTGGGGTGAGTTCCTATTGTCAAAATCTGGCATCAGATATACAAATTTATAACACATTGGTACAGAGGAATGGAAAATCTCTAAATTGTATCTAACTTCCCCACAAGGAACTTACTGACACACAATATTTAAAAAGAGTCTCAGGGAGCAATGAGGCTGATATCCAACATTCAGGAAGGGAAATCAGTGCAAAATACATAAGGATCAGAATTATCAGACATTTTGGATGAGTCCCACCTATTTTAGCGTCATTGATGTGACCTTAGTAAGAAGTTTTGTCTTATACATGCCTGCTGAGGTTCCTTAGTGCAAATAGCAGGAATGTGTATGTGATGGACTGTTCTCCATTTGTGGTCCTGAAAGTTTTTCAACAGACTCCTTCAAAGAAAAAAAAAAAAAAAGAGGAAATTAAGTCATGGAATAAAAAACACAGTCCTTGTATTACTGATTAATTGTTCCAAATTGAACCACAAGGAACTGAAACTGGAACGTGAGGGAAAGAGTCTTTGCTGTGAGGGTGAAAGAGCACTGGAACAGAGATGGTGGAGTTGCCTTCTTTTGTGGTAAGCCTGATAGGCTTATACATGTCCTGGCTTGCCCAGACATGTTTTTCAGCTCTCCTCCTTCTGTTTTGGGAGAGGCAACCACGGTAAAGAGGACGAAGAACCTGGAGCCACTGAGTCTAAGGACTCTGGCTTGGCCAGACTTGTTTACATCCTGTGGTAAACAAGGCACACATGCTTAGCTTGTGCCTGCCTTGTGCAAGGCCTATGCTTTTCCCAAATTTGGATAAAGCAAGTCTATGGCTTCACCTAAAATGGTCAAGCTTGGATAACTGCCACTCTAACTGCCAAGAACAGACTGTAAATGCCTTCACATGATTGGCCCTGCACAGCCAGCACGATGTTGTGCTGAGACCACACATCGTAAGACATCCCACCTACACCTGAAGGTCTCAAAATCTGTCAGGATGCGGCCCTCTGAAATGTGCTTTAGGTGATGTCCAGAGGTCCCTTCCAATCCCTACCACTCTGTGATTCTGTGTGATTCTGTAAAAGTTTGAGTAAATGGTTGGAGGGAGAGGGGGCAGTGGAGGGAAGTAACTGTTGGATTTCTGTCAAGGTCTGGGTGGGTACATAGTCTGTTCAACATATACATAAACTATCTGGAGGAAGAGATGAACAATGGCATGACATTGCTGATGATGCAGAATTATTCATAGCAGGACTAAGAGCAAGGGCAAGGGATGAATGTGAAGGCTGGCAGAAAGATCTTATGAAACTGAGTGAATAGAGAGTGGAATGACAGGTGAAATTTACTCTAGAAACGTGTAAGTGATGCACAGAGGAAAAAAGTCTAACTTTGCATATGAAATGATGGCCTTTTGGCTAACCATTGCCTCTCAAGAGTAAGATCTTGAGGTTATAATAAATAGTTATTTGAAAATGGCAGTCTCAGTACTCAAAGCAGTCAAAGAAGCAGATGCAAATGTTAAGGATTACTAGAATAAAATAGCAAGCAAACCAGAAAATGTCATAATGCCATTGTAAGAATTAATGGCTTGCTCATGTTATAAGTAATGCATAAAACACAGCTCCCCTCATCTTCCAAAAGAGATTTTAGAGCTGCAAAGACACTCTGAAGGGCAATGAAAATCATTATGGGAATTGACTAACTTCCATATGAGTACTGACTTAAGTAAACCAGGATTCTTCAATGGTGTGAAAGAAGCAAGTACAGGAAGGGATAAGACAGAGGTGTGAAACATTGTAAGCAGTATGGAGAAGAAGGTAGGGATTGGTATATTCACCATTTCTTCCAGTACAAGTATAGAGGCATTTAACAGAGATTGTATGAGGCATATTAAAACCAAACAAAAGTAGATGTATTTCACCCAATGGACAGCTAGCCTGTGGACAAAGTCCCTGTGGCAATTGTGGGTGCTAAAGCTTAATGGGAAGAGTGAATCAGTCCATGGAAAATGCATACACTGATAGCTCCTAAATGCCTACCACATCCAGGGAGCTCCTGAGGTGAAAATAAGTGAAGGCTCAGTCTGTATTAAATAAAGGTGTTTTATGACAAAGACCCTGCTGCTGCTGTTTAGTACACTTCTATCAGTTAAAACATATCTTACATAAAGTAATCTAGTCTCAATTACAGCAGATGCAGGAAATAGAAAAAGAGATTAAGTCCCAGCAGAGATGATACCATGCTGTAGGTGTGCAGGTGCAGTGGTGCAAGAAATAAAGCAATCCAGATCTTTGAAGGAAACACTGAGATAGCAAGAAATACAGGGAGGGGAAATGCTGACCTGTAAGGTTGTTGAGGGGGGGAATAAATTGGATGGAGCACTTAGTGTCATGGTCTAGTTGATTGGAGAGGGCTGGGTGATAGGTTGGACTGGATGATCTTGGAGGTCTCTTCCAACCTGGTTGATTCTCTGATTCTATTGTATGTTTTGCAAGCTGAGGTGATGGACTGTGGGACAGAAGTAAGATCTGTGTGGGACAGAAGCAAGATCTGTGGGAGTGTGTGGGCAGACAGGGCTGATTTGTGATTGGAAGAGCACTGCTATATACAGAGCTGATGTGAAGACTGCTGTTTTCAGAGCTACTTTTAAACAGTGCAATATTCCATTGTTCCCTTTGAATTTTCCCTGTCTTTATCTTCTAAGAAGTTTTTAATTTCCTTTCCGTCAACAGATTAAAGAGATTTAATTCATGTTTTTCCTTTCATGCCAAGGTAGATTAATAAAGATTAACTGGGGTGTGTCTGCTTTGTCTAAAATACACATAGCAAGGCCAGAATCAAGGAACATAATTTCCAAATACTGTGACTTCTATATTTCTCCAAATATCTTTTACTTTGGGATAGGCAAACAGCTCAGCATTATGTCCTCTTATACTGGGCAAAAAGTAAATATTTCTCTTCTACAATAACAAATTAAAGTGGAATCTGGAGAACTAAGGAATTCAGTAAACTTGATGAACTCAGTAAAATTTGGTCCGTAATGTGACAGAGAATTTCTAGGCAAGCTTAATACACTCAATCTACTTTAAAAGTAGCAATTTTTCTAAACAAGCAAAAAAAAAGTTTTTTTTCTTTCTTCATTCACATTTACAAATGAGTATGTGAGTTCAGAGTTCATGATCACAGGAAATTTTCTGTGGCTACAAAGTGCCACCTTAGCCAAATGGACTTCTTCATCAGTCTTCTCATGATGTTTGATTATTAATAGGTTTTTTTAAGAAGGAGACAAATAGTTTTTTCTTTTCTCCACCCTAGATCTGTGATTTGCTGTTCAAAAATGGGCACAGCTCTGCCATTGCTGATGGAAGCTGATGTAATTGTTCACCTTTGGGTTTTAAGGACATTTGAATATTTCAAGGGCTAGAAGGACACTATTTCCCTAACAGATACCTTCTTTGCCAGTTAATATACAGCATTTTTGATCATGAAGTGTTATTGAGCCAGGTACTGGGTTCATAATTTTTTAATCTTCTTTCTGGTAAGCCAGTGTGGAGACCTGCAAGGGACTCACCTGCCTGCTGCTGGTTTTAGAAATACGACCATTAGCATTGCAAAACACAGAAGCTGCTACAACAAAGTACTGATGAGAGGACTTTTACAGAGCTGTGGGGAGCAATAAAGGAGGGAGAGGAAAGAAGAAAAAAAATCGTGGAAAGTTCTGAGATTGTGGTATCACCTAAGGTTTGTAAAATCAAGCATAAAACATTTTCTTTTCTATCAAACATGATGAGACATTGTCTGGGCAAAATGCATCTGAAGATCTGGAGAAGAGGAGGCTCAGGGGTGATCTTATTGCTGTCTACAACTACCTGAAGGGGCATTGTAGCCAGGTGGGGGGTGGCCTCTTCTCCCAGGTAACCAGCAATAGAACAAGGGGACACAGTCTCAAGTTGTGCCAGGGTAGGTATAGGCTGGATGTTAGGAGGAAGTTCTTCACAGAGAGAGTGATTGGCATTGGAATGGGCTGCCCAGGGAGGTGGTGGAGTCACTGTCCCTGGAGGTCTTCAAGAAAAGCCTGGATGAGGCACTCAGTGCCATGGTCTAGTTGATTGGTTAGGGCTGGGTGCTAGGTTGGACTGGATGATCTTGGAGGTCTCTTCCAACCTGGTTGATTCTATGATTCTATGATCTCAAGAAAGGCAATGAAGAGACAAAAGTGTGTGTTAAGAAAGATGATAGAGGAGCCAGAGAAAGCATCAGACATTTTCTTCCAGAAGACACAGACAAGCTTTAGTCATTTGCTGCTATCTCATGAGTTTGTTTTCTTCTGTTTAGATTTTGAAAAGATACATCTAATGAAAGGGTTTGGAGCAACTGTAATAGTCTGGTAACACTTCCTGTTTGTTGATAAAAATAGAATCTTGGGTTAATAAGCTTTTCTGTGGTTGTCTGTGAGCTTTATTCCTTCCAGAAAGTAGAAATAACTTACAGCTTTCCACCTCTCTGAGTCTCTTAGGATTTCTCTGAAGGAAAATAGCTTCAGGAATTATCTTCTTATAGTGCAGTCAGAAGTGATATAAGGAAGCACCATTTTAGCCAAGGTACTTGGAAGTATTGCACTCTAATAAGATTAGTGAGAGCTTGAAAGGCCCTATAGTCATTGTTCTAAATAATTGTGCTCGTTTTCCTTGCCGATATGCCCATCTGCCAGCGGTGTTTAGTGGCTTGGCAAGACAAGAAACCCTGCAGCAATGTCTTTAGCAGCAGCCGCAGGGCTTTGTAGTGTAGCTTGCCTGGAGCATCCCTGGTGATGGGGAGAGACCACTCTGTGAAGCCTGTGTGGGGTCTGTAGCTGGCCAGTGCACAAACACAGAGAAGACACCTCTGGTTGTGTCACTCAGTGATGGTGTTTCTTATGTTTCATGCATGCTACTCTTACAAAGTTCAACAGAAATCCAGAAATATTGTTGCCTGAATTCCTATACAGCATGGGAGAGACCAAGGGAGCAAATTAGAGGATAAGCTGTGCTCTTGTGGCATGAAGCAGAACAAACAAACAAACCCAACAACAACAAAACCCCAAACAAACAACACCCCCCCCCCCAACAGCAACACAAAACCTCCAAACAAACAAAAACACAAAAAAGAAAGACAGAAATGCTGAGATTTCTGAGTTCTGGTTTACTCTTTGATTTTCCTTTTACTGTTGACAGTAAGCCCAAACATAATTTTATTTTCTCTCAAAGTTTCAAATTGTATGATGTCAGGAAGATGTTCAAGTTTCCTTAGAAAGCTTACCTCTTAGATTTTTGGAGAAAGCCCTGATGTTTATGACTTCTGAGCCCACTGAACGCTGAAAACACACACACAAAAAGGCTTAAATTAATTAATTTTAAAATAGTGTCTTAGCATTTCTAAGACAATTGCCTGATTTTTAATCCTGACTCAATGCCTTTGAACACACAGCTTTCCTCATCTGTAAAATTGGGATAAATATAATGAATTGCCTCAAAGCAATACTAGAAAGTTAATCACTTGGAAGAACATATGAGATGGAAGCTACTGTTTGCCTGTGAAGTATTAGTGTTATTAGTTAGAATATTTTGGGCAATTAAAATACAAATTTTGCTAAACTCAGGCTTTTAACTAACAACAGAGCATAAAGTATGTTTTTTTTCCTTTATGTGAAATACCCTAGAGGAAAGCTTAAATCTATATTTGCTGTCCAACAGAAGGGATGACTTGGCTTATTCAAGGCAAATTGCATTAAGTATAGAAACCCAACAGAAACGTCAATTACTGTGTTAGCCCTTATGCACTCAGCTTGAGGTTGTTCACCAATCATGTGGGAACAATTATCTTTATGGATTATTGATTATATTCAACCCTCAGGCAGCTGTGGGCCTCATAATACACTTTGTGGTTGCAAAAAGGGTAAAGTTTGTAGGCTCTTTCAAGAGCTTTCCTGAATAATTTGAGAATGTATTAATCAACCCTCAGAGTCAGTTACCACTAATAATCAGACTAGACAGATAACCTGATTCATTAGGGATACTTTAGGATGTAAATACATACAGTAATGATATTAGGTAAACTAAAAATACAAGATATTGACAATTGTGTGTATATGAGGAAAGCAAAGTGTAAATATGTTTGGACTAGTTGTGGGAAATAGCCATTGCTTTCTCCAGGGATTGCCAGATGGGAGCAAAGGACAGCACACTTTCCTCCTGATGATAGCCTCAGTGGAGCATGCCAACAGCAGAGTATCTTCAGGTCCTTTTATTTCCAATGATGAAGTGACTCGAGATAAGAGGATTTGAGGCAAATCACACCAAAGTCAGTGAAAATTCTACAGTTTTGAATGCTAATGTGGTGTAGATACCTAATTGTGAGATGTTTGGCTTCTGTTTTACAGGAAAACCTTGTGTTTCCATTTGGCTCTTATTTGGTCTCTCCCTGGTGAGACCTCATCTTGAGTACTTGTGCTAGTTTGAAGCTAGCTAGAATGTTTAGGTGAGAGGAACTAGATTACAGGCTGTGAAAGGGAAACAATGGTGATGTCTGCTTCACTCATTTGCTTGCTGAGAGGTATAAGAACAAGAAGAAAAACATAGATAAGGCATTTGGGCACAGCCTGGGCTGTGAGTTGCATTTCTCTCTTACCTCACCTTCCATCTCTCTGATTAATGCACTTGCTTCCTAATCCCCCATGCCAAACCTCCATTCTTCCTTGGGGCACAAGGCAACATCTAGGGTAAGGTAGAGGGGTGGGAGAAGGTGGAAGGATGGTTGGGAGCCCCTTCTGGGGCCTCAAGTTTCTGGGAGGGGTGTTCTGTATATAAATGAGTATACTGTAAATATCTGCTTGTATATTGTGCTAAGCTGTAAATAATAAGCTTCATTCAATTTCCAGAGCTGGATGAGTCTAGTCTGGGTGATTTCCAAAGTGTGGGGGGGTGGGGAACACCCAAACCACCACAGTACTGCGTTCAGTTTTGGACTCCCCAGTTTAAGAAGGACAGGGATCTGCTGGAGAGGGTCCAGTGGAGGGCTACAAGGATGACTGGGGGACTGGAGCACTGCCTTATGAAGAGAGGCTGAGGGATCTGGGGCTTTTTAATTTGGAGAAGAGAAGACTGAGAGGGGATTTAATAAGTGTCTATAAATATCTGAGGGATGGGTGTCACAAGCAGGGGGACAGGCTCTTCTCACTTGCCACCTGGGATAGGACAAGGAGCAATGGATGGAAGCTGCAACACAAGAGGTTCCACCTCAACACAAGGGGGAACTTCTTTACTGTAAGGATCACAGAGCACTGGCACAGGGTCCCCAGAGAGTTTGTAGAGTCTCCTTCTCTGGAGCCTTTCAAGGTCTGTCTGGATGCATTCCTCTGTGATCTGTGCTAGATTGTGTGGTCCTGCACTGGCAGTGGGGTTGGACTTGATCTCTTTGGGTCCCTTTCAACTCTTAACATCCTGTGATCCTGTGGTCTCTAAGATTTTTGTCACACCCCTTTAGAGAAATATTGTTTTCTGCAAACTGATGATACAGCTGTGCATTTTGTGGTATATTTGCTGTAATTAAATTAGCTTTTTTTTTGGTCTGCTTGTCATATGGACTTTTTTCCCCCTTTAATCTTCTCTCTCTCTCTTCCCCCCACCACTTTTTTTTTGCTGTCGTTGCATTTTACGCTGTTCCAGTCTAGTCCAGAGGACATAGGACTGCAAGTCCTTGATTCCAGGAAGTGTTTCCAGAAAAGGTCTGTGGCACCTGAGGAAAAATATGTCTTCTCACATTTTTGGCAGTTTAATGTTTGCTACATGTACCACTTGTACATGTTCAGAAATGTGTGGTGGTTTAAAATTAACCCTCTAGCTTATCTCTTACTTATAAACAAACAGGAATAGGAAAATTCCAGAGACATTGAGTAGAAAATAGCAAGAGATAAATAAAATAGGAGATTGGATACAAAAGCAAAATAATGCTAAGTCTGTATGATTTCATTTGCTTGCTGCATAAACTATTCTTTGTCTTCTCCTTTTCTCTTCTTTCCTCTGCTTTGCAGTACTTCCTTATCTCTTTCCTGACCTTCTGCTGGCCTATTGTGGCTGTGAGGTACAAGGAAGGGAGTGGAAGAAGGCAGCTACTGGTATCCCTTCAGGGATTGTCCAGAGGAGTGGGGGACAATTCAAGAGGGTCTTCTGTTGTTTCTGAATTGTAAACATATGTAAATATATGCTTCTTGTACATATCAATTGCATTTTATACTTCTAAATTTTTAGCTTGTTTTTGTAATTATAGCTTCATTTTCCTTCCAGATCTTCAGTCTGGTTATTATACACCCAGGGTCCTGTGGTGTAAGGTACACACACTTAGCTTGTGCCTGCCTAGTGCAAGGGCTGTGCTTTTCCCAAATTAGGGAAAAGTGAGCCTGTGGCTTTGCCTAATAGGGTATGGTTTGGCTAACTGATTGGCTATTCTGTGTGCAAAGGGCAATTAATCTTGGCCCACATTGATAAAAGGAGATACGCAGGTAAACAACCTACTTTTGCCTCCCTGCTTTGCTTCCCTGCTCTTTGCTGTGCTCTCTCCTCTGTGCCCAGCCCTGCTGCTATTGCACACTGCCTTATTGCTTGCCTGCTAAACTCCACTGCTGTGAGTTACCAGGAGCAGATCCTGGATGTCTGCATGCGATCAGCCTGCGTGGCCAGCGTGACATTGTGCTGAGACTGCAGGACATCCTGCCTGCTGCACCTGCAGGTCTTGCTTAGAATTCCTGGACATATATACAGATCATCCAGAAGAATCCAGGAGATAAGGTCAGAGATTGTCTGTGTCCTTTCCCCAGAAGCCAGGAAGATTCAAGTCTCAATGTCCAACAAGACAGAGTCCCCTGACAGCATTTGAGCACTGTCTGGACTGTGGCTAGCCCCTGCGAGGGTAGTAATAATATTGTGAGTAAATGCTTAAATGCCTCTTTGTAATTCTCTCCTGCCTTCTGCCATAGAGCAGAAAGGGCTTGAGCCCATCTACTGAGCAAGCAGCATATTGACCATAAGTGGCATTTGACTGCAGGAACCTTCTCTTCCAGTTCAGTTACTGTTCAAATATTTTGCTGGTTATTCCTAGATCTGGATATTATCCATAGAATGTTTTCATGACCATGTAAGAACCAAAATATTATTAAAATTAGTGTTTGGGGATGGTGAGAGTTCTGAGCATCAAAATTAATAAACAATATTAATTTTGGTAAATATAATCTCACATAAATTAATTCCCCCTCCGCAACACCACCACACTGCTTTTCACCCATGATGCAGATCCCACTGTCAGCTACAAGTTACCAAATGATTTGGAAATAATGAAGATTGAATGATGGCTTAAACCATATCCTTAGAACTCCTGTCTAACAGCAGGTTGGGCACAGGTATCCCTCCATTTCTGCTATTAAAAAAAAAAAAATCTCTTTGGTTGATCCTGAAAACACAAACAGTATCAGTCATATTTTAGGCAACCTGTAGCATAGTTGCCTATACACCACAGAACACATGCAAGGGGTAAAAAATCTGTGGTGTCTGCTGCAAAGCCAGCAAGCATCAGGTAACCCAGAGAAATGCAGGTCCCTTCTCTTTCTAGCTGGTAGATCTTGCATGTGATATATTTACAGAATAAAAAGGCAAAAGTGTCTGGACAAAATTTGCATGCACATTTGTGTTACTAACTACAGGCTTAAGAATTAGCAGAATGAAATCGCAGAATAATGAATATCAATAAAGCTGGATTTTGATCTAGAGTCTTAGGCTTTCTTAACACGACTAATTTTGAGCATGTTTTTGTCAGACAGAAGACTATACCTTGCATATTGGATTTCAGCAGCCTTATCTCAGAGAAATTCCTTTCTGTAAACACATCTGCAGCTCATTCTTAATTAACAGTTACAGGAAACATAAGCTGAATCCCTAATGTTGTATAAAGCATAATATAGCTATAAATTGTGGTTTAAAAAGCCAGTTTAATACTCCTGATACTTCACGTTTTGAACTAGAACCTCACTTAGTATGTATGAGACCTTATCCATGAGATAAATCCATCTGTATATTCCTGCAATTTCTGGACACTTGAAACTGCATTATGTGAATATTTTTAGGAAAGATACTGAAAGAATTACAAGTTCTTAGATTGCATAGTTCATTACGTTTCCTAGATATTTATTGCTAATAGAGACTTGGAAAACAACATCATGCAAACAACTATCAAAAGAGGGAGGAAATCCTTTTGAAGGTGGAGAGGAAAATGTTCTGTCCTCTGGGAAACTTTCCTGAACATGTGAGCGAGAGAGGCACTTGGGTTTCTTATGTGACTATCAACTGTACATCATATCAGTGAAATTCCCAGAAGGTACTAAATTCTCCTTTGGTAGGAATTAGTAGTACCTTGAGGTGTACTAAGGTGATGCAAGGCAGTGGTTTGTGCTTACACTGCCATCACTTTTGTCTTAATATGGACGGAGGATGGAAGGCAATAAATAATAATGAATCACAGAATCACAGAGGTTGGAAGGGACCTCCAGAGATCATCGAGTTCAATCCCCTTGCCAAGGCAGGATCACCTAGAATGTTCCGCAGGAACACATTCAGGTGGGTTTTGAAAGTCTCCAGAGAAGGAGACTACACAACCTGTCTGGGCAGTCTGTTCCAGGGCTCTGTCACTCTCTCTGTAAAGCAGTTTCTCCTCACGTTGTGGTGAAACAAAGTGAAGTAGGAACTTTTTATCATGCTCCATCAGAAGTCACAAAAGGATTAAGAAAAGGTACTAATCTGAGACCCCTTGGCTAGCACTGGTGGGACTGCAAGGTGGCAGCAGTTGCAGCTCTAACCAAGCCTGGTGACTCCCAAGTGCACGGGCTGGCCCCAGCAGCAGTATCAGTCACTTGAAGCAAAGAAGTAAAATCTTGTAATGTTGGAGAAGGGAAAAAAGGTGTGCTTATGCTGAGCAAACCAGCCTGAGGGTACCCTGGCTGGGGGGATTTTTAAAAGTATACTTTTTATGTATCTTTCATCTGAGCCTGTGCAATTTCCTAAACCGATTTTTTTCTCTGTAAGGATTACACTGCCTATGTTTGCTGTTTCAGAAGCTATGCACCTGTCAGACCTTCTGCTTGTTATCTAGCATGTGTTCCCAGACTCCTTTCTTTTCCAGATCTAGATTTAAAGTCTTGAGAAGATGAAGTGCTCTCTCTTATCTAGTTCTTCTTCTTCCCTGTGAAGTCAGGCTATTAGCATGTGTGGGGGCAGTGTATCTCAATTGCATTCTGCCATGGCCCTGATAAATCCAACAGCATGAGGCAGTGAAGTGGTTGGCAGACCTTAAAGATAAGTAAGATAAATGTTGTGCATTTTTCCAGTGAAGCTCTTCATAAAAATATGAAGTCATTCAGGCTGTGATCTGAGCTTCTTCCTTCAGAGAGCTGCTGCATTTTTCCATCTGATACATAAGGTCAATGATTATTTGTAAAACTTGAGAGTTTGGAGAAGAGATCAGATCAGGTATTGTAAAAACAGTATGAGTACTGTTAATAGACATTGTTGTTACCAGTAGTGGTGACTCTGTCTTGATCTACTTCTTGTAAGGATGACAGCTCTCCAGAGAAGGTTTGTGGCAGCCTCAAGTATCATAGGTCTCATTTTGTCCAAAACCCTCTACAGAAAGACTTATGCAGTGTTGGACCTGGTACTGCTGTGCCAAGATAAATAAAATAAAACTAAATCAGCAGTTGTCATACAGCTCCTTCTGCACCAGGCACTGCTGCTCATGCTGTCAAGCTCCAGATTATTCAAATTATCCAAGCAGGGAACAACGTGCAGAACCGTTTTGTTCTAACTCACACATGAGAGCAGTGTTGCATAGTAGTGCTATGCCCACTTAGGCATCACCCCAGGGAAATATGCTGGTACCAGGGCTGCAGCTGCCATGGAACTTAAGCTAAGGCTTAGTGTCTTAATTTTCAGCCCTATAACTTGCTATTGAGTGTGGATGCCTGCAAGCCTGGGCTGGTATCAGTCATACTACTAAAAGTGATATCTGGTGTTTATAGAAAGAACAAGCCTGTGGTAGCTCCACTTTGCACAGTGTGCCAGAAAAATGATTGTCAGTTTTGCCATCTACTTCCTCACCTGTCATGTTCTGTGCTAGATCTCTGTGTAATGCTGCCTATTCTTAGGACACCCCTGCCACCCACGACTGTCCTGGAGTCCTCTATACCCCTGAATTCCTCTCCCTCTGTGGTTTGAATGGGAGAGGAAAAGACCTGTTTCTCCCCCCCCCCCGCCCTGCAGGCGTGAAAAGGGGTGAGCAAGGAGCTCTTCTGGCATGAGGGGTGCCCCATGCAGTGCCCGCACTGGAATTGGGCTGTAATTGGCTGTGGTCTTCGTGCCTAGGAAGTGGTAACTCTGCTCTTTGTCTAGGGAGGGTATAAATATTGGGGGACTTCCTGCCTTGGGGTTCCCACCTTAGAGTTCGCCCCCACCTGAGACTTCTCCCCCCCACCTGGATAGACTCTGCAGAAGGAGCCCCTGGCGCTCTGCTCAGAAGGACGCTTCCCACCATTAGCACCCTTTATTAACGACCCTCCAAAGGCCTCTGAAAGAGAGCAAGAGGACAAGCAGCTGGACCGCCCTTCTTTCAGCCAGTCTGGCTCACCTGCGAGTAACTGGCTCAGCTTTGCTATTAAGTGGAAATGCTATAATTTAATAGCTAAAGCCTTTTCCAACTTCTGAAGGAAGGACATTGAGATGCTTGAGCGTGTCCAGAGAAGGGCAACGAGGCTGGTGAGAGGCCTTGAGCACAGCCCTACGAGGAGAGGCTGAGGGAGCTGGGATTGTTTAGCCTGGAGAAGAGGAGGCTCAGGGGTGACCTTATTGCTGTCTACAACTACCTGAAGGGTGGTTGTGGCCAGGAGGAGGTTGCTCTCTTCTCTCAGGTGGCCAGTGCCAGAACGAGAGGATACAGCCTCAGGCTGCGCCAGGGGAAATTTAGGCTCGAGGTGAGGAGAAAGTTCTTCACTGAGAGAGTCATTGGACACTGGAATGGGCTGCCTGGGGAGGTGGTGGAGTCTCTGTCCCTGGAGCTGTTCAAGGCAAGGTTGACAGGGCGCTTGGTGCCATGGTCTAGCCTTGAGCTCTGTGGTAAAGGGTTGGACTTGATGATCTGTGAGACCTCTTCCAACCCTGATGATACTGTGATACTGTGACTTCCAAAATAGTCAAGTTACCTGTGGTATCCTTGTAGACTTTCTCAAATGAACTGAATCTGCTAATTAAACCTAAATTGATTTCTGTATATAATTTTGGGAGTGGGTTTTTGGGAAAATAAAATTATTTTTGTATAAATTCCTGACTCGGCTGCACTATTTCCCTGCCTCCACAACAGCGACTTAGGTACCATGATGAGGCTCTGCCGTTTTCTGAAGCACAGTGCTAGCACCGAGAAGACTTGGACGTGATGTCTTCAACGCACTGACAATTCATTCTCTCAGGCTGCCAGGATTGTCACGGACACTAGGTTTTACATAAGGAAGGGAAGGAAATTAATTAAACTGAAGCAGAGCATTGAAGGTGGGCTGAAGGAACATAATTTTGTGTTTGTTACATGTGTTCAGGCAGTGTTTTGAACAAAGCATGCCATCTTTGCCAGAGAGAGTTTTGGTAAATGCTTTATCTACTGGTCTGTGTAATTTTGCAATTTCACTTTGTGACTCACATTGCTATACAACAAAACTATAACAGCGCCTCAGTGAAAAGAAGCCAACTTCTTATTGCAGTGGTTTAAGCTCCAATTCATTTAATTTAAAAGAAACACTTCAAAATTATGTATGATTAATGCCCGCCAGCTACAAAACAGGTAGAGACTCGTGGTTCTCCTCTTTTACTGTTAAACTTATTCAAAACACAAGGTAAAATACACTAGTTAAGCTATTACTGAAAGATCACAAAGCTGTCATGTTTCTGGCACTATAGAAAGCGCCTCCAGAATGTGAACAAATGCCTACTTTTTCCAGCTGTGATCTGTGCCTTGATTTTACTGGCATGTTATTATGTTGTCCTGCATGCTAGCAGTTTCCACATTCTGGGCACCATGAAATAATGTAACTGAGTTTGCTTTTGTTGTATTTACTGAGAGAAATAGAACCTCCCAGCCACTCTCTGAGTAGCATAGTAATTTCCCAGCCTTGTTTTCCAAATAAGATTCTGTCAGAATCCCACAAATCCTGTGGTTGAGTAATTTATGATATTTTAACTGATTGAGTTTGGGGCTCCTAGCTGAGTTGAAGACTTCATCAATCTAGGCAAGGTGTACTCATGCTGTAAAAGGCAGGCTTTACTGTCTTTGAACAGAGTAGGCAGAATATACAGCATCTTGTGTTTTTTTTTTATACCTTCACTATTAGCTAGCCCTGGCTGGAGTCACTGAAAACTCATAGCAGACATTTCCAGGGTGAAGGTGAGCTACTCCTCACCTAGCTCACATCACCTTGTCACCAAAAAAGCACTGGGAGACTGCACCCCCTTTCTCTGTGCTGAGACCACTGAGAAGAAGGACATGGAGGATATATATAGTACAGGGTACAGGATGCATCCTGAGCTGGACCACTGCACCTGCTATATTTTGGACAAATGACATTTACAGGTAACTTGAGGGTTGGCTGCAATTCTATCAGCAAAATCCTCTCAATGAGACTGGGTCTCTTTTAGCACAGCTCTGGGCACCGGGAGATGTCATGGTGTGACCAGAGCCAACAGGTATGGCCAGAGACACCAGATATGGCAAGGGCCACTTGCTGCTGTCATCATAGGACAAGGCTTGATCTATTAGGCAGTAAAGGGAGTTTCATATCTTCATGCCATAATAGCCTTTCTGAGAGCCTTTTCCTGGCAGAGCCAGATACATTGCACTTGGCACAGCTGTGAAGACAAAAGGAAACATCAAATGGTACTATCTGGCCTGTGCAGTAAGTAATGACAAAGGCCAGGAATAGTTGATGAGCAAAAGAATTATGTCTCAGAACATGGGAAATGAGATTGAAGAGCAAGGAGGACATTGTATCAAGTAGCTCCTTCATACCTGTCCTTTGAGTGGGAGGAGTTAGACTTTCTCAGCTGTAGCCTCAAAAACATGTTACCATCCCTTCTACTATAAACCCATTGATTGTGTTCCCCTCGGGGCTGCTTGGCCAGATCAATAATAGGTTTTGGCATCTATAACAAGGACAAATATGAAAAGTACTGTCTTTCATTATAGGCAGAGGTTGTGCCTGAGTAATTACATTGAGGAAACTGTATTATAATGTGACTATCTCATAAAGGCTTCCTCACTGTGCCAGGTGTATCTCTGCCATCGTAATTCAATTTGCCATAGGAGAGATGTGAAATGTGAAAACCTGATACCTTCAGTTCAGTCTTTGGTAGATTTTTGTGGTTGTTGTTGTTGTCATTGGAGATGCAGTTGCTAATTTCCATGGCTAGGTTTGACCTGAGTCTGTGAAGGTCAAAGACGAAGGTCTGTGAAGCTCTATGAAGGTCTATGAGCCTATGAAGGTTAGAGATAACCCTTTAGAGTTTCCATTTTAATCTATGCATTCCATCAACTGTGGTATAAAAGGCTTCTTTCTGTTAAAAAAAAAAAAGGAAAAAAAGTGTTAGTTAAGAATGACTTTGAAAGTAATTCATAACTCTTGAGCTCAGTTACACAGCTGCATGGGCAGATTGTGAAAAACTATACCAATTAAACGCAAACCCCCAACATCTCAAAAAGAAACCATGCACTGCAACACTGTGGCCAGACACATGCAAAATAATACATCTTTTAAAAAGTCCCACTAGGAAGAGGGAAATTCTTTATGATTGGTAGACTGTGCCTGTGTCCCAGCTGATTAAGAGTCGATGCTCATGCAGTTGTGCTGTACTGTATATCATCTGCAAGGCAATTTCCCCTCCTTTTGCAGGAAAACTTCGTATGTGATATCAATTGCACGGCTTTATTCTTGAATTTTACCTGTACAGACTGATGACTACAACACTATACATGTAGTACCTGAGCAAATAAACTAATTTTGCTCTCATTTTATTTATGGGGCACCTTCAAGGGATATTTATATTCTTTATATAATATTTACATTATGATACATTTGTTTATGACAAATGGTTTTCCTTCAGGGTGTTTACTCAGTTGTGTGGCTTGGCAAATATGATTTCACTAAGCAATGGGTAATCTTGTTTGTCTGCCCCAGGCGGTTCATTTGCCAGTTGAAAGGATGCCTCACGTGTAAGGGTGGGTGCTCTGTGACGGAGTATGGCAAATAATTTACGAATCAGAAGTGGAAAATTGTGACAGAGCTGACCTACTGGCTTCTTTTTGCTCTCACACCCAGCTCAAGTTAATTGACTTGAAGTATGCTGTGCTTACTGCACCACTTCAAGGGGACACTGAGCTGTAGCATCCTTTCCCCAACTTGCTGTGTGATCTTGTTTGCAGATATGGAATGTCAGAGAAGAACACAGATGCCTCTGTAGGTAGGAGGTAAGTCAGAAAAGGACATATTTCTAAATCCTTTGCTCAAAATCATCTGGTCCATTAATCACCTAAGGACTTCTAGGAATCTAAACCTTCATAGTTTAATTTCCCAAAGACAGTGAAAGGCTTAGTTAATAACCTAAGATTGACATCATGAGTCAAACAGATAAATAAGATGGCTGCAAGTTAGGTTGGTTTTGAGCTATTTGGTGGCATTTTGGGATTTTCTGGTGGCTGCTGGACATGTTCTGAGGATGCAGACTGGAGCAAGTAGCTGGAGCCAGGCAGAATGTACCAAACCAGTCTGGGTACTGTGCAGAGGGAATACTAGGGCATCTGATTGCCTTGTAGTAGCAGCTGACTCAAATCCAAATGGCTTGTGTGGAGACTTTCTGGGTGTGAAATGAATCAGCTGTGCCACACACATGGCAAAGGAGCTGTGGCAAATATTTTTTTTTCTTTTTTTGGAGCTGGTTGGAAGAGACCTCCAAGATCATCCAGTCCAACCTATCCCCCAGCCCTTGCCAGTCAACTAGACCATGGCACTAAGTGCCTCATCCAGTCTTTTCTTCAATACCTCCAGGGACGGAGACTCCACCACCTCCCTGGGCAGCCCATTCCAATGCCAATCACTCTCTCTGTGAAGAACTTCCTCCTAACATCCAGCCTATACTTCCCCGGCACAAGTGGAGACTGTGTGCCCTTGTTCTGTTGCTGATTGCCTGGCAGAAGAGACTAATCCCTACCTGGCTACAGCAGAACTAAGCATATAATCTTGGAATGGAAATTTTGCATGTGTGTCTGTGATTTGCGTATTTGGTTCATATTTTGCAGTTGATTTGCTATTATTTTGCTTCATTGTGGTTTTGGTTGTGGGTTTTGAGTTTTTTTTTGTGACTCTGGCTGGGGGGATTTTTGTGATGTTCTTATTGTTTTGTTTGTGTGTTAGGAGATTTTTGAGTGTTTGTTTGGGGTTTTTATGAGAAATTCACTCACAAGCAGCTACTGAGCAGAGGTTTTACCTTGTGGAAAAGCATTCAATGCCAATACATTTCATGTTTGTAGGTAGTGCACCATCAAGGTAGGAAGAAAGAGGCACAGATGCTTTGGAAGGCCTAATGCCTCCCTGAAGATTCTGCAAATAATCTGGCTCCACAGCTACTGCCGGATCAGATCCCTTAGCTCTGCTTACTGTTCCTTGCTCTGAGCAACACTTTTATTTTCTTGCCATGTTTGTTTGAAGAGCAAAGAAGGAGAAGCAGGAATTACAGCCCAGTCCATTCACTTTTTTGCAGCAGCCCCACCAGCATCACAAAGTCAAACTCTTCCTTGGCAAACCTTCCTCAGTGTCCTCAGAAACTTTCATTGTTACAAAGGGTTTGACTGTTTGATGCTTCAGAACAAATCAAGATTTTATTTTAATTTTAAGGAAATCTTTAAAACAAATCTGCTTGTGTGAATGGAGATCAGTAGAAATAAGAACCAAAGGCTGAATATCTTGCTTAGTATATACCAATTAGCACTGTATTATTAGACTGTCAGCCTGCCAGCCTAGAAGCAGCAGCCTGCTTTGTAACACAGCTGGGCAACTCGTTAATTGTTTTTATTAATGGAGAAAACTTCCCTTCCTCGGTGATTTCTTAATGAAATTGTGAATCCTTTCTTGGTTAGTAAATAAAATCCACATTTGCATGACCAGCAGATTATAGTTTGGATAAGGAAAACATATGAGTTTCAAATACAGCTCATAGATAATTAATACATATTCAGCTGTAATAATTAACAGATAAACACCTCAACTGAGAGATTTTTATGTTAAGAATAGCAGATCCAATCCAGAAGGAGAAATATTAAGTAATCACAGAATGCATCAGGTTGGAAGGGACCCTCAAATCTAGTCCAACCCCCCCTGCAGTCAACAGGGACATCTCCAACTAGATCAGATTGCTTAGAGGTCTGTCAAATTTGACCTTGAATGTCTCCAGGGTTGGGGTCTCCACCACATCTCTGAGCAATCTATTCCAGTATTTTACCACTCTCATGGTAAATAACTTCCTCATAATGTCCAACCTAGATCTACCCTGCTCCAGTTGAAAACCGTTGCCTCTCGTCCTGTTGCTACAAGCCCTCCTAAACAATCCTTCCCCAACCTTCCTGTAGGTCCCCTTTTAAAAGAAATAGCCTTTGTCATCAACTTGGACTATATTTCAATTGCAAAAACAAAAGTGTATAGTTTGAATAAATATTTCAGCAGCTCTTTATGGAATGATGTGCAATAATTTGTCGTGTGTGACACACCACAGTACTACTAAGAGACTGTTATTTCTTGCTCCAGTCACTTGGTGCAGGTGATTGTTTGTGAGATTAATACTCCTGGCACATAACACTTGCCTCTCTCTAGTGTTATATCATCCCCTTTATTGTGTCTGTGAATCAAATGCAAATAAAATTATAGTGCCAACTAAATTTGACAAGAATAAAATCACATCCTTAGTCAATTTTGTGATGTCTCTGGAAGGCCAACAGGGATTATTTCTTTTTCTGTTTTACTCATCCTATTTAGTGATGGTATGAAAAGCCATTCCCTTGTAAGATCCTGGGCTGGATAGAGCTGGTTCAGGCACCAGCCTCCTCTGCCCTGCTCTCTTGGCTGTTACTTCTGCACTGCAGTGATGCAAGTGTACTGCAGCAAACTTGCAGCAGCTGAAAAAAAGCAAATATATCTGTTTGTCATTCTAACATTTTCTTGTGGAAACAGAGAAGTTGTAAACTGTGCACTAAATTTAGACTTTTGGTCCCTGAAGTACACTTGGGAGCCTTGGTAATTGAGACACCTGATCATGAAAGTGCTGACAATTGGACCTTTCCAGTGTAAGTAAGTGTCTTGGGTTCAAATGCAAGTTCCCAGAGACTCTAATAAATTTAATAGACCCATTGACAATTTATAGAGTTTATAGAGTGCCCTCCCCTCTTCCCCCTCCTTTCCCAGAGATAGGGAATTAGATATATATAGAGAGAGAGAGGTAAGCACACCCAAATAAATCAATCTCACTCGATTTGGAAGTTAAAAAGGAAAAGTTTAACAATAACTTAGAAAAGGTATTGGAGGTAGGGGAGTTTACAAAGGATAAGGAAGGGAAAACAGCAAAATACAAAAAGGGATGGATACAACCCGAGCAATGTGATGGTGTCTCTGCCTCGTGGCTGCCACGTGGTGTGCTGGTATGCAGTGTGAGTGTGTGTGTCGAGAGGGAGCGAAGGAAAGAGAGAAGAGACAGGAAACTCCTCTCTCTTTTATACCACAGGAAGTGGGGGGAGTGGGCTAACCATCACCTGGAGTGTGGCCCACCCCTGGGGAGGTGGGGTCAGGTTCAGGGTTACGCCCCCTCTGGAGTGTTAACCCTATACAGTAAGAATATGAAACACAGTATGCAGGATCCCATTCTGTGCAATCGTAGTGCTTGTGCTGGAGTAGGGCAGACTGTGGACAGCTCTGCCTGTCACCAGCCCTATCACCTGTTGCCCCGCTTCCATGCTACCAAAGGATGCACTCCACAAGCTGATGGAGTACTGAGACTGTAGTACAGACCACCTTGTCACCTCTGACTGTCCACTAAGCCTTGTCACTCACTGTTTTACCTTTTCTGTCAAAAAAGCTGGTGTACTGTCTTCTCTGAGGTACTGGAGAAGCAGCTGTCTACAGGGAGAAATTCATAAAAGACAGCAGATAATGTGAAGACATTGAGAAGACAGGGAGAAGGTATTCCTGAAAGTTGCTTCAGGGTCAGAGCATGAAGGATCTACATTTTCTGAGAAAAAGGTGTCTCATTAATTCAGCCCAGGATGACTCTAACAAGTGGAGCTGATTTTTTCAAGGACTATATTCCTTAAGAGCTGCAGTTATCTTAGGACAAGTCACATGAGATTTTAAGCTGGAAGGGAGGTGATGAGAAAGGAAAACTTGCAGGAGAAATCATTGCTCCCTTCCCTCTCACCTGTTTCTTATCTGCAAGGATGGGAACACTCTGTGAGGTGAGACTCAGGTACAATGCATAATGTTGAATGTCTGGGGGGGCTCACAGGGCCAGGGAAGCTTTAGCAGGCAGAAGTGACAGGCTAGGAACATACTACAGGATGAAGACCTGAGGAAGGTAAGATGCTGATAGTGCCATTTTCCTTCTGCTGAGAGGGTAACCCAGATATAACTATTCAGTGCATGTCTGCCCACATCCACAACAACACACTGTTTCCCTGGCCATTCCCAAGAGCAAAAGGCCATTTAGTTGTGTGTAAGTCTGCCTTGTGGCTTCTGCATTTTTGTTTGTTTGGTTGTGTTTTTTTTTAACCTCCATTGAGGTAAATATTTCAAAGAAGCAGCTTATGACTAAGCAAAGAAGATCTGTTACTAACCATTGACTTGTTCTTAATTATAACCTGGGAAATGGTGTCTCCAAATCAGCCAAGAAATTGCTTTTCTATCATTTAGTTCCAATTACAGTGGTAAGGGAATAATACCAAAGCCATTCATCTCCAGATGGAGACTTTGAGAACCACTATATCCTGGGCATCCTGGGGCCTCATGAGGAAATTGTGGAAGCTGCTAGAGGCCAAGGTCTCTTTTTGACAGGAACCATAGGCAGGACTTCTGTGTGCCGATTTTATCTCTTTTAAGTGCAGGTTTGCTTCTTTCTAATGATCTAGCTCTGTGTTATGTGGGATTGTGTGTTCCAGACACATCAGCAGATGATTTACTTCTACCCTCATGTATTTTTGCAGATGTCAGTTCTAACAGATGTGGCTGGGGGGTGGGGGGATGGGGGGTGTTGTTTGTTTGCTTTGCTTAGTTTAATTTTATTTTTGTTTGTTTGCTTGTGTTTGGTGGTTAGGTGGGTTGGGTTTTTTGGAGGATTTAGTTGTTTTTTTTTCCTCCTAAAGTTTAGAGTTAAAACAGCATGAGAGGGGGAGAGAGAGAGATGGGAGAAAAGATGTTCAGCACCGATGCCAGGACAGCTGGGCACTGGGGTGCCAGCCTTTAGGAGAGACCCAGGTAGCACCTGAGGCCAGAGAGGGCAGCCACTCTGACCTGAGCCATGTGTGGTCAGAGGATGCAAGGGCAGGTAGCATTTCTGAAGAAGAGTTCAGCCTGGCTAGTAGCCATAGTGCTGAGTGAGGATACATAAAAATCTTGTTCAAGTTTTTAACATTAACAAAACAGAGCAAGTTCCTCAAGCAGGGTCTCTTTCTCTCCCCACAAATGATATGCATGAAGTGAGGAAGTTTCACTGTACCACTTTTTTCAAATAAACAATAAATAAAATGCTGGCTACTGCTAGAAAAGGTTAAAGAAAGTTATCTTAAAATAGTTATCTAACCTGTACCTTTTCCTTTCAGCTGCTATAATTTCTCTGCCACTCAGCAGCTGAGAGAGCAATGCTCAGCATGTTTTACAACCACTCTGTGTGGAGAAGAATGAAAAGGTCATCTTTCTAATGCTGTGTGATCCTGCACACTGTTAAGTACCAAAGGTACTTCTCTTTTGTACCAATTGTACTGAAAAAAACAAGAGTGAAAGTCATGAGCCTTTAGAAAGTGGTCTGCTGAGCACATATGTGATCAAAGACAGGAATGTTCCTTTGCTGAGAGTGACATACTATACATTTTAGTTATGGTATGCTCAAGAGTTCTAGTATATATATCTCTCAGCTGTATCCAGTAGAGCTACTCAATGGATTTGCCTTAATTTCTGTATGTCAGCTATGTGTATTGCTTATCAGAGCAAACCATGCTAAAGCAGCTAAGTGATGTTTACCCAAATTGGAAATATAATTGGCCAGATTCATCCCTGATATGAATGTTTCAATCAATGAAGTTCTGTCAAGGAAAATTTGTCTTGAGAGAAGTGTTTTCCATGAGGTGCCTGCAAAACCAAAGCTGTTGCCAAAAAATGAATCGGGAAAAATAAAGCAGTTTTCTCAGAAAAAGCCCATCTTGTCCAAACCTGTACTTTCCTACTGAAACCCACAAAGATGTTGCTGGAGGCTGAGTTGCTATGGCAGGGCATTGCTGGTGAATTTTCTGAGTGATCAGGCTGCAAAGGTTGCTTTGACAAGGTACTCAAAAGGATTGGCCTGGGTCTCCTGCCTGACAGATCTCCATCATGGGATGGGCACAAGCAAGTGCAGGCGGCAGCTGCTGGAGACCTCCTTATCTCTTCTCAGCCATACTCCCAAATAAAGCAGGAGCTCACATCGGGGCCTGAAAGCCCCAGCACTTTTCTGCCCACTTGCAGCTGGCTAGTGGTGCTTAGAATGGATGGGAAGGGAGACAGCTAGTTAGCGGGATTGAAACAGAGCCTGTTGTATTTATCAGCATAAATATCCCCAGGGGGCTGGATTAAGTGTTCCTATGCTAGGGAAAACAGACTGCGCCAGAAAGAATGAATCAGTCCTAAAGACAGATGCATCTTGCATTCAGCTTCTGTGCCTGCCAAACTGCCCTGCACCTTATTACTGGAGAGGCTCAAGCCTGTAGTGTGATTATCTAGTACTAGTGGATATTTTCAGTCGAGTTTTCCCTCATGTTACTGTGGTGGAGGGGCAGCAGCCCCAAAACTGAGGCTTTTCTATGCCTCTACATGCCCAGACATGTTTTTCTGCCAGGACCCACAAGGCAGCAAACAAATTGTGTAACACACACACATGCCCAGCCCGTGTGCCCCTGGGGTCCGCCCAGGTAATCTGCTATTGAGAGGTCCAGGCATGTCTCTACTGCCTATTGGGGCAAGGTTTGGCTTACGGCCAACCTGATTGGTCATGTTAGATGTCCAACGAGCCATGAATCTCGGCCCAGAGTCCATAAGGAGGGGTGCATAGCAGCACCACGTGGTCAGACGTTCAGATGGTCCAGAGGTTCAAACCGTTCAGAAGCTTAGAGCATTCAGACTCAGCTCTGATCCACAGCAGCATCCTGCTGCACTGACCCTGCTTGCATGGCCTAGACAAAGGATTGGGCCTTACTTACTTGCAAGCATTACAGAGGCTCAGACCTCATGCATTGATCTCAAGGTACAGCTAAGCTACCTGCGAATCCTTTGAGAAGCAGAGCACATTCATGCCTGCACCATACATATATGGGGAGCCGAGAACCCCTGCCTAAGCCTAGAGCTATCTTGATTAATCTACGGAGCTCGTCTCCATGCAGCACGAAATAGACCCTGCTTGCCAGTTAATCTTGTAAGTCTGGAAAGACCCAGGCCCAGCAGACCCTCAGACAGTCTGCAAACCTATGAATGCAGCCTGCTAGCTGTGGGACTGTGTCAGAAGCTACACGGACAAATCCTTCTCCTGCATTGGGAAATTCCTGCCAGCTGATCATCCCTGGACACGCACAGCATGCAGAATCCGCAGCACTGAGGCAGAGCCCACTTCACCCCAGGAGAGAAGGTTAGAGAAACTCTGTTTACCCCAGAGACTGGGAAGACTGGGAAGACTGGGAAACTTTATCATTCCCTACAAGCCGGGACAGACTCCAGCTGCAAAGACCCCAATACTGGGCACACGCTGAGACAGATTCCCGGGAGGGTGATTAATGATTAATACTCAAGAGCATCACGCCTCAGTAAGCCTTAATACCTTTGTAGTATAAGTTATCTCTATCTGAAGGGCACACACAGTTTCAGCCCTTACTGGGCAAACAATATAGTTGTTGAGGCATTAAGCCTAAGAAAATATTTCTCTCTGTCAATAATTGTTAATAATTTGATATTTCCATTTAATAATCAATCCCTGTAAATATATCCCAAAGCTATTTTCATAACTTTGCAAACGAACTTGGGTTTCATAGTGGTTGGGGGTGGTATAAATTTGTAAATATTAATTTTAATAAATAATTTTATAAAAAATCAAAACCGCCTCAAATTAATTTCTCACCTCCCCCTAACAGAGGAGGAACAGAGAAATCCCCTCCACGACAGTTACCTCTCCTTAAATGCTAACCATTAATGAAATACACATTCTCTTTGTGGCTTTTTGTGCCTAAAGTTTCCTTGACAGATGGATTGTTCTGTAATGCAGATGACCCTGATGAATAAATAAATAAATAAATAAATAAGTGCCACTTTGGTGCTTCACAAAGTTGAGATACTAGAGCTGTTCTCTGCAATATGCTAAAGAAATTTTACCTTTACAGCAGTTGTGATCTCAATTTCAGTGTGTTTTCAAATCTATTCGGTATAAATCTGAATGAACAATTCATTTTGAATAATTTATGCAGCAGATTTGACCCACTTTCATGCTTGAAAATCAGCGTAATTCCTCTGTAAAAGTTGTGTTTTCCCCTCCAGTTTTTGCCCTCCAAATCTATATTGAGGTCAAGTAAGGCTATTTTACAATAAATAGTGATTTAACTCTATCTCCTGCTTTCTTCTAGGCTGTGGATGCAGCTCTTCTGTAGGCAAATATGATACTAAAACCACACTGGGATTATGTAGATTTTGTGTTGTTCCTCCCTGGGGAGAAAAGACAGAGGTAATCGGTTGTTTGCTTATGCAATTATCACTGACACACATATAATTTCATCTGTGATTGGTCATTTCTGTATTATTATTGTTGATAATTAGTTAATAAAGTTGATTTTTGAAATAACTTCTGAAAATAACCTGTAACAGCAATTGAAAGATTAGTAGAACCTGTAGACTACAGTATTTTCCTCTTCTTCTCAGAGCTTTGTCTAATCCCTTATAAAATATCTGGCTTACAAAATGGCAAGAAGGAAAACCCAGGCAACTACAGACCAGTCAGCCTCACCTCCATCCCTGGGAAGATGATGGAGCAGCTCATTCTGGAGGTTGTCTCTAACCACGTGGAAGAAAAGAGGATTACTAGGAGTAACCGACATGGATTTACCAAGGTGAGATCTGATAGCCTTCTATGAAACCATGACCAAATGAGTAGATGAAGAAAGAGCTGTGGATGTCATCTACCTTGAGTGCAGCAAGGCTTTTGATACTGTCTCCCACAATATCCTCATAGATAAGCTCAGGAGATGTGGCATAGACGGCTGGTCTATGAGGTGGATCAAAAACTGGCTTGACAACAGAGTTCAAAGACTTGTCATCAGTGGCACAGAGTCAACTTGGAGGCCTGTGGCCAGTGATGTTCCCCAGGGATCAGTACTGGGCCCAGTTTTGTTCAATATCTTTATCAGTGACCTGGATGAGGGCATTGAGTACACCCTCAGCAAGTTTGCTGATGATACAAAACTGGAGGGGGTGGCTGATAGCCTATCAGGCTGTGCTGCCATCCAATGAGGACTGGGCAGGCTGGAGAGCTGTGTGAAGACAGACCTTATGAAGTTCAATAAGGACAAGTGCATCAGAGGAGGAGTAACAACAGGCACCAGTACAGGTTGGGGGCTGCCCTGCTGGAAAGCAGCTCTGTGGACAAAGACCTTGGAATCCTGGTGGACAGCAAATTCTGCATGGGCCACCAATGTGCCCTTGTGGCCAAGAGAGCCAATGGCATCTTGGGGTGCATCAGGAAAAGCGTGGTCAATAAGCAATGAAATTGTATTTGCACAGTCTTCTCACAAACTGTGTAGTGATAATCTGTCCCGTTCTGCTTTCTTGATTAATTACTGTAGCACTTAAGTACTGTCACAGGATCACAGGATCACAGGATATTAGGGGTTGGAAGGGACCAAAGGAGATCACTGAGTCCAACCCCCTGTCGGAGCAGGACAATACTATCTAGCACAGATCACAAAGGAACACATCCAGACAGGCCTTGAAAGTCTCCAGAGAAGGAGACTCCACAACCTCTTTGGGGTGCCTGTTCCAGCGCTCTGTGACCCTTACAGTAAAGAAATTCCCCCTTGTGTTGAGGTGGAACTTCTTTTGCTGCAACTTACACCCATTGCTCCTTGTCCTGTCACTGTCCTGAGACACTGGGAAGCTTGTGTATGTACTCTACATACAGCTCATAAAAAGGCCTTTCTAATTTTACTGGGGAGAATGAAGGATATGCATTTACTTTAATAATCCCAGTGGTTCTGCTGCAGAGAGGTGTTTTATCTGCTGAACAGGTTTTTTGAAATCTTACAGCTTTTCAACTTGTTCTTTTGTTTGCTTTTCAGAAGGCAGTAGTAGCCTGCATTTCAACCTCGATAAAGTATAGCATTTGGCACTCATCCTCTTAAAGATTCTTATTCCTTTATAACGATGGATAGCTTGGTCATGGAAAGCAGAATATAACCTCTGAAAGAAACAGGAACAAAGTGCAAATAGGGCAGTAAAAATAAATGACACATTAGGTTCAGTAGTCAAGCAAGTTGCTATAGTCTACATCAAGGCAAAGATGCTGACTTCACAGGTCCCTGTGAGCAGATCTTCTGTAGGCAGCAACATTTTACAATTACTGGGTACATTAATGATAGTATGTGATGAGTGAGTCATTGGGACATTGGTAAATGCCATTCTCATTAAAAGTTAATCTATTTTTGGCACTAAATTCATAATTTTCAGAGATGCTTACATATTGAACCATAAAAAAAAAATAATTCTAAACTATCATCTGGCAAGAACAGTCTCAGCTGTTGAGTGAAACTTTATTTCAGTAGGTGCTGTAGAGGAAATCCTTTGAAACCATTACAAAGCCATGCATATGTAAAATATTGGAAGACACCTTCCTACTGATTTGCTGCAGAAAAGCAGAGGAGACAGATTAATGATCTATGGGTTACAGGTTCATCAAAGCTGTCATAACATAGCTATTTTTTTGAAATGAAGTGTACCAGTCTGAGGTGTTTTATATTTTGGTTGTTGGAAAGAAATTGTTAAAGTATCTTCAGCACCTGACTTGCTCTGGCAAGGAGTGATTTACATTTTGGCTGTTATCCTTGTGGTTGTTTTATCCCTATGGTTATATCATCCCTATGTTATCCCTACGTAAGTATGTCCAAGCTGGTAAATGGATTTAGACTTCTATTTGATTTAGGTGATGTGGTGATGGTTGTTGGAGGGGAGTACCTTTCTAAAAGACAGGACCTAGGGATGGGGATTTTATGTAACTCTTTTAGAAGGTATTGGATTACTCAAAACTTGAGAAAATACCTGGAAATTAGTTTCCTTCCTGTAGAGCTAGGCATGTATGCCTAGATTTTTTGTGTTCTTAGACAATTGTGTGGAAGGTCACTGTACTTTTAAAAGGCTCCTGTCTGGGAAGTCCACTTAGGCAAATAGACCACTTAGCTTTTGAAAGTTCTAGCTGGGCTGGGATTCTAACATGAGATGATCCTTGAAAAGCATTCTCTACTCAAACAGTGATCAAAATGTGCTCTGTGTGTCTTCTTGCTTATACGTGCACCTGCCAGCAAAGTGTTCTCTTGGCAGCTGACTGGAGTGCTGAATCTGTATGAAATGTGAAGGGTCCCAAGGAGATGTGAATGGGAACAGTGAGATGTATACCTCCCAAAAAAGGAATTTGTGTCTGGGGAAGAGATTAATATGACATACAAAACAACAAGAAAGCAAGCTTTGCTGAGCTGGCCAAGAGGTTCCATTCGCTTTGGTTATTCTGTTCTTAGTTATCAGGGTTTAAAGACAACAAACAGACTTAACATAGTTCAGTCATAGTCGTGTTCACTCTGCCTCTTTAATAACAATGGACTGTGATCTCTGCTTCCTTATTGGTTATGTCATGTTTATATGACTGCTTTCTTATTGAGTGGCTCTTGCGACACATGATGTTTTTGGGTAAAGACCCTTTCTGATTCTCACACTTATCTGGACTAAGATTGGATCTGACAGAAGGGAAATGGGTAAAACTGTAGTGTGGTACAGTAAAGCATTGTTGCCTCAGAAGCCTCCTAGCTGGACATGCATTTCTGAGAAATTCGTCGTCCTGTGCAATAAAGGACAATAGCATTTGCATGATTCAGATCTCAAGGAGACCTTGCATTCCTTAGGGTGTTGTAGGAAAGAAACGAGTGCTGTGCCTCTGCTGACAGCTTGTGAAAAGTCTCTGGCACTGCTCGAGTCTCAGTGTCTTGTGCTGAAGCTGATTAGACCTAAAGGCTTTAGCCTTTTCTTCCTGGAATTATTTCCATCTTCTTGGATTATTCTTCTACCACTCTTTCTCTACAGCCTTATGTTCCTCATTGGCATGTTAACATAGTTGTAGTAAGCTATCATGTATAGAGGTACTGCACGTCAGACTGACAGCATTAAAGCACCGAATCTCTTAGGAATGTTAATGAATCCCATTGTTTCTTATTCCAACAGCCTTTGTTGTGCAAAATGCTTATTGTAAAGTGATGAAAATAGAGCCTTAACATGAGAACAATACTCCTCTCTACAGTGCAAGTTCAGAAGAGGAAAGATAGTTTGAAATGCAATTTCTATTTTCTTAACCAGTGATCCTTATTCTGAATTCATGTTAGAAGCAACTGATTTTTCTTCCAGTACGTGTGAATAAACTGCTATATTTGTGCTGATATCCACATTCACATTTTTAGTGTTCAAATTGCAGAGGAGCCAGATTGCCCACCACACATCTCTTCTATAGAAAGGTTGGAAGTTCAAAGATATGTTTCACCTCTAACACTGTATTTTTACCCCGTGTAACAGGGTAGGTTAAATTAGAGTGTTTGAACAGCACATCATTTGCGTCAAGAAAAAAAGGTCTCACTCGGTATTTGAAAGGTGGCTTTACATATTTTTGAGCAATAATATTACAACCTGTAAGTTAAAACAGTTGGAAAGGGTATAGTAGAATAATTTATTCTTATTTCATATTTTATACAAGGACATAAATACAATTTTCAAGTATTTTACTTGTACATATATATGTACACATGCACAAATTCATTATATGCTTTATACATTGTTAGAATAGAAAGGCTACCAGAGTTGGGGCTCTTCAGTCTGGAGAAGAGAAGGCTTTGAGGAAACCTCATAGTAGCCTTCCAGTATCTGAAGGAGACCTACAAGAAGGCTGGGGAGGGGCTATTGACAAGGTCTTGTAATGACAGGATGAGGAGTAAAAGGTTTAAACTGGAAGAGGAGAGATTTAAACTAGATGTTAGGAAGAAGTTCTTTACAGTGAGGGTGGTGAAACACTGGCACAGGTTGCCCAGGGAGGCTGTGGATGCTCCCTCCCTGGAGGTGTTCAAGGCCAGGTTGGATAAGGCCTTGAGCAACCTATTCTAATGGGAGGTGTCCCTGCCTATGGCAGGGGGTTGGAACTGGATGATCTTCGATGTTGCTTCCAACCTAAACCATTCTATAATTCTATGATTCTGTGAATCAGCTCAATTGCTGGTTAAATAGTAGTTTGTATATTTATGAGTATTCATTCATATTTGATGAGTGTTTAGGCCCAAGAAGACCTTTGTCATTCCCCTTCCTTTGTCAGTAACTGTCCTTATGGCTTTTAAATAGAAAGCTACTTTAAATTATTTCCACTTTTCAAAGTATCAATTTGAAAGCACAAGTATCTGAAGGTACAGGTACATTGTCCCATTGCACACCTGGATTTCATTCTCATTCCTTATCTTCTGGCAATGTGTCACATATTTGGAAGCTTTCATTTGGAGCACACTTGCTGCTCACTTGTTTGAGCTGATCTGAAGAGTGCGTGTTGTTTGAACAACTACTCCCTGCCTAGATGGAGATCTCCAAAGGTACCCTTGTGATCCTCTCTCACAACAGAAGACCTTTACCCTACCTGATGCTGCAGTAGGCTGGATGAATGATCTTGCATTGCTTTGTGTCACTTCCCCTGTTTTGGAAAGCAGTTCAGAAAGCGCTGCTCTCCCAGGATTTGTGTTCCTTCTTGAGATAGTGAGTTTGAACCTGTCCAGGGTTCAAGGGACCTAAGACATTCCCTTGCTGAACAGTCTCTACTTACAGTTCAATAAGGACAAATGCTGGATCCTGTATGTGGGAAGGAATTTACAACAGGCACCAGTACAGGTTGGGGGCTGCCCTGCTGGAAAGCAGCTCTGTGGAGAAAGACCTTGGAATGCTGATGGACAGCAAGTTCTGCATGGGCCAGCAATGTGCCCTTGTGGCCGAGAGAGCCAATGGCATCTTGGGGTGCATCAGGAAAAATGTGGCCAGAAGGTCTAGGGAGGTTCTTCTCCCTCTCTGTTCTGCCCTGGTGAGGCCACACCTGGAATACTGTGTCTAATTTTGTGCTGCCCAGTTCGGGAGAGACAGGCACCTGCTGGAGAGAGTCCAATAGTAAGCCGTGAGGATGACTGGGGGACCTGAGCATCTCCTACAAAGAGAGACTGAGAAACCTAAGTCTGTTTAGTCTGGAGAAGGCAGAGAGATCTGATCAATGTCTATGAATATCTGAGAGGTGGGTGTCAAGTGGATGGAGCCAATCTCTTTTTGATGGTTCTCAGTAGTAAGACAAGAAACAATGGATACAAACTGGAACATAGAAGGCTTCACCTCAACATGAGGAGAAACTTCTTTACAATGAGGGCGATGGAGCACTGGAATAGGTTTCCCAGAGAGGTTATGGAGTCTCCTTCTCTGGAGACTTTTAAAACCTGCCTGGATGCATTCCTGTGCAAACTACCCTGGGTTATCCTGCTTGGCAGGTGGATTGGACTTGATGGTAACTGGAGGTTACTTCTTGTGATCCTTTAAGGTTCTGTGATTCGGTGATTCATTCCTTTCTGTTCAAGAAATGAATAATGCTGCCATGTCTCATATGACAAGGCAGTCATATGGCTTATATAACCCAGGAGGCATATTTTATGAGAAAGCACAGTTTTCACAATGACTTTAAACTAAAACCAATTCTCAAGCAAGTAAGTAAAAAATGAAAGTGTCTACTTTAAAGACAAGAAAGGACAAGACTTCAGGCACTATTCTACATTTCCTTCTGGTGGGAAGAGATATCATTCATGTAGTGTACTGATTTCTGTGACTCCTTTTCTGAGCTGAATATTTCTCTTCAGTATCATACAGGAACTCGCATTTTTAATTCACATTTGTAATCAGCATTTTCGCATCTGAATGCCTCAGTAGCTGTATTATGGAGTGAAAATATAACTGAGTGGAAAGCATAACTCCTTGGCAGGGGATAGGCCATTAGTGTGACAAATGTGTTCTCATGTTGTGCTTTTCTTGCCACTTTTCTTGTAGAGAAGTCCTAGAGTGGGATTTTCTGTGGGATATTTCAGTATGTATCTTATTTATTTACACTGGGACAGTAAGGAAAAACAAAGCCCAAAACAGAATAGAATAAACTTCTCACTTTGTCCCTTGGCATTGCTGCTCTGATATTGTCTTTATACTACAACTTTCATGTGACTCCAGTGGGACTGACCACAGACAGGGAGAACAAAGGAAATATTCTTCTTACAAAAGAAAAAACATCTGTTTAGTGCTTTCAACAAGTTTGTCATGTGAAAGCTTCACTTTATACCAGTTTTTGCTTCCACAGCCTGGTTCCATCTCCCAAAAATGTTCTAGTTCTGTGCACAAAGTAGTGACTGTTGTGCAGTAGGCTGCCTCATAAGCTAGATCAGAACAAAGATTCAGAGCTCTTAGTTTAAGGCAATGAAGTAGCTGATATTTTGGATAAATTAAAAGAAAGCTGCCAGTAAGATCAGATGCCACAGTCTGGCCTCTGGTCCAGGAATGCAGAACAACCCCTTGTCAAACAGCAAAGCAATCTCTGACAGGCTCTGTAAGAAGTTTAGGAAAGAGCTGCCAACTCTAGAGGACGTTTAAAATGAGCATAGCCAAATTAGTAACTAGAGAAACAAAATCCTTGGGATTCACCATGACACCCTCTGACCTCCAGGTATCTTAAATCATTGAGTTAAATGAGTCTGTCAGGCATCTTCAATAGTTCAGCGTGGTGGGTTGACCCTGGCTGGATGCCATGTGCCCACCAAAGCTGCTCCCTCACTCCTTGCCCTCAACTGGAGAAGGAAATAAAAATGTAACAAAAGACTTGTGAGGTCGAGATAAGGGCAGGGAGAGATCATGTACAAATTACTGCCACAGGCAAACCAGACTTGACTCACAGAAACGAATTTATTTTTTAACCTATCAAAGCAAGACAATAAGAAATCAACTCTAACTTTAAAATTATTTGTCCTCACCCCTCTCTTCTTCCTGGTCTTATCTTTATTCCAATTTTCTCTACTTCTTTCTCCCTTGAGGTACAGGGGGACAAGGAACAGGGATTGTGGTCTCTGCCAGTTCTTCTTCATCAGGAAGAGTACTCCTCACATTCTTCCTCTGCTCTAGCATGGGGTTCCTGCCTTGGGAAACAGTTCTCCAGCACGAGTCCTTCCTATGAGGAGCTACATTTCTTCACAAACTTACCTAGAGTCATTCCTTTCTGCAGGATGTAGTCCTTCAGGAACAGACTACGCTAGTGTGGGTCCCTCAGAGTCATGAGTCCCACCGGCAAACCTGTTGCAGTGTGAGCTCCTCTCTCCATGGGATTGCAGGTTCTGCCATGAGCCTGGATGAGTTTCCCACAGGGTCAAAGTACCCTTCAGGCATCCACCTGCTGTGATTTGGGGTCTTCCATGGACTGCAGGTGCATATCTGCTCCACTGTGGTCCTCCATGAGCTACAGACAGATGACCTACCTCACCATGGTACTCACTATTGGTTGCAGGGGAACATATGCTGCAGCACCTGTAGCATCTCTTCCTCCTTCTTTACTGTCCTTGGTGTCAGCAAAGTTGTTTCTTCCACATAATGTGCCTCCTATCTCTGGATGCAGTTTCTATTCTGCTGAGGGTGGGTTTTTTTCCCTCTTATTAAATATGTTATTCCAGAGGCACTACCACCATAGCTGATGGGCTCACCCTTGGCAAGAGGTGTGACTGTCTTTGAGCCAGCTGGCATTGGCTCTGTTGGACAAAGGGGAAGCTTCTAGCAGCTTCTCATAGAAGCCAACTCTGTAGCCCCCCCCTGCCAAGTATCAAAACCTTGCCCAATATACTGAGTAAGTGCAAATACCTCATGATTAAATTCAGCAGCACACAGGCACACAGTGCCAGGGGGTGGATCATATGGACCTTAACAATCAGAAAATTATATCTATTAAACACACTTTCTGGCCAGCTCAGACATTAACAGTTAACCTATAAAAGCATTGGCTTGAAGTGCTGCATCTAAACAAAGTACAGCATATGAGATGTGTTACTTGATGGGATTATTAAATCACAGAATCAGTCAGGGTTGGAAGGGACCACAAGGATCATCTAGTTCCAAACCCCCTGCCATGGGCAGGGACACTCTACCCTAGATCAGGCTGGCCTTAAACACCTCCAGGGATAGGGCCTCAACCATCTCCCTGGGTGATCCATTCCAGGCTCTCACCACTCTCATGCTCAACAATTTCCTCCTCACGTCCAGCCTGAACCTACCCATCTCCAGCTTCACTCCATTCCCCTTGGTCCTGTCATTCCCTGATATCCTTAAAAGTCCTTCCCCAGTTTTTTTGTAGGCCCCCTTCAGACACTGAAAGGCCACAAGAAGGTCACCTGGGAGCCTCCTCTTGTCCAGACTGAACAGCCCAAACTCTTTCAGTCTGCCCTCATAGGAGAGGTGCTCCAGCCCTCTGATCATCCCAGTGGCCCTTCTCTGGACACTCTCCAGCACATCCACATCCTTCTTGTAATAGAGGCTCCAGAACTGGACACAGGACTCCAGGTGGGGTCTCAGCAGAGCAGAGTAGAGGGGGAGAATCACCTCCTACGACCTGCTGGCCACACTTCTCCTGATGCAGCCCAGGATCTGGTTGGCCCTCTGGGCTGCAAGTACACACTGTTGGCTCAAATCCTAAATCTAAGACCATGAGCTAAATCTCCAAGATCTTTTGCTGTTAGTGATTAGCTGCTTGAGGAAAGGAAGAGCTCCAGAACACTGACTGAAGGAATGCTTTGAGTACACTGACCACATCAGCTACTGAAAACAATGATGTTCTACAGCTTACATGATGGCAGCATACTTCCTCCATTGCTTGTTTTAATTCAGGCTGATAAAGTCATAGAACCGGCTGAGTTTTGAATAAATTACTAATGGCAATACACTTTCAAGGGTAAATCGCAACATTAATATCCCAGGCAGGGCAAGAAATAATTAAAATATAGTGGACTCCATACACAGGTTTCCAAAATTAATGTGAAGCACCTTTAGTCATTAAAAAGGAACAGCAGCTTTACTTCTTAAAAATGAATATGGACAAATACTGTAATGCATAAAAGTACTGCAATGCATTTTCTTTCAATTGCTTTCTCTTTTTCCTCTCAATCCTCATTGTTGTTGGTAATAATGATTTTTTATTTCCCTCCAACTAGCACATTTCATTCTTCTTTTATGAGAGCTGAAATTATAATACATCTCCCACATCCCTTTCCCATCACTGGGCAGCAATATGCAGCTCCATAAATACATCTCAAATCTATTGAGTAGCAGATTACTCTTTCCACAAAAGGAATCCATCTTCAAGCCTTTTCTGTTGTGGCCCCAGCTCAGCTGTCCCCTGTTCACGCTGAAGAGTTTGTATGAGAAAACTGAGACTCCCTGCAGAAGGTGACAATCTCTGGTACACGTCTGCAGCTGCTGAGTAGAGCAGCACTTCAGAGAAATGCTTTCGCATCCTCCAAGATTTTTTTTTCCTAATTAGCTTTGGTATGTAACCATCTCTGAGCCTGAACTCATAAGTTACTGTGACATTTCTTTGCTGTTTACTGACATGCACGGTAGATTTGTAAACACAAAAGCAGTCTAGGGTGAGCTCTCCAAATTCCTTACAGATTGAAGTATTTGGATTTAATAAGGGGATTAGTGATTTTAGATTACTAAAAGATTAGCTAATTAACCATAGAGTTGATCTGTTCCAGCATTTAAAAAAAAAAGCGGGGGGGGGGGGGGGGGGGGGGGAAAGGACAGCATTACGGATTTTTGGCTACTTGGTATTTTCTGTGCATAGAAAATGGTGATTTTGCATATAATAAAGTTGAAGGCTTAGAGACAATGAAGCTAAGTCAACAGCTTTACCATTTTAAAACAAATGTGGACTGCCCACAAATAAGCCAGCGACAAAGCCAAATGCAAGCATCGGAGGCTTACAGTCAAAGCCGAGTTTTGACATCTGGCCCCTGTGATTGCCAAGTTTGTTCAGTGAGGGATTGCAATGGATGACTGTGTCAGAAAAAGAAGGAGAGACAGCTGACTAGGGATGCAAAACGACCACCTTTCCCTCCCATCTCTCCTCCTCCTCCACCCCCATATGTCACAGTGCTAGTGAAGAGAATGATATCCTGCCAAATTAACGGTGCAGTCCCATGTCTGCGACAACATTTTTCGAACATGAAAGCTGTTCTGAAATCTAAAGCCTGTATCAAAGTCTAATCTGTGGCCTATGAGAAAGGATGTGTTTGGAGTGGAGTTCAGCAAACTGTCCTTTTCAAGTCCTGCAGAATCAAGTCATTCAAATTCAGTGTGATTACGCTGCTTTAAAACTTGTGTTCTCCACCACTCCTTACTTCACAACAGTGCCTTATGTCAGCAGACTTCTGGCGGAGCATGGTATGCATAATGATAACGTCATTAATGGCTAGCTGAGAACTGCTACACTTCATCTTGTGGCTCTTCAGCAACTGAAGTTAACTCCAACTTTATTTTTTTTTTTTAGTAGAAATCTTCATCCATTCTTAAGGGCTGATGTGCTATAGCAAATAACTACTCTTTAGAGTCTGTCTGTGTTTTAATGCAGAGGGAAAGTGATTTGAATTAAACATAGAGATTTTGAAATTGATTATTGAAGTTACATGAACTCTCCATGCCAGTGGAAACTACTGTGGAAAAGGAAACTGACTTTCAGCCACCATAATTTATTTCTCCTTGGACTCTAGAAGTGATGCAAATGAAACTGAATTTAACCCTGTTTCTTTCTGAATCGCAGTGCCTGTGTAAGAGATTTAATCTGGTTTTACAGCTGTTTAGATGAACGTTACTGAGAAAGATGGAGCCATTACATGGGAGAAGGTAAATAAAGACTGTAGAAAAGCTCTTCAGTGTATGAGATTTTTTTCTTGTTCCCCAACCTTCTTTTAGCCTTTTAATGGAAACAGATTCAGTGGCCATTTTCTGTAGTTAAATTGTCATGAGAATAGATACTAATCACACCAGAACACGCATGTATATGTCTTAACCTTTGAAATCAGTGTATTGGTTTAAGTACAACAGCCAGTCACCTCTACTAGTGTTCAAAAGATATGGACCTTCAAATTCAAATCAGGAAATGGAGGAAGGAAAGGCTTAGTAACTCTGTTTATCCATTCCTGGGCATACAAACTATTGGTTTTTAAAGCTTTACCCAGCCAAAATTCCCTTACCACAGACCTCAGTGACTAGTTATGGACATCTGCAGGGCAAACATCTGTATCTGAGTTTGCCATCTAGAACTTCTTCATGGTTAATGGAATAAAACAAGCTTCCCAGGTGCTCTTCATCTTATCCTGAAACAGGTACAAAGTCATGCTCTAAAAGCATCTATCTTCCTCCTTACCAAAGAAGCTTTCAGCTAGGTCAGACACCAGTGTATATTGTGTGGCTATCTAAAGTCAGGAGATATCAGTTTGTATTTCCAAAAAAATAAAGATACTAGACTGCAACTCCTGTCCTCTGGTAATGCAAATGCCTCCTCTGATCAGGAAGTGCAGGTGTGTGTCCTGGTTTCAGCTACGATAGAGTTAGTTTCCTGAGAAAAGTGATTAAAAGGGAAAAAAAAAGTCAGTTTCAGTTGAAAATTTCTGTGTATGTTAATGACCAATGTCATATTCAGGGAAATTGTAACTTGTTATTCAAAAAGGGAAGATGTGGAGAGGGAAAGCAGGTTTTATTTGTGTCTCTTCTGTCTCTTTGCCTTCTGAGTACACACTGCTTCAGGAACTTTAACATTTTGGTGAAGACCACTTCACCTTCACAGACCTAAGCTGAATGTTCTATTCTCCAACTGCTTGGTTAGTAAACTGTACTGAGCAGATGACTTCATTCAGTACACCATTATAATTCATCATTTGTTTCCAAGCTTTATTTAGAATTGTATTAGTTTCTCAGAAGCTCTTTTAATATAATTTTGCTTTGCCTATAAAATTAGTAACATGAATAATATCAGGTATTTTTAAAGTAGTTTATGCCAACTGCTTGCTTAAATGCATTTCACTCACCTTTTTTCTTTTCCTTTTTTTTTTTTTTTTTTAACAGTGTGTCTATGTGAGGTACACAGATTAGACTTTCTTCCACTGGCCATAGCAAAGCATTGTTTGAGGATGTCTTCACATTAATCTGTCTCTTTTCTGTAATTTTTGCAAAGGGCTTTGCAGAAGACAAGTCTAATGATCTTGTTCCTTACTTGTGGAGGACTATGGAAATTCCTAGGTGTAAGTGGCCTCTGCTGCCCCATTATCACAGATGTCCTAGACATAGCTCTTCCTGTAGAAGAAGCAGCGATTCCATAAAGCCCTTGATTTGAAGCAAAAGGATAATGTCTTGGTCTGAAGCACTCCTCTTTATTTCCCCCCCCCCTTTTAAAAGAAGTGCAACACAATACAAGGTGAGTGTTTTTTTCCCCATAAAATAGGTAGGAATTTGGTTAGCTTGAAGCAGTGCCTAAGCTGTACTGCTAGTTCAAAGCTGTACTGCCAGTTCAGCTCTCGATCTTTCTGAATATGAAACCTTGTTCTCCAAGCTGATCAGTCAGTACCAGACTAGTGCAGAAACCCCAAGTGAAGCCATTCCAAGTGACATCTCTTCCAGACTCAGGTACAGCTCTGAGAGCGATGAGATGAAAATCTGGGTAACTGCCCATGTGTTTACTATCTGCATTGTACAAGGCTGCAAGATATCAACTTCTATATGTGCTCAGCACCAGGAGCAATTTGTTAAGCTTGTCATTGAGTTGTCCTGTGGTACATCACGAAGTAAAACTGTTTGGAAGCCATGTTTAAATTCCTTCTCTGAAAGTGCAGTACTACAGCATTTTGAAGAGCATCCGAGTCCCTGCCATGGAGAAAGGGCCAGATACAATTCTCCAAGGAGCATCGCTGCCAGACAGTCTGGCAGTCTAGCCAGACCTCCTGAGTGTAGTTCAACTATTGCACTGCCAGCTAAAACAGGAAATAGACTCAGAGCCAAAATTAGAGCCATCTGGACAAAACAAAAGTGTGGTGAAGGTAAGGCAGCAAGCAAAGAATCACTTCTACAGCCCTATGCACAGCTCCAGATTTAAAGCATTTTATTGCGTTACCAACATCACACTTCTATTCTGTCCAAATAATCATCCAGACAGATTTCATGCAGCAACCAGAAGGCTGTTGTCCCCTTATGCAGATATGCTCATGTGTCACTAGACTGAAAACATCTGGAAGCTGTGTTAGCTGAATCCATGTATTCCAGAAAATGAGGACTGATGACCGCAGCCTGGGATCAATTTTTTTCTGTTCTTCTTGCTGGGAATTTGTCTCATCAGAATTTAGGCTGAGTCTGGAATAGGACATCATTGTGTAAAACAAGGTTATGGTGCAGATGAGAAGTTCCTGAATGGTTACTACAAAAGTCTTGTGCTGCTGCTCTCTGTCCAGTTTCAGTCTCAAGAATTTTGGGAGCGAAACTGTATTTAAGAACTCTGGATACAGGTTATGTGTAATTTGGTACAAGAGAGAACTTCTCCTTTCCCCCCCAAGGTGCCTCACTTGCTGAAGCAGTTGAAAAACCTGAGTTCTGGTGACAAAAGATTCTCAAGTGTCCAAATTTATGCTCCAGTCCAAGGCTGAAAATGCTACCATTTGGTCTGAACGCAGCATCCAGCTCCATATTTCTCCCAGAAAACTTGGCAATTCACTTCCAAACATAGAGCAGATTAAGGAGGTCAGTGACAGTGCAGTGTCTTACATCATCATTCCCCTAGCATTGGGCAACTTTGTCTCTACCTTAACTCCAACAGAACACTGTGTGGCTCTGCAGGTGATGGGCAAGGACATTATTCCAGAACCACACCATTTTGTAGGGACAAAAATGCAAGCTTTGTGAGACAGAAGGACAGGAACAGAGATCACTCTTCCTCTGTAATAGTGATGCCTGCTGAAGGGCAGTGTAGGTATTACCAATTATCAAGTTGATTATTCAACCAATTATCAAGTTGATTATTCACTTGGATGAAAACCCAGAAAGGATCCTGTATGTTATCAGAACCTGAGTCTTTATTTTGCAGCTAAGTTTCCTGGTTACTATGCTTCCTCAAATGCTCATGCTCAGATTTTGCCCAGTCTGAAGAGCTTTGCTATATAGTGTCATCCCATCAAGAAGAGGCATGGATGCTGTCCACATCCACATTAGATTTCTTGCTTGTAGGCTTAAGGGAATCTGCTAGAAGATGTCTTTTGCAACCAGGTAAGCTGAAGAAGAAAATGGCATGCTTTCTACTCATCATCTTGGCACTTCCAACTCTGCTTACTGCAAAGAAGTGACTGTCTCTGTCCTTGCAAAGACTGGCTGTATCTTTCTGTCCAGTGAGTGGGACGTTGTGCTGTGGATCCAGGTTGCTGTGGCGGAGAGCAGGAATTAATATGTGGCCGAGTGGGGAATTTATCAAAAATAGTTATTTTTTTATTTTCCCAAAACCCGCCCCCACAACTGTATATACAAAGATTAATTTAGTTTAAAAAGCAGATTCAGTTGCATGAGAATTAAGCTACAGGGATACTATGAATAATCTGACTATTTTGGAAGTCAGAAGTTGGAAAAGGCTTTAGCTATTAATTAATAGCTGTTTCTTACTAAATTAAGCTAAGCCAAATAACTCACTCAGGCTGACTCCTGCGGTCTGTCTTCCTCTTCCTTTCAGCGGCTGCAGGTGAATCGTTAAGAGGTCGTTAAGGGTCGTTAGGCACACAAAGGTGTCAATAGGAAAGCAAATCCCTGAAGGTCTCTGCAGTCCAGGCGAGGGGAGTGTGTGAGCTCCCGCAGACACATATGTCCAGGCACAGGCAAACTCCAAAGCGGGAACCCCAAAGGCAGGAAGACCCCCAATATTTATAACCTTCGCTAGACAAAGGGCAGAGTTACCACACCTTAGGCGCGAAAGCGCACGGCCAATCCCAGCCTGGCTCCAGCGCGGGAACTCACGGGGCAGTCCTCACCCCTCTTCACCACTGCAGGGCAGACGGGGGTGGGAAACCAGGCGGCTTTTCCCCTTTCCCCCCGAAGTCCGGGCAGGAGAGGAATTTAGGGGTACAGGACTTCAGGAGAGTTGCATCCATGCATATGTGTGTGTGTGTGTATGTGTATGCATCACAGAATGACAGGGGTTGGAAATGGCCTCTGGAGATCATCAAGTACAACCCCCTGTTGTGAAGGGGTTTTGTCTGAGTTTAGGGTAAGATATGAGGCTGAAATTTTTAAAGGTTTTAAATAATTTAATATATATACAAAGAGAATTTCCCCTAAACTTATATACAGTTAACCCACACAAGTTCTTTGTATGCAGTTTGTGAAAATATTTTACAGAATGTCTATTTGCAGCAGGATTAAGGAATTTGGTAGAGGTTTGGAAAGGCTTTGAGTAGAGAGTCTTGTGGCATAAAGTGCCACGGGTAAAGTCACTGAGATTTCTTAGCTGCTCAAATCGAGATTGTTCAGTTACTCACTAATTGGAGTCACAGTCTCTGTGGCCCCAAATATGTGTAGCAAAAGCCACGTGGTTTATCCTCGTGGATCTACATGGTTCAGTTCAGATATTGGGGTGTGCTGTCTGAGAAGGCTCCACGGGCACGATCTGGCTGGGAACAGTGAGCTGGAGCAGTGATGGGCTGGGAGCGGCGGCTGGCCGGGAGCGCCGTGGCTGATAGCCCACTGGATTGGTGCAAAGTACTGTGGGATGGAGTCATACCCAGCGGCAGTGGCCCCAGGTGACAAAGAGGCCAGCAGAGGTGGGTGGAGGAGGGTGGCAGGAGCACTGAATTGCCCTATTTATGAGATGTGGGCCGAGATTGATGGTCCTTTGGCCGCAATCCTGTCCAATAAGCATCTGGCAGCTGGTCAGAGCATGCCAAATAAGGTAGAGTCCACAGGTCTGGTACCCCCAAATATGGAGAGAGCACAGGTGGGCCACATGCTAAGCTCGTGGGCTTATGCAACCTGTTTACATCAACCATATAACCAGGGCAGGCCAGACTCTAAGGCGCCAGGCTTGTTGTGCTCCTTTGTCCACTTAATTTGTTTTCCCGTGGTTTAGAGAGAAAAACACCTTCCCGTGGGAACGCATGTCCAGGCAAGCATAGGCTTGTAAACAAGCCTATCTGGGCCTATGTGGCCCTCCACCACACTCCCCTGTCAGAGCAGGTTCACCTAAAGCAGGCTGCACAAGATGGTGTCCAGGTGGGTTTTGAATGACTCCACAGATAGAGATCTCACCACCTCTCTGAGCATCCTGCTTCTCTGCTCTGCTACCCTCAAAGTAAAGGAGTTCCTCTATACACATGTATGTATATATGTGAAAATGCATACAAAGGTATATTCCTTCATGCTTGTCTTGGTCAAACTCTGTTGAGGGACAGAGTTTAAGATCTTCCATCACACTGTTTACTAATTACAAGATTTAGACTGCTATTACTGAAAGCATCATCTGTTTTTATAACTTGAAGCCAAGTCTCATCTCTGGGTTTCACCCCAAGAGCCAGGGGCCTTGGCAGAAGCCTTGGAGAGTTTTATTTTCAAGTACATATTTTTTATGGTTTTGGATCCAGATCTCAGATATCAGAACAGATTTATCTGCTTCTCTGGCAACCTCAGGCTGTGAAGAACATGAAGTCAATTAATGTATAATGTGACAGAGGGAAACAGTTCTATACCAAAACGGAGCTGAAGAGTGTAAAAGGTCAGAAGAAAGACGTGTTTTGAGAATTGTCATTGTATGCACCTGTGTTTGGAGGGGGAAGGGGATTAAAGGTTTCTCACAGTTGGGCCACATTCTTTCCACGATTATTTAAGCATTATACGAAGCAGATTCTAGCTCACAACATCTGATCTAAAACTGGCATAGAGCAGGCATTCAGTGTGTGAGGTCAGATTTGTTTTGATGGAATCAAGCGTGCTTATGAAAAGCGTTCTGGTCCACCAGGGCAAGGTTTAGGTATTACAGAATCATCACAGAATATTAGGCACTTTGATTCCTTTCTGGAATTTTTACTTGGTTCAGAATGGTGTAGACATCAGAGAGTTTATGAAACATCTAAATGAAAAATTCTTGCTAAAGTAGCTCTATAAGTGCAGAGTGTGGAAAATGCAACCTTCTAGACAGTTTATCCTGGTAAAAGATGCCAATATAAAAGCTGGTGTTTAAAAATATGGTGTAATTCTACCTGTAAAGTAGTTCCTTTTTCAGGTATGAGCTGCATGTTTGTTAGGTGGACTTGACAATCTAATTTCAGTAGTACAGACTAAGCTGTAGAGAGTCAACTGCCCGGGAATGTAGTTTTTGTTTGCCAGCAAGTCGCAGAAAACAATTCTCAATGAACCTAGTTCAGTGCTTTCGTGCAGGCTGAGGATATGTATCAATGAAAATCTCCCAATTTTCCCTGTGTACATTGCTTTGGGTCATGGAGCAGTCTCTGAGCATGCAAGATGGACTCCTCTTGATTGAACTAAACAAAATGATGGGCTTCAGGAGACTCTTCAGCATGTTCCAGACAGTTGTGGACATTCAGTCCATGGGATAAGACTGGAGTCACTTGAAGTGCTGCTGATGCTTGAAATAGGTATAGTGGGACATGTAGATCTTTAGCACCAGCTGTTCTGCTCTGCAGATTCATGCCCATTACATGTCATTTCTTACTAATGCAGACATGAAATGGGTTTTGGAACCCAGACTTCAGAACAAAAGGGGAAAATAAGGTATATTAAAGTGTTTGTATTTCTCATCCCCACTTGGCTTCAGTGCTGCATTTTGTCACTGAGCAGCACAAGCACTTTTGCCTCTTAAGATCAAGATTTGCAGAGTGATTAGACTGGCATTAGGTCTTTCATACCGCATTTATTATTTCATAACAGATTTTAGTTTCCTTTGCATGAGTAAGCACAGCAGCATGACTCCTTGTCTCCCTTCAGGACTCTCAGTGTGAGCTGATGGAACTAAACCAACAATATTTTGACTTTACTGGAGTACTCAGTGTATGGGAACAGAGATCTGTGATGTTATGTGGTTTGCAGTTTCACTGCCGGTCTTCTCTTGTGAGTAGCACAGCCTGCCCTCTAAAAATACGTGCCGAGTGAACACTCCAGCTTTCCTCTGAGGAGACTGCAGGCTGGAATGGTCTAACCAGCTAGCTTTCCTGCCAGGACATTTTGGTTAAGTTCAAGAATGTTTGTTTCCTCTGTGAAATTCTATATTGTATCCATATTAGTAAAGCAGTTCTGGCTTAAAAAGAGAACACAATGTCCAGCTCTGATGTGGTTGCTGCTTCCTTTTCTGGGAATAAACTGCCTGGAGAAATGACCTAGGTTGCTCAATCAAGGTGCCCATTACGTAGCTACTCTCGTGCTTACCTTGGAAACAGCAGTACTAAAGGTAGCAGTTCAAACCTCAGCTGTCTGAAGACAAATCACGTTGGCAGAGTGCCTGTCAGGACCAGTGAGGAGATACATCTTCAGAGGGCAACGTATCCCAGTCATCTATCTCGCTGTGTGAGGTACTATGCTCAGGAGATGCCTCTCTTGAGACAATTTTAGACTGGATATTTAATGTCTGAAGTGCTAAGATGACTTCCACTCAAAAATTCTACTCCCTGCTCTGCCTTTTCCTCCCTAATGTGCCACAGCAAGATTTATGCCCATTTATCTGCAAGACAGACTCACATTTATAAAACTGAAAAAACATACCTTCTCTAGCTCAGAGAATCCTTTCTTTTTTTTTTTTTTTTTTTTTTGCAGTTAATGTCAATAAATATTTTCAGTGATCAGGTTTTCTTTGGCATTGCAGACAGAAGATGGTGAAATTTTCCTTGTGAATTATATAAGTGGAAATGACCTTACACTCGAAGCATTTTGATAATTCACTGAAAATAGTGCCTCAAGTATGTTCTAGTAAATGTCTTGAAAATTCTGACAAATATAAACTACACATAACAGCTTCTTTTCTGTGAGGTACTGAAAAAAAAAAATCTGTATCTTTGGCCTGACTTTACAAAAGGGTCAACAAACTCACAGGACACTAAATGACTTTATTATAGAGAGGGCAGACTACCGTGCAGCATAGAGCATCTTGATGACAAAAGCTATTACTCTGTAGATTGCTGTGATGGTTTGGATGTTACCCACCCACCCCCACTTTGCAAATAACTCAGACTAGACTCAGCCAGCTCTGGAAATTGAATGAAGCTTATTATTTACAGCTTAGCACAATACACAAGCAGATATTTACAGTATATACAGTTATAGACAGAAATATACAAGGTAAAAGGTAATACAGAAACACAACTCCCCTCCCAGAAACCTGAGTCCCCAGGAGGGGCTCCCAACCACCCCTTCACCTTCCCCCTACTCCTCAACCTTACCTCAGTCCCAAGGAAGAATGGAGGTTCAGCCAGGGGGTTAGGAAGCAAAGTGGATTAATCAGAGAAATGGCAGAGTGGCTAGAGAGAGAAAATGCAGCTTTGAGCTCCCCAGCAGAAGTGGCAGGACTCTCCTATGTATGTTTGGATTCTTGTTGTTATACATCTCAGCAAGTCTATGAGTGAGGTAGACATCAGCCTTGTTTTCCTTCCACAGCCTGTAATCTAGTTCTTCTCACCAAAGCATTCTAGCTAGGCTCAAACTAGCACAATTGCTTATTCTGGCTAGCATGGTAAGAAAATGTTCTAGCGCAAAGAACAGTGCGTCATCCTCAGAGTGCCCTTTTCTCTCCGTCTTGAAACAGAAGGAGAACTTGCCACGAAATACTTTTGGCAAACCAAAAATATATAGAAAACTATAAGCTGAGGCAAGCAATTGATGCTGCAAAAGGAAAAGGGTCTGATAAGTGTAGTGCATTTTCTATTTAAAATAGCTAGGGAGCTGAAAAACAGGATTCTTGAGTACATCGTACTTATGCTTGATTGGACTGTCTCACATCTTACAGGTATCTTACAACATTCAAACTAAGTTTTCTTATTCTAATCACAGTTTTGTTCTGTACTGAGCTACTCATAGTGAGAACAAATCCAGTCAGCATCTGAAATAGGTCTGCTCTGAGCAGCTGTTTTTCCTTTCTGTAGTGTTGTTTCTGTACAAAACCTAACTTCAACGTTTACATCTAATAATTACTACATGTACTGCTGTAATATTGATCAGGATAGCATCTGAGGACCTTCACCTTGATTTAGGTGCTTTTGCTTTTAGTGTAAACTGTGTTTTTCATGCTTTAGCAATGCAGAAATGAGATAGATCTTTTCAGATTGAAACAAAGCTGCTTGATGGACTCCAACATTTGTTCTGAAAAAAAAGTAAAACACAGAGGATTATTACCATCAAAGGCATCTGCTAGCTAAGTGGAACAGCCAATGTGCAGCACTACCTATGGTGAAGAAAAACTTCAAATTAAAAGGTGATGGCTGCTTCCATCCCATTTCCCAACCTGTCTGTAGCCCTATAGACACCCAGGGCTGATAATTATAACTTGTTCCAATCTGAGATGCTGAATGAAGTTGGAAAGATAAATACGCTTAAATAAGATGTACTCATCTGAAGAATTGTTAGTCTATGAGTTCTTATCCCCCAAAGAACACAGGGAGAGAGAATCCAACAATTCACTCACCTCAGGGAATACCCAAACATTTATGACTTTGAGTGATGCCTGGAAAAAGAAGGCAGTAGACCTGGTTCTAGATGGGAATGACAGATAAATGGGAATCTATTTCTGAATAATGCTTTCACTCCTGTCCTTTACTACCCTTTGTTGATAATACCTTTTTAGTTTTGTTTTGGGTGTTGCTAATGCAATAAATAAGTTAATACACGCACAGATCAGTCTGACACTGATCGCCTCCTCCAGTTGGTGCCTTCTGGAAGGGAACAAACTTGTCATCAAGAGGTCACTGACAGAGGTGCTTGTTGAAACTTTCCCTGGCTGCTTCTTATTTCAAGAGCCTTGGCTTCTCCTTGCTCTGAAGCTGGCATTCAGAGATGAGTAATGACAGTCAGGCACTTGCTTTTCAGGTGAACATCCGTGTATCTCGGTCAGAGGACAAAAGATCTGCTGAAAGAAGAGATGTGTGGTTATAGAAAGCACATAGAAAAGCAGGATTTTCTCTTTAATGCTAATCACTGGTTTGGGGAAAAAAAAACCCAAACCAAACAGACAGGGTTGACAAAGGTAAAGCATTAGCCCAGGTTTAGTATTTGGCTGACAAACAAATAGGTGTATTTCCATTCTAATGTTTTCTCTGATATTTTTAGTATCATCCTTTTGGTGTTGTCGTATTTTGATTCATAAATACTTGCTGGCATATATTTGAGCTGCAAAATATATTTTCTGTGTATTTGTAGGACAAAATGACCTCTCCCCTATTTTTTCTCCACTGGGAAAATGTGGAACAGTAATTGTGCATTGAGTTTTCTATTTACAGGGAGATGCACATATGTGTTAAAAATTAATGATCCTTTAATTATTACAATAAACCAGAAAACTAAAGCAAATATAGGATGGCCAATTCTTCTTTTAGGATTGTTGGAATCTACGAAACAGACTGATCTGAGAACTATCAGTGTTTTAAAAAATGTGTTAATGGAGATTACAAAGCCTGCTTGGTACTTTAAAATCCTCTAGTCTCCTCATTAAAATTACAATAGTGTTTTCGAAGACTTTAAGCACTATTTCCATATCAGAGAAAGGAATTCAGTTTGGAAATACTCTTACAGCACAGTTTACCAACTGGTTTGTCTGAGATTAGACTAATCAGCTGGCACTGAAAGAGCTGGCATTTGGTTTTACTGATGCATTACAAAAGTGCACTGTTGCAGTCCCTGCTCCTTTAAGCTTTGATTAAGGTTTTACACTGCTGTTAGGAAAGCACCTAGTTGCAGCAGTGAGGAAATGTACATTTTCCATATCCATGTGGTTGGATGCTATGAATGAGAGAGCATTGTGTTAAGAAGGAGTATGATCTGGATTAAAACAGGGAGAGTTCTGCTTGCTAGCTCTGACAACAGAGCAGAATGCAATTTACCTTGTACTTAGTAAGCAGTTAAGATAAAAAGAAATGAGATAAAAAGAAATGAGTTTCTATAGAGAAACTGGAGGAAGTTTAGCGGGTGACACCAAAGTGCGGGTGCAGCCAGCAAGCACAAAGGCAAGGCTGGGAAGCCTAGAGGAACAGCCAACAACAACTTCATGAAATTCAATAAGGAAAAATGCGAAGTCTTGCTCCTAGACAGGGAAAAACAATTGTAACAACACAGGCTGAGGATAAACTGGCTCTGCCCTGGGGCAGCTCTGCCATAGATGCTCTTTGGGTCTGGTGAATAGTGAGCTGATTATGGGCCAGCAGTGGACCTGGCAGCAATGAGAGACAGAAATATCCTGGGTTCTATGAATAGAAACAGAGTTATCAGATCAAGGGAAGTGGCTACTCCCTCTGCAACATTTATTATGCTACATCTAGGCTACCCTATCTGGTTCTGGGCTCCTCGGTTCAAGAAAGATGTTTATAAACTGGAGGGACTAGTAAAGGCCATTGCAATGTATGGAAGAAGAGCACTTGCCCTGTGAGAACCTGACCTGGACTTGCATAGCTGGAGAGGGCATAGCTCTGCAGCCACCCAGTAGCAGCTCCCCAGCAACCTACAGTGAGGATGGTGTGTAGTAGGAGAATGCTGAGCTTGAATCTGACCCTGCTAGACACAAAAACTCACACTAGAAATATGAAGTTGCTTGCAAACTAAATTATCTTATGGTCCTACAAATAGTAAGAAAGGGGAGTAAGTCAGACAGCTAAAATATTGGAGCAATTTGTCTGCCAGAGATTCTAACTCAGAAAGGTTTTTCCTAAGTCTGAGCCACAATTGCAGTGTGGCAGCACAAAAAGGCATCACAGCAGATCAGCAGAGAGATTTTCTCACAGAGGAGCTTTCAAAAAATACTGCCATTCCACTCCACAAGGAAAGCAAGGCTTCTGAAGTCTCAAAAGTGAAGCAAAAACAGGAGAGAGAAAGTGAGATTCTAAAAGAGTTGACTTGGCAGGGCAGCTGATGAGGATATGGCAGGTGTTCAGGCAGGCACGAGCACTCAGTCCAGGGATGGACTCAGGGTATCTTCAGTCTTGACGAATAAAACCAACCAAAGAGCCTTAGAAACGCACTGATTGCTTTTATTTGGGAGGGTCTGAACTCTTTGTGGGTAAAAACTAAAACCAGAAGAAAAGATAAAATGCATAATTCAAAGTTATAAGAGAACATGAGTCACATGCTGAATACCACAAAATCTATTCTCAGGCTTAGAGATACCACTAAAATAGAGTAGTTAAAAATCAGCATTCTGTTTCTGAAGGAAGTTGCAGCCAATTTGCTGATTAATCCTCCTTCAATCCTGTAGAACAAGTACTCTTTGGCCTACATAAAAAGCATCAGAGGCTGGAACTGCAGGGCCCTTGAATACAGTTTTAAATGAAGCTATTTTAATAAGTGTTGAAGAATTAAATACATTCAGGGAGACTGTATGTTTGGGGTGATTGGTAATGGGTGACTGAGCTTTTCATTCTGTCATTGACTTGAACACTGTCCAGCACAGAAGTAGCTATAAATCATGACTGCTATCTGCTGGTTTCAGTCCAGTTTCTAGCAGACTGGAGTCTATACTATGAAGAAAATATAATTGCCATTGACAGTAAATTGTATACTAGAGAACCAAATATTCCAATGTACATAATTTGTGAAGAACTTTCTCAGAGACAGAAAAGGAGTACTAGAATAAGATGGAGGCATCAATGGAAAATACTAGTGTCCTGTATATATATATATATATATATATAAACAAACTACTTACAACTCACTGAGGGAAACATTGTTTTCAATCCTCTATATTTTACTGTTTTCCAAAAATTCACATTGAAGAACAGGCCAAATAAAGTTTAGCTTCTAACTGAATTGTCCATGTAATTGCAATCTTTGCTTTATTAAGTGGTGTTCTCAAACTATTTTCTTACGCAGCAGCTTTTCCCAAGGGAAAGCAAAGTGGGGAACTGCATCCTCATCCTTTAATTCACCACCCTGCAGTGGCTTCCCCCATCGACTGCCTGCTGCTGTGCACAAAGGTGTATCAGAAGAAAGTAATTTAGTATATTATTGGATTAATTTCAGGCTTTTACAGGCATATACCTGACCCCTGGATTAGGGAAGCCAGATCTTTGCATAACCCACCTGCAGATGAAGTCTCATCTGGCCTTCCTGCCTCAAGTAGGTCAACTGACAGAGGAGTTTATGAGAAAGAAAAGAAAGCCTTATGGCAAAGAGAGTTTAAAGGATAGATTTCTTCTTTATCTTCTAAATGGAGAATTAGAGTAATTGTTGGGAAATGATGCAGTCAAACATTTTGTGATGTGTTTCACACTAGAAATTGAAGTATTTCCTTTGGTCTTCTTATCTCCAACTCACCTACTCAATCCACTTCTGACCCTAACTGATGTTATTAAGGACATCGTTGGCAGTGGAGGTAGCAGAGAAGTAATTAGCCAAAGTGGGACATGTAGCATTATTTAGGTAAAAATGGGGTCCCTGTGGTTTGAGGTTTTTTCCTGAAGCTCCAAAAATTCCATTAACATTGACAGACTTGCTTAATGTTTTTACATTAACTACTGCAATAAAGAAGTATTCAACTAAGTCAATAAATACAAAGATCTCCATCCAACCCAAGGAGGCAATTTACTTTTTATCCTTTTTTCTTTTTTTTCTTCTTATGGACTTTCTTTCTGTGGTTACCTTCTAAATGTGCAATTGAAGGTGCCTAAAGTGAGTGGACACCTGTGCTAGTTTGAAGCAGGCTAGAATGTTTTGGTGAAAAGAACTAGATAACTGGCTGAAAAAGGAAAACAATGGTTGTGTCTCCTTCCCTCATCAGTCTTGCTGAGAGCTTTGGGAGCAAGAAGGGTAAACATTAGATAACATTCTCCATTTTCTTTTTGCTTTTGCCTTCAGACCGAGCCACATCTCCTTAACCTCACTGCCACTAACCTTCCTTCTTAACCTCTTGGCTGCACCTCTATTCTTTCTCGGGATTTGGGATAAGGTTGAGAGGGGCAGAGGAAGGTGTTGGGGTGGTTTGAGAACCGCTCCTGGGGACTCAGGTTTCTGGGAGGGGAGTTGTGCTTCTGTATTACTTTTTCTTTGTATATTTCTGTGTATAACTGTATATATTGTAAATAGCTGCTTGTATATTGTGCTGCTGTAAATAAATAGCTTCATTTATATTCCCGGGGCCTGTCTGAGTTAGCTGGGGCATCTCAAAAGTGTGGGGGGGTGGGTTACAGCCTAAACCACCACAACACCAAAGGAATTCTTCTTTAGAATTCAATTTCTAACTGCTGCTGGTTGTTAATTGGATGAAAATAATTTGATATTTAGCTTTCAGGATGAGCCAAATCTGTTGCAAATGAAACTTGTACTCTTTCTGCTTTGTCACCTGCTATAAACACCTAATTCTTACTAATTCATGCAACAGGAACACCGTTGCATGACTTTGTCATTTGCTGTTAAAAATATGACTTGGGAAACAAGTGTAATATAGATTAAAATGCTTAACTTAGCTGCTTATGCTCCTCCTAAGTACTTGTAAGAGAACAGCTACAAGTCTTTCCAGAAAACCAGACTCTAATTTGTAACAGTACTTACTCTGTGTATGGACAGATCTTGGAAGTTTAAGGTAACATCTGTACTAGTAAACTAAACAGTGCCAAGACCTCTGTGCCGGCCAAGTGGCACAGTTTTTCCACATCTGTATAATGAAGGTTTCTTAGCTTAAATAATAACTTCACCCAGACTGCCTCCTGGGACTAGTTCCCCACCCACACTAACTTCTACATATTCCCTAGGAGTGCTTGAGAGAGGACTAGTTGACTGGACAGGGCTGGGTGATAGGTTGGACTGAATGATCTTGGAGATCTCTTCCAACATGGTTGATTCTATGATTCTATGATTTTCATCATCATTATATCAGTTGATTCCCAAATGAGTGAGAATTCAAAATTCTTCTGAGCTGGTTTAACAGCTGTCAAATTTAACTGGACTTCTGATGACCACTTTTGAAGACTGGCTCCCTTGTGTCTCTGCAAATACTCTCACAGTCCTTATACCAGTGTCAAAAATATTGCATGAAATGTTGATTCTGCCAAGGAGGCAGGGATAAGAAGTAGTGCAAGAGTTTAAACAGTTCTTCTTTGCTGCTGTTGCTCATTGTTCCTTCTAGCAGTTCTGAACATCCATGTCATGGACTTAGGAGTGTACTAGAAAAGTAATCAAGACAGCTCAAAGGTAGCCTTTACAACTTGTGAGAGCTAGGCAACTCAAAGAAATTCATAATTCCCAGGGCTACACAGAGAAGCACCAGCACTCTTCTCTAGTAAAGCTGGGCTGTTTTTAGTAACAAGCACAAGAGCTCTGGGCCAGAAGAAAAGACAAATGAAAATTCATTTTGCAGCCTGGCTGAGAGTGTGCCCAGAAAGCAAAAGGCTTCCATGGTTACTGACATTCTCAACATTTGTGTACAATTGCTTGATATTTGTCTTTTCTTTATTACAATAAAAATGTTTCACAGATTGATTATGAATTATTGTTACATTTCAGCTGAGTGAAACCATTAACACCAAAAATCACAGAAGTAGCGAAAAAAGGCTTTACAAATGAAGGGCTTCATTTGTATGTCCTGAAAAGTCTTTCCAGCCAGCTATAATAGCAGGAAAGGACAGTTCTGTCTAGAAACCTAGAAGAATTTTGCTTTATGTGGAAAAGGAGGAAGATATAGGACAGTTTTTCAAGGTTTGCCCATTTCTACTTTTTAACAGTTGTAAACAGAGCAGAGTTATTTTCCTTGCTCATGTAGTTTCAAATAATGAATGTACAAACCTGGGGTTGTAAATAATCTGTAGTCCTTAATAAATCATACCCTGTGCTCAATGAGAATGCAATCCATCACCTGTAGAATTATATGGAAAGACACTCATGGCCTCCTGGGCTCTGCTTCAAGCCATCCCACCACAAGATTAAACAGGTGCTTAACCCCAAGTCATGGTGAGAATCTGATTCAGAAAAAGGCCCTTTCTCATTCAGTATGAGTCTTTTATGCCCTCTCTTCTTTTCTTTGCTTTAGTCCAGTCTCTCACGTTCTCTGCTTTTTCTTTAACTACCTGAGTTACAACTCTCACTGAACAGCACTTCCAAGTGGTTTCGTCAAAGTGAAGGGGTTGGTTATAAATCAAATCACTTTCGTACTCTACAGGTGCAGAAGATCATTGTAATTGCGACACTTTGGGGGTTGTTTATAACTCTAAACCCACGGAACAGGGTCCCTTTCTAACCTGGGGGAAAGAACACCCTCTACAAAAAGAGGACCTTCCCCAGTTTTGTGCGGAATAGCTTTCTTACTGTTGAAATGACAAACAGACTGTAAAGGAATGACAGTCACTTGATTACAGCATCACTTGCTTGGCACTTTAATAAAAGTGACAAAAAAATAATGTTTGATATAAAAAGGCATCATGAGAGTATTAGTGGGCCCAAAGTTGTCAATTGAAGCATTTGTTTACTACTCACAATCCTGACTCTCCCAAAGAGGGCTTTTTTACATCATTATGATAAGGACTGAAGTATCTCAAGGCGGTGAAATGTTTGTAGTACTTTTTGTGATGAATATCCACAGGCATTAAAAGTGAACAGTACAAACGTGGTGTGTTTGAGTGTTGTTTCAGAAGCCAAAGGCTTCTTACAGCCTAAAGCTGTTCAGTGGATACTAAGCAAGAGGAAGTGAGATTTAAGGGAAATTGGAGTGTGCCTATCTGGGGTTTATTGTGTTCACCCAGTCATCTCTCACTCACTATTCCTTGTAATCTTCTGGTTTCAGTTTTCCTGGCCCCTTCTTTCTCTGTATTTATGCCTTGCAAACTTGCATCAGCATTCACCTACCCTGAGCCACTCTAAAGCATTAATTGAAGGAAAATTATCAGGGCGGTGGAAAGAGCAATGAAATCAGTGTCAGAGATGTCATTGATTTCCAGCTGCTCCATGTCTGTGGTATACCTTTGCAAGTTCACTGAAAGGAGCAAGGAAGAAAGAGAGCTTTGGAAAGCCCTTCAGAAAAAGAGATGCCATGCTGCACAGAAATTAAGACTCAACCTGATTTTGAAATCTGAAATTTCATCCTAACTGTAGTCCCCAGAGGAAACATTCCCTCTTTCACATTATCTTGTCAGTGTGTCATTTAAAATATAAAAAAACCCTGAACATTGCTGAAAAATGTGTAAGTGCTATGATAGTGCTCCAGCCCTTACCTTAAGGTCCTCCCAGTGTTCTACTGATAAAAAATTATGGCAATTATCAGCTTTGTAAATCTGGAAAGCTAGTCTCCTTTCTGTGGGTTTATCATAGCTTACAGTGCTCAAATAATGACATCGAGAACATCACTGTCTGCAAAATAAACCTTACCCTGGGATTTGTTCATCTCCTGCCTCTGGTGGTGTTTTAGTTCTGAGACTGTAATTAGAAATTGCAAATTAAAATTGGCAATTGGCTTCATGGTTGAATATTAATAAATAGTTTTTGTGCAGCTGAGAAGAAATGAAATCTAGTCCAATATTTTAGCTGTATCTGCTCCATAGAGTTAACACAAGCAAAAAAGTACTAAAAGCTTATTGTTTTTGTCACTGAAGCAAATAGTTCTGCTTCTGAACACATTAAAGTGTCTGATTGAGTTAAAAGGTGACATTTTTACATAGTTACTTTTCAGAATAGAACTTCACTTTAAAACCTGAAGTTAACAGTGAAGGTTGCTTGTGCTGCTTTAGAACATTCCACCTAAGTACAAGGCAGGGCCATAATCACAATGCAAAGGGGGTATTGGGAGACAATCACTGTCATTAAGACGATGACCTTTGGGAGTGCAGAGCCTTTCATCCCAACAGCTTTTTATTGCCCACCGTAAATTGTCTTGGAAGGACAGCTACCCACAGACCTGAACAAGGTGAGATTCAGAATTGCCTGGTGCTGTAGATGTTGGCCTGAGCATTACCAGGATCTGCTAAAACTGTAACTTGACCTGGAGGTCACTGCTTGCCACTCTGCTGGTCTGTTGTGAATTCGTGTGGCACTGGCAGCCTGCTAGGCACGCTTCTGGGCTGTCTGGTTGTGCTGGTTTGAGCCTAATTGGAAGATTTTAATGAGAGAAATTAGATGGCTGGCTGTGAAAAGAAAATAATAACGAGTGATATAGACATCACTATTTTTTTGTTCTGCTGAAAGATGTAAACCCAAGAAACAAACAAAAGTCACTGAGAGTGTCTTTGGCTGCTGCTGCTGCATTAACTGTCTGCCTGAACCTGCATAACCCCAACTAATTATTCTGCTTCTAACTCCTTATCTGGCTTCCTGCATCTCACCCCTTGCATGTAACAGATTCTGAAATATGGGAGGATGGGTGGAAAGAAGGAGGGGAGTTGGTTTGAAAGCTCTCCTGGGTAGTTCTACTGTTTGGGAGGGGGGTTGTATTTCTGTATTACTTTTAACTTGTATATAATCGTATATAGTTTTAAATATCTGCATATATTGTGTATATATGTTTGTAAATTGTGCCACACTGTAAACATAGCTTCATTCCTTAACTTCCAGATGGCTGAGTTAGTCTGGTGAATCCGTGGAAGGGTGGGAAACTCCCAAGCTACCACCCTAGTTTTGGCTTACTGAGCTCAGTGTTCATTGCATTTGTTAACCTCAGTTGCCTGAGCAATAAAAACCCTTCCCTGGTTTGGTGTGGGATCACCAGTAGCTCTTGCTAAAAACATCCCTGATAGTGACATTTCCTCTTCCTTTTACTGGGGCAGGACTGTAGCAGGCAGATAAACAGGAGTACACAGAAGTATTAAGGAATAATGATTTGCATGTGAATGATGTGTGGTATTGTTTTCATGAGGCAGAAGGGAACAAGCTAGGTGCTATGAATTTAGTGATTTTGTGTTATCCATGTGTGGATGTCTGGAGTTGTATTGTAGCCCATTCCTCTTGCCTTGTTTCATCCTGAGCTTAAGGTAGACTCAAGGCAATGCTGAAGTTTTATGTCACAATGTGGCAGCATCCAGCCCTCTGTTCTCTTGATTTTCAAACAGGCTTCCCATATGTTAAAATTGTTTCCCCACAGGAGAATTTACATATGTCCCCACTTATGGTATAAATGGAGTAAAGAATTGAAGGTCACAATAAAAGTCGTGAAATAATGCTTTGAAACCACAAGAATACTTTAAATTGCATTTTGGAGAAGATGAATGGAAATGTTAAGTGCTTTGAGCAGCCAAAATGTCCCTCCCCTTGAATGAACTGGTGACATCTCCTCTCACACCTCAAAACGATAGAATCATTGAATTATTTTGCTTGAAAAAGACCTGTGAGATCATCGAGTTCAACCATCAACCTAACAACTCCATGACTGTTAAATCATGTCTCCAGATGCCACAGCTACATGTGTTTTTTTTAACTTCAGGGACTCCGCCACTTCTCTGGGCAGCCTCTTCCAATGCCTAAATGCTCTTTCGGTAGATAAACTTTTCCTAGTGTATAACCTAAACCTCCTCTAGCACAACCTGAGGCCACTTCTTCTCATTTTATCACTTGATACTAAAGAGTAGAAACCAACACCCACATGCCTGCAACCCCCTTTCTAGTAGTTATAGAGAGAAATAACACCTTCCCCATGCCTCCTCTTCTCTACGCTGAACAATCCCAGTTCTCTCAGTCATTCCTCTTAAGACTTGTTCTCCAGGCCCCTCAACAGCTTTGTTGCCATTCTCTGGACATGCTTGAGCACATCCTCATAGTGAGGAGCCCCAAAACGAACACAGTATTCAAGGAGGGTCTTCACCAGTGCCAAGAACAGGGGCATGATCACTTCTCTGCTCCTATTGGTCACACTGTTCCTGATACAATCCAGGATGCTGTTGACCTTTTTTGCCACCTGGGCACACTGCTAACTCATGCTCACACAGCTGTCAGCCAGCACCCACTGGTACTTTTCTGCTGGGCAGTTTTCCACCCATGGCTGTTCCAAGCCTGTAGTGTTGTACAGGGTTCTTGTGAGCCAAGTGCAGGACCTGGCACTTGGCATTGTTAAACCTCATGCATAATGTGGACTGTCTTATTATAGAAGGAGATCAGATTCATCAGGTAGGACCTGGTCTACACGAACACATGGTGGCTGGACCTGATCAGCTGGTTGTCCTGCACATGCTGCATAATGGTACTCAAGATGATGTACTCCATGACCTTCCATAGCACCAACATCAGACTGACAGGTCTGTGGTTCCTTGTGTCCCCCTTCCATCTCTTCTTGTTGATGGGCTATGCATTTGCCAATTTCCAGTCAGTTGGAACCTCCCCAGCTATCCAAGAATGCTGGCAAATAATGGAAAATGACTTGGTGAGCATTTGGGCTGATTCTCTCAGTACCCTTGGGTGTAATGTTCTCTGCCCCCACAGACTTGTATATGTCTAGGTGGTGCAGTAGGTCACTAGCCACCTCCTCTCAGTTTACAAGGTTTTCATTCTGCTCTCCATTCCTGTCTTCCAGCTCAGTGAATAACTGGTGGTACTAATAAGACTAAGGCAAAGAAGTTATTGAGTACCTCAGCTTTTTCCTCATTCTTGACCACTATGCTTCCTCTTTGCATCCAAGAAAGTACAGAAAGTCTCCTTAGTCCTCCTTTTGTTACTAATATATTTGTGGAAGGATTTCCATTTCTCTTTAACAGCTGAAGAGAAATTCATTTCCAACTGGGCTTTGGTCCTTCTAATTTTCTCCTCTCATAGCCTAACGGCAACTTTGTAGTCCTCTGGAGTGGCTTGCCCCTTCTTTCAACAACCATAAGCTCTCCTTTTCTCCCTGAGCAGCAACCAAATTCAGCCGGGGGTCTTCCTTCCCATTGATCCATCTTTTGGAACATGAGGGTGGCCTGTTGCTGTAACTTTAAGACTTCCCTCCTGAACAGTGTCCAGTCTTCCTGGACTCCTTCGCCTTTCAGGCTGCTTCCCAGGGGACTCTGCTGACCAGTCACTGAAACAGGCCAAGGTCTGCCTGCTAGAAGGCCAAGGTATCAGTTCTTGTCCAATAATTGAGAAGCCTATCAATTCACATGTGCTGTGCCTGAGAAGGTCCCTGACTGTTGCATCACCCACAGGTCTTTCTTTATTCACAATGAGCAGGGTGAATTCCCCAGTTGACTCCATCACAAATTGTTATAGAAGGACACATCCTCTAGGAACTTCTGAGACTACTCTCTCTGCAATATTTCTAGCAGACATCAGTGAAGTTAAATTCCCCCATGAGAACAAGAGCTAGCAATTGTGATATTTCTCCCAGACACTGAAAGAATATTTGATCTGCTTTTTCATCTTTGTTGGGTGGTCTATAACAGAAGTCTACCAGGATATCTGTTTTGTCAGTCTTGTCCCCTGTTCTTGTTCATAAAAGCTCAACCCTGTCATCACCATCATCAACCTCAAAACAGTCAAAACACTCCCTGGCAGACAGGGCCACCCCACCACCTCTCATTCCTTGCCTATTGCTTCTGAAGAGTTTGTAGCCATTGACTGTGGCATTCCAGCCCTGTGAGACATCCCACCATGTTTCTGTAGTGGCCACTATATCATAGTCTTCCTGATGCTCAATGGCTTCCAGCTCCACCTATTTGTTTCCTGTGCTGTATGTATTAGTGTCGGTGCATTTCAGCTGTTCTAAAAGTCTTGCCACCTTTTCACAAGGAGAAGTCCTAATGCCTACCTGACTGTTCTCAGGTACTCCTATGGTTGCTAATTCATCAGCAGTCCTAACACCTTTGCTGCTGGGTGGGTCGCTATTCCCTGTCTCCACTGAAATGGCAGGCTGAAAATCCTTGCCAGTGCAGAATTCTTCAAACATTAGTTTACTGCCATCAGGTTTATTTCTAAGAAACCAAATTCTGTGCCATACCCCCTTCCAGTCTAGTTTAAACTCTTTCAATGAGCTCTGCTAGCTCCTGTGCTGGCATGTTTTCCCTGCTTTTAGACAGGTATATCCTATCTGTTGCCATCAGGCCTGGAATCCTGTAAATCAACCTGTGATTAAAGAACCCAAAGTCCTGCTGAAAATACCAAGCTTTGAGCCAGACATTGATCTGTTGGCTCTTCCTGTTTATTTCCTCATTACTCCTCACAACCTGGGGCATAGAGGAGAATATCACTTGTGCTCCCGACTCTTAAATTCAGTTATCCAGTGCCCTGAAGTCTCTCTTCACTGTCCTTGGACTTCTTGTTCCATAGAAGTCGAATAGAACTAAAAATAAAATAGATTTTAGTATTTCTCATGGAACATCTGCAGAAAATCATGAGAGGAAAAGCTGAGCACAGTTTATGTGTAGCAGTCATAAAGGTAGATAAGGATGTTCAAGACAGAACTACCAATAGATACTTTTAGGAGCAAATCCAATTTACTGTCTTCAAGAAAATAATCCTGTTGATAGAGGCTGTAATTCAACATATGGCAAGCAATGTGTTTTTCTTAGAAACTGCTTATTGCATACCTGATACATATGCAGGAGAAAGAGGCCTGATGTCATCTACTTTTGGGTATCATGGCTGTTCATTATCCGATCAGAAATGTGCACACATTTCACAGGCCAAACTTCATTTGAAACAAATCACTTTAGGATCATAAACTCTCCTGGGGCAAGGCATATTTACACCAGCCAAGGATATTGCAGGATATCTGCAGTATTCAGAACCATTGCAAGATGCTCAGTCTCCCAAGTATCAAATTGATATTTTGAGATACAAGCAATACCTAACAAATGACAGAAACTAAATGGGGACTAGAAGGCCTTGTTTCTTGTTATGTTGCTACAGTCAGCCAATGTGCACTCACATGAAGGTGAATGAGGCCCTCAAAACGTGCTACAGCGCAGAGCATGAGTTTATAAGTGCATTTACTAGGCAGACTTGGTTTTGGGGGGCGAACTGAAAAACACAAGTTGAAAAAAAGCAGCAGATATGTGGATCTGAGTCATGCACATTTCCTGCTGCCTTTCATTAAACTTTATTCATTAAAATATGTTCAGGCTCTCAAGACTCACAATTCACATGATTGTGCTATTCACGTGGTTGTGTTATCATGTAGAAAGCAAGCTAACGAAACACTATTCGAAAAAGAGTGTTAAGCAGCACATTATCTTAAGGGCTAATTACTTGGTGAGGTAAGGGCTGGAAGAGAAAATAAACAGCAGTGATGAAACTAACAGATGATACTAGCCAAGAACTTCAGCACCCTTGGGTGAGTGGAAAAAACCATTTCTTGGAGACTTCAGAAGAAATGCAGAATGTACTGACATAGATGCACTTCAGAGAAATGGAAAAAATGCCTAAGATGGAAAGTAAGAGTGCTAAATCAGCTTAGGAATGTCTTATCGTTATCTATTTATTAGCTGGCCTCCAACAACATAATGTTTGTTTTAATGAACCAGTGCTTTCATCCAGTCACTCATGGTTTTGAAGACATGTACTGTTACACGGCAACGCACTTGTGGGTAGACAGATATGTGAGTTGCTCATCTGCCCAGAGCCATGTTGTAGCTATTTATCCTAATCATGCAATCACAGAAGCACAAAATGGTAAGAGTTGGAAGGGACTTCCTAAGATCACCTAGTCCGATACCCTGCTAAAGCAGTTTCACCTAAATAAGACTGCACAGGAACATGTTGTGGTAGTTAGGGAGATTCCTCCCTCCTCCCCCCCCACCAAGTTGAATTCACCAGACTCACTCCAATGGCTGGAAGTTAAGGAATGGAGCTATATATACAGCAAGGCAAAATTTATAAGCATATATACACAATATATACATATTAGGCTTGAGGTGAGGAGAAAGTTCTTCACTGAGAGGGTCATTGGACACTGGAATGGGCTGCCCGGGGAGGTGGTGGAGTCGCCATCCCTGGGGCAGTTCAAGGCAAGGTTGGACGTGGCACTTGGTGCCATGGTCTAGCCTTGAGCTCTGTGGTAAAGGGTTGGACTTGATGATCTGTGAGGTCTCTTCCAATCCTGATGATACTGTGATACTGTGATATATTTACAACTACATACAACTATATACAGGTTTAAAATAATATAGAAATTCAAACCCCCTCCTGAAAAGCAGAGCCACCCAGGAGGGCTACAAAGTAGCTCCCCTCATTTTTTTCCATCCCCCTCCCTTACAGCAGAAGGCTCATGTGCAGGGGTGAGGCTGCCAGATAAGGGGTTAGAAGCAGAGTGATTAGTTCAGGTTACACAGGTTCAGGCAGAGATAGTTAATGCAGCGGCAGCAGCCAGAGGCACTCACTGACTTTGTTTATGTTTCTTGTTTTTATACCTCTCAGCAGAACCTATGAGTGCTATAGACATCATGATTATTTTCTTTTCACATTCATATTTTTCTTTGCTCTCATTAAAATGTTCCAATTAGCCTTCAACCAGCACACATGTCCAGGCAGGCTTTTTTAAGTCTCCGGGGAAGGAGACTCCACAACTTCTCTGGGCAGCCTGTTCCAGTGCTCCATCACACTCAAAAAATTTTTTTTCCTTTAGTCCACTTGAAACCTCCTGTGGTTGTATCCACTGCCTCTTGTTCTATCACCAGCCACCGATGAAAAGAGTCCACCCCCATCCTCATGACTTCCACCTTTTAGATATTTATATGCATTTATAAGATTCTTTCTCAGTCTTCTTTTTCTCCAAGCTAAACAGCCCCAGGTCTTTCCTCATAAGACATGCTCCTGTACCTTAATAATTTTTGTGGCCTTCCATGGGACTCTCTCCTGTAGCTCTATCTCTCTTGAAATGGGGAGCCCAGAATCAGACACAGTACTCCAGGTGTAAGTTCTCCAGGGCAGAGCAGAATGGAAGGGGAACCTCCCTTGGCCTGTTAGCCACATTCTTAATGCACCACAGAAACCTGCTACTGTTATTTTACCTTCATCCCATGATCTGCAGGCAGAGACTGACCACTTCAGGGGACATTTCATCTCATCTTGAAATGCTTGTCCAAATGGGGTGATCAATGTTAAAAAGTCTAGTTGCAAGCCAGTAACTAGCAGTGTAACCCAGCGGTCAATACTGAGCCCAGTATTTAAGATCTTCATTAAGGACCTGGATGATGAGGCAGAATGTAGCAGAGTCATTCTGTCATTCACAGGGATCTGGACAGTCTGGAGAAATGGATTGGCATTGACTAGAAACTTGCATTAAGACAGCTGAATAACTCTTGAGCCTCCACTTACTGGTGAAGGTGGAAAATGAATGATAGAAGCTTTGGGAACCACATGCATGTTCAAAGCAGTACAGTGAAGGTTGCAAAAACTATAAAGGAAATACAGGGAGATAATGAAACATATTCCTTGCCACATTTTGATTTACAGTCCCTAATAAGAGGATTATTTTCATGAAGACAGGAGAAAGATCTTGATTTGGTGTCTGAGATGGACCGTTTGTTTCAAAAGACTACTTGAGTGAGGCACAGCCTGGTCAGGGCTCAAAAAGTCTTTATCCTGAAGGAGTTACAGCAACAACAAAGTCATAAGTCACTACAGAAGAAGCTGTCTGTTGACAACAGAGGTAGTAGCTGAAACATAAAGCAGAGAACAGTAATTAGTTGAGAAAGACTCAATATACTGTATATCTTCAAGCAGGGATGAGAAGCTATTAAACTGTCATGAATATTCATGCTGATCTTTAACTCTTGAGAATAATTTTGTGGGGATGAAGGACAGTGTGATGTAGGCCTTCAGGCTTATTCTCTTTTTAAATGAATGGGAAAATAAAGTTCAAGTAATGAATTACAGCTACAGGTCTATTTTAAAAAATGATAAGCTGGAAGAATGCCCCCTCTGACACTTGAATGAAGCCAAGTGGACACAGAGACCTTCTAAAGCTTGAGCTGTCCTTCATAATGCAACTTCCTCCTTTTTTTTTCCCTCATGGTCCTTCCGAGAACAAATCAGAACTTTCCTGAAAAAGGGACATAGGTCACTACCTACATCATAATCTTGAAGTACAGTAGTATCTTCCACAAATTCTTCACCCTAATGTTAAAATGAACTATGTTAAGTAACGGGAAAATAGTTGGCAGCATTTTGTTTTGGTTTCTGATCCTTGCAATACATTGAGTATGGATGACAGGGGAGGACAATTTCTAACATGCACATTTTTTCGGTGCAATCCAATTTAGGCTGGGGATGGCACAATTCAAATCTGGTGGTGGCACTACTTGCTCATTTCCCTTTTGTATTTTTTAGTCCATTAATGGTCATTTTCACATACTGCACTTTTGAAAAGCTTGTGGAAGTGCCTCCTAACATACACATCTTCCTACTTCATAGTGGTAGCTCATGAGAAACAAGAAACAGCATCTGGGATGTCCTTAGCAAAGTTCTAAAATCTTCCCTTAGCTATGCTCAGAGGTAGTCTTCAAATGATTTTTGCCTCATTAGCTACCTAAGTAATACTGCAAAAGTTCTGTGGTCATGATATTCTTGTATTGTCTGTCATACTTTAAATGATTATCATGCTCCATTGTGCTAGTTTGAAGCTAGCTAGGATGTTTTGGTGAGAAGAACTAGATTACAGGCTGTGGAAGGAAAACAAGGCTGATGTCTATCTCACTCATAGGTTTGCTGAGAGATACAAGAACAAGAATCCAAACATAGGTAGGTCACTTCTGGGGAGCTTGAAGCTGCATTTTCCTTCTCTCTCTATCCTCTCTGCCCTTTCTCTGATTAATCCACTTTGCTTCCTAACCCCCTGGCTGAACCTCCATTCTTCCTTGGGACTGGGGTTAGGTTGGGGGAGGGGGTGGTGGAGAAGGTGGAAGGGCAGTTGGAAGCCCCTCCTGGGGACTCAGGGTTCTGGGAGGGGAGTTGTGTTTCTGTACTACCTTTTACCTTGTATATTTCTGTATATAACTGTATATACTGTAAATATTTGCTTGTATATTGTGTTAGCTGTAAACATAAGATTCATTCCTATTTCCAGAGCCACCTAAGTCTAGTCTGGGTGATTTCCACAGTTGGGGGCGGGGGGTGAGGAACACCCAAACCATCACATCCATATATTGTAAACTGCTTACCAAGACAAGACACTGTGGCAGAAATTTATCATTATTATCTAGTGTATGCTGATAAGTGTCTCCACCTTTTTTGGTGGAGTTGTTCTGGAGCCTCATGTTACAATGCAAAAGGGCATTTTACCAGTAGGGAAAAAAAAAATGAAGAAGAAAAAGACCCCATTTCCCTCCCCCCCCCCCCCCATCTTCTATTTTCTCATCTATTTAATTACTTATTTTCCCACTCTCATTTTATATGGGATCTTAATGACACAGCTCTGAGTTTTGAAATTCTGGTGGAGAGGTTTCTATCACCCCAAGGGGAAAATGTCAATACCCTCATTAGGAGTTTATTGATTCATTTCCTTATATTCAGAATTATCCTACAAAAGCTTTCAGAGTGTTTTTCTTTGCAAAACCAAAACCACATAAATAAGTAATATTTCCTGAGGACATTTCCTAGTCAGGAGATAGAATGTTTCATGGCACACTCCTGGCAGTTAGGATAATGAAATGTGAGATTCTGTGCAATTTTTCATCTGTCCACAACGTCTGCAGGTTAATTTGACTGCGCTAGGGTTACAAAAATGGAAGACTCGATCTTACACTATTTTACACCTTGTGTTTAAGCAGCAGTCAAAAATGGGCTGGTATGTCAGACAGACTGCATGTTATAACAACACATCTTCAAACATCAAAGGTATGTATTGAAGTTTTGCAGGCATGGCTACAATATTAATAGGCTTCAGAACTTCTAGATTTCCAATTTGCCAGCTGCATTTGAATCTGTGCAAACGGAGTGTCATGCGTGTCACTGAGGCTAAGTACATTATGAATGCACCTGGAGACATACTGTGTCCAATTTAAACAGCTTTAGGTTTTCAATGACCATCAGAAACATCCACTTAGAGAAGAAATGGATTCACAAAATCTATTCTACAACTTGTTCCACAAATACTGGAATTTAAGCTGTAATTATGCCCCACCTCCTTTCTCCTTTTTATTCATTACTTGTTATGATTTGTCTTCATTTTATATGTCTGATCCATATTTTACCATCATCAAAGCCCTGGATACAGAAAGGAGGGCTACCCATCCATTTCTCTTTCACTGTCACATATCAAAAGAGGAAAGAAGTGAAAAGAAATAGGGAAAATTACAAGGGGACCCATTTATGCAGTTTGCCTAATGTTTTACTGATCAGCAATACTAAGGCAACCAAATACTATCCTTGGAGCTTGTTGCGGAGGGGGTTCTTGGTGCTTACACCTATTTGGCAGAGGTAAGAAATTAATTTGAGGTGGTATAAATTTTATATAAAAAATTAATTTATTAAAATTAATATTTATGAACTCTCTCCACCCCCAACCACTGTGTAATAACATTTAGTTCTTTTGTGCAAGGTTATGAAAACAATTAGGCTATAATATATATACAGGGATTTGGTCAATAACTGGCAAAACTATTTCAAACTATTCACAGAGAGAGGTTTCCCTTCTGGCTTAGTGCCGCTTGGGAACTTATGCTACTTGCCCAGCAGGGTGGGCTGAAACTCTGTCTGCTCTAAGGCAGAGAGGCAACTTGTATTACAGAGGAATTAAAGCTTACTTAGAAGTCTTGCTATTAATTATTAATCACCCTCCGGGGTTGTGTCACAGCCTGTGCCCAGTGTCCAGACTTCCAGGGGCTCTGCTCTGTGGGGCTGGAATCTTCCCGGCTTGAGGGGAAAATGATAAATCTTTCCAGTCCCTGGGGTAAACAGGTTTCTTTCTCTAACCTTTGTTCTCCTGATGTGGGATGGTCTCTGCCTCGATACTGCTGTCTTCTGGAAGCTGTGTCCAGGGATTATCAGCTGGCAGGATTCCAGGAGAAGCATGTCCATGCTGGCTCTGGCACAGTCCTTTCACACGGGTCCAGGCCGTGTGTGTGAGTTGACAGACAGTCCAGATGTCTGCTTCCTGGTTCTCTCACCAGGCTTCTGGGAGACTGAGCTCCGTAGATAAATGATATAGCTTGCAAATATGCACAGCTGGCTTTAGGAGGTTCTATCAGCTCCTTATATATACAAATGGGTGCAGGCTTGAATGAGCTTCTGCATCTAAAGCACGCAGCCAGGTTAGCTGCGAATGGAATCAAAGCATGAGGTCCGTGCCTCAGTGAGCATCGGAACTGTGCAAGGGCATCCGAGCGTGTGTGTGTGAGTGGCTGAGCGCTTCAGGTGAGGGTCAGACTCTGTGTCTGATCCTTGTAGGTGGGTCAGAGAGCTGAGCTACACTGAGCTGAACAGATCTGAACTGAGCTGAGTCTGAACACGTGGCTCTCCTGTGCACCCCTCTTTATGGACTGTGGGCCGAGATCAATGCGCCCCTTTGGCCACCAGAATGACCAATCAGGTTGGCAGTCAGCCAAACCTTACCATAATAGGCAGGAGGCCCTTGCCTGGACTCTCCCAAATATGGGGATCACATGGGCAGATCCTAGGGATACACGAGTTGGGTGTGTGTGTGTTACACAACCTGTTTACAACCAGGGGTCCTGGCAGAAAAACATGTCCAGGCATGCAGGCATAAATAAGCCTCTGTTTGGGCCTACAGGCCCTGCACGACAGAGCTATGGGACTTGTCTTGGTTGCTCTGATATAGACACAAAGTTTCAAATACTATAGTAGAGCCAGGATACCTAGAGAGTGTACAAGTACACCTGGCATTAGATTTCAGGAAAAAGAAGTCTTCATGATCAGCAGGTGGAGGCCAGCTGAGCTCCCTGAGGATGTCCGAAATAGTTTCTCAACATCCATGTCTAGAATCAAAACATGCCTCCTTTTACCTACTGCACAAGAGGTGGGATTTGGCTACCTAATGTACCTGGCTTTATCGTTTTGTCTGCCCTAAAGCAGCCTTCTAGCCTCTAGTTCCCAGAGAGGAACACAGGTGTCCCCTAGAACCTTTGTCAAGCCTGCAGGCCTCAGGGAGATGTGTCAGTTTCCACAAGGTGTCTGAAAAGTCGTTGGAAACTTTTATTTAGGCAATATGACACTGCCCTAGGGAGACCGATGAGACCAGTTTCTTACCACTGGCACCTCTGATGGGTGCCAAAAACTAGGAGGTATGAATCCCACGAATTCAGTTCCGTTGCCTAGAGGTAGCTTTATGTCACTATCATACATCCAGTTCTTTGAGATGCCTCCAGGTATTCCCACTTGCTTCTAGTGACTGTTTGAGACGATCATCAGTTTCTCATGGGTCCTGTGTTGCGGTGGATGTTTTCTAGACACCTTAGGGCATCTCAAATGGCAATGGTTACTCCAGTGTATATCACTGAATCTAACCAGCTTGTCCAGTGAGTCTGAGAGAAACCACAGTGTTCTTAATACCTCAAAGGATGTCTTACAAATGCGAAACAAGTACTGTGCTTAAAATGGTAGAATGGTCTTAGTTACACCCAAAAGGCTTAGAATTAAGAAGGGCAAAGGTGAGTGACATCTAAAATATGTTTGGGAAAGGTGGACATTTGACTTTCTTGTTCTGAATTAGAGCTACAAAATAATACAGAACATTAAAAATACACGCATAATAGAATGATCACTAAGTTCCTTTAAACACTTTTGGTCTACTGAACGTTATACAGTTTTGGGGTTTGGTTTTGGGGTGGTTTCCTTGTGTGCAGTTCAGAATGCAGCTGCTTCAGTGTCACTGTTCCTCCTGGGATATGTAGCTGCAATACTTTTTATTTCTATCATGTTAAATGCTGTGCACCTACCCCCTGACAGGTTTTATCATCTATTTGCATAGCATCTCTGAAAAGTTATGCTTGAAAATGGTAACTTGGCCATACATATTTTGTCCTTATTAAATCTTTAAGTTAACATGTAGAGTGATACTTAGGAAAAATTAGGAAGTTCACAAAAACCTTAGGAGGCATGAAATAATGGGGTCCATAGAGGAGAATAAGAACCTGGTTTTGTTGTAAAGTCACCTTCAACAGTGCACAGTTAAATGTATATTTATCTACTGAAAATAAAAAGGAAAGAAAAATGGCTAGTTAAATACTTCACCAAAGAGTATTCAAGTAATTCAGTCACAGATTATAGTGTTCATTTGTACTGAAAAAGAAAACCACCATTTGACTATACCCTCATTTTTCTTAGATTCATGTAATGAAAGACATTTGCCTTTCACACCAGGATAATCATTTGGCATCATTGGATTTGCTAATCTTCTGGACTGCTAGTTGGCTGCCATGCTAATGACGTGTGCAATGTTTAAACTTAGAAGAAACTTCGAATAGTAGAATCATAGAATTATAGAATCAACCAGGTTGGAAGAGACCTCCAAGATTATCCATTCCAACATATCCCCCAGCCCTAGCCAGTCAACTAGACCATGGCACTGAGTGCCTCATCCAGTCTTTTCTTGAACACCTCCAGGGACAGTGCCTCCACCACCTCCCTGGGCAGCCCATTCCAATGCCGATCACTCTTTCTGTGAAGAACTTCCTCCTAACATCCACCCTATACTTTCCCTGACACAACTTGAGACTGTGTCCCCTTGTTCTGTTGCTGGTTGCCTGGGAGAAGAGGCCAACCCCCACCTGGCTACCACCTCCCTTCAGGTAGTTTTAGACAGCAATGAGGTCACCCCTGAGCCTCCTCTTCTCCAGGCTAAAAAAGCACAGCTCCCTCAGTCTCTCCTCATAGGGTTTATGTTTGGTAGAGTTTCAAAAGTGCATGGATCATGGCCTGATGTCAGTCATGTGGAGCTTAGTAGAAGTGGATGAGTGAAAATGAAAAGGAGAATTGTCCACTTAAAGCATTGCTTCTCATATTGAGAAGCTCATATTGAGCCTCAATTTCCTTTCTGAAAAGTAGTTACAAATCTCTATTCCTTTCTTCCCAATGGCTAGAATATCTCTCCTTGAGTTAGAGCAAGGAAGCCATCACTCTAACTCAGATGAGAACAGCTGTTTTAGGATTTTTCTCAAGTGAATGTGCTAATTTTCTGCCCTAAACGAGGACAGAGAGCCTGTGTTTAGAAAACACAATTCCACAACAATTGGACTGCAGTAGCTGGCCTGCATTCTCAAAGACCTCAGACACTAAATCCCCACTGTAACCCAGCCCACTGACTTTGGTGTGACCAAGATGGTAAAGTCTCACTGCACATAATAAATATTGCTTCTGAATGCTCTTGTGGTAGGCCCGATAGGCCCAAAATAGGCTTGTACACATCCTGCCTTGCCTAGGCATGTTTTTCTGCTCCACCAGAGAAGCAAGCTTGGAAATGGACACAAAAGGACCTGGAGCCACAGAGTCTGGCCTGCTCAGGGTCCTGTGGCGTAAGGTACACACCCTTAGCTTGTGCCTGCCTAGTGCAAGGTCTGTGCTTTCCCCAAATTAGAGAAAAGTGAGCCTGTGGCTGTGCCTAATAGGGTAAGGTTTGGCTAACTGCCATCCTGATTGGATGTTCTGTGTCCAAAGGGCAATTAATCTTGGTCCACATTGATAAAAGGAGATATGCAGGTAAACAATGTGCTTTTGCTTCCCTGCTCTTTGCTGTGCTCTCTCCTCTGTGCCCAGCCCTGCTGCTATTGCACACTGCCTTATTGCTTGCCTGCTAAACTCCACTGCTGCGAGTTACCAGGAGCAGACCCTGGATGTCTGCATGTGATCAGCCTGTGTGGCCAGCGTGACATCGTGCTGAGACTGCAGGACATCCTGCCTGCTGCACCTGAAGGTCCTGCTCAGAATTCCTGGACATACATACAGATCATCCAGAAGAAGCCAGTAGAACAAGGTCAGAGATTGTCTGTGTCCTTTCCCCAGAAGCCAGGAAGATTCAAGCCTCAACATCCAATAAGACAGAGGCCCCTGACAACGTTTGGGCACTGTCTGGACTGTGGCTATCTCCCACGAGGGTAATAATAATAATAATCTGTGAGTAAATGCTTAAATGCCTCTTTGTAATTCTCTCCTGTCTTCTGCCATAGAGCAGAAAGGGCTTGGGCCCATCTACTGGGCAAGCAGCATATTGACTGCAAGCGGCGTTTGACCATGGGAATAGTCTCTTCCAGTTCAATTAATGTTTATCTATTTTGCTGGTTATATTAGATGTAGATACTGTCCATAGAATGTTTCCATGACCATGTAAGAACCAAAATATTATTAAAATCAGTGGTCAGGAGTGGCGAGAGTTCTGAATAGCAAAATTAATAAGCAATGTTAATTTTGGAAAATATCATCTCACATTGATTAATTTTCCCCTCCCCAACAAATGCAAGTAAATATTTCTGCCCATTTGAACTTCAAGTCATGTTCTTTCACTAGTGAAAACAGCAATACAACAAAGGTCTGTGTTACTATGACAAGTGAAGAAAAAAAAATGATGAAGATTTGTAACAACCTAAAAGAAATTTCATACATCAGTGAAGACAAATAAAACTGGGGGGGAAAAAAAAGAGAAAGAGAGAGAGATCTGGGTTATATTTCTTTTTAATAATGTCAGTTCAAAATGTTCCAGTCAGTAGTCTGAACACCGTGGATGAGGACAGATTTACCACTTCACTTCACTGAATAACAATTTCAAAGCTTAGCAAAATCTTTGTGTGAGGAGATGGTGAAGCTTAAACTTCCTGTCAACAAAGCATCCCAGACAAATAATGCATTTTGGTAAAATAGCTGCATGATCCCTGAACTGGAATATCTAAGTGAGATGAAAGGTTTTACAGGATGGATCAAAGGAATTTGCAAAGAATCAGTGATACTAAATAGCCTCATGTTCAGTTTTGCTGTCACTTAAAAGAGTGAAGGCAATGCTGTGTGATACGGACAGCCTTGTAAACTATGTGTGATGGCCAGAGTGGTAAACACAATTAGAAGTGATGTAGGCAGACTTCTGACTTGGAAAAAAGAAAGACAAGAGAATGCAATCAAGACTGTAAACTCACTCACTTTGCTTAGAAATGAATTAAAGTACTACTCAGAGTGTGATATTAGATTGATTTAATTCATGGTGAGGTTTTGTAGTTATTTTATTCAACACTACTGAAGCTACTACTGCTGCTGAAAGGCAGATCTTTCTTTCCATCTCCCCAGTACTCAATCACACCTGCATTATACCATGTTGTCAGATGTCAATCAGTCCCGCTCAGCTTCTTAATCCTGCTCACAGCCTGTCCCATAAACCCCCCTCTGTCTCATGGGTCTACCACTGGATCTGATACACTGAGCAGTTTTGTGATTGCTGGTATGGATTAAAGCGGGAACATGGGACTATGCAACCTCCTGAGTGGGAATATGGTCTCAAATTGTGAAACTGCACTTTATTTCAGAACTAATTTATCATCAACAATTACATGATGCATCAGCATGGAGACTTTCCACATTTGGATTCTTAACATGCTGGATGTGATTGCTTTTCTTTCACACCAGTTGATAACTCATTCACTAGATGAGTTATTGAGTACTATTTCTGTTTTCAGACCAAATGAAAAACTTATAAAGAGGGAGGTAACCAATATACAATATTGACAAAACCATTTTACAATAGATTTCTGCAACTTTTAGGTTTTAGAAATAGTTTCATTCAAAAAAAAAAAAAAGGTGAATGTTTAAGTATTTATGTATAAATAGTATTATGACAGATCACAATGAATGTCATTTTTTATTAATATTATTTGTGTTCATTTATTTCTCCATTCTTCTTCTTTTGCTCACACTGCCCTCACTGTTTATGTTCCACAAACGTGCTCTGCAGAAGTATGAAATGACTACTGTAAGTAGTTAGTGGCAATACAGGAACAATATTTTACATCAGCTGCAGGCTACAAGAACAAAGAAAAATAAGCATAGTGCTGCATTATGGCTAAGATCCCAATATATGACTGTCTCAGAGCCCAGGACTATTACTGGAACTATATGACATAATGAACCTTTGTCTTTTTTTCCAGTGCCTCAGTAAGGACTTGCAATGAAACAGGTTCAGAAAGTTAAAACGAACAAATGGTTTAATTTATTAGAATGACAAGAACAACAGATTTGGGATTGCCAATGATAAATTCACTAACTGCAAGACTGATCTCAGGCTAATAAATCCTGAGCAACATCTGACGCAGTCAGACATGCAAACCTTTGCAATATCTCTAATGTAAAATAGAAATGCAGCAAAAGTTATACCATATCTTGAAGATGCAGTTCTCACCAAGAAAGGTGTCTCTGTCTTGGGTGGAGGAGAAGGACCACAGTCTGTCAACTATCCCATCAACAGCAGATGCTGTTTGCTGCTGCACCTCTTGCTGCTGCACCACTTGCTGCTGGTGCTGGTGCAGATGGCAGGGCCCCAAGAGGTGTTCTACTTCTGGGTTTTACAGCTTAGCCCAGGTAGTCTCTTCCTTCTAGGTGATACTTGGTGTGATTTGGAAGAAGACTTGAGCAATATAGTCATATATGTTTAGCATGTACTCAGCTTGGCTCATTAGCATACCAAAGAGTGCCAACTTTAATATTAAAATTGCAGTTAATTAGGCAAAGATCTTCACTTGGGCACTCTGACATTAAAATCTGTTTCGAAGTTGGGTTTATGGCATTTTAGCCTTACTTTATCAGATTTAGTCAAAACAGGGCCATCCTAGCTTCACAAGACTCCCTCCTTCAACCATTTGGCAGGGCAGCTTTGTGGATCTTCATTTAACATAAACACCTCTTGGTTGTAAATGACCTTGGTCCCAAAGAGCACTAAATAAACTTGTCTTCCTGTCCCATGGCAAGCTAGGCAGATATCCCATGTGTGGGATCACAGTTCTAAAACAAAACTAAATTTAAAAACCAGTGTGCTATGGACATTCCTGTAAATTTTAAGGATATTTCATCTAACCTGTTGTCCAAATCTGCCAATTTAGAAGGTCAAAAGTGCAATACTTAGTGCTGTGTATCACAGGGATTTACATTAAAATACTAAAGTAGGAAATGGATACCTATGACAGCAAAAATTGTAGTAGATAACAGGAGATTATTGTTGACACTTGGAGTCATTCTTTCAAAGCTGGATGCACAAGGTCACATTGTAGAACTTTTGTAGTATCTGTTGAATGTTTCAAACTGTCAATGACATTCAAAGAGCCATTTGTGCTATATATAAAAAAAAAAGAAGTAAGTATTTTGAGGTACCTGGTATGGAATGCTATGCCCTTCTTAAATGTAAATACACTGTCAGATAGTGCAATAAAGTATTCCACTGTACCAATGAGAAGCAGAGCCTACCTCTTTGAACAACAAAGAAGGTTTTAAAATATCTCCCAATGGCATGAGATGGAATAAATTTTGATTAATATTTTAATTCTGTTTTTCATCTGTTTTGAATTCATAGGAATATGAATTTCAGAGTGTGTGAAGTCAGCAGAGCTATTCCAGTGTGAAACTGGCTTGAATTTTGTCATTAACCTATTTAGACCATTATTTCTTAATTTAATCTACTTGCTTTCAGTGATTTTTCTTTGCTTCACAGTAAAGCTTTTAAGGTGACTGCTTCTATGTGGTTTCTTTAATACAATAAAAGTAATAGACCTTCAGATATTCAAGGACATATTTCTTGCCCCATCAACACCTTCCTGCATTCATGTGTATATACGCATGTGCAAGAGAGATAAAGTTGTGAAATGGAAATGAGAGATGAAGATGATTCGCTTTAAACTTTCATAGACCTGATTATTCCCAGCAGTCATACCTATACCTGGGAGACCTGGTGAGATTAAGTGGGAAGGTTCATCTCAAAGGTTATCATCCTAAAAATAACATTTGGAAGGCTGAACAGTTGTAACAACACAGAAAACCATCACTACTGGTGCCTCAGAGCAGCAACAGTAGTCATTTTGAAAGCTAAAGATAGCTGCACTGACTGTGGCAGCAGGCTGCTTCACATCCCAGGCTTGGAAGGAGAGCAGCCTCAGAGGCGGCCAAAGGCAGTGGGGCTACTAACAGTGCTAAAATAGCATACAAAAACATTTTTTATTTAAGTTCTTACTTAAAAGACAGAGTCTTAAAAGAGTTGCTTTAACATGAAAATAGCAGAAAGAGGTCATTGTACACCTGGAAAAGGGAAGCAGGTTTTCTTTTTTCAGATGAGAATGAAATACGCACAATTGCATTAGGCACTGTCAGAGAAATAGTCCTCAAGATAGCCCCGGGCACTGGCAGCACAGACAAATAGCAATGGGTGAGGTGTATGAGTGTATGTACTTTAAGGAAGTCATACCTACTAATGGTGAACCCCAGAGAGGCTAATGAGACCAGGTGAAGAGCAAGAAAGGGAGAAAAATAAACACAGGCATCTTTTCTATTGACGTGTGAGAGCAAAGGAGAAAAGCAATGCTGAAGGCATAGAATGCATTACGCAAGTGCTCACAGCTGCCCAGCTCCTCAGTATAGTTAGCACCAGTGTAACTAGCAATGCCAAATGTATGATAAGTGGGTGAGGGACAAGGGGTAGTCTTAGCTATAGAAATATCTAGATTATTAAAGATCTTTTCTACAGAATCAAAATGGGTAACCAGAGAAGGACCCCCGTGCATGCCATAAGATGCAAACCTATTTCCTTGGACTCTCAACCAGGAGCTCCATGGCACCATTGCCTGCTGGATGGCAGCACTGATTTGAGTGATGCTTGGGGAGCTGCTCAGGGACGGAGGTGGGAGTGATAGGAGGGCAGTGAGGGAGTATTTCCTGATACGCAGCTGCACATGACTCATGGATGACATGTTTATGAAGGTCAGTCATATGATGTCAAGGAGGGCTTGGACTCATGTGATAAAGTCTCATTCTGAAACCTATTTTCCAAAAAGCCTTTAAGGCAGTCCCTGGTCACTTCCTCTCCCTGAGGGTGTTCACAGAGCTGCATAGCCCAGTGGACAACTCTCCACCTCTTCTCCATTCCTCTTCCAACTCAGGCTCATAAATCTTCACCTGTGGTAGGAGAAGGGTCACTGAAAACACCATGCCTTTATGTCTGGAGCAGTCTTGAAACTCTTCTCATCCTACCTCCTAACATGATTGATTTTCCTGTGTCCTTATGCACCTAAAACCACTCCGATAGTACAAGGTATCAGTGCTATATTCCACAAGGGCTTCAAGGTTTAACTGGCACTACAGCAAGTGATGCTTTTGACAGACAGAACTATGCTTTGGTATCAATAAAAACAGAATCTCACCAAGGTAAACAGGAATCTGCTAGCAGGCATTCACCTTATCTGCAACTGGCGATATAGCTCAAGAGCAATACCTTCTATGTTATCATTTTCCCCCACATGCACAGTAAAAATGCATTATGACAAACACTTATTTTTTTTCCCAAAACACTCCTTTAGACTAAGGATTTGCTTTCCTACAGCTCTAACCATACGAAACAGCACCAACCAATGTATGTAAATGGGACAATTTGGGTAAAAAATGGCCCTAACTGCATTTCTGCCATTGTTCAATTTCTCCACTGTTACCAGCTTCCTGTTCTAAAGTATTTCTGTTCCATTGTCTTTCTCAGCAGTCCCCCAAGCTTCCAGGATGCCAAAATAATCTACTAGATGACAACTAACCATTTCAAAGGCATATGAAAAAAAAGAAAATTATTTCCATCTCCCTGAACCAATTGCTTTTATAGCTCTGACTTCTGTGGTGATCGAAGTGGACTTGGTGCCTCAGAGCAAAGTAAACACATATGTTTGGGAAGACTTTTAAACTACTTGGCACCATATCACCTCATGCCACTCAGAGAGTATTTTTTTTTCAGCCTTATAGGCTTCTGATGTGTATGAAGCACTGGCTCTCAGATTCCACATGTCTCTTTGAGATACAGTTGGTGGTGTGGTGGTATGTGTGACCTCAGACATCTGGATAGCTGTTGGCTAGAACCTTTAGCAATTGCAGCAACATACTGAGACTCTTTCACATCAGATGGAGAGGAAAATATTCCCAGATATTGGCTTTCTCCCAAAACCAGTACTTCTCTTGGATAACACCCCATGCAAAGCTCTGTATGAACTGAAGAATGATGTGTTACTGGTGTATTTTGCACAGGCTGACTGTTGGCTTTGTTGTAACTGACGACAGCTCCAGCCTGGAGGAGGCATGACTGCATGTTGCTTTGTGCATATATCTATATCTATATATAAGCTATTTTGCCTACTGTTTCAATTTGATTTTGTATTTTCTCATTAAACAAGACAAATAAAAAGTCTCTCATTTCCATAGCACAAAGCATATGTCAGTTGCAGGTATTCCTTCAAGAAAAGTAGAAGTGTGTACGTAGAAGAAAAAGGGAAGATGATTTTCATGTGTGTGTAAGAGTAAGCCAGAATGGTATTTGAAGGTAAAAATCTACTTAATCCTTCTTCTATTGACAGTTGCTGGAGAAAGACGACACAAATTAGTGCTGAACAGTATCACTGGGATTGCTCTACAAAGCATCCTCATTAGAAATTTGCATCCAGATTCTGTGAGAAATGAGACAGGGCCATCATTTGTTAAGCAACTCTCTGAGATAAAATTCTCAGATACCAGCTGACTTTAATCACAGAGATTAATCCCAAATTAGGTGACTTGCTAATAAGCCCTCTATTACTGCTGAGCAGGTACAAAGGATCCCAATGAGATGGACTACGGGAGTTAAGTAAGTGTCAAGCAGAAACCAAGAACTTGAATGAAAGCTAACCACAAAACTTATCCTGTATTATCCACCACTACATCATGGTAGGAAAAGAGTAGGGTTTGCCCACAGTAGAGTTCAGCCGTGGCATAACAAATGTGATACCCACCTCTCTCCATTGAATAGCTGATGGAGGCCTAAGGCAGTAGGGCTGATGAGCATCTGTCAAGTCAGTACTCTTGATCCTAAACATCACTGAAAGTTTTGAATTTGCCTTGTGCACCCTGGTGAAGTCAGGAAGAATTTCCAGGCAGAAGACTGAAAGTCAGTGTCCTGTGCTACTAAGAATATCTCTGTAGGCCAGAGACTGATGACAAATTGTCATCCCTAGTAACACACCAGAAGCTTCAAAATTAATCTGTCAGGCCTTCAAACTTGTCAGGCTTTGACTAGGTTTGTCCTGAGCTTCCCACAACTTTGCTTTAACTTGTTTTAGTTGCTAACAGCAGTTTCCTGATGGCCAGGTAGCTATTGCTTAAATTCTTTTATTTTTGCTTAGCTTTTCATAATCCTCTGGGATAACTGTATTTTTACAGATAGCATTTAAGAAGATGGTATTTTGTGAAGTAAACATTTTTCATTCTAGCAAAATGGCTCAGGTATCATAGCAGAAGCCTTTATTGATGATATGAAGAGTACAGTGTTAAGTAGGAAGAAGTTCTCTACAGTGAGGGTGGTGAAACACTGAAACAGGTTGATGATGCTCCCTCCTTGAAGGAGTTCAAAGCCAGGTTGGATGAGACCTTGAGCAACCTGTTCTAGTGGGAGTTGTCCCTGCCTATGGTGGGGGGTTGGAACTGGATGATCTTTGAGGTCCCTTCCAACCTAAACCTAAACCTATGCTTCTATTCTGTGATTCTAAGTAGTAGAGACATGGAATGGTAAATGAAATAAACCACTCTCAACAGGCTACCAATGGTCATCTACCAGTAGTTTAAAAAATGTAGTTCTAAGAATTGGGATTGTAAAGCAATTTAATCTGTGTCATTATGGAAATCCACTTTATTATAGCATACCATTCTCTGTTTTTTGATGCAATGATTAGATCAAGATTAACAATAACACTCTGATTAGATAATTATGAAGAGCTGTGCTTAGGATTTGAACTCAGAGAGGTGCAAATACAGATAGGTCTAAAAAAACCCTCAAACCTCCACAAACCAACCAATTATAAGTAGGACTTCAAGGAACAAAATATTTGAAGTACAATGGGTTGGTGCAGCCTAACAATAGAAAAAGAGACTTTCTACAGCAAGACTTTCAAGATACAGCTCTGAAGAATGACTATCTTGTATCCCATATGGCTGGGAGAGCATGAAATGGCACAAAATAGTTTGGTGATGGAGAGCAATGAAAACTAAATTAACAAAATCCAAGAACTTTGGAACATGAATGTAATAAAATTACTTTGGTTGTGCCATTAGTTTCCTGCTTAGGGGCTATATGGTGATGCATGCAGACAGTTATATCAGCATTTAGGAACAATCTACTTACATCACAGCTAAGAACCCCTAATCAACAGACTCACTAGCTCTAAGATGCTCTCAGAGGTGAGATTAGAAAGGTATTTTTTCCTATGTCAGTTGAGTGCTTCAACTCCAGACTATGGGCTATTATTGAACACCTCTCTTTTACTTTTCCATTATTCCTTTCTTGTTTGTGGATTTGTTATTTTCTTTCTCCACCTAAAACACTCCTTTCTTTTTTTTTTTTTCCCTCAGCATCAGAAAGAAAAAAAAATCAGGTTTCAAGACTTGAGAAAACTTTCTGTTTTCCTTCCTTATTGAAACCCAGTGCCAACTTCAATTATCTGCCACAGGTTGACTAATTCACAGTGAGAAACAGAACTATAAAAATTGTGATATTATGATGGGACAGGTAGGGTATGATGAAAGAGTTTTAATCTCTTAGTCCAGGGACTCTATGTCAGAAATATGTTGGCTATGAGTCCATCATTAGCAGCTTTTCATCACAACAGCTTGCCCCAGGATATAAAACCCTCCGTCCAGAAGGGAGGCTGCTGCCGTTTGCGCTGATGACATGACATAATTTGTTGGCACGTATGAAAGACCTGTTTCTAAGATAGAGAACTTCTCTGAGCAGCCAACTATAATTTTGACCAGGGCCTACAGTCTTTTTCTTCTCTTTTTCAAACGTTTTGGTGACAGTACTCAAGACATTCTGCTGTTGATATATATACATGCTAGCATAATTTTGCTGTTATCAGAAGAGATAACACCAATGGCAATGTCAAATCTATTTTGTCCTGTAGTTTAGCCTAGGTTTCTTTGCTGGCAGTATCACTTAGCAGGAAGAATACCTGGGGGAATGACAACAGTCACGTCTAGCAAGGATAAGTGGCTTTGAAAATGTCTTCGGCTAATGTACTTTCATAGAGATTATTCTGTACTGCAAACAATTTGCTTGTAAGCACACTGTGATGATCACTCTTGCTACGAACAATAGCTCTGCTGCATGCCCTTCTTTGGCAGTGTTGGAAGGATATATGAGTTTGTGGATAATTACAACACCCCACTGGGTATCCATTGCTGACAATTCCAGTTACACCCACATGTTCTATGCACTGTCTGTAATGTAACTCATAGCAGGACAAATCTTGTTGCCTTTTTATAGATCTCTTACTTTGTGTGACAGCAGATGTCCAAGGTTTGAAATAAGTGCACTTGAAAATAGAAAATGAAAGCAGCTTGCATGACTTCATAAGAGGTTACAAGATGAAATATCTTTATTTCTTTTCATGTCAATGTATATATAGTAAGTGCATTAAGTACATTCCACAAAGGGCTAATTCTTAGCATATTGCTGTCCAGTAGGAACATTAAATTGCCAGTAACAAATCCTTGCATGCACAGAACTAAAGCATATAGAAACAATTATGATTAATCAGAGAGTTACTGCCACAACAAGCCTGAAAAAAGTTGTCTTGAAGACAAATAAATAAAGAGGGAAAAATAAGGGAAAAGTTTTGAAAATCTGTAAAGCCATGTGGTGATACAAAAATTCATCTGAATGCTAAAGTGGAGATTCCCCATGCACAGAAGCCATCACCTGAGTTTGCCAGTGTAGTGGAATTTCAGTTTCAGCACCCACAGGCACACCTGAATGGGTGAACACACAGCCCAAGCACAATTTATAGAGGGATATACCAGCCAGGATATTCAGAACGATTGTTTGCATTGTCCTAAGTCCAGCCTACAAAACCATAATTTGTCTTTTCAACAGGAAGTATTAGCTAAGGCACAGCACTTCAGGATCAGATCAGAGCAGGGGTAAAATTAACTCAGATCTCTCTGCATTCTCATTTAGACATATACTTATAGTTCTGAAACACATTTTTGATGTGGTTGCCAAATTCCTATTGGTGACAATTTTGACAGTCACAGTCAAAATATAATTGTGTAATAATAAGTTTTCATATGGCAGCTGCTGACAAAGTCTTTGGTGACTACATGTAAACAATGTGAGACATTGTGAACTGATGCTTTAAGGGTGGCATTGCTTTCTGTGTTTTAAAATAATCTATAATGTCATATTAACAGTTCTGGAAGTCTACTGCAAAGCCAAGGACTATCTTTTCCTGTGTTCAGCTTCTGTTCTGTGAAAGATCAGGAAACCATGTAAATAAATTTAATGATGTTTGCCTTAGAATAGTTAAGACGATTGCACAGGAAAGGCTGAGGTTTCCACACCATGAAGCTCTCCACTGCCAAAGAGAAAGCTAAAATCAATGGAAATTAAGAAAAGCTTTAAGTGTATCTATAATTTTAAAATGTATTTATTTATTTAAGTAAGCAGTTAAAAACAATGGTAGCATAGCTGGTGACCAGAGTGAGTGCTTTACATGTCATAATTCTCATCCTCATTTGGGTTTGATTGGTTCAGTTGGATGGAAATAGTGTGTTAATGTGATCTTCCCTTTCCTTTTGCTTCCTCAGTTGCTGTGTATTCCTTCTTCTTTATTAGCTGCGTCTATAGGCATTTGTTTGCCTCATGTACCTTTAGAAGAGTAAGATGTCTTAGACATGTATCATCAATGACTATTTTAATCTCATCAGTCACCTGGCATTGAAGAGCTTTTTGGATGAAGAAACAGAAATCTGAGTCACTGTGCTCTTTTTTATTCACAGCAAGTCAATTTCTAAAGAAAATTTCCCAATAAACTTGTCAAAATATTGCTGCCTTCTCCTCTGTTTGTGTCAGCCTGAGATGGTACAGATTTGCATTGGCTCTGATGGGGCACAAGGGTACCATCTATTCCAGTGATGGAAAGGAGCAAATTGTTTCTCACTCGACCATCAAAATGAGGCACCTTAGTACTGTTCTACAAACTGGTCATGTTTGTAGACCTCTTATAAATAATGGGAGGACAAGGCAAATTGTCTACACCTGAAAAATTGCTGGTTTGCTTCCTCCAACCAACTATCTCAAAACCAAAAATCGGGTACAAGTAGGCAAATACCTCAGTGAAGGGACCAATCCCAAAAGCCAATATGCATCAGCCTGCATAAGATGTATCTTCCTCCATCCTGTACAGTCCTAGGGATCCCAGAAGGCTCTTCATTTTCACAAATACCCACATGTTTGCATCTGAGGGCAGGCAACAACCCTCCAAATTCTCAGTTTCTTATTGATGGGCTTCCATGTGGCACTTGTATGATTTCTGAATTTAGAACTGAGAAAAAATACATGCAGCAATAATTATATCCTAAATCCTGGCCAAGTTGCTCTGACACTTATGAGAATGTTGCATCCTGAGGTACTGTAGCATAACTCTTATCTGAAGAGTTACTACTATGCAACATCAGTGCCTAGCCTTCTTTAGGTCAAAGTAGTTCTGAATGATGTACAGACCCTGTCTATTCTCTTCACCAGTTGACTATAGAGTGGTGAACCATTCCCCAGAGAGGATGTGTTTAATAATATGGATGTGGCCCTATTGAAGTTGCAAGCAGCGACTCAGGGACATCTTTTGATGTCCTCCACTACTGTTATTGATTTAATGAATGAGGTTGAGAGTTACTCTTTACCTGAAGCAAACACTTCATATACCAAACAGGAGCACAAGTATACCTTACTGCTGGCATGAACAATATGCTAACATCACCTTTAAATCCAGCACTCAAGTAATTATCTTTCCTATATTACAGATTACTCCCTCAGTGAAACTGTTTTGGTTTTTGGCATGGCAAAATTCTATTTTATGAACATAATTTACTCATGTGGAAGGAGGAAAATATGCTAGAAAAACCACCAGAAAGGCAGGGAAACTAGTATCAAGCAACATGTGACAAACTTTCAGGGGTTTGGGGCAGCAGATATTAGATTTTTTTAACAAGCTGTGGTTGTCTACTTTTTCATAAAAATTCTGATCCCATTCACTGGTATTTTTTTGCATTTTCTCATCTAGACTCTGTGAGGTTACTTTTAATTGTGTAGTTTTCTAGCAGATTGCAAATATAAAACTTTCATTTTCTATTAAGAAGTTATCTTCAGCTGATCTTCTATGATAAAAAATGAAACTCCTATGTGAGCCAGCCACTAGGGAATCTGAGGGAAGCAATATGCAGGCTAACAGACTGTTTTAAACACATTCTCTCAGGACCTTTTTTCTCTTCCCCTTCAGCATTTTCAGGATGTCTGCCTCATTTTCCCTGCTTGTTACTCAAGTGTTCAGACTAATTGTGATTTACTTGAAAAGGTAGACTGGATGCATGAAAGAATAACTTTTCATACCAAGTGGAGATCTGAAATAATCTGGCAGTAACAGAAGTGTGTTAGTGACCAGCATTCAGAGCACACCTAGAGGAATATGTGGCTAGATCAAGACACGTTGCACAGGGTGAATAATAAGCAAGCTAACAACAATCATCTAGTTAATTACCCTTGAGTTAGCTGTGTTTCTTTGATCTTAATTTGCAACAACATGAGCAAAAATACTTTTCTTACCTTGTGGTTACAGCAGCACCATGTTTGCTTACCTCTATCATCCCCAAAGATACACTGCTAAGGCATGTGTGAGTTGGACTGCCTCTATGCAGTTTGTCTGTGACATAAACTAAGAGGGACAGTTTTCACAATTGGCACAAAACTGTACTGTATTTTGCCTGTTACAAAAAAAAAGTTTCCAGAGATCATTCTTCATTCTGAAACCCTCAGACCTCCTTTTGCAAACTTGCAAACCTAAATTGACTCAGGACATGAGTCAATTCTGTGCACTCATTTGATATCTGTAGGCTCTAATTTTCCTCCTAGCAGGAATGTTGATATCTTGGAGGTAGGCTGATGATATCCATACTAAAGGAGTGCAAGAAGAACAGCTATTTTGTGCCTGCAAAACATTAGCAGGTCCAGTGAAAAAGAAATGTGAGTTACAGCACCCTCAGGATATTGAAATAGCATTTGGGACTACATTGCATTGTATTCTGATGTCCTATGATCTAGCTCTTATCTGAAGGACAGGCATTTTGGACTCCACAGAGACAGAACATGGCAGTGTGTAATGACATAATGATAGACTGAAGTCCTGCAGGACTGTGTGATGATCATTAGTTTCACTTAGAACTTCAGGCTAAATTATCAACGGCAGCACAAATAACATAAAATCCCTTCAGCTCAATTATGTGGCTTAGTCTGGGAGATCAATGCCTCCAGCTCTTACTCCACTTTTTACTGTCTTATAATGTATGTAACTATAGAGGATTTCCATCAAGATAATTTTGGAAAGCACTGGAGGAGCTACATGTTGGGGTTTTCATATTAAATCCATTTAATCGATAAATATGAGACATCAAATTTCCTTTAAAAAAATTACTCTTAATGCACTGAAACAGTGAAAATTATAAGGAAAAATCCCCACAAACCCGCATTTTGTTCCAAGAGCAGAAAAAAAATGGTTCATAGCTATGAAAATTGCAGAAAATTACAATTTAGTAGAAATAATTATTTTTTGGGGGGGGGTGGGAGGGGGTATTCTTTCCTTTCCAAAATAATGGGCTGAACACAAATCTACTCTTCAAGTCGATATTAATCTGATAAAACTGCTTTTTTTGTGTGTGTGTTAGTATTAGTCTGGCATTTTAAATATAACTGGGACATCAAGACAGCTTTTTTAATAACCCACAACAACACAAGATCAGCAGCCATAATCTCTTATTAGCCTAATGGTGTTATGTGATAAAACCACCATATTGATATTCTGGAAATTGGGAATGCTTTTTCACAGGTTACATGTGACTGACTAAGTCAATTCATGGATTACTCAGCCCTGAAAAATAATACCAGATCAGCCTTACTTACCACCATTTTCTTACATGTATTCATAACTACATCTGCTTGTGTTAGAGGGGAAAAAAACATGCTTCTGGTGTTAATTCCTCAGAGGTAACACAGTTAAATTACTGTGAGCTGGGGTCTACTTGTGCTTAGGAAGTGCCAGTGAAAGTTATACTGGATTTCTAAGGGCCCATCAGTGATGCAAAAACAAAAGTAAAGCTTCCCCAACACTAGGTGAAGTCAATAAATCAGGCAGGATAACAAAGGTCCTAGCACTGTCTGAAAGGATTTGAGCTTTGCACAAAATGGAAAAAGTCATATTCACTGCAGGACTCCAGCCTGAGTTTGAAAAGGTGGCATTTAAGGAAAACAAAGCTGATACTCTCATCTGTCATTTGTGCTGGGAGTCATCAAGAAAATGTGGAACTACTGTTATGGGCTTAGAGTCCAGAGCAAGCCCGCATTGTAATCGTGAGTGGGCTGAGCTCTGTAGGGACTATGAAATGTTTTAATGGTCAAAGCAAAAACATGCAGTAGGCATTCAAAGTTCAAATAATACTGTTGCTGACCTCTATAGCTCCTACTGGAAAGATGTAATAAGCATTGCACAAATCCATGAGGTAGGAACAGGGCTGTGTCTGAGAGGAAAGTGGGCATATCTGGCAATGAAACATCTTGTCTAGATGATTGCCACACTATCCAATTCCCACACATCAGTCAAAGTTGGGATCTCTTGCTGAGGTGTAGGTTCTGGAGACCTTGATGGCACAGTGGACCCCCTTCACCATTACCAAGAGGAACATGCTTTGCCCTGAACAGATAAGTCACAAGAAAGCTGACAAGACAACCACAACAGATTTTACCATGAAAAAGGATAACCTAGCCAATCTTGTGTCAGGCTTCTTTCACACAGAAAGACAGCTCTTGCATTAATTCTTGGAAGTCATCAGGTAATTCAAGAAGATCAGGTTCCCTAGGTAAAGGTGGAAGCATGGCTCAGGTCGTGAACTCCAGAGCTACATTCCCAGAGACAGCCTTGCATATTCAGGTGTTCTATTATCTGAAAGGCATTGGCTGTGCGCCAGAACAGGCATCAGCAAATTAAGGTTCACACAATAGGCCATTCCAATGCAGATAATGGCTTCACACCATGACAAAGCCAGTTTTGAAGATTAGTCCTAAGCACTTGACGTAAACACACAAGAAGACTCAAATATATTCACTCACTTCACACGTATTCATACTGAAGAGTGTCAGCAATATGCAGTTTATCTCAACCCACAGAATTTTGTCCATAAGGCATGCACAGAAACACATCCCAACATAGTGACTAATCCTGCACCAGCAGCGCTGTTTTCTAGAAGATCAGACATTTAGAACTGAGCTGACAATTAGAAGTGAATATTTCAATGCCTTAAATCAGCCTTTTCCTAATTATTTATTTGAGGTATCAAGAAAGTTTCTTTCCATACGGTAAGTATCCAAAATAAATCCGTTTTTATCAGTGTACACATGTGTGGGATTATAGGTTTATTGAGAGGTGTCTATAACACAATATTCAATGCTTTTAAGTGACAACTCATGTTCTGTATCTTTCCTCACCGGCTGAGTGCAAATGTTGACATTTGGACTTGAAGAAGCCATTGCAGGGGTAAACATCCCAGGGAAAAGTGGAGTTTGAGGGATAGGTTGTGGTTAGAGAGAAGAGCTACTTTAAACACTTGCAAATGCATCTTTTTATCAAGCTACATAAAACATAATTTAGGTGGGATCTTAAAAAAATCCACAACCTCCTACACTCTTTATTGGTGTAAGTGCAGAATTTGAACTTAATTTTGGTTCACACTACTCATACAAATGAATCATCTATGGAAATGCTCTCAGCATGCTGGTAAAAATGATAAAAAACTTGTATTTTCTTCTTTGGAAGACTCCACTGATCTAACATTGGCCACAGTGATGAGACTTCTCAACTTCCCTCTGCCACACTTGAGGCCATCGGTATGTTATAGGCAACAGCAGGGGAGCACTTAATCTGGGGTATGACACAGAGTAAACACCTGCTATCCTTTTGTCACCAACTCACACCGCCAAGTCCTTCTACGCCAGGGTGCTCTTTGGCCACTCCTTGCCTACCCTGGTTTTCTGCTTGGGATTGCCGATTGCCCAAATCCAGGTGCAGGACCTTGCCCTTGGCCTTTCTGTGCTCCATGAGGTTGGCTTGGGCCTACTTCTGCAGCCTATCCATGTCCCTCTCAAATCACTGATCCAGCCACAAGTTTATTCTCTGATAAAGGAAATCTCTTCTTACTATTCATCAACCTGCCTTCATCCCTGCCAAGCCTCCAATACACACCCAAACATGTCCTGTCTCTAGACACTCTGAGCCTCATGGTTAGTGCAGAGAACAGAACAGATCAGCTCTGCTGTGTGTTGCTGAGCCTCTGTCCCACAGCTCTGACACAGGGCCTGAGGGCTCTATCCATGAGAGCAGCTCTCTGCAGGGCAGATCCCAACCCCATCCAGCAGACAGGGGCAGGGATGGGCACACCTACAATAGGGCTCAGGCAGCAACTGGAGTCCCCAGAGCAGGACTTTGCTGAATCCTGTCTTACTGCAGTTAACTGTTTTCAATATGTCTGTTAGCAAGGTACTATCCTACGTATTTTGGGCAACCTATTGATTGGTATAAATGTAGGAGTAAGAGTCTGGTAGCTAACATTATACTGCGCCATGGACCCTCTTCAGTAAAAATGCAGGTTGAACCTTCCCTCCTAATTTCCAGATCTATGTTTTAGCTGTGGTAGCAAGTATCTTCGTAATCTCAAATAGACACAACTATTAGAACAAGAAAAATGTATGTTGCTAAGCAGTAAGACCAAGTGGATTACAAAATATTGTGAGTTATGATGAAAGGGAACAGGCTAGGAGGGCTAAGAATATGTCAGTCAGCCATGCACTGTAAGTTAGGCAGGCATTGCTAAAACAGAGGTCTGTGTACTCTTAGCAGCCCTTGAAGGTCCCAGCTACAGGTTAACATGGCTTGGATCACACTGGCTCTGTAAGACCTCAGTGAAACACTGTAGTTCAACCACTCTTGTACTGACAGTTTCAAACTGTTTTACTAGGCTTGTTCTCTGACTTCTGGCTGATCCAAGTAGTCCTGCTCTCTGGAGATTATCCTATCAAAACTGCCAGCAGCAGCTGCTAACAGTGATCCAAAACAATCTTCTAAAGCAGAATTTAGTACTTACTTTCTGCAAGTTTAACTAAGCAGGGAATGCAGTTAATGTAGCATCCAGGTTTACCCACATCTCAGCTTATTTCCCAGCTTCTGTTACATTTTGTTTAGTTTTAGGTACTTAAGATGTTTTAACTGAGTTGGACAGGCTCTGCCACAGCCACAGCCTCGTTGACTCCCCATACTGGTTTCCTCCAAGTTTCTTTGCTTACTCTCGATTTCTCCTTTTAGGAAGATTTTTAAATAGATAGATATCCTCTGATCTCAGGCCATATAAGTGGAACAATAAACTTGTTAACCTTAGCCTGAACTGGGCAGGTAGGCACTTTTAGATTAATAGACTACCCGTTGTTCTCTGAAAAGCTCTTGGTATCTCCCTTAGCAATATCTTATCTCGATCACTGAGCAAGCAGGAAATGAAACATAGATTCATAAAGTTTAAGCCCAGAAGGGTCCATTAGAAGAGCTATTCTCATCTTATATATATGAAAGGCCCTTTAATTTCACCCATTTATCCTTGTAGTGAGTTCAATAACTTCTATTTGACTATGGCAAATACTCCTCCTAACAGATGCTCCAGTTTTAAATTCATGCACAAACCCAAAAAACAGCATCAAGCATATAAACCAAGGCAGCCACTGAAAAACAATAGAGATGTCTCTTCTCTGTTACAGTGGCTGATTGTGGTTTGAATCATGGAATTGCACTGATTGGAATAGATGTGTAAGATCAAGTCCAACCGCTGACCTAACACTGACATGGCCATTAAACCGTGACCCAAAGTGCTGTGTCTACAAGTGCTTTAACACCTCCAGGGAGGTGCTATATATACATGACATGGTTTAGGGTGTCTGCACAAGTCACTCTGAAATTCACCCATCTTCAGCATAAAAGTACCTGAAAATTAAGATATATGCAGCACATAGACCAGGACCATTACAGTCTTGTTAGGTGGGTTGCAAACCATAGTATATTGATATGAATAAAAAAGTAACATAATACTCTGAGAAAGATTGTGAAGGTCATCAGTTTGTAAGTCTGTGTGAAGGAGGGCCACCTTGACAACTCACTGTTTGTTAGCTCACTTCCCAGTTCAGTTTTTGCTCACACCAAGTCTCTTTGTCCAAGAGATATTTACTGTAGAGAAGTCTTACACAGAACATTGCTGATGCAGGACAGCTAGTCCCACATGATGACGGTGTGAGAGCTCAATTTGCTTCCAGTCTTGTTTTATTTAACTGTGTAGATATTTTCAGTGAGTCTAAATAGCACATAAGGAAGAGCTGAGTCCAGCAAGGAAGTCATTACTGTAAATGCAAAAATATATACTACAATGCTTTGCAGCAGAGCAGAGAACATTCAGAATCATCATTAAGCAAATCAACCAAACCTACTATCAAAACTGATCTTATTACCAAGCATAAAACAATTCAATACAGTCCTTGGACATTTGTACATTCTGCTGAGATAAAGAAGAGGTTTTGTTCCTGAATGCATGGTCATAGCAGCAGTCCTCCATGGTGTTTGTAAGTAGCCATTGAAAATGGGGAAACTCTGAATGCTAACAAAGTCCCTGTCCCTGGTGTGGTACCACCTCAATGAAATAACATGCCTTTTTTCTAAAGACATTGCAACATTTAAGGCTGATTTTAATCCAAGAGATTGATAAAGGTTCTATTTATATACCACTATTTGCTTGGTAAATATCGCACAATTATTATCCTTCAAAAGCTATGAACACAGTTCTGTCCAGCTCTGATAATTTCAGGACCATGTTACTTAGATTTATATTCTGATGGATATAATCTACAGTATGATCAACCATACATTTCATTCTCATCTCCAATGAGAATTATCAGGCCAAAAATGATCTTCCAGAGTCCCATAGAGAATTTTACACACGTAATGCAGTTATATGCCTTCTGTGTGTAATTCTGGTTTTGATACTTTTAATACTAGCTTTGTGTGTGAGAAATTCGCTTCTCTCTCTTGTAAGCAGGCAGCTTGGAAAAGATAGGAAAAGGAATTCACAAGTTTCACAGACTTCTGAGGGAGACATAGCAACGGTTGGCCAAGGTCATGAAATAAACTTTCTGAAAACAACATCTGTGTCAGTCCTGCAGAGGGAGACAAGGGGGTGTTGGCCATCACTAGTAAGGCAGATTTGGCCATCTCTACCAAGGCAAAGACACTTCCTCCTGCAGATTCTGGGCTAAATGCCAAGTCTTGGCTGTTGACAGTAACATGACAGACAGCCAAAGATCCAGTCCAGCTGTTTCTCAGGTCTCTGCTGTTTCTAACTCTAATCTTAGTTTGAATCTGCAGGCAGCAGCACACACCTCTGACCATTCAAATCCTTTGGAAGGGAGCTCCAAGACCTTTATGGTGCCAGCAAAAGTAAAAGCAAAATCTAAAACTTGGGTAAGGAGTGATTTGAAAGAGGATTTAGGAGAACACACATCTGGCACACAGAAAGAGAAGGAAGAGGAAATTAGTCTTCGAGATGTAGCTAAAGCATTGCAGTGCCAATATAGTGATGATGGGAAAAGTTATGTGAAAGTGGCAGTCAAGAATGATGGCTTTGAGGAGTATAAGAACGTTTCTGAGAGACTTTTTCTTCCAGACCAAGCACCAGCAGAGGGAGAGGAGAGGCATGATATCCGGAGTTCCAGTGAGTCCCTGAGAAAGGTCATGGACATTAGAAAGGAATATTAAAGGGAACAGGAAAATCAATCCTAAGCTGGTTAGGGAGATGCTGTGCTATAGGTGCAAATGTCCTACAGGTAGGAGACAAGTCTGCAAAGCAGATAGAGCCACTTACAAAAGAGAGTGGATTTGACAAATACATAGCAAGCCCTCTTGTCAGGGTTACCATGTGGACACGCTTCCTGTTGGCTGTGTTAATGAGATATTCTTCCCAAGATGACTTGCCATGGGCACCTAGGAAGTGGATCACAATTGAGCAGGAAATTAAGCTTCTGAAGGAGTTTGTTGTGAAGGAAGTACTTTATGGAGATCTTGGTACACAGGATCCTGATGACATTCCTGTTGTAACAGGTCTCTTGAAGAAGCTTATTAAACTTGTTTCTTCCTCTTATGCTAATATCTTGGCAAGTAGATTTCTAGCAATCAATAACAATGGAAGGCTTCCTACTGTTGGTGAATTCACCAACCAAATGATGCAAGCAGAGGACACTTTGTTGCACTCTACAGTAGTCTCTGCTATAAAAGCTATGGATACAGAGATAAATGATGGTATAAAACACAGCATGAAAGAACTGAAGGAAGAATTTATAACCTCCATATCCAAACTGGCAAAGAATAGCATTCCTTCACTTTCTGAACGGGAAAATGTTTCTGCCATCAGAAACAGTTGTTCGCCTCCTGGAAGGCTATCTCTATACTGCTTGCCCACTAGATGGATTCAAGGCTTATGGCAGAAAGGCAATGGAGAATTACAAAGAGGCTTTTAAGTGTTTACTCACAAAATTATTATTACCCGACTCGCAGGGCTAGCCAGTCCCAGACAGTACCCAATCACTTTCAGAGAACTCTGTCTTGTCAGCTGCTGAGACTTGATTCTTCCCAGGCTTCTGAGAAAAGAAGGCAGACAATTGTCTTGTTTCCTGGCTCCTCTGGACAATCTGTGTATCTCCAGGACTTCTAGTCTTAACAGGAGACTTTCAGGTGCAGGCAGGATGTCTTGGGGTTCTCACCTTAGAGTTCTCCCCACCTGGATAGTTTCTGCAGAAAAAGTCCCCTGGCACTCCAAAGGACAAGCTCCTGAGGGACAAGAGCATCCCTGCTTTGGACGGCTTCCCATCATAAGCATCCTTTGTGCAAGCTCAATAGGCCTAACGAACCTTGGATGTCCTTTGAACGAGAGTGAGCTGACAAGCATCTGGACTGCCCTTTCTCTTAGACAGCCTAACTCACCTGTGAATAAACTTTTGGCTCAGCCTGATTAATAGTGGGGAATGCTATGTTTAGTAGCTTAGCCTTTTCCATCTCCTTATTTCTAAGATAATAAAATTTATATATGGTATCCTTGTAAGATCTTCTCAATCAAACTTAATCTGATAATTAAAACTAAATTAATTTCTGTATATAGTTTTGGGGTGGTTTTCAGAAAAAAAAAATCTATTTTATATATATTCCTGACTCAGTCATGTTAATTCCCTGCCTCCACAACAGCACTTTGCTTACCACAGGACTTTGAGTAGGCCAGAATCCTTAGACTTAGTGGCTCCAGGTTCTTTTATCTTCTTTCCCACAGTTGCTTCTCTTGTGGAGCAGAAAAGCATGCCTGAGCAAGCCAGGACATGTATAAGCCTATTTTGGACCTATCAGGCCTACCACGACACTGTGACATTTGTGCTGCTATTAAACAGGCTAAATGAATCAAGTCATTATGGTATGGTGAGAGATGGTCAAAGTACAAGTATGGAGAAATGTGGCAGATTGACTACATCACTTTACCTCGATCTCATTCTGGCAAGCAATATGTGCTAATGATGATAGAGGCAAGCACTGGGTGGTTAGAGACCTATCCAGTTCCATGTGCTACTGAATGTAACACCATTCTCGGTTTGGAAAGACAAATCATGTGAAGACATGGAACTCCACAGGGAATTGAGTCAGATAGTGGAAATAATTTCAAGAACAACCTTCTAAAAAAATGGGCCAAAGAGAATGGTATTGAGTGAATCTACCACATACCCAACTACGCACCAGCTGCAGGGAAGATTGAACAATGGTTTGCTGAAAACCACCCTAAAAGCCATGGGGGGGGTGTGGAACTTTGAAAAACAGACACAAACTTTTAGCACAAGCAACCTGGTTGATAAATAGTAGGGGTTCTGTAAACAGAGCAGGACCTGCACAATCAAATTGGTACAAACAATAGATGGTAGTAAAGTTCCTGTTGTATGTGACAAGAATCTGTCAAGAAAAACTGTTTGAGTATTTTTCCATTGGGAGAAGGGAAACCTGTTTGAGAAGTGGTTTCTGCTGAAGATCCTGGTCATGCACATACATGCTGGGCAATGCAGGAGAATGATAAAATCCAGTGTATTCCACAGAGAAATCTAACTTTAGCTGAAAGAGTTTAAAGTTCAGAGTGTATAATGCAAACTGTTAGGACTTTCTGTTTTAGACAATGTGGCATCCAAAGGAAGAAATCTACGAGAGAATCTAAGGTATGTAAGCATGAACCCAATGTCACCTAAGAGTCCCTGTTCTCTTCTCATCTGTAAAGAGACAAACTGTTTTCTGTTTTCTAAGATTTTGAATCACCTACATCCAAGACAGTCAGCATGAAGTCTAAACTAAAACTATGAACTTGTACTATTCATCCTTGTAAATATTGTTTTAGATTAGACAGATAATTCTCAGCAAAACATTGGGTGGATTGTGTTGGTTTGAGACTAATTGGAATATTTTCATGACATAATCAGATCATTAGCTGTGAAAATAAAATAGTGATGTCTATATTACCCATTGGTTTTGCTTAGAGATACAAAACCAAGAAACCATAACAAAGTTTCTCAGTCTCTGTCTGCTGCTTGCTATGTTAACTGTCTCTGTTTGAATCTGTGTAATGCAATCTAATAACTCTCCTTCTAACCTCTTGTTGGATTCTTTTGCATCTCACCCTTGCACATAAGCCTTCTGAGATAGGGGAGGGGGTAGGAAGAAGGAGGGGAGTTAATTCAGAGCCCTCCTGGGCAGTTCTGCTGTTTGGGAGGGATTTCTGAATTTCTGCATTAATTTTAATTGGTATATAATTGTAAATATCTGCATATATTGTGTATATATGCTTGTAAATTTGTGCTACACTGTAAAATATGACTTCATCCTTAACTTCCAGCCAGCTGAGTTAGTCTGGTGAATCTCTTGGCAAGCGAGGTGGAGGGGAACTCTCAAACCACCACAGGCATATATAGCCATAAAAGTCCAAAAAATCAAATATGAGATTTTTAGCAGGCAGTTTCCATCGGTTTCTAACTTTGAAAATGCACCCAGACAAAATAATTCAGTGAAGTCTGATTTCTCACCTTCAACATATTCTGTATCTCTAGCTCTGGAAGCCAAGAAAGAATATGTTGCTACTCCCATTAAATCTCTGTAAGTCTTATTATTACCCAAATAAAATTACAAACCACTCAATACCATGAGAGGATGAAGTTAAGACAATGCAGGCATGTGTTCACCCGGGGAAAATATTGTACTGATGTGAATCAGGATTTCAGGGCAATGCTGGTCTAACAGAAGATTTGTTTCATCTGTTCCAGTGCAATTGTTGGGAGATGATTCTGCAACGCCTTTTAAATTAATTTGTGGGACAAAATCAGGGAACAGCATGCTTTAAAATGGGAAATAAATGAGGATACTTTGAAATTCAATGCATCTTCTGTGTGATTTCAGTTCATTCAGTTAAGTTCTCTTTTAAAAATAAAATTACAACATTTTGCTATAATGCACATGGTTTGATTTCAGAACTGTAGTTTAGTACAAGGACGTTGTACAACATTCACCTTGATAAAAGGAGCTTTCAGGGATGTGTCTAATTCCAAGCATCATTCAGTTAAGTTCTCTTTTAAAAATAAAATTACAACATTTTGCTATAATGCACATGGTTTGATTTCAGAACTGTAGTTTAGTACAAGGACGTAGTACAACATTCACCTTGATAAAAGGAGCTTTCAGGGATGTGTCTAATTCCAAGCATCTCATCCAGGATTAAATCAGATGTTGGTTTACAGATCATATTTTATGATTTAATTTTTTTAGAGTAGCTCCTGCTGATAAGAATGTGCACTAATTTAGCTCAGCAACCAGTCTATCAGTATTAATAGCTATCAACAGACTAATTACTGTGTGCCTGCTGTGTGTATTTCAACAATATAAGTGTCTTGCTATGAAGAGGTGTCAGTGAAATAATTTTCCTAAGTGGGCTTTGTGTCCTGGTGATCAGAGAAAGCTGAAATATATTATGACCTTAGTAGTTCAGGAAAGAGAATAAGATTAACACCTTATTCTGAGCGAAGTCTATAATTTTCAAACAGGTAACTGACTTTGAGATTTATCTTCTTGTTCCTATCATTCTCCTTAACTCCAGTACATATTGATAATATGAGCTTTTTTTGAGCCTTATTCTTTTAATTTGTGCTACATTCATGCTCAAAATAGCTTCAATGTTGCTGATTTATGCCAGTGCTGCTGAGAACAGAATAAGGTCCAAAGAGAAAAAGCATAAAGAACTAGATTTCATTTCTGCAGACATCGTAATAGACAGTCCAGCCTTTTACAGAATATCATCTTGTCCATGATAGCCTCTTTATGTACAATGGAGGACCAGTGAAGCTTTCATCTCATTACCACTGTTTGCATATGAGTGCAAATGTATGTTTTCTTATGAATGCAAAGAAAGCAGTGGGATAAGGCCAAGCCTCCACTTGCCTTGCATTTTTTTTTGTCTTTATTGCTTACTTAATATCATCATATTCAACAGTAAAGGTCATAATGTCTCCAGCAACACTGCTCCTACTAGTTGTGTGTGAGGAGTTGGAATAAATGTTGAGAGAATGTTATTATGCATATATACAGAAACAATTGAGTCATTCAAGCTGCATTTTATTCTGCTGTAACGTTCTCACTATAGTAGCCAACAAGCATTATGGAGTCCATTCAACTGACACGACAAAGGTTTTCTTATTATGTGGGTACTCAGAGCCTCCTCCAGGTTTGGAAAATACTGTACTCTCCTTCACCAAAAGTGTAATAGATGTTTACAGAAATCGTTTAGGCTCCCAGTACTCCTTTGAAAATCTAAACTTTGTAATTGATGCAATTTGCTGAGCTTATTAAGAGTTGTAAATGCTGTAACGATCTTTGCTGTAAGCAAACTGCCTAAAAGGGGGATACATGTGCTGTTTAGCACTGTTGTTGTGTATCTGCCTTCAGAGAAACCACAACAATCTTCTGACAACAAGCAGATAAGCCAGCCTTTGCAGATGATGCACTTCCACAAAGCATTTTCTACAACTGCAGACTTTCAGAAGAAAGGCAGTCCTGCCATCACACTCAGACTGTAGCAGTGGTTTGTTCAACCATGTCGTGACCACGAGTGTGAGTCTAAGCTTGCTGAGAGTTCCTGAGTCCTCCATCCTGAGGCCCAGGAGGCTGAGTGTTGCCTTCACCAGGGCCTGAAACCTGGATATGGAGCTGGTGGGCTGCAAAGCTGTAGGGTGCTGCTGTGGGTCTGCAGCAGTCACAACAGGAAGACAGGGCAGGATGAGAAGGATTCTCACTGTACCTACAGCACTGCTCTGATCAGGTTTCCAGGGATGAGCTATAAACTGCCCCTTTAGATTCTTTTGATGCTGAAGGCCCTAGGCATTTACAATAGCTGAAGTATGGGGCTCTTGCTGTGAGTCTCCTGCTTGTGAGGTACCTCTACCCAGGCTTTCCAGCTTCTGATTTCTGGTGGGCTCCAGTCTTGCCCACTTGCATCTGTATGGCACCAGATGCTCCGTATTTTATCCCTCAGAGCAAATACGGGATCTGGGGCAACAACTCACTCTCACTAGGATTACAGGGAGATGTATTTAGAGAAAACCCCTGCAGGAGCTGCATTGGTGGCTGGAAAAGGTGGATGAGCTGTTCCACCATGCTGGGAAGCTGACCCGGAGTGACTTGTTCATTTGGGACTGTGCTGCTAGCACCAAACAGCTGATACCAAGGTCCATGCTGTGACACTGAGAAGACTCAGTTCTGCACACGTAATTCATGATTTAGAAATGTGACAGATACACTGATGATCTGAGAGTCTGCAGCCTCGGAAGATGTTCATAGTTTACCTAATAATATCCTGAGTTGCTAAGACAGATGTAGCTGCTGCCAACAATAGGGAAAGAAACGGAGCCAACGATGAATGTAGTAACACTTCCCCATACTAGAGTGAGGCAGCTGCTACACACTGCAGAACAGTATTGTTTTTCCTGTCCTTTCCTAAAAGATGTAGTACAGGCTTTATGTACAGCACAAGGTAATACAGGCTTTATATACAGCACAAGGTAATAGATGCTTTATGTACAGCACAAGGTAATACAGGCTTTATATACAGCACAAGGTAATAGATGCTTTATGTACAGCACAAGGTAATACAGGCTTTATGTACAGCACAAGGTAATAGATGCTTTATGTACAGCACAAGGTAATACATGCTTTATGTACAGCACAAGGTAATACAGGCTTTATATACAGCACAAGGTAATACAGGCTTTACGTACATCACGAGATAATACATGCTTTATGTACATCACGAGGTAATACAGGCTTTATGTACAGCACAAGGTAATACAGGCTTTATGTACATCACGAGGTAATAGATGCTTTATGTACAGCACAAGGTAATACAGGCTTTATGTACAGCACAAGGTAATACATGCTTTATGTACATCACGAGGTAATAGATGCTTTATGTACAGCACAAGGTAATACAGGCTTTATGTACAGCACAAGGTAATAGATGCTTTATGTACAGCACAAGGTAAAGATGCTTTATACACATCGCAAGTTTTGCAGATGCTTTGTTAAAAAAAAAATAAAGGCAGCATCCTGTTGTCATGCTTTAACAGGCTGATAGTGTCCTTACTAAGTATATTAGATTAGCTCTGTGGCAAATTTGCATTATAACTGGCTCCAGTGAAAGATGCTCTCTGAACTTGGACTTCGCTTAGTCAGCTTTTACTCATCAGTAGATCAGTGCAACTGCAGCACCTGTGTGAGACTGATAATATCTGAATTACCTTATCTAATGGATATAGTACCCCGGTGTCAGTGTGGTGTTTGCCATCATGGTTGTTTTCTTACAGAGCTCTTCAAAAGTTTGATCTTTTTTTTTTGGTAAGAGTAATTAGTACTGTGAGTGATTAATTAATACAGCATTCAGTGATGTTGCTTTGCCTTCATTAACATGCTCCTTTGTGCTCCATTCAGTATTTGCAAGCAACATTTGCAGTGTGCTCTCTACTTGGCAATGAGCTTCACGGTCTCTTGTTTCTTTTGGTTTACCTGCACTAGAGCTAGCAAGCCCTGCTTTTCAACAGCTTTTTCTTCCTTTTTTTTAAAGTGTAAACATTGATGTTAAAACATTTCTGTGACACTGTTTTGATTACACAGTATCACATGTATACTTTTAAAATCTCAGCTGCAACTGTATTTAAATGCAATTTAAGCATCTCTGCCTTGCTTGTCTGCTCAAAATCAATAGGTACCTTGGAGCTGACCTAAAACCTTCCCAGGAGCTGAAGTGAGGCACTCTACATGCTGACTTGAAATCTCAGAGAACCTATTAGTGCATAACTTAATGTACAGCACTCCCACTGTTGGAAGGATCATCCAGAAGCAAAGGCAGAAACACAGAGTGTGTTGTTTGAACAAAAGTCTTGCAGTCATACTCTTTTTCAACTGTATTCCTTTTAACCATATAGATCTTGCATGCCAGGCTAAGGTACAGTCAGATAAATACTCTGTGTCTTCCTTATATCCCACCCTGCAGGAAGGATGTGTAACGTGATCTACAGGACAGCCTCCACAAATGCACATCTGAGTCCTTTCCATTCTTCTAGAACTAGTAGTTCAATACCTTTGACCTGTCCTAAAAGACAACAAACTGGTGGCTTTCAAAAGGAAGGAATTGATCCCACCAGAGTAGCTGTGCTGAAAGGAAAACATTTTCATCCTGGATAAGAAATTGAAGTTCCAAAGAGTGGGAAGTTTTCTGAACTCTGCAGATTTTCTGTCCATCCCTATGTGGTATCCTCTTCAGTGTCAGTTTCCAGGGTCACTCTCTACAAACCCATAGATGATCCAGACATCTAAATGAAGCTGTGTGGACCACCCTTTGGAAACCAGGGGAAATAGGCTGAATCCATGGCTTGGACATCTCCTCTAAAGTCAAACACTGAAATTATACCATCTTGCATATTTTTTTCCTCCACCACCTCCAAAAAACCTGTCTACCAGGTGCAGAGAGGGAGGTTAGCACTGAAGTGGATCCCACCATGTTTTCCTGGAAGTCAGTGGCTGATAACTGTCTGATGGCAACTCTGAGTAAATGAATTTCAGACTGAATTTTAAAATTAAATATCTTAGAAGATACTAAATTCCTTACCACATCCAGGCTTCTACTTCCAAATGCAGTGACTTCAAAGCGTATTTCACCATGTTTTTTAAAGATTCCAGATGTATTACAGCAACTAAAGCTTAATCTTACAAACTGTGATGATTGTGTGTGTTTCATTTGTCTAAAGTTAAAAAAAAAAATTAATCCTGCAAAGTTGTATTATTAAATAAAGTTATATACTGTTTAGTACCAATAATGTCAGCTGCATGCTTTGCTCAGGCAAACAAGATGACTAGCAACCTCATCACAGTGATGGATACACACAGTATATCACAGAATCATAAAATCAACCAGGTTGGAAGAGACCTCCAAGATCATCCAGTCCAACCTAGCACCCAGCCCTAGCCAGTCAACTAGACCATGGCACTAAGTGCCTCATCCAGTCTTTTCTTCAATGTCTCCAGGGACGGTGACTCCACCACCTCCCTGGGCAGCCCATTCCAATGGCAAATCACTCTCTCCAGCAACAACTTCTCCCTAACATCCAGCCTATACTTCCCCTGGCACAACTTGGGACTGTGTCCCTTTGTTCTATTGCTGGTTGCCTGGGAGAAGAGACCAACTCCCATCTGGCTACAACCTCCCTTCAGGTTGTCATCAAAAACTTTGATTAAACATTTTTTGAAACATGACAGCAATTTTACCACTTGTAGATAAATTTAGAAATAGATATGCTTCTAAGAGAAATTTGATCCAACTTTCTCCATCTCCTAGTGAGTTCTTGGAAGATTTTCAGAACTCTTTAGAACTCCAGTGATTATCTGTGCAAGTTGCAATTTGTTTCAGTTTACGAGGGATGTATTGGCATTCTTCCTGACGCTCCAACAAGAAGTCTTGGCTCTGATAATTTTATGATAGTTAGATTGTGGTTCTACGATATCATCCCATAAAAATGCCACACACTGATTCAACTCCAGACTCTTGACCTTGGAGTCTGGTTCAATTACCATCCACAGACTTCTATAGCCATTTGGGATGCTCTGAGATGTAGCAGCTGGCCTTCATCTGCGTTTCCAGAGGTCATGTGTCTTCTCCAAATTCTCTGCCATAGCTTCCAGCCATGTTTGCATCTTTGATGCACTAGGCTGTTCCATATCACAAAAGACACAGAGTTATGTGCATAATCTCCTGTTGTAGCCTAAGAGATACTGACTTCCACCGTAAGGTAGACATCTTTCTTCATTTGTTCTGCTGAATAGCCTTTCAGGTTCCATTGACTCATAATGCAAAGAATTTCTTTTAAACATAACTGTAATTTTGCATCTTATCCTCACTAAAATGATTTGTATTGCCAGAGATGAAATAGAGAAAATTGCCATGCATGCCTATTTAAATGGGGTTCTGTCTGCTTTAAGGTCACAGCTCTTGCACATATGAATGGATACATATCCCATAGCTTTGGAGCAGCCATAACTAAATACTCCAGCAAATGTGCACGTGGGTGCACATCTGGGACCTGAGAAAAGTAGAAAAAGAAGTACATTACAAGCTTTAAGTTTCTACTGTTTATTCTTAATTAAAATATGTTAATAACTACTTTTCAGTCTCTTTTGTGACTTACCGACTGACATTGTAATAGGTTATATGACATTCCTCATTAAGGATAGTGGTTTCTAAGCAGATTCTTGCTGGAACATCTGGCTTTCCATTTTTACTTTGCTCCATGAAAATATGTTTTTAACATTCTGATGCTTTGTGTAGTGTTTATAACTTTGTATGTGGCTGACCATAGAGAACTTACATTTATTTTCTTGCTAATCCAGAGCACTGTAGACAGGAAAAGGCAAAACCAGCAATATTGTCTTCTGAAAAATAAGCTCAATATGGGGGGGATGCAAGTCAGTCACTCATACAATACTTTACTCTGGTTTATGGCAGCTGATGAATCATATAATAGTTCAAGACTCATCACAGGACTCAGTAAAAGTAAGTGTGTCCTTTGTCCTCAAGTTTGCAGGAGGTTCTAAAAATGTGATAGGCAAATAAACAACTAGGTGAAATCAGGACTGAAGACAAAGGGTGAAGACGTCCTTGACAGCAAACTGATGACCCCACCAGGAGTACTGTGCACAGTTCTGGAGCCCCCAACACAAGAAGGACATTGAACTGTTGGAGCAAGTCCAGAGGAGGGCCACGAAATCAGAGGGCTGGAGCACCTCTGCTGTGAGGACAGGCTATGAGATTTGGGGCTCTTCAGCCTGGAGAGAGAAGGCTTTGAGGAGACCTTGTAGTAGCCTTTCAGTATCTGAAGGGGGCCTACAGAAAGGCTGGGAAAGGACTATTTACAAGGTCTTGTAATGACAAGATGAGGGGTAATGGGTTTCAACTGGCAGAGGGGAGATTGAAACTGGATGTTAGGAAGAAGCTCTTTACAGTGAGGGTGGTGAAACACTGGCACAGGTTGCCCAGGGAGGTTGTAGATGCTCCCTCCCTGAAGGTGTTCAAGGCTTGCTTGGATGAGGCCTTGAGTGGGAGGTGTCCCTGCCTATGGCAAGGGGGTTGGAATTGGATGATTTCTGAGGTCACTTCCAACCTAAACCATTCTATGATTCCACGATGTCAATAAGGAAAGGATTTTGTTCCAGGGAATCATATGTTCTTAGACACTATAGCACCTAAGTGAAGTTTTTGCTTTTAAATTCCTATTGAAACAGACTCCTTGGAAGGATGAGAAATAGGTATTTGTTAAACAAAGTAGGGTCTATAGCAGCTGCCTAAACACACTCACTACATGAGCAAAATCGCCTTAGTGGTATGCTCCCATCATTCATCTCTGCTTGATAGATCTGTGCACAGAACAGCCAAAGGACATTTGCACCTTGGTGGAGAAGAAGGTGTAAGAAATTAGGGCCAAGTGCAGTAAATTTTCTTGCTACCTACCCATCAAATTCCTCTAGTTCTACTGAAAACCACAATGAAAAACATTGCTATCCTTGGCACTGAGCACTGCAAAAGCAAACCATACATATCACCGTTGGCTCAATTCTGGCACTAGACAGGTGGCAATTTGCTGTTCAGTGCTCCTGGACAGTACCTGACCTCTGCTTAAGTATGTAATGGTGTTTCTCTGTGGTAGTAAGATCTACCTGTACATATGTATTTACACAGATGTATGTATGTAAGTCATTTATCTTATCTACACTTACAGGTTTCTATCACAAAGTTCAAAATGAAAAAAACCAACTTTTTTTTTTTTAAAGTAAGTACAACAAACTGTATCAGAGATTTAATTAATAACCTTTAGCTCAGGAAATACAATTTTACATTTAGTCAATTGGAAATATTTTATAAAGGAAACTTACATAATAACTACTCTCACTTGATAAATCCAGAAAGTGAAGCATAAAAGCATGAAAAGATCTGGCTGTGACAATGATTTTTCAGGTCATTTGACAGACCTGGAAATCAAATCTTCTGAGTTTTAGCCTTGTGGCAGCTTAGCTGGACCATGCCTCTTTCCAAGTAAGCAGATGTAAGGACTGACCTGAACAGCTCTACTTACCACCTGTCCTCTCTACAAAACCAATCTAATACAGAAGGAAAGCTTTCAGTGATTGTCCATTTGGTGGTCTCAAAAACCTTTTGCTCTGCTTCTATCAGTCCTATGTTTTCTTTTAACTCTGTTTCTTCAGTTTGCTCCTGTGAATTTTATTCCCACTTCTTGTCAAGAAGATACCAGTTTCCAAAGACTACATTTTATGGTCAGCTGTCAGAAGCTATACTAAAAGTGTAAACATGTCACAATAATTGCTTCATCCTTACACGTTGCACAGCGCGTTGGAGGCTGGGGCCCATGCCATTCCCGTATGCTTTTCAGCTGAGGTGCTTTGAGCCAAGAGTTATGGAATGGGCTCACCTGTTCAGTTCACTAACGTACTCCCCATTACTAACTCACGTATGAAATCATCTCACCTAATATTAAACATATAAATGGTAGCTGTAGGGTTGAAAGCTTGGTGTCAAGTTTCCTTGTGCAGTCAATGAACATAGACATTTCCAAAGGACAGTTCATCCCAAAGGTTGGAGTCCAGAAAATGTGTGATAAGTAGCCCTCTGCAGGTCCCTATACCTCTTTTTATAGGCTAAAGACAGAATCTGAGTAGTTAGAATGTCTTATATTTAGGTGATGTAAAATCTACCCTCAATATCTTCACACCCTGTTTTCCCCATCTGTTGATAGGGACTAATACAATCGTCAGAGGAATGCCAGGTGTCCACATTTATTAATATCTGCAATTATGGGGAGATCTTTGAATGTATAACTCTGTGGAAGTATGAGGATCTCATTATTCACAACTATGACAGATGGCAGAACTGGTTTGGGATACAGTTTACTGTAAATATTCCATATGTTATGTTTTGCTCAGAGATGTAACTAGGCAGCAGGGAAGTGGAATGACTGCTTATACTGCCTTAATTACAACACAGGGTGTCCAGTAGCTGGACATGCAATGAGGAAACTGGTCTGGTGCTCTTCATGAGCAGCTGGGCAGGCTTGGCTGGGAGCAGCTCCAAGGGAAGTGTTGTGGGATTATAGATGAGTTAGAGACACTGCCAGCAAGGCATGGCTGCAGTGGGACAATCCATGGGCTCCCTAGAGGAGCAGAGTACTGATTTATAGAGCAGGATACAGACCAAAAGCAATGCCCCTAGATTTCCTGAGCGCCAGAAGAAACTCTGTGACAGATAGAGTAGCCCAGAAGTATGCTGAAAATGAATGGGATAGAAAGTAAAACTGAAAGCAAAATGCCCCTTGGAAAGGCATGGTGGGGAGAGAGATACCTAATTTCCAGCCTTTTAATTTGATCTATCTCACACAGCAATGCTGAGTGCATGCCTTAAAAAGAGATTTTATTCTCACTTATTGTTTTCACATGCAAATAAATCTTACTTTTGACTGTTGCAGTCTTTAGATGTCTCTCAGCATGAACACCTTAAGGAAAAAACAAGGTAATTGCACCTGTGGTTCACATGGAGTCATGTCACATCCAGCTACTTTCCTTTCATGCTAACCATGCTGATATGTGTGGATCTTTATGACAAGTGGGTATGGAATCTGATTTGATTTTAGTGAAGATCCACATCAAATAAGTATCTAGGCCTTTGCACTGGGTATTTTTCTGGATTTTTTATGTGAATTTACACTTTGTTTAGCTAATTTGTTTACAATTTCATTTTCCAAATGTGAAGTTCTGTTTGAAATTAAACAAAGAGGTATTGAAACAAGGCAGCTACAGACCCGAATAAGCTACAGAGGCAGCTATTGCAGAGTGAAGTGTTTGTAGTAAATCAGTACTATAAACTACAACAACTTCTTCATAAGTGTGTGGCTGACAGATGTCCAAACAAGTGATGGAACTGGAACATCAGCAAGGAATTTGACCCATCATCTGCTATTAACATGAATGATCCTTAAATGAGAGCATTTTCATAATTAAACAAAGGCTTTTTGCTTGATGTCATATTTACAGGCAGCAGACCAGACTTCCTGTTCCATCACAACCTGGCTCAAGGAATTTTTACCTTGTCAAAATTTATAGAAAACTTAGTATTTGTGAGGTAGTATTGGCAGAAATAGACAACAGACTAGCTGGGAATGTAGTTCATGAAAAGGCTCAAGAATATGCAGAGGTCTGGACCAAGGCACAAACCTAATACAAGCATGTTTTGCAGGTGTATTTGATCTGAAATGGGATGTCAGTGTTGTGCTGAAGTGAGACAACTCTGAAGTTCAGGTATTTTGACAGATATTTTGACTCTGCATTCACATTTTATATCTGTTTCAGTGGAATTGTTAATACTATTTTTTTTTCCACACAGTGCAAAGCAGCAGAGAATAGGACTGACCATTGTACCACCCTGTCCTCTCTGGGTTTTGTAAACTTAATGAATTGAGTAGACATGCACCATTCACTACTTCAGATTTTCTAACAAAGAAATCCCATTTATGCTCTTCTGCCTATACTGAATTCTCTTCACTTCCTCTCCCAGGAATAGCACACCATTTGCACAATAGAATGTGAAACTCACTGCTCACGCTTCTCTTGCAAATGTCAGTATAACGTGCGGCATCTGTTTACAGCTCTCATGAGCAATTATGCTGCGCCACAGCCCCATCCTGGTGCTAGGGATTATTCGGGTGTTAATAACAGTTAACGGTTTCTTTGGCTGAGCTAATGTCCTGTCACACAGTGGCAACAATCCACAAGAGGCTGTGAATTTAAAGAAAAGAGTTAGTGCAACTCCCTTGCTTTATTTTTTTTTTTACTGCAATATCTTCAAGTAGAGCAGTTATTGAAATTTCAAACTATTTACCTAATAAAATTTCACCTAGGCAGATATTCACCTCTAAGAATGGCTCAGACAAAATAATTTCTGTAAGGAATGCGCTTATAAGATGAAGAGCAGATTGCACTAGCAAGCATTTGCTTTCTGAAGACAGGTGAGAGTACATTCACTGTTCTTACATCTAACCACCTGAAAACTGGGAACTGACCTCTGACAAGAAGTATTTCACTGAACAGACCTGAAAACCCCTGAAAATTATTCTGAAAGCCCAGCTGAGAAGATGCGTGGTCGGAAAGCCCAGCTGAGAAGATGCGCGGTTTGAAAGCCCAGCTGAGAAGATGCATGGTTTGAAAGCCCAGCTGAGAAGATGCACGGTCAGAAAGCCCAGCTGAGAAGATGCATGGTTTGAAAGCCCAGCTGAGAAGATGCGTGGTTTGAAAGCCCAGCTGAGAAGATGCATGGTTTGAAAGCCCAGCTGAGAAGATGCGTGGTTTGAAAGCCCAGCTGAGATGCATGGTTTGAAAGCCCAGCTGAGAAGATGCGCGGTTTGAAAGCCCAGCTGAGAAGATGCACAGTTTGAAAGCCCAGCTGAGAAGATGCGTGGTTTGAAAGCCCAGCTGAGAAGATGCATGGTTTGAAAGCCCAGCTGAGAAGATGCACGGTCAGAAAGCCCAGCTGAGAAGATGCATGGTTTGAAAGCCCAGCTGAGAAGATGCGTGGTTTGAAAGCCCAGCTGAGAAGATGCGTGGTTTGAAAGCCCAGCTGAGATGCATGGTTTGAAAGCCCAGCTGAGAAGATGCGCGGTTTGAAAGCCCAGCTGAGAAGATGCACAGTTTGAAAGCCCAGCTGAGAAGATGCATGGTTTGAAAGCCCAGCTGAGAAGATGCGCGGTTTGAAAGCCCAGCTGAGATGCATGGTTTGAAAGCCCAACTGAGAAGATGCGCGGTTTGAAAGCCCAGCTGAGAAGATGCGCGGTTTGAAAGCCCAGCTGAGATGCGCGGTTTGAAAGCCCAGCTGAGAAGATGCGTGGTTTGAAAGCCCAGCTGAGATGCATGGTTTGAAAGCCCAACTGAGAAGATGCGCAGTTTGAAAGCCCAGCTGAGATGCGCGGTTTGAAAACCCAGCTGAGATGCGTGGTTTGAAAGCCCAGCTGAGATGCGCGGTTTGAAAGCCGATGCGCGGTTTGAAAGCCCTGTTAATTTACATAGATAGGAACCATTCGATTAAGCTCACGCTCAGAACAATTTTCTCTGACAGGAGCTGCCTGCCATCTGTTACCTCAACTATTTCTATTGCCAACGATCTTAAGTTCATCATTTATGCTAGAGTGATTAAGATTCCTAATCAGAAATATGATCTGCTCTTTTCCCTCCCTGTCCTGCCCCTCTCCATTTGGATCATGGTCTTTTAGGGGCTTTCTTGCTCAGTTCTCTCTGAAACTGCAGGAAGAAAGCAAGCATAGCCTGAGAAGAGTTGATATCGTGGCCTGTGGATTGAGACTGATTTTTTCCTGACCGCAGCACTGTCAGTTTGTATGCATTTTCCTTGCATTTATTACACTGCCACAATTAGGAGAGATGATGACTACTGCTTCAGGTCATCTATTCACCCCTGTTCTGCATGTCAGTGTTTTCCATACAGACAAGAACCTTTAACTTTTCATAAAGGGGTCAAGTCCCTGAGAAAGTGTAAAAGACTTCTGAATCAGCAGTATTTGCTTCAATAAGCCCCAGAAGTGTCCTTACACGGTTCCTGCCAGTGTAAGGAAACTTCTGGGGCTTGTTGAAGCCAGTCCTTGTTTCTGTGGTCCACATATCCTGAAAGTAGCAAATTTTTTCACACTTTATGATTAAATGAAATTAAGGACCATTTGGAACTGTCAAGTGTTAAGGCTGGGTCAACCATTAACCAAGTGACAGATGTTCCCTATTAACTTCTTTCTGTTCTCAAAGATGAAGAAAAGGAGAAAAAGTGAAGAGAGAATCAATGTGACTGTCTGTATCACTGACAAAGATGTTAAACAGCACTGGTACCAGCAGCAGCCCCTGAGGAACTCTACTCATCACTGGTCTCCACTTGGACATTGAGCTATTAACTGCAACTCTCTTAAGTGCAGCCATCCAGCCAATTCCTTATCATGAAATCACTGTCACATCTCCCACCAGCCCTTCTCTGTTGGAGAGCAGCAGGTCAAGCTGAGCTTGACCCCTAGTAGGCTCACTTAACAGCCGGGTCATGAAGCTGTCCTCCATGCACTCTAGAAATCTCCTGGACTGCCTCCTCTCTGCTGAATTAAGTTCCCAGCAGATGTCTGGCAGGTTAAAGTCACCCACAAGAAGAAGACCTGATGATCTTGAGACAGCCTCCAATTGTTTGTAAAATATCTCATCTGTTTCCTCATCCTGGTTGGGTGGTCTATAACAGACTCCAACCAGGATGTCAGACTTGTTAATCCTCCCTCTGATTTTAACCCACAAGCTCTCAACCCCTTCATCCCTCACCTCGAGCTCAGTGGCAAGGAGTGACTCCCTAATACACAGGGCCACCCCTCCTCCTTTTCTCCCTTGCCTATCTCTCCTGAAGAGGTTATATCCCCCCAGTATAGCACTCCAACCATGCCTGTCGTCCCACCAAGTTTCTGAAATGGTGACTATATCATAGTCACCCTGGTGGACCAGGACTTCCAGTTCCTCCTGCTTGTTACCCAAGCTGTGTGCATTGGTGTAGATGTACTTCAGCTGGGCTCTCGATTCCTCAATTGTCCCTAGTTTCCTTCCCACTCTCTCCTTCTCAGAGAGAGTAACTGCCTCACCCACCCCCTTCAGACCTAGTTTAAAGCTCCCCTAATGAGCCCTGCCAACTCCAGTGCCAGGACTCTCCTGCCCCTCCTAGACAACTGCACCTCATCAGGATCAAGCAGGTCTGGATCAGTAAAAGTTCCCCCAAGGTCGAAGAAGCCAAAATGCCGTTGCTGGCACCATCCCTTGAGCCAGTTGTTGATGTCATAGGTTCTGCTGTTCCTCTCTGTGAACTCTCTTGCCACAAGGGGAACGGAGCAGAACACCACCTGTGCTCCTGCCCCATCTATCAATTTCCCCAGGGCCTTGAATTCCTTTTTAATTGCCCTGGTGCCCTTCTTCTCTATCTCATCCCTGCCAGCCTATATTACCAGCAAAGGGTAATAATCAGAGGGCTGGATTAGGTTAGGGAGTCTCCTGGCAATGTCCCTGACCCTGGCACCAGGAAGGGAGCAGATCTCCCTGTGGGATGGGTTGGGACGACAAATTGGTCCCTCTGTCCCCCTCAAGACTGAGTCCCTGACGACCAAGACTCTTCTCTTTTTCTTGTTTTTTGTGGAGATAGTCACCACAGTTGGTGGGGACTGCTCCACCCTAGGCATCATCCCAGTTGGATGCTCCTCAGCCCTCTCATCCTCCCTGCCCTGTGCATGCAGGGCCTCATACTTGTTGTGCAAGGGCAGTGGAAGAGGAGGAGAGGGCCGGGGTGGACTTCCCTTACTGCCTCTGACAGGGATCTGTACCCATCCCTCCCTGTTTCCAGGGGCAGTTCCTTTAGCAGGGGCGATCTGTAGGGCCTGCTCCCACAGATCCAGCTCCCTTTCATTCTCCCTTGTTGACCGGAGCCTGGACACTTCGTCCTTCAGCTCAGCCACTTCATCTTTCAATTCTGTCACCAAGGTGAGGAGAAAGTTCACCTGCTCACACCTGGCGCAATTGTTCACCCCTTCCCCTTCTACAGTGAGTGAGAGGCTCCAGCACTCCTTGCATCCAGTAGCCTGGACTCCTATGTGTTGGTGGGTCGAGTCTGTCTGTGGGCACACGCTTTTCCTGCCCTTCATTGTGTGAGTGACAGGCATAGTGCACAGTGGTATTGACAGTCAGAAACAGGAAGAGGAAAAAAAAAATCAAATGCTTTACACAAGTTCAGATAAATGACATCAGTTGCTCCTTCTTTATCCACTGATGCTGTAACTCTGTCATAAAAGGTCACCAAATTAGTCACATGCAATTTGCCCTTGGTGAAGCCACATTGGTTACCACCAATCACCTCTTCTTCATTTTCCATATGCCTTAGCAAAGCCTTCAGGAGGCCATGCTCCATGATTTTTCCAGGCACAGAGATGAAACTGGCTGGCCTGCAGCTTCTGGGGTCTTCCTTTATATTCTCTTTTTGAAAATGGGTGTTATGTTTGGCCTATTCCTGACAGCAGGGACTGTGATGGTTTAGGGGTTACCCCGCCCCCCCACACTTTTGTATTTGCCCCAGCTAACTCAGACGGACCCTGGGAATATAGATGAAGCAATTTATTTACAGCTAGCAGAATTTACAAGCAGCTATTTACAATATATACAGTTATATACAATTATATACAGAAATATACAAAGGATAAACAATACAAAAGCACAACTCCCCTCCCAGAAACCTGAGTCCCCAGGAGGGACTCTCAAACCACCCCAACACCTCCCCCCGGTCCCTCTCAACCTTACCCCAGTTCTCAGGAAGAAAAGAGGTGCAGCCAAGAGGTTAGGGAGCAGGGTTAGTAGGAGCAGGGTTAATGAGATGTGACTAGGTCTAAGGCAAAAGCAAGAGTGAGAAACAAAATGGAGAAAAAGTCTTTCTTCTTCCCAGAGTTCTCAGCGTGACTGTGAGAGAAGTAGACACAATTGTTTTTTCATTTCACTGCCTGTTATCTAGTTCTTTTACCAAAACATTCCAGCTTGCTTCAAACTAGCACAATCCACCCCTGTCTACTTCGCTCAGAGTATCGCTGAGAATTATCTAATCTAATCTAAACCAATATTTACACTAAAACAATATACACAAGTTCAGTTCACACTTCAATCAGATGTAGGTGATTCAAAAGCTCAGAACAGGGACTCCCAGGTGATGTTGGGTTCGTGCTCACGTACTGTAGATTCTATTGTAGATTCTCTCAGTGTTGGGCGCCGATGTTACCTAGAACAGAAAACTCCTAACAACTTAAATTTAAACTCTGAATTTAAACTCTCTCAGCTAAAGTTAGATTTCTCTGTGGAATACACTGGATTTCACCGTTCTCCTGCATTACCCAGTATGTATGACCAGGACCTTCAGCAGATACCACCCCTCGGACAGGTTTCCCTTCGCCCGAAGGAGAAAATACCCAAACAGTTTTCCCTAACAGATTCTTCTCACGTACAACAGGAACTTTATCACCGTCTACTGTTTGGACCAAATCTGATTGTGCAGGTCCTGCTCTGTTTACTGAACCTCTACTATTTACCAACCAGGTAGCTTCTGCTAAATGTTTGTCCCAGTTTTTCAGAGTTCCACCCCCCATGGCTTTTAGGGTGGTTTTCAGCAAACCGTTGTAGCGCTCAATCTTCCCTGAAGCTGGTGCATAGTAGGGTATGTGATAGATCCATTCAATACCATGCTCTTTGGCCCAGTTTTTCACAAGATTGTTCTTGAAATGAGTACCATTGTCTGACTCGATTCTCTCTGGAGTTCCATGTCTCCACAAGATCTGTCTCTCCAAACCAACAATGGTGTTACGTGCAGTAGCATGTGGAACTGGATAGGTTTCCAACCATCCAGTGCTGGCTTCTACCATCGTTAGCACATACTGCTTGCCAGAACGAGATCGAGGTAAAGTGATGTAGTCAATCTGCCAGGCTTCACCATACTTGTACTTTGACCATCTCTCACCATACCATAAGGGCTTGATTCGCTTAGCCTGCTTAATAGCAGCACAAATGTCGCAGTCATAGATGACTTGGGTGATAGCGTCCATGGACAAGTCAATTGACCTATCACGAGCCCATCGGTATGTTCCATCTCTGCCTTGATGTCCAGATGAGTCATGGGCCCACCGAGCTAAGAACAGCTCACCTCGGTGTTTCCAATCAAGGTCAATGTCAAGTGCAGAGTTGGTATCAACTTGAGCAATCTTAGCAGCTTGATCTGCCTTCTGATTATGTTGATGTTCCTCAGTTGCTCTGCTCTTAGGCATGTGTGCATCTACGTGCCGCACCTTCACTGGAGTTTTCTCCAGCTGTGCATCAATGTCCTGCCATAGATCAGCACACCAAATAGGCTTTCCTTTCCTCTGCCAACCATTCTTCTTCCAGTCCTTCAGCCAACCCCATAGAGCATTGGCTACCATCCACGAGTCGGTGTAGAGGTAAAGGATAGGCCAATTCTCACGTTCAGCCACATCAAGAGCAAGTTGAACAGCTTTTACCTCAGCGAACTGACTGGATTCTCCTTCGCCATCTTTCGTTTCGGTAACTCTCCTGGTTGGACTCCAAACTGCTGACTTCCATATTCGTTTGTTCCCAACCAGACGACAGGAACCATCTGTGAACAAAGCATAGTTCTTTTCCTCATCAGAGAGATCACCATAGGGAGGAGCTTCCTCAGCACGTGTTATTTTCTCCTCTGGAGGTTTGGAACAGTCTGTGCCTTCCGGCCAGTTGGTGATCACCTCCACCAGACCAGGTCGGTCAAGATTACCCATTCGTGCTCGTTGGGTTATCAAAGCCATCCATTTAGACCAGGTTGCATCTGTGGCATGATGTGGTGATAAACCTTTGCCTTTGAACATCCAGTTAAGAACTGGCAGTCTAGGAGCTAAAAGCAATTGTGACTCAGTTCCAATCACTTCAGAAGCTGCTTTCACTCCCTCATAGGCTGCTAGAATCTCTTTCTCAGATGCAGTGTAATTTGTCTCTGAACCTCTGTAACAACGTCCCCAGAAACCAAGTGGACGACCACGTGTCTCATTTGGAGCTCTCTGCCAGAGACTCCAAGTTGGACCATTGTCACTGGCAGCCGTGTACAGAATGTTTTTAATGTCTGGACCAGATCTCACAGGACCCAAGCCCACTGCATGGACTATTTCTCGTTTGATCTGATCAAAGGCTGCTTGTTGTTCAGGTCCCCACTCGAAATTGTTTTTCTTACGAGTCACATCATGCAGAGGTTTGACAATCTGACTGAAACCAGGAATGTGTAGTCTCCAAAATCCCACCACACCAAGGAAAGAAAGTGTGTCCTTCTTACTGGTGGGAACTGCCATGGTAGAGACTTTGTTGATCACATCCTGAGGAATGTAACGGCGACCATCCTGCCACCGCACTCCCAGAAACTGAATTTCTCTGGCAGGTCCTTTGACCTTGTCTCTCTTAATGGCAAAACCTGCTTGCAGCAGAATGTCAATGATTTTGTTACCTTTCTCGAAGACTTCCTCAGCAGTTTGGCCCCACACAATGATGTCGTCGATGTACTGGATGTGCTCTGGAGCTTTACCTTTCTCCAGTGCATTGTGGATGACTGAGTGACAGATGGTTGAGCTGTGTTTCCACCCCTGAGGCAAACGATTGAACTGGTACTGGATTCCTCTCCAGGTGAATGCAAACTGAGGCCTGCACTCCTTTGCTATGGGAATAGAGAAGAAAGCATTAGCAATGTCTATGGTTGCATACCATTTAGCCTCCTTTGATTCCAGCTCGTACTGGAGTTCCAGCATGTCCGGCACAGCTGCACTCATGGGTGGCGTCACCTCGTTGAGGGCACGAAAGTCAACTGTCAGTCTCCAGTCGCCCGTAGGTTTACGCACAGGCCAGATGGGACTGTTGAAAGGTGAATGAGCTTTCTCGATGACAGCCTGACTCTCCAATTGATGAATCAGCTGATGAATGGGCAACAAAGAGTCACGGTTAGTTCTGTACTGCCTATGATGAACGGTTTGAGTTGCAATTGGCACTTCCAGGTCCTCTATGTCATGATGTCCCACAACTGCAGATTCATCAGAAAGTTCAGGTCTAATAGACAATTTCAATTTATCATCCTCAATCTCTACAGATGCTATTCCAAAAGCCCATTTATGACCCTTAGGATCTTTGAAACAACCTTGTCTCAAAAAGTCAATTCCCAAAATGCAAGGCGCATCAGGACCAGTTACAATAGTATGTGTCTTCCACTCTTTACCAGTTAAACTGATCTCAGCCTGTATCTTAGTTAACTCTTGAGATCCACCAGTGATTCCAAAAATAGAAATGGACTCTGTCCCTTTGCAATTTGATGGCAATAAAGTACACTGAGCACCTGTGTCAACTAAAGCCCTGTATTTCCGAACTCTTGAACTGCCAGGCCACCTAATGAATACATTCCAATAGATTCGGTTCTCTCCACTATCCCTTTCCTCCTCCTGGCTGGAGGCAGGGCACCCCTAATGCTGAACATGGCATGTAGGGTGTACACAGTGATTGGTGTTGTTGTGAGAGGAACTGCAACTGTTGGAACAATTGCAGTTGCTCTCGGGAGCTGAAGAAGTGACAGCTACTTTCCTGGCATTATTGCCTCTGTTTCTGCCACTCTGCAGATCCCTGACCCTCTTTGAAAGAGCTGAAGTAGGTTTACCATCCCACTTGTTCATGTTCTCCCCGTATGTGTCACGCAGGAGTATCCACAGTGACGCACGTGATTGCTGCTGTCTGGGTGGAATTTGTCTCCTCCTGGGCTGGAATTGCCTTGCAGGAGGTGGGCGTCTGTTCCTGACTGCAGAAACATGCACCCATTCAGATGATGCAGGAACGGTGTCTTTTACCAGATTGGTAATGTTTTTAAGATCCTCCTTCAGTTCTTTCATGCCATTTCTAATGCCATTCTCAATACCTTCCTTAAGCTCTGTAGTCATAGTCTTTATGGCACAGATTATACCAGAATGTGACAAGCTGTCCTCTATCTGCCTGAGCTGGTCAGTGAATTCACCAATAGTGAAAGATCTTCCATTATCACTCCTTGCATGAAACTTACTGGCCAAGATGTTAGCATAGGATGAAGGAGCAAGCTTAATAAGCTTCTTCATGAGACCTGTTCCCAAAGGAATATCGTCAGGCTCATGAGTGCCATGATCTCCATAAAGCACTTCCTTCACAGCAAACTCCTTCAGAAGCTTAATTCCCTGCTCAATGGTGTTCCACTTCTTGGCAGCCCATGGCAAATCATCCCGGGAAGGATATCTCATAGCCACAGCCAACAGAAGGCGTGTCCACAAGCTAACCCTACCAAGAGGACTTGCTAGGTGTTTGTCCACTCCACTCTCCTTAGTGAGTGGTCCCAGCTGCTTGGCAGACTTGTCTCCTACCTGCAGAGCATTAGCACCAATGCCACGGCATCTCACTAGCCAGCTTAGGATTGGCTCTCCTGATTCCCTTGAGTATTCCTTCCTAACTTCCCTGACCTCTCTGAGTGGATCCTTGGAGCCTTGGATGTCATCTTCCTCCTCTTCTTCCTGTTGTTCTGGTGGTGCTGGGCCTAACACAATCTTCCTCATAGCATTCCTAAACTCATTGGAACCATCCTCTCTCTTGGCAGCTAACCTCACAGCACTCCTCTCCTTGAGTATTGTTGTCTCAGCACATCTACAAGGTCTCGCAGACTAACTGCCTCCTCTTCCTCCTCTTGCTGCTGATCACCAGAGGTCCCATCTCTTACATCCTCCTGCGAACCACTCTTTGTCTTAGCTTTTGCCTTAGCAGGTGCCAGAAGGGCCTGAGCAGCAACAGACTTGGATGTGTCTGCTGGAGCGTTTGAATCCTTAGGGGTCTGACATGGAGCTTTTGTATCCTTAGGGGTCTGACCTGGAACTTGTGAGTTCAAGTCTGCCTTGCTTTTAACAGGAGGATTTTGGTTCTGGTCTGCTGGCTGGGGGTTCAAATTGGCTGAGCTGGTGTCATTAGGATTTGGACTGACTGGGCTAGTGTTACCAGCATTAGCAGTGTTATTAGCATTAGTGGGATTGTTTGCCTGTCCTCCTGGGACGCCTGCCAACCCTGACTTGTTTTCATTTTTGCTAGGAACATTCTGATTTTGGGTACCTGCCTGCCCTCCTGAGGCTCCTGCTGAACTCTGTGGCTTGTTTTGGTTATCCTTATCATTGTTTACGTTAGTGGCAGGAACACTGGCTGTCTTCCCAGCACTTGGGGAAGGAGGGGCAGAGGCTGGCAAGGGGGAAGCCGATGACTGTGTTCCCTTGTTTTGCTGTGAAAGAGACTGCTTCTGAGACACAGAATTTTTCCTAGCTCTTACAGAAGCTGGTTTTGAATTTTTCACCAATAATGCCAAAATTAATATGAATATTAAAATCATGAGGCAAATATTAAAAATTGTGAGAAGAAAAACAGTTTTACAAGAGCATGTACCTAAACAAACAGTTGGAATTCCTGTCTTAGGCTGAATAACTCTCATTAGAGCCATATTCAAAGCAGAATTTCCATTGATTGTCACATTATTGACCAGAGCTCCTGTAATGTCCTTGGTAATATTCTCAGAGATATTAAAACCAGCATAACCAAGAATAAAATCACCCCAGCTCCAGAACATATCTGAAACCTTAGCTTTAGCCTTATTATAAGCCAGATCAATGAAATAAGCAACAATTTGAGCTTTTATCCAATTAAATGTCAAGAAAACAAAACCAGACCAGAGCAATGCACCAACCAAATACAATAGCTGCTTGATTAGCTTCATCTTAATTCCCAGAGCTAATTTCCAGTCACTGAAATATCTAGCCCCACGTTGGGAAAGCCAATTATAAAATGTGATGGTTTAGGGGTTACCCCGCCCCCCCACACTTTTGTATTTGCCCCAGCTAACTCAGACGGACCCTGGGAATATAGATGAAGCAATTTATTTACAGCTAGCAGAATTTACAAGCAGCTATTTACAATATATACAGTTATATACAATTATATACAGAAATATACAAAGGATAAACAATACAAAAGCACAACTCCCCTCCCAGAAACCTGAGTCCCCAGGAGGGACTCTCAAACCACCCCAACACCTCCCCCCGGTCCCTCTCAACCTTACCCCAGTTCTCAGGAAGAAAAGAGGTGCAGCCAAGAGGTTAGGGAGCAGGGTTAGTAGGAGCAGGGTTAATGAGATGTGACTAGGTCTAAGGCAAAAGCAAGAGTGAGAAACAAAATGGAGAAAAAGTCTTTCTTCTTCCCAGAGTTCTCAGCGTGACTGTGAGAGAAGTAGACACAATTGTTTTTTCATTTCACTGCCTGTTATCTAGTTCTTTTACCAAAACATTCCAGCTTGCTTCAAACTAGCACACACCTCTTCTTCATTTTCCATATGCCTTAGCAAAGCCTTCAGGAGGCCATGCTCCATGATTTTTCCAGGCACAGAGATGAAACTGGCTGGCCTGCAGCTTCTGGGGTCTTCCTTTATATTCTCTTTTTGAAAATGGGTGTTATGTTTGGCCTATTCCTGACAGCAGGGACTACACCTTTCAAATATGATGGGCAGTGGTTTGGCAGCTTCATACTGTAGATCCCTCAGGACCTGTAAATGGATGGTTCTAATTTGGCCCCATGGACTTGTGCATGGAGTGGTTCTTTAGGTGGTCTTGAAGCTGGTCTTTGCTTATAGTGGGCAGATTTTTTCTGACTTTCTACCCTTGCCATCTGGAGCTTGAGTGGTACAGCTAGATCCCTTGTTGGTGAAGACTGAGGCAAAGTTGTCATTGAGTACCTGAGCCTTCTCTGTATCCCTTAAGACTAGGTCTTCATTCTTCATCTGGAGACACCCTCCATCTTCCCTAGCCTTCTTTTTTGTCACTGATGTACCTGAGGAATTTCATCTTGTTCCCTTTTATGTCCCTAGCCAAACTGAATTCTATCTGCACTTTTTATTTCCTAACCTAGTCACTAGCTTCCTAGGCAGCTTCTTTGTATTCCTCCCATGTGGCCCATTCTTGCTCCCATTGCCTATGGACTCTTATTTTTTTGCCCAGGTAAGTCCAGGATCATCTTGGTCATCCAAGCGAGCCTCTTAGCACTCTTCTTCTTTCTTGGCATGCACTGCTCCTGAGCTTAGAGGAGGTAGTTCTAGAATACTGACCAGATTTCCTGGGCCTTTCTTCACTCCAAACTGGACTCAGAGAATGAGATTCAGGACCTGGATTCTGGAACTAGGTTCAGGAACACATGAATTGGGATGAAAGGCAGAATGACCAGAGTCCTCCCTGGACTCTGGCCATTCAAGAAGGGAGCCTGATTCTTGTGATCCCTCAACTTTATGCCAAGTATGACATATATGTGTTATGAAGGGGTAATTAATAAATGTGAGATTATATTTGTCGAAATTAATATTGTTTATTAATTTTGGTATTCATAACTCTCACCACTCCTGACCACTAATTTTAATAATTGGTTCTTGCACGGTCATGGAAACATTCTACAGATAATAACTACAGCTCGTAATAGCCAGCTAAATATATACACATTAATTAACTGGAAGAGAATGTCCCCACAGCCACATACTGCTCATGGTCTATATACCACTTGTCCACTAGATGGACTCAAGGAGCTCACCTCTGCTTATGGCAGAAGGCAATGGTGAATCAGAAAGGGGCTCTAAGCATTTACTCACAAAATGTTATTTCCAGACTTGCAGGGCCAACTCCAGGTTCAGATAGCATCCAAACGCTCTCATTTCTGGCATTCTTGTCAACCACTGACAAGATTCTTCACAGGCTTCAGAGTGCTGAGGAAAGAAGGCAGACAATCTCCGACCTAGTCCTCTGGATGATCTGTCTATCTCCAGGACCTCCCATCTTGGTAGGAGACTTTCATGTGTAGTCAGAATGTCTTGCAATGTGCACTCTTAGTATAATGTCATGCTGGCTATGCAGGCCAATTGCATGGAGGCATTTACAGTCTGTTCCTGGTAAACTCACAACAGTGGAGTTCCCAGTCAAACAAGAAGGCAGTAAGCAATGGCAGCAGGCAACAGCAGGCACAAATGGCAGAGCACACTGTGTTTACCTGCATCTATCTTCTATCATTGTGGGCCAAGACTTATGGGCCTTTGGACACAGAATAGCCAATCAAAACAGCAGTTAGCCAAGCCTGACCATATTTCTTTCTGCTGGTCATATTCCTTTCTGCACTCCCAATGTGCACAAGATTTGGCAGTGACCTTGGTCTCCACAGGAGCAAATATAAGCAATAATCTTTCTGCATACCAACCCTTGGTACTAACTATAAACATCACATATTATCAATTCTAGAAGCAGACACTGTCTATGAAAATAGGACATTAGCTTCAGAAGGTGCAGTGACTCGGAAGAAACTGAGCTGAAAAGTAAAAGCACTGAACAGAATTAATTCTTCAAACTGGGAAATGAAGATGGGATTTTCCTGGTGCCTTGTTAGAGCTTTTTGGAGATGTGCAAGAAAGTAGCAGACCAAGGATTTGCTGCTCTCTTGTTCCTTTTGCTTGTTTGTTTGTTTGTTTTTCTTGACTGTTGTATGACTTGGCTCGTTCCCTCTCTCCATTTTTTCCAAACATACAGTTTTGCAAGACTCTGCTGTCAGGAAGACAGTATGAAAGGAGAAGTGAGAACCATTCCTCCTAACCCTATCTTCCTGCACAGTTGCTGAATGCATTCCTCATGCTCTATAGCACCTAGGGCAGAGAAATTTGTGCTTAAATTCTTGCCGTTGGCTCTAGAGTCCACTGCGTCATATGTTCATCTTGGAAGTGAATATGTATTGCCTCTATGATGCTCATAAAGCTTGACTGGTACAGATTCTCCAGGGCTGCAAAGGAGTCAATGAGCAATGGCCATCTGAGACTTGTGTTTACATGAACAACATGGATTGTAGGAACTTCTCATGGCTCATTCCACCCCCACTCCATCTCCTACTGTGTGTTTTCACCTAATGCAGCAACTCAGGCTTTGTACTGCCACAAAAGATAGCAGGGAAGAAGAATAAATTAATTATTGACTTTTTTAAGCATGTATGTTTACGGTTGTTCTACTTCTCTGCCTTTTTCGCTGTGGGTAGTAGGCAGCTTATGTATGTGACTATGTGAAAAGCTGAGTGAAATTCAGTACTGAAGACAAAAGGGTTTTATCTTCTGGGTAGCAGTGAGGGTGCTATTACTTTTGCACCACCAGCTGCTTACTGCATGAATGATTTATTAAAGTGTGACTGTCTGACTTTGCATTAGCTTCTGCTACTTTGGCACCCTTATTAGTAAGACTATTAATAAAAACTATTATTCTCCTGTGTTTGAACAGGAATTTAGAACCTTATCTCATTTTTGTAAAGCAAGCAACAACAAAAACTCAGATTGCATTACTAACAAGATATGGTGATGTACTGAACTTCCACAACTCCCACTGAGACAATGGACTGAAGGCACTCTGCCTTTCTTGGAATGGGGAAATCTAGTTCACTCAGTACTCTGATAAATTATAAATACACAGTTGATTTTACAACTAGGTCTTGATGAATAGTATATAGTGCTGGAACAATCAAAGAGGAATCAGAGTGGACATTTAAATTCAGCAATGCTCAGCTGATATGCAAGAATGAACCTTATGTACTTAAGTACTTGGAATCTGTTTTGAAGTGTGTTACCATTTCCATACCATGTTACCTTTCCATGAGGAAACACAGAGTTTTGATTGCTCTCTGCGATATTCCACAGCCATTTCTTGACTGACACGCAGCTTATTTACTTAAAATATGATTGAAGATCCAAAGCTGCATTCTAGTTCACTAACAATGTGATTTGAACTCTGAAGAAGCAAGAATAACAGGAGATAAAGCTGATGTTTTAGTATGAAATGTGTATACATTATTACTTCGCTGTTCAAACAATCCTGAGTTGTTTTCTATGGTAAACCCTGCTATTTAATTTTGTATCTACTTTATTATCAAATGTAACATTGTCATAGAATCAGAAAATCACAGAATGGCCTAGACTGGAGGAGACCTTAGAGGTCATCTAATCCAACGTCCCCTCCATGGGCAGAAATGCCTCTCAACTAGACCAGGGTACTCAAGGCCCCATCCAACCTGGCCTTGAAAATCTCTGGGGGAAGGGGAGGGGCATCTCTGGTCTTGCCACCCTTCTAGTGAAGAATTTCTTTCAAGATCCAATCTAAATTAATTCTCCTTCAATTTAAATCCATTCCCCCCTGTCCTATTGGTGGACACTCTTCTAAAAAGTCCCTCTAGAGCCTTCCTGTAGGTTCCCTTCAGGTATTGGAAGGCATTTATAAGGTAACCCCAGAGTTTTCTCTTCTCCAGGCTGAATAACTCCAGCTCTTTTAGCCTATTCTCATAGCAGAGGTGTTCCAGCCTCTGGATCATCTTTGTGGTCCTCCTCTGGATTTGTTCCAATGGATCTGTGTCCCTCTTATGGTGGAAACACCAGAACTAGATACAATATTCAAGCTTGGGTTTCACAAGAGCAGAGTAAAGGGGGAGAATTGCCTCTCTTGGTCTGCTGGCCACACTTCTCCAGATGCATCCCAGGATACAGCTGGCCTTCTGGTCTGTGTGATCACACTATCAGCTCATGTTAAGCTTCTCATCTCTCAGCACTCCCACCATACTTCACTCTTCAGGACTGCTCTCAACCCACTCTGTACTCAGTTTATATTTGCATCTGGTATTGGCCCAACCCAGGTGTAGGACTTTGCACTCTGACTTGTTCAACCTCATGCAGATGCACTGTCCCAGTTCTAAGCCTGTCAAGGTCCCTTTAGATGGCATCCCTTCCCTCAGGTGATTCTGCCACACCATGTAGCTTGGTGTCACGGGCAAATATGATGAGGGTGCACTCAATGCCATTGCCCATGTCACTGACAAAGATGTTGAACAGAACTGGACCCAGAACAGACCCCTGGGGAACTTCACTTGTAACTGGTCACCACACAGACACTGAGTCATTAACCACAACTCTTTGAGTGTGACCTTCTAGCCAGTCCATTACCCACCGAGGGGTCCATCCATCAAATCCATATCACCCCAGCTTACTTATAAGGATGTCATGTGGAACAGTGTCAAATGCCTTGCACAAGCTCAGGTAAATGCTATCAGTTGTTTTTCCCAAGTCAATCAGTGCTGTAGCCCTGTCACAGGCCATCAGATTAGTCACTAATGATTTACCTTTAGTGAAGCCATGTTGGCTGTTGCTGATCAACTCATTATTATTCATGCACCTTATTGCAGCTACCAGAAGGATCTGTTTCATGATTTTAACTTAAATGCCATAGATTGTAGGTCCTTGACCTAATCCTCCACAAGAAGCTAGAGTGAGCTTTCATGGTATGACATTCCTGCAAGAAAAGTCCACGTTGTGGCTTCTGTGATACAGATTTCCAAAGGAAATATGATCTGTATCTTCACAAACAAGCACATGCTTCCATGAAATGGATGTTTACTACCCTCTATCTCTGAATCTCAAAACCAGGAAATGTCTTTTTTAAAAGGAACCTGGTAATCCACAACTCCCTTGGATCTTATGTGCTCATGGCAGTGACAGCTGCTCTGTGTGACCTAAGGGTAAAGCTGTAGCAGTATTTATTATTATGATGAAAGAACTGCAATTGAGGATCAGATCCCCATAGGTATTTAGGTGCCCAGGGCTAATACTGACATTTCCAAGTTGGCAGCTGTGTTTCTGTGTTTCCTGAAGGTGTCTAAATTTCCTCCTTCAGTGTCTGTAAAGCTGATTAAAACAGCAAAGCTGTTTCATTGCTGACTAATTGCTCAGAGACCAAGGTCAAACTGAGGGCCAGAAGATTTCCAAAGTGAAGGTATCAAAAAAATTGCAAATTTTCTATAGAGAGGAAAATATTTAGGGGTTTGTGGCCTTCTTTTCTTGTCCATTTTAAATTCTGTTGCCCATGGCATGCGTTAGGAGCATTGGTGGCACTTGTCTGGGTGAAGGGAAGGGCAGTGACGACTATGGTCAACAGCTCAGGTGACACCTTCTGTGAAGGGAGTGTGGTAGGAGTGATAGAGCTGTGTATATCAGGAAGGCCAAACCTCTGATGCTAGTAGTCCCACAGCTGGGGCTAGTCTCCTACCACTGGGCTCATCATGTCTCATGACACCCCTGGGGTTTGAAGAAGAGGCGTGGGATGTCATTCCACAACTTCATCTGCTGGCTCTGTCCACTTTTGCTTGATTATTTTGCCTTCTGACTCAGCCATGTTAGTACTCTTCAAGAATAGATGAGCTTTTGTATGGACATGGAGTAGACAGTCTGTGTATTTAGTGAAAGATAAATTTGGTAAGAGATGGATCCTCTTGTGTTCTAAGTGGTCCACAGAGATTAGAGTACTAGGCATTGCTGGGTGTCCCTCTTAATATATATGCCAATTTACTGCCACGACCATAGGCCTAACATCAGATGCAAAACATCCTGTCTGCTGTAGATCTAGCTGCATGCAAAGAAGGGAATTGGTTGAGTGAATATCATAGAACTGTACAACTGTTAAGGTTGGAAGAGACTTTTGAGATTATCAAGTCCAACTGCTTGCCTTGAACTCACAACCTCCCCACTGCTAAGCCACTACTACTAAACCATGTCCCTAAGCATCACATCCATACATCTCTTAAATACCCCCAGGCTTCCCTGGGTAGCCTATTCTCATGCTTGATAACCCTTTCTCTGAATATTTTTTTCCTAATATCTGTTATGAAGTATGCAAAATCAATAATCAAGATTAATTTTTATATCCAGATGAAGATGGTTAATAACTATGAAAATTGTTTATTATCATTAAATCTCCACAGAAAAGTTATTTATAATGTTCAAAATGCATGGTTTGGATACTTATACACGCAGAGAACAGGCAAAATTAGAACACTTTAAGAAGTAACTAGCAAATGCAAGTGAGGTGTTCAAGAAAAGACTGGATGAGGCACTTAGTTCCATGGTCTAGATGACTGGATAGGGCTGGGGGATAGGTTGGACTGGGTGATCTTGGAAGTCTCTTCCAACCTGGTTGTTTCTATGATTCTACAATTAAACTTAAAACTGGAAGGAGGTTCTTAGTTTCAGTTACACATCTTGCTCACCAGGGGACTTGAGAAGCTCCTTTCTGCTACTAAAGCAGAAAGGCACAATAGAATCTAGTTACAGAATTTCTTAGAGAGAGGCTTTGAATATTTACACACAAGATAGTATCAGACAGTACCCAAAACTTGAAGGGAATTCTGTCAGTGTCTTGAAAGTCATTACAGGTGAAGCAGAGCATGATGTGGCAGGCAGAGCAGGCAGAGCAAAAGTGAAAGCGAAGAGCAAAAAAGCATGTGACAGGAGCCTGTTCGTTATTTTGCCTGAATGTAATGGCCACCTCGGCCACAGAGCTTTGCCAATCAGAACAGCACATTGCCACTCTGACCCTATTAGGTGAAGTCAAGAACTTGCTTTCCCTTAATTGGGAGGAACTAGTTTGGTCAAGTCTTGGACCCTCAAGGTGGGTGTCTCCAAGCCTTTTGTCTTCTCTCTGTATTCTGCTTCCCCTTCCCCCCCCCCCCCTCCCTCCCCCCCCTCCCAGAGGGAAATGAACCATGGGATCATGCCTCAGCAAGCCAGGACATGTATCTTCCAAGACAATATCACAGACACATAGAATGGCTGGAAGGGACCTTAAAGATCAACTAATTCCAACTCCCCTGCCCTTTCTACTTGACCAGGTTGGTCAAGACTTCATCCAGCTTGGCCCTTAATACCCACAGGAGGGGCATCTACAACTTCTGTGGGCAACCTGTTTCAAAGTCTCACTACCTTCACTGTAAATAATTTTCCTAATATCTAGTCTAAATCTACCCTCCTCAAGCTTCAGCCTATTACATCTTGTCCTATTGCAACCCCTTGTGAAAAAATGCCTTACAGGCTTTCTTGTTGACCTCCTTCAGGTACTGGAAGGCTTTCTTGTTGACCCCCCTCAGGTACTGGAACGTTCTTTGGGCTGAACAGCCCCAGCTCTTGTAGCCTATCCTCATAGGGGAGGTGCTCAGCCCTCTGATCATCTTCATGGCCCTCCTCTGGACCTGCTCCAGCAGTTCAATGTCCTTATTTTGCTGGTGACACTGGGACTCCAAGTGGAATCTCATGAGAGCAGAGTAGAGCAGGAGAATCACCTCCTTCCTGCTATTGGTCACATTCCTTTTGATGCAGCCCAGGATACCCTTGGCTGTCTGGGCTGCAAACAGCACATTGCTCGCTCATGATGAGTTTTTCATCAGCTGACACGGCCAAGTCCTTCTCCATGAGACTACTCTTGAGCCACAATTTGGCCAGCCTATATTTGTACTTGGGATTGCCCTGACCCAAGTATAGGACCTAGCATGGGAGAAGAGACTGACCCTCATCTTTGAGGTAATTGTTCAGAAGGCAATGAGGTCTCCCCTCAGCCTCCTATTAGGAAAACTAAACATTCCCAGTTCCCTCAGCCATTCCTTATAAGACTCAAGTTTCAAGGTTAGCTTAGTTGCTATTCTGTGGACACACTCCAGCACCTCAACTTCATTCTTGTAGTGACAGGCCCAAAACTGACCACAGAACTCAAGGTATGGTCTCATCAGTGCCAAGTACAGTGGCACAATGACATCCCTAGACCTGCTGGCCACACTATTCCTGATATAAGCCAGGATGCCAAATGGGGGAGAGCGTGAGGTGGGCCAAACTGTCTATCCCCCCTGTTTGGTGTCAAAATTATAGTCCCTCCTTTAGATAGATTTGCACCTCATGTTTACTATTGTGTAGAATTCGAAGAGTGGAACTGTAGTCAAGCCATTATTTCATTATCTGTTCAACAAGCATTTAAGCCGTTTTGTGGGTGATCAGTGAAGGAATGAACCTCCCACACCCATTCAGGGGAACCAATTTCTGTCCATTTCACATTCCTTCCCAGTGACATGGCAGTGTTGACCACTGGATCTTCACACAGCCTCTGTGCCTGCTTCATTCACTGTGTGTTTATAATAATATTATTTTTGAGCTTTTCCACTGTTTTGTGTTTCCAACACAGTCATAATTGGCAGAGAAAGCAGAGTAATTTCATCACAATGACCACTGAAATGTCACAAGTGATTTGATTGTCAGGCCTTGAGCTGTCTAAGCAGATGATTTTATGTGTGACTGAAGTTAAGGGAATTTGGCTGAGGACTGTGAGGCAAGGGCCCCTATCAATCAACTGGCTCCACGATTTTTCTCACCTAGGCTGCTCCTTTCTCTTTCCCTCTCCTTGGCATTTTGCTCCTGGCCAGATGGCTCCCTGCAGTACTTAGAAGTAGATCGGGTGCCTGACAGCTTGGCTTGTGCCTCTGATCACTGAAAGCTTGGGAAGTGAAGCAGAAGTTAGGAATAAAGCAGTATCTCCACGTTAAAACACTTGGTTAATTCTAGTAATCCTATGATTACCGAACATCCTCAAGTCCCAGAGAACTCTTTCCATGCAGCATTCACTCTGTAAAGCTATTAAATGACTACTTTATTTTCTCCTCTCAGTTATTATTACTCATTATTAGAATGAAATCCCCCAACATGAAAAAAGAAGGATTGTCTTTACCTGACACTTGACATGTTTGAGACCTCTTAAAACTGTTCTTATTTATTGATAGAAAAAACCATATTTTTTTCCTCATGTGGAATTTAAATGATAAAATTGGTCAGGATGGCTGGATTAGGGAAATAGTTTTATATAGAAATACATATTGGTCTGTAATCACATTGATTTTGGTAAACATTGCCACGCTCTTTTCTTTGTGCATGCATGTGCAGGTTAATTAGAAAATCCATAGTGAAAATCCACAGCCTTGCCTGTGAAAATCCACCATTTTCCAAAGGTAGCTTTGGATTTGAAAGCTTAACAAGAGCTGCAGAAACCTTCCAGTGTTTTCTATTCAAAGTGAGAAGGCAGAAGAAGCAACACTAAAGCCTGTTTCCTGACCTTTTCTTGAGCAAATTGACTTGCTTGGATACGTAAGGCAATTATTAACTCGGCAGACAGTAATTGCACCCATGTAATATTTATTGCACAGCAAAAGGAAAGAAGAAAATTAAAATTCTGTGGTTGAGCATTCGACACACAGGCAACACCAGCGTGAGCATTGTGTGTGCTTTACTGCCAAAGCCCAGAATTGTGATTTTCAGAGAACAAGCAGTCTGCAGGGTAAAACTTTTTACCAATAATTGAAAGAGTTCCATCACTCCAGCTCAGGCTGCTGACAGCAGTAGCAGGAGATCACTTTCATAGGGGTAAGCAGAGTCTAGGATGGCGTAGTTTCCCACTGAGTCTCCAGCTAGCAGTGGAGGAGTGATTAACACTGGGAGCCTTGGGATTCACTCCCACCTCTGGAGAAGAGTGTGCATAACCATATCTGCCTTTCTCATACCTAACGTGAGAACTCCTAAGTCCTGCCTTCATATCCTGCCCTGGCCTTAGTCTCTGTGTTCACTCAAATCTAAGTTTATTTGCTTGGGCTTCACATCCTGAACGGAGCTTTCCTGCGTAGCTATTTTTGGTCCTCTAGTTTCTTTCCTTCGGTCTATTTATCCATACCCTATGACCCTTCCCTATCTTTATTTTTGTCAGTCTCTTTTCTCCACTTTGCCTTCTAGTAATCCATTTCACACAGATTCCTTGTCTTCACTCTGCTGTAACTACTGCAGCAATTTCTTCCATCACCAATTCTCTTACAGCTTGTGACAGGTTTTCAAAGGCTGCCTACTACTCCATGAAGATCAAACTCCCCTACCAGCTCCCAGCTTTTCTTTTAAAAGCTAAACATGAGTGTCATGGAGAGTAGCAAAAGCCCCTCTAAAGTCTCCATGTCATGCAGATTTCTAATGCCTCACATTCAAGCCAGAAGCATCGAAAAAACCAAAATAATCTTTCAGTCCCATGGGAAGATTTCTCCCTAGGGTAAGTGAAAGGTAAACACTGGCCATGTTTCCCTTTCACTTGGCCTTGCTTTCCAGACAACAGGGTATTGTTTTGGTTAGTAGAAACGACTTTCTCAGGCCTGCCCAGCACCTGCAGGTGGGCTGGCCTGAGGAGTGGTCTTTATATTGTTTAGGTAATGTTATCCAATTGTATAAGTTGCTTATTGTTTTTACCAATGTATGTGAACAACGTAAAAGTGGTCCGAATTGTGGGCTAGTCCTATTTTGGAACATTATAAAAATGGTGGACAGGCCAGGATCGAGGCTTTTGGCCCCCTAGCCTTCTGGGTTTTCCAGCCTTTCTGGTTTTTCCCCGGACTTCTAACAACAACAAGCTGCTTGCCGATCTAGCCTCGCCTCGGGCGGACGCCGAGTCGCAGATGCAGGAAGCTTGCGCACGCCTGGACTCTCATCGGGAGAAAGGGACTCCCTACCAAGCTACAGACTGTGAGTAGCTGACGAACTGTTAACTCAAACCAGAGACTCAAAAGAACTCTCTTTAAACATCATAGACTCTTTAATTTGCCATTTTCAGAAATGTTACTTTGACCTCGATCAAAAGAATTCACAAGGGTGGTGTAGTTTCGGGAAGAGGGAATTCGCATTTTTTGCAATAAATCACTGATAAAATAGTCAACGCCTCGCGTATTTTCCCCATAAACTCTGCCGCGAAACTGCGTTCCACCACAATGAGAAAGAAGCATTGCCTCTCCTCCTTCCTCAAATTTTATATAATAGCCTGTTTTGTAGAGCCTTTATCTAGGAAGTAAACTGACTTCACTTTCCGATTGAAGCACTCAGATATGCATGCTTTATTGCTTTGGCACTTTGATTCATAGAATGGTTTGGGTTGGGATGGACTCAGAATAAGATTCCTCTGGTTCTCTGGGTAGGAGCATGACAGTAAACCTAGTCTGTCTAGCCTACTGCTTGGACTGCTGGGCTTAATTCTCAACTTTGCTACCAACAATTTCTCTACTTTTGATCCTAAGAGACATGAAAATAAAATACGGAACAGCTTTCTGAGACTCAAGGATCCTTTTTTTCCCATCTTCTGGGAATGCTCCAGCCATTCAGAGAATGGCAATGAAGCTGGTGAGAGGCCTGGAACACAAGCTCTATGAGGAGAGGCTGAAGGTGCTGGGGTTGTTTAGCCTGGAGAAGAGGAGGCTCAGGGGTGACCTTATTGCTGTCTAAAACTACCTGAAGGGAGGTGGTAGCCAGGTGGGGGTTGGTCTCTTCTGCCAGGAAACCAGCGACAGAACAAGGGGATACAATCTCAAGTTGTGCCAGGGGAGGTATAGGCTGGATGTTGGGAGGAAGTTCTTCACAAAAAGAGTGATTTGCCATTGGAATGGGCTGCCCAGGGAGGTGGTGGAGTCACCATCCCTGGAGGTGTTCAAGAGAAGACTGGCTGAGGCACTTAGTGCCATGGTCTAGTTGACTGGCTAGGGCTGGGTGCTAGGTTGGACTGGATGTCCTTGGATTTCTTTTCCAACCTGGTTGATTCTATGATTCTATGATCATGCTGTCAAATAAAGCTGTTTTCTGTACGTACTCTTTGCAATATACCTGGTACTTTTTCTGCGTGGTCACAAAGCTTGAACTTGTGTACAAGAGAGGATAAGTCCTATATTTTGGAGCGAACATGTAGATTAAACCATCTGAGTGGCAATAACAGTCCTGTCCTTTACCTCAGGTTTTCCTGTTACCCTAAGAGAGTCTCATGATCCTCTGAATGGCTCCATTTGGTGGTGCAAAGCCTAGCAATTTTTGTAAAATAATAGAACAACAGGCAGGACAAAGAAATTGCAGTCACACTATGAACAGCAGTACTCGGAAGGTCTGGTTTCCTCAGGATTGCCTTGTGACTCCACTCAATTCCTTGTGGAATTAGGAGGCATGACAATGCAGAAGTTAATACAACGGGAAGAGTTGGGCAGCACCCAGACCTGGGAGCATCTTTCAAGAAACCCTCTGGCAACGTTGTTCATAATCCAATGATGGGAGTATACTTACCTCAGCGAGAATGTCTGAAGCATACCTGTGCAGTGGTGCTGCAGCAGGACTTTCTGGGGTTTTTGAGAAGCATCACACAGGTACACAGCATTGGCACCCAGATGACTGGCAACCCAGCTCTCACATCCCAGCACAAGCAGGCTGTGCCAGTGCTGGGGTTTCTGGAAGGGAACTCAGGTTCTGTGCTGAGGTGGATCCTGCAGACTTTTCCCTGCCTTTTTCCTAGATTAAGGAGTGGTGATGCATCGATTGATCTGTGCACATGCAAAAGTTTATTTTCACTGCACAGTTCAGTCAGGAGCCATGGAACACTTCAGCATTTCTCCTGCTCTGACACCTGTCAGCTGAGAACTGTGGTATGCACCCACGGGGGGCTATATTGGTGGATGTGTGGTTGCAGCAGTTGGCTCCAGTGATCTTTCACTTGTAGGGAGCTCCCCCTCTGATGTTGCTGGCTAAATATTGACACTGTAGAGGAGGGCAACAAAGATGGTGAAGGGCCTAGAGAATAAATCTTATGAAGAGTGACTGAAGGAGCTGGGGTTGTCTAATTTGAAGAAGAGGAGGCTGAGGGGAGACCTCATTGCTCTCTACAGCTACCCAAAAGGACGTTGTGGAGAGATTGTTGCTGGTCTCTTCTCACAGGTGAACAGCACTAGAACAAGAGGAATGGCCTCAAGCTGCAACTGGGTAGGTTTAGACTGGACATTAGGAAAAAAAAAAGTCAAGGAAAGAGTTGTCAGGATGTGGTTGAGTCACCAACCCTGGATGTGTTTAAAGGTCACTTGGATGTGGTGCTTGGGGGATATGGTTTAGGGTGAACCTTGTAGAGTAGGGTTACCAGGTGGATTTGATCCTGAGGATCCTGATTCTGTGAAAATTTCTTCAGCTTAATAAATGTGGCATGGTATAACAATAACTAAAACTGCTACACAATCAGAGACATAAAGCAAATTATGACTAAAGCACAATGAGGAGACACATTTGGAGGAAATTAATATTAAGAATTTGTGCTATAACCTTGTAACAATGCTTAAGTGTGAGTGATAAGCATCTAAATATTACATTAATATTAAAGTCTGCCACTTTGTAATCTATTTCAATGATTAATGATTTGAAGAGGGTAATATAGTTGCAAAGAGGTGATATTTCATTAGTAAATTATACTGTCTATATGACACGACTTATCATCACAGTATTAACAAATTCTTGCCAGTAATTATAAATTTACTACAGCAAATCCTTAATGGGAATTTTTACTGGTTTCAAAGCAGAGGTCTTCTTATGGAGAACACTCTGTCCTCTCTGCTGCTTCCATGAAGGTGAAGACAGAACTCCCACTGCCTTTAGCAGATGTTAATCCACTTCTTGCCTTTCCTACAAGACAGACACTGAGGACTGTTAAGAGGCAGCCTTCTATATCTGTCTGTGCTAGGAACAGTTACAGTGACCCCATTGAAAACTGCCAGCTTTGCACTGCTGCTAGATCTTAGGTTCCTGTGAGAACAAGTAAATCTTACACCTGCAGTGTATACCTACAGCTGATGATATGAAGAAAATGAATGTTTTGCTTTTGTAAATAAAAATTTTGAGTGAGGTGCATCAACTTCACAAAGTAACAAAAAAAAAAGTGAATTGATCTGAAAGAAGTTTGGAACAACAAGTAAAGACATGCAACACATTCTTACTGTCTGACAGATAAAAAATGGTAGAGTTTGAGTCAGAATTTAGTCAGAAGGCAGCAGTCTTTTTATACACATACTGGCCAGATAGCCAGCTTGTTTAATGCTAGTTATATTGAAATGATATTTCTCCATAATTATTTTCTTTGCAAAACAAGATTGCTAATACTAACCAACTAGTTAAGTAGTGGCACTATTTTCTCACAGGTTAACAAAAGACTTTGTATATTGTTATGGTTTGGGACTCCCCCACACATTGGAAATCACCCAGACTAGACTCAGCCGGCTCTGGAAATTGAATGAAGCTTATATTTACAGCTAGCACAATATACAAGCAAATATTTATAGTATATACAGTTATCTACAGAAATATACAAGGTAAAAGGTATTACAGAAACACAACTCCCCTCCCAGAAACCTGAGTCCCCAGGAGGGGCTTCCAATAGCCCTTCCACCTTCTTCCCTACCCTTCTCAACCTTACCCCAGTCCCAAGGAAGAATGGAGGTTCGACCAGGGGGCTGGGAAGCAAAATGGATTAATCAAAGAGGCTAGAGAGAGAGATGTAGCTTGGAGCTTCCCAGCAGGAGAAGTGCTTTTATCTATGTTTTGATTCTTCTTCTTGTATCTCTCAGCAAGCCTATGAGTGAAGTAGATGTCACCATTGCTTTCCTTTCACAGCCTGTAATCTAGTTCTTCTCACCAAAACATTCTAGCCTGCTTCAAACTAGCAGGTATATGTACAAGGTCTCATGCATTTTTTAGTGTCAGGAATAGTAGTTTTCTTATTTGGCATCTCGCACATGTCATTTTGTCATAGCACCTGTGTTAGGAATGGACAATTTCTCTTAGCATCTGGAAAGTTTTCCAATTAAATGAGTTGGAGCTGACAGTACCTGAATGAGTTACTGTCTCTTTCTATGAGTTTTTAAATTTTGATTGCTTAATATGTTTTAGCACTTCCACTGGGTAGTTACCATAACTTAGACTTTTCCTTAACTTCCACAAAGTGACCTATGCATTCTCAAATTTATATCCAGTCTTCACTTAATCTGATTTCAATAGCAGCTTAATTCCTCAACAGTTTTATATATCTGGGCTTCTGCTTCAATGTATCTGCCCTAATTCCCATTTAGTCAATCAGATTCTTTTCTTTTAATGAGATAAAATTTAACTTGGATGGAATCCTAAAAGAGTGAATAGTTCTCTCCATTTCAGCAAGAAAAAAAAATACTATGTTTAGGTAGAAATTAACTTAATCACTAATTATTATTAATAAATTATTAAGTGCATCTTAATAAATTATTTAAAATAACGAAGAGGCAAGTACTTAGTGTCAACTATTAATTACATTTTAAAAGAATCTCTGATTTTCCTGATTTTCCAGTTCCTTATACCAGTTTGCAATGCAGTTTTTTGTGTCATTTGCTATTCAGAAGATAATAATTTTATTTGCTTGTAAATGTAATTCCTTTTATGAAATGATGCAAAATGTTCTTCTTTTTTTCTACCCAACAGTGTCTAAATTCTTACTCAATTTATTTCAGTCAATTATTTATTTCAGGCAATTTTTTCTAGCCTAATCAATTTTCACACATTTTTTTTCCACAGTCAGGCTTAGTAAACAGAGAAATCCAGTTAGCTGAGGTGATAGCTTCAGCTAAAGAGAATAAGGAAATCTGCTGTGCTGTGATTTAATCAAATGTCTGATGAATACCAAAGAAAGTTCTCTGTGCCTGTTTTCCTTTCGATTTACATGTCAATCACATTGGGCATTTGGTCTTATTCATGTATCTGAAGTCAGGGTTTTCTTCTTTATCCATTGGGTGCAAGTAAGACTTTTTTTTGTTTGCTTTCAGTTGCCAAATCAAGAATCCCAGTTTTGTGTTCTGTGGTTTAGCAGTACGGAACTGGATTTGGGAACTCATGGATTGGGATTAAAGGTAGAACAAATGGAGTTATCTTCAGATGCCAGTCATTGAAGAAGAGGAAGAGGAGAGCTTGACTCTCATCTTACTTCAGCTTTGTACTGAATATATTGTATATGGCATGGGATATCTCACTGGCCAGTTTAAGATCATGTGAATTGTCTGTTTCTTTCTGTAGCCACAGTGGTTTTGCTTTCTGCACCTCCAATGCAGTACCCAAGATTTAGCAGTGACCCTGGTCATGCCCAAGTCTTGGTACTGTTGAATATAGTAATATTAAATGTAGTGATTTTATGGAATTGTCTGATTGTGGTACAGCTATTGGAATTTGAAACACTGGAACATAAGCCATGGACAGGCGAGAGTGCATGAGCTCAGGAAGTGCTGAGTTAAAGTGGAAGGTTGGAATGACCTTAGAGAATGGTGTAACAAATATGAGCAAATGTAAGGCTGGAGTCTGTGGTTTTAGCCTATCTCTGCTAAGAGAATGCTTAGACACAATATACGTGTTGCTGAGAAAATATGATGAATGTCTATGCCAATTAGTATGTGAATTCTAACACAAGTACATGTAGCCAATTGCAGTTTAGTCCAGTTTGTAGCCTTCTGATGAAAGGTATAAAAACACAATTGGAATGCAATAAACTGATTTGGATTTGGATTGGCTTGCATCAAGCTTGCTTCTCCCTGTCTCTTCTTCTGATCCTCATGGTATTGAGGCCTGTGGCATGGTACTAATTAGAAGCTTTGAGCATTATCACTACTAGAAGGAGACAGAAAGAAAACAAAGAATAAATTCATAAATATAAAATGAGAAAAAAGAGATCAGTGCTGTAAGCAAGGCTTGGGGTGGAGTCATGTGAAATGAGTTGGTGTTTGAGACGCTGTCACAAAAGTAGTAAGTCACAGTTCAAAATGTCATTACATGCAAGACTTCCTTCTATTTAAATATTAGCAGGTAAATAATTAATTATTAATACGCTACATAGTTATTACACTCCCTGGAGCAAATGGTAGAAACTCAATCACAACATTATGTCCCATGTTGAAATCCATCATTTAAAAAGGTTATGGATAAAGTGGAAGGAAATGCTGAGTGATAAAGTAAGTAATCTAAAAAATTCACAGAAAAAGATGAAGAGACTGTTCAGTCCAGGAAAGAGAAGACTGAGACAGGACAGGATAATTGTGTTATGAGATTTGAGACTGTTAGAACAGTAATCAACTGCTCTCAATGTCAGTGATCAGCAAGACAAGAGGAAATGGGCCTGGTTTATAACAGAGATATTTAAATTAGATATTAAAAAAGCTTCTCAGCTGTCAAGACACTTGAACACTGTAGGTTCTCTGTAGGTTATGGATTTCCTGGCACTGGAGATTTTGAAGAACAGACATGTTAGAGAAGTATGTGCCAGAATCACAGAATCACAGAATGCTAGGGATTGGAAGGGACCTTGAAAGGTCATCCAGTCTAATCCCCCAATCAGAGCAGAATTGCCTATACCAGATCACACAGGAATGCATCCAGGTGGTTTTGAATATCTCCAGAGAGGGAGACTCCAGAAAGAAAGTATGTCTGATTTTGTATTGGAGCTAGATAATAAAGTCAAGGACATTTTGAGGCTGCCTTCTAGCATTTTGTTTCATTGGAGTCCATGATTTATTTCAGGACTTAAAGAAACCAGAAACCTGCAAGTACTACCTCGTACATACCTGTCAGTTCATCAGCTCACCAAGAATTTTAAAAGATCAGATACAGTCAGGTGAAATATGCAGCACCCACTTTGCAGTATAAAGTCATAGAATCAACCAAGTTGGAAGAGACCTCCAAGATCATCCAGTCCAACCTAGCACCCAGCCCTATCCAGTCATCTAGACCATGGCACTAAATGCCTCATCCAGGCTTTTCTTCAACACCTGCAGGGATGGTGACTCCACAATCTCCCTGGGCAGCCCATTCCAATGGCAAATCACTCTCTCTGTGAAGAATTTCCTCCTAACATCCAGCCTAGTAGCTGTGTTCTGTGTCAGTAATGTAACTGAGTTTTATTCTGGATCAGTTTGCAGTGTTTTTCAACTGCACATCCTGATTGCAAGTGCTTGGTGCATAGTCACCTGCATCTTTCATGGATGACTGGTTCATTGATCTAAGCCTGCTTCCACACTTGACTGGTCATTGCCTTTAATTGTTTGTCCAGTCACAGCAGTACAATTTATTCAGATATAATTTTAAATGGATATAGGAACCACAGCATATATTTTAAAATCCAGTACCCCTGTGTATACTATTATCACTCATTTGCTCTCTCTAATGAAATGTGAACTTAACAACATTAGAGCTCATGTTGAATTTCCGAACTCTCAATTTTCAGATGAGCTTATACTTAGCTTATTCACCCTTGACATTTTTTGTATAGGTCAGAACCATTTTCAGGTATTTTGAATAATATTGATGGTGAGAGCATTTCCTGAAGCTACTTACTTAAGCAGTGGCCCAGCTATGGCAGAAACAAACAAACAAACTATTAAAAATCTCTCATTCAGAAAAAAGAATAAAAGAAAAATCTTGAAGAAGAAGCAATGGTAGAGGATCGGTGATGGAAGAACATTGACTGCTCTCATTTGTAGAAGAAGAACTCCTGAAGTTGATGCAATAGGCATTGAAGATAAATACTTTGGGAACTGAGCACTAAAGAGAGTTCTGCTTCAAATAACTGGAAAAACCAGGGTACAGTCTTCTGATGTGAATAAATACCTTGCTGATTATGGAAATTTTAACAAATATACTTTATGATAGGAATGATGTAATACTAAGTTAATTTTGACAGATTATTCCAGGGTGTCAGGATTTATAGGTTACTCAAATTTTCTTTTGCATTTCCTTAATTATTCCATTATTTTAGAGAAATCTGCTATGCTCCTAAATTGTTATCTCAGAACCCCTTAAATTATCACTGTGATAGCAATGGATGTATGAAATTCGCTGCCGTATCAGGAGGTATCCCCTAATCAATGTTACTCAACATTTTTATTCCATGCTTCTCTTCAGTCACAAACATTCCCAATGCTCTGCAGTGCACTGCACTTCACCCCAGGAAGAATCTCTAACACAACATAGTTCTGCCTCTACCATTGGTTTTTTACCTACATGGATGAGATATGCAGCCTCAGGTAAAATAGGGTCATTGTTGCCTATCTTCATATTCTAGAGCGCTATCTTTCTACACCTTTTTGTAGCTCCTCTGCCAAAAAAGTACTTGTGTTGTCTTACATCCTGCAATTAATGACTTACAAAACTTTCACAAATCCTGCTTTCAAGAGGATTTATCTTCATGTGACTTGGCTAGCAGAAGCTGGGCCAACTTTGGTTTGCCAGGCATCATATCAGCTAGGAATAGAGATCTATAACGGTGTGAAATGTGGTGTGCGATTTGTACTTCTCTGCAGGTGTTCACAGTTGCTTAAGCCCTAGTTTATACAAATTATGACAAATAAAAAGGAATTATTGAGTAAGAATGTTGTCCAGATGATTTTGCTGTTGTGTAAACACTTGTCAGCAGGTCTGGGCAGTTCTTTTGTATTGTAAGAAAGCAAACCAAATAGAAAGCTATTATTTTCAGCAAGCAAATAGTAATTCCTTAATCCAACACCTTATTTAAGGATGAATTTAACTTTCTTTGAAAATTATGTTATTCTAATTGGAAAAGGAGAGAGAAATCCATATACCTACAGACTCCATAAATACCCAGTAGAAGGTTTTGTTGTCACAGGTGAGTGTAAAGACAAGTGTCTTTAATTTTAGCCAACCAAGTTTCAACTTTTCACTTGATTGAATGCAAAATTACTTGTGAGATGTGAGTGTGAATGTTAAAATCCTTATACAGTATTAAGAGCCAAATGACTGCAATAAAAATGTAAAACCATGTCTATTAAGTTTTATCAGTGGATGAGGGCTAAGACCTTTTGAACTTCTTTCTAAAATTCACAGTGAGATAGCTATAATTAAACATTCATCTACTTTATAAGCACCAGAAAAGCAGATAACATTTCCCAGCCTGTTTCCTAGTGTCACCAAGAGAAAAGGTATTTAAACCAATACCAAGGAAAATAACATCTGGGTTTTTTTTCTGGATAAATAGTAAGACTGATTATTGAAGATGTGGGAGCAAACTGAGGTAAGAAACATGGAGCACAACAAGAAATGTTGAGAATGATCTAGAAGATTTGTTCTGCTCAATTTCACTGATAATAATGTACTCATTATTCCAGTCATGTTTGCTGAATAATGACTGAAAAGAAATTATATCAGGGATGATAATAATTGATAACTTCCAGATTCTAACTGTGACTGCAGTTCAACAAATATGCTCCAAAATCTCATATAACAGGAGAGAAAACTGAGCCCTTTGCTGTTATATATCACCTACCTACAGCCTTTCTGCTGAATCCTTCTCCTTTGGGGTGCCAAGATTCCACACAGCAAAAAACCACAAAAACACAGCAAAACACCACAAAACCCCTTAACAACTGCAGGGGAGAAAGATATTGCAGATGTAATTCAGATGGCTACAAACTGTCACCCTGTTTACACATTATATGTCTTTCCATCTACCTCTATCTGCCTGTGGTATCTACTCGAACACGTGCTCTCCCTAGCAAAGGCTGCTCAGCTTGCATCACAGAGCTGTTTGTGCAGTGTCTTGACAACAAGATATCAACTGATATCATCTGGCAATATGTCCTGGTTTGAGAATAGAACGGATTCTGTTCAGTGATTTTACTTTTCAGCTCAGACTCCTCTAAACAACTGTACTTTCTGGAATTAACAGTGTGCTAATTTTCACTTGGCCGTATTCAATTTCATTGTATCGATCTCAGATTAGTCCTCTAATTTATTGACTCCATTTTCAATGCTGCTTCTGAGCATTGAAGTGTGTGTTGTACTTCTTATCTTTCTGTCATCTGCACATCTGTGTGGGATTACCTCCCTCTTCCATCATCACAGTATTCAAAGTGTCTTTTGAATATTAATCAGAAAAGACTTCATAGGATCTCCCTGTTTTGAAAGCAAATTCTGGACAAAAAACCATTTCAATAATAGCTACTAAATTTGCCTATGAAAATGTTGCAGGCACAGTGCCATCAGCTTTACTGAATTCAGGATGTACCATATTTACTATTTCTAGCCTACCCACTGGGTCTTGCTATCTCACTGGAAAGAGCTGGAGTGATACGACTGCTCATGCCGAATCCATATTGATGAGTTATTATTTACTGTATTATCCTTGAAATGTTTTCAATCTGAGAAGTTTAGGATTTTTTTTTTCCTGTAGCATTCCAGATAACAAGTTTAGGCTAGCTAGCTCATACCTACCCTTTGCAAAGTTTGCAGAGGACAGCAAGTTTGGTGGCAGTGATGATCTGCATGAGGGTAGGGAGGCTTTACAGAGGGACATGGATAGATTGGATTGATAGGCAATGTCAACGGCTTGAGCTTCAACAGAGCCAACCTCCAGGTCCTGCACTTGGGCCACAACAACCCCAAGCAGTGCTTGGGGATGTGTGACTGGAAAGATGTCTGCCAGAAAGGGACCTGGGGATTGTAATTGACTAGCAACTGAATATGAGCAAGCAGTGTACCCAGGTGGTAAAGAAAGCCAATGGCATCCTGGCTTGTATTAGAAATGCTGTGTCCAGCAGGCATAGGGAGGTGACTGTCCTCTTGTACTTGGCTCTGGTGAGGCCACACCTTGAGTACCACGTGCAGTTTTGGGCACTTTGCTACAAGAAGGACGTTGAAGTGCTGGAGCAAGTGCAGAGAAGGGCAATGAAGCTGGTGAAGGACATGGAGAATAAATCTTATGAGGAGCAACTGAAGGAGCTGGGGCTGTTTAGTTTGGAAAAGAGGAGGCTGAGGAGAGACCTCATTGCTGTCTATAGCTACCTGAAAGGACATTGTGGAGAGATTGGTGCTGGCCTCTTGTCACAGGTAAATAGTCACAGAACAAGAGGGAATGGCCTCAAGCTGCGACTGGGTAGGTTTACACTAGATAATAGGAAAAATATTTTCACAGCAAGTGTGGTGAGGCATTGAAATGGGCTGCCCAGGGACATGGTTGAGTCACCAATCCTGGATGTGTTTAAAAGTCATTTAGATGTGGCGCTTGGACATATAGTTTAGGATGAACCTTGTAAAGTAGGAATATCAGTTGGACTTGGTGATCCTGAGGGTCTTTTCCAACCTGAATGTATCTGTGATTCTGTGGTTCAAAAAGGTTGATGACCTGTTTGGATTTGGTCATCTGGTGAAAAAAGTAGGGAAAGCTGGTGCAGATGGCACCAAGCTAGGCTCTTCAGAGTGGCCTGGAGAAGCTGTGTCAATGGACTAAGGCCTGTGATATGGCTCAGGTGCTGTGTCCTGCACTTGGACTGCAACAACCACATTAAATGCTACAGGCTTGGGGTTGAGTGGCTAGCCCTCAGGGGTGTTGACTGACAGCTGGCCAAATATGATGCAACAGCATATTCAGGTGACCAAGAAGGCCAACAGCATCCTGGCCTGCATCAACAGCAGTGTTGCTATCAGGAGACTGTCCCACTGTACTTGACACAAGTAAGGCTCCTCCACCTTGAATACTGTGTTGGCATTTCTGTGCCACAATATAAGTGAGACCTTGAGATGCTGGAGCAGGTCCAGAGAAGGACAATGAAGCGGGGGAAGGGTCTTGAGAATGAATCTCATGAGCAGTGTCTGAGAGAGTTGGGGTTTAGTCTAAAGAAAAGAAGGCTGAGAGAAAACTACCTGAAAGGAGGTAGTAGAGAAGTGGGTGCTGGTCTCTTGTCACAAGTCACAACTGATAGGACAATAGGAAGTGACATCAACTTGTGCCAGGGGAGATTTAGGCAAGACAGTAGGGAAAAAAATGTACACCAAAAGGGTTATCAAAGACTGGAACAGGCTGCCCAGCGAAGTGGTTAGATTTTCATCCCTGGATGCATTTAAAAGAAGTTTAGATATGGTGCTCAAGGATATAGTGTAGTAGTGGCCCTGGCAGTTAGATAATAGTTGAACTAGATGATCTTTCAGGTGAGGGGCCTGGAACACAAGCCCTATGAGGAGAGGCTGAGGGAGCTGGGGGTGTTTAGCCTGGACAAGAGGAGGCTCAGGGGGGACCTCATTGCTGTCTACAACTCCCTGAAGGGAGGCTGTAGCCAGGTGGGGGTTGGTCCCTTCTCCCAAGCAACCAGCAATAGAACAAGGGGATACAGTCTCAAGTTGTGCCAGAGGAGCTATAGGCTGGATGTTAGGAGGAAGTTCTTCCCAGAGAGAGTGATTTGCCATTGGAATGGGCTGCCCAGGGAGGTGGTGGAGTCACCGTCCCTGGAGATGTTCAAGAAAAGCCTGGATGAGGCACTCAGTGCCATGGTCTAGTTGACTGGATAGGGCTGGGTGCTAGGTTGGACTGGATGATCTTGGAGGTCTCTTCCAACCTGGGTGATTCTATGATTCTATGATCCTATGTTATACTTTTCTGTCAGTAGAACTGTAATTTACCACTTCTTAAGAAACAACTTAATTTCTTAACTTAAAACACAGCCTTTGAACAAGATTGCTTGTTAATATTACTATGTAATCCATGTATTTTGGATAAATTTAACCCTCTCTCTATACCCTAATATGCATAATAACTATGATTTAATTCTAATTCCTTTACTACAAGTAATCCTCTCATGTTTTGAATTATCAGCATCCACAAACCTCGTTTCTACTACACAATAATGCAGTTCTTTTTGCTTGTCCATCTGAAACATGAAATTCTCAAATTTCTTTTGTTCATTTTTAATCTGTTCTAGTTTGTTTGGTTTTTTTTTTTTTTTTGGTTGGGGGTTTTGTTTTGTTTTTTTTGGGGGGGGTGTTTGTTTTGTTGGTTTTTTTTTTTTGTTGTTTGTTTTTTTTTCCCCCATATTATAATAAATCAGAAAGAAGGCTGCATTAAACCATGATACAAACTGCTGCAATAGAAATGGTGACAATGAAAAAGTATGAGATGCATTTTGGCTGTGTGCCTTAACTTGCCAAAGGTATACCTGTTGAACTGTGCTCCTGACTGCTGCTTTGTCCTCGAGAGGTGAGAAAACACCAACTTGGTAAAAGGAGATTTATAGAATCATAGAATCACCCAGGTTGGAAGAGACCTCCAAGATCATCCAGTCCAACCTAGCACCCAGCCCTAGCCAATCAACTAGACTATGGCACTAAGTGCCTCATCCAGTCTTTGCTTCAACACCTCCAGGGACAGTGACTCCACCACCTCCCTGAGCAGCCCATTCCCATGGCAAATCACTGTTTCTGGGAAGAACTTCCTCCTAACATCCAGCCTATACTTCCCCTAGCACAACTTGAGACTGTGTCCCCTTGTTCTCTTGCTGGTTGCCTGGGAGAAGAGACCAACCCCCATCTGGCTACAGCCTCCCTTCAGGGAGCTGTAGACAGCAATGAGGTCCCCCCTGAGCCTCCTCTTGTCCAGGCTAAACACCCCCAGCTCCCTCAGCCTCTCCTCATAGGGTTTGTGTTCCAGGCCCCTCACCAGCTTTGTCGCACTTCTCTGGACACCTTCCAGCACCTCAACATCTCTCCTGAATTGAACCCAGAACTGGACACAGTTCTCAAGGTGTGGCCTGACCAGTGCTGTGTACAGGGGAAGAATAACCTCCCTTGTCTACTGGCCACACTGATTCTGATCCAGGCCGGGATGCCATTGGCTCTTCTATGATCTTAGAGATCTTTTACAGCCATAATGAGTCACAGCTCTGGCTTCAGCTCCAAAAAGAATGGCAACACTGTCATTTGGATTTCTGACAAAACTTAGGGTTTTGTATGGAGGAACTGTAGTACTATTACAGTCATGAGATTGCTTTCCTATGCTGACAGTCACTGCAAACAGTATTTACTTGTTCCATATTGACACATAAAAATAGAAGTCATCTCGAGTAATGTTAGCATTCCAGGGGATATATTTATATATCCATTAATATTTGCAGATGATCATGCTAGCAGTATGAAGAATTTCTGCAGGCAGAGACTAGAGAGAAAGCTAATAACTTCTTGACCTCAAGTGAAGTGGAGCAAGAGATCTACAAGAGGTATGATGAGATCACTCTTTTGGTGAAGAAGTAGGACATATTAAGAAAGCAGATACTCTCAAATTTCTTGTGAGTCACTTTTGATAGTTCTACAAACTCACTATCTGTAGGTGTCTGAATATTTCCATTCTTCTCTCCGCTCTTCCTATGTAAAGTAAAAGCAGTAGAAGTCCCTTTCTTACTCTAAATAATGTAGTATAGAGACCATTATGCTTTCTGATGATATTTATGTTATGTTTTGTACAAAAGAGTCCTGATATTAAAGACATTCTACACTGATAAAATATAAAAATAATAATGTGAATGTCAATACTGAGCCAAAGGGGAGGAAATAGTTTCTGCTCTCCTGAAATAAAATGTACACCAAATCCAGCCTAGGCTAGCTGGAGCATGTAGAGAGCTAAATTGTCTGAAGGTTGCCAAGCATGATTATACTGTTGAAAAGAAATATATAGAGGGAGTATGCATGTGAAAAACAAATATAAAGAGATGTGTGAGAAAACTGGACACAAAGGGGATGCATAGAGGACAGCAGGCAACCAAGGAAGAGACAGGCACTAGATGTCCATTTAAGTGACCGAATAGAGCCCCAAATATCTCTTGCCTACAATGAGAACAAGGTTACATGTTTCAAGCATCCAAATTACTGTGCCTACAATCTGAACAGAAGCTGTGTAAGAAGTGCTGAGCAATGTAGATCTGGTCTGCAGAAATGGCTTTGAGAGGTACTCAGTCTTATCATTGCAAGTAGGGGGACAATGAGATACTCTTTACATGATTCACCCTTCAGGCAATGCAGATAGACAGCAGCACTGCTGTTGCTGGAGCTACACACCAAAAACAAATACAGGAACGAGAAATAATGCTACTTCACAAATTAGGAAAGGGTTAATACAAGGGTGTCTGACAGAAGTGCCATACTTTGGTGTACATACCTGTGTACAGAGGAAGGATCCTCACTCCTGCATACCCCAAGCTGTGTCTCTGGGTGAACACATCAGCACGTCTGTCCTCCCAGTCCACATAATAGGCCAGAACAAAACAGTTAATGCTCTCCTCCAGTGAAATACCCAGCACAGGTGCTCACATACTGGGATAACCAGAGAGGAGGGAGTGTGACTGAATTTAGTTGCTGTAAATTATGCCAAGAAAAAACAAAGGAAGAAAACTCCTGCAACTATATGCATTAGCAGAGCTTTCCTCCCTAGGTTTTGGGCTGAGTGAAATCTTGAAACTCTCAGGAGATACAGTTAGGTAATAGAAAGCTTCTTTGAACTTAATTTTTTTATTCCTGGACATAGAGAGAATGTTTGCTGTCATTTGCCTCATCTCAGGGCCCCAGGTTATTTTAAATTTAGCCAACCTATTGCCAATAGGGTTAGACTTGATGATCTGTGAGGTCTCTTCCAACCCCTAATGATACTGTGATACTGTGATCTGCAGAGTAAATACTGCACATTTATCTGGATCTCCAGAAAATTCTATGATTTGACTTTTTTTTTTTAACCTTTTGTTCCAATTAAATTGCAAATGAGGTATTAATTTATACTAAAAGCTGTAGAAGACAACAGTGCCTATGGTGACATAATTGTATTCTAAAGAAGTACATAACAAATGACCTTGACAAATAGAACCAGGTTATGGGGCATTAGCTGGAATCTAGACATTGAAGTGCTATCAAGAACCACATAATACATAAGCTGTCTAGCCTGGCAAAGTTATGAGAGAGAATTTCATAGAAATCAAGCCCAATAAAGAAGCTAAGTAGAGCAATTAAACTCACCTGAATTTAATTAAAAAAAAAAAATTCCTTGCCAGAAAATCACATATTCATAGAACCATTTAGGTTGTAAAAGACCTTTTAGATCTGTTAGACTAGCGCTGCCAAGCCTACCTCTAAATCTTGCCCCTAAGACCACATGTGTAATTCTTCGAGGGATGATTACTCAACTAATCCCCTGGTGTAATGGTTTGGCACAATGGCTAACCTGCCTGCTTCCCCAACACAAAAGTGAGGGGAGAAGTAACACACACATCTCAGGATTGAGATAAAGAGAGATGAGTTTAATATAATATATCATAATTGCAATTCATAATTATCTTAGCTAATAATCTAACTGATCTAATAATGCAATGGATGATTACATGAGCTTAGCCTATTTGCAGAAGCACAGTGAAATACACAGGGCAAAAAAACCAGCATAAACCAGAACACCAAACCAGCAGCTACCTGACTCCCACTCATTTCACTGCTATGCCTGCAGAAAAAAGCCAATACCCAAGAAGTTGGAACTCAGAAGCAGCAACCAGAACAAGAAGCCTCTCATGTTGCAATCTGAACTTCAAGCCCCATAATACTCTGCTCCACTTAGCACTTCCACATTTTGAAGCTAGCATGTTTGTGGCATCGTATGAATAATGGCAGCAGGTTCAAGTCAATCCATGACACCTGACACCATGTTCCAGTCCTTGACAATCCTTTCAGTGAAGAAATTTTCCCTACTATCCAATTTAAACTCCTTCTGGCACAATCATAGAATCAACCAGGTTGGAAGAGACCTCCAAGATCATCCAGTCCAACCTAGCACCCAGCCCTATCCAGTCAACTAGACCATGGCACTAAGTGCCTTATTCGGTCTTTTCTTGAACACCTCCAGGGACGGTGACTCCACCACCTCCCTGGGCAGCCCATTCCCATGGCAAATCACTGTCTCTGGGAAGAACTTCCTCCTAATATCCAGCCTATACTTCCCCCAGCACAACTTGAGACTGTGTCCCCTTGTTCTCTTGCTGGTTGCCTGGGAGAAGAGACCAACTCCCACCTGACTACAACCTTTCTTCAGGGAGTTGTAGACAGCAATGAGGTCCCCCCTGAGCCTCCTCTTGTCCAGGCTAAACACCCCCAGCTCCCTCAGCCTCTCCTCATAGGGTTTGTGTTCCAGGCCCTTCACCAGCTTTGTTGCCCTTCTCTGGACATGTTCCAGCACCAACTTCAGATCTTTTCCTTTTACCCTATCACTTGTTACTCAGGAGAAGAGAGCAACGCCCACCTCCCTACAATCTCCTTCCAGGCAGTTGCAGAGAGTCTTAAGGTCTCCTCTCAGTATCCTTTTCTCCAGGCTAAACTACAGTTTCTTCAGCTACTCCTCACAACACTTTTACTTCAGACCTTTACCCACTTCATTCCTGTTCTTTGAACATGCTCCAGCACCTCTATGTACTGGAGACACTCAAAACATAACATAACGGAGTATGACCTCCTCAGTGCCAAGTACAGAGGGACAATAACTTCTGCAGTCCTGCTGGCCACACTATTCCTGATATAAAAGGTAAAAATAAATAAAAAAATCTTGCATAATGTATTTTCATGGGAAAGTTATTTCCATGACATCACTGGGGTTTTTTTGGTATTTAGTAAAACTGAAAACAAAAGTGAGAATTGAATATAAAGCAGAAGATGAATAACAGTTGATGCAAAGCACTCTTGCACCACATGTAGCTCTAAAAATGTTGTACTATGTATTTGTTATACTATGCATTTGAGAGAGGACATGAGATCCAGCTAATGTTAACTAATGGAGATTAGAACTTTTGGAGAGGAAACTATGGTATTAATTATTTTCTACATTTTGATATAAAATCCCTGCTCACTGATAGACATGAAACATGAGAATAAAGGCTGATATGATCTGGAATTGCATTTCTGTATGCCTGTTAGTTCACCGGCCTGATCGATCTGAACAATCTGTCTTGAACTTAACCTAATTCATAGATGGTTACTGCCTAATCACTGAAGAAATTTTAGAATGACCTAAGAAAAAAAATGCTAATCACCACATCTCTGGGTTAAACTTATATTTAGGTATTCATTATGTATGCTTGTAAGATGTGTATGCATTACAAACTGCCCCAGATTAACTGATATGTGCTGGAAGCATTCTTTGTCACAAAACACTTCACGCACCAGAATATGCTAAGCATGGAGTTGATGCAAAAGGATGTTTTAGTAATGCATTTTTCTGCTGGAAACAAAACAGAGTTTTCAGATGTTTTTGACAAAATAATGGCTTTTCAGATGAATGTATTTTATAAAACTAAGGTTTTACTGTACTTGTCTAGAATCAGTGGCAATTGTGAAGAGTTAATTTGGATTAGTGATGCTTTATCTCACAGAATTCCATTAAGCCTTGTTTGAAGCAAGAAATTCATAAATTCATAGAGGTAAAATTGTGTTATGTGGTTTTGCTGTATGTTGTCCCTTAATCTAAAAGTGATATTAGTCCCAGTATTCTTAAACTAAGCAATTTCCTTCATATTTTATTCCTGTATGTACTACCATTCTTTCACTGAGCCTCAAAATGGCTTGCAAATCATGAGAATAATATTATCTTCATTTTTCATACAGGGCATTTTTCGTAAAGGAATTACATCTTACAGAAAATAAGTAGTTTGTCCCATGTGACACTGGAAAGCCAAGACAGGGTCAGAGATCAGTCATGAACTTTCTGCTGTGTAAGACCAGAGCATGCAGCAAGTCCAGAAAAATGTGACCATTAGTGACTGAACGAATGATGTGAAATTAACTAAGGCAGTCATGTTGCAACATCTAATGTTGGGAGTGTAACCTTGACCTACAAAGTGGATACAGGAGATAAAGGCATAGGTGGCCTGATTTCTGTGATAAACAAGTTACATTGTTTCTTGTCTTATCAGGATCATAGATCTTCACATTAATCAAAGCTACCTAAGACTTCTCTCCTAAAAAAATAAAAATTAACAAGACCATCAAATTTAAAGCAGTGTCAGTTCCACGATGCATATTCTGTGACTTATGTCATTGGTTGTGTGTGTTATATGTGGCTCCACTCGGCAATGACAATTCTTTTTGTGTCTCATTTGTTTCTTTTCAAAATGCAATCAGAGAAGACAACAAGCCTGTGCTGATGGCTTTTGTCCTTCACAAGATACTCTTCTGGTTAGTACACTTTCAAAGGAAATCCAAGGTCTAGATACAAGTTTACAATTTGACCAAGCTGAAGACAAGCTTTGTTCAGTTATCACACCTTGGTCCTCCTGTTACGGCTGATGATACAGCTAAAACCACGGTGTTTATAAACCAGAAAGGGAGAGTTGAGGCCATCTGAGATGCCATAACCAGCTCGTTATGTCACCAAATTTGGACATATTTACATGACAATTTAGTTTCTTTGTTCCCAGGCTAGTTTTGCACTTCTTATCTGATAAAATCCAGCAATGATCCTAGTTGCGATTTCTGCCATGTGCTTGGCTTGCACAGAGCATGGACAGCATCTGGTTTCTCAATAGAGCATGGCAGCACCCATCTTCATTCTTGGAGACTAGTGGGGCTTTGGTTAATGCTAGATGTCTGTCCACTCATGCCTAGATGCGTGTGCCATTTGGCTCTAAATACATTTAGACCTGATGTAGGATCTCTACCTGAAGGGCAGGTTGTGAAGCTCCAACCCTTTGCCTGGCATAGGTAGAAGAGTCAGCCTTGAACTTTATAAAGTTTGATCTTGCCTAGATCTCTCATGACTATCCATATGGGCTTACCTTTAGACTGCTGTAGAATCAGGTAAGAACCATGTTTCCTCTTTGTCAGATAAAGAAACTACCAGCAGCCTTCACCATCACATTCCCCCTGGAAACTGCTGCTTGCTCAGATTTAGTGGTACCTTGTGCACAAAGTCCCTCTGACTCATTTCTGTTTGAACGAGATGGGCACTTCTAAGAGTTTATCTTTGCTAAGTTCCCTCATTTTGATGTGAAAGATTTAAAGAATGGCACTTAAGAAATAGTAGCTGACAGCAGGGGTCACCAACAAATATCTGAGACAGTGCAGATGAAGAAAAATTGTGATTTCTTTAGCTCAGTCAGCCAGAAATGTACTAACACTATAGAGCCAATGGCATCCCGGCCTGGATCAGAAACAGTGTGGCCAGTAGGACAAGGGAGGTTATTCTTCCCCTGTACACAGCACTGGTCAGGCCACTGTCATGGAGGGCAGCAGAAGCCCCTAACAGGTCCATGCTGTGCAAGTTTTAGTGCCTCACATTGAAGGCCAAAGCATCGCAAAGAAACCAAAACAATCCTTCAGTCCCATGAGAGAATCTCTCCCTAGTCGAGATAAAAGGTAAGCATTGGCCACTGTTTTGGTTCGGGGGAACAGCAGTTCTCAGGCCCGCACAACACCTGGTGTGGGCCAAACCTGGGGTGGTCTTGGAAGTTGTTTTGGTAGAAATTGTCCAATTGTGCAGGTTAATTATAATTTGTACCAATCTGTAAGAATAACGTAAAAATTACCTGAAATGCTCGGGCACACCTCTTTAGAAACATTATAAAACAGTGTGCCTGCCTGGATCGGGAACCTTTTGGCTGCCTTTTCCTGCTCGCTCGCTAGCCTGCCTACAGACCTGCCTGCCTCGCTCCTGCTCCAGACCGGCCTGCTCGAATACAGAGGCCGCAGCTGGCGAACCGCCCGCTTGGGCCTGATCCTGACAAAGGAAGGGACACCGCCCCAAACTTCGAATCCAGCTGAACTGAACTGCCTATCAGTGAGTAGAACAACGGACTCTTTTACCTAAAGACTGAACAACTTCAAAGACTCAGAAAACTCTAAAATCACAGACTCTCTTTATTTGCCATTTTCTGAAATGTTACTCTGCAACCTCATATCAAAAGAATTCACGTAGGTGATCTAGTTTCAGGAGGGGGATCTCTGTGTCTGAGCAATAAATCACTTGATCTCTACAAGTTAGCCAGGTTGGAAGAGACCTCCAAGATTATCCAGTCCAACCTAGCACCCAGCCCTATCCAGTCAACTAGACCATGGCACTAAGTGCCTCAGCCAGGCTTTTCTTGAACATCTCCAGGGACGGTGCCTCCACCACCTCCCTGGGCAGCCCATTCCAATGGCAAATCACTCTCTCTGGGAAGAACTTCCTCCTAACATCCAGCCTATAGCTCCTCTGGCACAACTTGAGACTGTGTCCCCTTGTTCTATTGCTGGTTGCTTGGGAGAAGAGACCAACCCCCATCTGGCTACAGCCTCCCTTCAGGGAGTTGTAGACAGCAATGAGGTCCCCCCTGAGCCTCCTCTTCTCCAGGCTAAACAACCCCAGCTCCCTCAGCCTCTCTTCATAGAGTTTGTGTCCAGGCCTCTGTCTTGGGTTCAAATGCAGGTTCCCAGAGACTCTAATAAATTTAATAGCCCCAATGACAATTTATAGAATTTATAGAGTGCCCTCCCCTCTTCCCCCTCCTTTTCCCAAAGATAGGGAGCGAGAAAAGAGATAAGCACACCCCAATAAATCAATCTCACTCGATTTGGAAGTTAAAAAGGAAAAGTTTAACAATAACTTAGAAAAGGTATTGGAGGTAGGGAAGTTTACAAAGGATAAGGAAGGGAAAGCAGCAAAATACAAAAAGGGATAGATACAACCCGAGCAATGTGCTCTGCCTCGTGGCTGCCACGTGGTGTGCTGGTATGCAGTATGAGTGTGTGTGTCCAGAGGGAGCCAAGGCAAAAGAGGAAGAGACAGGGGACTCCTGTCTCTTTTATACCACAGGAAGTGGGGGGAGTGGGCTAACCATCACCTGGAGTGTGGCCCACCCCTGGGAAGGGGCCAAGACCCCCAGGGTCAGGTTCAGGGTCACTCCCCCAGGAGTGTTAACCCTATACAGCCTCTCACATGCAACATGTTTGCTCTTTACTAGTCCCTTTTAATGCAGTGGAGGGATGGGAACCTGCCCACACATGCATGAGTCACAGAAGGCAGCTCTTCCCTGACTTGGTTTCTGGTGACTGCCTGGGATTGCTCAAGGAGATTGCTCAGAGCATCTTGAGTTGGGATCACCTTCTGCGCTGTCCCTGGCAGAAGCTTCTCCCATGGTTAGAGAAGAGGCCTTAAGAGATTAAACCCTCACAGCTAAGTATAGCAACCTTTGTTATTTCCTTGTTTTTCCTCACTGCTGATTGTGTCTTACTGTCTAGTGTATTCAGTCACATTGACAAACCTCTCTTTGCTTTCATAGATGCAGGTATCTCACAGGAGTTGTGATGTACTGCACATTCAAGAAAAGAAACACCCATATCTTGTGAGCTCTCTTGTAGATAGTCATTTTATTCAGTGCATTAAATAAGGAGAAACTGCAACAGGCTACAAATATCACAGAATTACAGAATTGTCAGAGTCACAAGGGAGCTCAGAGATCATCCATTTCGAATCCCCCTGTCATGGGCAGGGAAACCTCACACCACATCAGGTTGCTCAGAGCCCCATCTAGCCTGGCCTTAAAAACCTCCAGGGATGGGGCTTCCACCACCTCCCTGGACAACCTGTTCTGGTGTCTCACCACCCTCATGGTGAAGAATTTTTTTCCAAACATCCAGTCTGAATCTACCCACTTCTAGTTATGCTCCTTTCCCCCTACTCCTATCACTACCCATCTTCCTAAAAAGCCTCTCACCAGCTTTCTTGTAGGCTCTCTTATGATACTGGAAGGCCATGACAAGGTCACCTTGGAGCCTTCTTCTCTCCATATAGAATAACCTCAACTCATTCAGTCAGTCTCTATATCCTTTGATAGCTGCCCGAACTATTCCTGGCATGACACTAGTTTCCCTTCTTTTTCTTCTTGGATAAGACTCCAATTACAGAGCAGATGAGAACAGAAAGCTCTGTAATTTAACTCCAAATCCCACCTTGCTCAAGAAAGATATTAAGTGAACCACAATTACTGACCAACTTATTTTTCCTGTAGTCCTTGAACTTTAATGAACTAGAAAGAGTAAGAAAAGAGAGAAGTCAGGAAAATAAGGTCATCTACTTTTTTGCTTTCTTCTGCTTTTAATTTAGTTACTAAAAGAAAAATGTTTCCATGAGTACAAAATGGCAGTAAGCTGTTTGAACACTGACTGATCAAAAATACGGAGCGTAATGCATCCTGAACTCAAATAAAGAAATTTTGATTCTTCTTTCTCTTCATGACATGTTCCTTCACCTCCCATTTATCTCTCTTCCTGTACTCTGCTCCACCTTCTGGAGTTTCCCTTTAATGAAGGGGCAGAATATTTCAGAAGCAGAGGTTATGTTCCATCATTTATCTGAATCCAAGAGCTTGACATTCTCTCTTGAAAATGAGTTATAAAACATTCACGGAGCTGAGCATGCATCTGAAACCAATTTGAAGGTTCCAGAAGGTTTTTCTTTGATGGCACCAATTACTTCCTGCATTTCATTATGTCTTTGTTAGCCTTCACTTTCTTAATTCCCGTTGGCATCAGCAAATAAGGTTTAAATCAAAATGCATTTTGCCTAAATAGATAGTTTCTATCCTAATTTACTTGTGACAAGCTTAATGAAATCATAGGGACAAAGTGCATTTGTATACCAATCAGCTTTCCAAAATTGCTCTTTAAGTCCAAAAAAAGTTAGGCAGTAGAGTTTTGAGGTGTCAAAATATCTTGTCAACATATGATTTGCAGCATCATTAGGTACCTGCAAATTCACACTATAGGACAGCTCTTTGTTTCTTTTCTTCCCTGCATTACTGGTCACGCAGCACCACTCAGAGAATGTCAGAAGAGACAGAAAAAGGGCTGCATTTCTTGCTGCCCTGAAGAATCTCTAGTTATGTATTTCTAATGCTGGCGCCCCCAGCACAAGAAGCACATCAAACTGTTAAATCAGGCCCAGAGGAGGGCCACAAATGTGATTGGAGGGCTGAGCAGCTGATCTATGAGGACAGGTTATGAAAGCTGAGGCTGTTCAGCCTGGAGAAGGCTCTGTGGAGACCTTATAGCAGGCCTTACAGTACCTGAAATGGGCCTTACAGAAAGCTGGAGGAGGACATTTTACAAGGAACTGTTGTAAAAAGGACAAGAGGGAATGGCTTGAAGCTTGAGAAGGATGGCTTTAGACTGGATACTAGAAATTCTTTACAGTAAAAGTGGTGAGACACTGGAACAGGTTGCCCAGTGAGGTCATGGATGATGGAACTACATGATCGTCAATATCACTTCCAACACCAACCATTCCATGAACCTATGAATTTATGAACACGGAGTACCACATGTAATATTTCTACCACACATTAATTTAGGCACAAAAGTACCAGAACCTCCATCAGCAGGTGTGCTGGTTTGAGGCTAATTGGAACATTTTAATGAAAGAAATGAGATGACTGGATGCAAGAAGGAAATAATAGTGATGTCTACACCACTCATGTGTTCTGCTGAGAGACACAAGTAGCCAAAATATAAGATAAGGCACTCACTTCTGTGATGGTTTGGGTGTTCCTTGTCCCCCCACACTTTAGAAATCACCCAGACTAGACTCAGCCAGCTCTGGAAATATGAATGAAGCTTATTATTTACAGCTGGCACAATAGACAAGCAGATATTTACAGTATATACAGTTATAGACAGAAATATACAAGGTAAAAGGTAATACAGAAACACAACTCCCCTCCCAGAAACCTGAGTGCCCAGGAGGGGCTCTCAACCACCTCTGCACCTTCCCCCTACCCCTCTCAACCTTACCCCAGTCCCAAGGAAGAATGGAGGTTCGGCCAGGGGGTTAGGAAGCAAAGTGGGTTAGCCCAAAATGGAAGGTGAGGTTAGAGAGATGCAGCTCAGCCAGCAGCCCAAGCAAGAGCGGTGCCAAGTGTGTTATCTATGTTTTGACTTGTATTTTTATACATCTCAGCAAGCCTATGAGCGAAGTAGACATCACCATTGTTTTCCTTTCACAGCCTGTAATCTAGTTCTTCTCACCAAAACATTCTAGCCTGCTTCAAACTAGCACAACTTCTCACTGCTTCTCCTTTGGTCTCTGTGTCTGGCTGCATCTTGCCTTAACTCCTTTGCGTGAAGCCTATGTAACCCAATCTAACCATCCAGTGTTTCAGAGTCATACAACAGAATGCTACAATAATAAGTCCTTTCTAGTAATTTGCCTTTTTCTGCTCAGCGTCGTCAAAATTCTCATGAAACCTTATTTCTTTTTCCTTCACTATTCTGTAACTACATAACATTCGAAATGCCATAGATTTATTGGGTTTTTTTTTTCTCTCTCTCTCTTTTTTTTTTTCTTACAGTATATGCTTTTTAATTGATTTTTCTTGTTTGTTTGTAAGACAAAGGTCTAGACAGGTCTATATGTCCATGAGTTATTCATACAAAACCCTATTATTTAGAGAGTAGGCCTGTAATGTCAAGAGACTTTAAGAATTGTGTCTATTCATAAAGTGATGCTGAGGCTGTGAGTAGGTCAAGCTGAAGAAAAAAAAAGTAAAAGCAAAAGGTCAGGATACAAGTTAATTTTGCCACAAGGTTTTCCATTTTATGACAGATACTTACTATTCAAAAGGAAAACAAACTATTTACTTGCAATACAGAGCATTTCTCAAAGATTTTCCAAAGAATCCCCATTTCAAAATACTTTCTCTTCCCCTGCAAGAAAGGGCATTGTTTAAGAGTTAAATAATAGAATATTCTTTTTCTTGCTGATTATAATAGGAATGTCTCTGGATGATCATCTGTAATCTGTGCACAATCATTCTAGGCTCTAATTATTGATTCATCATGTGCCTGGAAAAAATAAATAAATAGAAAACTGATGTGAACATAACACATTCTGTAAACAGGAATCAATGCAAAAGTTTTTAATTCCATTTACATTAATTTAAACCAGACTCAGTTCTCTGACTTCAGAGCAGCATTACAAATTCACTGTTGTGTGGCTCAGCATCCAGCCTCAAGCTTTTAGAAATAAATGGGTTCAATTTGTGTGATATAATAAACAGAATTTTCTGATATTCAGGGGACTTGAGAGTTAACAGCCTAGAGCAAAGTCAGTAAGGTATAGATCAGAAAGGTAATGTGTTTTGGCTTACGGAAATAATAAAGCACACATGCTGGAAGGGATCCCAGGGACTGAACATACTCTGCCCTTGTTAATTTTTCACGGTACTTTGCATGCAGAAGTACACATGCATCTCACTGGGCGAGAACTGTTTGTGCACGTAGAAATGGCACTTCAGCCTGGAAGCCTTTGTAAGCCTTCACTCTTCCTTAAATTCAAAAGTACTATTCATTGGAGTTGAGAACAGCACATTACACAACCTCTGTGGCCAGCTGGTGTTACTGATGCAGACACTCTGCCATTGCAGGTGGGCTGCTGATTTTGGAAGATGTGTTCTTGGACTCTGGGGGATGCTTTTAAACTGCTTGGGCTGTTGCTCCTTTAGCCTGACAGGTAGCAAAGGGCACTATCTCCATTTGCTGTTCACTCATCCAGATTTCCAAAAAGCGACTTCTCTGACCACGTGGAGACATTTATTACATGTATGACCTAATGTAAACTCTTTAGTTAGATCATCTCTGGTCACTGAACAGAACCAGCACTTCTAGGGTGTTAGGAGCTGCCAAACCTACCAGCCTGACAGAGGTGAGGCTGCTGCTGCTCCAGGTTCAGCTAGCAGCAAGGCTGAGCATGTGTTACCATGTACTGGGTTTGGTTGAGCTGGAGTTAATTCTCCCCAGAGCATCTTTATAACGCTGTGCTTTGCCATGCTGTAGCTGGGTGCTGACAACACAGCAGCGTTTTGGCCACTGCTAGACTGAACACCCAGACTGTACTCTTCCAACATTTCCGCACTCTAAGAGTATGTGGAAGGGTGAGCAAGATCTTGGGAGGGGACACAGTTAGGCCAGCTGACCCAAATTGACCAAAGGGGTATTCCATATGATGTCAGCTCAGATATACAAGCTGAGTGAAAGAAGTAAGTGGATGGGCTTTCACTGATGGCATCTGTGCTCTGGAGCAATTGCTACACAGAGTCCTACTTGTCAGGAGTGACCAAAACATCATCTAGCTTGATGTGAAACAGAGGGTAATATCTTTGTGTGCTTTTGTTTCCAAGTGCAGCCTTTCTTTTGCTTTGCATTATTAAAATTGTTTCTATCTTATTGAAAGCCTTTTGTTGTATTGTCCCCTCTCCCCTATCCATCTAAGGAGAGTGATAGAGCGTTTGAACCCCAGCCAGGACCAAATCACCACATCCCAATAGTCATATGTACACAGATACACACAATATATGTGCTCACATTCATGGGAAGCCACATAAATCAGAGCCCACACAACACAATTAGTGCCAACAGCCTGATCTTCCTTCCCTCAGCCAACGTCCAGACCCTAATGTCTCAGAAGCCAGGACCTTCTCTGGTTTCTCCAGTCCTTCTTGACTCTCCTACATACTTACAACTGTCTCAGCACCTGTCTTTCAAGCCTCTTCTTCTACTCTAGAGCAAATTTGCCTTAATGTTCACTAGTGCCTACACACATTGACATGTTCACATAACATGCATACACCCTGTTCTCCCCGGGTCTTGACAACACAAGCAAGCAGACTCCCACATATGACTTCTTTTGCCACTCCAGTTGCCGGCACTCAGACCTCCATATGCAAACACAGAAAAAAAGTAGTTAGAAATTGAGTTAATAATTGGGAAACAGAAACAGTGGTGATCACACAAGATTGGCTGGGCAATTTGTTTACATATGACTTACACATTTTATTCTGGTAGCTCCTCAAATTACTTTGATCCCTATTTCCTCACCTTTTGTTCCTCCTCTTAACATCTGTATAGGGTTAACACTCCTGGGGGAGTGACCCTGAACCTGACCCTAGGGGTCTTGGCCCCTCCTCAGGGGTGGGCCACACTCCAGGTGATGGTTAGCCCAGTCCCCCCACTTCCTGCGGTATAAAAGAGGAGCACTTCCTGCTCCTCATGCTCTTGCTCTTTTCTCTCTTCCTGCGTTCATGAACACACACACACGGATACTGCATACCAGCACAACACGTGGCAGCCACGAGGCAGAGACACCATCACACACTCGGGTTGTATCCATCCCTGTTTGTATTTTGCTGTTTTCCCTTCCTTATCCTTTGTAAACTCCCCTACCTCCAATTCCTTTTTCTAAGTTATTGTTAAACTTTTCCTTTTTTACTTCCAAATCGAGTGAGATTGATTTATTTGTGTGTCCCTACCTTTATCTCCCTCCCTGTCTTTTGGGGAAAGGAGGGGGAAGAGGGGAGGGCACTCTATAAATTCTATAAATTGTCATTGGGTCTACCAAATTTATAAGAGTCTCTGGGAACCTGCATTTGAACCCAAGACAATTTATTTGGCGTCTCAACGTGGGGCTAGGTAGAAAGAATTCTTTCAGAGAAGATTTGGAAGTTAAAAAATGGATATTCTGAAAGTCTTAATCATTAACGCTTTTGCATGGCTGTTGTGGGGCTGGCTGTTAAAGTTTATAAGTTACCATGTCTTCTGGATTGTCATTGATATGCTCTGGGAATATTCTAAGCATTTGCCTGCCCGAGTCTATGCCTATTTCCTGAATTCTGTTAGTAATATCACTGTGTTTAGAAATGTTTCTGGAACATGGAATCAATCTGAGTATATGCATTGGAACACAGAAGCTCCAGATATTTTGGGGGAGAAATGGTACTGGATAGCTGTTATTTCACTGTGTGTAAATGTGGGTTTGGGAATTAACAAGGTAGCTGTGAACTTAGACACGTGGAAATATCGGGTGGGCGCCGCCATTAGGGTGCTTAGGGGGAGGGGTGGCCCTCACTGCCCGAGCTGCAGCTGCGGGGGTTGGGCGACAGGTCAGGCCGTTCCGGCCGCCCCGAGCGCAGGCACCGCCCCTAGCGCAGCTCTGCCCCGAACTCCGCCTCCGGTCCCGCCCAGGGCAGCCCCCCGGACCCTGCCCCCTCAGCCCAGCCCCCTTCACCTGGCGCCAATTACCACGCGGCCAGCAAGATCAAACGCAAACCCTCCCGCAGATACCGATCCAGGGCAAGGGACCTCTTCGGGAACCAGCACCCCCCAGCAACAGCAACCAGCTGGAAATGGACCTGATAATGGAGTGATCCTTATCAGCTCCACGCCCAGAAAGGAAATCAGGCACACAAGGCAGGAGTATGCAAGGGCAAACGGACAGTCCCTTTTAGCCTGGCTTTTGAAATGCTGGGATGCAGGAGCAGAAACCGTGGACCTAGATCAGAGGGAGGCAAAGCAGCTGGGATCCTTGTCGAGGGATGGAGGTGTGGATAAGGAACTGGGAAGGCTCGATGGTACCCACTCACTTTGGGCCAGGCTTCTGATAGCTGTGAGGTACAGGTACCCGACTAAGGATGACATGATTTTCCATCCCCTTAGATGGACAGATATGGAACAGGGGATCTCATACCTGAGGCAAATGGCGGTTCAAGAGATAATTTATGGAGCCGACCAGAGGCCCTCGGACCCTGATGATGTCCGCATGAAGCCAGCCCTCTTAAAGAAACTGACCCAGTGTGCTCCTTCTACATATGCCCCCACATTGGGAGCACTGCTGCTTGGCAGAGACCCCAACAACCTTCCCACAATCAGGGAGTTTGTGAATGACCTAAGACAGTTTGAAGACAGTTTGTCGAGGAAAACCTTAATTGCCACTGTAGAGACCCTCACCCAAGAAATGAACGAGCTAAAAGCCTCTTTCTCTGAAATGCAGAAGGCAGAGGATGACTGCTCTTCACCTTCAGAATGGGTGCAAGTCTCAGCTGTAAGGAACACACGCCGTGCTCCTCCTCCTCCCCGCAGGAGACCAGCCCAGAGCAGACAGGGTACACACAGGGGGTCACTCTGGAGAACACTGTGTGACCATGGGGAAAACATGGACAGATGGCATGGCCAGCCCACCTCAGCTCTATGGGCCAGGGTAAGGGAACTGCAGGGGACAAACACAGGGAATAACTCCTCCAGAAGAGGGGTTGCCCCAGTGTCCCGCAGGCAGCCCTCTCGCTCAAGGGGTGGTGAAGCCAGTAACTCAGGTCCATGTGCCTCATGCAGTCACACTGCTCAGAATTAGAGGTGCCCTGTCTCCAGCCAGGCGGAGGCCAGGGATAACAGAGTATATTGGGACGTGTTTGTGAAATGGCCTGGCACTTCTGAAGCCGAGAAGTACAGAGCGTCGGTAGACACCGGTGCCCAATGCACTCTGATCCCCTCCAGCCACAGGGGGACAGAAACTGTTACAATTGCAGGAGTCACAGGGGGGTCTCAGGAGTTGACTGTGCTGCAGACTGAGATAAGCCTCACCGGGAATGTGTGGGAGAAGCACTCCATAGTAACTGGCCCTGATGCACCTTGCATCCTGGGGATCGACTTTCTCCGGGAAGGGTACTTTAAAGATCCGAAGGGGAACAAGTGGGCTTTTGGCATAGCAGCTGTAGAGACTGCAGACAAAGAGCAGCTGTCTATCATGCCTGGCTTGTCAGATGACCCTTCCGTGGTTGGTACCCACAAGGTGGAAGATGTCAAGTTACCTATTGCTTCTCGTGTAGTTCATCGCAGGCAATACCGCACCAACAGAGACTCCCTGCTACCCATACAGCAGCTGATTCGCCGCCTGGAGCAGCAGCTTGTCATCAGCAAGAGCCACTCGCCCTTCAACAGCCCGATATGGCCAGTGCGAAAGGAGACGGGGGAGTGGAGACTCACGGTGGATTTCCGAGGCCTGAACGAAGTGACTCCTCCAATCAGCGCAGCCGTGCCTGATATGTTGGAGCTGCAGTATGAACTGGAAACGAAGGAGGCCAAATGGTATGCCACAATTGACATTGCTAATGCTTTCTTCTCCATCCCCATTGCAGAAGAATGTAGGCCGCAGTTTGCCTTCACCTGGAGAGGAGTCCAGTACCACTGGAACAGACTGCCTCAAGGGTGGAAGCACAGCCCTACAATCTGCCATAGCATCATCCAGACTGCACTGGAGAAGGGTGGAGCTCCTGAACATCTGCAGTACATCGATGACATCATTGTATGGGGTGAGACAGCAGAGGAGGTCTTCCAGAAGGGTGAGAAGATCATTAATATCCTGTTGGATGCTGGTTTTGCCATTAAGAGAAGCAAAGTGAAAGGGCTGGGAGTTCGATGGCAGGATGGCCGACGCCACATCCCTATGGATGTGGTGAATAAAGTGGCCACTATGGTGGAACCCACTAACCGGAAGGAGACACAATCCTTCCTGGGGTTTGTGGGCTTTTGGAAGATGCACATTCCCGGGTACAGTCAAATTGTGAAACCCCTCTTTGACGTTACAAGAAAGAGGAATAACTTTGGGTGGGGACCTGAGCAGCAGGTGGCATTTGACCAGATCAAACGAGAGGTGGTCCATGCCATGGCCTTGGGACCAGTTCGAACCAGCCCAGAGATTAAGAACATTCTCTATACAGCAGCCGGTGAGAATGGTCCTAGCTGGAGCCTATGGCAGAAAGCTCCTGATGAGACAAGAGGCCGCCCACTCGGGTTCTGGAGCAAGGCGTACAAAGGCTCAGAGACCAAGTATACCCCCACAGAGAAAGAAATCCTAGCTGCCTATGAGGGAGTTAGAGCTGCCTCTGAGGTGATTGGGACGGAGTCACCACTCCTTTTAGCTCCAAGGCTTCCAGTCCTGACTTGGATTTTTAAAGGGAAGGGTTCGACTCCGCACCATGCCACAGATGCCACTTGGAGTAAGTGGATGGCTCTGATAACTCAGAGGGCTAGGATGGGGACTCTTGAGCGTCCAGGCATTGTAGAGGTCATCACCAACTGGCCAGAGGGCACTGACTTTGGAAAACCAGCAGAAGAGAAGGCAGTGACCCGTGCCGAGGAAGCCCCCCCATACAGTGACCTTCCTGAGGAGGAAAAGGCATATGCTCTCTTCACAGATGGATCCTGCCGCCTGGTAGGCAGCAAGCAAAGATGGAAGGCTGCCGTCTGGAACCCCACACGCAGGGTTGCAGAGGCAAGAGATGGAGAAGGCGAATCCAGCCAGTATGCTGAGGTGAAAGCCATCCAGCTGGCCCTGGACATTGCAGAACGAGAGCAGTGGCCAATGCTATACATCTACACTGACTCATGGATGGTAGCAAATGCCTTATGGGGGTGGCTGAAGGAGTGGAAGAGAAATGATTGGCAGAGAAAAGGGAAGCCTATTTGGGCTGCTGATCTCTGGCAAGACATTTCTGCACGCCTGGACAAACTGCCAGTTAAAATCCGACACATCAGTGCTCACATCCCAAAGAGCAGAGCCACTGAAGAACAGCAGCATAACCACCAAGCTGACCAGGCTGCCCACATCTGCCAGATTGACCTGGACTGGAAGCACAAAGGTGAACTGTTTTTAGCTCGGTGGGCACATGACTCTTCTGGTCACCAAGGAAGAGATGCCACATACCAATGGGCCCGAGACAGGTCCGTGGACATATCCATGGAGGCCATAACTCAGGTTATCCATGAATGTGACATCTGTGCCACCATAAAGCAAGCTAAGCGCATGAAGCCTTTGTGGTACGGGGGACGGTGGTCAAAGTACAGGTATGGGGAGGCCTGGCAGATTGATTACATCACTCTGCCTCGGTCTCGCAGTGGCAAGCAGTATGTGTTAACCATGGTGGAGGGAAGCACGGGGTGGCTGGAAACCTACCCAGTACCTCATGCTACTGCCCGTAACACCATTCTGGGCCTGCAGAGCCACATCCTGTGGAGACACGGAACCCCAGAGAGAATTGAGTCAGACAATGGGACCCATTTCAAGAACCACCTTGTAAGCAACTGGGCAAAAGAGCATGGGATAGAATGGGTTTATCACATCCCATACTACCCACAGGCTGCAGGAAAGATTGAGCGACACAATGGTCTGCTGAAAACCACCCTGAAGGCTATGGGAGGTGGAACTCTCAGAAACTGGGAGAAGCACCTTGCAGAAGCCACTTGGCTGGTGAACAGCAGGGGATCAGTTAACAGAGCTGGTCCTGCTCAGTCTGCCCTACTGCCCAGAGTTGAGGGAGATGGAGTTCCTGTAGTCTGTGAAAGGAATCTACTGGGAAAGACTGTGTGGGTTGCTCCTGCTTCTGGTGGGGGAAAACCCATCAAAGGGGTGGTATCTGCAGAGGGTCCTGGTCACACATACTGGGTGATGATGGAAACTGGTGTTATCGAGTGTGTCCCTCAGAGAAACCTCTCTTTAGCTGAAAAGGTTTTGAAATCTCAGAGTTGATTCCATGTGTTCCAGATACTTTCAGGTTATCTTGTATTATAGTTGTATAATAGTTGTATCATAGTTGTGCAATACTTGTATCATAGTTGTGCAATACTTGTATCATAGTTCATAAGGGGTTACAAGTTGTTTTTGTAGTTATACCCTCACCACTACACGGCGTCCAACAGAACCTACACCACACCAGCAGCTATCCAGAGTCCCACAGCATCACGTCACACCACGGCGTCCAACCAGAACCCTGCATCTGATTCGTCACTGATGCCCTGCAGTGAGAGACTGTTCCTGATTTCCCTCCAGAGGATGTCTACAGCCATCTCATCCACACCTGTTCCCCTGATGCCAGACACCAAGAGAGACTGTTCCTGATGTTTTTCTTCACAGAGGAAAAAGACTTTCCTGAGTTCCAACAAAAAAAACTGTTCCTGCTTCACTGACTTTTCCTCCGTTCCTGCCCTGCTCACACCTCACCAACCTGCACCGGACCAGAGGAACACATCGCCTTGAGATACAGCCGGGGACCAAGAAGGACTTTAAGAACTCTTAACCCATGGACAACTTTTTCCCATCTTTGGAGAAGAAGACTGTTCTTAGGAAGGTGGAAGTGGTCTAACCAAGGGGTGGAATGTATAGGGTTAACACTCCTGGGGGAGTGACCCTGAACCTGACCCTAGGGGTCTTGGCCCCTCCTCAGGGGTGGGCCACACTCCAGGTGATGGTTAGCGCAGTCCCCCCACTTCCTGCGGTATAAAAGAGGAGCACTTCCTGCTCCTCACGCTCTTGCTCTTTTCTCTCTTCCTGCGTTCATGAACACACACACACTGATACTGCATACCAGCACAACACGTGGCAGCCACGAGGCAGAGACACCATCACACACTCGGGTTGTATCCATCCCTGTTTGTATTTTGCTGTTTTCCCTTCCTTATCCTTTGTAAACTCCCCTACCTCCAATTCCTTTTTCTAAGTTATTGTTAAACTTTTCCTTTTTTACTTCCAAATCGAGTGAGATTGATTTATTTGTGTGTCCCTACCTTTATCTCCCTCCCTGTCTTTTGGGGAAAGGAGGGGGAAGAGGGGAGGGCACTCTATAAATTCTATAAATTGTCATTGGGTCTACCAAATTTATAAGAGTCTCTGGGAACCTGCATTTGAACCCAAGACAACATCTCATATTAAGTCTTGTACAATTCCAAGATGTTTTTTCTTTACACTCTGTAATGCATCCCAGACCTATATAGGCACTAATCCTTCTCAGTCTGTAAGGTGACTGAGAAAGCATCTCCTGTTGACTCTAACATTTAGACCACTGGGCTGATGGCTTCCTTAACACAACCTTGGCATGAGCCAGGCCAGATTGCTTTATTTTCTCTGACAAGCTTATTGGGATTCCTCTGCCTGACACTATTCCTGTGTGTTCCTTCGTGTTCATGGAGATAAGCCTTTGGACAAACAGGGTAAAATCCATTTCAGACTCAATGTGAATGTCTCAAAAATGTCAAAGGAAAGTTACCCTAAAACTTCCCATTCTCCCCATTGGTTGCCTATGTAGCATGATAATGTCAGATTTGGTGGTTATATTAAATTTGAGAGACCATATTTAGTAGGGAAAAGCACAAAAATTTTACTCTTTACATTAACCTAGATCCTTCTATAAGGCTTAAATTTACTTTTATTATCTTAAGACATGCCATGCTTGCTCAAAGACAGTCTACATTCATATGTCTATCCCATATATTCTTGCAGACTCAGTACATTAAGTAAGTGTCACCATCTTAGCTTTCCTTATGCATCATAAAGTCTTTCAGAATTTAAATCATGGTCAAGAACTCCATATTACCACAGGAAATTCTAATCAACACAAGGTAGCTGAATAAAGATAACAGGAAAGAAGTGTTATTAATGCTGCTATATTTGTAGAGGCAAGGTTCTATTATTCTGTACTGCTGATTTATATTAATCAGCTTAAATGCAATCTGAAAATTTGTAGTAAATACAGAATTAGAACATTTTAGATATATAAATGCATCTAAGTATCACAGAATGTATGAGAAATATTTCAAAGCCATCTCTTTGCTCTAGCGGTTGAGGCTGAATTTGCCTTTACACAAATGACAGATGCTCTTTGTTAACACCGCTCACTTCCCAAAGGGGAAGAGAAAGGACTTAAAGAAGAGAGACTTATGGAATGGAAAGGAAAACTACAACAGCTTTAATGAGACAATGAAATTAAACATGCATGAATGTGTGCAAAACCAATATCCAACTCAATCCCTCGAAGTCAACCATGTCACTCTCCACTGATACTGCAGGGCAGGCAGTGGGGAATTCCCAGACTGGACACAGTGGCAGACAGGAATTGGATTCAGGAAGAGTATTCCTGAGTGCATATTGAGGCAGAAGGCAGAAGAATGGACAGTGTCCCCAGATGCTGGTAATTGAAGAAGAGGGCTTAATGTTTGTGATCACCCAGTTTTATGCTGAGTATGACATACATGGAATGGAATGCTTTCCTAGTGAGCTTTGGTGGTCTGTCCTGTCTGCTCCTCTCTGCAAGGGCTACATTTTAGTTTACTTCCAGTCCTTTCATTTATGTCACCCCAACACAGTACACAAAGTTTAACAGTGACCTTGGCCTCCATAGGAGCAAGTATAAGCAAGTGCCTGTGTTGCAGAGAGGGGTTCTCGGTACCTACGCCTATTTGGCAGAGGGGAGAAATTAATTGGGGTGATATAAATTTTATCTAAAAATATAGATTTATTAAATTAAATATTCTGAACTTTCACCACCCCCAACCACTGTATATTAATATTAAAGTTCGGTACACAGTTATGAAAACAATTTAGGATAAAATATGTACAGAGAATCTGTTACTTAACTAGCAAACAGTCAAACTATAAGCAGAGAGAGGAGATTCCCCATGGCTTAATGCCATTTGGGATCTTTATGCTATTTGCCCATCAGAGTGGGCTGAAACTCTCTCTGCTCTACGGCAGAGATAACTTATATTTAGAGAGGTATCGAAGCTTTTATTCACAATTCTTATCAGTTATTAATCACCCTCTGGGGCTGCATCACAGCCTGTGTCTAATGTCCAGTTCTCCAGGGTCTCTGCCTGTGGACTCTGAGGCTGGAATCCTCCTGGCTTGAGGGGAAAAGATGAATCTTCCCAGTTTGTGGGGAAATAGGTTTTCTCTAACCTTGTTCTCCTGGTGAAGAGGCTATCTCTGCCTTTGGTGCTGCTGGCTCCTTTGGATGCTGTGTCCAGGACTTCTCAGCTGGCAGGATTTCAGGAGCAGGAGAAGAACATCGTGCTGTCTCTGGCATGGTTGTTCACAGCTAGCAGGCCATGTGTGTGTGCAGACAATCCAGGGTCTGCTTCCTGGTTATCTCAGCGGCAATGGCTCTTACCAGGCAATGGTAGGCAGCAGGCATGCAGGATGTGCACGGCTGCTGGGAGTCTGAGCTCTGTATGTAAATGCAGGCAATGCAGGATCTGGTCCTGATAGCATAATGGCATGCAGATGTGCACAGCTGGCTTAGAAGGCTACAGGCTCCTTATATATATGTGTGTGTGTGTGCAGGCTTGAATGAGCTCTGCATCTAAGGTACACAGGCAGGTGAGCTACGAATGAGGGTCAGAGCATGAGGGTCTTAGGATCGGAGCTATGCAATTGCATCCAAGTGTGGGGGTCTGAGCAGCTGAGCGCTGCAAGTGTGGGTCAGAGCACGTGTCTGAGCCATACAGGTGAGTCAGAGCTGAGCTGAGATGTGCAGGGGTCTGAGCTGAGCATGTTGTTTACCTGTGCACCCCTATTTATTGACTGTGGGCCAAGATTAATGGCCTCTTTGGCCACTAGAATGACCAATCAGGTTGGCAGTCAGCCAAACCTTACCATAATAGGCAGAAGCTCTTGCCAGGACCATCCCAAATATGGGGATCACATGGGCTTACACCAGGGAGACACAAGCTGGGGGGGGGGGGGGGGGGGGAGCTTACACAACCTGTTTACAACCAGGGGTCCAGACAGAAAAATATGTCCAGGCAAAGCAAGGTATAAGCAAGCCTCTTTTCGGGCCTACAGGCCCTCCATGACAGCCTGTCTGCATGTCATTCCTTAGTAGTAACTATAAACATCACGCACTCTCATTTCTATAAGCAGATACTACAAAGACTTGTTGTTAACCTGAGGAAGTGCACTCACTTAGGATCCTGAGATTTAGCTGAACAGTAAACCCACTGAACAGAATTACAGTATCACAGTATCACAGTATCATCAGGGTTGGAAGAGACCTCACAGATCATCAAGTCCAACCCTTTACCACAGAGCTCAAGGCTAGACCATGGCACCAAGTGCCACGTCCAACCTTGCCTTGAAGCGCCCCAGGGACGGCGACTCCACCACCTCCCCAGGCAGCCCATTCCAGTGTCCAATGACTCTCTCAGTGAAGAACTTTCTCCTCACCTCAAGCCTAAATCTCCCCTGGTGCAGCCTGAGGCTGTGTCCTCTCGTTCTGGTGCTGGCCACCTGAGAGAAGAGAGCAACCTCCCCCTGGCCACAACCACCCCTCAGGTAGTTGTAGACAGCAATACGGTCACCCCTGAGCCTCCTCTTCTCCAGGCTAAACAATCCCAGCTCCCTCAGCCTCTCCTCGTAATTAGTTGTGTTCTAGCTCCAACTAAGACAATTTGTTGCAGACAACGAGATTTTTTCAACAGAATTGTAGCAAGTATTCCTAATGGACCTTTTGGCAAATAAAATTCCCACCAGGATTTTAAAAGACCATTCTTTGTTTAATCTTTCCAAATGTAAATGAATACAGATGATTGCAAAGATTATAATTTATGAACAACAGGGAATATTTTAAGGAGAACAATGCATTCTTCTAAATATTGACTGCCATCCAATTATGCTCAGAAAGCAGGAGAGGTTCCTGCTACCCAACAATCCGTACTGCACAGAATGTGAGACAAGTCAATGCATGGACATATTTGCATCGTTGTGGGAGAATTCTCCCGCAGCGGGACATGAGCTGTAAACATGAGGGAGATGTCCTTGAGCTTGCTGGCTCAGGAAGCTATGCTGTGGACAAGTGAGCAACCCACGCACACCTGCAGAGGGCTGGACCTGCCAGCCCCTGGGGCGGACACAGCTCCAGGGGGCTGAGCCTGCCAGTCCCCTGGGGTGGGAACCACAGGTTGTTTTTGGCACAGGGCAGCCTATCTGCACCTTGCACGTGGCTCTGGGCCAATCTGTACTGTTCACTTGTGCCAGCCCCAGGCTGACTGGATACACCTCCCCTGAGCACTATATAAGAAACTTCACTACCCTAATAAAGCTGTACTGATGCATAGCAAGCTGATGAGTCGACTCGTCAGTACTCCGATCTCGCATCTCACCAGCCTCCGGACTCCGACACATCATCATATAGCAACACCCCCCCCCCCCCCCAAAAAAAAAAAAAAAAAAAAGAAGAAAAAAGCCCAAACAAAATACAAACATATAAACAAAAAAAAATTGAAGGCAGAACATTTTTTAATTAAAGATGAGATCAGTTCAAGAAAAAATGTGACCTTCTGTGAGAGTCTGATCCTCTCTCTTGTTAATCAACAAAGATAAAGATTGCATCGTCCCTCCTTAATCAACAAAGATTGCATCATCTCTCCTTAACCTTGTTACTTCTGGGACTCAGACTCGGTGCTTAGCCCAAAAGCTCAGAGATGCAATTCAACAGACAATACCTTTGAAATTCCTAGACCTCACCCTGGCTGGACTGCCCAGGAAGCCTCAATCTTATCTCAGCTGCCCCCAAGGGATGTGTATGCAGGGTGTGGACAGGTGTAACCGAGAGAGGGCGGAGGCCCTCCTCTCGGCAATGCCGGACCCCTGCGAATGTGTGAGAATGCACAGGAAGATGCCCTGGGGGGGCTGCAGCTGGACACTGAGAAAAAAACTGTATAAAAAGGCAGGAGAAATGCCTGCAAAAGTGTGGCATTCCCAGCGGACCACCATTCCCATCGGACCACCCGTGGTATTCCCATTGGACCACCCGTGGCATCCCCACCAGACCAAGAGTGGCACCTCCATCGGACCACCAGTGACATCTCCACCGGACCACTGAGGGCAGACCATCACCAGACCACCAGAACTGCACACCACATGAAGAAACTCGGACAAACTCCGCAGAAGATCATCCCTGGGCCACCACCCGTCTCTCTCTCCCCCCTTCATCTGCGGCTGAGGGTAATATGATAGCAGCTCTTTTCCCTTCCCTGCTCCTTCTTCTCTTCTCCATCGATCTCTTTATCTTTCTCTCTCCCCCTTCTCCCCTCTCTCACTCAGTTCTGATCTTTCTCTCTCCCCCTCCTCCCCTCTCTCCCTCCGTTTTGCCCAACCTTATCCTTTAATAAACAGTTTCATGGTGATCTATGGTCTCGTTTGCACCTTAATTTCACAACACGGAATCCATAAGAACTGGTCTAGCTCCTCTGGACAGTGATACTGTTCATTTCTGCTCCTCTGGACCTTGACACCTTCCCACCAAAACTCAAGAATTCTCTGTTAGTCATCTAATTTCAGCTAACTCTGATCCAGGAAAAGCAAGGTCTGAATGTGGATAACTGAAGAAGAAAAAAAAATCTAATTGGATTTGCTGTACTTTTACAATGACAGAATGAGTTCTCATTTATATCAGTATAGGTGAAAGAAAAAATGTCTCCTTATTTTGGTGGCACTGGAATTGGTGAGAGCTTATCTGAATAGTCCAGAAGAGAGCAAGGACCATGACAATAATTAAACAATGTGGATGTTGATCGGTTTCGGCATTCGAGTGTATTTTCTGAGCCTCTTTCACTTTCCAGTGCAAAGTTTTCTCTCCATGCTTCTGAATTGCATAACACAAAACTCCAGCTACTACCTGCATTGTTACTTTAATCTTTCCTTTCTAAACTAACCATTGACATGGCTGTAGCTCATAATTTACAGGGTTACCTTCTACTCACTAATTAGAGCAGAATCCAACACAGAACTCAGGGTATTCTTCTGCTTGTTTTGTGCATCTCCAAGACAGAGCCACTGGGAGACATTGAGAAAGTGGGAATGGTACTGAATAAACTGAAATAATTGAAACTTAAGAAGACAGGAAATAGTATTTCAACTCTTAATTTTATGATGACGCCTAAACAGTTCAGATTAGATGCAATCCTCCTCCTGCTAGAGACACCTTTTAGAAGGAGCTAACCAAAGAAAAGCATCATTTCCATCCTCACAAATCCTGAAGCTCTGTCCCATCCATCCTGAGAGAAGGGCAACAGAAACAGTTCTTAGGCAAGGAACGAAGAACAAATGAAGTCTTCCCAGTGAGACAAACATTTCTAGACCCTTCATTGTTGGACAGTTCCCAGATGTTGCAAATGAATTAGATGGCAAAATTTCCCTCTACATCAATGGCAACAGGAGCACTGAATGACAGATGGAAGGGCAGGTAAGTCCAGAAAGGATGTTATATCAAGTCTTGCTGTTATAGAAAGAGCATTGGCATCTGCCATCCTGCCTGGTTTTGAGTCTTAAGACTCAAAATGTAGATATAACTGAAAATGCAGTTATAGTATTGTATACAAATTAAAACAACTTTCTTTCTCTCTCAATTCAGAGGTTATTTAGAGTAGTTCTGGTGTTGGTTCTCAATGATGTTTTTTAAGGGGATAACCACACTCATCAGTTCCTGGATAATCATACTTTAGTAGCCCAGTGATCTGTCCAGTTTTAATGTGGTTGAAGTCTATGGCATAACTAAGTCTGTAGGAATGGATGCAGAAGATGGAACTGCCAGGATGTGGTTTGTATGGGCAGTTTGATGACTGTGTCAGCAGAGATGGCCAAGGTCACACTCATCTGAAAAGAGCACTAGCTTTGTTAGGAATTCTCAAATCCAGTGCACCAATACACTTGAGCTACCAGTTGCTCAACCAGCAGTGAAGCTGAATGTGAATGTTAGGCACACATGTACACACAGACAAATACATTTATGCATGGCTGGCCTCACCAGTCAATGAAGATCCACCCCCCAGGAGGTTTAACCCTTTACAACAGGAAACACACAGTACCCACACAGACAGCCTCATCCCATCCCTTCTTTCTGATCAGGGTAGAAGTTTGCTAGTAGATGCTAGACTCCTGAATTCTCTCCAAATGCTGAGCCCCAGCCATGCCAAACACCAAAGTTTGCTGCCTGACTCCTCCTGCTAGTACTCAGACCTCTTTTTACTATCACACAGAGGTTAGTCGAGACCAAATGTCTCTGCAGTGGTCAGCCTTCAGATCCCTGAGCATTCCAGTATCCAAACCCCAACCTGCATCTGTCTGGTAGCTGGAGCCCCAGACCTCTTATGTTTTTGCTGCTGATCTGGTTTCAATTTCGTGTGATTTGTGTGTACTTATACTCACATACACACACAGAGGACTGAAGTTCCCCAGCGCAACGCCTTTCTCCACTTGCTGGTGCTTAGACTTCCCATATACAAACACACTCAAACAAAGATCTGAGTGTCTCAATTAGACAGCCCTTAATCAGAGCACCTAACAGATTCCCATTTGGGGATGCTGTTTCTGGCTCTCCATCTGCAAGCTTTTTTAAGAGGGTATAATAAAGCACTTTTTATGACAGGAAGCTGCATTAAGAGTCATTCCTGAATCACAGTCTCCACGGTTTTGAACAGAAGAACATTATGTAGAAGAGAAGGAAATATAATCTTCTGAAGATCCTCTTTGACTTTTTCCCTTTTTCTTTTATGTTATATGATTCCTTTACACCACAGGAGACCACAAAGATATCCAACATTTCTTTTTACTGTTGATGTCATGTACAAAGGGATTATTTTGATTGAATCTTAATACCAGTGAGGATAGTGATATAAGACAGAGACTTAAGATTCAAAACCAAAGCTGAACCCAGCAAACCAGCATCCAGTTTGGAAGAAATATAAGTTAATTTATCTCAGAGAAAACAGCACCAAATACAACTTCATTGGGATTGCAGCCTCAGTAAAAGAGGTGCAAAGGATTTGAGCTTTATATGTGTTAGAGCAGAGCTTGGCTGTGGTGAGCACAAGAGACAACTGTATTCATTTTGTGTCTTCATGCAGCATAGTATGGGCAGTCTTAAAGCACCCATTATCCCAGCAAATCAGAGAGAAATTTGAAAACTGTTTTAATTTATGCTGGATTTGAGAGGTCTAACAGGATTTTTCATCCAGAATGAATAAAGCAACAAAGGTTTCCCCCCTCCCTCCTCATATTTTTACATTTGTGTTTTGGTTTGTTGATTTGGTTTTGTTTGTTTGTTGCTGTTGTTTGCCTGTTTTTCTGAGTTTCATCTGGTTGGATGGATGAGTTTTCTTCTACAGGTGCATCCTGCTCACCTGAGCTCCAGGAGCTGGCCAATCCAGCCTAGAGTGAATAAACTCTTCCTGAGTTTATTTGCTGAGATGCATACATTATCAATATCTGCAGCTACAAGTTTACATCTTTGTTAAGCTATTTAGAAATTCCAGATACTGAGCATTCATTTCAGTAAAGCATTTGGCACTGTCTCCCACAGCATCCTTCTGGCTAAACTGAGACAGTGTGGTCTGGATGATCAGGTAGTGAGGCAGACTGGGAATTGGTTGAAGGAAAGAAGTCTGAGAGTTGTGGTCAATGGGATGGACTCTAGTTGGAGGTTTGTAACTAGTGAGGTCACTGTTCCAGTGTTTCATCACCCTCATTGTAAAGAACAATTTCTCAAGAGAGAAATTTCAAAGGTGCATCAAGATGAAGATCTGTTTTAAGTCATGTATCTGAGGGCTGGATGCTGTATTTAAAGGCTAGCCAGATGCTGTGCTGTCACTTGACTCATATAACCTGGCTAAATGGTGGACTTAACACCAACCATGCTATATAATGATCTTCATGTGAAGACAAAGATACCTTCCATCTTTGAAATTATCTTTATTTAAGTGATTAGTATTCCTAAAGGTGACAAAAGTGATGAGTGAAGGAGGCCAGGGCACCACATGTGCCTCATTGCCTTCAGATGAATAGCCTAGGTGTGGCCCCATAAAATTCACTTGCCTGACCAAGGGAAGGTAACAGAATCAAATTCTATGCAAGAGAGCATAACATGACATTTCAAAAAACGGCAATTGATACAGTTAGATGTAAGTAAAAAGAATTTGATATATGCTGTTTGAACATATCCATCAGCACAGAGAGGTTCTGGTCCTTATTGAGTTGTCTGTTTCATCATTTGAAAGTTGTGCATAAAGAGGAGTAGATACTATGGACTGAGTTTAGTGTCTCCTAAATTATTCTTTGGTGATGTTTCTATGTTTAAGTTTCTTGTGTTAGAATATATTATATTACACTATTTCTAAACTTGGAAATGACTAAATGCTCAGAATAGCTCTTGTTGTAATTATCTCTATAACAACAGTTCTCAACTCCTCAAGACATTGCATGGACTGAGCTGTTCAGGACCATAAAACACTGATGTACCTACATTTCACTTGAAATATTTGAGGAAAACATTTTGTGTCAGCTCAGCCACACTGCAGAGGTACTTCCCAGTTCTAAATCTGCAAGTGCATCCCATTTCCATTTCATCTTCACAGCAAGATGAGACTGATCCACAGTAGTGTACTTCTCGAGGTATCAGACAAGCAAGCTAAGCAAATTATTTGGTTGCTGGAGAGCCAGGACCCTAAGATATCTTGTATAAGAAGGGTAATAGTCAGCAGTGGTATTTCAGAGCTGCTTACACTATGCAGGATTTATACAGGAAGTTTTTTTTTTTTTTCCTTTGACACATGTGGATTCAAAATTGGTCACAATAAGAATGAAACTGCTAGGAAAAAATATGACTCAAGCTCTGAGTAAAAGGAAAGAATTTTTACTGTTGCAGTCTGGGACACTGTAAGACCTAACTTTTAAGCACTTTTTTTGATACTATGAAGTCTAAAACCCTCCTTCAGGTAAGTAGTTTCCTCTTATAGTAGCAGAAAGGAGTTAGTGACTCAGACCTAGACTTTCAAAATCGATCACACTAAGTTGCTTAAGATCATGGGGAGAAGGGCAGTGAAAAAAGGTGAATCTCACTCAGCACCCTGAGAATGTGATTTATCCCACTAGGGTTTAACAACCCAAGTGTTTATCGTGCAGACACATATCCTTGCTTTTCCTTTCTTCTAAAATGAAATATAGATCACTGTTCAAGCACAGGAGATAATGGGCAGGCCTAACTGGAGGAGTGATCAGTATGCGCACTCTAACAGCTACACTGAAACACCACTCAAAGTAGTCCTCAGAGACAGCTGTGATTGATAGACAAGTTATCTGTTCAAGATTGTGCTAACTCAGTTGGAAGGGTGGAACAATATGCACAGTCAATCTGAAAAGAAGTATGCACTGAACAGAGGGTGAATCAAGGTGAAATGAGAACATCCATAGTGGGAAGTAACAGCAGTGTGAAATATTGCTTTAACCACAAACAGTGCAATTGAGGGTCTGGGCATGGAGATACAGTAGAGTTTTGTCATTGGAATAGATGTGCTAACACCACCTTGCTGGACGAAGTCTTTTTGTTTTGTCTGTGCTTTTGTGACAGAAATCCAGGATATGACTTTGCTAGCGAACTGAACCCACAGCTCTGTTTTACGAGACATGGTGCTGGACCTTTCAGACAGCTGCTAAACTGCCGTGAGGATTACATTGCCAACACTGCCCATTCACTAACCACAGGCAACAACAGCTGGAGAGAACGTTTGTGTAAAATACCTTGACAGTATGCGAGACTAAGTTAATTGGGGTGGCTCTGCACTGGGCGCTCTCAAGCTGAGCATCTTCTTGAAGTGAGTGGCCCGGAACTGGACACAATATTCCAGATGCAACCTCACTAGGGCAGAGCAGACGAGGAGGAGAACCTCTCTCGACCTACTAACACCCCAGAATGGCATTGGCCTTCTTGGCCACAAGAGCACATTGTGGGCTCATGGTCAACCTTTCATTCACCAGGACTGCCAGGTCCTTTTCCCCTTCACTGCTCTCCAGAAGGTCAGTCCCCAACCTATACTGATAGCTGGGGTTGCTCTTTCCCAGGTGCAAGACTCTACACTTGCCCTTGTTGAACTTCATTAAATTTCTCCCTGGCCAGCTCTCCAGCCTGCAATCTTGACTGCCCAGATCACATGGTTTTCTCTGAGGACCAGCCAGCTGCCTCAGAGGTGTTGCGGAGAGCAGGAATTAATATGTGGCCGAGTGGGAATTTATCAAAAATAGTTATTTTTTTATTTTCCCAAAACCTGCCCTCACAACTATATATACAAAGATTAATTTAGTTTAATAAGCAGATTCAGTTGCATGAGAATTAAGCTACAGGGATACTATCAATAATCTGACTATTTTGGAAGTCAGAAGTTGGAAAAGGCTTTAGCTATTAATTAATAGCGGTTTCTTACTAAATTAAGCTAAGCCAAATCACTCACTCAGGCTGGCTCGTGTGGTCTGTGTTCCTCTTCCTTTCAGCGGCTGCAGGAATCGTTAAGGGTCGTTAAGGGTCGTTAGGCACACAAAGGTGTCAATAGGAAAGCAAATCTTTGAAGGTCTCTCTGCAGTCCAGGCACAGGGGAGTGTGTGAGCTCAGGCAGACACATACGTCCAGGCACAGGCAAACTCCAAAGCGGGAACCCCAAAGGCAGGGAGACCCCCAATATTTATAACCTTCGCTAGACAAAGGGCAGAGTTACCACACCTTAGGCGCGAAAGCGCACGGCCAATCCCAGCCTGGCTCCAGCGCGGGAACTCACGGGGCAGCCTTCCCCCCTTCACGGCTGCAGGGCAGGCGAGGGGGGAGAGAAACCAGGCGGCTTTTCCCCTTTCCCCTGAAGTCTGGGCAGGAGAGGAATTTAGGGGTACAGGACTCCAGGACAAGAGGTGAGCACCAGGTGCTTTTGGCAGAGCTGCATGGCATGCTGCACATGAGCTACTCCCTTATCAACACCCTAGCAGGCCTTGCACACCATCCTACACCATACTGCATTGCGCACAGCACCTTCAAAAAGCTTTACATCATAAAACAAGCTGATTGTTTTGGCCACTTCAAACTGAATCAAAGCCCTCAGAACTTTATTTTACAGGGAACTACAAGTGGCCAAATCTAGATATGGGCAGTTTTCACAGAAGGGTGACAATGTTGTGGACATCTCATAGTCAGCAACACCTGTTTTGAGGTTCTCTGCCTAGCATGATGAGGTTGGTGGTGCAAAGCATCCTAAGGATTCCTAAACAAGCACTCTATATGAGAGGAATCTAGGGTGTTCTGCTCAAACTCAGAGTTCTAACTTTTAAATCTATACAGATGAGCCTTGAAAAGTGATTTTTCAGGACAAGAGTGTTAAAGGGCTTCAGGAGGAGATAATTTCCAACATAATAAGCAAACACATTAATCCTTATCAAGCATCACAACACTTCCACCCATAATACCCATCCATTACTGACTATATTAAGAAAGGTTCTCTGCTGAAGAGTGCAACATATTAAAATTGCTCTGAAAAACTTGTTAATATTTATTATACTTGTGACACTATGAGACTTTGAATGAGTGTTTTGACAGCTACAGTTGATGAGAATAGATTTAGAAGCCATTTAAGATTTGATAGGACAAAATAGATCTTCATTCATAACCTAGTATTGACTAATAAAGAAGATATGATACTTGATGCATCCATATTCAATGAAAAGCCCACTCTGGAAGCATACTCTTGAGCCCTAAATCATAATACACTTACAGAATACAGAGGAAATAGGTCATGAGATGACCTATCCATGTCTCCATTTCAGTGGCTGGACACACCAGGTCTGATTCAATTATAGGCAAACATCTGGCTTCGTAGTCCCATCACATATGTGCTCCCTGATAGACAAATTGGTTCTTGGCTCTTTTTTAAAAGGGTCAGATATTATATGATGCAAGTATAAATATGAGTTTAAAAGAGTGGCATTTTTTAGCACTAGGGACACGTCTAATCTAACTACTGTTGCCTGAACCTTGGTTATGTGGAACTGCAGAACTGGGTCAGAGGTCTGTGGAAGTGTGACATATCTCAACATATAGATTACTGATTGTGAAGTTCACTGTATTCCCATGGAATTTATCCAATCTGTACACTCAATCTTTGTTTCACTTCCTCGAAACAGCAGCTTTAGTATTTATATAAATTCCAGGGGGCTTTGTATGCAGACTGAATGCTGCAGTTAGGTTTCCAGTGTTTGCAAATGAACCAGTCCCTGCAGGGTCATGATTAGGTTTGTGTTACAAGAACATACTGCACCATCACCTGAACTGTCACCTCTGGGCCATAAATATGTCCAACACATTCAGAATTCAGGTTGACTTAGAAAATCTCAAGGATTACGCAGCATTGTAAAAACCCTCTAATAATAATTTTGTATTTCAGGGTGTCATGGATTGAGTTGAACCTGCTGCTGCTATTCATACCATGCTGCAGGATTGCCAGCTTCAAAAAATGGAAGTGCTAACTGGAGCAAAGTGTTGTGGAGTTTGAAGCTCAGACTACAACATGAGAGGCTTCCTGTTCTGGTTGCTGATTCTGGGTTCAGGGTTCTTGGGTGTTGTGCTGTTTTCTGGTGGCATGGCAGCAGAACGGGTGGGAGTTAGGTAGCACTGGATTGGGTTTTCTGATTTATGTTGGGTTTTTTTCCCCTACTCCTGAAATTAGGCTAAGATAAGGTAATCATGCATTGTATTATTAGATTAATTAGAGTATTAGCTAAGGTAATTATGCATTGTGCTTATGATATCTTATATTAAACTCTTTTCATCTCAGCCCTGAGTTGTGAGTGTTACTCATCCCCTCATGTGTTGTGGGAGCAGGCAGGTAGGCTCTTGCTCTAAACAGTTACATAGAGAAAGAACAGATCTCCTCTATAGAGTTAGATGTTGCCCAGATGCTCCCCAGTTCAGGAGGGACAGGGATCTACCCAAAAGACTCCAACAGAGGGCTAGGAAGATGATTAAGGGTCTGGAGCACTGCCCTATGAGGAGAGACTAAGCGATCTGGAACTTTTTGGTCTAGTGAAGAGAAGACTTAGAGGGGATCTTGCCAGTGGAGCACCTGGGTAAAATGACTCTTTGTTCACCAGTATGGTTAGATGGTCATAGTCCGTTTATTTTGTGATGCAGAGACTTATATGCTTTCTTGCAAGAGGCGTGCTCCACCAAGATTGGTTACATACAGAGGGTACAGGGTTACATGTGAAGCATGGATAAGGTAATATACCATAACAATCTGAGGGTCAGCCTCTGGGGCTGGCTAAACTCTGGCCACATGCAGTTGGCACTCCACCCCCTGCAGCTGCATGTGGGGGGTGCTACCCAGCGCCTGGTATCTTAACTCCCAAGATGGACTCAAGGACGCTCCCAGCACAGATTGCTCATGTTTATCATTTTGTGTCCTCTGCTAGCAAGAATCTCTCCAACAGGATCTAATCAATGTTTATAAATATCTGAGGGCTGGGTGTCAAGAGGAAGGGGACAAACTCTTCCGGATTGCTTCCTGTGATAGGACAAGGGACAACTGGTATAAACTACAATACAGAGAGCTCCACCTCAACATGAGGAGAAACTTCTTTACTGTAAGGGTCATGGAACACCAGAACAGGCTCCCTAGAGAGGTTGTGGAGTCTCCTTCTCTGGAGACTTTCGAGACCCATGTGGATGAGTTCCTGTGTGATCTGCACTAGATTATGGTCCTGTTCTGGCAGGAGAGTTGGACTTGATGATCTGTGGAGGTCACTTCCAACCCCTGACATCCTATGATCCTGTGATATTGTTTGAGTCTTGAAGCTTTTGGGAGCAAAAGGCTAGGTTCTCATGCAAAATTGAGAGCATTTGATTTTAGGCAGGAAGGCAGAACTACAGTTTAGTTCTGGTCTCTAAATATTCAAATGAAAAACTTTTGTTTGTAAATTGTAGAAAATTAGGTAGGAAATTATCTCAAAACAAACAAACAAACAAAAAAAAACCAAAAAAACATTGAGCCCCTCTGCCAATACTGGATGTGCAACACTGAGCCAAGAGCTACCTGCACAACTATTTTTATTTTTTTCACATTCTAATTGATGCAAGGAAACAATAGATACTTCAAATATTTGTTATATCTGAGGAATAAATCTATGTTCAAATTTTTTAAGCTGTATCACTCTCTCCTTTTAGTTCCTGACATAAATTATAATCAAGAGGCTTTTACCTGGCAGTGACAGCATTTGCCAGCCCATATATAACAAAAACACTGAGGTCAAGTCTTTTCTCATCAGACCTCAGATTACTGAGATTTAGCAGGGTTCACACCAACAGTAAATGGAAAGCAGGAGCAACCCAGATTATGAAACTAGTAACTACACACCAGCTAATTTTGATATCATTCAGCATGCCATGACCTCTTCAGTCATCCCATTACAGCTACTCCAGAGGAGCAAGATGTAAAAATAGCTGTATATACCAACTTTCAACAACGTTTATCAGGAAACGTGTCCCAGTAAAGTGTTCAAGAAACAACTCATATTATCCTATTTACAGATCAGACGGATTTGTAAAGAACATTGTAAAGAAAACCTTGAGAAGTAATTAATTAATAATTAAAGAGTGAGAAATTATAGAGAACTATGTTGCTGCTATCCTCGGGAGCTGACAGTGCTTTACCAAATAAAGAGGCAGGAGAGACATCAGAAACTGGAATAACAAGTAGACTAAAGGAAACTGTAGCAGTTATAAAATGCAGAAATAATAATGTACTTGAGTTCTGTTGAAATTACCTCAATTTCTCCCTCAAGGCATCAGTTATTTTTCTTTTAGCGGGAAAAGTACAAGGTTGGCAAATATGCATCCAATGAACAATTCCATAACCAAGGAGAAAAACATCCCTAAAAATTCCAACACAAAAGGAACAGCTGCCCAAAAAGATAAATCACTGCCGAAGCACTCAGAAAGCCTATTCAAACACAAGTAAAGGAGCTAAATATAAGCAGCTGATACACCAAATGAAGCCACTGATGCTTATGTCTTGTGGTACAAGGTATTAACAGCCCATGTGCATACTGACCCAAGCATTCTCCTTTCTGAAGGGTAGAGACTGGCAAGGGGATTGCTCTGGTTTCAAAAGCTCTTGAAGTGATACTTAACACAAAATAAAAAGACAGACAATAGATTTTCCAATTTCAGGAATTCAGGATTTGCAGTTGTCTGGTCAATGTATCTCATATTTGTGCTATGTCCTTGAAGTCAGTGGACCTACTCCACTGAGAAGACTTTAAGGGGACCTTATAGCTGCCTTCCAATACCTGAAGTGTTCCAACAGGGTTCTGGACATGAGCCAATAGTGTGCACTTGCAGTCCAGAAGGCAAATTGCACTCTTAGCTGCATCACCAAAAGGGTGGACAGCAGATTAAGAGAGGTGATTCAGTCACTCTGCTCTGCTCAGACCTCACTTGGAGTACTTTGTTCATCTATGAGATCCTCAACACGAGGGACATGAACCTGCTGGAGCAGGTTCAGAGGTGGGCCACAAAGATGTTCAGAGAGCCTGAGCACCTCTCTTATGAGCACAAGCTGAGGGAGCTGGGGTTGTTCATCCTGGAAGAGAAGGCTCTGGGGAGACCTTACAAATGCCTGAAAAGTGACCTACAGAAAGGCCGGGAAAGGACTGTTCAGAAGAGCTTGTAGCGATGATAGGATGACAGGCAAGGGGTTTAAACTGGAACAGGGCAGACACAAGGATGCAGTTCTTTGCAATGAGAGTGGTAAAATACTGTAACAGATTGCTCAAGGACATGGTTGAGGCCTCATCCCTGGCAACATTCAGGATCAGACTTGGTGTGGCCCTGGACAGCCTGATCTAGTTGGAGGTGGCCCTGCTCACTGAAGATGACCTCTGAGGGTCTCTTCCAACTGTGTTATGATATCTTTATCTTCACTACGCTGTGAATAGAGCTATGTGCTGGGTAATAGTTATTCCATGTCTTCAATTACTTCATTGCAAATGAAAAAAAAAAAAAAAAAAAAGAGTCTTGTCTAGCAATGATTACACTGGGTGGAAATCTGACATCTCTTTCAATTCATGAACCAGAGCTTGAATAAAAACGTAGTTCAGCAAGAAGTGAAGAATAAAAAAGCAAACAGAACTATTCTGCTGTATTAACATGCTTAATTCTTTATGCAAGCTTTTGTTAGTCAAACCTACGCAACTGCTGCAGTAAAAGGATGCAGTTGTTTCTGACATGATATAGAGACCAAAGGTGGAAAATGACCAGGTAGGAATATGATTATCTACTATTCAATTTGTGTGCAGCATTCAGAAAGCAGCAGGAAGTGAATAAGGATAATTCCATCATTATCGCACAGTGCTCACACTTTAATGTTTTTATAATGTACAGTAGCCTTTCTAAGCATTTCCACAGTAATTGCTGGGTCGACCTAGAGCGCCATCAATATTCTGCAACTGCATTATACTGCATAATGTTAATGGCATTACAGAATGATAGCAGGCAAATAATTGCAACATGAAGCACAGAAGAGCAGGGAAGAGACAGAAGCATTGGGTAGACTGTATGGTATGGTAAGGGATGTCTAGACACTTCATATAGCCAGTATTCCCATCTGTAGGGTTATAGGTGATGGATTCAAAATGCTACTCCATCCTGCCTGTCACCACCAGAAGACTTGATACACACACGTCTCACCTGATTCACATATGCCCCTCCTGAGCATGCAAACATGTCCACTGAGGGTCAAGCTACTATTCAATTCGTAGCAAGAAGCCAGATAGTTTTAATGATCACAAGATCATGGCTTGTGACAGTGACATTTCCAGAAGCTTAAAAAGAACACGTGTCTCCACGTTTTAGACATAAAGCCTAACCTGTCTTGATTCAACAGAGACTACATGAACAACCAATGTTACACACTTCATTTGGATGTTTCTTTTATACAGGGTAGCAACTGCAACCTGGTCACAAGGTAACATATGCAGGAGACAAATGAAATTTCCACTCATAGTTGGAAAAATATGTCATACCTAAAACGAAATGTTCCCTTCACCCAGGAGTGAGAAGAATGTCTGTACTCTTTTCACATCTCTTTTGCTTACAGTCAATAACAATAATTACAGCTAAAATATATATTAGGCTCTGTGCAAAGAAAAGACAGACTATAAATGTAAAATATTTAAACTGCTTTTGTGCAAAGTTGATTTTGGGCTCTTATTATTTTGCTCTCTACTAGGCACAGAATAAATTGAAAGATCATTATCATGAAAGAGGTGTCAAAGTCCCCTGAAGATTTTTTTTATATTAATAAAAATTGTTTTGAGCTACAAAAGGTATAAATGTTTAATTATATATATTCAGCTATATATTTTTGTATTTCACAGAATCCCAGATGCTGTCAGAGATCTCTGAGGATCATCTAGTCCTGAACTGGACACAGGACTACAGATATGGCTTCATCAGTGATGAGTAGAGGGGAGGGATCACCTCTGTGGATCTGCTGACAATGTTCTTCCTAGTGCAGTCTGGGAGGGGCAGGCTGTTGGCCTTTGCTGCAATGGAGCATTGTGCATATCCTTTTCCCAAAGCAACTCTACAGCTCTTGAATAGCAGGTGTGTGCTGGTGCACATAGTTATTCTTCCCCATGCAGGGACAAAACTTGGCCTTTCTATTTGCTGAACTTGATGAGATTTCTCTTGGTCCATTTCTTCAAACTACCAAGGTCACTGTGAAGGGCAGCACACACCTCTGGTGTATTAGCCACTTATCTCACATTTGCATCCTTCAAAAACATGCCCTTCATCCCATCATTCAAGGACATTAATGAAATAGTTGCACTGTATAGGACCAAGTAGCAACCCTCACTAGTAGCTTCACAGACTTCACTAGTGGCTGTCCTTCAACTGGACTTTGCACAGTTTATCATAACCCTCTGGGTCCCACAATTCAGCTAGATATCAGCCCAATTCACTGTCCACTTCCACTTCATTAGCTTGCCTATGAAGATGTTACGGGAAACAGCATAAATAGCCTTACTAAACTCAAACTAAACAGCATCCACAGCTTTCTCCATGTCCACCAAGACAGTTTCCTAATCCCAGAAACTATAAAATTGATCAACTATTGTTATCACTTTGCAAATCCATTACAACACCTCCCACTCATCTTCATGTCCTTCAATCTATTTATTTTCTTTATACAATAAAGGAAATAAAAGGAAATAAAAGTTGGAAGAGCTGAAATTCTTTCAGATTTCAGACTTGAGGAAAGGATGTGTGGCCAAAACCCTGTGCATGGGTTTTTTTTTCCCAGTGATGTCTATTGGTCTTATACCAGCTGTTTCCTTTCCCTGCCACCTTTCTTCTTTACTCCCATTCTGTCGTAGCAGAATACCACTACTACAAGAGGGGTTAAGCTTCTCAATTGGATGAAATTAAAGGATTATTCTAAACATATGGAAATAAAGCAATTTATGACTCTATCAGAAATAATGTTCTGGGATTGCTTTCCTTTGCTAAAATACTGCTGAGCTCCAGGATTCCTGAAACTGTTATGAACAGCCCCATATGCAGCTGGAACTTTATATAGCTACACTGCTAACAGAAGTGATCATGTGCAAAAGAAAAGCCATAGCAATGTGCTTAATAAGAACAAAGAGTTTTCTTTGGTGCTGAATATCCTTGCTTCATGTGTTCTATGAATACACTTAAAATGCTGCGTTGTTAGGCAATTTTTAACACCCGTTTTTGCCACTTCATAATGATGGTACTGTGTTTTTTATTAACAGTTTTTCCTTCCTTAAGGATTTTCATTAATTATAGGCTCCTAAAGTTATTCTTAAAAAAGGAATAAATTGATGTAAGAAAGAGAGAGCTTCTGTAGAATAATAGGCCTTCCCAGTGCCCACGACAAATCATGCTCAGAGTTTACATTTCTGCAGTGGTCTCCAGTGGCAATATGCTTGCTGGCCATCCTGTGCTTGCAAATGTTATGCAGCTAATCTCACCCTGAAAGAGATATGGAACATCTAAGTCATGCTGCTGCTAACAATTAAAACCAACCAACCAAACAAAAAACCTGCTTGTTTTAATGGAAGAAAATTACTTACATATGAATGGAGAGTTTGGTTTTCAATAGAAAATACTAGTGCCCAGCCACTCCTTAAAAAACAACTGAGATAAAGAGTTATACTGGTTTTTGTTAAACTGTACTTGCACTGCTATAGGAGGTTGTGATGGTTTGGGTGTTACCCAACCCCCCACACTTTAGAAATCACCCAGACTAGACTGGGCTGGCTCTGGAAATTGAATGAAGCTTATATTTACAGCTTAGCACAATATACAAGCAGATATTTACAGTATACACATTTATATACAGAAATATACAAGGTAAAAGGTAGTACAGAAACACAACTCCCCTTCCAGAAACCTGAATCCCCAGGAGGGGCTCCCAACAGCCCTTCCACTTCTCCCCCTACTCCTCAACCTTACCCCAGTCCCAAGGAAGAATGGAGGTTCGGCCAGGGGGTTAGGAAGCACAGTGGATTAATCAGAGAAATGGCAGAGAGGCTAGAGAGCGAAATGCAGCTTCGAGGTCCCCAGCAGGAGTGAGTTATCTATGTTTGGATTCTTGTTCTTATATCTTTCAGCAAGCCTATGGGGGAAGTAGAGATCACCATTGCTTTCCTTTCACAGCCTGTTATCTAGTTCTTCTCACCAAAACATCCTAGCTAGCTTCAAACTAGCACAGAGGTTTATCAAGTAATCCCTGAATCTCACAGCACAATTCCTCTCTTACTCAGAATGTGTGAGAAAGCCTTGAGAGGGTTAGTCCCCGTACACTCTGCTTATGTATTAGTTCCTGAGGAGGAGCAAGAAACTTGAGTTTTATTCTGTGTTGGATGTGAAAATATGAATTGAGCAGCCTGTGCTGGAGGTGAAAGGTGGGAGATGTTGTTTTATCTTGTGCTCTAGTCACTCAAAATTGAGTAAAATGAAATGTCAGTTACAACATGGCAGTCTTGGTTGATAGTGGCACCTGTTGCAGTGCTGCAAGTCATGGCTTAGCTTGCTGTCTTAAAAAGAGAAAACTTCAGCTTCTTATTCTTTCTGTATCTAGAACATTGACTACTTTGTGCAGTTTAGAAGTCTGCTAGGTACTCTAAGATCCTTTTTGTGGGAAGCCCTCTATACTTTAAATGAATTTGTAAGTGTAGTCAATTTTTCCACAGGCCTACAAACCAATCCACAGACATGCACTGACATCATTTCAACAGCTCTGGTAAGGTCTCATCTGGCATAAGTTGTACAGAAATATTTGTCCACAAGAAGAACATGGGGGTGTATATGTGCTGAGCCTGGAAACAACACCATGCACAGGTACAGATTGGAGGTTGACCCACTGGAAAGTGTCCCCTAGGAGAAGGACCTTGGAGTCCTGGTGGACAATAAGTTATCCACAGGACAGCAATGCGCCATTGTGGCCCAGAAAAACAAGGGTATCCTGGGGTGCATTAAGGAGAGTGTGGACTCCCTGTCTGCTCTGCCCTAGTGAGACCACATCTGGAGTATTGTGTTCAGTTCTGGGCTCCACAGTTCCAGAGGGACAAGGATGTACTAAAGAGTGTCCAGTGAAGGGCTTTGAGGAAGATTAAAGGTCTGGAACATCTGTTTTATGAGGAAAAGCTGAGAGATCTGGGGCTGTTCAGTCTGGAAAAGAGAAGACCAAGAGGAGATCTTGTTATATATTTATACATATCTGAAGGGGGAGGTGACAAGAAGGGGCCAGTCTTGTTTCAACAGTGTCCTGTGATAGGGACAAAGGACAATGCTTACAAACTAGAACACAGTAAGCTCCTCTTCAACATGAGGAGAAACTTCTTTACAGTGCGAGTGATGGAGCACTGGAACAGACTGTCAGAGAGGTTGCTGAGTCTCCTTCTCTAGAGGTTTTCAAGACCTGTCTGGATGCATTCTTGCCTTAGGTGATCCTGCTTTGATGGGGGTTGGATGCAATGATCTTCAGAGGTCCTTTCCAATCCCTAATATTTTATGATTCCATGACTCTGTAAGTGAAAATATAAAATATCAATCATTCTGTGGTAAGAGTTGATTAAAGTGAATTATTGCTTCCTACTGTTTTCTCATGGTCTTTTATAAGTAATTTTGTTTTTTTTTTTTTTTTTTGGTGAAAGGCTGTTCCCATCATTACACAATGCAGTGACTCCCAGTGCACTGAAGGAGGAGAATTTTAAAATTAAATAGAATCATAGATTTTCGGAAGGAACCTTTAAATCATAGAATCATAGACTCATAGAATCAGTCAGCTTGGAAGAGACCTCCAAGACCATCCAGTCCAACCTAGCACCCAGCCCTATCCAGTCAACTAGACCATGGCACTAAGTGCCTCATCCAGTCTTTGCTTGAACACCTCCAGGGACAGCAACTCCACCGCTCCCTGGGCAGACCATTAAATGACTTCTAATATCCTAAAATCCTCTGATATGGTCAGTTGCATCTTGCAGTAGATCACATTTCTCAGAGCCCTGTCCAGCCTGAAACACTCCCAATGACAGAGCATCCACAATATCTCTGGGCAATCTGTTCCACTGTGTCACCACCTTCATTGTAAAGAATTTCTTTCTTATGTTCAATCCAAGTCTACCATCTTTCTGCTTAAAACTATTCCACCTTGTCCTGTTGAGATGATGTCTGTACTCATCTACATTGCCTGAGGCTGAGCCAAGCTAGTTTTGCAGGGTCACAATTCAGCAGACCACAAAGCGCTCTCTATCACTGCCCACTCATCTACCTGGTCTGTAGACATAAAGATGGTCCCTGAGACAGAGAGCAAAAATTACTGAGAGAACTGGGGGGCTAGGCACTGTCTGCTCTGCTGCCTAGCAAAAAAGGAATCTCAAGAAGATAATGATTTTTAGTTCCTGGAGACACCAACCAACCATGTGGCTCAAACTCCCTAAGAAACAGAACTGGAGAGGATCAAACGTAGAGTTTAGCGTCCCAGTCAGCTGTGCATGTAGTTCTTTTACAATAATATACAACTGGGTAAAGTGCTTTTAAAAGCTTCCTGGAAGTAAACATTAACCCATCATTAAATCAGGCAGTAGACTATTCTGATTTTTTTTACTATGCATAACTTAGCATTATGTCTGTCTTTAATTTGTGATAGCAGGGGGTGGAATTAAACACAGCTGATAGCATGCAACAACAGTGAGATATACACCAGGACTATTAAAGTAACACTTCTGCAAGTGTCAGACAGCAAAGTTTTTCTTCTGATAAACCAGGAGACTTCCCCTGTAGTGCTGAGAGTCTTCCTTGATAGGGACCTCATATACAAAGACTTACGTTGGGTGGATTTCACCTCATGTGCCTTTTGACTGCTGAAATGAGGATGTCTGTGGTAGTCTCCTGAAGCTGACAAAGGTAATCAGACACTTCTGTCATCTATTGAACTGTGTCACAAAAGCATAAATTCTTTCTGTGATGCCAATCAAAACAAGCCAGATGACTGGCAAAGCTGCAAGTTTATATGACATCTGTAGTCAGCAATGCTCTTCACCAACAGTCCATTGCTTTCAGGCAGTGGTTTAGGATGTTAAAGTGAAAGCCAACCTGTTTCTCAGATTCTTTTAGAAGAAGATTTACGCAGATGTTTATTAAACCAGAAAGGAGACAGCAAAAGGTGTGCTTATTCAGAGTACAAGTTACTCTTACACTATAGATAAAATATCATATTCTCCCCTTTTTGACACTTCCTCTTGGTAGGTACATGTTTCCCACTGTTTCTTGTGCTCATCCTTACTTATTTACTCTTTGCCATACAGCACAAAAGGAGTTTTGACACTAAATTCAGCACTGCAAATTACATTCCTGGAAAAAAAGTACCTGAAAGTCTCCAGTTCCCTTTATAGATCTAATAATTTAAATCCTCATAGATAGGTTCAAGAAAGATGATCTCAGATTGAAGCAGATGCAGAGAAGAGCTATTATGGTGATCAGAGGAATAGGAAGGATATTTTGTATGAAAAATTAGTGTTCAGTTCAACAAAACAAAGGTGGCAGAGAGGTGACAAAATAGATTTTTATAAAGAGAAAATAGAGTTAATGTAAAGGAAATACTCTTACAAGCACAAAAAGACACATAGAATCATAGAATCAACCAGGTTGGAAGAGACCTCCATGAAACATATCGTCCAAGAAATGAATTAAAATTGGATATTGGAAAAAAATTACATTTGCTGTTCCAGTGAAGTCCTGTAAGAGCCTTCCAGCAAGGCTAAGGGGTAGGGGTGGGGAAGCATATAACATCAAAGGGCTCCCAGCTGCCCAAGGATGAATTCCTCTCGTGCACCCGAATTACTTGTGACAACAGTCTGGAGTCAGTGGCCAAGAAATACACAGTCTTGTGTTCCTCATATTTTCAATTGCAAACATACAGTTTTAGCTCATGTTTTGCTGGAGTCAGCCTGCAGCTTTAGCAACCTATTTCAGGTAGGGAAGAAGGCTGGAGGTGCCTTTTTTGTTGGCACTGCTAATACCAGATGTTGATGGCATCTGTTCTTTTCCTTCTGTTATTTTCCCCTTAATCCCTGACTGCTCTGTGTCTGGTCTGTGACATATACTAGCTCAGTTACCCTACCTACAAGGCAGAGCTCCAGTTACAGCAATGAGAGGGTGATCAGAAAGGAATGAAACCTATCCCAGGCATTTCATACTGATCATGTACTTTGGATACAGTAAAAAAACAGTTACCCTCTGAGCGAGGAGCAGACTTGAGCCAGGAGACAGTTTTACAAAGAGGCACTGCTGAAAAGCAAATTCAGTCCTATGAAATGACCTCTTTGGTTTTAGTTCAGGAAGACTGGGATGTGTAGTCTAATCCAAGTCTGTCCTGAAGGAGTAAAAGCAGAGCATTGCACTCTCTTCTATTCATCCCAGCTCCCTGGAGTAAGGAAGAAAGGCTATGGCCCTACTATAGCCCCAGGACTTCTGAACTACTCTAATAATGAAAAAGATAAATGTGTGTTCTCCACTTCTTACTTCCTGTGTGGTGCATTCATGTTTCTTACCTGTTTTTCTGTGATTTTCTATTACCTAATTGCAGCTAATACTCCCTTAATAGCTTTTTCCCCTGTATCAGAGATGTTCTACTGTAAGCCTTGGATATGAAATACAATATTAAACAATAGGACTGTTTTGGGGAGTTTGCTTGTTTGTTTGTTTTTAATTCCAAGAGGTACATTAAAAAATAATAACTGCAAGGCATGTATGTGAGCTCTCTGCTGGTTTTGTTGGGAGTATTTGGCGTTACTGTTTCCTGACTGCTGGGCAAAATGAGATTTGCACGGCCAGAGCAATCTTCAAAGTGCCATTCCTCCACTTGAAGGCAGGACTCCTCGAGGAAGACCTCTTCCAATCTGCAGTGTTTGAATCATCCCAGGAGCCCATGGCAGTGCTTGTAATTCTGGTTCTGCTCCCACTTGTGTTCTCTTGGTAGAGTAGCAAGTGCAAATCTCTGCCTACAGTTCTGGCCTTACAGAAGTCAGTGAGTTTCTCCAGTGACCTCAAAAAAGTCAAGATGTATATTCTCCACTAGACGTGAATTCTACTCCTGCAACCTGGACTAATTTCTAATACGTTAACCACAGTAGTTCTCATAATTGGCATCCTGAAACACTTCAACCCATCACTTTTCATGTGGTGATGTTGTGGAGGGCCTGTAGGCCCAAAAATAGGCTTGTTTATGCCTTGCCCTGCCTGGACATGTTTTTCTGCCCAAATCAGAGATAAACACATTAAATGGATAAAAGGAGTACAATAGGCCTGGTGCCACAAAGTCTGGCCTGCCCAGGGTCCAGGCTGTATAATGTGGTTGTAAACATGTTTGTGTAAGCCCATGCACCCAGCTCATGCTTGCCGGGTGCTAGGCCTGTGTGTTTATCATATTTGGAAGGTCCAGGCCTGTGGCTTTTGCCTATTATGGTAAGCTGTGGCTGACTGCCAACCTGATTGGTCATTGTGGTGTCCAAAGGGCCATTAATCTCAGCCCACATTTAATAAATGGGGTACACAGGTAAACACGTGCTTGCTCCCCCGCATTGCTTGCCTGCCTGCGTATTCATTTGCAGAGCTCCCTTAAGCCTGCCTGTATATATGTGGAGCTCAGACTCCATTGCAGCTGTGCACCCTATTATATGTCCACTGCCTTATCATTGCCTGGTAAGCGCATCACTGCTGCTGAGTTAACCAGGAGCAGACTCCACTTGTCACAGTATCACAGTATCACACAGTATCACAGTATTATTAGGATTGGAAGAGACGTCACAGATCATCAAGTCCAACCCTCCACCACACAGCTCAAGGCTAGACCATGGCACCAAGTGCCACGTCCAATCCTGCCTTGAACAGCTCCAGGGACGGTGACTCCACCACCTCCCCGGGCAGCCCATTCCAATGTCCAATGACTCTCTCAGTGAAGAACTTTCTCCTCACCTTGAGCCTTGTCTGCACGTGATTGGCCTGCTAGCCAGTGTGAGACCATGCTCAGACTGCACGGCATCGTTGTCCTGGAGTCCTGTATACCCCTAAATTCCTCTCCCTTTGTGGCTTGAATGGGAGAGGAAAAGGTGCGAAAAGACCTGTCTCCCCCCAACCCTGCAGGGGTGAAGGGGGTGAGCAAGGGGCCCTTCCAGCATGAGGGGTGCCCGTGCAGTGCCCGCACTGGAATCAGCTGGAATTGGCTGTGGCCTTCACGCCTAGGAAGTGGTAACTCTGCTCTTTGTCTAGGGAGGGTATAAATATTGGGGGACTTCCCACCTTTGGGGTTCCTACCTTAGAGATTGTGCCTGCCTGGAAGTTTGTGCCTGCCTGAGACTTCCCCCCCCTGCCTGGATAGATTCTGCAGAAGGAGCCCGGCGCTCTGCTCCAAAGGACTGCTTCGCCCATTAGCACCCATTAAGGTCGTAACGACTCTCCTATGGCTTCTGAGAAAGAACCAGAGTGGACAGGCAGCTGGACCACCCTTTTCAACCAGTCTGACTGTGAGTTTATTTTGGCTCAGCTTTATTGTTAAGAAAAAACACTATAAAATAATAGCTAAAGCCTTTTCCAACTTCTGACTTCCAAAATAGTCAAATTATCTATGGTATCCTGTAGATTTTCTCAAACAAACTGAATCTGGTAATTAAAACTAAATTAATTTCTGTATATGGTTTTGGGGGCGGGTTTTTGGGACAATAAAATAACTCTGTTTTTGTATAAATCCCTGACTCAGCCACATTAATTCCCTGCCTCCACAACAATTGTACTCCTTCTGCGCCTGAGGTCCTGCCAAGAATCCCTGGACAGAGTGTCCAGAAGAAGCCAGGAGACAAGGGCAGAGGTTGCATCCTTTGCGAGGAGAACAAGGTCAGAGACTGGCATTTTCCCAGAAACCAGGAAGATTCTCCTGTCCCCTGGAGCCGAGAGGATTCCAGCCTCAAAGTCCCCGGGCAAAGACTCCCCTGAAGTTTGGACACTAGTAATAGGCTGTGACGTAGCCCTGGAGGGTAACTGATAATTAGTAAGAATTTGTAAGTAAATGCTTTAATGCCCCTAATTTCTGTTGCCTCCTGCCATAGAGCAGAAAGAGTTTTCAGCCCATCCTGCTGGACAAATAGTATATAGACCCCAAGGAGCATTAAGCCATGGGAAAACTCCTCTCTCTGTTTATGATTTGAACTGTTTGTTAGTTATTAATAAGTTATGGTTTGATATTACTCCTAGAATGTCTTCATGACCATGTAAGATCCTTTCAATATTAAACACAGTGGTTGGGGGTGGTGAGAGTTCAGAATATTTAAATTAATAAATATATATTTTTATAGATTATTATCTCACACCAATTAATTTCTCCCCTCCGCCACAATCAGCGTAGGCAGCTCCTCTGAGACAGGTGACAGCCATGCTCAATACAGCACTACAAATGTACTAGGCAAACCAGGGCAAACTAGCTGACCTAAAGAGAAAAGCCTCTCTCTCAAAAAGACCTGGATCAATTTCAGTAGAACAAAAGCTTTGGATTAGATTGCTCTCACACTAAAGGACTGGTGGTATGTTGTGCATTTCAGTGATATCAAATGTGCCTTTTACGTACAAGATCATAAGCAACATACATTTAACAGTCTGACATATTAGAGGAAAACAAATTTCCTTTCTGCACACCAGATGGAAATTAGAGATGTGAGAGCTCACTACAAAGCAATAATATCTATAAATCTAGTATTTTATCAGCCTAGTTCAGGCTGTACAATTAGAAAAGTTATCAGTTACTCCACAACTCATGTTACGTACTTGCTGAAGTGCCCCCTTCGGGAAGATCAATATGGCTAACTCATCATGGAAGTTAAAGATTTACATCATTTAAATTACACTAGAGTCCCAGGTGACAAGCTAGGTTCTCTGGAAGCAATTGCACTGCACTGTGGAACTGACGTCAGACCTCAGGGAGTACCAGGACTTGCACTGTACATTCTCTGAATGCATTCAAAAGCAGATCACTGTGCTCATTTTCATTAGGCTGACTGCTCTCAAGATCCACACCCAACAGAAAAGATTTTTTTTAGAAGTAGGAAAAAGTGGACTATGGTACATAAGGGGTGGAATTCTTTAAGCATTCAGTAGAAAATGCCAGGGAAAAAGCATATGGGTAGCTCTCTCTCCTCCATTGCTGTTAGACCTATTTCAGGGAAGCAAAACCAATGCCTATGTGACAGCAAAATGTATTCATCCCATCTTAGCCTACACTTGAGCTTTTACAAGACAAGAAAATCTAGCAATTTCAGACACAATGCACTTGATTTCCTTTAGACACCTGCCTTTAAGAAATGTCATGCCTTAGTGCCTGTTTCCCTCATCACTTTAATAAAGCAGCTAAACAGAAATACTCAGGTGTAGGCAACCTGTATTTCACCAGATGAATTTCATCCTAGGATTTACAGTTTTAACTCCCTCCTAACCTCAAGATTTCTCTTTCAGGCACTCAGAGTTGGAAAACACTGTGACCATTTCATACACAAACAGCAACAGATTTGGCAAAAAGGTTCCCAGTCTTCCATCTTGTCACTGCCTTTCAACAAGGTAAGCATGATCCTTTGCCACTTGAGACAGTGTGAGCCACATAAGCCCTGTGTCATTCCTACCTTATTCAGACTTCTTCTACATTAGAGCTTAATGAGTAATAAACTTACTTAAGAGATGAGACAGTTGACTTTTAAATTTGTTTTGCATGGAGGAGGCAACACTAAATCTGGAGTCATTTTCTCCTGGAAGGAAAACATAATTAATACATTGGGAAATCTTGTTGTTTTAATTGGGCATACAGCCAGTATGAGAACATGCAAACCTGTAAGGTGAGGAGTAAGCTGGAAAGGTGGAGTAGAGAGCTTGAGTCCAGTCTTGGCCTTCAAGTACTTCACAGGGTAAAACTGCTGATTAAATAAAAGCTGATTACACGAAGTCAATGATTTGTATCAAGTTCATTACTACCTCTGAAATGAGGTGAGCTTTTGTTTTTCTAATTTGTTACCTTAGTCTGCTTTTCTCAAAATTAATCCATACCTATTAACAAGGGTAAAATTAAACAAGAAACTCTATGTCCTAAGAGATAACGCCCCAAAGAAAGTACTGCTGCAGGGAACAACGCTGCTAGCATTCCAGTTAACCAAGGGTTGGGTACTATAGAAACATGGTATAATCAGTGCTTTCAAGAGCTATAGTTCCAATTATTATGCAAAATGTGTGATAGTTCCCTTGCCTTTTAACTAGTGCTGCAGGTATTAAAATAAACTGCTCTACTGCTTTGGACAATCTGTTTTTCCTCTGTCCCTGTGTAGTTTGTGCTCTCTTATTATTCCTAAATGTGTCTTGATGGTCCATTTTAATTATCTTCTTTAATAACTGAAAGTGAATGACTGACACATTTAATTACAATAACTTTTTTATAAAATTAAAAATATTGAAGTTTAATCATGCTGGGAGGGCTAAATAAGCTTGGCCTATGATCTAGCCTAGTAACCAGTCCCCAGCAGTGAGAAATAGCAGATGCTAATACACTTGAACAGGGCAAATGTGTAGTGATACAGATCAAACACTAAAGCTTGTAGATGACAGGCTTCTTGAGCCAACAGTATTATGCTGCTTATGACAAAGAAGGCAACAGAAGAGTTAAGAAGAACCAGGCCTCTTGTCATCTGCCATGGCAAGTTTCTTTCTGAAATTTTACATTTGAAAGAGAAGGGGGAAATCCAACAGTCTTGTGTTTCTTGGGGACTTTGTGAAAACAAGTCGCTTCTCTTCCTCCTCCCATCCTCTGATCCTGGCCTTGCTCTGTGATCTCAGTTCATAAATATAAGAATTCACAAATGTGTGAGTCCAGTAGCCACCACCACACTCCTTTCACTCACAAAAGAGTAAACGCAATTCTTCACAGGTGGAAGTGTCCCCCTTTATTTGAGGAGTGACAACTAGCAATAGTAAGCTGTCTTCTACATCATCCTGAAGTGTGTCTGTCTGGGCATGATGGGCAGCTGATGAAGAATCATAGAATCAACCAGTCTGGAAGAAAACTCCAAGATTGCCCAGACCAACCTAGCACCCAGCCCTAGCCAATCAACTACACCATGGCACTAAGTGCCTCATACAGGCTTTTCTTGAAGACCTCCAGGGACGGCAGCTCCACCACCTCTCTGGGCAGCCCATTCCAATGGCAAATCACTCTCTCTGTGAAGAACTTCCTCCTAATACCCATGTGTCAGTCAGGAGTGATGTCCCTCTAGTACCTGGTGTTACCCTTTAGACCTCAACGCCACTGATCTACTCATAGGAATGCACTTTATGCCCCATTTTTTCTCAGTTCTGAGCATTTTTAGTCTCTGGATTTTTCAGGATTTTTATTGACCTCCAAATAATCACTTAATTAAATCAGTCCTGTTCTCAATTACTAAGATTTTTTTTATCTCAGATGACTTGACTAGACAGCCTGAATTTTCTGCAAATACCAAACCCAGTCTCCATACTAGCCAGGTAGTCTTGCTCACAAATCAATGGCCCTTTCCCCCAGCACAGCCATGACAAATATTACAAACTGGATGCAGGTTTTATTCAGGGCAGTAAGGACATTGTTCCTACTGAGAGCATGTTTTGAGTTGTGGCTCCAAAGTATGGGAGCTGCCAAAACAGCTACTAGAATTTTATTTTAGTGTTCCAGCTGAAATTGTCTGCAAAACTGAGGCTGATGTGGGCAGCAACTTGGAGAGCTCTGGACTGAGCGGTTAGCAAAATCCCAAGGTGAGTTCGAAAACACATAAAAATAATGTGAAGTGCTGAAATGCATTCACAATTTGAGCCCCTCAGATCCACTCATTGCTACCTCCTCATGGAACCTCTCATTTTCCTCTCTCTTCTGTGGCCAGATGCTGCATCACTGGTTCTGAATTTTCATTCTTTGTGTATGATGTTACCAGAGATCCTTGATGCTGAGATAGTTATGGGTACATTTTATTATCACAAATGCTGTCACCTGATCTGTTTAAATATGTCTATTTCATATGTGTGAAAGAGTCCTTCAAAATAGATGTTTCCATGTGGGAGGTGCAAGGGGTTTATAATATTTATAATATCACAGGGTTTATCTTTAATCTAATTAGCAACTTTCCTGCTTATCAAGTTTATGTTTTTTTTTTTTTCTTGTAGGCACAAACACAGAAACAACACAAACCTTTTGTAAGAAATAACGACTTGAAATAGTTTCCAGAAGAATCTGATCACTGGCCTGCATCCAGGCAGTCTAATTATGATCTGGTTTTAACAGAGTTTTACAAGAAATAAAAGGATCTTTCCTTTCAGTGGTAGCTTTGATATTACCCTTCTTAAAATTCCGTGTTAAGTACAAGCTTCCTCAGGAGGTTAAGCTCACAGGATCACAGGATGTCAGGGGTTGGAAGGGACCCAAAGAGAATCCAAGCCTCCTGTCAGAGCAGGGCCATATAATCTAAGTCAGGTCACAGAGGTGTGCATCCAGGCATCTCCACTGCTTTCTGCTCTCTCCTCTGCTTGGAGGCAGTCTGTTTCAGAATTAAGGAAACATACAAACACACATTTCTTTGAAAGAAAAGACTAAGTCAATTTCCACTAATAAAATCAATACAGCAGCATTTCAATTGCTGATTGAAAGGACTCTAGAGTTAATCTACACAATACTGCAGCACAAGTTGCTGACAGGAACCTGCCTGAAGAAATACTAACAGAAAATATTAAATAGGGCTACAAGTAAAATATTGTGATTACCACTAGAGTACAAGCATTTCAGAAGCAATGGAAGTACTAGTTATGTGCAAGAAATATTGATTATGTACAAGTGAGAAGACCAAGGGGAGGCCATAGCTGTAATGCATGAACTTGGCAACCTCCACCTTTGACACCATCACTGCTTTCTGCTCAATGCGCCTCTATTTGTCAGTCCTCTTCCTCATGGACTTCACTGCAAGTTGCATGGGAAGATGAGGTAAAGAAGGGAAAAGTACAATTGTGGCCTTTGCAGCTGTTCCGTGGGGCAACAGCTGGAGGAGTATGTGTTTATTTGCTTCTAGATGATAGCGTCATACTGAGCTCTTGTCTCTTCTCATTGCTCCTTGATAAGATCTTGATTACATCTATGTTTTAATTTATCATTGGCTAGTGCTAATTAGATTGCTCTGCTAAGAGTGGCCTGAATATCTATTTTCACAAGACCTGTTTGTCTGTAGCAACACTATGCTTGTAAGGATCATGAACTACAAATGTGTGATGTCTGTTAGTCCTTTCTTCCATTGCAACAGATGTTTTAGTGCCTTTCTATGAAATAACTCACTGCTCACCAACAACCAGACAGCACCAGTGCAAAGGTAGTCAGGAGGCATTGAGAGCACTGTATTGAATCTCACCTGTTCACATTCAGGTGAGCATACTCCTGAGTGTGTCTAACCTGCAAAATACACACACAGACTTTTTTTTCGCCAGGCTGATCCTATGTTTCATAATAACCCTCATACAAGTGCTTTTGTCAGTGTAAACTGTATGTGAATTTGACACAAAGCATGCTTGAAAAAGCAGTTCAGAGCCTATTAAGTATTTCTGAGATAAAGAGAGAACAAGATCTTGAGGCACGTGAATGTAGAGATGTGAACTGCCTGTCCCAGAAGGTGGAGGTGGAAAGGTGTAATAACCTTTTATAAACAATGTAGGAAACCCTCACAGTAGCTGTGACCAGTTTTAATGATTTTTAAAAAGAGCCTATAATTGCTAGAAGACAGCAGTGCCAGTAATTTGCAGTTCAGCAGGGAACTCTTTGGTGTTGTGGTGTTTTGTGGGAGCGGTTAATGAGAAGATGGAGTAGTAAGTTACCACCTGAGTGAATCTCTGTTATTAGAACAAGTAAACCAACAAAAAGAAGAAATGCTAGAATGAGAAACAGGGGGGCACAGACATCTGTTCAGCCGTTCATAGAGTGTTATCACAGATTTAAGCAAGCAGCTGAAGCTAGTTAAATCTGAGGGTTACATTTCAGCAAAGACTTTAGAGTGAGCCATTCTCCCAATGGCTGGGTGTCACACATTGTGACACACTACGTCTCCAGCCAGCAGCTCCTTGCTGTCCCAAGTGATATCTTCAGAATGAGAAGCTACAGCAACACACCAGGAAGGAATCTGGAGGTGTCCACCTACACCTTGTGAATGGTGTTTTAAATCAGGGACACTCTCAATGTGCCCGCCTCTAGCTGAAAACTACTTTTCTTGCAGGGACAATTTTTGCTCCCCTGCTGTCTTCTGACCTCCATCTTGATTAAAATTCTGTGCTGCAGGTGGAAAGTAGCACAGGAGTAACAGCAGAGGAGCATTAAGTGTTGAGAAAATAAGCTGAACAAAACCATTGCAACAATCCACTGCAGAACAGGTGTTCAATTCTGAGCTCTAGGGAAGATACAACTGCATCTCAGAATAGTGGACTGGAGTCTTTGACCGTGTACAAGAAGGGAATGGATTTATTATGAATCACCATTGTATTGAAGCACAACTCTATGACCCAATGAAGGACAGCACAGAGATCCCTGAGCTCCTGGAGACGTTTGCAGGAAATCCACGCAGTGCATTATTAGACCAAGACTGTGTCTGAGACAACCTTTAACTTTTGGAAGGACTGATACCACTAGCTGACCCTATCTGTCTCACAACTAGAAAATTAAGATGTTGTACCCTACTCCCAGTACTTCTGTTTCTGAGACTCATATCACAAACAAAGTGAATCCAGGTCACTCTGAATGTAACAAAGCAGCTACCACTTGGGACGAGTTGGAAGAGAAGGACTCAATCCTCCTGCAAAGCCTGATCATACCGAAGTAGCTGCCAAGCACTAACCTTGCAGAGCAGGTGACACTTCATTATCATGCTTCAGAAGTTCAGACACAGTAACAGTCAGAAACTATTCTGAACAGCACATTAGCCTTACAGCCAACAAAGGGTTAAATTTAGCTTCATTGAAATTAAGAAGGTTTTTGTGAGCTTCAGTGGAAGCGGAATTCACATTGTGATATATAAAGGCTCTCAGTTTAGAAAATGTTCAGATGCTCACAAATGTCAGCATGCTTGCTTTCAAGAGGCCCTGAAGCAGACTGCACTGCCCTTGTAGCATAACAAACTGGCTCAGAGCAGCATTAAGCACACTTTGCCCCATGTATTTTAGCTTCACTGAGTGAGCTCAAAGCCATATTAGATGTGAACTGGCACCACTCATTTCTCAGAGGCTTCTCAGCTCAGGTTGTGGCATTATCCAAGTGGCATTTCTGAAGACAATTTTGTGTGAGCTCTGCAGTTAAAGTTTAAACCTGAGCCAGTTTACTGCATCCAGTCCCCTGTAAGCACCATCAAGTCTTTCTGTCTATCTGCAGTGACAATGCCAGTCAGACAGGAAAGGCTTCTGTTGTCTTCTGGAAGTAACCCGGTGCAGAGGAGTGAGAGGCTGTAGGCAGAACTCAAGTTCACCTGAATTAAGGCATACACTGTGCTGAGCTTCTGGAAGTCTCAGCTTCAAACATCTCCAAGGAAGCACCTAGTACAAGATGGACAAATGCAGTCCAAAAACCCAAGCCTATGGAGATTCTCCAGAATACTAGACCACAGAGGATTTGGCCCAGCCTGTGATTGCATACAGGCCCCCTGTACAAATGAGACTGTGGGCCATGACAAGGCCTCTGTTGACATGAGCTGGATATTGGATCAAGCGTGCTGTAGTTGAGTCTGGTGTTGCTGTTGGTCTTGCACCTACTGGAAGTGCAGTCTTACTGACTGTGAAGCAAAAGGCAGCCCAGGTCTTAAGAGGCTGATGTCTACTTTCATAGACGTCTGGGTCAACAGCATATGCTAGGGTTTCCTTGTCTGCTTTGATACATAAGACAATTCAACATCCTGTTGGGAAATAATTAGACTTCTACAAAAGTTACAGGTGCAAGCAAAATTTAGATGATACATGTGTCACTTGAGGAAGATTCTAGAGACAGATGCTTCTGAGCAATTGTCATTGCCTGTTTCAGATCACCCCGAGCTGCTGGGACACTGAAAAATGTACAGTCCTCTTTAAAAAACAGATGCAGAAGTCATTACAGCAATGCCCTCCAAGGGAATTTTTTTGAAGTGCTGCTGGTCTTCTATTTGAAAGATTTTCTTTATCCAAGATTTCATTTTATCAATTAGTGCCCAGATTTAAGAATCTAAAGCACAGGCAGAAGGTTTCAATCTTTCAGATTCTTATCAGTAAAATGTTTCCATTGAGAGTCTCCAGATATGGAGGAATTATTATTGTGATTTTGTGGTGTTACTTCACTTTAGAAACCCAGGAGAATTTCAAACCTCATCAGTTCATTCAAAACTCTGATATGTTGGTTTCAATTAGCTCAGAAGTCTGAATGCTGTAAATCAGAAAAATCAGAATAACAGCTGTCATTTCAGGTTTTCACTTCGGTCTTATTTTCCTTTGAGGTTTTGAATACATTGAAAATAAGCCTTCGCCTATAGTTCTGCAGTCACATTTTAAATGTCTTTTGAATTGGACTTCATCCAATTATATGCCGTCTCTTCTTGAACTAAACAGCATAACATATTTTCATTGCATGTGCTGTATTATATGAAGCGCTTGAAACCTTTAACAGATTTGAAGCTGCTAGGTAGTAAATGCACAAAGGAGCCAAGTGGCAGCACCATTAAAGGTGCAATCTGGTTAGAAAGCCTGGGCTGATAGTAAACTTATGAAACTGGCCTTTTTTGGAAGACTTTAATACAGGGTTGTCCAATCCATGGGTCCCACATGGAGTCGAATCAGATTGAATCAAATCAAATTACAGTATCATCAGGGGTTGGAAGAGACCTCACAGATCATCAAGTCCAACCCTTTACCACAGAGCTCAAGGCTAGACCATGGCACCAAGTGCCACATCCAACCTTGCCTTGAAGTGCCCCAGGGACAGTGACTCCACCACCTCCCCAGGCAGCCCATTCCAGTGCCCAATGACTCTCTCAGTGAAGAACTTTCTCCTCACCTCCAGCCTAAATCTCCCCTGGCGCAGCCTGAGGCTGTGTCCTCTTGTTCTGGTGCTGGCCAGCTGAGAGAAGAGAGCAACCTCCTCCTGGCCACAACCACCCCTCAGGTAGTTGTAGACAGCAATAAGATCACCCCTGAGCCTCCTCTTCTCCAGGCTAACCAATCCCAGCTCCCTCAGCCTCTCCTCATAGGGCTGTGCTCAAGGCCTCTCACCAGCCTCGTTGCCCTTCTCTGGACATGCTCAAGCATCTCAACGTCCCTTTTAAACTGGAGGGCCCAGAACTGAACACAATACTCAAGGTGTGGTCTAACCAGTGCAGAGTACAGGGGCAGAATGACCCCTCTGCTCCTGCTGACCACACCATTCCTGATGCAGGCCAGGATGCCACTGGCTCTCTTGGCCACCTGGTCAAACCCCATACCATTTCAGAGCTCAGTAAAAGTTAAAGCATGTTACGAAGGGCATTATCCAACTGCTTTTTAAGCACTGACAGGCTTGGAACAGTAACTGTCTCTCTAGGAAGCCTGCTTCAGTGTTTGATCAAGCTCAAATTCCACACAGAACTGCACATAGTACTGAAGGTGAGGTTGGAACAATGCTCAGCACAGTGGGATGATATTTGATTGTCTGGTTATGCCAATTTTAGAATCATAGAATCATTTAGGTTGGAAAAGACATTTAAGATCGTCAAGTTCAACAATAAACCTAAAATTGCCCTAAACCTGCCCCAATTCCACCAGTAAATCACACCCCTAGAGCAACACATCTATTTGTCTGAGGCACCTCAGGATGCAGTTTGCCCTCTTGGCTGTGCAAGACACACTGCTGACTCACACTGAGAATGCTGTCAACCAGCACTCTAAGATACCTTTTTGCAGGGTTGCTCTCCTGCCACTTCTCTCCTGGTTTATACTTATTACTTTAATATATAGTAATATAAATATTACTTTATTGCAGTTGCAGAATCCAGCATTTAGTTGGTGTCAATGAGAAACTCATACTTGGCTCAATTGCTCTGTAAAGATAGTGACATGTACTAGACTGGTTCACAGATAACTTAGGGTTTATCTCACCTTAAATTTTGGATGTTGCCAATGTAAATCAATATATCTAGGCTGGTCAGCCTACACTGCCTTTTTAATTAGTGACGTGAGCCTTTCTACAATTCATCTCACCCACTTAGAATGCAGATAAGAAAGAAATGAACCTTTTCCAAAAGTGCTCATTCATCTCATAGGGATAGATTAATATTTGGTCTTATAAATAACATGTTTTGCCTCATGGAATGTTCCAGCACTAAGAGTGTATTAGATGCCTAACAGGGCTAGGTAGGTATTTTTTATTGCTTTCCAGTATTTAAGTGCCTCATGTTCACATAGTTTTCATTTCAGGCACCTAAGGATTACCTGGATCTTCTCCTCTTGCTTTATTTGGTTGTAGAGTCAAAGGACAGAGAGCAAAACCCTTGGAAACCATGTAGCTCCTGTTTGTTCCATAGCAGTATGTCTATATCTCTAGGACAGTGGCCAAGCAATGGCTGATCCTGTATGTTGAAATGTAACCTAAGCCTTCTAAAAATCTTATCTCACCTCATCAGCTCATTTCCATTCCAAAATCTGTAATATATGCCATGGAACACTTAACTGCATATGTCATTCATGACCTTTTAGGAGTTAGCAATGTTAAGAATTCATTATTACTGCCATACATGCTTGCATATCTTCTAAGAGTGATTATCCATGTTTAGTCATCTTCTTTGTCTTCCTTAGCTGCTACTGAGTGTGAAACATCTCTCTTTGTAAAAATACCTATGACTTGTTTGGTTCTTTGAGTAAATATAAAATAAACATTGTGTGAAGTGTTCCATGCACCTGTATGTTGGACCTGAAAGTCCTGGTGGACAAATTATCCATGGGACAACAATGTGCCCTTGTGGCCAAGAAAGTCAATGGGATCCTGGGGTGCGTTGAGTGTGGCCAGCAGATCAAGGGAGGTTGTCCTCCCCCTCTACTCTGCTCTAGTGAGGCCCCACCTAGAATAATCCATCCAGTTCTGGGCTCTGCAGTTCAGGAGGGACAGAGATCTACTTAAGAGTCCAGCGAAGAGCTACAGTGATGATTAGAGGACTGGGGCACTGCCCTATGGGGTAAGGCTGAGAGACCTGGGGCTGTGTAGTCTTGACAGGAGAAGACTGAGAGGACATCTAATAAATGTATATAAATATATGAGGGCTGGGTGTCAAGAAAGAAGGAGCAGCCTCTTCTCAGTTGTGCCCTGTGACAGGACAAGGGGCAATAGATGTAAACCACAGCACAGGAAGTTCCACCTCAACACGAGGAAGAACTTTACTGTAAAAGTCACAGAGCACTGGAACAGGCTCCTCAGAGAGGTTATGGAGTCTCTTTCTCTGGAGACTTTCAAGACCCGTCTGGATGCATTCCAGCGCAACTTGCACTAGATTACATGGTCCTGCTCTGGCAGTGGGGTCAGACTCAAAGATCTTCAGAGGTCCCTTCCAATCCCTAACATCCTGTGATCCAAAGTTAACTGTTCTTCCTTCCCTGAATTCATCTGTACTCTAACAAAAATTTGAATCCTCTGGTTTGGAGGCAGAAGGAGAAAGAAAGAAGAACCCAGCAAAGCATGTACTGTGGGGAGAAATAGCAAATGCAAATAGAAATGAGTTTCAACACGTGTATACCAGAGCACTAGTTTTCAGCTAGCTGGGCAATCTGCTAGTGGCACACCTACCTTTTGATAGGATTTGATTTTTAATTTGATTCAGCAATTATTTTTGTTTTAGATTGCTATAAGGAATATCGCAGAGTGCGCAAAGCTCTTGTCAAAGTACACTTACAGCTTCAGCTGAAAACAAACCCAAAACAATTCATGAATATGAATACATTGGGTGAAGGGAAAGGCCCTCACTTGTGTTCCAGGAGTTGTATCTGATATGTAGCAAGGTCTACAGGAAGAAATCTACTGATTCTGAAGTGCTGTGATGTGGCTATTGAGGAATACAAGAAAGCAAAGCAAAGCAAGCTTACTCTATTGGCAATAAAGGCAAGCACAATCAAAATCACAAAACTCCAGCAGCTATCTGTTATTTCAGGATCTGTTTCCTCCGTTACACCTGTAATACTTTTCAGGAAATATATTTCATCATCCTCAAGGATTAAACTTTAATATCACACCCAAGAATGAAAACAAAGGCTTCAAGCTAAAGTGGGAGAACTGAATTTTGAAAGGAAAAATTTTGGCTGTGATTACAAACAAGACAACAAGCTCTAAAAGGCAGGAAATGAATTAATTTACTCCTGCCTGTGCAATGCAGGAGGTTTTAACTTTAGCCAGTACATAAAATAAGATTAAAGGGAAGATACATATTAATGAAGAGGCTTTACCTTAATATCAATTTCCAAGTGCAGCTCAGTAGAGCAGTACAAATAGTGGCAAGTCACAGTACAATTAGTGATATAATCATCAGTGGCAGTTGTTAAAACGTGAGTTACATAGGACTTCACATGTATCTTTCTGCAAGGTCTGGAGGACTGATCTGGGCTCAAAGAGAAAACAAGTTCTTTAGTTTGGTAAAAACAAAAGAGGGTAAATCACATATAGCTTTGCAGATGTCTCCAGTAATGTTAGCTTTACAATTTTATCACACATGAGCAGAAAATTAACTATGGCATTCATGCAAAAATTGGGTATTTGTGTTCCAGCCGTATATGATAAAAGCAAATATCTCCTTATTTTTCATGATGTTCATAAACTGGTAACTTAGAGCTTCTATTTAAAGACATGTAGCGGATCCAGTAAAGGCATGAGCATAACCTAAGGGACTGTGTCTTCCTTTCCTCCCTAATTGGGTTTTGTTTTGGTTTTTTTTTTACCCCAGTCCAAAATTAGATTGTTAAATCTTCAAAGCAAGGACTCTGAACTCAATTATCTTCTTATTTTCTTCAGTCAAAGTCATTGGAGTTTCACTAACAGTAAGGTTGCAAAAGTGGGTGAGGAATCAGATTTGCCTTACTGTATGTCCCCAAAGAAATTCCAATTATAGAGTTGTATAGAGAAAGTTCACTGCATACTCATGGGTTGCTCCACCTTTCACACTGTCATTTCTTTCATCGTCACATTCTTCCCTTTGATATTCTACCACCACAATTGAGATGTGCTTCCTTAGCTCTGCTAAAATTGCTTTCACTTCCTAAACTGCACTTACAGTATGACATATTGCTTTTCTATGGTCAGTTATAATGTTGGCAAAGGCATTTATCATTCTAAGCCTGACAGTCTCCTTCTGATTCTAGAACTACAAAAGGACTTAGGTCCTCATGTTCAAAATTCAGATTTTTAGAAACTTATGCTCCTCCATTTTCTGAAAAATCCTCTTTCCAGAGGGATCAGGTTAACTCACATGTCAAACAAGGCTGGGACTACATGGCTATAAATCCCAAGCAGAGAGGAGACTTTGTTACTATAAAGCACCTGACCAACGGCATCAAGACAGTCTTAGCCTGCAGCCCTGCTTTCTGCATTTCTTAGTGTACAGCTTATCCTATGTCTAAGTCCTTACACTAATGCTTATGGCTCTTTAGCACAAACTCTTCCACCTTCCTGCTATTTCTGGATAGCAGTTACTGAGATTTGAGTCTTCTCTACCGAAGGAATCAGGAAGAATATTCTGCTGTGATGAGGACAAAAATCATGGTATAAAGAAAGCAGCAGAAACCTCTATCCATACCATTTTCAAGTCACTGTGACACTCTGTGCATCAGGCACAATGGAATGGCAAGAGAAATTATTATTAAAGGTACTTCTGAAAATCTGAGCACAAATCAACTTTTTCACTAAGTAAAAAGGCCTACAGAGGAAGGGAACACTTATTAAGCTTGCTTTACCTTTTCTCTTTGTAACATTTCCTTTAATGATGCGTGCGTGTAGAAAGGTATGCAGATATTGACACGAACTCCTAACTGATCCCTATATATTACATCATTTTGATGTTCTGTTCATAAATGGTGTAGGTTACCTTTAAAAATTAGCTTTATACTTCCTTTTACTATCTGTACAAATTCTTAACCACTCTATACATTGAAGTTTAATGTAATATGTGATCTATTGCTTTGCAATGAAGTCATTTGTTTAAAAGACAACACAGCATTTTAAATAGAGTTCTTTACAAGTAAATTATTTTTAAATGAAAAAAGAAATCTATCCAACATTAATAACTAGGTACAAGCACTCTCAGCCTGAATCACAGTGAATGAAAAATATTTAAAATTAACATTTACCTTACATTTCTTCTGTCGTACTTACGGATTTTATTCTTGTATCAAAATTTGAGGTGGAGAGGGGAAAATAGCTTCATTTTCTTTCTTCCAACTCTACGCTGGTGTTTGAAAGATACATTCAGACAGAGGAAATAATTACACCAAAACTGCTGTTTATAAGATGAATACAGTATTTTGAGTCTACTTCAGTTACAGCAAATCGTAATGATAAAAATAGAACGCTTTCAAAGAGGACTGTTTTGGCATGTTTGCTTTTATTAGGTTGGAAATGTCCCCTTAACATTCTAATCTACAACTGTATTACGCACATTTTCTCCTGTCTTGGAAGGACGAGATTCATTTTAAGGAAGCAGTTCATGTCAAACACACTTATTCTGCTTTTCCTTTGAAAAATTAGTAGGGCTGACAGGATGCTTTGTTTTTTACTTCAGTGTTAGTGTGAGTCTATGAGTAAAACCTAGATCTGCAACACTGCAATACAGTTTTTTTTTCTTGGTTTTGCCTGTGCTTTGAAGGAATACAGAAAATACCACTTTATTCCAAGTGTATGAATCATACCTTTATGACACTGTCTAATTGGTGGTCCAGGGAACACTCTGTTGTACTGAATTTTCTCTACTGAACTTTTCTACCAGAAGGTCATAAAATGATTGTTTAGAGTATGCTGTAGTTTGATGGGTTGACTATTCCACTCAGATGACACAAATAAATTTATTTCATCTAAGTATAAGACTGCATTTCAAGGTTTATTTAGAAAAAAGTCATTTGCTTTCTCTTCACCTGAAATTCTTTTTATGTAGGTGGTTTTTTTTAAGTCCGAAGTCCCAGATGCTGACTAGTTAACTACCTCTGGGAGCAGAATACTTTATTCAAGCACTAAATATACATGAAAGTCCTGAGAACTTGTGATGGGTTGTCCCTGTTCAGCAGCCAAACACCCACACAGCCACTCACTCAATTCTCTTTCCCGTGGGATGCAGAAGAAACAGAAGTGAGGTAAGACTTGTGGGTTGAGATAAAAGTCTAATAGGGAAAGAAAAAACTGCCTACAAAAGCAAAGTGACAAATTTATTCACCATTCCCATCAGAAGGTAGATGTCCAGTCACTTCCACAAAAGAAGGGCTTTATCGTGTGTAACAGTTCCTTGGGAGGACAAACACCATAACCATGAACATCTCCCTTCCTTCCCCTTTCACTGAGATTTTATTGCTGAGCAGAGCATCATACATTATGGAATATCCCTTTAGTCACTCCATGTCAGCTGTCATGGCTATGCCTCCTTGCAGTTTCTAGCTTTCGTCCAGCCTACTCTCAAGGACAGAGTGGGAAAAAGCAGCAGCCTTGGTGCTATGCAAGCACTGCTCAACAACAGCTGAAGTACTGGTGTGTTAATACTTTTACTCAAAACCCAAACCAAAGCATTATGCAGGCTCCAGTGAAGCAAATTAACTGAATTCCAGCCTGAATCAGTGGAGGCTTTCAGCTTGTGGAGTTGCTTCTTATCTGTCACTCAGTGTTTGAAACTGACCAAGTCACTTTTCAGTGCCTCAGTTCACTTGGGCTTAACATAGAAAGAAAAATTATTCCTCAAAACATCACAAGTCACTATTCACTAAGTGCTTTTGGAACCACATATTGAAACAAGCATCAAATACCATAGTATTATTTTTAACCTTTACATTTCAACTCTGTAAACCAAAATCTTGAATAAACCTAAGAGAACAGTTTCACCAAATTTAACCCCACTTCACTAGTTTTTTCATTCTACATTTTCTGAGTACCTTGGGTTTGGTGAAACCACGCACCCAGCAGACTGTGGAGATATTTTTTTAAGCAATTAATTATTATATTTCCCATTAATGTTTATGACACATATTGTTTGATTTTTTTTTCTTCATGTTAGCAGGTCAAAGCAAATCCCCAACTACACTTGTTTAAGGTGTGATTTTCTACGAGAGATAATAGATACAAAATTAAGTTATGGAGAAAAAGTGACCTACAAAAAAGAAAAACAAAGCCAAAAATGGAAAAACAACAGAGAGAGATCAGACCTGCTCTAGGGATGAACAGTACTTGTTTAAAGTTACTAATAGAGCTTCTAGAGATAAAAAGGAAATTATTTCATAGCAGCTCATTAGATATAGACTACTATGTGTACAGAAATGATGGCAATGGCCTCAGGTACTATAAATTAGGCCAATGCAAAATTAGTAAAATGAAGCAAGTTCAAAAGGATAAGAGTAATACAAAACCATGCTGAGTTCTAGTGGGATGTGCTAATCAAAGTCAAGCAAGTTGCACGTAGATCCCAGTTGGTTTCTTATTCCTATGACTAGCAGGGTATTACTATAGAATGCTAGAAGTAAAGCAGGACTGGAGCTGAAGTTAATTTTCTCACCTTAGACATAGGCTAGTATCTAACAGGCTGGTACCTAGCTGCAGCAAGGAGCCACTTGGACTCCTCATTACCATCACTGAAGGGTTCTCCTCATTAGCAGAGTGCTGTGCTGTTGAAATTAGAATAGAAGTGTGCAACCAAAGTCCTGCGATTCTCAAATCAGAATCTCAACATTTTCTAATACATGAGAGTGAAATATAAAATGTATTTCATGAGGGAACAAAGGCCCATAGGCTGCATATGCCTCACACATGACTGCTGGCCAGTCTTGCTCAGCAGAGGACTTGACCTTGGGTTCCCACCCCTCTGGTCTGCTTTTGCATCAGTGCAAAATGGCTCTGATCCATCAGGCCAGTTGCTTTGCAGTGAAGTGGTGCCTAGGCTGACCCTGTGAGGGCAAGACAGAATGAGGAATACTTTCCTGTGTGGGGCTGTCCATATGTAAATCTGAAGCACTGTCCCAGAGTTCATTTGTTAAATAAAATTTCTACCCTCTGACCTAATTTGATTTAGTCCTCACCCCTCTCTGCAGGTTCTTTCCAACAAAATGCCTGCTGTTCTGTGATTCTGTGTCACACAGCAGTAACAGTCAATCATGTACACATAAAATTCACTATAAAAAATGAAGAAGTATAGTTGAAGATTACCTGGTAGGGCTTTTATGTTGTTATTCACTGTTTAAGGACCAAATGCACTTGCTAACAACCAGGCAACATCAAATGTTGACTTTTCATCTGTTTCTCTTTTATGTGATGCAGTAATGGCGCAGGTTGCACATGAAGAGAATTTTTACAAAACCACATTTTTTGTTATTTCTAGTCCTGATCCTTTTTAAAGGGTATGAATTTCTGTACATTACCCTTTCCCACTAATTTCATGGTCCATGGCTGAGCATAAGGCTGTAATTAAATTTGGGTGGGTTTTTTTCAGATATTATAAACAGCAAGAATAATGCCGAACACTCTCAGCACTCACTGAGGACTATGTAAAGGGAAGGGATTTTGCAGACACCTAGTCATTAAGTTATTTAAAGCCTGTCACGCTGGAAAAGAAGACTTAAACTACTGAATGTAGAAAGGAAGGGATTACAGTGCTAGAGATCTCAAAAAGAAGAGATTACTGTGGAAAAAGAAATGAGCACAGTGTGTTCACTTCCTGAGGAGCAATCAATTGTAGGCAAGAAACAAACACCGCGTAGCATGCCCTCACATAGAATCAGCTTTTTAGCCAAAATACCATGTGACCAATTAAATAATAGTAAGTCATTGCATTTTAGGACATTTGTAACAGAACATAATTTCCACATAGTAATACATGGGAATTAATTAACAAAGTAATGAGAGGATCTTTTATCTATACTTCTGCTTGTTCTGGAAGATACCTACTTCATGTTATTTTCAGGTGTTAACATGAAAACAGAGTCACAACCACAGTAGGAAAAGCTTTTGAGAGATGCGAAATCAATACCTGTCCTGAAATTGGTACCAGAAGAGAAACACTTTGCAGAGCCATTAAACTTGCGATTCGCTGGAAGGCAGCACTGTCAAAGCACCTTATCTTACATGCAGATGAACATTTTCGCCTGCTGCAGCTAAGCACTCATGTGTGGATGACAGACAAAGTCCCATAGACAAAGCTGGCATTACTCACATGCTTATGCTTAAACAGGTCCTTAAACACTTGAGGTTTTGAACCAGGGTACACAGCAAAATGGAATAATGAACTTTTAATACAGCCTGAGTAATAGTCTGGAACCAAATTCTGCAATTCTCAATCAAGTTCAAACAAAATTCTGCTTGTTACAAGTCTGTAACTCATGCTGCTTAATGCACCTGTGTTACAGCTTTAAATTGGGATTATCTCAGTCTCTTCACGGGTGGAACATCCTTCGGTCAGTCTACTGAAGTAGGCTTATTAAGTCTGCAGGTCAGATTCCGGGCTTTTGATAACAGCTTAATCCTCTTCCTTTACTTGTTTGTCATCTTCTATACCCCAGGCCTTAGGCTGACGATTTGTATCACCAACAAAGTAGCATTTTTTCCGCTGTCACCAGATGTAGCAGCATCCACGTGCCAAGGGGGAGCAGGGTCGTTGCTGTATTTCACACCTTCCTCCTCCAGGAGGGTCTTTCTTGTTCTACACCTTGGGTCACAATGTTATCACTACACAAAGTCTGATAAGTTAAGTCCTTCTAGGAGGAGTGGGGCTCCTATAGACTGGGCTGGTAGATTAATCTAATGTGGGGCCTGTTGCCCATTGGAAAGAAGAGATTCAGGGATATGGGAGTCTGCACCCACTGACACGAGGCAGTCCCTCTGTCCTCTCCCAGTTGGAGAGGTAAGGATCTTCCACACCCTGCCTCCCTCATAAGGGAAGTTTATTTGCATCAGCTGCTTCTTGAGGTGGGTGAAAATCAAAAGAGAGATAAAGATGTTCCGTCTGCTGTGAAGTGTTCTTACAACACTACTAAGGGAAATTAATTTTGTTGATGCTTAAATTAGTATTTCTTTGTGATAAGAAGGGCTGGTCAATAAAAACAACAACATTGATATAAAATCAGCAGAGGAAAAAATATTTGACAATGTTATATATTTTGGTCAAGAAATTTTAAAACCCCCAAAATTTTCACATAGTAAATGAATTAAAAACTAGTGAACTGATGGACTACAAAACTTTAAATAAAGAATGTTTGAGTCTGTGGGCTTCTCTGGAGTCCTCCAAGGAGCAAGATCTCATTCTGAGGTGTGTTAACACTTGTAATGCAGGGGGTAATTAATGCAAGATGGTATCTTTTAAATAATTGTTTATTCATTTTCAATATTCATGAGTCTTGCCCCCTCCCCCCCCCCCCCCCCAATTTTAATAATAATTAGGTTCTCTTGCAATGGTCATGGAAATGTACAAAGGAATAACTGGATCTGGAAAGAGGAAGAAGTTCTTCACAGAGCGAGTGATTTGCCATTGGAATGGGCTGTCTAAGGAGGTGTTCAAGAAAAGACTGAATTGGCCACTTAGTGCCATGGTCTAGTTGATTGGCTAGGGATGGGAGACAGGCTGGACTGGATGATCTTGAAGGTCTCTTCCAGCCTGGCTGATTCTATTAATTGAACTGGAAGAGAAGATTCTTGCAGTCAATATACGACTTGCCCACCAGATGGACATGGGAAGCTCCTTTCTGTTTATGACAGAAGACAATTGGTGAATTACAAGAGGCAATTTAGGTATTTGTCCTGGAAGTCCTGTGTACCCCTAAATTCCTCTCTCTCCGTGGCTTGAATGGGAGGGGAAAAGCCACCTGGTTCCCCCCCCTCACCTGCCCTGCAGGCATGAATGGGGTGAGCAAAGGGGTCCTGCCTGCACGAGGAGTGCCCTGTGCAGTGCCTGCGCTGGGATCGAGCCAGGATTGGCTGTGCGCTTTCACGCCTAAGGTGTGGTAACTCTGCCCTTTGTCTAGTGAGGGTATAAACTGGGGGGCTTCCTGCCTTTGGGGGTTCCCGCCTTGGATTTCGTCCATGCCTAGACATTTGTGCTTGCCTGAGACTTCCCCCCCCCCCCCCCCCCCCGCTCGCCTAAGCTGAATACAGAAAGCTTCAAAGAACAACTTCCCCATTGACACCTTTGTAAGAGCTTAGCGACTCTTAACGATCCACCTACAGCCGCTGAAAAGGGAGCGAGAAGAGAGGCAGACCGCACGAGAAAGCCTGATTGTGAATTATTTTGGCTCAACTTTATTAGTAAGAAAACCGCTATTAATTAATAGCTGAGGCCTTTTCCAACTTCTGACTTCCAAAATAGTCAGGTTATTGATGGTATCCCTGTAGATAATTCTCATGCGACTGAATCTGCTAATTAACTAAATGAATCTTTGTATATATAGTTTTGGGGGCGGGTTTTTGGGAAAATAAAATAACTATTTTTGTATAAATTCCCGACTCAGCCACACATTAATTCCTGCCTCCACAACAGTATTTACTCACAAATATTGTTTCCCAATTTGCAGGGCTAGCTACAGATTCAGGCAGTACCCAAAATACTTGCAGAGAGTTCTGTTGATGTCTTGTTAGCCACTAAGGCTTCTGATCCTTCCCAGGCTTCATAGGGTTCTGGGGAAAGGAGGCAGATGATCTCTGACCTCATCCTGATTTCTCTGGATGATCTGTGTGTCCCTTCCAGGGCTCTTCATCTTGGCAGGTGTAGGCAGGATGTCTTGCAATGTGCAGTTTTGGCATGGACGTCACACTGGCTATGCAGGCCAATCGTGTGGAGGCATTTAGAACCTGTTCCTGGTAAACTCAAAGCAGGCAGTTTCCAGGCAGTTCAGGGCTTCTTATTAAGCAGCAGGGCTAACTTATAGATTAGGAAGGTAACGGCAGAATCACTGCAAGAGGCAGGGAACAATGGCTGCAGTAGTAGCAGGCAGCAAGCAAGCAAGCACAAATACAATGGCAGAGCATGTTGTGTTGCCTGCTCATCTCTTTTTATCAGTACAACCCAAGACTAATGGGACTTTGGACACAGGTTAGCCAATCAGAATGGCAGTTATCCAAGCTTCATAATGTTAGGTGAAGCCATAGGCTTGATTTACCCAAATTTGGGGGAAACACAGGCCTTGCACGAGACAGGCACAAGCCAAGTGTGTGCACCTTGTTCATCACAGGTTGTAAACAGAAGCAAAACAAGTCTGAGCAAGCCAGAGTCCTTAGACACAATGGCTACAGCTTCTTTGTCCTCTTTGCCATGGTTGCTTCTCCCCACATCAGAGAGAGGGAGAGCAGAAAAACATATCTGGGCAAGTCAGGACACATATAAGCCTATTTTGGCCTATTCAGTCCTACAACAACACTATCCTCAGCAACCTGGAAGTAAACATAACCTCACTGAAGGCAAGATTTGCATATCACAGTGTTAAGGGTGAGGAAGAGCGATCAGACTATCACTGCTAAAGAAAATTGTGTTGAGCATTGCTCAGACAGGCAAAATGTAAAGCAAGAGGAATAAATATAAACTCATGTCCAAGAATATAAAATACAGATTACACATGCAGGTAAGGGGAGTGTAATCTTGATAGCAGACTGAAAAGAATTTCACAGCAATTTCTCCAGCAACACTGGAGAACCTGAACACAAAAATCTGATACCATCCAAGGTCTAAAAGGCTATGTAAACAGGAAAATTCCAGTATGAGGATAGAAAATTGTGTTTTCGTATGTGGTCAGATTTTGCTTCCTTCTCTAAGTGTCCATAAGATTTCTGATGTATTAGAGTTTAGGGAGGAGACATGACAAAGATTGAAGAGTTGGAAGCTCTACTTTGTAACTCACTCTATTTTGGTTATAAAAGAGAAAGCTCAAGGATGGATATTATCCAAGGTAAAATCAGTTTAGTAAGCTGAAGTAAATTTCATTCACTGGCAGAATTTCCTTCCAAAAGAATGGTACATTAGTACTGGATACTTTGCACTATTCATTTTTGGTCTCTTGACTACAATGTTCATTCACAATCCTCCATGTGCAAGAAAGCCATAAGAATTAAAGATATAAAAGTAATTACATTTTCCATTTAAGTATTTAAACAAAACATGAAAAAAAAAATCTCCTTACAAAAAAAAACCCAAAAAAACAAGAAACCCCAAAGTATTCTCAAGCATTTAACAGTGAACATAGGGGGCTAGAGTAAAACAAAGTGAGGTGAGGGAGGAGAAAGAGGTGTCTGTGTAGTTCATTTCTGACATGACCAAGCCTGCTGATCTCATAGATCCCACTAGACTGCCCAATGTATTTTGCTTTGTGGTGCCTGGAAGCCATCCTGCCAAAACTGTCCTTATCTAGGAATAACTTAGATATTTACTGAACCTTAATGAGAGAATAAAAGAAAGCACATTCCCTTGAGAAGATTTAAAATAAATGAAAAGAGCATCTGCCTTCACAGACACTCTTTAATGGACAGTCATATGGTGCACATGGCTAAGCAGTTCAAACTCTTCAAAGGTGAAAGTCCACCCATATGAGGTGACCAGGGATCCAGAAAATACAGAAAAACTCTGGGAAGGACAAGATGTCAGAATATTTCACTGCCTCTCCTGGACAGTAACCTCTGAGAACATCCCTAATTAGAAATGAAAAAGCATAGAGACCACTGGACCACTGTGTAGATACAAGGCCAGGTGGCAGCAGCAAGCCCATATCCATATTACCTGCAGTATGCCTCACTGCAGATAATTAAGCTGGAGACCTGATCAAATCATTCTAAAACAGAGCCAGGGAGTATGCAGATGAGCAGAATGCAAGTGTTGTGTTCAAACACTGTGCATACATAGACATAAACCATATATGCCATTCTGCCAATGTCTCTATCACAACACTGCACATTGTTGTTGGCTCAGCACATGTTTAAATATGCCTGAGAATAACTCAGAGTACCTTAAAACATGATAGCTAAGATACTGTAGCTGTGCAAGAAAGGAGAGATGTTCATCCAGTCTCCTCAGGCAATGTGACTTCTCTTCCCAATGAATAGGAAGGAATAATTTTCACCTTGACAACACTGCCAAGCCTATGCCTTTGCTTCTAGTGTGTGAAATGAAGATGTTTCAGACACAGACACAGGTATTTTAGATAATGTAAGAATTATTTTTTTTACATTTGTAGCATTATTGCCATTTTCACTGTGACCAAAACTTAGCAAAGCCAGTGTGAGTTTATCATGGTTGCACTGTTCCAATGCTGTCTCTCTCACTTACCCTGGCACCCCGTTTTGTTGGTTTTTTGTTTGTTGGGGTTTTTTGCTTGGTGGGTTTTGTTTGTTTGTTTGTTTTGGTGTTTTGTTTCATTTTTTTTTTTAGATATATAGGATTCATTAAAAAAAAAACCACAAACCTGGCTGATATTTACTCATCTCATGATCAGTTTGCCTGCAACCTATTTTGTAAGAGCCCAGGCATGAAGGAAAGGAGTTGAGGCACACCCAGGTCTGGCTCCAGGATGAAGTAAGTATAGAGCTAGGATGTGAATATGAATCCAGGAGCTCAGAACCTCTCCTAGTCCATCCATATGTTATCTTGCAGGACTTGGCCACAAGATGCTGGGAGAACTCAGAGTCTGGACCATAGCCTCCCCTTTTCTGGAGTTTAGATGGCTATGCTCAAGGACAGATGACAAACGAGTAGTTTGGTCCTGAACCTCCATACTGTCTTTCTAGTTTAACCTTGGACATGCCTCATTGCTGAGGATTTGCTGGGTTAAAGCTGTTCTGTGCCTGATGATTGTTGCTATCACAGGCTTGCTTGGCACTTTATGCTCAGTTGTAGTGTGATGTCCCTGGACTCTGAGAGTATTACCTCTGCTGACCTTATTGTGAATCTCAGCTTCCAGTTTCCTTCCCATACAGAGCATCTGGTCTTGGCTTCTTCCTAACTTCAAAGTTTTTATTTGATTTCCATTACTTTCATAAAATGAATAATATTGAGTCAGCTTCCTGAAGATGGCTGTCCATATCTCAGTTGACATCTCAGCTAATCAGACTTAGCACTGGTATTTTCAGAATCAAAATGTAAATGTGGCTGATGATATTAAACCAATGGAATTACATCTGCCTATATGGAAAAATACCCTCTGACCTCGAGCACTTAACTTCATAGATCTGACATAAAGCACAAAGCTCAATGGTGAAAACTCACAGAATCAACCGGGTTGGAAGAGACCTCCAAGATCATCCAATCCAACCTATCGCCCAGCCCTAGCCAATCAACTAGACCATGGCACTGAGTGCCTCATCCAGTCTTTTCTTGAACATCTCCAGGGACGGTGCCTCCACCACCTCCCTGGGCAGCGCATTCCAGTGTCAATCACTCTCTCTGGCAAGAACTTCCTCCCAACATCCAGCCTATACCCCCCCCCCCCCCCCCAGCGCAACTTGAGACTGTGTCCCCTTGTTCTGTTGCTGGTTGCCTGGCAGAAGAGACCAATGCTCACCTGGCTACAACCTCCCTTCAGGTAGTTGTAGACAGCAACAACGTCCCCCCTGAGCCTCCTCTTCTCCAGGCTAGATAACCCCAGCTCCCTCAGCCTCTCCTCATAGAGCTTGTGTTCCAGGCCCTTCACCAGCTTTGTTGTCCTTCTCTGGACACATTCCAGCACCTCAACATCTCTCTTGATCATCTCCTCATTGCACCAGGCCTCTTACCAGGGCAAAGGGAAAGCTCCAGCATTTCTGCCTCTCAGTCTGCTGCTACTTGTCACACAGGGAATTATCTCTTAAAAAACCACAAAAACCCATCCCAAACCAAAATAAACCTCAACTAATCAACAACCAACAAACACCCAAACAAATGGGGAAAACAATCCACAACCAAAACCCCTAAACAAACAAAAAATAGAGGAAAGAGTGACTTAATGAATAAATGGAAATACTTCACCAAGTTTACACAGAAGTACACTTCAAGTTCTACACAGCAGTACAACTAAGGGTTTTCAGGAATGTAGATGCTGATATCCATATGAGTTTTTTTGTAATGTGGAATTTTGCTGTCTTCTGCAAATATGAAATTCAGCCTAGTCTTGAGTTGGGAAATTTGAAGGGCTATGGGACTGGACCTACTGTCTAATGCCTCCTTTTTTTTTCAATCCTTGCCAAAATTAAAATTGTTTACTGCTAATGCTTTTCTTCCAGGATAGGAAATTAAACAACCATTCCAGTCCTTAGTCATCTGTTGGGCAGAACAGGACATACCTGTGGACATTCTTAGCTTAAACTATAAGGTCTTTGAAGCAGATGACACTTATGTTGCTGTGTCTTTTTCCACCACTCGGTAATCTGAGGTCCTACAGCATTGACTTGTAAATTAAATATAATATTAACACAACTGCCTCTTCACCCATCCAGAATTAAACCACAATCCACCCGCACAACAGGTGTGGAGTCAAAAATTTTGCTAAAGAAGTTCCCATTTGAAAAGAGCAAGTCTTTCTCTGCAAAGCTAAAGTTAATTGTAAGAAGGAAATATATGCCAATTGAAATACCTTTATGGCAAAATAAGAGGAAGATAAGCATGTTTAGGAATTAATCCAGTACTTATCTTGCAGGTAAACAGGAAAGGTGAGACTTTCCACAAATTCTGCCTCTTATTGATAACTCCCGAAACAGTGAAATGTGGATATATTCGGTTTACAAATCATATCAATATATTAGGATGGCATTTTTTCTTAGATTCCCTATGAATTGTGATTTTCTTCAGAGAATTGTCCAGATAATTATGAATTTTAGAAATTGTACAGCATTTCAGCTGAGCTGTACTAGTTCAGTACATCCATATATATAAGCCAGAACTTCATATACATAGCAAGGAGGTACAGAGAAAGGGTACACTTTGAGGAACTGTGAAGTGTACAAATTTGACCAAGGTGCTTTTGCCACTGTTGAGCTAAAGCAGAGATATTGAGAAGGGAAGATTTCTTTGGGTAGCAAAGGCTCTGATACTCAGCAGGGTCTCGAGGTCATTGGTGCAGCCACTTGAACCCTCCTAGGCAGACAGAGGACAGAGCACATGTGATGCACTGACCTCCTTCTGAAGGCATGGTCAGCATTGCCCTGAAGTAGCCTTCAGTCTTCATAACAAACCTGCATAACTACATTAGAAATAGCTGAATGTGACAAAGGGCGCCTATAGAGTCCTATACCTAGCTCAGAAGGACTTGCCTGGGAATAAAGAAACTGCCCATAATGACGCAATTTGGAAGCATGTTGTCTGGATCATGGGAATTTGAGAGCTATATTGTCATTCTTCATATTGGATATAGCCTATTTTTTTTTAATCAACATACAGGCATGTACACTTAAAATGAGATAAAGTAGAGGAAATCAGATGAAGCTGCCAAGAACAGTATAAACAGAAATTATGCCAGTTGTTGTGACTGGAGTCTTTGTTCTGCATAGCTTCAAAACAAGTGATGAGGTACAACCTTGTCCAGGAAAGTACTTACAAGTTTAGATTCCGTTGGTGTCACTAGCTGTTAATCAAGCCTTTAAAACCTAATGCATAGTCAAGATCTCTACTGAATATCAACTGCAAAATTAAGTCTTTACAGTAAAAACCTTGAGAAGTCCAACTCTGAATTGGGATATGTATAGCAAATCTCTAGTGGGGGACAAATTCTTACCCTCGTTCTCATGTTAAACAGCAATTTATTCTGCTCACTAACTAATTCAAGTGAGTATCAAAACTACTAACATATCTGTACTCCAAAACAAGATTTTCCAGGAAACGTTTTACAAGACCCATAATCTTAAGATATAAAGCAAAATTTTAATAGAAGAAGAAAAACACATGTTAGAAGATACCTTAGATCTACAGCTGTCATTCCTCAGTTGCATGAAAAATACAAAAAGCTTTTATATCGAGCCTAGTCTGAGTGATTTCTAAAGTGGGGAGGGGGTTCACGCCTAATTGTTGCAAAAATTCTTCCAAGCAAAAATTCCTCACTGTCATTCTAATAAAGCAAGGCACTTAGCACTGCCTAAACTCAAGCTAAACTTAAACATTTTTAAAAATTCAAGAGTGCCATTAAGTAAAGGGTATATTTATTAAATGTGGGCGTTAGACAATCAGAGTTGTAGAACTGGGTACAAGCTGTGCTTTGTCATCCTAGACATTTATACCAACTGATTTCAGTTTTCCAGCAAGAGGGGGAAAACTTCAGTCAAAAATTTGTTGTTTGGTGTAAATCTTGCACTTTAAAACATTTTTTTTTTAATTCAAGAGTTTCTATATTTGCCACAGAAGAGGCAACACTTAAATGAAAACAGCAGAAATATTAGCTTGAGTAAGTTGTTAATGGCTGGTTTGCCTTTTTAAAACAAAATCATTTTATTATGTCGTAATAATGATTACTTTCCAGGGCTGTCATTTGATAGTCCCACACAGTGTAGGAGGGGTGAATGAAAGCTGCTTCTTCTGCCTTTAGGCTGAAGCACACAGCAGACTTGAACAGAAAAGAAGGAGCTGGAAGGATGCTGTATAACATTATCTCAGTCATTGCTTAATGATACTGTGAGTTCTCTAGATTTTTGCTTTTGTTTTCCAAGAGATTTTGACAAAAGTAAGCCTCTATTTTCTTCTTACTCTAGGGAGTCATATTTTGTGCTTTTAAAATATTTGCTTTATTTCAACAAACATGAGAGTTGAAGAATGATCACGTTGTTCAGGCAAAGATTAAAAAAAAATAAATCTCCTGTTAGCTCGAACCTCTCCTCCTCTGCAGAGAGTCTGCGTAAAACCATGGACACTGTTATCTCAGGGAGTATTTAAATCTCAGTTACATGCCTGAGATCTGACTGCCATTGACTTATGACAACTTACACAAACGACTCTTTGATCTCTTGCTGACAGGCTAATGGAGTCCATGAAATCCCATGCAGTGGTTCAGTCATACTGAAATGCACCTGTAAATACAATATGTGGATAGGTTTGAGTGTCAACATCCAGTATTCCAGCAACAGCTTTTGCACTTACTTAATTTCACACATGTAAGCAAAGACATTGGTTAATCTGAAGCAAAACTAAGTGCCTTAATTTAGTCTCCTATTATTTGTACTGACATTACTTCTTCTAACTGACCCTCTCTATTATTTATTTATGCTCTGCAAATATTGTGTTACTATTTTTAAAAGCTTCAGTTTACACTTGCACAAAACCCAACTCTGATCCAGTTCTCTCAAAAGTCATTATTATTTACATTACCACTGCTAATGTAGACAAGTACTGAGGTTTTAGCAATTGGGTTCATGAAAGGCTGAGTGTCAGCACACCCAGATGTGCTCAGTCTGCAGCCCTCATAGCATCTTTATACCAGCCCTCTCACATCCACTCTGCAGCTTACTTACTATCTTTGCTGCCCTCTATCAGCAGTGCAGGACCTGAATCCTCATATAGCTAATTTTCTAACCATGAAATGCAGTGGAAGCAAAGAGTGGCAAGTATGGGGGAGCAAAGGCAAAGGGTACCTGAGTGAGAACTTGAGCTCCTCATTCTTGCAGCTCAGCAGTTTGCAGGTGGCAACAGTTCTTTGCCTTTTCCTGATTAGTAGCCCAGAATTGGAGCATTTTGATACTCTGAAGTATGTGGCACAATTCAGATGGACTTTTTTTTTTTTTTTTTTTTAATAGGGATGCTGGATGGATACCTCTACCCTGCAACACCTCTGGGTTAGAAGTACACTGTGATGGGGCTGTATCAAGCTGGAAACATTATATTAACTACAGTGGACTGAAAAACCCTTCTATGCTCAGGGCCACTGTCATGAGCTGTGAAAAGCTGGTTTTGTTTCTACTTCATGGTTCCTCCTGGCAATGGAGTTTGCTGCCAGAGGATGATGCACAGTGGAAGGAGGACTTTGGATTGCCTGGTCAAGATATGGGTGGCAAGACACTGTGGAAACAAAGTGAGAATCCTAAATTACCACTTTGGAAGAGCAAGACCATCTATTACTAACACTGTCACGAAGGTAATCCTATCCAGTATCATATACACTCATCACAGGATACAGTATGACAGATGTCAATGCTGGCTGTAGATATAGTATCCTGCCCAAATGAGAGGGGACTCCACAGACAAGACATGCATCTTGCTGTGCACTATGGGCTCATGTGACCAGTCAAACTACAAAGAGTGTCATTCATCTTTCCAGGGAATCACAGTGTTCCCACAAAAACATGACTTAGCCTTCAAGTCTGTGACAACCACATAGTCCAAAGTTTAGACAAAATAATACAGTCTACAAGAAACAGGGACCAGATGCATTCTTCCCCATGAGACGGTGCCCAAGGGACACAAAATCATTTTGACCATTCAGTTCTGCTGTGCTTTCCGTGCCTGTTTTTCAGGTGGCTGAGTGAGAGCTATTTGTTTCCCCACAACAAAGTCATCAGTACTACTCTCAACAGCACCTGCATAGCACTGGGTAGCTTGAACACTTTCTGAAGACTCATCAGGAAGTTAGTCTGCATGCACATGACAAGGAGCATGGAAGGCTAGCTCATGCTCTAAATCTAATATGATTTGATCTACTGATTTTTTTGCCAAAAGAGCCCAGAAGCTAATCTAACAAGTGGACCTTATTGTGTCTAAATTGTTTGAATTTCTGTCTACACAGATAACAAAGACAGACTTTTTGTGTTTACTCTGTAGTACCTCCAAACCCACTAACTCCTCTCCTTTGTACCTGCCTTACCTTGTTTGGTTGTGTGTGGGGTTTTTAGATTTTAATTTTATTCTTCTTAGTTAAGATGTCCTCCATGCAAAATGCAGCCAAACTTATTTTTGCACAGTGATATTTCCACAATCCTGCTCCATCCCTGCTGTGATCTCTGCAGAACACAGATGGTGGAGTCGGCTGGGAGAAACAGGATACCTAAGGAGGTGTGGTCTTCTGTGTCTTTAACCTTCCAGTCTCTGAACCAAATTTGGCCAACTAAATTTGGAAGAGTCTGAAGCTGCTCTGCAGACTCACATCTGCTATCTTGCCATGCTGCTGTCTTGATACTAAGGCATTAACACAAAGTAACAAACAGGGGAAAAGTAGCTCTCTTCAATCATTTTAAGACTGACAGGTGCTAGTTATCATCAATAACTCTGATTCTAATGATAGAGAAGAGACTGTCCCCCTGTACTCAGCACTGGTTAGGCCACACTTCAAATATCGTATTATATTTTGTGCCCCTTATTGCCAGAAAGACACTGAGGTCTTGAAGTGTGTCCAAAGAGCAATGAAACTAGCAAAGGGTCTAGAGCACAAGTCTTATGAGAGGCAGCTGAGGCATCTGGGGTTCTTTAGCCAGGAGAAAAGGAGGCTGATGGGAGACTTATCACTCACTACAACTACCTGAAAGGAGATTTATATTGAATATTAGGGAGGTTTAGACTGAATATTAGGAAAACTTTCTTCACCAAAAAGGTTGTCAAGCACTGGAATGGACTGCCCATGGAACTGGTGGTGTCATTATCCCAGGAGGTATGCAAAAGGCATGCAGATGTAGCACTTGGGGCCATGGTTTACTAATGGACTCAGCAGTGTTAGATTAACAGGTGGACTTGATCTTAAAGGTCTTTTCTGACATGAATGATTCCATGACTCAAGAGTCACTGAGAATTTCTCTTTGAAAGAGACATGGAGTTACAAACTAGAACACAGGAGCTTTCACTTGAACTTGAGGAACTTCTTTGCTTTGATGGTGATGAAACATTGGAACAGGATGCCCAGAGAGGTTGTGGAGTCTCTATTGTGGAGGGGATTTCTCTATTCCTCCTCTGTTAGGGGGAGGTGAGAAATTAATTTGAGGCCGTATTAATTTTTTATATTATTTTTGTAACTAAAATTAATATTTACAAAATTGTACCACCCCCAACCACTACGAAATCAGGTTCCTTTGCAAGTTTATGAAAACAGCTTGGGATATATTTACAGGGATTGATTATTAAATGGAAATATCAAATTATTAACAATTATAGACAGAGAGAAATTCCCTTAGGCTAAATGCCTCTTAACAACTATATTGTTTGCCCAGCAAGGGCTGAAACTGTGTGTGCCCTTCAGATAGAGATAACTTATAATACAAAGGAATCAAAGCTTACTTAGGTGTGTTGTTCTCAGGTATTAATCATTAATCACCCTCTCGGGATTCAGTCTCAGCGTGTGTCCAATATTTGGGTCTTGGTGGAGCTGAAGATCTGTCCTGGCTTGCAGGAGGATAAGGGTTCCCAGTCTCTGGGTTAACAGAATTTCTCTAACCTTCTCTCCTGGTGTGGTCTCTGCCTCAATGCTGCCTTTTCTTCTGGATGCCGTGTGTCCAGGGATGATCAGCTGGCAGGATTCCTAGGTGCAGGAGAAGGATTTGTCCGTGTAGCTTCTGACATGGTCTCACAGCTAGCAGGCTGTGTTTGCAGGTTTGCAGACAGTCTGAGGGTCTGCTGGGCCTGGATCTTTCCAGACTTCCAGTACAGCTGGCAAGCAGGGTCTATGCCATGCTGCATGGAGACAGGCTCCGTAGATAAATCAAGATAGCTCTAGGCTTAGGCAGGGGGCTCTCAGCTCCCCATATATGTATGGAGTGCAGGCATGAATGTGCTCTGCTTCTCAAAGGATTCACAGATAGCTTGACTGCGCCTTGAGATCAATGCATGAGGTCTGAGCCTCTGTAGTGCTTGCAAGTGAGTAAGGCCTGATCCTGTGTCTAGGCCATGCAAGCAGGTCAGGGCAGCAGGGTGCTGCTGTGCATCAGAGCTGAGTCTGAATACTCATGAATGCTCTGAACTAATGAACCTCTGACCATGTGGTGCTGCTATGCACCCCTCTTTATAGACTCTGATCAGAGATTCATGGCTCATTTGGACATCTACAGTGACCAATCAGGTTGACTGTAAGCCAAACCTTGCCCCAATAGCCAGTAGAGACATGCCTGGACCTCCCAATAGGGGATTACCTGGGCGGATCCTGGGGTACACGGGCTGGGCATGTGTGTGTTACACAATCTGTTTACTGCCTCGTGAGTCCTGGCAGAAAAACATGTCCAGGCATGGAGAGGCATGGAGAGGCCTCAGTTTTGGGGCTGCTGCCCCTCCACCACAGTCTCCTTCTCTGGAGACTTTCAGAACCTGCCTGAATGTGCTCCTGTGCAACTTAGTCTAGGCATACCTGTGTTAGTTAGACTAGATGATCTCCAGAGATCAGTTCCAACACACAGAATCACAGAATTGTCAGGGTTGAAAGGCACCTCAAAGATCATCCAATTCCAATCCCCTTGCCATGGGCAAGGACACCTCACACTAGATCAGGTTGCTTAGAGCCCCATCCATCCTGACCTTGAAAAAGCCTTGAGGGATGGGGCTTCCACCACCTCCCTGCACAACCTGTTCCAGTGTCTCACCATCCTCACAGTGAAGAACTTCTTCCTAACATACAATCTGAATATACCTGTCCTACCACTACCTGACGTCCTGCAGCTTTCCTGTAGGCCCTCTTCAGATACTGGAAGACCACAATGATGTCTCCTCAGAGCCTTATCTTCTGCAGACTGAGTAACCCCAACTATTTCAGCCTGTCCTCATAGGAGAGGTGTTCCAGCAATCTGATCATCCTTATGACTCTTCTCTGGGCATGTTCCAGCATGTTCATATCTTTCCTGTAATAGAGGCTTGAGAACTGGACACAGTACTCTAGGTGGGGTCTCACTAGGGTGGAGTAGAGGGGGAGAACCACCTCTCTCAACCTGCTGGCCACACATCTCTTGATGTAGCTTTCTGGGCTGCAAGTGCACACTGGTGGCACACTGTTGAGCTTCTCATCCACCAACAACCCAAATTCCTTTTCTTCAGGGCTGCTCTCAAGCCAGTCGCTGCTGAGCCTATATTGGTGCTTGGAATTGCTCTGACCCAGGTGCAGGACCTTGCATGAGGCTTGTTGAACCTCATGAGGTTGGCATGTGCCCACGTCTCCAGCCTGTCAAGGTCCCTCTGGATGGATGCCTTCCTTCCAGTGTGTCAGCTGCACTACACAGCTTGGTGTTGTTGGCAAACTTGCTGAGGGTGCACTCAATGTCAATGAAGATGCTAAGCAAGACCAGACTCAGTACTGATCCTTGAAGGACTCCACTTGGACACAGACCCCATGATTCTGGAGGTGCCAACCCTTACTGTTATATAGGAGAACTTAAAAAAAAAATCAAATAAAGGAAACTTGGATAACCACATGAGTGAGATGGATGCCTACAAACTACACTAGGATCCCTCTGCTGTGGAGGGCACATAGGCCCAAAATAGGCTTAAACATGTTTACCTATCAAACGGACACAAAGGGGCACAACAGACCTGGCACCACAAACTCTGGGCTGCCCCGGTTGTATAACGCAGTTGTGTAAGCCCACATGCCTAGCTTGTGGCCTACCGGGTGCAAGGCCTGTGCTCTTCCCATATCTGGGGGAGCCAGGCCTGTGGACCCTTCCTAATTTGGTATGATGCTGTGGCCAAAGGACGATTAATCTCGGCCCACATCTGATAAATAGGGGAATACAGGCAAACAAGATACTCTCCTCTCCCTGCTTGTTCGCCGCCTGCTGCTGCTTTTGCTCTGTTCCCTACCTGTTTGCGCTGCCATCGCTTTACGTGCTGCTGTGTGCCACGACACTTTGCATCGCGCCTAAGCGGGGACTTGCCTACAGCTGGCAGCCTGACCCTGCCTGATGGGGCCTGAATACAGATGATGACCCAGCAATGACCTAGCAACAGGTTTCAGCATTGGGATTTGCCGAGCCTAAGCCCCAGCCCGCTGTGCCAGCCCAAGGGCTGACTCCTTGCTATACACAGCACTCAGTCAGACTGCTCCAGCCCACAAATCTGGACCCTGCTTTGCCCAGGTGGCTGCTGACCACCCGATGACTTCCTGAGAGCCATGGAAGACCTCTCTTGTGCCCATGAACCATTCTCAGACAGCATGCTCAGTTTGGACTGGGCAAGCAGCAAAGCCCCATCGCATCATTACCACCTGAAGTCCACCACCTGGCTTTCACTACAAGTTTTCCTGTTTATGCTTTTGTCATGGAATGCAGTTTCATGGGAAATTCATGGGGAAAACACGCCAGGCTGACTTGTAAAGACCAAGTGATTTATTGCTAAAATGTGAAGATCCCCTTCCCGAAAACTAAGTTACCCACATGAATTCTTTGATAAGGCTAGAGTAACATTTCAGAAAATGGTAAACAAAAGAGAGTCTCTGATTTTCTTAAAGAGTTCTTTGAGTCTTTGAAGTTGTTCAGTCTTGATTTTAAGAGTTCATCAGTCTACTCACAGTCACAGCAGCTTAGCAGGTTTTGGAGCACCACTAGGGCGTTGTCCCCTTTTCCCGGCCAGGATCGGGCCCAAGCATGCCCTCGGCCTCTGAGGATCGGGCGTCAGCAGTCTTACACCGAGCTGAGGCTGAAGCAGGCAGGCATGCCGAAGCAGGCAAGTATGCTGAAGCAGGCTGGTCAGTCGGAACGGGCCGTAGGCAGGCAGCTGGTTCGGTAGCTGGTCGGTTGGTAGCTCGCAGCGTACAGCACACACCGATCCAGGCAGACACACCATTTTATAACGTTCCAAAGAGCTGTGCTCACCAGTTCTGACAGTTTTTACGATATTTTTACAGATTGGTACAAAGTTATAATCAACCTGTACAATTGGGCAATTCTTACCAAAACAGCCTGTAGAACCACCCAAAGTTCGGCCCATCAGCAGGTGGTCAGTGTGCATGGGAACCAAGGCCGAAAGCTGGAAAACATTGGCCGATGTTTACCTTTTATCTTCCCTAGGGAGTAAACTTCTCATGGGACCAGAGGATTGTTTTGGTTTTACGATGCTTTTGGCTTACAATGTGAGACACTGTAACTTACATGACATGGGGACCTTCTAGGGGCTTTGCCACCCTCCATGACAGAGTGCAAATACTGAGACTTCTGACCAGTGAGTACCCTAACTCCCTTTACTCAAGTTGGTAAAAGTTTAGGCTTAACTTTTCAGCAGCAGTTTGTGATGCCAGTCTCTCTAGTCAAACATTTCTAAAGATTTTTCCTAAATCATTTAATTGGACTGTATATAGACATTCTGCAAAAATGCATCACAGAATCTGTCTGGGTTAGTGGGAAATAAGTTTGGGGAAGTTTTCTCTGTATATATTAATAAAGTATTTAATAAGTTTTACATCAGCCTCAGTGCATTTTACCCCAAACCCAGGTTCAAACCTAATCCCCTCCTTAACACCCTCAAAGTAGAAAAGAGAAAACCAAGGCAGGATAGAATAAAAAAATGTTAAAGGAACACAGCATTAAACTATCAATACAAAATAGTAGCACTTAATACAGAATTTTAGAACTATGAGGAAGTGGTAAATAAAGAATGATTACTCATCATTTCTCAAAACAAAAGGACAATTCAACACCAAATGAAACTGTCAGGTAATAAGATGAAAACAAGACAGAGAAATTAAGCTTTTTGGGTTTACTACAATGTGTAATCTGCCTCTGTTGACCCTTTAAAACTGAGAGATGATGTACAAGAAAATCAGCTTTAACAGCTACATACTGTCACAGGATTGGGCAGCCAAAAATGATGTGAAGAAGCAACATGTAAAGCAACTCTATTGTCTTTTGCAAGACATGGTATGAAAACCAGGCAAAGTATTTTTCACCATTATTTGACAGGAAGTATCTTTGTCTTCAGAGAATCAGTAGTTTCTCTTCTGCACATGCAGTCATGTCAGCAGAGGCATCATTCCCTGAACAACTACTTCATTGCATAATATTGGTAACACCTGGAGAAGCAGTTGAAAAAGTCACAGCCTTGTGCAGAAACAAGCTGTGCAGTGGCTGCTGTAAAGACACATGCAATAGGGAAGGAAGCCTTTCAAACCCACTCCCCACATTCCACTCATCTTGCTGAATGCCCAGCTGATGCAGGAAAGCAGGAGCCTCTGTCACCAAGGGCTCAAGTTTCACCAACTGGTAAAAGTTACAGCAAGTGCAAAGTGGGAGAGACTGAAGGCAAAAAAGTGACATTGTATTATAAAACTCTGGAGGACTGTTCAACGCCAAGGGCCAGAGAACCTGTGTTGTTTTGAACTGGTACAGTATTGGGTCTTTGTATATGCAGGGCAATATAACATTGTGAAATCACCTATCCTCATCATTATTATTCTGCTATTTATGTCAGCACATATTGTTTATACTAAAATGATCAGAAAAGTACAGTATAAAAATGACACATTCTTATTACTCTTCAGTGTGTCATAATAGAAAAGTAATTTCAAAGAATATGTAATAAGCAAATTGTATCAAAGTATACAATAAAATAAAGTCTTTTACACTTTAAGGATTGTAAATAGCTCTCAAAATAAAGCTGTGAAGTTTCTGGATGTCAATGAAAAATCTCTAACAGATCAAACTAATTGAAGTATTCCAGCTGCATTACACTGGTAGAACTTTGTATCTTCCTGTTAGGAGGGCCTTAATGAACTAACACCCTCATCAACCATGTGTTATCACAGTATCATAGTATCACCAAGGTTGGAAGAAACCTCATAGATCATCAAGTCCAACCCTTTACCACAGAGCTCAAGGCTACACCATGGCACCAAGTGCCACGTCCAATCTTGCCTTGAACAGCTCCAGGGACGGCGACTCCACCACCTCCCCGGGCAGCCCATTCCAGTGTCCAATGACTCTCTCAGTGAAGAATTTTCTTCTCACCTCGAGGCTAAATCTCCCCTGGCGCAGCCTGAGGCTGTGTCCTCTCGTTCTGGTGCTGGCCACCTGAGAGAAGAGAGCAACCTCCTCCTGGCCACAACCACCCCTCAGGTAGTTGTAGACAGCAATAAGGTCTCCCCTGAGCCTCTTCTTCTCCAGGCTAAACAATCCCAGCTCCCTCAGCCTCTCCTCGTAGGGCTTGTGCTCAAGGCCTCTCACCAGCCTCGTTGCCCTTCTCTGGAGGGGTGCCCCATTTTGTTAGAGGTGTCTATATTACTGTGGTTAGAGCAGAGCAATGCAAAACAATCACTGCGGAAATCACAGAATCATAGAATGTCAGGGACTGGAAGGGACCTGGAAGGATCATGTGGTCCAGCCCTCCTGCCAGAGCAGGATCACCTATACCAGATCACACAGGAACACATCCAGATGCTCCTTGAATACCTCCAGAGAGGGAGACTCCACAACCTCCCTGGGCAGCTGGTTCCAGTGCTCTGCCATTCTTATAGGGGAAAAAATTCTTCCTCAGGTTCACATGGAACCTCCTACACCACACCTTCCACCCTCTGCTCCTTGTCCTGTCACTGGGTGTGCTAGTTTGAGCCTAGCTAGAATGTCTTGGTGAGAAGAACTAGATTACAGGCTGTGGAAGGAAAACAAGGCTAATGCCTACCTCACTCATTGGCTTGCTGAGATGTATAAAAACAAGAATCAAAATATAGATAAGGCACTTCTGCTGGGGAACTGGCTGAGCTGCATCTCTGACCTTACCCTCTGTTTCTTTGACTTAATCCACTTTGTTTCCTAACCCTCTGGCTGAACCTCCATTCTTTCTTGGGACGGGGTAAGGTTGAGAGGGGCAGGGGGAAGGTGCAGGGTGGTTGAGAGCCCCTCCTGGGGACTCAGGTTTCTGGGAGGGGAGTTGTGTTTCTGTATTACCTTTTACCTTGTATATTTATGCATATAACTGTATATACTGTAAATATCTGCTTGTATATTGTGCCAGCTGTAAATAATAAGCTTCATTCATATTTCCAGAGCTGGCTGAGTCTAGTCTGGGTGATTTCCAAAGTGTGGGGGGGTGGGGAACACCCAAACCACCTCACTTGGCATCATCGAGAAGAGGCTGGTTCCATCCTCCCAGCACTCACCCCTTAACATATTTATAAACCTGAATGAGGTCACCCCTTAGTCTCCTCCTCTCCAAGCTAAAAAGCCCCAGCTCCCTCAGTCTCTCTTCCTAAGGAAGATGTTCAACTTCCTCAATCATTTTTGTGGCTCTGTGCCCTTCTCCTCTGCTAACTATGGAGATGAGTTTTTAGGCAAACCATGGGTAGTATGTGATGAAGACAACAGAGATTGCTTTACAGTATTGTAAAGATGGATGGAAAAGACATAAACTCTGCTGGAAAATGAGGCATATGTTATGGATGAATGTAACCACAGGATAAAGGTTTAAAAAAAAGTTTATGGACTTAAATCATGTAGAAAGGGAAGCAGCAATTGCTAGAAATTGTCATACATATGAGAACAAATGTAAAGATGCTGCTGTAGAGAGAAAGTTCACATCTCAGTTAAGAAAGGGGATATCAGTAAGGCATTGTCAACAGGAAAGAGACAAGCCTTTTCAGTATGGCTTGTTTCAATACACTTTTCCTCCTTCACTGATAGGTAGGAGATGAAGACACTGAAGGTAAAGTGTGCCCTGTTTCACAATTAATAAAGTTATTTGCTTCAGTAAAATCAGATGTTACTCAGGGCTCTCAAAATGCATGAGAATATCTTACACCAGGTTCTTTTATTCCCCCCTCTTTTTTTTTTCTTTGGTGGAGGTTTGTGAGGGTTTTTTTGTGGCTTTTTTTGTGTGGGGTGTAGGGGTATTTCTGGCTTTCTGTTTTTTTGGGGTTTGGGCATCTTTTTTTAGTTATTATTCATCACGCTGCAGCTAAATTACTTTTAAGCTCAGAAGACAAAACACAGGGCAATTTAAACTGGACTGTAATTCAAGGTATGGAAGCTCTGTAAACATTATAAACACTGCATGTTCTGCCAGTGCCCTAGGTAAAAGCACAGAGTGGGCCTTTTTCCCCTCAGATTACAGAGGATAAAACTTAGCTGAACACCACATCTTGGATCTGCTATCATGAAATATTTAACATGTTCCTTACAGAACTTTGTTTATGGGAAACAAAACAACTGCAGTATGAAATGGGTATTTTCAGAGTCAGGCTATTTCTTCACCTGTAACAACTTCAAAATCCTTTAAAGACCTTGAAAGAGAATTGCTTTTTGCCATGAGTTTGGAGCTTTTAGGTTTGATTTGTTTGGTGTTTTTCTTGTCTAGGCTAAACGACTTACAGGAAACAAGTTGCCTGATCCCAGTGTCCCCATGATTACGCTCACAGATAACTCTAAGACTAAAGAATTGTAATGCAAGTGCTTGTTACTTCTAAAACTTCAGATCAATCTTAATTTCTCCTGCAGCATCAAGATTTTGCCAGACTAGAATAGTGGATACTGGACATAGGGGACATACTGGGCATTTTCCCAGTTGATCTTTAACTTGACCTTTGGCAGTTAACCATTGTTTTTTTCACAACCCAGAGAAACTGAGGCTGATATCTGAAAATTAGAAACTTTCTGAAGCACTTCAGAGAACTCACTCCAGAATTCAGTCAGAAAACAGCTACCTATGATGGGCTTTTTCTTTTTGTATAAAATCTTTAATGTGCAGTTCTGACAACAAAAAAAATTGCTTTAGTACAAGTCAAAAACAGCTTTTCTATGTAGGATTCAACGTTAGTGAATAATGTTGTATTTGAGACTGCAAGTCACTCATATTTTTGCTTTATACGGTCCCATTTAAAAAAAAAAAAAAAAAAAGAAAGTGTATCCTTATAGGACACAGAAGTTGTCTTGCATAACAATTAAAATAATAGTGCAGTATTTAAGCTGCCTGGAGAAAGTGTATTTCACTTATCTTTTTACTGTTAGTGCATCATTTTGTTCCAATTCTTAATAGCAGCTTCTCTCAGCTGACAGCCTTCTATGCAGACCAAGGCAACTGACAAATCTGTGGTAGACTTACGCTGACATTCTTGGTGGGATTTGATAAAAAAAGCTGGACACTAAGACAGTCCAAAGTCCATGGAAGTGAAAGCTGTTTTTTTCCAGTCTTCAGAGGCCTTTAAAACAAGTCCCAAAGATGCACAGTATTTATTTTTAGTTTAAAAAAATGATTTATCACTCTGATACTACACAGTTAGTACTTGGCCCAGGCAAGCTGATGTAAATTCATTGTTGCCAAAGCTGTTCCTATCAGACACAAATCTCTGTATTCAGACTTCGTAATGCATGACATTACTGAAACAAATATGGAAACATGTAAAGTCTTATGTTGATCAAATGACATCTCTTGTTCTTATTCTCTCTCCCATTTTCATACACATAATCACTGATTTCTACCAAAAAAAATCTTACACGTGAAGTCTGGGACAAGAAGAAGGGAAGCTTTCCTGTAGGGATGTTTTTTGTTTCCACAAGTAAAGAGAGAATGAATTTAATTGTAGAAGTACCACTGGTATGGGGCAGGCAGAAGGAGGCAGAAGGCTGAGAAAGGAATGATACTTCAGCCTTGAAAGTACAGACAATAGTAACAAAAAAAAAAAAAGAAATGGTGACATGGCATGGTCTAGTTGACTGGATAGGGCTGGGTGCTAGGTTGGACTGGATGAGCTTGGAGGTCTCTTCCAACCTGGTTGACTCTATGATTCTATGATTACCATAACATCTCCCATTATATTAAAAGTTTTGCAGATTTTTTCAGGGCAAAGAAAGAAGGAATAATCCAAAGTGTTCTTGGATTTTATTCAAAAGGTCACTAAAGTGAGAGTTCATTAAGAATGCCATACCTGAAACACCATGAATGTAATTCAAACAGTTCAAAGCCTTCTGCAAAAACATTTGAACCATTTAAGCAAATTATACTTCAAAAATACTGTTACTATGGAACACCAATAACATTAACTGACTAACAGACACAACATTCACTGTGAAATCCTAATAAACCATGCTGTTATTTATGTACAAAAGTGAAATTTCAGCTTAAACTCTAAAAGAGCATGCCAAACAATCATACAATACAACACCTTGTTTTATTGAAGACAATAATACTGGACAGCATATAACTAAAAATGTATTACCATAAAATATCTCAAGTTGGAAGGAAGCCATAAGAACAGAGTCCAACTCCTATATATAAAAAAATATAGAGAGATATAAAAAAAAATCCATATCTTCAGAAATTAAAATGTGAGGTTATGATACAGTGAACTGATTTGCTTCCATTTCAAATGTACCTCAGACATCAGAATTTCACCGATTTATTCTGGTAGATTTGATTCCCTTGGAGACTGCTTGGATTCAGCCTTTAGCTAGCAACTGCACAAATCTGGGTCAATATCAATATTCTCGCCCACTGGCATCCACCCTATACTGTCTCCATAGCAGGGACAAGTAACATACATGTTTGCGAGCTAATGAGTCAACCATAGAGACACCACTTTAGGATTTGATCAGGCATCCATTTTATTTAGATAATGGAGAAGATCAAGTCAGGAAGGATTTGTTGGAAAAGTCCTTAGAGATATAAAAAAAGAACTAATTGCAAAATTTCTACTGTAATGGTAAAAGTATTCGCTTTAAAAAGGTTTATTATACTCTATACATAGACTACAACATTTAACACTCTAAAGCTCAATAATACAACTGGCCTAGAATTGTAGAACCAACCAGGTTGGAAGAGACCTCCAAGCTCACCCAGTCCAACCTAGCACCCAGGCTTTTCTTCAACACCTCCAGGAACAGTGATTCCACCACCTCCCTGGGCAGCCCATTCCAATGGGAAATCACTCTCTCTGTGAAGAACTTCCACCCAACATGCAGCCTATACCTTCCCTGGCACAACTTGAGACTGTGTCCCTTTGTTCTATTGCTGGTTGCCTCGAAGAAGAGACCAACCCCCACCTGGCTACAGTCTCCCTTCAGGGAGTTGTAGACAGCAATAAGGTCACTCTGAGCCTCCTCTTCTCCAGGCTAAACAACCCCAGCTCCCTCAACCTCTCCTCATAGGGTTTGTGCTCCAGGCCCCTCACCAGTTTCGTTGCCCTTCTCTGGACATGTTCCAGCACCTCAACACCTCTCTTGAATTGAGGGGCCCAGAACTGGACACAGCACTCAAGGTGTGGCCTGACCAGTGTTGAGTACAGGGGAAGAATAACCTCCCTTGTCCTACTGGCCACACTGTTCCTGATACAGGCCAGGATGCCATTGGCTCTCTTGGCCACCTGGGCACACTGCTGGCTCATCTTCAGCCTACTATCTATCAGTACCCCCAGGTCCCTTTCTTCCTGGCTGCTCTCCAGCCACTCAGTCCCCAGCCTATAGCGCTGCTTGGGGTTGTTGTGGCCAAAGTGCAGAATCCTACACTTGGCCTTGTTAAATCTCATCCCATTGGACTCTACCCACCCAGCCAGCCTAGCAAGGTCCCTCTGCAAGACTCTCCTACCCTTCAACAGATCCAACACCTGCTCCTAGCTTGTTGTCATCTGAAAACTTACTGATGCTGGACTCAATCCCCTGATCCAGATCATGAATAATGATGTTGAACAGGACTGGGCCCATCACTGATCGTTGGGGAACACCACTAGTGACTGGCTGCCAACTGGATGTGGCACCATTCACTTCCATTCTCTGGGCCCAGCCCTCCAGCCAGTTCTTGACCCATATCAGAGTGCTTTAAACACTCCTCGTAATATTTGTCTTTGCAACATTTTTCAGTTGTAAAAGGATTTTCTTAGTGTTATTCTGTTGCCTTTTTATTCATTAGGATTTTTTTTTTTTTTAGCCCAGTTTTGGGGCTCCCCACCCCACTGTAGCACTCCCAGAGCTGTGGCTAAAGCTGGCTTCAGGAGCAGCCTTGGACAACACCTGGGAAGTCTACCAGGAGTGCTTAAATATCCCAGTCCTCAAGACTATTTTGTCTTTCAAAACATACTTAGGTTTTGGTTCCCATCTCCAGGCTTCTGAGGCAACCTCCCATCTTCAAATGTCACTTGAAACTATATCCTTGGTTTCTTGTTTGTTAAAACCAGATCATCTTTCATGGTACAAATATGATAGCCAGGTGTGAGAACACAACTACATTTCCTTTTGTTTAGCCAGAACACACTGTGCAGTGCCCAGCTGACTCTGTGTCAGCTGCATGACCTAGCAGAACATATTATGAGACAAAGTTACCCCTTCAGAATTTTAGTAAGAGCTCAAACTGGCAGAGTGAACTTGTTCCAATTCAGCATTGTGCATCATGTGAAGACAGCATCTCAGATTTGGTATTTTAAACCCTAAAATTGAATTGGCACTACTTAATAAACACTGCCTTAATGATCACAGAAATATAGTCCAGGTATTGAGAGAAATCCAGTTGTTTTGTAACTGTGTAAAACACAGAGCATCACTCAGACCATGTCAAATGAAGCTCATTCTAGAAAAGGAAGGGATTGTTCCATATGTATAGGCCTTAGGCATCTTTTCTCTGTTGTTGTGCAATGCACACGTAGAGGTCTATGAAAGTGCTTGTACCATCTCAACACACCTAAGGCTATTCATTTGTAGACAGGTCCACATGATGTCCAGGTGTGACATTAAGCGTATAACCAAAAATTTGCAGGATTGGAACCTCCATGATGCACTAGCAAGTAATGAGGACATTACAACAAGTGAGAGAAAATTGCTATTGGAAAAGATGCACGTGATAAAGATTAAAGATTCATTAAATATTGTGAATTTAGCAAAAAAATATGTAGGTGTGTTTATATGTGTAATAAGTCATCATGTGCTGGAACACACACATGCATTCATGGTAACAGAAGGAGCTCAGAGAACCAGGCACCGTCATCCTAAGACAAGACTCAGGGCTATTTCTGCCTCCTGTAGCTATGAGTAGAGGCAGACTGACATGCTGGGTTAATGGAGGTGCAGGGATGGATACATTCTCTTTCATATCCAATATAACATTTATACTTATTATGATTTGAAATTAATTGAAAAATTCATATTAACATTATTTTGATTTGGGGCACCTGAAAAACCTTTGTATTTACTCTCAAAGTGAGTTGGCTTTAATGTTAGTTCAGAAAAAGAGACGTTATTTCTGCAGAAAAGGCTGCAGTTCCCCTTCACATCCATGTTTTGAGCTGCTTGACTATTTATTTAGAATTCCCAGGCCTTTTTATTATTTGTGTAATCCTGTATGGGAGCTGCTATCTACAGGGTTTAAATTTATTATCTTGGGCTGCACAAAAGGGCCATAAGATAACCTCCTCCCCTACCACTCTGCTATGGTTGATAGTGACTTTAAACTTTCTAATAATGGAAAAGATCAGAGCTTGGCTGAGCCAGCCGTTAGCTTTTTAAAATAGTATGTACTAGCACTGCAACAGCCCAGAGCTGAGAACGGAAAAGAGAATAGCTGGCGGAGCAGGGAGTGGGGAGAAAGAAGAGAAGCAAGGCAGAAAATCCTTTTAATATAGTCTACCAAAGTCTAAACTGAAAACACACAAAAAAAGAAGAAAATTCAAAGCAACTCTAAAATGTGAAGCTATTTCAAGCCAAACAATGCCTTGGAAGGCATTCCAACACAATTCGCACTGGCAGTGACTGAGGCAGGACTAGCTGTAAGCTTCCCTGCAGCTACAGATGTCCTGTGTGGCATGCTTCAAGGTCAGCTCAGTGTCACAAAGTGCACGCGTCTCCTTCGAACGATGCGTTGTTTTGAAACTTGCTGCGCCCTTTTTTTTTGTTTATATCTCTGCAAATGAGGGAGATGGTTATGGCAGAAGTAAATTGTTCAGCAGCACTGAAGGTCAAGAGCTGAACAGATTTGTTTAGCAAACCAACTCAGTATCATCTTTTTAATCCTCCGAGAGAGGAACAGAGCAGAAGTGCTGTTAAAGTCCACTCTACTTCATTATTAATCTGCCTTTTTTCCTCTGTATTAACTCATATACTATAATACCTTTCACCCGCAAGCAATGGCCCCAGGCAAAGACAGGGTCTGGCCTTCAATGAGAAACATGTACTTGTCTTATAGGGGCTCTCCAACATGATGAGGCGATGGAGCCTCTGGATGAAGGAAACAAATGCATATTCCCCATCACCTTCATTCCTGCAGCCAGGCAAACCCTACAGGGAAACACAGGAGGTATCCACAGCATTAAACCCATTTTCCATTTCAAATTTGACAACTACCAACTGTGTTTACATTGGCATGTGTATTCAGATGGATGCTCACCACCATCTACCTAACTCTGGAGGCAAGTGGAATTATTCTTTAATCTTTAGAGCACATCTGTGTACATAATAACCCACAAAGAACTGCATGTACACAAAGCGTACATACAACCTGATAAATCAGTAAAATGCCTCAATTAAAGCACAGGATAAAACTGACAAGAAAGAAAATCACTGTTATAAATAGATAATAGTAAAAAAATGTAGTGATTTGGTCTGTCTAGTGCAGCTGCTAGCACATGTGAACTAAGATTATCTGAAGCTTTGCATTGAAACACTTAATTCTGAGTATGGCAATGGAACCTGGCAGATAATAATGCAATAGAAGTCTCTCAGTGCCCATGGCTTTTCTTGGTGGGAGGCTTGGTTTGTGGGCACTAAGAACTCCTGAGAAAGGCAAACTGAGCCGCCACAGAGGGTAAGATTTCTGCTCCACTAAATTCTGATTAAGATTTCCCAAGTTGCATGTCACTTCCATGAAAGATAATAAAAAGCACTTTTATAAATTTATCAATGCTAAAAGGAAGGGCAAGAAGAGCCTCCACTCCTTACTGGACCAGGAGGGGAACACTATAACTGATGATGAAGAAAAGGCTGAGGTCCTGAATGCCTTCTTCACCTCAGTTTTCAACAGTAAGGAGGGAGGAGTTCAGGGCAAGTGGCCTCTTGAACTGGGGGATGGGGTCGGGGAGCGGTGTGTTCCCATGGAAATTCATGAAGAATTAGTTCAGGACCTGCTGAGCCATCTGGACACCCACAAGTCCATGGGACCAGATGGGATCCATCCCAGGGTGCTGAGAGAGCTGGCAGCTGAGCTGGCCAAGCCACTCTCCATCATTTTCCAGCAGTCCTGGCTCACCGGAGAGGTCCCAGGAGACTGGAAAATGGCCAACGTGGTCCCCATCCACAAGAAGGGTCGGATGGAGGAACCTGGGAACTACAGACCTGTCAGCCTGACCTCAGTGCAGGGAAACTGATGGAGCAGGTTATCTTGGGGGTGATAAGAGTGCACCTGAGGGATGGCAAAGGGCTCAGGTCCAGCCAGCATGGATTTAGGAAGGGCAGATCCTGCCTCTCCAACCTGATCTCCTTCTATGATCAGGTGACCCGCTTGGTGGATGTGGGGAGGCCTGTGGATGTGGTCTATCTGGACTTCAGCATGGCCTTTGACACTGTCCCCCACAGCAAACTGCTGGCTAAGCTGTCAGCCCATGGCTTGGATGGCAACACTCTGTGCTGGGTTAGGAACTGGCTGGAGGACCGAGCCCAGAGAGTGGTGGTGAATGGTGCCACATCCAGCTGGCGGCCAGTCACTAGTGGTGTCCCTCAGGGATCAGTGCTGGGCCCCATCCTCTTTAACATCTTCATAGATGACCTGGATGAGGGCATGGAGTCAGTCATCAGCAAGTTTGCAGATGACACTAAGCTGGGGGCAGATGTGACTGAGTTGGAGGTCAGAAGGGCTCTGCAGTGGGACCTTGACCGCCTGCACAGATGGGCAGAGTCCAATGGGATGGGGTTCAATAGCTCCAAGTGCAGGGTGCTGCACTTTGGCCACAACAACCCCATGCAGAGATACAGGCTGGGGTCAGAGTGGCTGGAGAGCAGCCAGACAGAGAGGGATCTGGGGGTGCTGATTGATACCCGCCTGAACATGAGCCAGCAGTGTGCCCAGGTGGCCAAGAGAGCCAATGGCATCCTGGCCTGCATCAGGAATGGTGTGGTCAGCAGGAGCAGGGAGGTCATTCTGCCCCTGTACTCTGCACTGGTTAGACCACACCTTGAGTACTGCGTTCAGTTCTGGGCCCCCCAGTTTAGGAGGGACATTGAGATGCTTGAGCGTGTCCAGAGAAGGGTGACAAGGCTGGTGAGAGGCATTGAGCACAAGCCCTATGAGGAGAGGCTGAGGGAGCTGGGATTGTTTAGCCTGGAGAAGAGGAGGCTCAGGGGTGACCTTATTGCTGTCTACAACTACCTGAGGGGTGGTTGTGGCCAGGAGGAGGTTGCTCTCTTCTCTCAGGTGGCCAGCACCAGAACAAGAGGACACAGCCTCAGGCTGCACCAGGGGAGATTTAGGCTGGAGGTGAGGAGAAAGTTCTTCACTGAGAGAGTCATTGGACACTGGAATGGGCTGCCCGGGGAGGTGGTGGAGTCGCCGTCCCTGGGGCTGTTCAAGGCAAGATTGGACGTGGCACTTGGTGCCATGGTCTAGCCTTGAGCTCTGTGTTAAAGGGTTGGACTTGATGATCTGTGAGGTCTCTTCCAACCCTGATGATACTGTGATACTGTGATGTCCTTTCCCCAGTGCAGCTGACTGCACTACCTACCTGCAAGCCCTGCCTCAAGTCTGACCATGCATCACTGGAAAGAAAAACACTAAAACACCCCTCATGATGTTTTCCTTAGCTAATTTTTGTGGAGCAAAAATCCTTGCTACAACTAGGGTCACAGACCTTGGGAAACTAAAAGGAAAGCTCTTACTCTCGAGGCATCCATCAAGACACATGTAATTATTTAGACCTTCAATTATGTCACAGGCTAGCACAGATTCAGATGCTGAAATGACATACTTTTGCCTAAGCCGCCTGAGATGAACTCTTACAACCACAGTCAGGTAATAGTCATGCATTAACTTCAGAGTGCATTATTGTTATTTTTCTGATGTGTCTATTCAATTGATGCTTTTGATTTAGTTCTCTGATTTCTACCTACTCATCCCACCTGATGGTGACTTTGAATGTTTTCTAGAATTTGAATTTGGCAGCGGTAATGCAAGACTGATGAAAAAGTAACAGACATAAATCTTTCTAAAACTAATGTGTTTTTTTCTTGGGGACTGTTTGAAGCTGAGTTTTGTGCCTCACTAGAGAAGGTGTTGTGATATTTGATGCTAGAAGAGTCTCGTTAAAACTCAGATATCAGTAAACTCACTTGATACAGATAGATTTTTATCTCATTGTGTTTTACTTAACTGAGGAATAAAAAGCAGCATTGGCATAAACTTGATAAGGATTATTCATTTACATACAATGATATCTGCTCAATCCAGAGACCTCACAGAACAGCTTTTTGTTCTGATTAAGACATACACCTGGTTAAAGGTTTCAAACCTGTTCCGACTCAAATCAGCAGGAGCTTCCTCCATCAACTTCAGTGGTTGTTGATTAAGCCTGTAAGGGGATGCTCTTTCATATATGAAAGTGTTTGCAGATCACTCAGGGTTTTTTGAGGTAAATCACTAGTTAAAATAGGAGAGGGAGGAGCCTGAGATAAGAAACAGACTAAGGGATTTCTGAGGTATGAAATTTGCAAAGAGGCAGAGCAGAGGAGTTGTTTCTAATAATTTCTGTATAAGATTCATTTATTTAGGTCAGTGTACTTAGCTATGATGCACAGGTGTGCACAAAAGCATCTGCTAACTGGGCCTGAACCATGACAGCATCCACAGAATAACCAAAAAGTTGAGTCTTATTTGTATTTGAAAGTATGTTTCAATTAGTAACATGAGCTATTAAATAGGAGCAGAGCTCTGAAGAACTACAAAAGGTTTTAATTGGTTGTGGTTTTGTTGTGTTGTGTTTTTTTTTTCCACAAGTGCTGGTGAAATAAAGTATCACTATAGAGCTATCACACTACTTTTGGAGAAAAGTCTTGTTAACTCCAATAAGAACATTGGGAAAATAGTTAATTTTAAGAAATATTTGAAGAGTTTTGGGAGGAACAATAAACCAACTAATCTTATTGATCCTTACATTATCAGAACCATTATTAGAGAAGAAAGAATGTACCAATAGCTCTTTGGTGTCACAAACACTCCATGTGCAATGCATTTACAGTATCACAATAAACTGGCATTGCTCTCACAATTAAGTAGTATCATGGCCTTTAAAAAAAGAAATTTTGCTATATTAATTTCCCTATAAAATTTCTTAGTGAAACAGATTAAACAGAGATGATGGTAGTCAGTGTGGCCATGATGGAGTATAGTAATAACCACTTTAATAATATCAGCTAAGTCTTCCTTAAGCTCACAGTTTACGCCCAAACATCCTAATCACTCAGCTGCACTCTCTTTGCCACTTGATTTCTCTACCTCTTTGAATGCTGCATTCTTCCCTGTGCTTTGATGCAACAATAAGAAGTTAAGTAGAACATGTCCTCTCATAGGCTTTTGCTTGTTTTGGACACGTTCTTCAAAGGAAAAGAGTTTGGTGTTAGATTTGTCGGCATAAAATAGGATTGAACTGATGTTTCAAATGTGCTGGCAAGCTTCTAGTAACCACGAGGGTACTTTAAAACTCAGACAATTACAAGAATCTAGAATCTAGTTTATCATTCTATTTTTGTCTGGACGCCAGTACATCCACTGGTACACCTACATGATATGCTTCTGATGAGCTTCTAAATCCCAAAATGGATTCCAAGGAATGAGGACTATCACTATTAGCACCAGGTAGATCCGTACACATGCGAAGAAACATCTGAAGTGAGGAAATACTGGCTTGTAGAGACCTTTGGTGTAAAGCAGTTCAAGAATGGGAGGGTTTCAGATTGCAGTTTTGGACTTCAGACCTACAACCCATCTAAATCCCATTGTGGGTTTGGCCTGTAATCGCTAAATGCCACATCTCTTTCTGCATGTTCTTTCTCTAGCTGATCTTTCTTAATTCAGACCGTACCCAGTTTCTGCGTATCAAATGGCACAGAGCTAATGTATCCTACCATTGTGCATGCTCATGCTTTTGAATAGAGAATTAATTTGAACACTGAATATCTTAAAGAATGCCAAGGAAGTCTTGCATAATGCCTGCTTCAAGAGGATTAGTAGGATATGGTGAGAAGAAACATTTTTGGCATCTCACAGATTTGATCCTCTCAGCTAAGCCCTCTTTGCTTTTAACCATTTCTTAGGAAAGAATAAATTTTACATTTGTCAGTAATAAGCAGACTAAATAACTAAAGGAGACAAATGATTTCTGCTTAAATATTACACATTTGCCCTCCTACAATTTTCATATTCAGTCTTACTAATGTTGTCCACCCATCACTTGTATCAGACTGAAAGCATGATTTCTGCTATTACATATAATATTAGAGCGCCTATAGGTGCATCAGCATAGTACTTTTAGAGTGCAGAGTGCTGTGGAAAGAGAACACAGGAATGCAATCCTAGTTTCAAAAAGGCTATCATCTAGGCAAATAACAACTCAAATCACGTAGCGGATTAATACAGAGAAGGCAGCAGAAGATCAGGTAGCAACGTTTCCCCTTGTTTCTACAGATCCAAAATTGCTCTCTATTCTTGTGTCTAAGTTAATCCTTTAAAGTGCTAGGTACCAGTATCCTTACCTGCCTAGAATCATAGAATCATAGAATCAACCAGGTTGGAAGAGACCTCCAAGATCATCCAGTCCAACCTATCACCCAGCCCTAACCAATCAACTAGACCATGGCACTAAGTGCCTCAGCCAGGCTTTTCTTGAAGAACCCCAGGGACGGTGCCTCCACCACCTCCCTGGGCAGCCCATTCCAATGGGAAATCACTCTCTCTGGGAAGAACTTCTTCCTAATATCCAGCCTATACCTACCCTGGCACAACTTGAGACTGTGTCCCCTTGTTCTATTGCTGGTTGCCTGGGAGAAGAGGCCACCCCCCACCTGGCTACAATGCCCCTTCAGGTAGTTGTAGACAGTAATAAGATCACCCCTGAGCCTCCTCTTCTCCAGGCTAAACAGGCCCAGCTCCCTCAACCTCTCCTCATAGGATTTGTGCTCCAGGCCCCTCACCAGCTTTGTTGCCCTTCTCTGGACATGTTCCAGCACCTCAACATCTCTCTTGAATTGAGGGGCCCAGAACTGGACATAGTACTCAAGGTGTGGCCTACAATGAAGGTCCTCCGTTCTTACCCCAGAATTAAGAAAAAACACATCCAAACAACTGTCAAATATTATTGGCATGCAGTTGGTAAATTAAGGTGAACATAATTTTTCAAAATGCTGATTAAAAACAAAAATGAGCTGATCCAAACATCAGTGAAAATTAAAGGAACAAACAACACACCCTCATACCTAGACAGATGTAGTCTGCAGGATGACAAACCAAGCTGGAGACAGTTAAATTCAGAGAGGAAAATAGATGCAACTGACCTTCTCAATGCTGTGGGATCATTTGTCTCTGCTCCTGTCCAAGTCAAATGGCTGAATTTAAAACATCTGTGTCTACAGATAATTGTGCCTTAAGCCTTCCTTCTTGACTTTGCTAGAACTGAAGAACAGTGGTCGTAATGTGCAGGTGATGAACAGCAAAAATACCTTTCAGCTAGTGTTGAAACCATTGTCTTTGTCTGTGGGGGTTTCATGCCATCACTACAACACCCCAGCATGACTTTTTTGTTTGCTACAACCCTATTCGGCCACTTCATATGCACCAGGTAATACAAATTAATAAGAAGGCTTTGGTAAAACTTTGGAGACAAAGATAAATATCTACCTGGGTGTAGCCATTGAGAATTGTACTTTGGGTTCATGATCCTGCAATCCTACTCCCAATTAACTCGTGGAGAATGGGTACTACAGACAGTGTACAGATTCACTTTATTTTTGAGTTTAGACAGAAACAATGGACCATGCTGTTCACAAAATGTCTCCTTGTCCAGCAAGATGCAATACTGAATTCAGAGCTAAATCTGTCCTTAAAAGAGATGAAGCAGAAAGGGTCAAGGAAAAAGTGACCCTAACAATACCCTTAGGGAAGGAAGAAGAGAATAAATCCAGCATGGAAGAACCAAAGTGGAAATAGAGCTGGTGAGTGGCAGGAAGCCTTTATTCTCACATTTTCAAGAATCTATTCTGCCCTCCTTAGGAGTAATCTATAGGAATTTTCTCCCATGTCAGTTTTTTGATGTTCAGACTGAAAACTATTCCAGGCTCAAGTGTTACATGACATTTTGAGTCCTCTCTGACATATATAATATATATCACATGCATCATTCATCTTGATTTTGCTAGCAATTTATTTGCTGTTCTTACTCCCTTCTTATTTGAACAGGACATCACTGTTTTATTTTTTGCCATCTGTGAGCTCCATATGGTCACAGCTAATGAAAGTAAGTAGTCTAAAAAAGATGACACCATTAAATAAACTTTGTTTGATTAAATACACAATCTACTTCTTTTAGACTATCTTTGCCATTGCTAAATGTCAAGCTAGATAGTCTTCATGCATTATCTGAAGACCACAGCGTTTGGGATAGCTAAAAAAAAAATGCTGTCTGTCAAGTGATAACTCTAGTAAAATTTACAAAAAGCTCTCCACAGTTAAAATTCTGCTGTGCCTTTTTTTGCTGAGATAAGATCCATCCAAATGTGCAGTTTTGCCTCAATGTGCAGCTCCACCAGAAACAAGCAGGAAGCTGGCAGGCCATCGCGTTTTCTGTCCTCTAGCCTCAGACACTTGGACTCCTCAGTCTGTAGAGCTTATCTCTAATTCTGTGATTTTGTTTATTAACTCACACATCTTGGTGGGGTAGCAGCGCAGGAATCCCCTGATGTGCTCTCAGGCATCAAAAACACTGTAGTGTTTGTGGATAGTTCAGAGGAAGGAGCAACATTAAAATCAGCTGCCTCTGCCTCTCACTTGCTTGTCCCATCAGCAGCCTTTGCATTTAGTAAACTGTTGTGGAGGGCCTGTAGGCCTGAAAATAGGCTTATTTGTGCCTTACCTTGCCTGGACATGTTTTTCTGCTCACACCAGGGGTAAACGTATTAAACGAGCACAAAGGGGCACAACAGACCTGGTGCTATAAAGTCTGGCCTGCCCAGGACACCTGATTGTGTAAGCCCCCACACGCCCAGCTCCTGCCTGCCTAGTGCTAGGCCTATGTGCTTACCCTATTTGGAAGGTCCAGGCGAGTCCCTTTTCCCTATTATGGTAAGGTTTGGCTGACTGCCAACCTGATTGGTCATTCTAATGGCTGGGGACAGAGTGCTGAAGGATCCCAGGATGTTAGGGGTTGGAAGGGACCTCCACAGATCATCAAGTCCAACCCCCCTGCTAGAGCAGGACCACATAACCTAGTGCAAGTTGCACAGGAATGCATCCAGATGGGTCTTGAAAGTCTCCAGAAAAGGAGAGTCCAGATCTCTCTGGGAAGCCTGTTCCAGTGCCCTGTGACCCGTAAAGTTCTTCCTCAAGTTGAGAGAAAACTGCTTGTGCTGTAGTCTACATCCACTGCCCCTTGTCCTGTAACAGGGCACAGGTGAGCACAGACTATCCCTTCCTTCTGGACACTCAGCCCTCACACAGTTATAAAACATTTGATGCCCTCTCAGTCTTTCCTCACAAGGCACATGCTCCAGTCCCTTAATCATCCTTGTAGCCCTCAATTGGATTCTCTCAAGCAGATCTTTAACTGGGGAGCCCAGAAGCAGATGCAATATTCCAGGTGAAGTCTCACTAGGGCAGGGACCTGGGGGTACTGGTAGACAGCTGACTGAACATGAGCCAGCAACAGTGTGCCCAGGTGGCCAAGAAGGCCAATGGCATCCTGGCACTGAATAGGGTGGCCAGTAGGACCAGTACCTGTACTCAGCACCACTTAGGCTATACCTTGAGTACTGCATCCAGCTCTGGGCCACCCAATTTTAAAAAAAGATGTTGAGGTGCTCAAACATGTCCAGAGAAAGGGAAACAAGGCTGGTGAGGGGGTTGGAGCATGAGCCCTATGAGGAGTGGCTGAAGGGGGCTGGGGGTGTTGAGCTTGGAGGAGACCTGGGGGAGACCTTATCACTGTCTGTAACTACCTGAAAGGAGGTTGTGGCCAGGTGGGGCTTGGTCTCTTCTCCCAGGCATCTAGTGACAGAACGAGAGGATGCAGTCTCAAGCTGTGCCAGCACAGGTTTAAGCTGAATGTTAGGAAGAAATTCTTCACAGAAAGAGTGATTGGCCATTGGAATGGCTGCTCAAGGAGGTGGTGGAGTCACCATCTTTGGAAGCATTTTAAAAATGACTAAATGTGGTGCTTAGTGCCATCTTTTCATTGATTAGATAATGTTGGGTGATAGGTTGGTCTTGATGATCTTGAAGGCTTTTTCCAACCCTGACTGACTCTGTGATTCTTTTCCCTCCTTGTTCTGAGAACTGCTTTTGTGGCTGTTGTGACTGATGAACTTTTGCTGGGCTAAGTGTAACTTTTTCTGACATGGACACTTATTTACCTATTTTGTTAAATCTGTTTTTGTTTCATCATGTTGTTCTTCTCTATTATTCCTGATTCCCCTTCTCCATTGGAAAGCGGTCATTGAGTGTTAAGTGACTGCTAGAGCTTAGCCCCAGATATGTATTAAACACAGGTACATAGGATTAAATGTAGGTGGTCCACTCTCCCCAGAGGAAGTCTTTGTGACCAGATGTGCTGTGAAAGAGAAACAAGGGTGATGTCTACTTCACTCATAGGCTTGCTGAGAGGTATAACAACAAGAATGCAAACATAGATAAGGCACTTCTGCCTGGGAGCTCTGAGCTGCATTTCTCTCTAACCTCTCTGCTGTCTCTCTGATTAATCCACTTTGCTTCCTAACCCCCTGGCTGAACCTTCATTCTTCCTTGGGACTGGGTTAGGGTTGAGAGGGGTGGGAGAAGGTGGAAGGGTGGTTGGGAGCCCCTCCTGGGGACTCAGGTTTCTGGGAGGGGAGTTGTGTTTCTGTATTACCTTTTACCTTGCATATTTCTGTATATAACTGTAAATATCTGCTTGCATATTGTGCTAAGCTGTAAATAATAAGCTTCATTCATATTTCCAGAAATGGCTGAGTCTAGTCTGGGTGATTTCCAAAGTGTGTGGGGGTGGGTAACACCCAAACCACCACATCAGAATAGCCTCTGTGAGATGTCTTTCAGGAGCACTCCGAGGAAGTCGCTTTTTCTGAAAAGTCTCAGGAAAAAATGCCAGGGCTTACTCCTGGTGATTTTTTATACTATACAGATACAATTATGGCTGGTTTACTTCAGTGAAACCCCATTAAAGCTCTGGCAGCCAGAGTCAGGACTTTTCTAGCCTGTGGGTTTCCATGTTTCCTTTTTATAAATGAAGTTGAAATGGATGCCAGCTTTATGTGGCTACAACAGTACTACTGTACACATGAATAGTGGTTTTAATGATTTGTTAAAAGTCCCTAGGCTGTGGGATGTGGTTTTAAATGTTGCTTAAAAATGCATTAAATGAAAATAATTAAATAATGTATTGCTTCTACAAGGCGTCTAAAAAAGGCTATGCAATTAGATTGAGGGCTAATGTACAATATTTAATTGTGGCCTCGGTGTTCTTTATAATGAAGTTTGAGTAATTAGTGGGATGATGACTAAGTACTTATTACTTAGTACGAGTCTTGTGTTTCATTACACAAAACATCAATCACTGTTTCCCTGTGACAGCTGTTAAGGAATTCTTTCTTCTTTTCTTTTTTTGTGAGTGTTTGCACTTTTGTAGAGTTCCCCCAGTTTTTATTAGGATTTTCAGTGTCTGCCTTGATTGTCTTCACATGGAAGGCCAAACTCCGCTGTGATCTATATAACACAGCATGAATGGCTATTAAAAATGAGATTTATATTTCCTGTTGATACAACTCTCTGTATTGAAAGACATGCTGCAAAAACTGAAGGCTTTATAGGTTTTTTTTATCATAGCCCTGCATCTATGAGGTTTCTACACTATGTCTATTTATTACAGAATTTAAAAAGGCCTTTTTATGTTACATGAGAAACTTCTCTAAAAACCTCTGTTGATGAATTCTTCCCATACTTTACACTTGCTTTTCAAGAATTGAGGCCATGGGAAAACATCATATGCGATTCTCTGTCCCGATACTCTCAAAGGTTTTGAAAGGCAAAAAATGAGTGTTAGTTTAGTGTTCAATTAGGAGGCAGTGCTGAAGAAATACTTTCCTCAGCACATTTTTGCTAACAATAATGTCTGAAGTTTCTCCTGCATTCATACTCAGTGCAAACTTTGCTGCAATGAGGGCAGATAATTCATGAAAGGGTAGGTTATTTGACTATTTCACAATACAACCCTGCTTTTCTAGAGGGGGAAAAGGTAAAGAAGGTTTGGGGTTTTTTCAGTTGCTATGCATTTTTCTATTAAAGACATATTGGGGAACAAGCAGAGTCACATTGGTAACTGGAATAACTCTTGTTCTAAGGCTAAGGAAAAGGTGTTAATTCACTCTTCAAAAGCTGAGTACTATTCATAATTTCCTGACTACATTCAACATCTGATATTATCCAGGACTTGAGGACTGGCATAGTGTTTAGGGTGAACATGAAAAATGACAGTGTCTTCTCAGTAAAACTAACATGCAAGATGTATAGGGTTAACACTCCTGGGGGAGTGACCCTGAACCTGACCCTAGGGGTCTCGGCCCCTCCTCAGGGGTGGGCCACACCCCAGGTGATGGTTAGCCCACTCCCCCCCACTTCCTGCGGTATAAAAGAGGAGCACTTCCTGCTCCTCGCCCTCTTTTCTCTTGATCGTTCCTCCTCTACCTGCGTTCATGATCACACACACACTGATACTGCATACCAGCCACGAGGCAGAGACACCATCACACACTCGGGTTGTATCCATCCCTGTTTTGTATTTTGCTGTTTTCCCTTCCTTATCCTTTGTAAACTCCCCTACCTCCAATCCCTTTTTCTAAGTTATTGTTAAACTTTTCCTTTTTAACTTCCAAATCGAGTGAGATTGATTTATTGGGGTGTCCCTACCTTTTATCTCCCTCCCTGTCTTTTGGGGAAAGGAGGGGGAGGAGGGGAGGGCACTCTATAAACTCTATAAATTCTATAAATTGTCATTGGGTCTACCAAATTTATAAGAGTCTCTGGGAACTTGCATTTGAACCCAAGACAATTTATTTGGCGTCTCAACGTGGGGCTAGGTAGAAAGAATTCTTTCAGAGAAGATTTGGAAGTTAAAAAATGGATATTCTGAAAGTCTTAATCATTAATGCTTTTGCATGGCTGTTGTGGGGCTGGCTGTTAAAGTTTATAAGTTACCATGTCTTCTGGATTGTCATTGATATGCTCTGGGAATATTCTAAGCATTTGCCTGCCCGAGTCTATGCCTATTTCCTGAATTCTGTTAGTAATATCACTGTGTTTAGAAATGTTTCTGGAACATGGAATCAATCTGAGTATATGCATTGGAGCACAGAAGCTCCAGATATTTTGGGGGAAAAATGGTACTGGATAGCTGTTATTTCACTGTGTGTAAATTTGGGTTTGGGAATTAATAAGATAGCGGTGAACTGGGACACGTGGAAGTATCGGGTGGGCGCCGCCATTAGGGTGCTTAGGGGGAGGGGTGGTCCTCACTGCCCGAGCTGCAGCTGCGGGGGTTGGGCGACAGGTCAGACAGGTCAGGCCGTTCCGGCCGCCCCCAGCGCAGGCACCGCCCCTAGCACGGCTCCGCCCCGAACTCCGCCTCCGGTCCCGCCCAGGGCAGCCCCCCGGACCCTGCCCCCTCAGCCCAGCCCCCTTCACCTGGCGCCAATTACGACGCGGCCAGCAAGATCAAATCAAAACCCTCCCGCAGATACCGATCCAGGGCAAGGGACCTCTTCGGGAACCAGCACCCCCCAGCAACAGCAACCAGCTGGAAATGGACCTGATAATGGAGTGATCCTTATCAGCTCCACGCCCAGAAAGGAAATCAAGCACATAAGGCAGGAGTATGCAAGGGCAAACGGACAGTCCCTTTTAGCCTGGCTTTTGAAATGCTGGGATGCAGGAGCAGAAACAGTGGACCTAGATCAGAGGGAGGCAAAGCAACTGGGATCCTTGTCGAGGGATGGAGGTGTGGATAAGGAACTGGGAAGGCTCGATGGTACCCACTCACTTTGGGCCAGGCTTCTGATAGCTGTGAGGTACAGGTACCCGACTAAGGATGACATGATTTTCCATCCCCTTAGATGGACAGATATGGAACAGGGTATCTCATACCTGAGGCAAATGGCGGTTCAAGAGATAATTTATGGAGCCGACCAGAGGCCCTCGGACCCTGATGATGTCCGCATGAAGCCAGCCCTCTTAAAGAAACTGACTCAGTGTGCCCCTTCCACATATGGCCCCACATTGGGAGCACTGCTGCTGGGCAGAGACCCCAACAACCTTCCCACAATCAGGGAGTTTGTGAATGACCTAAGACAGTTTGAAGACAGTTTGTCGAGGAAAACCTTAATTGCCACTGTAGAGACCCTCACCCAAGAAATGAACGAGCTAAAAGCCTCTTTCTCTGAAATGCAGAAGGCAGAGGATGACTGCTCTTCACCTTCAGAATGGGTGCAAGTCTCAGCTATAAGGAACACATGCCGCCGTGCTCCTCCTCCTCCCCGCAGGAGACCAGCCCAGAGCAGACAGGGTACACACAGGGGGTCACTCTGGAGAACACTGTGTGACCATGGGGAAAACATGGACAGATGGCATGGCCAGCCCACCTCAGCTCTATGGGCCAGGGTAAGGGAACTGCAGGGGACAAACACAGGGAATAACTCCTCCAGAAGAGGGGTTGCCCCAGTGTCCCGCAGGCAGCGCTCTCGCTCAAGGGGTGGTGAAGCCAGTAACTCAGGTCCATGTGCCTCATGCAGTCACACTGCTCAGAATTAGAGGTGCCCTGTCTCCAGCCAGGCGGAGGCCAGGGATAACAGAGTATATTGGGATGTGTTTGTGAAATGGCCTGGCACTTCTGAAGCCGAGAAGTACAGAGCGTTGGTAGACACCGGTGCCCAATGCACTCTGATCCCCTCCAGCCACAGGGGGACAGAAACTGTTACAATTGCAGGAGTCACAGGGGGGTCTCAGGAGTTGACTGTGCTGCAGGCTGAGATAAGCCTCACTGGGAATGTGTGGGAGAAGCACTCCATAGTAACTGGCCTTGATGCACCTTGCATCCTGGGGATCGACTTTCTCCGGGAAGGGTACTTTAAAGATCCGAAGGGGAACAAGTGGGCTTTTGGCATAGCAGCTGTAGAGACTGCAGACAAAGAGCAGCTGTCTATCATGCCTGGCTTGTCAGATGACCCTTCCGTGGTTGGTACCCACAAGGTGGAAGATGTCAAGTTACCTATTGCTTCTCGTGTAGTTCATCGCAGGCAATACCGCACCAACAGAGACTCCCTGCTACCCATACAGCAGCTGATTCGCCGCCTGGAGCAGCAGCTTGTCATCAGCAAGAGCCACTCGCCCTTCAACAGCCCGATATGGCCAGTGCGAAAGGAGACAGGGGAGTGGAGACTCACGGTGGATTTCCGAGGCCTGAACGAAGTGACTCCTCCAATCAGCGCAGCCGTGCCTGATATGTTGGAGCTGCAGTATGAACTGGGAACAAAGGAGGCCAAATGGTATGCCACAATTGACATTGCTAATGCTTTCTTCTCCATCCCCATTGCAGAAGAATGTAGGCCGCAGTTTGCCTTCACCTGGAGAGGAGTCCAGTACCACTGGAACAGACTGCCTCAAGGGTGGAAGCACAGCCCTACAATCTGCCACAGCATCATCCAGACTGCACTGGAGAAGGGTGGAGCTCCGGAACATCTGCAGTACATCGATGACATCATTGTATGGGGTGAGACAGCAGAGGAGGTCTTCCAGAAGGGTGAGAAGATCATTAATATCCTGTTGGATGCTGGTTTTGCCATTAAGAGAAGCAAAGTGAAAGGGCCTGCCAGAGAGATCCAGTTCCTGGGAGTTCGCTGGCAGGATGGCCGACGCCACATCCCTATGGATGTGGTGAATAAAGTGGCCACTATGGTGGAACCCACTAACCGGAAGGAGACACAATCCTTCCTGGGGTTTGTGGGCTTTTGGAAGATGCACATTCCCGGGTACAGTCAAATTGTGAAACCCCTCTTTGACGTTACAAGAAAGAGGAATAACTTTGGGTGGGGACCTGAGCAGCAGGTGGCATTTGACCAGATCAAACGAGAGGTGGTCCATGCCATGGCCTTGGGACCAGTTCGAACCGGCCCAGAGATTAAGAACATTCTCTACACAGCAGCCGGTGAGAATGGTCCTAGCTGGAGCCTATGGCAGAAAGCTCCTGATGAGACAAGAGGCCGCCCACTCGGGTTCTGGACCAAGGCGTACAAAGGCTCAGAGACCAAGTATACCCCCACAGAGAAAGAAATCCTAGCTGCCTATGAGGGAGTCAGAGCTGCCTCTGAGGTGATTGGGACGGAGTCACCACTCCTTTTAGCTCCAAGGCTTCCAGTCCTGACTTGGATGTTTAAAGGGAAGGGTTCGACTCCGCACCATGCCACAGATGCCACTTGGAGTAAGTGGATGGCTCTGATAACTCAGAGGGCTAGGATGGGGACTCTCGAACGTCCAGGCATTGTAGAGGTCATCACCAACTGGCCAGAGGGCACTGACTTCGGAAAGCCAGCAGAAGAGAAGGCAGTGACCCATGCCGAGGAAGCCCCCCCATACAGTGACCTCCCTGAGGAGGAAAAGGCATATGCTCTCTTCACAGATGGATCCTGCCGCCTGGTAGGCAGCAAGCGAAGATGGAAGGCTGCCGTCTGGAACCCTACACGCAGGGTTGCAGAGGCAAGAGATGGAGAAGGCGAATCCAGCCAGTATGCTGAGGTGAAAGCCATCCAGCTGGCCCTGGACATTGCAGAACGAGAGCAGTGGCCAATGCTATACATCTACACCGACTCATGGATGGTAGCAAATGCCTTATGGGGGTGGCTGAAGAAGTGGAAGAGAAATGATTGGCAGAGAAAAGGGAAGCCTATTTGGGCTGCTGATCTCTGGCAAGACATTTCTGCACGCCTGGACAAACTGCCAGTTAAAATCCGACACATCAGTGCTCACATGCCAAAGAGCAGAGCCACTGAAGAGCAGCAGCATAACCACCAAGCTGACCAGGCTGCCCACATCTGCCAGATTGACCTGGACTGGAAGCACAAAGGTGAACTGTTCTTAGCTCGGTGGGCACATGACTCTTCTGGTCACCAAGGAAGAGATGCCACATACCAATGGGCCCGAGACAGATCCGTGGACATATCCATGGAGGCCATAACTCAGGTTATCCATGAATGTGACATCTGTGCCACCATAAAGCAAGCTAAGCGCATGAAGCCTTTGTGGTACGGGGGACGGTGGTCAAAGTACAGATATGGGGAGGCCTGGCAGATTGATTACATCACTCTGCCTCGGTCTCGCAGTGGCAAGCAGTATGTGTTAACCATGGTAGAGGGAAGCACGGGGTGGCTGGAAACCTACCCAGTACCTCATGCTACTGCCTGTAACACCATTCTGGGCCTGCAGAGCCACATCCTGTGGAGACACGGTACCCCAGAGAGAATAGAGTCAGACAATGGGACCCATTTCAAGAACCACCTTGTAAGCAACTGGGCAAAAGAGCATGGGATAGAATGGGTTTATCACATCCCATACTACCCACAGGCTGCAGGAAAGATTGAGCGACACAATGGCCTGCTGAAAACCACCCTGAAGGCTATGGGAGGTGGAACTCTCAGAAACTGGGAGAAGCACCTTGCAGAAGCCACTTGGCTGGTGAACAGCAGGGGATCAGTTAACAGAGCTGGTCCTGCTCAGTCTGCCCTACTGCCCAGAGTTGAGGGAGATGGAGTTCCTGTAGTCTGTGAAAGGAATCTACTGGGAAAGACTGTGTGGGTTGCTCCTGCCTCTGGTGGGGGAAAACCTATCAAAGGGGTGGTATCTGCAGAGGGTCCTGGTCACACATACTGGGTGATGATGGAAACTGGTGTTATCGAGTGTGTCCCTCAGAGAAATCTCTCTTTAGCTGAAAAGGTTTTGAAATCTCAGAGTTGATTCCATGTGTTCCAGATACTTTCAGGTTATCTTGTATTATAGTTGTATCATAGTTGTGCAATACTTGTATCATAGTTGTGCAATACTTGTATTATAGTTCATAAGGGGTTACAAGTTGTCTTTGTAGTTATACCCTCACCACTACACGGCGTCCAACAGAACCTACATCACAGCAGCAGCTATCCAGAGTCCTACAGCATCGCATCACACCACGGCGTCCAACCAGAACCCTGCATCTGATTCGTCACTGATGCCCTGCAGTGAGAGACTGTTCCTGATTTCCCTCCAGAGGATGTCTACAGCCATCTCATCCACACCTGTTCCCCTGATGCCAGACACCAAGAGAGACTGTTCCTGATGTTTTTCTTCACAGAGGAAAAAGACTTTCCTGAGTTCCAACAAAAAAAACTGTTCCTGCTTCACTGACTTTTCCTCCGTTCCTGCCCTGCTCACACCTCACCAACCTGCACCGGGCCAGAGGAGCACATCGCCTTGAGATACAGCCGGGGACCAAGAAGGACTTCACGAACTCTTAACCCATGGACACTTTTCCCATCTTTGGAGAAGAAGACTGTTTCATAGGAAGGTGGAAGTGGTCTAACCAAGGGGTGGAATGTATAGGGTTAACACTCCTGGGGGAGTGACCCTGAACCTGACCCTAGGGGTCTCGGCCCCTCCTCAGGGGTGGGCCACACTCCAGGTGATGGTTAGCCCACTCCCCCCCACTTCCTGCGGTATAAAAGAGGAGCACTTCCTGCTCCTCGCCCTCTTTTCTCTTGATCGTTCCTCCTCTACCTGCGTTCATGATCACACACACACTGATACTGCATACCAGCCACGAGGCAGAGACACCATCACACACTCGGGTTGTATCCATCCCTGTTTTGTATTTTGCTGTTTTCCCTTCCTTATCCTTTGTAAACTCCCCTACCTCCAATCCCTTTTTCTAAGTTATTGTTAAACTTTTCCTTTTTAACTTCCAAATTGAGTGAGATTGATTTATTGGGGTGTCCCTACCTTTTATCTCCCTCCCTGTCTTTTGGGGAAAGGAGGGGGAGGAGGGGAGGGCACTCTATAAACTCTATAAATTCTATAAATTGTCATTGGGTCTACCAAATTTATAAGAGTCTCTGGGAACTTGCATTTGAACCCAAGACACAAGATTACAGCACTTCCTTGCTAGTCAGCCACTCCAGGGAATCCAACAGACATGGCTGTCAATTTTCTGTCAGGGTGCTTAATGGCCAGGTGGAGATTAACAAGCATCCCCTTACATTGGACTCTGGCAAAATACCAACTATGTGTATATGATACAATAAAAAGAGTATTTACCATCTGTAAAGAGTAATGACCTGCTGTGATATCCTGCAAGACACAAAGATATATTCAGCATTAGTGACTGGATGTGGCATTGTAAGTAGAGGTAAAGAAAAGAGGTAGGAGATTGTTATCTGTACTGAACTGGCCATGGTGGGAAACCTCATGAATTTACTAGCCATAACCAACAGCATAAATGTCCTTTTGAAATGCACAGACTTCACAGCCTAATATCATAGGAATGTCTTTCTAATGCTGAGAACAAAGGGAAGAGGAGCTTTTCTATAGATAGAGGCAGACTAAACACAGGAAATTGTTCTGCCCTTTATCTTCCTGTCCTTTGAAGAAGAAACAGACTGGTTAACACAAGAGCTGTAGTGGCTGTTGGATAACATGCTTGGCTTGAATTCTACTAAATGTTATCATTTGGGGGTTTTGTTTCTCTTTACATGTTTTTATTCCACATTCAAAGACTGGCGAAGGACAATCTTGTACAAGAAGGCATTTTCACCATACAAATGAGACATGTAAATATCATCACTGTGCTAGTTTGAAGCTAACTAGAATGTTTTGGTATGAAGAACTAGATTACAGGCTGTGAAAGGAAAACAATGGTGATGTCTGCATCACTCATAGGCTTGCTGAGATGTACAGGAACAAGAAATAAAAACACAGATAACCACTCTCACTGGGGCTTCTGGCTGAGCTGCATTTCTAACCTCACCCTCCATTTCTTTCCTAATCCACTTTGCTTCCTAACCACCCTGGCCGAACCTCTGTTCTTCCTTGGGACTGGAGTAAGGTTGAGAGGGGTAGGGGGAAGGAGCAGGGGTGGTTGAGAGCCCCTCCTGGGGACTCAGGTTTCTGGGAGGGGAGCTGTGTTTCTGTATTACCTTTTACTTGGTATATTTCTGTCTATAACTGTATATACTGTAAATATCTGCTTGTACATTGTGCTAGCTGTAAATAAATAGCTTCATCCATATTTGAAACTGTCAGATTGATCCATACAGTCCATTTCAGGTAATTAACCTAACTTTTCAGAGTGTTGAATGCCCTCAGGTCTTATTGGTTTTGATGATCTCCTTGGGTGCCTTCCAACCCTTAATATCTTGTGATCCTCTGTGTGTGAAATATTTAAAGCATATATAATACATAAAACTAAAAATATTTGAGAAGAAGGCAGAATAGATTGAGAAGAACATTGGAGATAAAATAAAAAAAGGGAAAAGAGAATAGGCAAATCTAGTTTCACTTAACTTTGGTCACCTAAAGGCTGTGTTCACTGTCCAGAGTTCCTCCATTGCCATGAAGAGAAAGTGACACTTCCATAGATTAATTCTACAAATCTTGGAAAACTAATCTAGGGAGGAATAAATCACCCTTCAGATCAACTGTGTCTCTCCAATGTGTGCTTAAAGGGAGCCTAAGGAATGCTACAGAAACTTTATTTGGGAGATAAATACATTCATTTGAAAGAAAATAAATCATCTTTGGAGCAGAGCATACCACTATCTTAAAGAAACCAAACATAAACTGGTCAGATCTGCTGGTTTCTTAGGTGCTTTGTTGAACTCTGAAGTACAAAAGATATGAAAGACTTTTTTGTATGTGTGTGTGGAGTAACATTGATTTTTCTTTAGCCTCACTCATTTTTAATCAAACTGATGTAAATGCCCATATAAAGAAAATAAACATTATCACTGCTTAATCTATGGTTGGTGTATAACATAAGACTGGTACATCCTTGGTTGTGGGCTATAACCAAATAAAAACTGAACCATTTAAATGAGGTTTTTGATCACAATCTTATTTTATAATCTTTAAAACTCTACCCAATTGTAGTAATTTCCTCTTTGATTTGTAACAGCCTGCTCTGCATGTAGTACTCTACACAATTATTCCCATCCAAAACATTAGGCGCATCATTTATTACTAATAGATTCATGCAAATAGATGCTATGAAGTTGTCTGATCACTTACTAATCAGGTGCTCTAATGACTAGCTTTCAAGCATCTAGATACCAGTCTGGTACTGAAGAGTCAGAGGTGGAAGCCTGAGAAGCTGTCAAAAATTTTGGTAAGGAGTATTTTTTAACCACCAGGAAAAGACATGAGCTGGAATAGGAAACGATGTGTTTGGACAGGGTAATGGCTGAAGAGGCCAGAGAGATGGCACAGGGAAAAGTAAAATGTTCGCATTGACACTTTCGATCATAACAACACTAGGAGAAAGTGTAGAAGTAGACTTGGAAGGGGAAGACAACCCTGTGATTGTCTTGTCCTAACCACCTTCATTTCAGCTTTCTAGTTGACACAGCGAGGGACTAACAATGAAGCCTGCATGCCTGCCTTTGGGTCTTCATCTAAGAAAGGCTCTCTCCTGATCGTGTGGCTAACATCAATCCCATTTAAGGTGTGTCAAAGTGTCACCTAAGCATCTAGACCCTGGTTACTTACAGTTGCAGCAGCTCCTCAGCTCTTGATGAGCAGAGCCAGGGAGCTTGTTTCTGCTTGCTCATCACCTTGAGGAGTTTAAGCTTTAGTCCCTCACCCCTGCTGTTGAAAACGCACTTGCTAAGATTGCAGGAGTGCTCTCCCTTCCTGTTGAAGTTACAGCAATGCAGAAAAATAAGGCAAGGTTTCTATAATTAGAAACAGAACACATACAGTCAGATGAAGGTCAGTTATCTGCCTATAAACTGCAGGTCTGTTTTGGCTGAGGCAAACTAAAAACATCCTATGCACAATGTCTTGAAATGGTTTGTCCCCATCCTATACACTCGCTGAGTGAACATCCCAATTACTAGATGAATAATCAAGTTTTCTGCCATTTTACTCTAAGTATCGAATTTCTGAAATGACCTCTTAGACACCTGCAGTCATCCTCTCTGCAAGGACACTGATCTAAGGGGAAATTACCCTCTGTGCTGGTTTGACGCTAATCAGAATATTTTAATGAGAAAAAATAGATTATAGGCTGTGAAAAGAAAGCAATCATAATGTCTACTTCACTCACAGGTTTGCTGAGATGTATAAGATCAAGAACAAAAACATAGATAAGAGAGTCTGTCTGTTGGAGTCTGTCAGTGTCTGTGTTTTCTCCCTGGGCTTCTGACGTTCTGCTTGGATCTGTGTTACCCAACTAATCATTCTGCTTTTAACTCCCCTTGCCGATCCTCCAAACTCACCTTGCACATAAGGCAGATTCTGGGATAAGAGTAGGGGGTGGAAAGAAGGTAGAAGGGTGGTTGTGAGCCCCTTCTGGAGACTCTGATTTCTGGGAGGGGTATTGTGTTTCTGTATTACTTTTAACTTTTATATAACTGTAAATATTTGTACTATATTGTAAATAGCTACTTGTATATTGTGCTAAGCTGTGAATTAAAAGCTTAATTCCTTAACTTCCAGTTGGCTGAATCTAGTCTGGATGATTTCATGGGGGAAGGGAGGGAGTGAGTAACTCCCAAATCATCACACCCCCACTGTGAATGCCTGTTTCTCTCCACTGATTTGAAAGGAACCTAAGGTAGACAGGTCAAGCTTTCTGTATAACTCCTAGATATCTGTCTTATGACAAATGAATCTTATCTCAAATCTTAGGTCAGATCTGTTCATATTTTAGTTAAATCAGAAATAACATCTGAGTTATGTGACTGGGAACTGGATGATGCAGTTTATCCTGCAAGATCTAGACAAATTCTGCTCATACATGCACTGTTTTAAATAGAAATATAATCAATGAGAACAGCATAAGTTCCCCAAAAATGTTTGTATTCTTGACTAAATGCAACCAGCAGAATGGAATATAGAGAGGTAACTGCAGAATGGTCCAACTGTTTAATGGCTTCTCACTGAATGGGAATGAAATAAAACAGTATGCAATATTTTATTAAATAAAAGAGTTGTTTCAAAAAGTCTCCTGGGGACTGAAAACAGGTTTTGAGGTTTTTCTCTCTGTTTCAAGTATGTGAGATATAAGCATCTTGGTACCCACTTCACTGATCTCATCAGGAGAAAATTCAGGTTAAGGTTGTGTTCTGAGTCGGAGAAGGAACTTCCCATTCCATGACCACCACAACTCAGGCAAAGCTCATTAGAGGCAGTGTTGATATTTCTGTTTTATTTCTTGTTGAGCTTTAAAACTCATCCAGCTTCCTATAATCAATTAGTTCCTTTTCATTCACCATATTATAAGCACAGAGGAAATATTAATGGGACAATGTAGTGAAGATCCTGTTGTTTTTGTGTAAAAATGAAAGGTGCCTGTCACAGTGAGGTTATATCTTTATAGATGGATTGTGTTCCTAAAGCTTTTGAAATTAAAAATAATGAAACTAACTCAAATCCACCCAAAAGAAAAGATACTGATGGTTTGAATCAATGGATCAACAATCAGTTCTATCAAAGAAATCCTCACAATCAGTTCTATCAAGGAAATCCTCAATACTATAAATACTATAAATCTAAAGTTGCAGTTTTGTGCTGAACTGAGAATGCTGCCATAGGAAGGTCTGAGTAAACCTGAATTCAAAGTTCAGGAACTGATGGACAGTTTGTATAAAGTTCAATGCACATGAACTAGAAAAGAGGTTAATAGGTTTTAACCTGCTCTATGCCTTCCTGGCCACATTTTCCCTCATTATAGGAAAGACATGCCATGTTTCTCCAGCCCTTTGAATCAGGGTATGATCTAAAGCTTAGCAAATTAATTTGAGAGCTGGAAGCTCTAGTGCTGGAGGAAAACTATGATATTGTTGCCATCACTGAAACGTGATGGGATGGCTCACATGATTGGTATACTGTAATCAATGGCTACAGACTCTTCAGGAGAGACAGGCAAGGGAGAAAGGGCAGGGGAGTGGCTCTGTATATTAGGGATGCTCTGGATGTCATGGAGGTAGAAATCGAAGATGATCAAGTTGGGTCATTATGGGTGAGACTTAAGGCGAAGGTCAACAAGGCTGATATCCTGGTTGGAGTCTGTTACAGACCACCCAACCAGGAAGAAGAGGTTGATTTATTACTCTTTAAGCAACTGGAGGCTGCCTCAAGATCACCTGCCCTTGTTCTGGTGGGCGACTTTAACCTACCAGACATCTGCTGGGACTTAAACACTGCAGAGAAGAAGCAGTCTAGAAGGTTTCTGCAATGTGTGGAAGACAACTTCCTATCCCAGCTGTTACGTGAGCCTAACAGGGGGCAGCCCTGCTTGACCTGCTGCTCACAAATAGAGAGGGGCTGGTAGGGGATGTGGTGGTTGGAGGCTGCCTGGGGTCCAGTGACCATGAAATTATAGAGTTTTCAATACATGGAGAAACCAGGAGGGGCATCAACAGAACCTCCACACTGGACTTCCGAAGGGCAGACTTCAGCCTATTTAAGGAACTAATTCAGAAAGTTCCTTGGGAAATAGCCCTTGAAAACAAAGGGGTCCAGGAAGGTTGGACCTGCTTCAAGAAAGAACTCCTGAAGGCACAGGAGCAGGCAGTGCCACTGAGCTGGAAGATGAGCTGATGAGGGAGGCAGCCAGGCTGGATGGGCAGGGAGCTGCTGAAGGAATTAAAGATTAAAAAGAGAGTGTATCACCTTTGGAAAAGAGGGGAGGTGTCCCAGGAGAAGTTCAAGGAAGTTGCTAGGTCTTGTACACGAAAAATTAGAGAGGCAAAAGCCCACTTGGAGCTCAGGCTGGCCACGGCTGCCAAGGAAAATAAAAAGTGTTTCTTTAAATATATGAATGGCAAGAGAAGGGCCAAGGACAACCTCCAGTCCTTGTTAGATAGAGAGGGGAACATAGTGACAAAGGATGAGGAAAAGGCAGAGGTGCTTAACACCTTCTTTGCCTCAATTTTCACTAGTGGGACAGGTTGTCTCCAGGACAGCTGGACTCCTGAAGCGGTGGATGGAGTCAGGGACCAGTACAGTCCCCCTCTAATCCATGAGGAAGCAGTAAGGGACCTGCTGCGTCATTTGAATCCTCACAAGTCCATGGGACCGGATGGGATCCACCCTAAGGTGCTGAGAGAGCTGGCAGCTGAGCTGGCCAAGCCACTCTCCATCATTTATCAGCAGTCCTGGCTCACTGGAGAGGTCCCTGAAGACTGGAAGCTGGCCAATGTGATACCCATCCACAAGAAGGGTCGTAAAGAGGAGCCAGAAAACTACAGACCTGTGAGCCTGACCTCAGTGCCAGGCAAGGTCATGGAACAGGTAATCTTGGGTACCATCACAAAGCACCTACAGGATAGCCAAGGGATCAGGCCCAGCCAGCATGGGTTTAGGAAGGGCAGGTCCTGCCTCACCAACCTGATCTCCTTTTATGATCAGGTTACCTGCCTGGTGAATGTGGGGCAGGCTGTGGATGTAGTCTACTTGGACTTCAGCAAAGCCTTTGACACTGTCTGCCACAAGAAGCTCCTAGCCAAGCTGGCAGATCATGGTTTGGACAGATTCACTCTGTGCTGGATCAAGAACTGGCTGAATGGCAGAGCCCAGAGAGTTGTGGTGAATGGTGCTACATCCAGTTGGCAGCTGTCACTAGTGGTGTTCCCCAAGGATCAGTGCTGGGCCCAGTCCTGTTCAATATCTTTATTGATGATCTGGAAGAGGGGATTGAGTCCAGCATCAGTAAGTTTGCAGATGACACCAAGCTAGGAGCAGGTGTTGATCTGTTGGAAGGTAGGAGAGCCCTGCAGAGGGACCTGGACAGGCTGGATGGGTGGTTAAAGGCCAATGGGATGAGATTTAACAAGGCCAAGTGCAGGGTTCTGCACTTTGGCCACAACAACCCCAAGCAGCACTACAGGCTGGGGACTGAGTGGCTGAAGAGTAGCCAGGAGGAAAGGGACCTGGGGGTACTGGTAGATAGTAGGCTGAAGATGAGCCAGCAGTGTGCCCAGGTGGCCAAGAGAGCCAATGGCATCCTGGCCTGCATCAGGAACAGTGTGGCCAGTAGGACAAGGGAGATTATTCTTCCCCTGTACTCAGCACTGGTCAGGCCACACCTTGAGTGCTGTGTCCAGTTCTGGGCCCCTCAATTCAAGAGAGATGTTGAGGTGCTGGAACATGTCCAGAGAAGGGCAACAAAGCTGGTGAGGGGCCTGGAACACAAACCCTATGAGGAGAGGTTGAAGGAGCTGGGCTTGTTTAGCCTGGAGAAGAAGAGGCTCAGGGGTGATCTTATTACTGTCTACAACTACCTGAAGGGAGGTTGTAGCCAGGTGGGGGGTGGCCTCTTCTCCCAGGCAACCAGCAATAGAACAAGGGGACACAGTCTCAAGTTGTGCCAGGGTAGGTATAGGCTGGATGTTAGGTGGAAGTTCTTCACAGAGAGAGTGATTGGCATTGGAATGGGCTGCCCAGGGAGGTGGTGGAGTCACCGTCCCTGGGGGTGTTGAAAAAAAAGCCTGGATGAGGCACTTAGTGCCATGGTCTAGTTGACTGGGTAGGGCTGGGTGCTAGGTTGGACTGGATGACCTTGGAGGTCTCTTCCAACCTGGTTGATTCTATGATTCAGTTCTGGGCCCCCCAGTTTAGGAGGGACATTGAGATGCTTGAGCATGTCCAGAGAAGGGCGACGAGGCTGGTGAGAGGCCTTGAGCACAGCCCTATGAGGAGAGGCTGAGGGAGCTGGGATTGTTTAGCCTGGAGAAGAGGAGGCTCAGGGGTGACCTTATTGCTGTCTACAACTACCTGAGGGGTGGTTGTGGCCAGGAGGAGGTTGCTCTCTTCTCTCAGGTGGCCAGCACCAGAACAAGAGGACACAGCCTCAGGCTGCGCCAGGGGAGATTTAGGCTGGAGGTGAGGAGAAAGTTCTTCACTGAGAGAGTCATTGGACACTGGAATGGGCTGCCTGGGGAGGTGGTGGAGTCGCTGTCCCTGGAGCTGTTCAAGGCAGGATTGGACGTGGCACTTGGTGCCATGGTCTAGCCTTGAGCTCTGTGGTAAAGGGTTGGACTTGATGATCTGTGAGGTCTCTTCCAATCCTAATAATACTGTGATACTGTGATACTGCGTGATACTCAGTTGGTGTGAGTCAGTCTCTACCCGGCTTTTCCCAAGACAACCTTCACTCAGTCTTACTTTCTTAGATGACATCTTGCTGGCTCAAGGTTCAAAAATGTACCAGTACATTCAATTTTCACCAAACACTGAAGAATTTCCTCTTGGTCATGAAAACACACTTTATATTTATTTTGATTTTTTTTTTCCTGTTAAGGAATCCAGACACACAAAGATTCAGTTCAGTTCTTCCTGAGATTTGACATAAATATAGATGAGTGCAAACAATAAACTTACAGCAGTGTAACAAATAATTTCTCATCAGCTGAGCTGTGGAAATCTGCAACATGTGTGTCGGAAAACACGTTTGGTGGAGCGCTATGGGAAGATGACTCTTTGTTCACCAATATGGTTAGATGGTCAAATCCACTTTATTTCCGTGATACAGTAACTTATATGCACTTCTAGCAAAAGGTGTGCTCCACCAAGATTGGTTACAGTCAGAGGATCCAGAGTTACATGTAAGGTGTGCATAGGTTAACTTATCACAACATTCTAAGGGTCAGCCTCCATCACCACCCACTCCAGCCCCTTGGTTATCTAGTCTCTGCCCACTGCAGCTGTGTGTGGGGTGCTTAGTTGTTTACAGCTCGATTTCCTGAACTATCTGGGAACCAAAGACGTTCCCAGCACGGGTTGCTCATGTTTATAATTCTTGTGTGCTGTGCTAACAAGAATTTCTCCAACATATGTGTAGTCCTAAGCAATTACAACAGTGGAACAAAGCCCAGAGATTATGGAAGATACTCATCCTGCATCTCAGGACCTAACCAGTAAGATATTGGAGATGTGTTAGACTGAGTTCAGAAGGGTACATCCTCTTATCCTGCTGAGTGTACCCAGTACCTGACCACAGCTGGAAGTCTGTGTCAGGCACTTTCACTGCGACGTCTTTTATTTCTTTGGATCATTAGTTTGTATAAAACTACCAGGCAATACTGATTAGGCTGATATAAATAAATAAAAATTTAAAAAGTGAGAGAGAGAAAGAGAGAGAGAGAGAGAAAGTGTAAGGCAAGATTAGGAGGGTGCACTGCATCTTTTACTATCGTGATCAGTTAACTGTGAAATTACTGCTTATCACCACTATACATTTTCTATTACCCTATGGACATTTTCAAACTCAGTATGGTCCTGGCAGCAAAAAATCTTATCAAAGCTGCGGATTAAAGTCAAGGTTAAGCAAGTATGTATCTATCTGGTTTAAAGGAAAAATAAACAGCAAGATTTTAGTTGCCTTTCCAGCTTAAGTTCTCAAGACAAACATTTGAACAAAGAGAAATTTACATTAAGAAATCCAAGCATTCTAAACTCTACCCTGTATGTATGTAAGAGGAGTGTCTTATCATCCCTTACAAACAATTCCCCCTGCACCATGTGCAGCTTGGCCAGTCTCCAAATCCTGTCCCAGAGAACGCGTTTTCTGGTGTACATAAAAGGATTATATTTCTCCTTTAAGGGATGCAGTCTGAACATGATTAATTGCCACAGGGATGTGATATTGATCTAGACAGAAAACTGTATTTTAGGACTATAATTAGAAAGTGCTAATTCACAAAATTTTCAGAAATTCATTTAAAAGAAGATCCAGGGGCTGCTCATGTATTTATGGCAACAAAATCAATCATGCTAAAACTGTGATATTTGATAACAACACAGATGACACACACATTTACACAGAAATAGTTTGTTGAATTTTGTACAGCACAATGAAGCCAACATGTTAGTGCTGTCAAATTAATGTTATTCTACAGTAAAGTTCTTAAATGAGATAGCTAAATTGCAAAAATACATAGCTGGTTACCTTTTAAAAGACACTCTTCTCTAATAGCAGACATCATGTAATATTTGTGCAGTTTTGCAAGGTATAATCACAGATTCACAGAACTTTAGAGGTTGGAAGGTACCTCCAGAGATCACTGAGTCCATTTTCCCTGCCAAAGCAGAATTCTCCAGAGTAGTTCGCACAGGAGTGCACCCAGGCAGGTTTCGAAAGTCTCCAGAGAAGCAGACTCTACAACCTCTCTGGACAGCCTGTTCAGTGCTCCGTCACCCTCACTGTAAAGAAGCTTCTCCTCACGCCGAGGTGAAACCTTCTACATTCCAATTTGTAGCCACTGCTTCTTATTGCTGGTGACCAGTGAAAGGAGATTTGCCGCACCCACCTGACACACATCCCTCAGATACTTGTATATGCTGATCAGATCTCCTCTCAGTCTTCTCTTCTCCAGACTAAACAGCCCCAGGTTTCAATAACTATATAAAGAAGTCATGCTTCCTTATAGGAATCAGCATATGAATAATGAAAAATAAAAGTTCAAATATTTCAGGGTTTTCTCATTAAGAAAATCTTCTAATCACCACAAACAACAGCACATCTCTTAAACTGTATTTCAGAACCTAGATCTTGTAATAGGAAGTAGCAGTCTCCAGGTGAGGAGAAAGATACAGAGAAATCGCACATCTAACTGAAGAATATTCATTAAAGAATGGAGCATTGTCCTAGTTTATTAGTGGTCTTCATTTTTTATCAGATTTAACTCCTACTGAAGTTCATAAAAAGATTTCCAATGTCTTCAGTGGAAATACGATCGTAAACTGCATCCCTTAGTAAATGCACAAACTAAATTGATTGGGTTTTATTCTACATGTGTGTACCAATGTTTCAGCCATATGCTTTCTCTGTGTCACTTCTTGCCCGTGAACTGAACAATGACATCCAGATTCAGCACCGTTGGATGATTTTGGGGTGGGAGATCCTAAGATGGAGATCCTGCAACTTGACCAGATAGGATGGCTTTTGCCACCAGTCTCTACCTAGACAAGAGGCTTTGCCCACAACGTTAAAAGCTGATTCACTTTTCATAAAAGGAATTGTGGTGTGTAAGATGCCCAAACAGATACCAAAGGCATGTAAACTTCTAAACAAATACCAACACTTGGTATTTTTAGTCAGGATTTAAGAGCTTGCTCTGCAAAGTCCCCTGACCGCCTCAGCAGGGTGACATGGACACATGAGACAAGAATCATTGGTCTTATCTGGTACAGCTCATGGGTATGGATATGGCTAGAGGGATTTAGCTAGTTTTTTGCTGTTCAGATGGAGTTTTTTGCTGGGATCAGGGTTAAGTGTGGAGTATGTAAGCTTCCGTCACAGACATGACACACTGGGGCTGGCCATGTGCTCTTTAAACGCAGATTTTAAATGGGAAAGAATATTCTTATAAAGTTAAATAATAAGAGGTACTTTGTGTTGTGCAATGTAAAGGGTATAAGACTACATAATCACTGTTAAAAGTGACTCCGTTTTTATCTCTTTTGACATTTGTGCACATTCAGTCAGCTGAAAGAGCAGACAGAACAAGAGCACTGCAATCCAGTGGCAATTACACAGCTATGGTTCCACTGAAGTCTTGCCAGCACGTATGAAGGCCTCAGGTTTTTGAATTGTAGTGTGTAGTTTTATTTACTTTAGTCTTTGCAGGCCAGAACTGGAACGGTTTTGGAACAACTGGAAGAAAAATATAGCTGCTAGCATCCTACACCAATTCACTGTCCTCTTGTACTGCTGTCAAATAAGGAAAAGTGTGCTATATTCAAATCTAAGAGCTTGGTTAATACACTGCTTATTATTATCCTTCTGATGTGCTATATTCACATCTAAGAGCTTGATTAATACACTGCTTATTATTATCCTTCTGATGTGCTATATTCAAATCTAAGAGCTTGGTTAATACACTGCTTATTATTATCCTTCTGATGTGCTATATTCACATCTAAGAGCTTGATTAATACACTGCTTGTTATTATCCTTCTGATATTAGTGCACTCACAAGATAACTGTGACTTATTTTATTTTGCTACTTTTTGTAGACCTAGAATGGCTTCTGAGGTGAAATACATTATTGTTGTGGAGGCAGGGAATTAATGTGGCTGAGGCAGGAATTTTATAGAAAAATAGAGATATTTTATTTTCCCAAAAACTCGCCCCCAAAACTTTACACAGAAATTAATTTAGTTTTAATTACCAGATTCAGTTCCTTTGAGAAGATCTACAGGATACCATCGATAATCTGTTTGTGCCCTTTCCTCTCCCATTCAAATCACAGAGGGAGAGGAATTCAGGGGTATACAGGACTCCAGGACAATTATACACTTTCAGTAAATAGTGAACCTACCCAACCTAAATCTCAGAAAGAGTGACTAGGACAGAGTTACTCTTAATGTTTGAAAAGAAAAAGCAAAGAGTCTAAGTGGGACAGGATAATTTATCTCAGATGGAAAATGTGACAGAGAAATTAGGACTAGTAAAAAAATTGAGATTTTTATTTTTCAATATTTTGAGTGTATCTCTTGAAAATGTAAACATATTATAAACACATATTGGGGTTTTTGGTTGTTTGGTTGGTTTTTGCTTGGGTGAGTGGGGTTTTTGCTTTTTTTTTTAACTTACTTGAATGCTTAGAGGTAATTCTTGATTTTCTTAGATAAATTCTTACTGAAAGAACTGAAACTTAGAACGTGGACATGCTCACAGCTGGATTGATTTATTCTTCTATTATGTGACAATAATGCATCTATGTTCAGCTCTTGGAGATGTTTTCCAGTTTTCCATCAGGACCAAAATCTTAAGGTGTTTGTTCCCTTCTCCTTATCCATGACATCCCTTTCACTAAAACCTTCTAAGAAAATATCAGAATAATGTGGATGTAACCCAGTATTTTTTATGATGTATTCAAAATAAAAATTCAATAAAGAAAATAGTTATTTGGCATTGGATCTTTCAGATTTTCAGTAATATCAATTTCAGGCAGCTCAACCTCCCAGAGCAAATCTAGGACACATCTATACTAGTAAACACAACAGGCCAAGGTTTGTTACTGAATCTGGTGTCAAGTAAGCTGTAAAAACAAGAATATTTTCATATCCTATTTTGAGAGAGGATATTTGGCAACAGATGAGGGGAAATATATTAGGCCAACCCACAATTTTCCTTTGGTAGAAGAGCTATTCATTATCATAGAATCACAGAATCGATGTCATGGAATCATGGAATGGGCTGGAAGGCCCCTTAAAGATCACCTAGTCCTTACCCCTCTGCCATGGGGTAGACTAGGTTGCTCAAAGCCTCATCCAATCTAGCCTTGAACACTTCTGGGAGAGGGACATCCACAACATTTCTGGGCAACCTGTTGCAGTGTCTCACCACCCTCACAGTAATTAATTTCTTCCTAGTATCTAGTGTAAATTTGTCCTCTTTCAATTCAAAACCATTACCCCTTGTCCTATTACTACACCCCTTGATAAAGAGCCTGTCCCCACCTTTCCTGTAGATCCCCTATGAACACTGAAAGGCTGCAATAAGGTCTCCTTGGAGGATTCCCTTCTCTACTCTGAACAATGCCAACTCAGACTGTCCTAGAAGAGGTGTTGTAGTCCCTCAGTCATATTTGCAGCTCTCCTCTGGAGTTGCTTGAGCAGGGCCATGTCTTTCTTGTGCTGGGGGACCCAGAGCTGAAAAGACTACTCCAGGTAGGGTTTCACGATGGTGGAGTAGAGGAGGAGAATCACCTTCCTTGACCTGCTGGTCACCCTTTTCTTGATCCAGCCCAGGATGCAATTAGCATTCCGGGCTGTGAGGACACTTTGGTGACTCATTTTCAGTTTTTCACCCACCAATATTCCAAGTCCTTCTTTACAGGGCTGCTCTCAACCCACTCATTGCTCAGCCTGTATTTGTGCTTGAGATTGCCTTGACCCATATTGAATTTCATGTAGTTTACATGGGCCCACCTCTCAAGCCTGTCAAGGTTCCTCTGGATGGCATCCCTTCCCTCTAGTATTTTGATTGCACTGCACAGCTTGGTGTGATCAGCAAACTTGCTGAGGGTGTTTACAATCTCACAGTCCATGTTCCCAGCACAGATGTTAAACGTTTAATATGAGTGATAAATATGCACCCTTAAGGGACAGCACTTGCCACTGGTACATTTTTCAATTCTATGAAATCTTCTCAGACCTTTGAATAGAACTGCAATTAGAAGGGAAAATACTGAAGGTAATATGCCTCTACAGCAAGATCACTAGGGGGTTTATTTTCTATTCTTTCCCCCAGAATTCTCCTAATAATATTCCATTTTCTTTTTTAATGCTCATAAGCATTGAACTAGTATTTTCATACAGCTACTATAAGCTGAATTTATCTTTCCTAGGTAATAGCTGGTCAGGATATCAACATATTGAGGAATATCACATTTTGTTTATTTATGTTGGATTTTTATTACATTGTAAATCACTATCTTCAGCTTTTTCTGTAATTTCCATTAATCAGATCTCTACTGATATGTGTCTTTAAAACTTATATCAGTAATCTGTCATCTCACTATTTTTGCCTCATTTCCATGTCACCTCTTAACATCGTGAACAGTTGCAGTGGGGATCTCCATTTTGAACGGGGAATGATAGCCCAGGACTTCCACGTACTGGAAGAACTAACCATTTATTACTGCTCTGGTTTCCTATGTTTAACTATGGGGATGCAGAGTGCAGAAGAGTTGTGGGGTGCAGGTGCAGAAGAGTTGTGGGAAAGGATGTGAAGGGAATAAACAACAGGCAGATCCTTATAATAACAAACCTTGGTTCTCACAAGCAGCTGGCTAACTTATCTCAGAAGGCATAGATAACAGACACCTCGTTAACGAGAATAACAAGGTGTGTATGCAGATGTAACGGGTTGTCCTTGACTAATGATGCTAATGTGTAGGTGTGTGCTCTGCTGGCAGAGTGCTTATATACTCGGGCTCTACGTAATAAAGTGGCTTTAGCATAATTCATATTGAATCGTCTGGAGTCCTTGGTGGCAGGCTTCTGATCACACTGGTCTATAGGCCTGTTTACCACGGTTCCCACAGCAAGCAGAGATTTACAAGCAGCACCATGCTGCAACATTTAACCTTGTTAAAATTTTCTCTTTTGATTCATGTGAGTTATCTCTGTAACAGTGTTCCTGACAAAGGAGATGCACATTATCTGTGAACCTTTTTGTTCATGGAACTCTAACAGGAAGTCATCTTAACTCTGGCTTAAGAGCTTTCTTGGTCTTTCTAACACTTTTTCATAAGTAATATTCATTTTCCTTGAGGAAACTATATATTGTCTAACCTTTTAATGCATTTTACATGTCATATAAACATATTTTACCTAGTAGTTCTCCCCTGTGTATTCTTCTTAACAAGAAACAACATTTTGTTACACTTCTGTTGTTTTCTCTTTTTGACACTAAATGGGACAATAGTAGATACCATTATATGACTGCAAAACTGCTGGATCTTTATACTTCATAAAGTACTTGATAAAAAATCTTTTCAGTTAAAAAAAAAAAAGAGCGCTGCTCAGGAGTAAGCAACAAGTTTCATCTCTTCCTACATGATCCCTGACTAATTGCAGTACAGCACAGCCAGTTGTTGTTGCCTAAAAACTTAGTGTCAGTACTGTCCCCTGATGTGACATGTTCTCTCAGCAGGATCATAAGCAAAACTTCTTTTGTTATTCTTCTGTTTCCTGGCCTTTTGATGCCTTTTGTCAGGCAACAAAAAACACTTGCCTTATTTGGATATTGCTAGATGTTTCCTATTCAAAATGGAAATTCCAACAGCCATCAAGGTTTCAGTGCTATCTGAGACTCTGAGCTTATTTGTTTGATTTGACACTGTAAGATATATACTATCAATTCCATTATAGTCTATACTGTGTATCCCATATAGTTTATGTTTTTCCACTGCTATGTCACTCTAATCTTCCTCCAAGAAAGCTTTTTTTCCATCCTAGTTCCAAAGAAGACATTCTAGTTTTCTTTTTCTTATTTCTAGGCTCTTTTATAATTTCTAAATTAAAAAAAAAAATTATTTGTTGCCCTACTTACCAGAGAATTCATTTACTGAGATTATTATTCACAACTTGTCATTTTAATCTTGTCACTTTCTGTCCTCTCCTTTACATGGGAATATACAATTAATCACTTTCAATAGATTGTTCTTCTGCAGAGAGAAAAAGAGAGAGAGAGGAAAAGAACCTACTTATTCTGGAAAAAACTACTTCTGTTCTAGAAGTGTTTCACAATTCCTAGGGAATCTTAAAGCCCCCTCCTTTCTCCAATGTTTATCCTGAAAGTCTCAGCGGTGAGGCGCTCCTTTTCACTTCCTTCCTTCTCAGCCCTTGGAGGGCTGCTACCCTGGAGGTGGGATTGCTCAGCAGCGTCTCCAAAGACACTGTAGAAAAGACTCTGTCTCCCTTGGAGGACACATCTCTGAGGCCCACAACCTGCCCAGGGGATTTTCTCAGCGGGGGCTTTCTGTAATGTGACAGGAGAAAACCAGAGAAAGCTAATACAGCCTTAGACCATGAAAGTTTGATGACAGAATTATCCTGGGGAGAAGAGCAATTTCTCAGTCCTTTAAGTAAGCCCATACCAAGCATGTGGAGGGACTTTTTTTGTGATACACACAGGGAGCTGAATGTGCTACCAAGACAGATGGCTTCTGCAAAGTGAGTCTCCCAAAGCGCATACAATTAGAAGGTAGAATAAATCTAGAATATAAGTGAAAATTTAAAAGTTGAGCATGGCATAATAAGACCACTGAAATAAGGTGTTTTCAAACAGCAGGTTTAGGTGGAATTTGAACTACAAATACATTTGCAGTTCTACAGGAGAAACACCTTCCAGTTTAGCAAAGGATCTGAATGAAAGGAACAACTGTGGCAAAACAGAGTGTGAACACAGAATATTCTGCCGAAAGGAATGAGGAAAAAGGATGATGAAGGTGAACTCTCAGAGTTTTTATTGGATTAGTTCCAGTGTAGTGCTGCATTTTGAAATTAACACCAATGAGGCTTGAAACAATTTCTGGTCAGGAATCTGGATTTGTTTTCTTAGTTCCACAATGCTACAGATTATGTATAGTTTTTATTCATGTTCATTAGCTGCACCTCACTAACTAACCATTTGGGCTCTGTAATAAGTACAAACTTAATTGTCTTAATTATTTTTAAGCTCTTTGTAACATAACTAATCTTTTTAACATAACTATTTGATCAACTATGTAAAAACTCTTCATTATTTTATTCACTCACTGGAGCCTGGAACCCCCAACTAGTTAACAAGAGTAAAACTTCCCTTGATTTATGGCATCTTAATAATTGAGTCAGAATGAAATATCAACAAGTGGAAATTAAGGACTCAGCTGTGGAGAAGATCAGGAGAAATGTGCTGCTTCAGATGTTTTCTGACACCTTTTGGTGACAGACTGAGAAACCCAGGTTTCTCTTGAAAGTTACGGTCATTTTCTTACCCTGTGATGACGCCAGGTACCTGCAAACCCCTGCAAAACAGAGTCAGCATCAATGTAAGCCAGAACTAGAAATTCAATTCAGTGTTTTAAATCAATAATGAAGCCTTGCCATATGTTTTTTGGCTCCAAACCTTACTTCTTTGTCAAGAAGGAAAATCAAAATCAGAAGAAATGTATGAATAAAATGAAAAATAGTGTTCATCAGCATGACAGCAGAGGTATATTTTCCTTAATAATACAAATCTCTATTTGTGGCAGCTCACACAAGTATAAAATAGCAGTTGGTAAGAAATAATTCTAACAAGAGATACACTAATTGAATTGCTATATTAAGAAAGGAAAACCATGAGTCGACCTAATTCATTTCCATTCATCAACTGCTCAATTTCCTCTGTCTCTCAAAACAGGATATGAAAATATTCTCTTGCTTTAATAGCTGACATCACATGGCAAGTTGGAATATTCAGAAAATACATTTTATCTGATAGCTATTTCTTTATCAAATATCTAACTTAACTTTGATATCTATTTTTATCATTAAAAAAAAAAGGAAAACTTAGTCTCTGCCTATTAAAGAGCTGGTACAAAGGTTAGAAAGATGAAGAAGCTTTGCAGAATATGAATGAAAGCCTTCAAAGAGGGCTCCTTACATATAGCTATATTACTAGTTTTCAGACAAGAACCCTACCATAATCTCAGGACCTTAATACTTAACATGAGGCCCTGTCTGAGTAAAGAAAGTTTAATCCACTGCTCAGCATTTTAATGCTTTAAAATTCTAAAGCCCAGTCCAGTCCAGCATATGGTACCCACTGAGCGCTGTGAGCCCAGTGCGCATAGGGAAGTACAGATTACGGGACTCAGTTCAATTAAACTGCTCTAAGGCAGGGTCTGGTAATCTTCAAGGAGATCTGCTAAGGAAAAATGTCATCAGTGTGCTACTTCTGCTCTTTTATGGCAGGTACAGAAAGCCTGTAATATTTCTTTTTACCAAAACATGCAAAGGATAGTGTTTGTAGAGGGGTTAATTATACTCAGACAAATGCTTAGGTGTAATATGGAAAGCAACTTGACAAGCTATTTGGGTTCTTCTCAAAATTAGGGCAGTTTCCAGGGAGAAATTCTTCATCCTTATTTCATCCTACAGAGCAGTTAATGTTCTGGGAAAAGGATCTATCTCCTGACACCCCTGATGAGGGACAAACACTGCAGACAACAGAAAATAAGTGAATTGATTAGAAAAAAATATATAAGCATGCAAGTGCACTGCTGAATCATTCAGAGAATAATACTGTAATTATAGAATAGGTGGGAATGAAAGTCCTACTTGCTGCCCTGTAAGTTTCAATCCAAACTGCCTGATTCCAGTAATTAGCAACTTTCAGGAGCTACCATACATCACATTTTGCAGGTGGCTTTACTGTTCCACATTAATTTGGCTTTTTAAAGTTTAAAGCTTAAAGCTAAATAGTCTGGTTAGTTTTGAGAACTGGAAAAGTAGAGGAATGTTATCCCCATGGTAAATAATGATAACCATTCCTAATTTTGTAAAGCTCTAGTGTCAACGTTGTTATCAGACCATGAATGATATCCCACATTTACATGTGGAGAAACACAGCTCCTTTTTTTGTACAGCAGGGGAGAGTCCAAATGTTTTAGGGGAACGCTGTACACAAAAGGGCTCTATCAGCTCCCAAAGTGAAAAGGGAACTTGCAGTATTTACCAAATTACCAAGCTTTTTTTTTTTTTTTTACATTCTTAGGAACCTCAAATTAGACTTTATTTCATTGTGAACTGAAAATCATATTCAAGCTCATTCACATGGATGACTTTGTGAGATACCTCCAGCCTATGTTCCCCAACATTGAAGCTCTTGGAGCTGCTTTATTGGGAAACTCTTGCCCTTCATCTCTACCAGAGTTGTACTGCATAACAGCTGTCTCTTTGGCCATGGGTCCCATGGATCCAGGCTCTGATTCCTGATGCCTAGCTGGGTGCAGTGGTGTAGCAGCAACTGATGAGGCTCTGTATTCCAGCACTGCTGTAAAGTATTGTATTGCAACTTTCCTTTCTTTTCAAAGCACCATGCCTAATGTTGTTTGGCACCCTGCCAGAAAAAATGAGCAAAAGCATTTTGGAAAAAGAAAGGAAAAAGTTGGCTACTCAACTTCACCTGCTGCTTTCCACTCATGACTGTCAAGACTCATCCTACTCAGCTTGACAATCAGGTGCAGACTAACATCACTAAAAATGAGCAACTAACTGGGGCTAAAGTTTGGCTCCTACGCTCTATCATCCTCTACAGGAGCTGGTGCCCTGACTCTGAAGGGTACACATAAAGCTTAGCCCCCTTCTCTTACAGTGAATAACCATCAGAATGTGCTTTCCATTCCACATAGAATTAATGATGTGTAAGATAGGCATCTTGGACATCAAGACTGTCTATAGCCCAACAGACCAGGACAAGCATTTACAAAATGCAATTCACTCCATCAGTCTTGGGCACCTGCTTCAGGATAAGGCAGAGCTCTTTCATCAGGCATGGAAGGAGCTTAGATGGCTAGTTTAGGCAAAGAAAATAGATTGCTATGGTTTCAGATAAACTTCATTTTAGATACATACTTCTACTCTGGTAGAGTAGACACCAATATATTGGTTAATATATCAACTTTGGGGAAACTTTGGGGTGCTTTATTTTGGCTGTGGTTCTGGTCTGTTGGAGGGAGAGGCAGGGCAGCATTTTTCAGTAAAGGTGCTCTTGGGTGAATTTCATTATGAAGAATGGAAGCTCCTTCCAATTAACTACAACAAATTAGCAAGGCATTTAAGAATCCTAGACAGGGTTTATGTTCTTTCCTTTTCCACATTGTGAAACTTCAACTGATTTGAAATAGCTTCTATGAATGGGCATCTGACTATCATGAATTTCCTAAGACCTGCATTGATTTTCAGCTTTCAGCCTATAAACATGAGTCTGGGGGGGAGCTTCTCAATTGTCAAGGACAACATCTTGTTATTGCGGGCACTCCCTTTACATAATTGGTCCATCTCTGCCTTACAAATCAATGATCTTTGCTCCTACTGTGCTGAACCTCACTGTACTCATATTTACAAGCTTTTCTTTACTTTCTAGACTGAAGGTACTGCTGGAAAACGTGTGATTATCTGTCTTTTAGTGCCAAAATTGCGTCATAGTCATGTTTAACTAGTAGACTCCTACAGTTTCCACCCACCTCATTAATAAATTGCCAAAAGAGACCATAAATCATCCTTTAGTTAGTGGCAATCATTCCCTAGATTCACGCTTCTTCTTTTGGCACAACCAGTCTTTTCCTCCTTACCTTCCTTAGACATTCAAATGTCTCTATCTGGGTTTAGTAAGTGCTTCAAATGATGCCACAACCCACACTTCAGTAAGTATCAGATACATTAGCTCTTTGCCTAATATTTTTCTTTTTTTTCCCAAGAGAGATATTGTGCTATTATGGATTTATCTAGCATTGGTTAAAAAATATGTTCTTATACTATTTAATTCAATGTTATTAAATAATGTTCCTTCCAAGTTTATTCTAAAGCTCTGCTCAAGGTATTGTGGCTGATGCTGAGTTGTATTCTTCTATTTTGAAATGAATAGTTTTCCAGTCATAAAGTAATGCCCTGCACTGACACAATGATTTATAAAACCTGACACCAAAATCTGTGATTTCATATGGCAGCTTTTTTCCAGATTGCAGCATGGTTATTTTCCAATGGGAGCATATCAAATTTCTTGAGTGAGGCTTCTACTCTGCTTGAGGTAATTTCTTTTCTGTGTTAAACAGTTGTTCGTAGTTCACTCTGGCTTCACTTTGTCAGTCAAGATCATGATATTTATTTTAACTGAAGCATATGGGGGAGATGTCAGGAAGAAAACAGGAAGGAATAATTAAATCTTATTTAAGCTCAATACTGTGCTTACTTTATGGGATTTGCCTTCTTAGAAATATGGGGGGGGGGGGGGTTAGTATATTAGGTCAGAAAGAATCATAGAATTGCTTGAGTTGGAAAAGGTTTTCAAGATTGAGCCCAAGTGTCAAACCAACACCATTAAACATTAAACCCTGACTCAAAGTGCCATGTCTACACATTTTCTGAGTACCTTCAGGAATGGTGACTCTACAAGCTTCCTGGGCAGTCCATTTCAATGTTTGACCACTTTTTCAGCTGAGAACATTTTTCTAATATCCAGTTGTGCTAGTTTGAAGCTAGCTAGAATGTTTTGGTGAGAAGAACTAGATTACAGGCTGTGAAAGGAAAATAATGGTGATGGCTACTTCCCTCAGAGTCTTGCTAAGGAGTATGGGAAGAAGGATTGAAAACATTAGATAACACTCTCACCATTTTTCTCTCACTCTTGCTTGGGCTGCTGGCTGAGCAACATCTTACTCCCTAACCTCACCTTCCATTTGGCCTAACCCGCTTTGCTTCTTAACCTCTTGGCTGAACCTCTATTCTTCTTTAGGACTGGGGTAAGGTTGAGAGGGGCAGGGGGGAAGGTGGAGGGGTGGTTGAGAGCCCCTTCTGGGGCCTCAGGTTTCTGGGAGGGGAGTTGTGTTTCTGTATTACCTTTTACCTTGTATATTTCTGTATATAACTGTATATACTGTAAATATCTGCTTGTATATTGTGCTGCTGTAAATAAATAGCTTCATTCATATTTCTAGAGCTGGCTGAGTCTAGTCTGGGTGATTTCTAAAGTGTGGGGGGGCGGGGAACACCCAAACTATCACACCAATCTAAACCTCCCATAATGCAACTTGAGGCCATTTGTTCTTGTGCTATCACTAGTTATTTGGGAGACCAACACCCACCTCACTACAACCTCCTTTTAGCAATTAGTAAAGAGCAGTAGTATCTCTCCTAAACCTCCCTTTCTCCAGACTAAACAATCCCAGTTTCTTCAGCTGCTCCTCGTAAGACCTTTTCTCCAGATACTTCACCAGCTTCGTTGACCTTCTGTGGGTGATACACAGATAGGAGGTTCACCTCCCTCCAAGAATAACATGGCCGTTTGCTATCATAAAAATAACATGGAAGTACAGATGCTACTATCATCTTTCAGGAACTGACACTGTGATTTTTGCATTTTTTAATTTAATATTTTGAAAAATAGTTTTTATCCTACTCATCATAACTTCAAATGTAGTACCTAATCTACTTTGACTGGGGCACATCGCAATTCTCTTCTGCCTGATCTTTACTGTCTCATTCTGGCTATTTTTTTCTACTCATGATTATTCCTCATGACGTTCAGAGGCTGCAATTGAACCTGATAGAACAAGAACCCTCACCTCCAAGTTTCTTCTTTCCTTGAGATGCAAATTCTGAAGACCTTTTGTAACTTTAAGGAAATTCCAAACCAATAGCTTCTTAGAGACACTACATTGTATGATAGAAATATTTAAAGCTTGTTCTTTTGCAGATGAGAATCTTGGACGAAAAAGCTAAATTTACTCCTAAGTAAATGTACATAGATCAAGGCAAACATTTTATTGCTCAGTCTATTCAAAATTCAGTTTTTGTAAACTATTCTCATAGTCTTAAACATTATTTCTTACTCTTAGTATTTGTGTGAACAAAACTTTGAACCAACATTTCTAGAAATATCTTGTCAGTACCATTCAGTTGCATTCTCTCTGGTTTTTGGTTTGTAAGTGGAAAGTTAAAATCTAATTTGCAATTAAACAACTCACAATCTTATTTATTTATAGCAACATTTCAGAGACTGACAGTTCCAGCTCCCACTCTGTCCATGGATGCAACATAATGATTCTAATCCTTAGAGTAGTTCTCACAATTCTTCTTCAAAGAATTGTTTTACTTAAGCAACTTGTATTTTGTCTGTACAACAGTTTCCTGATTTTTAACTAGGTACTACATTAATATCTAGAGCTGAGCCAATAGCTTAATATTTATTCTTCCTCTGAAGAATATATACCTTTAAACACACCACATCCAATCATGATAGCTATTTTACCTCAATGTTTTTAACCCTATGCTAAGTCATAAGGTGTTAAAAATCAAAAAACCTCATCCAGTCTTAAGTGCTTGTTAAATTCCTATTTTTTTTATAAAGACATGAATTCCTTATTATTTTGAAAACTAGTGTCAGATTACAGATAATTATTCTTTAATTTTTTTCCTCTGTTATATGTAGTCTTATAAACACAGCCATTTGCACACAGTTCAATAGGCAGTTTTGTCTTTGAATATTTACTGACATTTTTTAAAATGGTAATTTTGTTAAAAATATGTGTTCTTATATCATCTTTATATTAAAACCAGAACAAAAATAATATTCAGAGAATAACTGACCACCATCCAGAGTTTTCTGGAGATGCTGACTCTACTAGTTACTAAAACCAGAGAGATACAAACAGGAGCTTGGTATATTTTTGAGGGTGAGCACCTGGTAGCAGTTTCAGATACAGCCAAAAATTCTCAGTGTATTGCTAAACTGGTTTGCTTGCAGAGTATGTAATGCATATACAGTATTAAATGTTTCTTTGCCTGACAAATATCATCACTCTATGATGCAAAGATGGTGTTCTTGAATGCATGGCTAGATATTCAGAAACATTTATATCCTTTACTATGGCAGTGCTCCATCATGATTTACATAATTCAAATCAGAATTATGAACCTGTTTTAATTTGGAAGGAGTCATTAAAGTACCTCCTAGGGCCTCATCTTTAAAAGAGTTTCATCCTGTGGTCGCGCTGCCTGAGATGGTTGTGTTCCTTTATCAAATTCCCCTTTCACTGCTGTTCCCCTCCCATTATTCTGTAGTGAAAAGAGCTTCTGCCTCATCAGTTTGGAGAATCAGTCAATTTTAGAAATAATGTAGAAAAAGACAGTTGTGTGGTCAGCTGTTGAAATGACATTTCCAAACTATAAATCCATCTGGGACTGTGGACTGCACATATCATACATAATTGTAAATATTTTGCAGACACATCAAGTATCTGTTATCCCTTTCTACTAAGCAATCACAGAATCGCAGAATGGTTTGAGTTGGAAAGCAGCCTTGAAGGTCATGTAGTGCCAACCCCAAGGGCAGGGACACCTTCCACTAGACCACATTGTGCAACTGGAGGGCTGTTTAAAGGCCTTGAAAAGAGTTCATGTCAGGACTTTAATCGGGTGCCCAAACTTAGGTGACCTGAATCTGAGACAGATTCCAGTTCAGAGAAAATATGTAATGGGCATGTGATGGGTTAGGAACTTCCCCCCCCGACACGCTATTGGAATTTACCAGACTAGCTCAGATGGCTTGGAAGTAAGGTGAAGATGTGTTTACAGCATGGCAAAAGTTACAAGCATATATACACAGTATATTTACAAGTATTTACAATTATATACAAATTAGAAATAACACAGAAAGCCAAACTCCCTCCCAGACAAAGAAAAAACTGCCCAGAAGGGCTCAAAGCTACCCTCTCTTTCTCCCTTTTCAGCCAGAAATCAAAACAAGGAGTCAACACAAAGCTTGCTTGCTATTTGTTAGCACAGAGATATTAGAGCAGACTGAAAAGGAAGCAAATAGGGAAACGTCCTAGGACAGAGTGAGACAAACTGTTGACATTTCAGCTTTTTATTCCCTTCAGCAAATCAATGAATGATACAGACTTCATCATTATTTTCCTTTCATAACCAATTATCTAATTTCTCTAATATAATGTTTCAATTAGTCTCAACCCAGCATAGGGCATAAATAAAAAATTCCTGAGGAATGTTAGTGAAGAAAGTGGGTTTTAAGAACATTATTAAAGCCAAATCAGGCTTGTATGTGTTTTGTTTAATGGAGTTGAAATTCTACATTAAATATGCTTAAATGTGTTAACAGATGGGAGCTTTTCCCTCTCTATATCTCTGTCTCTATTTAGAAAAAAAACTACTCTTTTTGTTTCTTTTTCTCTTTTCATTCACTTTGGGACCTCTCTGTGGAAGATAGTGTCTCTGAAGCAGAATATAAGAGGGTCACTAGAATCATCAAATCAACCAGGATGGAAGAGACCTCCAAGATCATCCAATTCAACCTATACCCCAGCCCTAACCAATCAACTAGAACATGGCACTAAGTGCCTCATCCAGGCTTTTCTTGAACACCTCCAGGGACAGCGACTCCACCACCTCTCTGGGCAGTCCGTTCCAATGGCAAATCCTTCTCTCTGGCAAGAACTTCCTCTTAACATCCAGCCTATACCTGCCCTGTCACAACTTGAGACTGTGTCCCCTTGTTCTATTGCTGGTTGCCTGGGAGAAGAGACCAACCCCCACCTGGCTACAACTGCCCTTCAGGTAGTTGTAGACAGCAATGAGGTCACCCCTGAGCCTCCTCTTCTCCAAGCTAAACACCCCCAGCTCCCTCAGCCTCTCCTCATAGGGCTTGTGTTCCAGGCCTCTCAGGCACTATTTTCTGTACCTCTGTATCTGTAATTATTTTCTTCTGGCCATGCCTCCTCAAGCCATCTGAACACTGGAATCCAGGCTTTCAGATCAAAAAATGGAAAGCTACTATGCTTCATAGATATGCAAAGAAGTTTGAATACCTGCTGGAATTTATCTTGACACTTTAGCAATCAGGCATTAAAAAAAACAAAAAACAACAAACCAACAAAATGAAAATCTGTAAAGCCTCATTACTTTTCAATTGATCTGATGATAATTGGAGCTTCATTTACAGGTTTTGAAATGTTGAAATAGGCAATTCTGATCTCAGTAGTGCAATGAGGCAAAATGTTTTCTAGAAACAAACACTGTAGAAAATATCTTATTAGCAAATGATCACTTTAATTGCACAAACATTTCTGACCTGACTTTATCTGGAAACAAGACGTGGCCCAAGAAGATGGATTATTTGAGTTCTCCCCATCTCCCTGCTCAAGTTGAGGTGAATGTCAGAGAGCATCTAATTAATCATAAGATCATAGAATTGATTTAGCTGTAAAAGATCTCTAAGATGGTTGAGTCCGACCATCAACCTAACACCACTATGACCATTAAACTAAGTCCTAAAGTGCCGTGTCTATGTGTTTTTTTACACTTCCAAGGAAAATGGCTTCACAACCAACCTGGGCAGCCTATTCCAATGCCTGACCCCTCTTTCAGGAAGTAATTTTTTCTAATATTGAGCCTAAACCTTCCCTGATGCAACCTGAGACCACATCTTATACTATCACTTGATATTAGGGAGAATGGACACTTGCCTCCTTTGGTAGTTCTAGAGAGCAATGAGGTCTCCATTAGCCTTGTCCTCTCCAAACAAAACAATCCCAGTGGTTTCAGCTACTCCTCATAAGCCCTGTTCTTTAGACTCTTCACCAGCTATGTTGCTTTTCTCTGGACAATCTCCAACAACTCAATGTTCTTGAAGTAAGGGCCCCAAACTGAATGCAATATTCAAGGTGCAGCCTCACCAGTGCCAAGTACAGAGGCATGATCACTTCCCTGCTCCTGGTGACCTCACACTATTCCTAATACAGGTCAGTATGTTTGCCTTCTTGGCCTCCTGGGCACACTGCTCATATGTTCATATGTTCATATGACTGTCAACCAGCACCCATAAGTACTTTTTTTGCCTGACAGATTTCCAGATACTCTTACCCAAGCCTGTAATGTTGCCTGGGGCTCTTATGATCCAAATGCACAACCCGGTACTTAGCTTAGATAAACATCATACAACTGACGTCTGCCTGCCCAGATCCTCCCGAAAAGCCCTCCTACTTTCAAGCAAATCATCACTTACACTAGTGTTGTCTACAGACTACTGAGAGAGCACTCAATCCCTTCATCCAGAACAATGAATAGAGATTTTAAGCAAGACTGGCCCCACGCAAGAGGGCTCTGAGGTTCTGGCATTCAAAATGAGCAAGAACAGTGTTTTCAAGCTGGAAATGAAACTTCTCAAGTATTCCAAGATCTTGGCAGCCAGGTGAAATGGAATACTTGGACGTTTCAGGTAGAAGATTCTTATTCCCTCTCCCTTTTTTTTTTCATTTTCATGTTATGAAGAAGCCTATAACCACAGAATATACATGTTTGAGATCTGCTTATGCTTTTCCCCAGTTTATGAGGAACCTGCTGAACAAAATTATCAAGAAATCAAAAGAATTTATTGTGTTAACACAAAGCCTAGACACACTTTCAAAGATTACTATTTGTTATGTATGAAAATCTCCTAACGTTCTCATCTACTGACATCATCCACCTGGACTTGTGCAAAGCATTTAACAGTATTCCACACCATATACTCGTCCCTAAATTGAAGAGACGTAGATTTGACAGACCACTCAGTGGATAATGAATTGACTGGATGGTTGCACTCAATGAATTGCAGTCATCAGCATGATGTCCAAGTGGAGACCAGCAGCATTCCTCAGGATTCAGTATTTGGACTACTGCTGTTTAACATCTTTGCTGGGCACATGAATAGTGGAATTAAGCACACCCTCAGCAGGTTTTCTGGTCACAACAAGCTGAGTGCTGCAGTGAACAAGCTGAAGGGAAGACATGCCATCCTGAGGAAATTTGACAGGCTTGAGAGGTGGGCCCATGTGAACTACATGAAGTTCAATAAAACCAAGTGCAAGATCTTTGGATTGAGGTAATCCCAAACACAAATAATGACTGAGCGAGGTGGGATTGAGAGCAGCCCTGCAGAGAAAGACTTGGGGGTATTGGTGGATGAAAAACTGAAAATGAGCCAGCAAAACATCCTCACAGTTAAGAAAGCTATTTATGTTCTGGGTTGCAGCAAGAGAAAATGGCCAGCAGGTCAAAGAACACGTTTCACTCTCTCTACTTTGTTCTCACGAGACCTCACTTGTAAGGTTCTGTTCCACTCTATGGTTCCCATCATATGAAAGACATGGACCTGCTCAAGTAAGTCCAGGGAGGGTCACTTGCCCACAGACAATTGTTTGTATTCTGCATGAATGTCAGGTCCCTAAGACAGCTCCAGATATTAAATAAACTGTGTCTCAGCAGGTTAGCTACTTATAACTACAACTACTTGAAAACAGCAGCAGTAGGAGAGTGAAGTGAGATTATCATATGTGTTTGAGAACAGAACAAGAAGTCAAGGGAAACAAAAGGGGCTCAGAGAAATAAATACTATGAAAAGAGTCAAATTACAGAACAAGCACATCCTACATTCTGTTTCTTCCTCTAAGCAAGAATAACAATGCTGCAGAAAAGCAAATGTTACATTTACAGACACGGTATCTTTCAAATACACTGTGAGTTCCCTTGAGAGTCACAAGGGTATTCTTACCTCTTAATGCATATGCATCAGATTAATGCCTAGTGAAGATAAAGATCTTACCAAATACATGGAAAGCAACATATAACCTAATACCCACAATAAGATAGATTTCACCACACCATTCATTTGGCCAGACAATACAGAATCACAGAAACATTCAGGTTGGAAAAGACTCGCAGGATCACCAAATCCAATCGATAACCCTACTTTACAAACTTCACCCTAAACCATATCCCTAAGCACCACATCCCAATTAAGTTGGATGTGACCCAGCAAAAGGATATAGTGAAAACATGTCGTGATAAAAATACACTTCTCAATGGAATCAAGTGTATTCCATTCAAATCCACTTCATTTAATTATCCAAAGGAATATCCATAGGACTATTAAGGTCTATGGATACTAATGATTTAAAAGGTCTATCTTTTTGCTGTCTTCCTTTGCTTTGATGGAAATTGTCATGCTTTTCCATACAAGTTTATGTCAGTCATTTCTGTGCTTACAGTAGAGTGATTCTTTCTTTTTAAAATGTTTTGTTTTGTTTTGTTTTAAATATTTTGTAATTTTTCTTGCTAGCCCTGGGAAATCTTTCTCTTCTAATTATAATCTCTGATTCTGTCATTTAACTATTTCTACATCCCTATTTCTTCCTGAATTACAGAATCATAGAATCACAGAATTATCAGGGGCTGGAAGGGATCTCGAAAGATCATCTAGTCCAACCCCCTTGCCAGAGCAGGATCACTTATACCAGACTACACAGAAATGCAATCAGGCAGGTTTTGAATATCTCCAGAGAGAGAGATTCCACAACCCCCCTTGGCAGCCTGTTTCAGTGTTCCCTCATAGTGAAAAAAGTCCTCATGTTTAAATGAAACTTCCTATGTCTCAGCTTCCACTCACTGCCCCTTGTCCTGGCACCCTGCATCACCAAGAAGAGCCTGAATCCATCCTCCTGGCACTCACCCTTTGCATATTTATAAACATTGATAAGGTCACTTCTCAGTCTCCTCTTCTCCAAACAGCACAGCCTCAGCTCCCTCAGTTTCTCCTTGTATGAGAGATGATCCATTCCCTTAATGTTTGAGAGGACTCTTAATTTGTAAATGCAAAACAGACTTTGGCTTACACATATGCTTTTGACAGGAGAACAGCCAAGACATTACACCTTCTTGGGAACTCAAATATTTAGAGAAGGCTGGAGAAGTGTTTTAAAAGAAATAGTTTTATTTGTCATACAGAATAATCCAAGCCTAAACGTAAGCAGCCGTAAGGTGGAGAAATTTGAATGATCAAATGTTCTCTGATTTAAACTGGCTATGTTTCTTTCAAGTACAGTACATGGAAAAAGTAATCAGTGATGCAAGCAAATACCAAGAGAGGAGATATAAAAATTGTTGTCTCTGTTGATCCTACAGCTTAGTTTTGTTAGGAGAAAGAACGAGTGGAGCCAGGTATCTTTGATGCTGTCCTGCTTATTCAGAAACAGTGGAGACTAAGTGCTTTTTCTCTCAAAAGAGCTGGAATAAAAAAGGCAGAGACACTTCCAACATCCTTCTCAGCTCACCACTGTTTAATAAATAGCTTTCTCTCATGGCTGAAAACTGAGAAAAACAAGATCACTTCCCTGTTTGTATCTTGAACTTCTTTTTATTTCATTGAATCATAGAATGGTTTGATTTGCAAGGGACCTTAAAGATCATCTAGTTCCAATCTGCTGTGATGTGCAGGAACACCTCCTGTTAGCCTCGTCCAACCTGTCTTTGAACACTCCCAGGCTTGGAGCCTCTGCAACTTCTCTGAGCAACCTGTTCCAGTGCCTCACAGCCCTCATGGTGAAGAATTTCTTCCTAATGACTAATCTAAATCTAGCTACTCCCAGTTTGAAGTGGTCACCCTTCATTCTATCAACTACATGCCTTTGTAAATATCCGGTTGTTGGTGAAGAGTATCACTTAACAGTTAATCTTCTTTGATTTAACAAATCAGTCTGCCTTCACCTACATTGCTGTTACCAGACATTAAGGAAAATCTTGGAATCACAAAAGCTAAGATGGCATTAAGATGCTCACATTATTGCAAGCCTAAGAAATTATTTCTCAAAAAAATAAGATAGGGAGATAATTAAACATCCAAAGTTTGCTGGTAGCAAAATTGAAACACTTCTATTAGCAGCTTTTTCTTTGGGCCTCAACTCAAGAATCTGAGTATCTGGTCAGGAACCAATTAATCTACTTAGCCTCAGTCATAGACAGCAATCATTTTCAAATAATTTCAGTGAATAACGTAACCACAGCACTTGTTCATTTGCCATCTGGGAGCACTTTTTCACACTGAACAATATGATTTCCTCTATGATAGTCAATATATACAATGATACTGAATGTCAGACCACTGAGTACATCGTCCTGCTTCTGGGGATTTGTCTGCCTAGGCTCAGGGCCAATTTAGATAATGATGCAGGTGCCTAGCCCAGAAGAGAGTTGTTGCTGAATGTTCTGTTAAAAAGCCTCAGAGAAGTCTCCTCCTAAAAAGATCTTCTAAGATGACTCAGCAAGGAACCTGCCTTCTTCCAAGGAGGTGGTTTTAAGCTGGGCCAACCATTAAATGAGTGACAGACACTCTCCATTAAACCCTGTCCTTTCCCACAGGGGAAGAGAAAAGGAGTAAGGGAGACAAACTTATGAACTGGCAAACTAAAACTACTTAAAGTACTAACAATAAAAATATACAAATAAGTACAAACCAAATATCAAACACAGAACCCCTGATGGCAACTAGTCACCATCACCATTGATGCTGTGGCAGAGTCCTAGACTGGAGTCAGCAGCAGACGAGGACCAGATTCAGGATCTGGACTCAGGAACTGGATTCGAAAGTTTGGGAGGGAGAGCAGAAAAACATGTCTGGGCAAGCCAGAACATGTTCAGGCTTATTTTGACCTGTTTAGGCCTTCCATGACACCATGCCTGTGCATTGCCCCATATCCATAATCGAGATCTGGACTCTGACCATAGGCTGACCTCCAGGTTGACTCCAGACCTGCCCCATGCTGGGGACTTGCCTATCATTCACTGAACAGTATCACAGTATCACAGTATCATCAGGGTTGGAAGAGACCTCACAGATCATCAAGTCCAACCCTCTACCACAGAGCTCAAAGCTAGACCATGGCACCAAGTGCCACATCCAACCTTGCCTTGAACTGCCCCAGGGACGGCGACTCCACCACCTCCTCAGGCAGCCCATTCCAGTGTCCAATGACTCTCTCAGTGAAGAAATTTCTCCTCACCTCAAGCCTAAATTTCCCCTGGCGCAGCCTGAGGCTGTGTCCTCTTGTTTTGGTGCTGGCCACTTGAGAGAAGAGAGCAACCTCCTCCTGGCCACAACCACCCCTCAGGTAGTTGTAGACAACAATAAGGTCACCCCTGAGCCTCCTCTTCTCCAGGCTAAACAATCCCAGCTCCCTCAGCCTCTCCTCGTAGGGTTTGTGCTCAAGGCCTCTCACCAGCCTTGTCACCCTTCTCTGGACACACTCAAGCATTTCAATGTCCCTTCTAAACTGGGGGGCCCAGAACTGAACACAGTACTCAAGGTGTGGTCTAACCAGTGCAGAGTACAGGGGCAGAATGACCTCCCTGCTCCTGCTGTCCACACCATTCCTGATGCAGGCCAGGATGCCCCTGGCTCTCTTGGCCACCTGGGCACAGTGCTGGCTCATGTTCAGGCAGGTATCAATCAGTACCCTCAGATCCCTCTCTGTCTGGCTGCTCTCCAGCCACTCCGACCCCAGCCTGTATCTCTGCATGGGGTTGTTGTAGCCAAAGTGCAGCACCCTGCACTTGGAGCTATTGAACCCCATCCCATTGGACTCTGCCCATCTGTGCAGGCGGTCAAGGTCCCGCTGCAGAGCCCTTCTGCCTTCCAACTCAGTCACATCTGCCCCCAGCTTGGTGTCATCTGCAAACTTGCTGACTGAACTGGTAGCCACCACCATCCTTCTCTGTTCAGATGTGGTGGTGCCCTGTGATGCCCTTCCCTTTCTGGACCCCATGATGCTGCTAGTCTGCACTGAAGACTCAACAAAATTCAACCACCACTAATGGAAATAAGCAGTTTACAGACACCTGTAAAGTTAAAACAGCAGATGGAACAAATAATTGCTCTGGTGGCAAAGTATGGTAAGCAAGCTAAAGAGAGGAGTGTCCGAGTGTCTGTCCTGAAAATTATGTGTGCTAGTCTTTTTTTTCCCAAGCATACTGAAAGACACTACCTGTTTTCCTCCCAAACAAGACACTGTGCAAGCTTTGCCAATCATAAAGCACATGATCAAGTGATGTATATTGTGATTCATCCCTGATTTATAGCACAACGTCAAAAAAAGTTAAATGTAGTCTATGTTGCATCTCCTTATAATAGATGGCACATTCATTTTTAATGCCATTTTGTTTAAGATGCCTGGCTGAGTTAATTTAACAAGGTACAGATTTTAATGAAAAATACATTCTACTATCTCAAATAAGAATGATAGTAATTAAAATTATTTCAACTACATTATTATTAGGGGCCCCAGGTTAAATGAATACAGATCAGCTTCTAACACAGTTGCACACATCATAAATCTTCTGTCTTTATTCTATGAAAGAAAGAGAAGGAAAGAAGGAAGGAACGAACAAGGTTGTGCCTTGTTCAAATGATGTTGCTTGAAAGCTACTGCTTCTGGGGAAACACAATCTCAGTCACTTTGTTTTTCTTGTCTATTTATGGAGAAGAATCTATTCTTTCTGATCAAAGAGTGGTTTATAAACAGAAAAGCAGAATGGAATGGATAACCATGCAAGTATTTGGCAAATTCTTACTTAGTCTGTAAAGTAGATGTGCATTGTACTGTTACACATTCCAAGTTAAATGCAGATCTTGGCAAGTTGTATCTTATTGTCAAGGGTTAAGGCTGGGCCAGCCAATAAATGAGTGGCAGATGTTCTCCATTAATCCCTTTTCCATCTCAAATGGGCAAAGAAAGGCACTAAGGGAGGTAAACTTAAGAATTGGAAAATAAGACTAAAATTATTGCAATGAAAATAATAAGAGTAAAATTAAATATATAGTAATGAAAACAAATCCAGGATCAAATGAATCTTTCATAATGAGAATTATTCACTGTCTCCACCAATGCTGTAGTAGAAGTTCCAGACTAGACTCAGGAGCTGGATTCTGGAACTTGATTCAGGAACACATGGATTGGTATTGAGAGCAGAACAGTCATCCTCAGATGATAGCCACTGAAGAAGAGGAAGAGATCTTGACATTTGTAATCCCTCAGCTTTATTCTGAGTATGTGCAATGGAATACATTGTTCAGTTTAAGGCCACCTGAACTGTTCTCTCCTCCCTACAGGTACAGGCTTTTACTCTGCATGCTAAAACAGTACACAAGATTTAGCAGTAACCCTGGCCTGCATACCAAGCCTTGGCACTTACTAGAAACATTACTGCTAGAATCAAATACTGTTTGCAAAAACAAGCTGTTACTTTCAGGAAGCGCAGCTACCATGAAGAGACTGAGAAGAGAAATCACTGAACAGAATTAGTTCTATTCTAACTCAAACCAGGATGCTTTGCAAATTACTTAAATGAAATCAGTAAGAATATTCACAAAATAAAGTGACATTTGTTATGAAAAGAAACCTGATCATGACAGCATAAAAATACAAGGTTGGAGACAAAATGTACTGTTAGCTCTCAGGAACACTTTCAAGACAGAAAGAAAGATAATGATGCAGGGAAAAAAATATATAGTAATTTGCTGGTGAGCTGAAGTTTAACATTAGCTCTATAGACCAAGATGAGAATATAATGAAGGAAAACTGAATGGCCTTGAAGACTAAATTGGAACTAATGAACAGCAGTTTAATAGCACAAGGTGTGGTGCCATGTAGACCAAGACAGCTCTGGAACTTTATTTGTAAACCAGGAATTTATACTTGGAAACTGTTGATGAGTTTCAGAGAAGAGTATGACATACTGGAAATGTGTCCACTAATACAGAGTCAGAGAATCATAGAATAGTTTGCATCGGAAGGGACCTCCAAAGGTCATGTAGTCCAATGCTCCTACAGTAAGCAGGGACATCCTCCCTTAGATGAGGTTGTCCAGAGTCCTCTAGAGCCTAACCTTGAATACCAAAGGATGGGGCCTCAGCTACCTCCCTGGGAAACCTGTTCTAGCTCTGGACCTGCTCTATCAGGTCCATGTCTTGTGTTGAGTGCAGCAGAGCTGGACACAGTACTCCAGGTGCAGACTAAACTGGCAGAACCACTTCTGCCAGTGAGACTGTGAAAAATGCAAGTTTAAATCTAGAGTGTATCTGCTTCCAACAGAGAGAGAGAGGGAAGCATGAATAGTATAGCCCTCTGGAGGTCTCATCAGGTAGACTGTACACTTCTGTTTACCTTCATTCATTGAGATGGATTCAGATAAGCCAAACTCAAGGAGAATTAACCAGACCATTCTAGAGAATGGAAACCATATTTTATTAGATGAGGCTGAGAAACGTGGCTACTTAGACAAGCAGAAAGAAAGCTCAGTGGGGGTGTCATTGCTTTCTATAAATACCACAAGCAGAGAAAGAACAAGAGAGATACAGATCTATTTATGCTTTGACATAGCTATGAACAGACTATGACTATATTTACTGCAGATTAGATTATTTACAAGCAGCACCATGAAGTGCTGAATGGGTTGTGTGGAGACTTGAGGGAGAACACATTCAAGTTTTTTCAACATCTGTTCTAGAAAAAGGTTAGTTGATGCATAAGAGGAGATGAACCTGCTGTAGCTGATAACTCAGGAGTGCCCTTCTAATCTTGTAGTAACTAGTGTGGCATGGCACAGTATTGTATTAGCAAAAGACCAGAGTTATATGAGGAAGAGGTTGTTGGACAGTATCACAGAATGTTAGGTGCTGGAAGGGACCTTGGGAGATCATCTATTCCAATACCCCCTGCCAGAGCAGGTCACCTATACCAGATCACAAAGCACTGCATCCAGGCAGGTCCAATAGATTGAAATTGCCTTCTTAATCTCTTTTAGACTACATTGCTGTGAAATGCTGGAGTTCTTACTGTTAACATAATTATTTGCTCTCTTGCACAGGTAATACATATACATTATATATATGCACACATATAAAGCTATTGGAAAGTTATAAAATGCTATTACAGGAATGCTTACTGTAACATCAGCCTTTCACAGAGCCATACCTGATCTGACTAATATTATGTATTTTCCATTTTAACATTTATACAGAATGGATTACAGCAGAAGGGAAAAAGAATTGTCCAGTTTTCCAAGAGGTATAGGAAGTGAATGCTCTGATACTGGTGTTTCCCAAATTGTTGGATCTTACTGAACACAAGCCTTTTTTTCCCAGTGCTTGGCCTCTGTCATATAAAATATTTGGGATGTTAATTCAGTGCCTTGCTAACCTTCCAGTCTTTTCTTTGACCAAGCAAAACTGAGGGCAGTTTTTCCTTATGAGCAGCGATTTCAGTCTAGATTGCCCATACCAGAAATTGCATTGAGCCTTAGAAAAAGACTTTTATAATGATCATGTTATGTGCACTTCTTCAGTGTCTGATGTGACATTTTGTTTGTCCTCCTGGCTCTCTGCACGGCATTTAGAATAAAGAAACTCTGAAAATGCAATGCTGTTGGAAAGCCAGAGCTTAAGCAGAACTCATGGAGCAGTATGTCATCAGGTCGTGTGGCAGCTGAAGTCACAGATTTTCTGAGCAGGATTGTTTAGAGAAAGTGGTTTCCAATTCAGGTCCTCTGCAACAGACAGAGACCTGTTCTGAGAAAATTCCAGGTGTTCAGTGCCTTGTTGTGCATCCTGCACTGCTAAAACTCTGGTTTTAATTTTGCTCCAGGCTGCTGGCCTAAACTCAGCATCCCATAGCTATGTCACATGCCACAAGCAGCATGCCAATGATTCTCCATATATTTCTCTGAGCTACTGCTCTCTTGCATGTGGATGCAGCATTTCATGCATACTGAAAGGCCAGCAACTCTAATTCTTTGCTCCTCATGAGTCTGGGTCCAGGTGTGTCTCAGCATGGATATGAATAGCAGACTGTAGCATCCCATGGGCAAGTCCTTTCCAATCCTTTATCCGTGCTACCTTCTGTTACATTGTTCCCAAAGGACATGCCACATGAGGAAGACCTAGACTGATTTTCCTCATTCATTTCAGGTTCACATAGTACCTTCTGGCCTTGCCAGCTATTTTCACACTGCAAGCTATATGGGGAGTGTCTGGGAACACTAGTTATCCTGCAGGGTCTTGTGGTACCTTTGACAAAACCATTCCAGACCCCAGATCACACCCTAGCTTGTCTTTAGTTCATATTCTCTATTAATTCCACATTGCCTTCCTTTACAAGGGAACTGTCTCCCACAGTGCCTCAGCATCCTGCTCTGCAGCACAGTGCCACAAGTTATTTGCAAGTTTAGGAGTCTAGCAGAAAACAGCAGATCTGCTGCAACATCACAGTGCCACTGCACCACGTTCTTACGTGCGCTTCTTCGGAAACGGGATGATCAAAAGTAAACAACTTGTCCTGGCTTCAACAGTGCAATTTGTGATGGTTTCAAATAGACTAAGAGTATTCTGTCTGAGACAGTTTATCTGTTTCCCTGATGGGTGTCTGTCAAGTGCCTCTGGCTGACACTCAGCCATCAATGAAACCTACATCAGGATGAAGTTGGTATCATGTTCCACTGTGCTCTAGATTGTGCTTTCTCCCATTACAGTTTAAATTCTCTGTCTTAATGAATTTGAAGAGATTTTTCTTTTGCATTTGGGAGACTAATAGGTTCATGAGTATGGAAGTTGCCAGCTTTGTCCCTTGATTGCACAGACGTTGGTTTATTCCTTCTATTAGTTTCGTCTATGTGCTAGTTTGAAGCAAGCTAGAATGTTTTTGGTAAGAAGAAATAGATTATAGACTGTGGAAGGAAAACAATGGTGATGTCTACTCCCCTCAGAGTCTTGCTGAAGAAGAAACAAAAACATTAGATAACACTCTCGCCATTTTGTGGCACTCTGCCTTGGGCTGCTGGCTGAGCGACATCTCACTCCCTAACCCCACTTTCCATTTGGACTAACCTTTGCTTCTTAACCTCTTGGCCGAACCTCCATTCTTCCTTAGGACTGGGGTAAGGTTGAGAGGGGCAGGGGGAAGGTGCAGGGGTGTTTGAGAGCCCCTCCTGGGGACTCAGGTTTCTGGGAGGGGAGTTGCATTTTCTGTATTATCTTTCACCTTGTATATTTCTGTATATAACTGTATATGCTGTAAATATCTGCTTGTACATTGTGCTAGCTTGTGCTAGTTTGAAGCAAGCTGGAATGTTTTGGTAAAAGAACTTGATAACAGGCAGTGGAATGAAAACATGGTGTCTCCTTCTCTCACAGTTACGCTGAGAACTCTGGGAAGAAGAAAGACTTTTTCTCCATTTTGTTTTTCACTTCTGCCTTTGCCTTCAGACCTGGTCACATCTCATTAACCTTGCTCCTACTAACCCTGCTCCCTAACCTCTTGGCCGAACCTCTCTTCTTCCTGAGAACTGCGGTAAGGTTGAGAGGGCAAGGGGAGGTGTTGGGGTGGTTTGAGAGCCCTTCCTGGGGACTCAGGTTTCTGGGAGGGGAGTTGTGCTTCTGTATTGTTTATCCTTTGTATATTTCTGTATATAATTGTATATAACTGTATATATTGTAAATAGCTGCTTGTAAATTCTGCTAGCTGTAAATAAATTGCTTCATCTATATTCCCAGGGTCCGTCTGAGTTAGCTGGGTACCTACAAAGTGTGGGGGGGGCGGGTAAGAGCCCAAACCATCACATATCTGTAAATAAATAGCTTCATCTATATTCCCAGAGCTGACTGGGACTAGTCTGGGTGATTTCTAAAGTGGGGGGGGGGGGCGGGCAACACCCAAACCGTCACACTCTAAAACAAAACTTTGGCATGGTTCTGGTGTGTGACAGCTATCAAAAAGCAGCAATGACAAGAACATACCAGATTTTTTTTCTGCTACCATTCCAAGTGACTCTCCAAACTCTCTTGTGCACCTCCAAAAAACCTCCATACATCTGTTTCTATTGTCATGTCATGCTCCATTTTCATTACAAAAATCAGCAGCTCTGTATGATAGCCTGAAATACAGACTTTAAATTATTAGGGAGACTTGAAAATAAAGAATTCACCAAAACAAACCATAACAATGACAACAACAACAAAACAAACGCAAACAAACAACAACAAAAAAAAGCCAACCCAAATTACTCTAGTCTATGAATGTGCTGACTTGATGCTAACTGGAATATTTTAATGAGATAAATTAGAGCATTGGTTGTGAAAATAAAGTAATTATAAAGTCTGTATCATTCATTGCTTTGCTGAGAGGGATAAAAAGACAAAATATAACCAATCACTTTCACCTGGGCCTGTGTCACTGGATATAATCACTTCTTAACTCCAATCTAACATCTCTCCTCTAATCTTGGTTAAGATCTAACAACGTAAGCTTTGCTGCTACTGGTTTTGTTTGCCTGTTTGAAACAGGAGAAAGGGTAGGTAGCTTTGAGCCCTTCTGGGCAGTTTGCTTTGTCCAGGAGGGAGTTTGGATTTATGTATTGTTTCTAATTAGTATATAATTGTATATAATTATAAATACTTGTAAATACATTGTGTGTATATGCTTGTCAATTTTGCCATGCTGTAAATATCACTTTATCTCACTTCCAAGCCGTCTGAGCTAGTCTGGTAAATTTCAAATAGTGTGTGTGGGAAAGTCCTAATCCATATCAGAGGCCAGAGACCATGTAAGAAAGCCCAGGAAGGCCAGAACTTTGCAGGATGAAGGCTGTCAGTTTAACATAGTGGACACTACCTCACATGTCCCTGTGACAGCCACCCAGTGCTGGGGGCTAAATATTCTACTCAGCAGCAGACACACATGTTTGCAGTCTTAGCCTATGTTCATGTAATTTGCATTTACACACCATCATAGCCTTTAATAAAGGCAAAACCAGCCTCTCCCTAGCCTTTTCTAGAGGCTTCTTAATCCTTACTGACTGTCCTCTCCAGACTTTAGAGGAACTACACCTATATTTTAGTCTGTGTTCCATCCTTCGTAAAAATGCCGTAACAGCTTGACGCAGCCAAATTTCTCAGTTCCATCTCATCAGTCAGACTTTATTATTCAAAAATACATTTATTTTTGCTACCTTGGACTTTGACCAGAACCCACTGCAAATGTAATGCAGAAGAAATGCAATTTCTCCTTCCATTTGCTTATCTCAAGGCTTGCCTTTAACCACACACATATTCTAACCATTTTTCAAACATTTTCCATTCCTCCCTGGTGCCTTCTACCACGTGAACAGATCCCAGCACCATGCACTATATCCTCATTCTATTTCCTTTCTAATGTGTGACTTGGGAATGATCTCTTTCCCGTGGAAAGCTGCTAGCCTGCCTTACCCTATGTGACTGGCTCCTTTTTATCAAGGGTAGTGCCTAACATACAGTTCCAGGGGCATAGTCTGTCTAATCTAAGATGACATTGTGTAAAGAGAACCACCATGTACTCATTGCAGAGAAATTCTAAAGCTGCAGATAAATAAGCAAATGGAAAGCACAAATCCTAAAAACCAGCCTGTATCTAAGACCACTATGCCATTTGGAAGCTTAAATGAACGTACAAAGCACATATATACAAAGAAGAGCTGCATTCTGGAACCAGCATATCTAACAAGAAAAATCCTTCCTGTAATACCTAAGAGGAGGCTTACAATTGCATTGAGAACAAGATGCATTACTTAGAATCAGTGGCTCTAAACCAGATTTTTCCTAGACCTGTTGTTTGCTGGAGCCAGCTTCAATTAGGCCAAGCGCTGTGATGGAGCAGTGACATTTCAAATCTTTATTTACTAGATTCACCAGGAATTCCTCAGTGCCTCTTCAGACTAAATGCACAGCCTAAATACCAGCTGTATCATGTTATTTAAAGAAAGGAATGGGAACACATTATTCTCTGAGAAAAATAATTTCTTCAAGTATCCGAGACCCAGTTATGAACACTGCTGGTGTTATGTACCCCAGGTGCACAGAAAGGCTGTGCCTTGGAGGTGGTGAGGACAGAGTTGCTGTGGGAGCCCTGCTTAAGATGATGCAACTACCTGCCAGGTTTGCATCCCAGTAGGGTGAGGTGTACCATCATGCCCTGGATGAACATTATTCTGCTACCCGCTGTTGTCGCTTGAAGTTTTGGCAATGGATATCTACAAATAGAAAGCAGTTTTCAGGACGCCTGTGGTGGGTGGAGGCTCACATGTACATCTGTAATTCACATAACCCACTTGGTGTATCCTTAGTCTGAAAGCCTGGATGTTTTATTCTTCCTTCTGCTCCCCCTCACTGATAATGATGCTTTCCTCAGTCGAGATTGGTCTAAGCAGCCAAGAGCCATACAGCAGCTTTGCTGCTGAAGCCTTTCCGTAAAACCTTTTAACTGAGTCAGGATTGCCCACCCCAGATGCTGTTTGCTACAGGAAGATCTGGAGACAGACTCAACAAACATTGTTACATTTTATAGAAAATTCAGAAAATTAAACTCAAGATTCAATTCCCAAATGAGTTTCTTCTTTCAGTTTTACATCAAATTCTGAAGAAACAAAACTTCTTTGGAAAATATTTAGATTGTTTAAAATATTTATTCTGGTATTCTGAATACATAATATCTCAGGGTCAGGACCAGAATATGATGCAGTCCATTCCTTAGCCACAGAGCCAGAGATGCCCTACCTTCTACGTTCTGTTAATGTACATTACAGTACATACCTCTCTTAGGACCATTGCATAAGAAGCCACAATGGGAATTGCAACCAGGTCCATAGATTTCCTTGACGTTTTTCTTTCAGAAACTTTCTTGTATTATTTTATCTTTCTTTTTCATGGGTTTTGATTCAGTGTGCTTTGGAAAGACTTGGATAAAGTGATTTATTTTATTTTACTTCCCTGGAAAAAAGGTTTAACGTAATTGTCTAAGGGATTGCACTTCACCACCACCAGACACCATTGCTGAAAGTCTACTGTTTAGGATTCTGTGAAGACAATGAGGAGCATAGTGAGTGGAAAGTCAACCATGAGCCAGTAATGTGCTCTGGTGGCCAAGAAGGTGAAGGCCATTGTAAGGTGTATTAGAAGAGCTGTGGTTAGTAGGTCGAGATTCTCCTCCCCCTCTACTCTGCCCTGTTGAGGTCACATCTCAAATATAATGTCCAGTTCTGGGTCCTTCAGTTCAAGAAGGACCTAAGGGAACTGCTTGAGAGTCCAGTACAGAGCCACAAAAATGACTAAGGGAGTGGAACATCTTCCTTACAAGGAGAGGCTGAGGGAGTTGGGGCTCTTTAGCTTGGAGAGAAGACTGAGGGGTGACCTCATTAATGTTTATAAATATATAAAGGGTGAGTGCCAGCAGGATGGAGACAGGCTCTTCTTGGTGATGCCCAGTGAGGGCAATGGGTGGAAGCTGAGACATAGGAAGCTCCACATAAACACGAGGAAATTTTTTTTCACAGTGAGGGTGACAGAGCACTGGAACAGGCTGCCTGGGGGGGTTGTGGAGTCTCCCTCTCTGGAGATACTCAAAACCCGCCTGGATGCGTTCCTGCATGATTTGGTGTAGGTGAGCCTGCACTGGTAGGGGTGTTGGACTGAATGATCTTTCAAGGTCCCTTCCAGCCTCTGATATTCTGTGATTCTGTGATTCTTCCTTTATCATCAAGGTAAAGTAGCTTTACATGGGAAAGTTAAGAGAAGCTTCAAGAGGTAGAGAGACATCATTCTCCCCCCTTGATACACATTCTCCCCCATTTGCAGTTTGCACACAATGATCAAAACTTAATATGAAAACCCTGTAATTCTTTGAAATAAATGGCTAAAGGGAAATGGTGTCTTTCAATACACAGCAGACAGAGTTACTAAAGGTATAAAAGAACACTTTAACAAATAAAAGGTCATACGAGTTAATTAGGCTTTTTTTCCTCTTCCATTTAATAAAAAACAAAGTTACCATGGAGACTGACTGGATAATGCATTCTATTTTGGTACAAACCAACCTTTTAGAAGGAACATATTTAGTGAGGAATTTTCAAAAGCAGTGAATGCTCTGAAAAAAACTCCACATGTAACCTTTAGTTATTCTTTCTCTTTTTCATTTGTTGTGTGCATTAGTAGTTCTCCTCCTGTTGTCTGGTGGTCATCTGGGAAGAGATCTCTCTTCTCTTCATAAAGTATATATGTGGGAATAGCAATTCTGGCATGGCAGCAGCCTTGCCTATCTTGAGATATCAACCTAACAGAACATATTATCTGTGGATCTGATATTCCTGAGGTTTCTGAATTCATTGAAACTTCCCTGAGTAGATTTCTGATGCCATAGACCATAAATCCTCTGTGTTTAAGTTGCTTTAGGTCTCATACTACAGTGCCTAAGGTGGCAGTAGGGCCTTCACAGGACAGAGGGAAGACCTCTGGGGCTGTTCATATTTCATTATTGGAAGAGCATCCATCTCTCCAGGACTAGGAGAAAAGGTATGAAGAGGAGCAGCTCTTCCCTTAATGGTTTGTTGGGTTGGTTTTTTTGTTTGTTTGTTTGTTTTTTAATTTGTCTGATTGTTTGGGGGGTTATTTTGTTTTGTTTCTGTTGCCTGGTATAGATATAGTTAAAAAAAGGGCCTCCTTTTAATGAGTTTTCCAAGAAAATTACTTTTTCAGTATCACTGAAAGTATGAAGTATGTTCTCAGGCACCAATCCCCCCTTCTCTAGATCACGCTTTGAACAGATGACTGACTCAGAGCTCACCATCATTTGCTGAAGGGGCACCTGTAAGTTTCCACAAGCTGAAGGGGTAGCCATTACCTTTTTTTTTTTTTCTTTTTCTTTAACCAGGTTGGAAGAGACCTCCAAGATCAACCAGTCCAACCTATCACCCAGCCCTAGCCAGTCAACTAGACCATGGCACTGAGTGCCTCCTCCAGTCTTTTCTTGAACACCTCCAGGGACGGTGCCTCCACCACCTCCCTGGGCAGCCCATTCCCATGGCAAATCACTCTCTCTGTGAAGAACTTCCTCCTAACATCCAGCCTATACTTCCCCTGGCACAGCTTGAGACTGTGTCCCCTTGTTCTCTTGCTGGTTGCCTGGGAGAAGAGACCAACCACCACCTGGCTACAACCTCCCTTTTTCTCATCCCAATAAAAAGATCTTTCTCTCACGTAAGATTTAGAAATTGAGAGTATAAAGCTAAGAGTGAGTTTTAATAGTTGAGTTTAATATTTCTCTGAAATATTCCACTCAAGTAATTTGGATGGTATATTTTTCACCTGAAGAAACAGTTTCAAAACATTTTCTGATTTATAATTAAGTTTACATTGACAACAGTTATTTTATGTGAAATTTCTCTCAATGAAACCCAATGACAGGTCAAGGGGGTGGAAGTTGAGGCATAGGAAGTTCCATGTAAGCATGAGTCAAAAATCCTTCACTGTGAGGGTGATGGAACACTGGAAGAGGCTTCCCAGGGGGGTTGTGGAGTCTCTCTCTCTCTGGAGATATTCAAGACCTGCCTGAACGCATTCCTGTGTGACCTGCAATAAGTGATCCTGTTCTGGCAGGCAGGTTGGACTAGGTGATCATTCAAGGTCCCTTCCAGCCCCTAACATTGATTCTGTGGCTCTGTGATTCTGTGAACATACTATGATTTTGCTTATTCAGACCCTGCAAAGCTAATGTTAAGAACATATTAATAATAATAGTAAATATATTCTCAAGTGCTGTTGAATATTTTTTTTCATCATTCACTGTTTCACAACACTGGTGCTCAGTAAAAATGGAGTAATCATGTTTAAAATCAAGCCTATAGATGAATTACAGAATGCAAATAGTAAGAATATTTAAGAGGACAGTCATTATCTTTTCACTAAATTAAGTATTTAAATGTACATTGATCTTGTATCAAAAATTTTAAGGAGAGGTTTGAACCTGGGTTAAGAATGAACTGCAATGAGGCCGCTGTAAAAATATTAAATAGTTTATTAATTACACAAAGAAAATTTCCCCAAACTTATTTACAATTACCACACACACAGATTCTATGCAGTTGGTAAAAGTATTTTGCAGAATATATACAAATAGTCAGATTAAATGATTTAGGAAAAGTCTTTAGAAAACATTTATAACTAGAGAGACTGGCAGCGCAAACTGCCACTGGAAGGTTAAGCACAAACATTTACAAACTTGAGTAAGCAGAGTTAGGTTACTCACTGCTTAAGAGTCTCAATATTTGCGCTCCAAAAGCATAAATGGGAAAATGAACACAGTGAAAGCCAGGTGGTGGACTTCAGGTGGTAATGATGCGATGTGGCTTTGCAGCTTGTTTAGTCCAGATTGAGCACGTTGTCTGAGAAGGACCACGGACACAAGGCAAGTTCTCAGGAAGTCATTGGGCGGTCAGCAGCCACCTGGGCAAAGCAGGGTCCAGGTTTGCAGGCTGGAGCAGTCCAATCGAGTGCTGTGTATAAGCAAGGAGTCGTCCCTCGGGCTGGCGCGGCTGGCCGGCAAGTCCTGATGTTGCAACTCATTGCTAGGTCATTGCTGGGTGTTACCTATAATCGGGCTCCATCAGGCAGGGTCAGGGCTGCCGGTGATAGGGAAGTCCCCAATTATGCGCGATGCAAAGTGTCGTGGCACACAGAGGCACTGAAGGCAAAGAGGTAGCGAACAAAAGCAGTAGCAGGAGCAAACAAGCATCTTGGCTAGGTTTTCAAGCATTTTGACCAGCGTCTTTGACCAACAGCATCAGATAAAGCCACAGCTAGAACCAATCCTGAATTATTTCTCAAGGCCTAGGATCATGACCTGTGTTTATCACTGTGAGAAATATATGTTTGATCTGATCAATTCGTGACAAGAGGTCACAGACAGGGAGGAAGGGGGATTTTGAATGGAGCTGCACTCCTCCTTGCACAGCCATCACAAGAGTATATACTTGGCTTAAGATAACAGCAATAAATAATTAGAAACAAGAAAGGTTGGTGGAGGAGGGAGGCAGGTGGAAGAGACAGCCTTTGTGCATGAGCAAACAGAGGAAGAGTCATACAAAGGACACTACTAGTTTGGAGTCCATGGAAAGGACAGATGAAGAAGACTCCTTACTTCGTCACTGAAGACCACCAGAGGGACCACCGGATAAAAAGAGACATGTATGGAAGGGACACCTCCCATTCTTGGAACTGAGAAGGAAAACCCAACCTTTTCTTAGAATTAGTAATGAATATGTAATAGAATAGGATATAAAAAGAGAAAACTGAAAACAAATTGTGTGCATTAGGGTAGAGCGGAGTCTCCCTGCACACCCAGGCCTGTACATTGCTTGATTCCTGCAATGCTATTAAAGCCTTAACTTGCATGAATGCAAATTTATGCCTGTCATTTATGACATCACAAAACAAAGCAAGCTGAAAAACAAGGCCGAATATGGGGTCTGTGATAGACTGAGAGGCACCAAAGTTTTTATCTGCTTTCCCGCTTCTTCCACCAGGGAAGAAGAAGCGGGAAAGGGGGGCCAAAGTGGGTATTCAGGCAGGTGTTTAGGGCATGTGGTGGATATGTGTTCTAGGCATAATTTGGACCTTCCACCACACAAATAGATGGAAAAGACTTCATAATAATAAAAAAGGCATTTTTCATGTGTTGTTTGGTGGTGGAGTTTCAGGGGTTTTTTTTGTTTGGTTGGTTTTCGAGTTTGTTCTGTTTTGTTTTCCTCTCATTTGTTTTGAATTTCTTGTTTTCCAGTGCACACACACACACACACAAAAAAAGGCAATAATTTAAATGTATAGGTTTGGTTTTTTTCTAATAATGTAACACCCTGAGCATTTTGATATGCACCTAAGACCTTGGCTGAAAATGATCTACTTAAAAATATGTCACAAAGAGACCTTATCTAGCAAGCAAGGACGTAAAACTGGATGAGCCTGATTACAGTTTCCAAATGGAGCAGGTAGTAGCTGTATGGAACCAAACATTATCTATCATAACAAAGGCGTACTGGGGACATTTGGTAGAAGTGAGACCATATAGAGAGGAAGTAATTTCTCTTGAATTTATTCCCTACAGGACAAGAGGAAATGTTAAATATTTAACAACTGTGCAGAAAAATATAATTGCCAGCTGTAACTCAGTTTCCAAGGCTGACTGACACTGTGTTATTTCTACAGCCACGCAGACAATGAAGAACTTGACACACGCCCATAGTTTCTTAGTGAACACCAAGTGAACAGCAAGCTAAGTATTTGAAATCCATCTTTGATGAATTTGGTAATTGACTAGCAGGGTATTGCAGTATATGTCTCTAGCCCATAATCCAGACAGACACTTGCAAGATGACACAGTCAGGCTATCATTAATGCTACTAATGAGAAATTCAGGGAAGTGTTCAAAATTTACATTTTTTAATAAATATGTACTTTTCCTGATTTTTCAGAGAGTGAAGTCATAATGGTTGTTTTCACTATTTCATTGATTTGTGTTTGATTTTATAGGTAACAAATGTTAATTTTACAGTAAAGTAGTGAATGACTAATATATGAGGTCTTAAATGTGAGTTTGCAATGCAACTTAACATTAAGGGGGAAAAAAAGCATCAGAAAGACTAAATTTAGGAATCCTTTTTTTAAAAAAAAAGTGTAACAGTGTATTTTAAAGCATAAAATCATGTTTTATTTCCACTAACAATATTCTACAAAGCATGTAGAGCAGGATTTGTTCAGTAGAAGTCTAACTGTCTAACTTCAGATGTCTAAAAATGGTATGTTAAGCTTGACCTAATCCTTGTAGGATAAAATAGGTGCTATCAAGTAAGGATTAATGTGCCAATGTGCCCTTTGTTGGACTGTCATCGCAGGACAGCATAGTGGGGTTTTTTTCTGTCCACCAAGAATATAAGCATCTTAAGTTTACCAAATTTTATAATTTTCAAATGTTCAAACTAAGGATGATTCATCCCCCTTGTTTCTTGTGAAACACACTTTCTTTTCAATGTATTCTACAATTTAGGTACAAGAACTCCTATGTGTTGAAGAGTGCACGGTGTTTCATTAATACCTAGAACAAACTGAGCATCCCATGATTGGTTTCATTTTGAATTACAGGCAAAGTTCTGGGAATGTGGGTTTGGGGTTTTTTTTGTTGTATGATAGACATATTTCTCCACCCTGATCACAGTTTTTCATAGATATATTGGTGCTTGAGTTCTGGCTGCAAAGTGTAGATGCATTCTCTTTCCTGTAGAATTATGGATTATTTATTTAGATTCTTATAGCAAAAAGCTCTATGAGAAAATGCCTTAAAGACTGTGAATTTGTGCAAAAATAACTATCCCAATACTTGTATTCATTTTATGTGCCTTTGGATCAACTGCCCCTAATGTTCTTCCAAAAGCATGACTGATTAATATCCCCAAAGAATAAAGACACAGAAATTACACTTATGCACTGTTGTGTAAGGTAATCCTTATACAAGGTTTACAGGCAAAGGTGTCCCATTTCCTAACTTTACAATCAGATCCATGTCTACAATAACCATTTCTAAGAAATAACCTTCCCTTTGATTTTAGAGATGCAATCAGGTAACAAAGCAAACAATTCAAACTTGCTGCAACTTCAGTATGAAAATGTTGCGATCTTCAGCACCAGCCAGTTGGGCTTTTATCAACAGATGTTGTGCTAATGGATGTGGCTTAGTACCAGACTTGGAAGAGCTAGGTAGTGCTTGGGCTCAATGATACTAAAGGTCTTTTCCAATCGTAGAATGGTTTAGGCTGGAAGGAACCTCAATGATTATCTAGTTCCAACCCCGTGCCATAAGTAGGGACATCTCCCACTAGAACAGGTTGCTCAAGGACTCATCCAACCTAGCCTTGAATACCTCCAGGGAGGAAGTATCCACAACTTCCCTGGGCAGCTTGCTCCAGTAAAGAGCCTTCACTGTAAAGAACTTCCTAACATCTCCTTTAAATCTCCCCTCTTCCAGTTTAAACTCATTGCTCCTCATCCTGTCATTAAAAGACCTTGCAAACAGCACCCCCTCAGCCTTCCTGTAGGCCCTCTTCAGATACTGGAAGTCCACTACAGTTGAAACGATTCTATATAATCAAAGCTCTTAAGTTCTGACAAGTATGATTGTCAGGATTGACTTCTCACAAATTATTTAGCAATATTACCCTGGAAATCTTTAATGGAATCATCTGGTATTGCTCCTTTTATCAGAGAAACAGGGATGCATTTACTACATTGCTGATGATAAAATGTGCACCAGACATGATGCAAGTCATTGAGTGAGAATGACTTCAGTGGTTTAATTTTTCTCTTCATTTCCTAATCCTCAAAGAACTGGCAGACATATGGCTCTCTGAGGTACCCAGTAATTGCATACTACAGGCATTTTTAATTTTGCTTCTGTGAACGCATTTGTTTTGCTTTAATCTCTGCCATCTTTTACACAGTCACTGGAATCTGTTCTATGAGGATTTGCTGAAGAAAGGAGATAATGGTTAGACCTCCAATGTCTGCAGTACTGAGCTTCCTAAATGCAATACTTTTCTTGTCTTCTTCACAGTAAACAATTTCATTAGACGGAGAAATAGGGACGTGTCAAGATGTGCAGCTCAAACTCTTAATTTTTAATACTGTGATTAGTCAGGTGGGAACAGCAGCCAGAGAACAAAGGGTTTGGTTGTTATTCAGTTTTTCCATAATTCCTATATTGTTAATAATTTTTAGTAATTTACAGAATTTACAACTGTGTCTGTCACTTCATAGTAACATAAAAACATGAAGTAAGAAAAATATTTTGTAGGGAATCAGCAGCTGATGAACCTCTCAGCATGTCCATTATGGATAGCAGAATATTTTGCTTGGGCAAACAATTTTGAGAACTGCATTGGAATAACTGTGAGCTAATAAGCAGCAGTGAGTTCCAGATGCATCTATGCATCCTACTGAGGATCACTTTGTGGCATTTTAAGGAACCACATTATTGATGGGGGGCATAATCTTCTTCCAAGGGTTTATCCCTTGGACTCAAACTGTAGTTCATAAAGACAACTGAACAAAATCAACAATTCCAAAACAGCAGAAGGTCTGCAGTTTTGACAGAAAAAGAAATTCATAAGAAACATGAGAAAACAGAGCTATAACACACCTCAATAATCCCTGCCTTTTGATATTAGAATTGGATTTTGTCATAGCAGCCAAGTCCTCTGAAAGTCTGACTGGAATGTTCTATTCTATTTCCAGAGGAGATGTGGGAAGAATTTTACCTCAACAACAAGCAGTACTTCCTGTATACTCTATTCTAACTCTGGGATAAAGCATCCAGACTGTTCTTTTAAATAGTTTATGTTCACTCCAAGATCAGAACCTGCCGTTGTAGTTTGGCACATGAAAGCACTCCTAGAAAATTTCTTCAAGGTTCTTCAAGGAAGGACCCCAAACATTTGCTCCATCTGATATCCTTGCAACAGGGTTTCCTTCAAGAGTGTCATCAATATAGCCTCCTTCTACTAACATAATTGATTTACCACTAGTAATGACTACACTATAGCCAATAGTATGATTAATAACTACCTAAATAATATTAATTTGGGCTTGAGTCTGCTCTGTAGCCATTCTTTTTGTTTGTTTGTTTGCTTGTAAAAGAGCAGCAGGGATTTTCCAGTCTACATATCCACACAGGCAGAACGGATCTCCAGACCAGTGAAAAATGGGATATGTATTTAATCAAAATCATTAACAACTTCTTCACTAAGCTTTTTATGATGAAAATAATCCTTTTCACTCAAGTGTCTTTCTACATAATATAGAATGTGATCACTTGCTCTGCTCTCTGTCCTTATTTCTAAATTTGAATTCCATTTTCCATTTCAAGTTTATTTTGCTTAAAAACAATTTCTTTGGGCATTCATTGAAATAATTGTAGACATTAAAAATGCTTTTCATAAAGTATGTCCTCACTGGAAGCACTTCATAAAATCAACATAAATACACATAGCATGAAGTGTTTCAAAAACTGACTCCAGCAAGTGGAAATGCAGGTTGGAAGCAAACCATTCTATCCTAAGTAGAAACAAATTATTACAGCTGTGTTGGTATGAAGGGAAAATGCCTGAACTACACAATTCCTACCCAAACTCAAAACTGAGAAGTAGGGGGTTTTCAGATTAAATTATAGCCTGGTTTGTGGCTTGGTTTTGAGCTCTTAGTCAAACTCACTATACTCTCTAAGCACCAACAGAAAGATTTAAACATATGTCACTTCCTCATGAAAGGAAAGCCACCATTAGAAATTTGGCAACTACAGTGCATTTCATTTAGTGTTCAAAATGACAGCATAAAAAGTCAATACAGCATGTTGAAGTAAAGAGATAAAATACTCAGCAGCTTCATTCATTTAGAGAAAAATAAATGAAATATTGGCAGCCTGGGAAAGAAACCAATTTGATGAGAAGAGAAGAGAAGAAGCTGCAGTGCCCTTTAAAATGCCTCTTAGAATCATAGAATCAACCAGGTTGGAAGAGACTTCCAAGATCATCCAGTCCAACCTATCCCCCAGCCCTAGCCTTGTTCTCGATCACTGAGGGAGGAGGACCCACACTGCAGTTAAGATGCAGCCATAGCATGAAACCTACATATGATGTTTCTTTGATTATGCCAAAATGTTCAAAATCTCATTAGCATAAGTCATCTTAGTGTCAGATTCTGTCCTGCCAATATTTATCAATGACTGTTTCCTGTTATGAGTAAAGCACAGCAGTCTGAGAGCTGGTGAAGTAATTTCTCAGAAAAAAAAGACAATTCAATAGAATTGAAGGTACTCCACTTAATGATCAGCAGCTCTGGACAACACTGCACAGATCTGTAGTTTTAAATTGCATAACTGGTTTTGGCTTGACTTCCCCTAACCCACCCACCCTACCCCACCTCCCAAAAAAAAAATGTTGTGTCACACTATTTTGTCTAACTGCCAACTCCACACATTTTTATGTGATGATAGAAATAATTTTTTTAAATTAAGTGTCTGTGTATTTGTATTATTCTGTCTCTGTGTGTGTCTATGCATAAGTGTCAGAGTAAGCTGCTGTGTTCTTGGGTAGACACTTTATTTTCACTCCTTGATTTCCCAGATTTAATCAGATTCGTTCATAGCGTAAGTATCTGGGCCACTACACCAAAGGAATCCAGGGATGAGAAGCATCCTAACACAGTAAGTCCATTTATCAAACATGACTCTTTGCAGTCTTCAGAAGAAACTTCTGCAGGATTCTTCAGTTGTGCTGGGGGAGATCTAGGCTGGATGTTAGGAGGAAGTTGTTGCCAGAGAGAGTGATTGGCATTGGAATGGGCTGCCCAGGGAGGTGGCGGAGTTGCCATCCCTGGAGGTGTTTAGAGGAGACTGGATGAGGCATTTAGTGCCATGGTCTAGTTGATTGGCTAGGGCTGGTGACAGATTGGACTGGATGATCTTGGAAGTCTCTTCCAACCTGGTTGATTCTATGATTTTATGATCATCCTGTGCCTCTCAAGAAATAAGCAGCAGCTTGACAGAATCACAGTCCTCGTTTAGACACCACCGTCCACAGGGATGGGGGATGCATAAAATGCTCCAAAACAGACATGTGCCAAGAAACAATTGGTGATTGGTGGTACCTAGCAATGGCTTCACCAAGGGCAAATCATATTTGACAAATTTAGTGGCTTTTTATGAAGAAGTCACACCAAGAGTAGACAAGGGAAGGGCAACTGACATCATCTACCTGGACCTGAGTAAGGCATTTGACTCTGTTCCACATGACATCCTGGTCACCAAACTGGAAAAACACAGACTAGATGGGTGGAGCACTGCTGGATAAGGAATTGGCTGGATGGTGGCACACAGAGTGTGGTGATCAAGAGCACAATGGCCACCTGGAGACCAGTGCCAAGTGGCCCTCTCAGGGGTCAGTGCCAGGACCAGTGCTGTTTAACATCCTTGTCAGTGATATGGACAGAGGAATCAGTGCACCCTCAGCAAGTTTGCAGATGGCACTAAGCTGTGTGGCACAGTAAACTTGCTAGAGGGCAGGGATCCATCCAGAGGGACCTGGACAGGCTGCAGAGGTGGGCCCAGGCCAACCTCATGACATTCAACAAGGCCAAGTGTAAGATCCTGCACCTGGGTCGGTGCAATCCCAAGCACAAATCCAGACTGAGGGGTGAATGGCTGAGAGCAGCCCTGAGGAAAAGGACCTGGGGGCCTGGATTGATGAAAAGCTCAACATGAGTCTGCAGTGTGAGTGCAGCCCAGACTGCAACTGTGTGCTGGGCTGCAGCAAGAGCAGCCTGTCCAGCAGGGCAAAGGTAAGGATTCTACCCCTTTACTATGCTCTTGTCAGACCCCACCTGTAGTACTGTGTGCAGTTCTGGAGCCCCCAGCACAAGAAGGACATGGAACTGTTAGAGCAAGTCCAGAGGAGTGCCATGAAGATTGACAAGTGAGCAGAAAGCAGCAGTTAAGCACAGAGGAGCTCAGCCAGCACCCATGAGTGATGTTAGAGCAATCATCAAGCCTAGTCCTACATAGCCGGGGGGCCACCAGGCCCCCCGGCCTTTTGGATCCCCTCCACCACTCACCCAGTGCACTCACCAGGGTGGGAGACTCACCAGTGGTGATGGGAGGAAGATCCTCTGCCCAGTTGGGCAAACTTGGAGCTACTGCCTCTTCTGGGACTGATTATAAAGGAGAGTGAGCAGGGAGGGCAAAGTGGTCACACCTGGGGTGGGAGGAAACTGCAACAGCACCCAGGTGCTGTGAGTTTGGGAGAAAAAAGGGGGAAATGTGAGGTGGGAAAGGAGCAAAGATTAGATTCTTCATGGCAAGAGTGAGTGGCACTGGAATGGGCTGCCCAGGGAGGTGGTGGAGTGCCCATCCCTGGAGGTGTTTAAGAGGAGGCTGGATGAGGCACTTAGTGCCGTGGGTTAGTTAATTAGAAGGGTTAGGTGATAGGTTGGACTCGATGATCCTAGAGGTCTTTTCCAACCTGGTTCATTCTGTGATTCTGTGATTCTGTGATTTCCTGGAAAACTGCTGTTGGCAATTCTGGAAAGATGAGAAAGATTTCCTATGAGGATAAAAAAAATTTACATATTAGTATGTCTTTTTTTTCTTCACGTATCTTCCCTTTGTACTGAAGGACACATCTAGAACACTTTTTCCCCATAGCTGTCAATATTAAATGTTGGAAATCTGGTTTTATATTTGCACAGTATACAGAGAATGTCAGCTGCATTTTAACCCAAGCTATATAATTTCTGAAAGCAACCATGTACTGTTTGGATTCTTTTGCAGTAAGCTCAAAACTGTTGTTATCATGTGCCAGACATGGCAGTTGGCAGTTCATATCCTAGCCCATGCGATTAAATGGTCTTGGGCAATGAGCCATGCCCCCTGCACAAGGGTAAGAGAGGACACAAGTTTCTGGAAAAATGAAAGGAATAACTACACAACATTCCTCTCAGCCTGCTGCTCCACCCCATCTGCACATTCTGCCTTGCACCACTTGGTACTCTGAAATGTGCATCATTTTGCCAGTTGAGGTGGGCCTTGTGAGAGGCCGATCTTATCCTGTGCACATCACAGCAACTCAGAGACAACAAAAAATAATGAGTACCCTGCAGAGATACAACTCTACCCCCACAGTGCATGCTTAAATTTGTTCAAATCAATGGCTCGCTCCTGTTTGTAAGGTTCATGCAGTCATTAAGCCATGGAGACCTGAACTGACAGTAGAGTGCTGAGGAAACTTGCATGCCCCTATAAAACGTTATCATCGTGTTGTTATGTTTTAATCACAGGCTCTTCTCATTTCAATTTTCTGATTTCTTAGAATGGAAAACTCTATTTTATAGTTCACCTGTGAACTGGCTGCACTGTTTTGTCAAACAGTGAAGTCCATATTTGAACACAGCTCAGGGGAAGTTTGCTCTACAGTAGATGAAAGTTCACCATAAAGAGATAGAAGCAAAACTGTGCATGGTTAGACTAAAAGTGATTGGAGCAATCCATACATTTTTGTCTTGAGTGAAGCCACATAACTTTCATGGTTTTATTTGCCCGATGCAAAGAAGTAACTAGGTTATTGACTCATTTAACCAAATGTTGACAGTTGCTAGTAATTCCTGCAGCTATCAAGAACTGGATCCTAATTCACAGACCATATAAAAGATTGGCAATGTTTTTCTCTAGTATAGATCTCATAGATTTTATTATAATGTTCTGATAACAGATTTTTAACCTTGCTAGTAATTTCAGAGTGAAACTTAATGAATTAACATAAAACCTACAGATTACTCCCTAAGTGAGGCTCAGGGCAGGCCGTAACTGAAATTCACAAATTATCTACTCGGTCCCAAAGTCACAAAGAAAATATACCAGATAATGTGGCACATGCTTTGTATGACAACTAAGACCACATAGCACAGAAGTACTCCTTTCTTATCTGACAAGATGTCCAAAGGAAGGAGTGAAAGGTGTAGTAGTGTGCTGTTTTTAGCCCATCGCTACATGAAAGATCGATTGTAATAAACGATCACATAAAGCAGAGAGACCAGGAAAATCTACAAGTCACTTACTTGCATTGTTTTGAGGAAGGTGTCATTCTGCGCTCTGTGTGGACAGAGCTTCTATGTGATAGTGCAAGGGTATGAACAGAGAAGACTACTTGCAGAATCCTAACAGCTCAAACTGTGAAAGTGTCATTACTGTCTTCTCAAAAACTCCAAGTAAATTTCACATTCAGAAGCATCCATTGAATTTTAAATTTGCAAAATTTCCTATTTTTACTTATGGAAGAAACAGAGCAGAAAAAATAAAACAACTACTCTAGTAGCTATGAGCTTCAGCTAGAAATCTGGATGAGGGCATGGAGTCAGTCATCAGCAAGTTTGCAGATGACACTAAGCTGGGGGCAGATGTGGCTGGGTTGGAGGGCAGAAGGGCTCTGCAGCGGGACCTTGACCACCTGGACAGATGGGCAGAGTCCAATGGGATGGCATTCAATAGCTCCAAGTGCAGGGTGCTGCACTTTGGCCACAACAACCCCATGCAGAGATACAGGCTGGGGTCGGAGTGGCTGGAGAGCAGCCAGACAGAGAGGGATCTGAGGGTACTGATTGATACCTGCCTGAACATGAGCCAGCAGTGTGCCCAGGTGGCCAAGAGAGCCAGTGGCATCCTGGCCTGCATCAGGAATGGTGTGGTCAGCAGGAGCAGGGAGGTCATTCTGCCCCTGTACTCTGCACTGGTTAGACCACACCTTGAGTCCTGTGTTCAGTTCTGGGCCCCCCAGTTTAGGAGGGACATTGAGATGCTTGAGCGTGTCCAGAGAAGGGTGACGAGGCTGGTGAGAGGCCTTGAGCACAAGCCCTACAAGGAGAGGCTGAGGGAGCTGGGATTGTTTAGCCTGGAGAAGAGGAGGTTCAGGGGTGACCTTATTGCTGTCTACAACTACCTGAGGGGTGGTTGTGGCCAGGAGGAGGCTGCTCTCTTCTCTCAGGTGGCCAGCACCAGAATGAGAGGACACAGCCTCAAGCTATGCCAGGGGAAATTCAGGCTTGAGGTGAGGAGAAAGTTCTTCACTGAGAGAGTCATTGGACACTGGAATGGGCTGCCCGGGGAGGTGGTGGAGTCGCCGTCCCTGGGGCTGTTCATGGCAGGATTGGACGTGGCACTTGGTGCCATGGTCTAGCCTTGAGCTCTGTGGTAAAGGGTTGGACTTGATGATCAGTGAGATCTCTTCCAACCTTGGTGATACTGTGATACTGTGAAATGATGAGTGGTAGAAGAGTTACTTTCGCCTCTGCTCTTGTGCAAAACTGCCTGTTATGGTTAATTTTCCTTTCTAGAAGTTCACCTACCAAGCAGTGCTCATTTTCAAGCTGGAATGCTCGTTGATTCAAATGAGACAACTTCTCCTTGAGCTACTAAGGTAGAGCAAAACAAAAAGACCTGCTTCTTTCTTCTGCCAACCTCATGGTTGTTATGTTAATTTGGTGACTTTATAATTTGATGTCATTGGCATATTGATTCAATTTCAATTATGATCTTGGTTTAATCCTCAAATTAGTCCATTATTAAATAATCTCAGACAGTAATAATAGCTTTAATGAGGGTGATGCATATGTTTAGTGCTGGAGTAGTTCGTCCTTTTAATAAAATATATGAAAATCTGGTCTGACAAAGTCTTTTTGCCAGCAGTATGGGGCAATTTCTCTGTAACAAAGGTGTTCAGATGAGATGTATGAAAACCAGAAGATTCTCCTTCTAAATTCATATCTTTGCTTCTCACAGTTATGTTATGCCAGTCAGCGATAAAGTTATGGTTTGATCCATTATTTTTTCTGTACTGGCATTCCCAATAAGTTCTCATAGGAATGTTACCACCATGACCAGCAGAAACAGAACAAGCAACCAGAGACTGATTTAGAAGAAAGTAAACTGAAACTATACTATAACCTTTGTGTCTTTTGCCTCCAAATAAAATAGTCAGTGCTCCACCCTAGCCAAACCAACATTGTTTTATCATCCTTGTCCTCTATAAATAAAATCAATTACTTTACGGTAAATTAGGTGTGAAATATATCAAGAGCCATGAAAGAGAAACTAGACCAATAGTGGCATATTAACTTCAAAGGAGAGAATGAGACACATAGCAAATCCAACTGAATTTAGATGCCTACTTGATAGACTGTTCTAGATAAGTCTGTCACACCAGCATATCCCCTTAAACCTGCTGGGGGCTAGCATGGGAATGATGCAGAGACAACAGGTGGGCAGCATCCTCTACTGCTGCCTGAAGTTTGAAGGCAGTGGTTTGTCAGAACAGGCAATTCTGTGCCATCCTGTTAGTGTTTTTACCCACTTCAGTTTCCACCTACAACGTGCCTGCAGTATGCATGTGTGTGAGTGGCCACAGTCACACATCAAGGCTGTCATTCAAGATACAGCAGTGATGCTTTCTTCTATGTGATTTCTAGGAGGAATGACAGAATCTGTAAATGACAAGAGATCTCAGCTTCTTCTGAAACAGGCACATTCACCACAACCTCATAGCGCAGCATTGTGATGTCACAACTTTAGCCACCACTGTACACAAAGGAATAACCAATCTTGCAATGCTGCCCAGTCCCCTGGTAACAATGTGAAGGGTGACTCTGTTTACCACCTACCAAACTTTTATTCAAATATCGAGTCACTTATTCTGCTGCACAGACAACATCAAATCTGTCAGCAGTTTGTGAATGTGATATCCTTCAGCTGAAAGCTATGCGGATGCTGCTTATGCCAAACAGAACACAGTGCTGTCCCACTGCACTGTTTGTGTGGATCTTGCTATTTAGTTTACTGGAAAGACATTTAGTCACTCTCCCATGTAGCACTTGTGAGCTATGTTCCCTTCCATCACCTTTCACTGAGTCAGGACCTATCAGGGTAATGCATATTTTAAGGTGCTGCAGCTAATTTGAGCAAATTGTGATACACTTCTCTACTAGCCAGAAAAAGCTGGTTTAGATATAGCATTGAAGAATCCATGCTAATGAATATCAGAAATTATTTGTCTATAAGAAATTAGTGGTCTCTGTAGTTAAAGCAGAATTAATGCTCATTAAACTTCCTAGTCTCTGGAAGGCCCTAGAGGATTTAATACATAAAGCAATTTCTAATAATCTGGGTTTTTTTTTCTCTCCACAATGTCACGAGAGGCCCACAGGGCTTCCAGAAAACATTGTCATTATTTGCACAGGCTAAATTTTCAATTCATGTCAGATATGTGTGCCTAGGAAATAGTTACACTAAAGCAGTTTAATCAATCACTAGTATGGACGAAAACTGCAAGCACATGCAAATAATATATGTGAATCCTTGTTGTTGCTCAAAGATGCAATAATTAAGAAAACTATCCATCATACAAGGCTCCTACATGGTAAATATATTTATGGGTTTACTAAATCCAGCAAAACCTTCTATCCTGCATTGCAACAATCTTTCTTCAGTGGTAGGAACCTAACAAATAGGATTTTGGAAAAACTGGAATGGAAGTAAGTAATGGATAACTATGGAAAAAAAAAATCCTGTGCATTTAAAAGGCAAAAATGAATGGGTCTCAAAATGTTATTCTTTCATACTACAATTTTCTGTGTACTTTGATGTTTTAATAACATAGTTTAAAGTCTTTCACTCAGGCATGAAATACCTAATGAATAAATTTGATGAACGAAGGCATGAATAAAAAGTTCACCTCTTAACCTCACAGGAAAAAGAGACAAACATCATCTTCCTGGCTGAAACATAGAATGAGTTAGATTATTTTAAAGATATCAGTCAAGTTATGCTAGGCACAAACTGGTGTGCCAGATGTTTTTCCTGTTTTGGTAACCGGGAAATTCAAGCTCAGATGCTAGATGCAGAGCTGCCTTGAATTCAAGTTATGGGATGTAGAGCCCTTGTCATAGGCATGTAGATTGGGTCTTAACTTGATGTGGTTTGTTTAAGACTCAATATCCATTGTTTTAGCAAATTTTCTCCTTTTCCTGCAATGACCTTTTCTCTTAATATCTGAGGGACAGGAGTGGGAAAAGAAGAAATTTGGAAAATAAGAAAATGGTCATTTAGAAGGATGTGAAATGCTGAAGTAATTGAGAGACACTGTCATACAAAACTGTAAATATTTCATGTGTTTGTGCAGAACATAGAAACTGGTTTGAGGCTAACTGCAATTTTTTAACGAGAGAAATTTAATCATTGGTTGTGAAAAGAAAACAATGATGATGTCTATATCGTTCATTGGTTTGCTGAGTGGGGTAAAAAATCTAGGTGTATATAGTGCTCAGGCACTTTCTCCTGGGACATCCAGGAGGGATTCATGAGTTCTGTACTATTTCTAACTTGTATATAATACTAAATATTTGCATATATATGCTTGTAAATTTTGCAGTGCTTTAAATACAGCTTCATCTTACTTCCAAAACCATCTGAGTTAGTCTGGGTAACTCCAAGTAGTGTAGGGGTGAGGTTCCTAACCCATGACGTGACATGACAAGCATGTGAGCAATGTCGGGTATATAGATTTGTGTCCTCTGAGTTCAGTTGTTAAAACCACAACATAATGTATTGGGGAATACAGACGTCAAATCTAAAATTGAAGTGTCTGCTAGTGTGCTCTACAGAGGCCTGCCTTATCACAAACACTACCTATCAAGAGCAGCCTTGGGTACTTATGCTAGTGGACACACAAAGTCAAATATTTAGTTGCGATGTCAGCTCAAATCAGACTCTTTTCCCCACTATCATCCTGTGGGGACAAAAGAAATACTACAGTTATGAATGTAGAGGTGAGGAGAAAGTTCTTCACTGAGAGAGTCATTGGACACTGGAATGGGCTGCCCGGGGAGGTGGTGGAGTTGCTGTCCCTGGAGCTGTTCAAGGCAGGATTGGACGTGGCACTTGGTGCCATGGTCTAGCCTTGAGCTCTGTGGTAAAGGGTTGGACTCAATGATCTGTGAGGTCTCTTCCAACCCTGATGATACTGTGATACTGTGATACTGTGATAATATCCTAAGATAACTTGATTACAGACCTGAATGTAAATACTTAGAGGAAAAAAAAGTAATCTTAAGATAAATATCCATAATTGTTTGTCTTCAAAGTCTGGAAATTTTCTTTAATATTTTCATATAGCTGGACCATGTTAAAAGAGACAACTAAGATCTCATTCAGAGTTTGATTTTACAACTTTAAGATCTTTGTTCCTCCTCACTAGGTATAAAGTAAGTGGTCATTTTAATATCACAGAAAGCTTGAGAATTTTCTGTAAGGAATTTGGTTTTTTTAATCAGAAGTAAAAAATACTGTGTGAACATTCATATACAATGTCCCCATATTGCTACCACTTTCAGAAGTAGAACTGTACCTAACGCCTGCTGTGATTACATGGGCTTCCCACCAGGACTACAAAGGGCCACATACTGAGAAGAGGCACCAGATCTGGGAAGCCTAGTTAGTTTAAGGAGCAATTATACCAGCTGACTGAAAACGGGGCAAAAAAAGAAACTGATTGATACTATGAAGAGTGTGGCACCTTGCTTTCTTTTCCTGGAAAAAGGTGGAATTAGAAGCCTTGCTTACCTTGTGAGACAAACAACTCAAATGCATAGATTTGGAAAAATGCTCCAAATAGTCTCTCTCAAGTGAAAAGATGCTTAGGATTGAGTTGCCAAACTTTCACTGTATTAAACACAACAGCCTTATATTAGATGGAGATTCCAGGAGAAAACGCTGATCTATGCTCCTGCACTGAGGACTCCCTTTGGACAAAGAAATGGATATTTGTACTAATAACTCACATTATTACCTTACATGCAAAAGTGACCACCAACCTGATTATTAAAAACCACAAAATGTTGGTATCGAAGTGAACCACTCCATCACACACTTTATTTTTACTTGCAAGAAAATAATTTTAAATCTCTAGGGGCTCATCTGCTTTACTTGAGATTATATTTTTAAATTAGGATGAGCTACTAAATGATTAAAAGAACATTTTTTTTTCCCAGTGTTTCATCTTATGGAAAATGCTTTGTACCTACCTCTGTTAGAATGTTTTTCTATCCATTGAATGACTCAAATTAAGTTGTCACAATATATGGACATCTTACTGGATGTGGCACTTGGCAGCATGGTTATAGCTGATGTCATGGTGTTAGGTTACAGGCTGGACTTGATGATCTCAGATGTTTTTTCCAGCCTTGGTGATACTGTGATCTTTTTACAGCCTGAATACCCATACTAGTACTGATTTCTTTCTGAGCACTTTCATGCATCAGACTGTACATAAAACTCAAAATAGAGCTTTGAGTGTGATTTCTGCAGTAAGTTACTCTAAGTTTTTGGATGTACGGAAAAAATAAATCTCTTCAAGATATTTCTTCTTGCTCTTCAGACAATCACCAGGAAAAGTTTAATCTCAGTATATCAAGCTTACCCTTAGGAGATGAGAGATTCAGTGTAGTCAGTCAAAAGCATTTAATTAATAGATGTTGTTCAATGCTTTAGAGGACTGACATACTCAGGAGATAAGTACTATAACCAGTCATATTTCCATGTTAGAGATTTCCTAAAGGAAAAAAAAGTTTATGCTTTGGGGAATTCTGAAAAATGGGAGCAGTCTATAAGCATGCTATTTAAGCCTTTCACTGTCTTCCCATTTGTTACTAAGAGATGTCTGGCCTTGTAAGAATTATTTGTCTTTAAAAGCATGTACCAGCTGATGGACTGGAAGCAAATATCTGTTAACAGCAAGAAGTAAAAAACCTAAATAAACAATAATATCCATCAATGACAATCTAGAGTGCTGCAGTTTTCAAAATCCTATGCGCATACCACTTCATCATTGGAATATGAACTCATTTGCTACATACTGCAAATTTATTAGGCCTTAATCTTCATTCCTGCTCAATCTATAGAAAATGTACTGCAGAAATATAACTTTTTCAAAGGGCACAGAATGCCCGAGGGCTTTATTTGTACTTTTTTTCCAGTTGCAGTCACATAAATAGACTGTCAGTGTCCACTTGTATCCAGTTCTGGGCCCCCCAGTTCAAGAAGGACACGGAACTGTTTGAGAGTCCAGCACAGAACCATAAAGATGATTAACGCAGTGGAATATCTTCCTTATGAAGAGATTCTGAGGGAGCCGGGGCAGTTTAGCTTGGAGAGGACGAGACTGAGGGGTGACCTCATTAATATTTATAAATATGTGTGAGAAATATTTTTTTTATCTGATCAATCCATGGCAAGAGGCCACAAAATAAGTAGGAAGGGGAATTTGAATGGAGCTGCACTCTCCCTTGCACCACCACAAAACTATGCACTTAGCTTAAGATAAGACACGAGGAGCAGAGCAATAAAAAAATTAGAGACCAGAAGTGCTGATGGGGGAGAAAAACAGGTGAGGAAGACAGCTCATGCACATGAGCAAACAAAGGAAGAGTTGAGCAGAGAACACTGCTGGCTTCGAGTTCATGAAAAAGTCACTTGAGGAAGACCACTTACTTCACCACTGAAGACCACCACCAGAGGGACCACCGCATAAAAAAAAATGCACAAAAAAAATACCTCCCATTCTTGGAACTGATAAGAAAAACCCAACCTTTTCCTAGGATTAGTAATGAATATATATTAGAATAGGATATAAAAGGAGAAGATTAGAAAGAAACAATCGGTGCACATTAGGGTAGAGCAGAGGCTCCCTGCGCACCCAGGTCTGTATGTTGCTTGATTTCTCTAACTCTATTAAAAGCCTTATTTTGCATGAACGTGGGTTTATGCCTTTTATTTATGACAATATGTAAAAGGTGAGTGCCAAGAGGATAGAGCCAGGCTCTGCTGGGTGGTGCCCAGTGACAGGACAGGGGGCAGTTGGTGGAAGTTGAATCATAGAATCATAGAATCAACCAGGTTGGAAGAGACCTCCAAGATCAACCAGTCCAACCTATCACCCAGCCCTAACCAATCAACTAGACCATGGCACTAAGTGCCTCATCCAGGCTTTTCTTGAAGACCCCCAGGGACGGTGACTCCACCACCTTCCTGGGCAGCCCATTCCAATGGGAAATCACTCTCTCTGTGAAGAACTTCTTCCTAACATCCAGCCTATACCTACCCTGGCACAACTTGAGACTGTGTCCCCTTGTTCTATTGCTGGTTGCCTGGGAGAAGAGACCAACCCCCACCTGGCTACAATGCCCCTTCACGTAGTTGTAGACAGCAATAAGATCACTCTGAGCCTCCTCTTCTCCAAGCTAAACAGGCCCAGCTCCCTCAACCTCTCCTCATAGGATTTGTGCTCCAGGCCCCTCACCAGCTTTGTTGCCCTTCTCTGGACATGTTCCAGCACCTCAACATCTCTCTTGAATTGAGGGGCCCAGAACTTGACACAGCACTCAAGGTGTGGCCTGACCAGTGCTGAGTACAGGGGAAGAATAACCTTCCTTGTCCTACTGGCCACACTGTTCCTGATGCAGGCCAGGATGCCATTGGCTCTCTTGGCCACCTGGGCACACTGCTGGCTCATCTTCAGCTTACTATCTATCAGTACCCCCAGATCCCTTTCCTCCTGGCTGCTCTCCAGCCACTCAGTCCCGAGGTACGGGAAATTCCACATAAACATGAGGAAATTTTTTTTTCACTGTGAAGGTGACAGAACACCAAAATAGGCTGCCCAGGGGAGCTGTGGAGTCTCTCTCTCTTGAGATAGTCAAAACAAAGTGAACCCAGAAGTAGTCTACCAAGTTTCCCAATCCAACCTTGTTCTGTAGTCTCCAAACAGCTATGCAACGATCTTATAGGAATTCCCAGCTGTTGTGTAGAAAGTGAGATTTCTTCTTTGTTTCTCTAGAATAACCAAAACCAACACCTGAACTTCTCAGGATCAGATCAATCTCCTATTGGGTAATGCGTAATATGACTCAAGTACACATTGCTTAGTTAGACATGAAAGCCATGTAGTAGTTACGGTACATTCCAGGAAACTCTCTGATACAACATCTGATGGATCCAAGTGCAATGATACTTCAGTATTCATCTGCTATTCAGCCCAATCAGCTGATATTCTTCAGTGAAATTGTAGCTTCCCTCTCTCAGGTGGCTTCTTTCCAGGACTTAAGGCACATCTTGTCAAAAGGTGTATTTGACTAATTCGAGTCCTTTAATGATCACACAGCCTTGTGATAGTATTTGATGGTTGAGATCACTCTAGCCTACTACTGTGTACAGCCTGATTTGGAGATTCCAAACAAGACACAGGTCAAAACGCAAGCATTCAGACACTGCCATCTTACAAGTAAAGCAGTGGTCACATAAGAAAATGGAGTATATCCACCTGTGTCATAATGGTCAACCACAGGAGGATAGTGTCTGCTATAGTACTGAAAAACTAATAGAAGACTTTTTAGGGAAAAATGTAAGTCCACTTGAGTATAAACAGCAAACTATGCTGCATATTGTCATGGAGGAGTTTCTCTTATTCCTCCTCTGTTAGGGGGAGGTGAGAAATTAATTTGAGGTGGTATTAATTTTTTATAAAAGTATTTATTAAAATTAGTATTTACAAATTTGTACCACCCCCAACCACTATGAAATCAGGTTTGTTGTGCAAGATTATGAAAACAGCTTGGGATATATTTACAGGAATTGGATTATTAAATGGAAATATCAAATTATCAACAACTATAGACAGAGAGAAAGATTCCCTTAGGCTTAATGCCTCTTAACAACTATACTGTCTGCCCAGCAAGGGCTGAAACTGTGTGTGCTCTTAAGACAGAGGTAACATACTACAAAGGAATTAAAGCTTGCTTAGATGTGTTGCTTTTAAGTATTAATCATTAATCACCCTCCTGGGACTGTGTCACAGCGTGTGCCCAGTATTCGGGTCTTGGTGAGGCTGGAATCTTCCTAACTTGCAGAAGAATGATAAGTTGTTCCCAGTCTCTGGGGTAAACAGGATTTTCTGACCTTCTCTCCTGGTGTGAAATGGTCTCTGCCTTTGTGCTGCTGCTTCTGGATGCCGTGTGTGTCCAGGGATGATCAGCTGGCAGGATTTCCAGGTGCAGGAGAAGGATTTGTCCGTGTAGCTTCTGACATGGTTGTCTCACAGCTAGCAGGCTGTGTTTGTAGGTTAGCAGACAGTCTGAAAGGGTCTGCTGGGCCTAGAATTTTCCAGGCTTACAGGACTGCTGGCAAGCAGTGTGCCATGCTGCAGGGAGACTTGAGCTCTGTAGATAAATGCAGGATATCAAGCCAGTATGTACGGCTGCCCTAGGCTTAGGCAGGGGGCTCTCAGCTCCCCATATATGTACCAAGTGCAGGTGTGCATGTGCTCTGCTTCTCAAAGGGTTCACAGACAGCTTAACTGCGCCTTGAGATCAGTGCAAGAGGTCTGTGCCTCATAAGTATGCAAGTGAGGGCCTGATCCTGTGTCTAGGCCATGCAAGCAGGTCAGGGCTGCAGCGTGCTGCTATATGGATCAGAGAGCTGAGTCTGAACCTCTAAGTCTGAACTTCTGAACACTCTGAACACGTGGTGCTCCTTTGCACCCCTCTTTATAGACTCTGAGCTGAGATTCGTGGCTCATTTGGCCATCTAAAGTGACCAATCAGGTTGGCAGTAAGCCCAAACCTTACCTTAATAGGCAGTAGCTGTTTGCCTGGACCCTCCCAATAGGGGATCACCTGGGCGGACCCTAGGGGTACACGGACTGGGCGAGTGTGTGTTACACAACCTGTTTACTGCCATGGGTCCTGGCAGAAAAACATGTGCAGGCATGTAGAGGCATAGGGAAGCCTCAGTTTTGGGGCTGCTGCCCCTCCACCACACATATATAAAAAAAAGCACTGCATTTATTAGAAAAGAAACCTACACTTGTGCAGCAGAGTAATCAAATTATTTGATGTGAAAATTTTAACTTTCTGAACAACAGGATCAGAAATATACACAGGGCAAAAGCCATTTGGTTTCATTAACCCAATTCAACTCCTCCACAGATAACTACTTTCACTTCAGTCTCACTGAAAATTTGGTGCATTAAAATGCTTAGTTTGCTGCTGTTTTTTTTTTTCTTTATTTACACAGGGTTTAGCATGGTAAAATAGTCTGTCGTTCTTTACACAGTCACACAGCAAAATAGGAAAAAGTAGGCTTAAAAAACCTTGGGTCCAAGCTTTTCTTATACGGCACATCATTGGCAAATGTCTCTCATGGATATCACAAAAAAAATGTAATTATAATGTCATGGGGTTTTGTCATTCAGATACAGTCAGTATTAGTCTGTTTGAGTCTACTGCATGGGACTTTGAGTCTAGACAAAACATGAAAGCAAAGCATCAGCTTTTGCTGTCTCAGATATCAGTCATATTTCAGTGTGTGTGTATCATCTACCCTGATCCTTTATTTTATCATGAATAAAAATGAATTTTCAAACTGACTATCTGTGATACAGTGCCAGGGCTGAGAAATTATGGGACTTCCAAAACAAGTTTCTACCTCTTCCTTACAGATGTATTGATAATATAAATGAATATGCCAGACAATATGTGTAAACAGTAGCAGGAAAAAAGAAATCAGAAGTGTATCCAAGGAAGTAATGAACAATACAACATTGTCTTGAGTTCTGGGGATTTCCTTTACTCTAAATCACTGTATCAAAAACGTGCACAACGTGGCACAAAGTGTTAATGATAAGGATAAATTAATGGTCTCTGACATAACTAAGAGGAAGAAGCCACAGTATGAAGAGATCACTGTATTCCATTTACTGTTGACACAAAAACCAGAGTCAATGAAAATGCAGATATATTTTGTAGTAAACTCTGTTTATGGGAACAGACCACACTCTATAAAACCTTTTTTCAACAAGAATGTGATGGTATGGGTGTTCCCTGCCCACCCCCCCACTTTAGAAAATTACCCAGACTAGACTCAGCCAGCTCTGGAAATATGAATGAAGCTATTTATTTACAGCTAGCACAATATACAAGCAGATATTTACAGTATATACAATTATATACAGAAATATACAAGGTAAAAGGTAATACAGAAACACAACTCCCCTCCCAGAAACCTGAGTCCCCAAGAAGGGCTCTCAACCACCCCTGCACCTTCCCCCTGCCCCTCTTAACCTTACCCCAGTCCCAAGGAAGAATAGAGGTACAGCCAGGGGTTAGGAAGCAAAGTGGGTTAGCCCAAAATGGAGGGTGAGGTTAGAGAGATGCAGCCCAGCCAGCAGCCCAAGCGAGAGTAGTGCCGAGTGGTTATCTAATGTTTTTATTTCTTGTTCCTATACTTCTCAGCAAGCCTGTGAGCGAAGTGGACATCACCATTGTTTTCTTTCTACAGCCTGTAATCTCGTTCTTCTCACCAAAACATTCTATATAGCTTCAGACTAGCACAGAGAAGGGAGGACATTACTCTTATAACTTCAAAGGCAGAATTACCCTTGTGTTTTTCACATGTAAAAATGTTTCATTTTCAAACTTAAGTACTATAATGCTGTAAAGTGTGAAAAGTTTATATTCACACCAATCTACCAGGAGAAATTTAATAGAATTTCTACTCTCAAGAATCTGTAACATTAAAAGAGTCATCAATTAAACTGACCTATAAAGCCCAGGATAAGCTAACTTGCTTCCAATGAAAGAAAACTTCGAAGAATTCGATTGCATGTTATATTTAATTTGAGACACTTTAACTAGGTTAATGTACTTTAAGCCTGATATCACACCCTATCTATATAATACCTTATATGTATTACGTAGTTTAAGGAAGAAAGACAACTTACAGTACACTTACTGAGGTTATCTGAATAAACTTTGCTTTTCAGATCATTAAAGTATCTTATTTAACATCTGAGATGCAAATACAATAAAAGATAGCTCTAAATTATGTTATGTACTTCAGTAATCAAGTGCAGACAAATGAAGTAGGCATTCATGGTCTCAGTTTTCTCAGAAACTGAATAGCTGCTAATTACAGTAAGAAATATTCTATCCCATTTTAAATGCCTACTAACGCTTTGTTACTAGGAAACCATTGACACACAGAATCATAGAATCATAGAAGTGTAGATGTTAGAAGGAAACACTGGGGATCATCGAATCCAACCCCCCTTGTTAATAGAGGTATACCTGGAATAGGAATGCCATGTACTGGAATGCCTCCAAATTGGTTTTGAAAGGGAGAATCCACAGACTTTCTGGGCAGCCTGTTCCAGTACTCCATTACCCTTGCAGTAAAGAGGTTTTTCCTCATGTTGTGGTGGAACTTCCTGTGCTCCAGTTTGTGTCAGTTCTTTTCATCTTATTACAGGGCACTATTGAAAAGAGACTGGCCCTTTCTTCTTGACATCCACCATTCATGTATTTGTAAACATTAGTAAGATCCCCTCTCAGTCTTCCCCTTACCAAATAGCCTCAGGTTTCTCAGCCTTTCCTCCTAAGACAGATGTTCCAGTCCTTTAACCATCCTTGTAGCCATCCATTGGACTCTCAGACATCCCTGTCCTTCTTTAGCTGGGAAGCCCAGAACCAGACACAGTTATAGGAACGTAAAATGCTACAGTAATGATGTTTTATTAATACATTATAGGAAACATAAAATACCATAGCAATGTATGATGTTGTTATTTAGCCTTCCATTTTCCCCATTAACCCTTCAAAATAGGTGTTTTCCTGTGCTTTATAACAACAAAAGTGAATATTTTCTAGCACTCATGAAAATACTACATTTAAGGTAAAAAAAAAAAAAAAAGAAATTCAAATGGCTCTTATGCATTGGCAGTTTGAATTTACACAAGTTAATTTACTACTATGTGTAATGGAGGAGTATTAATGGATACCACGCAGGATTTTTTTCAAAATTAATATTGTTTATTAATTTTTATATTCAAGACTCTCTTTCCACCCACCCAGTTATTTTTAATAATGTTTAGGTTCTGTGCAACGGTCATGAAAACATTACATAAAGGAATAACTGAATGTAGGACAAATAACTAACAATAATACAACATTAAACCATTAGAACTGGGAAGAGGTGTTCTTGAGGTCAATTTTACCACTTGCCCACTAGATGGATGCAAGAAGCTCCTTTCTGCTTAAGACAGAAGGTCAGGATTCAGTGAGAATCAATTACAAAGTTCGCTGAAGATTTGCTAAAGAGGCTCCCAACTCGCAAGGCTAACTACAGTTTCCAGACCATACCCAAACACTTGCAGGGAATTCTGTTGGTGTCTAGTCAGCTGCTGAGGCTTCTGGTCTTCCCAGGCTCTTAACAGGGGTGCTGGAAGAGAAGCAGATGATCTCTGACCTGGTTCCTTCTGTACAATCTGTGTCCCTTCGAGGGCTCCTCTTCTTGGCAGGTGTAGGCAGGATGTCTTGCAGATGTGCAGTATTGACAGAAGACTTGCAGTTGCCACTTTGGCATTTGGTGCCTATTCCTTTTAGACTGGAAGCAGTTTCCAGACACACAGACACAAAGCATTAGGGTTTGTTACTATGTAGCAGGGCTAGCTTATAGCTCAGCAAACATAATGCTGTAGAGCAGGGGTCCTCAAACTTTTTAAACAGGGGGCCGCTCACTGTCCCTCAGACACTGTTGGGGGCCGGACTATAGTTTGGTTCCAGCCCAGCCCCGTCAGGTGCCTGGGAGGTTGGCAAGTGGACTAAGTAGCAGGAAGTGGCTGCTTGGTTTCCCTCCCAACCCCCGGTGGAGGGAGGCATGGGGGGTGTTCTGTAAATACCACTGCGCCAAATTGAGCACCCTGCGGGGCCATATCCAGCCCGCAGGCCGTAGTTTGAGGACCCCTGCTGTAGAGCATGGCAGGGTGCAATGAGGCAGTGAGGCAGAATGCTGCCAGAAGCAGAGAGCATGATAAGGCAGAAAGCAATGGCACCAGCAGCAAGCATGACTATGATGGCAGAGCATGTTGCGTGGCTGGTGGCAGAGCATGTTATGTTGCTGGCAGCAGAGTATGTTGTGTTACCAGCTCATCACTTTCTATCAATATAGCTCGAGTTCAATGGGCCTTTGGACACAGATTAGCCAATCAGAATGGCACTTTGCCAAGCTTAACCATGTTAGGTGAAATCAGGGCTTACTTTTACATTTTAGGGCAGAACACAAACAAGTGTATAAACACATGTGGGTACCCTGCAAACAAGTTTGGACAGACGTGGTGGTACCAGGGGCCTTTTGTCTTCCTTTCCCATGGTTGCTTCTCCCATCAGCAGAAGGAAGGAGAGCAGAAGCCAGGAAATGTTCAGGCCTACTTGGGCCTGTTCAAGCCTTCCATGACACTATGTCTTTCAAATGAGAATCTTGCATGTATTTATTCTTGCATTTATACTGCTAAAAACTGTAGGGGAAAAAAACATCAGGAATAAGAACTACAACTCAGATAATTTATAGCTAGGAAAATCATAGAATTATTGAGGCTGCAAAAGATCTTTAAGATCGAGTCCAACTGTAACCCAACTATTACAACCAGTAAACTATATCCCAGAGCACCACATCTGCATGCCTCTTGAACATCTCCAGGGATGGTGACTCCACCACCTCCCTGGGCAACCAATTCCAATGCCTCACCACTCTTCCAGTAAAGAATTTTTTCCTAGCATCCAAATTAAACCTCTCCTGTCAGAACTTAAGCCCATTTCCTCTCATCCTGTTGCTTATTACCTGGGAGAAGAGACCGAATATATTTTACTAGTAGATCATAGGTGGTCAGATTACCAAAAGAAGTGCAAATTATTTGTGCACGTATAAACTAATCTTCTGAGAGAGAAAATATTCTATATGAAATGGCTCTATTTGGAAAAAGACCTTAATCTCCAGTTACATAAGTTGTTGTGACACGTCAGCTTCTAATAACACTACTTCCTGCAAATAGTTTGTCTTGCCTAATATGAATTCTTTGTACCAAATGTAAATCTAGTTCTGTGAATATAAGAAATAAGTATCAGGTTTACTGGATTTTGAAACTGGATGCAATTTTTCTTTCTTTGCTCTCTATATTTATCTTTTATATATATTTAAAAAATGGTATAACTTTATGAATGCATTTGGAAGTGAGAGACTATGAAACGTGTATACATGCGTGACAGTTTGGGTGTTACCTGTCCCCCTGCTCTTGTGAAATCACCCAACTGAGTTGGCAGCTAAGGAAATGAAGTTATATTTACAGTTTAGCACAAAATACAAACAGATATTTACAATATTTACAGCTATATACAGAAATATACAAGTTAAAGGTAACACAGAAACACAACACCCCTCCCAGAAACCAGAATCTCCGGGAAGGGCTTCCAACCGTCCTTCCACCCTCTTTCCACTCCTCTACCTTATCCCAGACTTTGCCTTACATGCAAGATGAGTTTGGAGGATCAGCCAGAGAGGTTAGAAAGCAGAAGGATTAGTTACACAGAAAGCAGGCCAGGGAGAAAAGTACAGGCACCCAGAGACACACAGTGACTGTGTTATCTAGTTGTATTCTTGTTTTTATGCATCTCAGCAAGCCTGTGAGTGAAGCAGATATCACCACTGTTTCCTTTCACAGCCTATAATCTAATTCTTCTCACCAAAATATTCCAGTGGATCTAAAAGCTAGCACCTCCTGCAAATAGTTTGTCTTACCTAATATGAATTCTTTGCAGTAAATGTAAATCTAGTCCCCTAAATAAAAGAAGCAAGTATCAGGTTTATTGGATTTTGAAACTGGATGCAATTTTTCTTTCTCTTCTCTCTCTCTATATATGTTATACATATACAAAAAAGGTATAACTTTATTTGGAGATGAGAGACTATGAACATCTATACATGCATGAAAAAATAATATTGAAAAAATACTTCATTTTCCAGAAAAATGATCAAATAAAACTCTATGCCATTCCTTAACATCCCATCTTCTTATCTCCAAATATATGAGCAGCATTTTCGTTACAAAAAAAACCCAACAACCAACACCAAAACCCACCCCATCTCAGAATTTCCCAGCATTTCATTAATGAAAGCCTTCAGAAATTCAGACTGATTTTAGCAGCAAAACTGTATCATTGATACATCACAAAAGTATACCACTGTGATAATAAGGTGCCCTTCTAAATCTAAAATAAAGAAACAATCTAAGAGTAGCCTTTATCCAGGCAAGGATTATTTTTTTTCAGATTTGCTGACGTAAGAGGTAGGGTCAGTGAACATCCACTTTGGTTAATGACAGGAATGTGTGTACAAACTTGCAGTGTTCAGTTTCTCAGTGTTGTCCATTTGAATTTCAATTAAGAATGAGTATTTCCTGATTGTTTATTTATGCTTTCTTTCAAACAGGACAAACTTAAGAATCCAAGTGCAGCAGTACAGAACAATAGCACCATGTTATGCATCTTGCAGTTTCTTTACAGAAATTATTAAAGTAATGTGTCACATTTGTGACATTCAAAAGAAATCATCAGCGTAATAAATCTGCAACACACAATGTGCTGGCAGGAGGCTGATTCTTTTTCTTTCCTGGCACGATTCACACAATCTGGATAATGGCTACCATATTGACTTTCACAGTGCAGGCCACAAGAGGACAGGATGCTAATCTTGTCATGTTTGTACAGTGACTCATCTTCCACATAAGTAATAGGACCAGAGTAGAAGTGATGCCTTTGTAGTGAGTCTTTCCACAGGAGGTGCTACCAGAATCTATGGGGTGAAACATGGGAGGCAGTGGGGAGAAATTAGAATATATGAATAAAAATGGGGGATGTACAGCAGGGGTCCTCAAACTTTTCAAACAGGGGCCAGTTCACTGTCCCTCAGACACCATCGGGGGCCGGACTATAGTTGGTTGGGAGCTGGACTATAGTTTGCTTCCAGCCCAATAGTGTTGGGGGCCGAACTATAGTTTGGTTCCAGCCCGATAGTATCAGGAGCCAGAGTATATTTTGGTTCCAGTCCAGTACCGGCAGGTGCTTGGGGGCTGCGAAGGCCTGCAAGTGGATGAAGTGGAAGGGAGTGGCTGCTTGGTTTCCCCCCCAGCCCCCAGCGGGAGAGGGGTGAGGGGGTTCTGTAAATACCAGTGGGCCAGATTGAGGACTCTGGGGGGCTGTATCTGGTCTGTGGGCTGTAGTTTGAGGACCCCTGATGTATAGAATTGTTGAGCTTTGCTGTTTCATCTCTGCTCTTCCTCAGAAGTGCAAAATTAATTCCACAGCCAGGGCAACTGGCAAGAGTGGAGATCTTAGCCTGTTGAATCTCACATTGTAGAAAAATGAACGCTACTCTGACTCATGCACTTGCAGCTCATCTTTCAGGCAAAGAGAAATGTGAAAGGACCTTAGCCTACGAGTCTATGGGGAATGGCAAAGTAGTTGGGGAAGGAAGTTTGAGAAAAACTGGTGTAGCTGCAGTAGGCAGTGGTGTATGACAAAAGAGCAGTGACTGGTTTAGGGAAGGACTCTGGGCTTCAAGAGGCCTTGAGCAATAACAGAGTGGCAAGAATTGCAGTAGGACATCTGCAGCTGCTCTAAGGTCCTGCAGTTACTCTATGCCAGTGTACAGTATATGTATATTGGGTGGTATTTGCTTCTTAGATCTAGGTTGCCTATATGGTAGGAGTGAAAGGCAGAGTTCTGGTATTAGAGATACTAGTGTTCTCTTCCTCTATCTTTGCTCTTCATCTGAGCAGTACTTCCCCATAGTTGCTGACTGTAAAACTGGTGAAAGACAAGGCAGAATAAACACATGATTGCATGAAAAGAGAATGCTAAAGGAAAGGAAGAGCTATTGAGTAATGTCAGGAGTCCTGATGAATGTCCAGCATTCCAGTGGGGTTGCTAGAGATGTGAATTGCATGTGATTTGGCAGATTAGAAAATAAATCTAAGCCTGGAAAATACTATTCCCTGTTGCAGTCTGTCTCCTTTTCCCTTGAAGGCTTTCAGGATTAGCTGTTGATGCAAGAAACAACTATGAGTTCAACAAAAAGAACTATGTATATTATCAGAAGGAGAAGCCCAAGTGAAACATTGAGCTTCAGTCACTTTGCAGTGACAAAGAGAATTAATAAGAGTTGGTATGATGAACACTTTGAGTGCCCATATAGAAAAGGACAATAAAAGACTGAAAGGGGGAAATATTGCTCTTTGGAGATTTTGGCTTGCTGTTGATAATACCAAAATTGAACTTTGCATGAACTTTAAAGCATGTACCCATTTCCTATTTAGAAGGCACTTGGGAGACATGGGAAACCCATGAACCAGTGAGGGAACATTACATCACAAAGATGGTCTAGTGTAATGACAGTGAATGGGAGCAGACTAAATGGATGATCTGCTGGGATGGTAGCCACAGAAGAAAGGACCTTTGAAGGGAGCAGCATATTGATATAGAGAATCACTTAATTTTAAAGAGCAGGAATGTCCTGGAGGAGTCCTGCATAAATGCATGTCATAATCAGAGGGAGGAGTTAGGATAATATTTCAGAGGTATGGAGACATGTGCAGAGCAGCATTTGTCAGAAAAAGAAATGGAAGAAAAACAGCAATGAGATCTGTGGAAATTGTTAGAGAACAGCAGAAGAGAATGAGGAAGAATGAAGAAATACAGTGAAAGTATGTGAGTGGAAAGTGAATGAGGGTAGGAAATAAACTTGTGATCAGCAGCAAAGCTGTTTAACAGAATGCAACAGTGGGAAGGTCTGGAAAAAACATGATGGAAATATCTCAGAAGTGAGAGTAAGAAAATTATCAAGGGACACATGGAGTACATTTCCATATAAAATGTTACATAAAGAATTTATGTGAAAAATGTTTGAGGCTTTGTGGGTTTCTGAATCAGTACTTTTTTTTAAGAGACAGGAGTTATGTGATAATTTCTCTTTTGTAGAGTTCTGCTACTCTGAGATCCTCTTCTTGACTGAGGCCTCTAAAGAATACCATACTATACATACGACATTATACCAATATTATGTGACAGTAATTTTATTACTTCTGTACAACTAGCATGGAAATACAATGCTTTTGGGTGTATTCTTTATGTTTATCCATGAAAGATCATTTCAGACACATACACAGACTTAATTCATTTAGATATACAAAATATACCTAGGATGCTTTGGGCGCCTTTGCATGAAGGTTATATGTGAGCCAGAGAAAATCTGCTGACAGCTATCTTTCCAGTCCTATGCCTTCTTGGTAGCCACAACACAACACTTAGTAAATCTGTCAAAATCAGGTAAATATTTATTCTTTCATGAGCAGTGTTCTCAAATCACTTTGTTACCTGAATGTCTTCTGAAAACCAAAGAAACACAGGAAGTTCCACCTAAATGTAAGGAAAAAGTTATTTGCTTTTAGAGTGATGAAGCATTGGAACAGGCTGCCCAGAGAGGTTGTGGAGTCTCTGTGGTGGAGGGGCAGCAGCCCCAAAACTGAGGCTTTTCTATGCCTCTACATGCCCAGACATGTTCTTCTGCCAGGACCCCAAGGCAGCAAACAAGTTGTGTAACACACACACGCCCAGCCCGTGTGCCCCTGAGGTCCGGGCAGGTAATCCCCTATTGGGAGGGTCCGGGCATGTCTCTACTGCCTACTGGGGCAAGGTTTGGCTTACGGCCAACCTGATTGGTCATTTTAGATGTCCAACGAGCCATGAATCTTGGCCCCAGAGCCTTTAAAGAGGGGTGCACAGCAGCACCACGTGTTCAGTCCTGTTCAGTCAGATCAGACGATCCAGACTGTTTACCAGTTCAGAAGCTTAGAGCATTTTAGACTCAGCTCTGATCCACAGCAGCATCCTGCTGCCCTGACCTGCTTGCATTGGCCTAGACACAGGATCAGGCCTTGCTCACTTGCAAGCATTACAGAGGCTTAGGGCTCATGCATTGATCTCAAGGTGCAGCCAAGCTATCTGCAAGCCCTCTGAGAAGCAGAGCACATTCATGCCTGCACCATACATATATGGGGAGCCGAGAGACCCCCTGCCTAAAGCCTAGAGCTATCTTGATTCATCTATGGAGTTAAATCTCCCTGCAGCATGGCATAAATACTACTTGCCATCTATCCTGTAACTCTGGAAAGACCCAGAGCTCAGCAGACCCTCAGAGAGTCTGCAAACCTGCAAACACAGCTTGCTAGCTGCCAGACCGTGTCAGAAGCTACACGGACAAATCCTTCTCCTGCATTGGGGAATTCCTGCCAGCTGATCATCCCTGGACACACGGCTTCCAGAAGAAGCAACAGCTCTGAGGCAGAGATCACCCCAGGAGTGAAGGTTAGAGAAAACTCAATTTACCCCAGAGACTGGGAAAAGCTTTATCATCCCTTGCAAGCCGGGACAGACTCCAGCTCACCAAGACCCCAGTACTGGGCACACGCTGAGACAGAATCCCAAGAGGGTGATTAATGATTAATACTTAAGAGCAACACACCTAAATAAGCTTTAATTCTCTTGTAGTATAAGTTACCTCTATCTGAAAGCACACACAGTTTCAGCCCTTACTGGGCAAACACTAGAGTTGTTAAGAGGCATTAAGCCTAAAAATCTTTCTCTCTGTCAATAATTGTTAATAATTTGATATTTTCATTTAATAATCAATCCCTGTAAATATATCCCAAAGCTATTTTCATAAACTTGCAAACGAACTTGGGTTTCATAGTGGTTGGGGGTGGTGTAAATTTGTAAATATTAATTTTAATAAACAATTTTATAAAAAATCAAACCCACCTCAAATTAATTTCTCACCTCCCCCTAACAGGGGAGGAATAGAGAAATCCCCTCCATGACAGTCTCCTTCTCTGGAAACTTTTAAAACCTGCTTGGACATGTTTCTGTACAACCTGATCTAGGCAGATCAGTGTTAGCAAAGAGGTTGGACTAGATGACCTCCAAAGTCCCTTCCAATCCCTACCATTCTGTGATTCTGTGACTTTCATATGGAGAGAAAAATTACAAAAGGATAAAAGGAAAAAAGAAATTCAATTAATAAATGAAGAGGAAGAAAATTAGTGATGATGATATAATTGCTGAGGTGCTGACTATCCAATTTTTAATGAGGGAAAAAGAGAGGGAAGTAAGTATAATTAGGAAGTAATGAAGCTTCTCTAAATACAGCTGTTTATAAAATAGAGGTAAAAGCATGCTGGAATGCATGATGGCTATATTCACCAGGATATTGCTTTGTAAAGGAAGTATTGACTGAGGCCAGGTTTTCTTCTACTATGACTGCTGTGACAGCAGTCTAAGGAGCACAGTGGTTATCTAAGGATTTCTAGAAAAGCTACATACAGCATTCAACCTAAACTGAATTGTCTAATTTACTGATGTCATTCACAAAGAAATGGCAGAATGTCACAGATATGATTCTGCAGCTAGGAATCTATAAAAGGACTTCTTTGTGGTTGTTTTTTCTGGTAGCTAGTATTTATTAGTTTAACATTTTCTGTCTTCTAAAAGAGGAGTTAGATAGTAATGTAAAGTTTGGAAACAATGCCTGCTGTACACCTGAAATGGCTTTGTAGTTCCAGTTAATTTCTTAGAGGGTTGTAGTTGATTTTTTTATGTAGTTCACACCTTTTATTATCTTGACTGACCTTCTTATCAGGCAGGAAAATGTGGAAATAGATATTCTAGAGAAGTTTACTTTACTTCTAAGGGTGATCCTCCCAGTTCATATCTGGGGCATCTATCAGATAAATGTAAAGAAATTCTTAGTGTTTTCTGAATTTCCAAGCTCCTGCTGCCTGGGAGCTAGCCAATGTTACTATAATTTACAAGAAAAAAGCGTGAGAGTAGACTCATGAACTACAGAGCTGTTCACCTGACCTCAGTTCATACTGGATGTTTAAAGAACAATACAGTACATTTAAAGAGCAGTGCAATCATCTGGCAAAGTCACCAAGGATTCAAAAAAGGAAAGTCATGTTTAACTAATGTATGCTTTGCTTAGTCACCTTCCTAGGTCACCTGTCCAGATGATGAAGAAAATGTGGTGGATGTAGTTTTTCTGGGGTTTAGTGAGGCTTTTAATGCTCTCTCACTCGTAGCATTCTTCTGCATCATTCTAGCTGGGGGCCAAGCAGGTTCATGGTGTGCCGAGTGAAAAACTATCTGAGAGGCAGAGCTCAATGTGTTGTGCTGAATGTGGCTACATCTGGCTGGTGACTGTTCTCCAGCCGCGCTACTCAAAGTCAATCCTACCTGGGGCCAGTTCTGTTCAATAATTTTGTCAATTACCTGGATGCAAGAGTCAAATGCACTATCAGCAGGTTTGCCAATTAGACTTAAATGGGAAGTGCTCTTTGAGTCTCTCAAAGTATAAGAGGCCTTGCACAGTGATCTATATGGATCAGAATATTGAGCAGTCGCTAATGGCATGAATTTTAACATTAAAAAATGTTGGATTCTGCACCTGGGATAGAGTAACACCAGGCACAAGTATAAATTTGATGAGGAGTAGATGGAGAGCAGTCCTGAAGATGGACAACTGGTGGTGCTGGTGGACAGCAGGGTTATTATAACTCATCAGTGTACTCAAGTAGCCAAGAGGGCAAACCCCATCCTGGGGTGCACACTGAACAGCATGGTGATTATTGAACATCGTGGTGGTTATTCTGCTATATTTGGCATTAGTGCAGCCTCATTTTGATATTGTGTGCAGTTCTGGGTTCTACAGTTTAAGAAGAGAAGGTACTTGAACGTGTCCAGAAGAAGGCAATAAAACTGGTGAAAGAGATGAATGACATCGTGTGAAGAGTGGCTAAAGACTTTGGATTTGTCAGGTTTGGAGAAAAGCAAGTTGGGAGGCAATCTCATTGCACTCTACAGCTTCCTGAAGAGAGGAAGTAGAGATGGATGTTCTAATGTCATCTTCCTGGTACCCAGTGACAGGTAACCTGGGAAGGGTTCAGTGTTGCATCAGGTGAGATTCACACTTGATGCCAGGAAACATTTGTTTACTGAGACAGTGGCAAGACCCTGAAACAGACATTCTTAGAGAGGTGGTCAATGCCTCATGCCTGTCAGCAAGTAAGAAGCACTTGGACAATGCTCATAACAACATACTTTAACTTTTGTTCCGCCTTGAATTGGCCAGATGATCTTTGCAGGTCTCTTCCAACTGAAATAGCCTATCCCTATTCTATGTAAACTAACATACAGGCCATTACCTGACTTCAGTCTCTGAGACCATGGATGAATTCTCAGAGGCAGCAATTTCACAAGCTCTTTGTACATATAAAGCAAGAGACTGTACAAGAATTCATAAGGGACACAAAAAAACCCTAATTCCGTACATAGTAGACTGCAAGGACCAAATTAAGGCAAGGACATTACACTTAGTACTCTAAAACTTCATACATAAAATGGTCATATAAATGGATGATGATAACAACATGCACAGGGTGTTTAGGAATGAAAAGAAACATGATATAAATTGCAAAGTACTTGCCCATATTGGCTCAACGGTCAGTGAAAAAGTCAAATAGCAGTTCTTATATGAAAGAAAATCCAAAGGGAGTAAGAAGAAAAAAAAACATGTCTTTTGTACCTGATCATCTAAAAAAATAGAATAGATCAATGTTGTTTTATAGTTAAAGAGGTGTTTTACATTTTAAAAGGTGTTTTATGCTACAAATGAAGCATAGATAGTTTCAAGTTTCATTTTACATTCCCAGGTCTCAAGACCCAGTCCTGATGTCACACAAAACTCCCAAAGAGCCTATGTTCTTCTTCATTTATGTTCAAGAGTGCAGCTATAAAGAATATTAGAATTATTTTTTTAAAATAAAAAACATTTATGTTAGGAAGCAATATTTGCACAGTGCCTATTATGACAGGATATATTGGTGTCTCTGGCAACATTTAAAACACAAACACAATTAGTCTGCATTGTACCAAATCAAAACAATACTGAGTTTATCCAATTCAATACAAAATATACACAAAATGAAGCAACAGTGCTTTTTATCCAGGTTTTATAAGTCATTGAACCAGAACAATTACAATTTACGTATTTCATATGAATTATAGAATAGTAGTGGACAGCAATCAAGAATACAAATTGAGTTGAACATAATTAGGTGAAACTGAAATCCAGATTTAAATTCTTCAAACTCTTGTAGTACCCAGATCCGAGCATTGTCTTGCACTGTCTTCTTTGAACTTTGCAACATGATGTAAAGGGTTAACCCTCCTGGGGGTGGTCTGAACCTGACCCCAGGTGGAGTGGTTAGCCCACTCCCACTTCCTGTCTATACCTTCTATAAAAACAGAGGAAGTTCCTCTTTCTCTTTTTGTCCTTACTGCCTGCCTGATAGCACCACCCTTGTTTCTGCTGCTCCTGTTTTTACCACGTGACCACCCCATCACATGGTGGACAACCCCTTCATGAATCTACCTCCATCTGTTGTGATAGATCTGGTTGCTTATATATTTTTGTATCTTGTTTCCCTTTCCTGTACCTCTTTGTAATTCCTCTACCTTAAATACCTTTTATTTATTGTAAATTTTTTTTTCTTTCACCTTCCAAACCAAAGCAAGACTATTCTTTTGGTATTTTACTCCTTTTCCCTCTCTACATCTAATTCCTTTCTTTCCAAAATGGAGAGAGGAGAAAGCATCCTATTATTGAATGTTCTGTTAGGTATTCGAGGCTCTGGGAAACTTGAATCAGACCAATACATATGATATGATAAGACAAGAAGGCTGGTTTGGGAATTCTGCTATAACTGAAAACCTCTTATAGGAGTATTTGCCATGTTTTAATCCCATCCAGAACCTAAGCAACATGCAGCTGCTCAATGACTCCCCCACAGAGGAATGGCAGAGAGAATTGGAAGGGTTAAAGTGAGAAAACTCATAGGTTGAGATAAGGACAGTGGAATAGTAAAGTGAAAGTTCCACATGCAAGCAAAACAAAACAAGGAGTTAATTTCACTGCATTTCATCCACAGACAGATGTTTAGCCATTTCCAGGAAAGTTACACATCCATCATGTGTAACTATTAGTTGGGAAGACAAAATTGTAACTGAATGTTCCACTTCTTGTCCTTCTTCCTTGGGCTTTTATTGCTGAGCATGATATCATATGCTATGGAATATCTCTTTGGTCAGTTGATGTCAGCTGGCCTGGCTGTGCCCTCTCCCAGCTCCTACAAATCCAGCCTGCTCACAGGAAGTTTGAGTACCTGAAAAGGTTTTTCTACAATGTAAGCACTGCTCAGCAGTGCTGGAGTATTGGAGCACTGGAGTGGGCTGCCCAAATCGCTGCTGGCATCTCCATCTACAGAATCATTCTAAAACCTGCCTGGATGCAGTCCTGTGCAGCCTGCTCTAGATGAACTTGCTCGGTCAGGGGGGTTGGACTAGATGACCACCAGAGGTCTCCTCCGAATCAAATCATTCTATGACATATTATCAACTCTGTTCTCATCATAAATGAAATGCATATCGTGAGGTTTATTTAGTTTTCTTACACTTTGAATATTGGGGTTTTGCTACTCATATTTGTTTTGCTGACATCTCTGCTGTCACACTTAAACAAGGAGCCTCTGCCGTTTATGGACAATACACATGGTCTCAGAATTCTTGGTGTGGAGAGGAAACCCTGGACAGTCCTTCTCCTGCCAGGTGAATAAGACTTCCGAGCTCTCCTAAGAGCATCCTTGCCATGTGGAGATGCCCCCTACTCATGAGATAATTGTCAGAATTTGCCTGCCTACTTCTATTCAAATAACACCACCTCACCTTAAACTGAACTGAAATGGGTTTGTCACTTTATAAAGGGGGGAAAACATCAGGTATGCAGATAAGGCCTGCTTTAACTAAATACATTTTGTCAGCTCTTCTGGCTCTTTGTTGAATTGTGGTAGATGTAGATGCTTCATCCTTCTGAAGCCCTCAGGGAATGCTGGTCTGTTCAAGGATATTGCTTGCTGGAGCTCATCAACAAAGACAACCCTCTACATTGCATGCTTCAGATCATCAAGTCTACACATCTGACAGAATCTTTTGTGATGTGTGGACCCTACTGGGTATCTCAAGAAGCTGCAAGCAGGGTATGCTGATGGGTTTTATTTAACTCTTTTTGCCCCTTTTTTGGTGGGAGGGAATCCCATGTGTTGTATTTGTGCCAGTAAGGTAATGGTAGGAAAGTGAAATAATATCCAACTATTTCTCAGTTTCAGCATTCTGTTCCCACAGAAACCAGTTTTTCTAGATTATCAGGAACAAGTAAGCAATGACTATCCCTAACTGATCTCTCATTCAGGGTACTTACATCCTTTTTGGCAGTACTATAATGCAAATAGAGAGTTGGCAAGCTTAACTTTTTTGATGCATTAGAGTAACTGTAATTCTCAAATGACAGGTGGATAAATTCTACATATCTGCATTTAAGCTCAACTATGTCTCAACTGTAATTTGGAGAAGTTAAAAGAAAAATATCCTTAAAGGATCAGTTGCCTAGATTGACTATTAACTCTCACAAGAAAAAGATGGAGCATCCTGGGCATGGCAAAGCATATAACAAAGACTACAGACAATTAATTATCATAGGAACCCACAGATTGTAGGAGTCACTCAAGCCCATGTTACTGGTGATACAAAGCAAGAAGTGCAACTATTGTGCTGCTCATCACTTCATTCTTTGTCGATGAACTTAGAGTGTGAAACTCTTTCCCATGGCTTTCCCTCTTCCCTTTTCAACATTCAGAGAATCACAGAATTAAGCAGGTTGGAAAAGACCTTTGAGATCATTGAGTCCAACCTATCACCTAATACTTTCTAATTAACTAAACCATGGCACTCATCCAGTCTCCTTTTAAACATCTCCTGGGACGATGACTCCACATTCTCAGGCAGCCTGTTCCAATGGCCAGGCACTTTCTCAGTACCCTCCAGCCTTCACTTCATGATGATTTTCAGGAAAGGCTTTCCTGCTCTTCAGGAAAGGCTTAATCTCCCTCCAAAGCATCCTACCTGACCCACTCAATTTCTTTTTAAAACAAAATAACAGACTAACCAATACAAATCAGTGGAAAGAACATGCACTAATTGTCATGGGTAAGTATGATGCTGCTTGTTACGAAGTGGGTGTACCCTTCCCTTCAGTATCACAAAATGTTGAATATGGTAGAAAGAATGAATGTCATACTATTAAAGTTAGTTAGGCTCTTACCCGCCCCCCCACACTTTTGGAATTGCCCCAGCTAACTCAGAAGGCCTCCGGGAATATAAATGACAGTTATATACAGAAATATACAAAGGATAAACAATACAGAAGCACAACTCCCCTCCCAGAAACCTGAGTCCCCAGGAGGGGCTCTCAAACCACCCCAACACCTTCCCCAGCCCCTCTCAACCTTAGCCCAGTTCCCAGGAAGAATAAAGGTGCAGCCAAGAGGTTAAGAAGGAAGGTTAGTGGCAGTGAGGTTAAGGAGATGTGGCTCGGTCTGAAGCTCAAAGCAGAGTGAAAGACAAAATGGAGAATGTTATCTAATTGTTTTCCTTCTTCTTCCCAGAACTCTCAGCGAGACTGATGAGGGAAGGAGACACAACCATGTTTACCTTTTCACTGCCTATTATCTAGTTCTTTTCACCAAAACATTCTAGCTTGCTTCAGACTAGCACACTAACCAATATAACATTTATCTGTTAACATGTTGAGAATTATAAGCTGTAATTTTGGACTGTACCCTCTTAGAAACTCCACCCTCCATATATTTTACACCATGACTTTTATTTCTATTCCATTATAAGAAGCCATAGAGGGATTGTGTAGGTAGAGCCTATAAAAGTATTTTACAGAAAGTTTGCCCGTCCACAATAGTAAGCCAAATGTATATAAGAAGCACAACCATTTTAATTAGACTTATTTCTTACAAAAAATGAATCTTTTTCTGTTCCTGGAAAATCAAGGCCAAAGGTTTTAACACAGTCATCTTTCTTGTTCTTCTATGATCCAGCTTTCAGCAGTAAAACCTGGATTCATCTCATCTATGTTTGAAATTTTAACTGGAATTCTAAGTACGTGGTGGTCTATCGTGGCCCTAAAAATGCCTCTCTAGTCAACAAAAAGAAGTGTTTGGGAAGAGTGACTCAGAACTTCTGCAGGCATTTCACTGTGTGGATTATAGAGGGATGTGTGGAGAGCCAGCTTCTAGCCTAGATGACTGAATCCCTACAGTTAATTGGAACTGGTCCTTGACTGAGCAGTAGAGGCACATGCCAGTTTTCTGGTGAAAAACAAACATTGAAGTACTGTAGATATTTTTGTCAATGAATGTAAGGAGAAATTAAATTTGCATTTACCTGCATTTTATTCTGTGTTTTTCTGGATATCTGAGGTTTTGATCTTGCTACTCTCCGGAAGACCACAACACCAAAAAGCCTTAATTTGGCATTATCACTGATTCTTGACAGTGAAAATACAAAACATGTAGGAAAAGAAGGATGGGTGTTCTTTTCATTTGGCACTGCCATGATACCATCTAGAATAATTCATTCTAATCTTAAAACTATAAAGATTTTAACAAGATTACAAGACCTCAGAAGTGAAAAACAAATGATTAAGAAAATAGTGTGATAGCATTGATATGTGGAAGAAATTAATATTTGTTCTTGGTGAAAGAAATAAAAGGGGGTTTTAAAAAATCTGTGTTTGTAAATAAATATTTCCAGTAGGTTGAGTTTTACTGTAAAGCAATTCCTGTCCAGGTTGAACTTATCATTTTTGTCTCTGAAACATTTATGCTCTGCTAGACATGGTCAAACAGTTTAATAATTCAATAAATAAATGCATTCATTATTTATTTAATATAGTAGCAGATGAAAAGGAAACAGGCAGTGTCACCCACAGGTTTTTCCACACTGTTCAAAATTTTCACAATAGTGTTGACACTGCAGAGGAAGCAATATGCATTCCTGGGGTTCATGAAGGGAAAAGGTGAAAAGGATTCTATGATTCTATGAACCATGTTGTGCTGCTTCTAGTCCTGCAGTTGTTGATGAAGGATTTTTTTCCTCTTGTTTTAAATGATCTGGCCTGAGAATTCCCTCTGTAGTGTCACTTAGAGAAATGTTAATGCCTTTTCTATTCCACTTTTCTTTATTTTATGTCAGTATGCTCCTTAAGTTCAAGGCACTGTCTCGGACTATATTTATGCTCATAAATTAAATCGGCAGGTGATCAATATTTAATGTTTACACTGCCAATACCTCAAGATTCTTTGACACTTAATTACATTCGTATTATCGGATTACTGGAGAAAAACTCTTGGACCAGGTTTTTATGCACAGCAATACATGTTATGACATTGATTCCAGTGGTGTTCTTTTCAAATGAGGACTTACAGGAATTACAAATCTCACACTCAATAGAAGAGAAGTTAAAGTTTGGAGAAGGGTAAGAGTAAAAGGATGCCTTTTGGCCATTTTTAGCAGACTTTATTTGCTTTTTAAAGATTGAAAACAGGACCGCAAAACCTGTCCAGGTTTGTATTAACCTAAATGTGTTATCCTTTTATATCACAAAGAGATACTATTAGCAATAAATGAGAATATTTAGGTGTCAAATTACACAGCACCACCACTTAATTTCCATTTAGATCAGGCTGTCCACATGGTTTTATACCATAATCATCAACTTAGAATCTAAACATAAAGATTCCTCTATTTTAATTTTCCTCCATACTTTGAATTTTAATATAAGAAAACAACAATGCTGATATAGCAGAAATTCTCAGTCACATCCTTATGCATTCAGTAAGGGTGACATTCCCACAGAAGGCCTCAGAAATAAGATGAGAAATTCTGTTTTTCACATAGAATGACTTGCCTTATTAAACCAGTGCATCATGTGGTTTACTATTTGACTAAAAATGTGCATTTTAAAACTACTGAAAAACTTAGTTTGAATCAAAATCCTATTGCATGTATTTCATTCAGGCAAGAGAAAATCAAGTTTTCCTGGCTATGCTAAAATCTGGTTGAAGAACAACAACTATAATCAGATACGATGAACACTGAAAACAACAGAAAACAAAGGCTGAATTTAGCAATAACACTGAGAGTAAAATGCTATATATTCACATGCATGATTTCAGTGCTTCAGAGTCATATTTGTATTATGATACTTTCCATAACTGAAGCAAACATCACCAAAGAATGTAAAACTTTTTTGTAGCAATGTCTGTAAAAGCCATATAATGGTACTCATTTGTGCAAAACACATTAACATTTGGATTATGTGGTAAGTCAGAGTCATAAATCTGGAAAAAAAACAATCACAGGAATAAACATGTACAAGCAAAACAGAAGTTTAATACAATATTTTTTATTTCAGGAAGAATTTTCAGTACCTTGATGGCAATGAAGAATTCTGAGCATTCTGGTTGGAAATTTTGCATTTAAGGGATTTTTCCTTCTTTTTTTTTCTTTAAGTTCTTTCCTCATCTGTACTGTGACTAGAAAAGTAAATCACATAAAGCACTATCATGAAAGATTGTGTCTCAAACATATCCTTACGTTTATTTCTGATAGTTGTGTAAAGAATAGTATCTATTTGGATATGCTTAGTAATAATTCCAAAGGCAAGTAACTACTCACCTTGCGGTAACTGGTTTTGTGGGCTGTAGAGGTTACAAAGATTCCATTCTTGTGCATCTGTATCCCAGGTATGAGAAATTTAATTCCTTTCTGATCTAGTAAGAGACATAGCAACTTCGTGAGCGTCCCATTTTACTCAGTAACAAAGACACTTCATTGTCAGGAATCCCAATTTGTCAGGTCAGAATACTGGCTTGAGAAGCTTAGTTACAGTAATGCGAATAGGATTCTTTATTTTTAACACAGTAGAAACTCAGTGAGCTGCAAGCAGTAGCTTATTTGTGGAGCTGAATAAGAATCCTATTGTAGTATAAACAGAAAGAGTTATTTATCAAATCTTAGGTACCTAAGTATTATACAATGTGGAATCAAACTCCTCTCTTACAAGCAAAGACTGAAGGAGCAGGGGCTCTTTAGCTGGGAGGAGACTGAGGGGTGACCTCATCAAGGTTTATAAATATGTAAAGGGTGAGTGCCAAGAGGATAGAGCCAGGCTCTTCTCACTGATGCCCAATGACAGGACAAGGGGCAATGAGTGCAAGCTGTGGCATAGGAAGTTCAATGGAAACATGAGGAGGATTTTTCTTCACTGTGAACAGGCTGCCCAGGTTGTGGAGTCTCCAGAGATAGTTAAAACCCTCTTGGACGCATTCCTGTGTGATCTGGTATCGGTGATCCTGCTTTGGCGGGGGGTGGGAGGGTTGGACTGGATGATTTTTTGAGGTCCCTTCCAGCCACTGACATTCTGTGATTCTGTGATTCTCTGGAACTACAGACTGAACACTGCAATGTGGTTACAAAATTCAATCACTTTTTTGAAAGATTGCAGCAGAGACTATGTGAGTTCAGTCTGTACAAATTGTCATAGATTCAAATACATTCTTCATCATTAAAATGTGGCATGTTCATCTGCCATATGAAACTCACTTAGACTCTCTGAAGGTACCTGATATGCTGAAAATATCAAAACAAATTTTGGTGGACGTGTAATTGTGGGTCTAATCCAGACCTCTCTAGAAAGGAGAGAATCACTATAAATATATCCAGAATGCAAGTCTGTGTTTTGGCTTGAGAAGGAGGTCTAAGAAAAGAAACTGAGGAAGGGATATAGTAATTTAAGGGCAAAATAGCTGAAGTAGATAACCTAAGATGAATGTTTTTTACAAAAACTTAAAAGGAGCCAGTATGAACTCAGGAATTACTTTATTCTTCAGTGACTAAGCCACAAGGAAGCAATATTTAGGAAAAGTGACAAATAAAATAGGTACTGAGGATCTGCTAAACCAGGAACTCATCTAGCATGAGAAGTACAACTAAAAATTTCAGTCCTTTCAATAGCCTTGATAAACAGACCTTGACCAACTACAAACAAAAGATAGTGCTCTGCCTATTGGCACAGAGTATCCACACTATAGGCTGCATATATTATGTTTTATGTTACAGTGCAAGGATAGGAGAGTTGGAGAACAGACAATCAGTCCAAAGAATTAAAGACCATGGTAATCCTGATTTCATGTTGTAAAATCACATCTTGAAAATGATTTCTGAAAAATAATTTTAAAAAGAAGCTTCAGTGTTTGGATTAACTGACAGTAGCTGGGACTTTTGAACTTGTCAGGTTCATACGCTGTGCAACTGACAAATACTTTCAACTGTGATGCCATTTTCCTAAGGAATAAGGTTTATTTGTACAAGTTACTATATATCAAGTGTATCTATTTTACATACTGTTAGATAAAATGAGACAGAAACAATTTTCTGTCTCTGAGGTCAACATTTCAGCTTCAGCTACTACGCACCTGAAGCGCATATTGAAGCTTGTAACACACAAGTTTACACCATCTAAACACCTGAATGAATCCAATCACAGTCCAGTGAAGACTATGTCCATAAGGAACGGGTAAGATTGAATTCTTCAATTCATCAGAGGCCAAAGAGGATACAGTGGAAATTGCTTTTTACATCCCATACAGACTGTTGTGCTGGCACTACTCTGTTTTCTCCTTAGATCAGTTTTAAACTCTTGGTTCCTAATTGCACAGATACTGCCCCAGTCACTATGGTGGAATTAGGTGACTGCTACTGGGACAATGTTTACCCTTTCTGATGGATCTTTATGCAGAAAGAAGTGCAAAATTGATGGGAAGGCAAAAAAGGGCCTTCACTTTCCAATTCAAAAAATATGCTCCCAAGGAAGGTAGAGATTCAGAGCTGCTGAGGAGAATTTTATGGTGAACAGAGAGGCTTACTGTGCAGCCCTGATTTAAGTTCTTATTCAAACACAATCTCTTACCATTTCACATTGGTCAGCTGTAGGCTGTTCTTCACACAGTCTATGAGAGCACTTGCCATCTCTGCAGGCAGTTGTATACATGGACATTTGCACAAAAAGAAAATAACCCTCAAACCCCAGAAAGACAGGTATTTCATTTAAATCTTCCAAAACAGGCTTTGTTAGGCAATTGTATTTCTGTACAGAGAAACAGAGCCCAAAGACAATCCAAACCATACCGCTACCATCACTAGACTTAACAGCAGGTGGAGAACAACAAAAAAAATCTATCAGTGGAACTGGTGTGGTGGTTTGGGTGTTCCCTGCCCCTCCACACTTTAGAAGTCACCCAGACTAGCCTCAGTTGGCTCTGGAAATATGAATGAAGATTATATTTACAGCTAGCACAATATACAAGCAGATATTTACAGTATATACAGTTATATACAGAAATATACAAGGTAAAAAGATAATACAGAAACACAACTCCCCTCCCAGAAACCTGAGTCCCCAGGAGGGGCTCTCAACCACCCCAACACCTTCCCCGGCCCCTCTCAACCTTAGCCCAGTTCCCAGGAAGAATAAAGGTGCAGCCAAGAGGTTAAGAAGCAAAGTGGGTTAGGCCAAATGGAAGGTCAGGTTAGGGAGTAAGATGTTGCTCAGACAGCAGCCCAAGCAAGAGTGAGAGAAAATGGCGAGAGTGTTATCTAATGTTTTCACTCCTTCTTCCTAAACTCCTTAGCGAGACTTCTGAGGGAAGTAGACATCACCATTGTTTTCCTTTCACAGCCTGTAATCTACTTCTTCTCACTAAAACATTCTAGCTAGCTTCAAACTAGCACAACTGGTCATTCAGATAATTTCTGTGATTATACTTATTAAAAAGAAAAAAAAAAGATAAAGGTGTCTGTCCCATCACACATGAAAGTGAATGCCACAAAATTATATTCTGAGAGGGGACTGGTTTGAGAGCAGAAGGTAGAGCAAACAGAGAGTAAATGTGATGATTTTATTAGAGTGTGCTGGATCACCAGCAGGTCAAAATGGGATTTTATCAACTCTCTAAAGAAACATTTAGCTAGAAGTTCATAAGGTGATAACTCTATTTTTGCTTTTAAATCTAAGAATGGAAGTCTGGACAGTGGTGTGGACTATTCACAAACTGAACTATTTTAAAAGAAAGGCTTCTCAGGCTGAGATTGCTACTAAAACTTGATTTCAGGAAGTTAACAGAAGTTCCAAATAAGCCTATCTACAACATAAGCAAGGGCAATACTCATAGTGAGCAGAGGATATCTAATTTTTAAGGTATTTAAAACCCAAATAATGACAGAATTCTGGGGGAGGGAATAAAAGACAAATTATATAAGTTACATTACTTATAATTTTCCTCACTTCTGAAAAAAAATACAAACATACAGGTAGACAGCCTTGTTATGGTGATAAAAGCTGATCCAAACTTAAGAAAGAAATAAAAGTGGAAATATGATAACTGTAATAAGATCTGGTAGACGCATGTTAAATTGGAGGAAAACTCCATGAAAGGAGAAATTATTTATGTAACCTTTATTCACACTTAACACTGAAGTTAAAAACTGAAGATCTTGTTTTCCTCACATCTACATCAAAACCAAATACCTTGCAAGCTGTTTATAAAGATGGTAAAGGTTAGAACTTGTGAGTCCTTGCAAACAGGTTCACCATAAGCCAGCAATGTGCCCTCATGGCAAAGGATGCATTAAGAGTGTGGCCAGCAGGTTGTGGGAGGTTCTCCTCCCATTCTACTCTGCCCTGGTGAGGCTGCACCTGGAGTATTTTCTCCAGTTCTGGGCTCCCCAGTTCAAGAGAGACAGAGCAGGAGAGATTCCAATGGAGGGCCATGAACATGAACTGGGGACTGGAGCATCTCTTTCAGGAGTAGAGGCTGAAAACCTGAGACTGTCTAGCTTGGAGAAAAGAGTATTGAGAGGTGACCTTATGCCTATAAATATCTAAAAGGCAGAGGTCAAGAGGATTGGGCTGGACTCTTTTCAGTGGCCAGTGGTAGAACAAGGTGAAATAGGTGCAACTGAGAACACAGGAGGTTTGATTTGAAGTTAATGAGAAATGTCTTTACTTTGAGCATGATGGAGCAGTGCAACAGGCTGCCCGGAGATGTTGTGGAATCTCCTTCTCTAGAGACTTTCAAGCCCCACCTGGACATATTTCTGTGCAGGGAGGTTGCACTAGATGATCTCCAGAGATTCCTTACAACCCATATCGTTCTGTGATTCTGTGAGATGCAACATGTACAAAGTACAGTGAGATTGACAGTTCTAATAAAATAAAACATTAGCATGAATCAAAAGTTGCATTTCAGTTATTAATTGCCAGGACTGCATAACCTGTAGGGAAAATAGCTTCATGATATACTGCATTGTATTAGTATAAACAGAAATTGTTTAAATGTAAGGAAAAAATATGGTTTTATTTTTAAGAATTTGAATAATTTCTATGTAGAAGAAATTTGGTTTAATGTATTCTTAAAAGCTACCTGGGCTGCATCAAAAGAAGTGTGACCAATAGATCAAGGAAGATGATTCTTCCTCTCTTCTCCACTTTCATGAGACCCTGACTGGAGTACTGCATCCATCTCTGGGGCTTCCAATATAAGAAAGAGATGGACCTCCTTGAGTAGTTCAGAGGAGGACGATGAAGATGATCAAGAGTCTGGAGCACCTACCCGGTGAAGACAGGCTGAGAGACTTAGAGTCATTCAGCCTGCTGGAGAAGAACAGATTCTGGAAAGATCTTCTTGTGGCCTTCCAGCACTTAAAGGGAGCATATAAGAAAGCTAGAAAGGGACTTTAACAAGCACATGTGGTGACAGTACAAGCAGTAATGGCTTCAAACTGTAAGAAGGTAGATGTAAGGAAGAAGTTACCCACTGTGAATACGGTGAGGTGCTGGAACAGGATACCCAGGAAGGTTGTGGATGATTGCTTTCTGGAAGTGTTCAAGATCAGCTTGGATGGAGCTTTGAGTATGAAGGGCTAGTGGAAGGTGTCCCTGCCTATGGCAGGGACAGAACTAAATGATCTTTAAGGTCCCTTCCAACTGAAGCCATTCTATGTTTCTATGAATTATAATTGCTTTCTTGTGCTTTCCTAGTATGACAATGTAATTGCTTGATAATCTACTAATTTCCAAATGATACATTAAAATATATTGCAATACCTTTTATAATGCTTATGAGACTCATTTTGGAAAGTATTGTTTTCCTGGGGAATTTTCCCCAGTTCACTGGCTATCTTGGTAAATGTTGTTTGTGGATTTTCACATACAATAAGTCATACATTTATAAAAAGACTGCTGAAAAGTTTATGTTTTTAGCAAGAAAATTATATATAACTGTGCAAATAGTTTCAGGGAAGTTTATTCTACCTTACCAGTCTACCACCCCTTTTCAATCTAACTGTCCTCTTTATTGCCGTCCTAGAAAGCCTGACTAAAGTCTGAAGAGTACTGACCAAATCCTTTAATGGACTTGAGCTGAGGATACATCTTCTGAAGATTGACAAAAAAAATGACTTAGCATTCACAGTGATTGTATTGTGACCAGCAGTCAAAATGAGCTGCCTACCAGGCAGGTAATCTTGTGTGCATGGAATGGTTGTACCTGAGCTTCTTTTTGAACCACCTCTTAGAAAGTGCTACTGACTAGGAATGCAAAAAAAAAATAATGGGATAAACCCAGGAATTCTGCAGTGACTGAAGTAGTTCATGCCAAAGGGAAAAACAAAGGAGTTTGCAGTCTCTTTTTGATATTGCACAGGACTGCAAGAGTCAGCACAATGATGATACTGGTGTACCACACCACATGCTCCCCAGCTGCAGCCAGACTGTCTGCTCCTGGCACAGAAGTCTTGAATGAAATGAAGGTTCTGGATGAGAACTTAATCATCCAGATCCCAGGCTGCAGAATGTGCCTGCCACTTCTCTCCAAGACTTAGCTGTAAGTGCAGTGTTTTCACCTGTATGAGGCATTCTCTGCTTGGATCACTGATCTGCCAGGTGAAGGTGCCAAGGAAGATGAACAGACTGCATAGTGCTGGAGTGAGTGAATGGGAGGAAATCTATAAGTTCTTCATGATTTGTCAGAGGTCAACAGAAGCTGCACTTGAATAAGTAGTGTCTAGAAATAGTTGTGACTTCCACTAAAAGAAAAAAGGCTCTTTCTGTTATTGAACATGTGCAATTGGAGGACATCTGCAACAGAAGCAAAAAGCAAGTTCCATCAGAGGATGTGACTGATCTGTATGTTGAAAAGTGACATTAAAAGGCACTAAAAGGCTATAGTGGTTAGAGACTGCTTTCTGCAGGCAGCAGAGATATCAAGCAGCTGATCAGGCTTGACATAGTTGGAGGTTTGTTTCCAGAGGCTTGTACTGAAGATGTGTTATGGAGGGGTAATTAATTGAGAGATGGTATTTTCAAAATTAATATTTGTTAGTAATTTTTATATTCAGGAGTCTTGCCCCTCCAACCACTAATTTTAATAATAATCGGTCATGGAAACATTATACAGATAATAGCTAGATCTAGAAACAACTAGCAAAAATATATAAACATGAATTGAATTCAATTGAACTGGAAGAGAAGGTTCCTGCAGTCAATATACCACTTGCGGTCAATATACTGCTTGCCCACTAGATGGACTTAGGGAGCTCCTTTCTGCTTATGGCAGCAGGCAATGGTGAATTATAAAAGGCTTTAAATATTTACTCACAAAATATTATTTCCCAACTCACAGGGACAGCTACAGCTTCATACAGTACCCAAATGCTTCCAGGGAATTCTATTACTGTCTTGTCAGCCGCTGAGGCTTCTGATTCTACCTAGGCTTCACAGGCTGCTGGGGAAAGCAGGCAGACTATCTTTGACTTGGTTCTGGCTTCTCTGGATGATCTGTGTATCTCCAGGACTTCCAGTCTTGGCAGGAGACTTTCAGGTGTAGGCAGAATGTCTTGTGATGTGCAGTCTTAGCACAATGTCACGCTGGCTATGCAGGCAAATCACATGGAGGCATTTAGAGCCTGTTCCTGGTAAAATAAGACAGTGGAATTTCCAGGCAGTCCAGGATGCACTGAAGCAGTGAGAAATGGCAGCAGGCAGTAGCAAGCAGCAAGAAAGCATAAATAGAATGGCAGAGCCATGTTGTGTTACCTTCTCATCTCTTTTATTAATACAGCCCAAGACTAATGGGCCTTTGGACACAGAATAACCAATCAGAATGGCAGGTGGAAACAGAGTAGGTGGAGTCAGACTTCTTGGATATGCACAGTAAAAGTACGAGAGGCACTGAATAAGAGTTGCATGAGGGCAAATTCATTATAATTACCTAATTACCAGGGCGGGAGGGGGGGGGGGGAAGTCACCATGAGTATGGCAAATATTGCAAAAAGACTCACAGACAGGGTGTAAAATCTTCATCTTTGGAGATATCCAAAACCTAACTGGACAAGGTTCCTCAGCACCCTAAGTTTAATATTTGATCAAACTCCAAAGTTGACCCTGCTTAAGACATCACAGTGTTGAGGGTTGGGGGTCTGAGAAGGGAAAATTAGACCAGGGCCCATCCCAAGGACCCTGCCAGCCTAAATTAGACTACATCATGCATGCCTTTGTCAGCTCACCTTTTAGAAATGTCTTAGAATATATTTTGAAAGTAAGACTTGGAAATATGCTCTGTATATACCCTTTATTATAAGGTTATAATGAACCTACATATACTGTCCATTATAACGCAAAAGTAGACATAGATGGTTCACTGTCCACATCGAAAACAGTGCCAAGTGCGCTTCTGCAGGGGTGACCAAGGTTTGATACTATATAATAATGCCATTAATTATCTGGATGATGGAATAGAGTGTATGCTTATTAAATCTGCAAACAACACTATGCTGGAAGCAACTATGTGTACACTGGAGGACAAGATTAGAATTCAAAATGATCCTGACAAACTGTAGGAACGGTATGAGAAAAACAGGATGTTATTGAACAGACACAAGTCTGAGGCATTACTTTTAGAAGGCATACTAAATAGCACAAATACAGGATGTGGCTCATCCAGCTTGTTTGTACTTCTGCAGAACAAGATCCAGGGGCAACAGAGGATCGCAAGCTGAGTAGGAGTCAGCAATGTCATGTTGCAGCAATAAAAGCAAACAACGTTGGCATTTTTACTTTCAAAGGTGTAGCCTTCAAGACATGTGAAGCAATCTTTCTACTCTGCACAGTACTGTAAACTCTCAACTGTAGTAGTCAGTCCAGTTCTAAGCACTACTTCAGGAAAAATGCAGAACAATTAACCCAAGACTATGACCTTAGAAATAAGCTCTATTGGAATTCTGATGACAGGGTAACTTTTATTTACTTTCTTGGGCAAACTGTAAACATCCAGAAATATATGTTATTTTCATTTCTGCTTGCAACAGTCATTTTGCAACCAAAGATTGAAATGATTAAGCCAATGTCAATAAAATATCCTGAAGGGAAATCCTGAAGCAAGGAAAAATAAATAATACTTGGAACTTGAGGAAGAAGTGTATCATAGCTCCTTTTTTTTTTTTTTTTTTTTTTTTTTTGGCAGTGATGTAAGAAAACACAAGAACTAACCTTAATAACACGTTCTTTTATTTTTAGTGCAAGCAAATAGGTAACTAAATAAATCCCTTTGGATAAATTCTGCACTTAATTTAACTCATGAAGTTGCTCTGAAGTCAGATGTTATGCAGGAATATAATGAATCTGTTTACTGAGTGCTTAGGGTTGTTTTTTTTTTTCCAAACTATTTCTAATGCTACAGAAATAATAGCTATATATATATCTTAGGAAAAGAATCATAGAATCACTGAATCATAGAACAGCCCAGGCTGGAATGGACCTCCAAAATGCATCGGGTCCAATCTTTTGTGTAAAAGAGAGCATAGAAGAGATTAGCTTGCACCCTGTCCAATCACTCCTTGAAAACTTCCAGTGATGTGCATTCTGACATGTTCCTGCACACATTGTTTCAGTGATCATTTTCAGTGCAAAAATATTCTTTATTATGCTTACATTCCCAGAGCCCTTGAACGCAGGCTTTCTTTGCAGCTATTGCACCTTATATTCTCCATGTGGCTCCTTGTGAGGAGGGAGTCTCTTTGTAGCTGCCCTTTAAGTACTGGAATACCATGATGAGGTCATCCTTGAGTCTTCTTCATGGAGAGAAGAACTAACTCCTTTGGTTTTTTTTTCTTATAGAATGGCCCTTTGATCATCTCTGTGGCCCTCCCATGGACCTTCTCCAGTCTGTCCACATTTTTCTCCAACTGTGCAGACCAAAATTGGACACAGTAGTCTGGGTGAAGCTTGACAAACACTGAGTAGAAAAAAAAAGTGGTGAGCAGGGAAATAACATGAAATAATGTGCATAGTTTCTGTGGGCTCTGGCTGATAATATCAATGATATTTCAGTAAGCTGTTGAGTGTTCCCCGATAACAAAATTAGGCCATTAAACACTACTTTCTTGCCATAAACTAGCCTATCAATCACAAACCTTTCACTGATGTCTGGGTTTTGGTGTATTATAAATGTTAAGTCCTTGAAGTTATGATATAATTGCATCTGTTTGGGAAAATGCTTTTAATGAAATATGAAAGCTCATGAGTCGTTGTCTCCTGATTTTGGTCATACTATTGTATCGAGAGAAAATGTGTGATTTGCATCCTTCTGTCTAAGCATTTATTTGTTTCTAAGTAGTTGAAGGAAAAAACATGCAGAAACATTAAAAATAAACATAATTTGCCAATGAATAAGGACTTTTTCTTCAGCAAATAGACATGTATAATAGCAACGATTAGTTTACTGTATTATTGCAGAAAATGTTTCCATGAAAAGTTAATTTCCATCATAAGTTATTGTCTAGAAACACATTAAAAGAAAAATGTCAAAGGCAGTGATAATTTAGCTCATACATATGGAACTGAAAACAACACTTGCTGCTTGTATAATTTTTTAAGACACCTGAATTAATTTGCTAAGAGCTACATGTTTTCAACCCTAATTAGAGTTTGGAATTTATAAGAAAACATACTTTTTTACTAAAAACAGCACATGGAAATCTAGTTGTAAAAAATGTCTTGGACTACCAATGGCAGTAGAGACTCATTTCTTTTTGAGTTTGCCACACTGTGATGAGCACTAGAGGACATACTGTATGCAAATGGACTGATTAACACAGATTAGGGCATATGGAGAGAGAAGAAGTTAACATGATTTTTCTTACTGTCCTTACTGTTGCCTGCAAAATAGATTTTTATGTGTCCTTGTTACCAAATTCCCATTGTGCAAGAGCCAACAATATAGACTGAAACAGTTACAGATCTGTGAGAAGAGATATCAATAACAATGAAATGAAAAAATCAGTTATGGAAAGAACCAACAGAGAAGTCAATGCTAGTAACTGACCTCCATAATATTTGATCTATTAATAAGTTTGATATTAAAAATTACTGTATTCATTTCAGTAGGGAAAAGGCTCTTGTAGATGTTTGTAAAAAACAATTGAGAATAAGCAGCTCAAACTCATGGTTTTACAGCAAGATTTGTGAATCAATCGCAGAATAAACTCTTTCAAAACTAATATCATAAGAGCTGGCATCACCATAACAAATTGTGCTGCATGTTTGCTGTAATATCACAAATCCTGCTATTTAAGTCTATGAACCTTTTACTATGATTGTACCATAGTGAAAGCACATAAGAAAAAAACAAAACAAAACAAAACAAAACCTCCACAACAAAAGAACCTCCCCAAAAGACAACAATGACAACAAAACCTAGAAAAATTGAATAAGTATTTTAATTCAAAAGAGCTATACTTTAAGTATGCCTGGTTACTGTTTCACTACTTCTGAGTCTATTAGGTCTTTTTTTCACTAAAAGCTTACATATAATGAATTTTTCCTAGTAGTATTTACAATCATGAGAATAATAAACATAAAAGCTATTTTATTTTTACTGCTCTGACTGCAAAATGCATAGAGAAACCTGAATAACATAAATTCCATGTAGACATTTACTACATCTTTTTTAAATTACAAATGAATTATTTGAATAACCTATTGCAATAAAAAGTAAAATAATTTAGTGAAGTCATACTGGCTTTATCTGCTTCATTATGATTGAAATGTTTATACTCTCATTTGGAGGGCCTGTTACATTTTTTCTGTAATTGCACAGGATATAACAAAACTTGCCTCTGGAAATACATGCAAGGTATTTTTTTTTCCCACACACACAACTAAATAAAAGGAATTTGAAAAAAAAAAAAAAAGTAGGTAGGAATCACTTACAGTTAGAGAAGCAAGAAAATTCTAACCTCAGGTTTTTTAGTTCTGCTTCAATGCGCCCTGTCATGTGGAAGTTTAAAAACGGTGAATGTAACTATTTGGTGCAATAGGTATGCACAGCAGGGTAAATTTAGGTGCTGTCATGACCTTTCAGTTTGTATTTCCTAGCTTTTTATTTTAAGCTCATAAGAAATCCTGGTTTTCAAGAGAAAGGGGCTAATAGCACTTCTTCAGCCTGGCGCAGGAACAAATCACATTATCTTTACTCATGAGAATAGCCTAATTAAACACAACAGGAGTTCTCATATGGACATGGTAAAGCAGGCTGTATTTTGATGCCACTGTAGCAGATCAATGACAATTCTTTTTTTCAAACATGATTCAGTTCTGATCTACATAATTTCACTATTGAAAAAGAAAATGTTTTCTAAGACTTAGCAGATATATATTTCTGCACAATGCAGTCCCTATTCACTTCAGTAGTTTCATTATTGGTAGCCAGGAGTCTGTCTTATGAAATATGTTTTTTCAAGCTTTCTCAGTTGAATGACTGCATGAGACTTTTACACCCCTAAAAGAAGGCAGTATTGCTACCGTTTATTTTGCAGTTGCAATAAAGATTGAGACAAAAATTTAAACAATTATTTGCTAGCTTTATTTTCTCCCCATCTGTTTGTTTGCTTGTTGCAAACATAGGAACATGGATACATGGTTTTATTTTTCATTTTTGAAATAGTATTAGAGATTACCTTCTGGCATTTATGGAGAATGGATGCTGAGAAAATTTCAAGAATATCGTATCATAAAAGAAACTCTCTGTCATCTATTACAGGTGTAGCAAACGAATGCTCTGGGAGCAAATACACTGCTTTCTCTCATTTCAGTGGGGAGCAAAATGCTGTGAGAAGTACAGAAACGTACAAGATCAGATCCTGGCATAGGTTTTGTTTTTTCGTGAAGGGTAAAGGAGTGAACAATATGCTTCCACACATATTGGCTACTGTCCCACCTAGCCTGGGTGTATGTCAGTGACTGATCTTGCAATCTGAACTGAAAATGGTTACAACTACATAAACATTGGAATTTGCTAATGCAGAACACCTTGCTGGAATGGGACCCCACAAAAATTGTCACTAATGAACTCACAGTCTTTTTACTGTATATGTCAATATACACTAGATGAGACGAATACTATTTTAAAAGAAATGAATCGTGCTTTCTAGCATTTCTAGTGCACATATTCTTATTTTAGTTTTCAATCTGATGAGGAAGCAAAGGAACACAAGGGCTGCAATTATTACTGGGCTGAGATTAGTGTTAGAAAGTTGTTGTTTTTTCAGAATGCCAGTGCTATAATAACATTCACATGAGTTGATGAATGGCTCACCTCAATGCAAGTTTGCTTATCAAAACCAAACACCGTTAATTAGACAAGACAGCTACTTAACATTGCTTCAGCTTATAAAAATAGAGAAAAATATTTTGTAAAAATTTGTAAAACAAATACAAGAATAAGAACTAAAGAAAGTTTCTCCTATTAAACATAATCTTGGGAATTCACGTTCTTTTCGTAAGAGGCTTTTTTCCTTTAATACATGTAGGATATTAATGAGATTTCAGCAGAGGAAATGAGGCTCTATCAGTTAAAGTCCTAAACTGGAAATTATATAATGAAGGATTTCTTAAACAAAACTTCTAAACAAATTCATGCCTTCAGCTTTATCAGACATTGAAGGAATGTATTGGTAGATGTATATGGAACAGTTGTAGTCAAGAACTACATGTGTAAACCAAGGAGTCTTCTGTGAACAGTTGTATGAGGTATGGAACACATAATAAAACATCAAACCATATCTCATTATCCCACTTTTCTAGAGAAAGTAAGTTTATGCGGCTGTGCTGCTGATCCAGCTGTTCAATTACAAATATGAACAAGTCGCTGACAAATTGTAACCAAATGTAACAATGGATCTCAAAGTTACAAGGGTGTTCTGGGATTTGTAGAAGTTTGTGAGTGCATAGAGATCCAAATTAACATGTTATGATTTTTTTTTTATGATGTTACAGACTTCCAGGTTTAGGTTTCAAGTTTGCACCGTGAATATTTGAAAATATTTATATATACAATTAATGAAGTTTACACAAACTCAAGGACTCTTAAACTCTAAAAGGTTACTTGGTGGCATGGAGGCAGGGAATTCACATGGCCAAGTCAAGAAATATATAAAAATAGAATTATTTTATTTTCCTGGAACCCTTCCCCCAAAACTATATAAAAAAAAATAATTTTAGTTTATTAGCAGACTCGGTTCAATTGGGAATATCTTACAAAATATATTATAGAAAAGTTTGGCTATTTAGGAAGTCAGGAAATGGAAAAGGCTAAGCTATAAACACAGCTTTACCCCATTGTCAATTAGGCTGAGCAGAAGATTAAGGGAAAACCCACTCACGGATGTGGAATAGGCACCCAGCAAATATCTAGATTCTTTCTTCAGGAGCAGCCTATGATGTTACTGGCAATGTCCAATATTAGAGATCCGTGCCACCGAAGTCTGAGACGAGTCACAGAGCTGCCAAACTCAGAAATATCTTGAGCACTTCTACCTGAGTGGGATGGTGGTGGGATGATGCTGCCCTCACAACAGCAGGGGAGAGACAAAATTGCTAGGATCTCACCATCTGGGAGGCAGCCAGCAATTAGTTACTTGATAGAGTCTGGGAGAGGGCGGTCCAGGTGCTTCTGGCTTGCTCTCTCCAAGGACCTGAGGCTTGCAAAATCTGCTGGTTTGCACAAAGGGTGCAAAAGAGTGAGGAGAGCTGTCCAAATCAGGGATGGTTCAGTCACGGTGGGAACTTGTCCTTCACGGTGGCAGGGGACTCTCCAGATGGGAACTATCAAGGCGGGAAGCACCCCAAGGCAGGAAGAAACCCAAGGCAGGAAGCCTTGCTATATTTACACTTTTCTCATAGACAACGTGTCCATTCACCATTAGTAGGTGTGAAAACAGAGCCAATCATCAGCCCAATTTCAGCATGGGCATCTGCATGGGTCACTCACATGCAGGAAGCACCCTTTGCTCCCTCCTTTCAAGCCCTCAGGGAAGGGGGGGGAACAGATTTTTTGTGCCTTTCCTTTCCCATTCAAACCACAGAGTGAGAGGAATTTGGGGTATCCAGGACACTTGGTTTTCAGAAAGAATAATTTAAAACATTAACAATTCCTTTATGAAATCAAAATTAACACTTTTGGGCAGCCTCCCTTCCCCCACCTGCACCCTTTTTCTTTCTCCACCTTTGTTTACTTCTGTGATTTTCTTCTAGTGGTGTTTTGTTTGTTTGTTTTGGTGTTTTGTTTGTGGTTTTGTTTGTGATTTTTTTTTAATGGAAAATGAGGTAAAGTAAAACAAGTAATGAATGCTTTCACTAACATTCCCAAGTTAAAGATTTTTGCCTCTTTCTTTTTTATTTTTTTCCCTGTAGAATCTCTTTGAAAGCTTCCAGAACAGGTCTTACTTTAACCAAGGACAGAAACAGCAAGTGCAATTTGAAACACACTACTTGATCAGCTCATCATTATCCACTAGCTGGAAGTTACTGTGCCTAGAACTCACACTGTGATATACAAGTGCTTCTCATCCACTACAGTTGAAAGTCTGCCTAGCTACTTCACTTGAGCACTCCCCTCTTTGGGGCTTTAAACTCATATCAGCTGACTTTAAAGCAAAGCAGCGGACTGCATGTGTATTTGGTTTTGCTAGTTCTGCTATGAGGTTGGGGGGATATTCAACCTCTGGCCCCTCAAAAACTCTGTAAAATTAAAGTAGTGCTTTACTCTGAGTCACACAAAGTTGCTCATGAATGGTGGGAAATTGCACAGATATTTCTCTCCAGGAACACTTTGTGCTTTCTTATCTCCCACAATCAATCTTTTGGGTTCTCCCCCGCCCACCCCCCCCCACCCCCCTCTTTTGCAGATTTCTGAAATAAAGTTGGTTCTGTGGTTCCCAGCTAACCATGATTTTAGTCGTGTGGCTATGCATAGTTAAGCATCTATTGACCTTGCAAACAAGTAAATGTAACATACTGCATAGTTAAGTATGTAGCGTTAATGCATCCCATTGTAGAGAGCTATTTCTTTTCTTCTTTTCTTGGTGGAGCTTAAAGCATCTGCTGTAATCCTGCATGATGTAGTGATAATGTCCTGCTAATTCACTGTGTTTATACATTTAAAAGCTGGATATAAGAGGACCAGCAATTCTTAAATTTGGGGTTACAGAAGAGACAGAATGAATGGTATTCTGAGACCAGGAGACAAGATTGTAAAGTTCAATTTACAACGACAGCCCCTATGAAGCCAAGATAGAAGAGGGGTGGAGACCTGCAGCAAAGAAAAGCCTGGATGAGGTACTTAGTGCCATGGACTACTTGACTGGCTAGGGCTGGGTGCTAGGTTGGACTGGATGATCTTGGAGGTCTCTTCCAACCTGGTTGATTCTATGAGTCTATATGCAGAGCAAATATATAGAACTTTATTCAAAGTACTTAAATAATTTCATCCTCTTCAAAATATCAGAGGTGCTTCTGTTTCTCTGATGATAATGGAAGGGCTTGAAAAAATACTCATCACCTTGAGGCATCACTGCAATGCTCAGTAAAACTGCTGGACATCTCTGTATGTAACACTATCACCAAGGGAAAGGAGTGAATGTATTAACTTTAGACAAATACCCCTCTGCTTGCAGAAGCACTACAGGAGTTCTCAGGGTTTCAGATGTCACGGCCAAGGAGATCTCAGCTAAGGAGACCTTGCACAACCCTTGACACCCTCACTCAAGTGTGACCCTTGTCAAGACCGAAGCTGCTAAACTCCCTCCACCTGAAAACGTCCCCACCCATGGGACATCCCTCCGATGATGTGTGATTAGTGTGGAAGGCACAGCAGAGACCACAGAGGCTCGAAAGCGTGGAAGCCGACCGAGAAGCCTAACAGGTCTCCCAGCAGCCCAGGGCCCCTCATCAGCAGGGTCCCTGGGGAGACGAGGAGGGGGCACTCCCGGAGATCGGGGCCTCCAGCCGGCGCCAGCTACCATGGCAGGGACCGCTAGCCCGCAGCGTCTGGGGGGCAGCTCAGCGTTTCGCTCCCCGCGCAGGGGGCGCCGTTGGGCGGAGGGGAGAGGCCGAGGTCTCGGCCAAGGGGAGATCCCGCGTCCAAGCCGGCAGGCGGACGCCTCCCTCTCTCTTCAGGCAGCAGTGCACAATCTCTCCGGAGTGGGTGGGCGCCGGACTGAGGAGGCGTGCGGTTCCCCGGCGGGAGGCGGTGGCTCCACACCTCAGCGCAGCTCCTCGCGCCGCCACGGTGGCAAGGCTGCCCCCGTGCACCTGCTCACCTGTCTGCCGGCCGGCTGGGGGGGCTTGGCTCGGCCACTCCCCTAGACGGGTTCGGCGCAGGCGCCCTAGCGGCTACCGCAGGCAGGGGGCGGCAACATGGCGGCGTGAGCGGCGGCGGTTTCGGCTCCACAACAACAGCGGCAGCGGCGATCGCTCGCGCCGCCGTCAGCCCCACGCGCTGCTCGCCTCCGCCGGGCCGCGCCTCGCCACGTTCACGGCACCCGCTCTGCCTGCCCCGCCTGCCCCGCGGCTGGGAGGCGGCCCCGGCTCGGCAGCCTTCGGCTAACGGGGCATCGGCGCCCATAATAATCCCTCATTATAGCGGAGCCGAGGAGCGGCTCCTGGGACGGTGCCTGCGCCTCGGGCCGGCTCCCTGCGGCCCCGCCGGGTGCGACTGCGGTGGATGCGCGGCTCGGCCCGGCCGGGCGGGGAGGCAGAGGCGGCAGGTGCCGGTAACGGCGGGGGGTAAATGGCGAGCGAGAAGCCAGTGTCGGGGCCGGACCCGCAGCCCGCGGGACTCATCTCCGTCGGGGCCGGCAGTGGAGGCGGAGGCGGCGGCAGCAGCGTTGCGGTGATGGGGGAGCTGAGGGCGTCGGGCTCTGGGTCTGTGGTGCTCCCCGCGGGAATGATTAACCCGTCGGTGCCGATCCGCAATATCCGGATGAAATTCGCCGTCCTCATCGGACTCATCCAGGTCGGGGAGGTCAGCAACCGGGACATCGTGGAGACGGTGCTGAACCTGGTAAGCGGACGTGCACCCCGCCCCAGTGACGCCCCGGTGGGCATAGGGCCCCTGGGCACTGGTCCGCGTACCCCACCTCCTCCGGGAGCTGCTCCCTACAACCCCCCTCCGCTTCTGTGCAACCCGAAAGGGACCTTCATTTTCTCTGTCCCTGTGTCCCTCCTACACGCATGGCCCTTCCCCAACCATCTTTCCTTCCCAAATTCCTCTTGTTCCTCTCTCTTGTTAATGCTGCGACCTGCATGTCTCCTCGTTGTGCATGTGACAGAAACCCCTTCAGCGCTCCCTAAACTCCAAGCAGGACCCTACCTAGTACAGATAGGCCACTTCCCCTTGTCAGTGCCTCCCCCCCAGCCGCCTCCTGAAGAAGTGGAGTATGTGCAATTCACAATGTAAAAATTCAGGAGATTAAGTAATTTATAATTTCGGGTTCTGGACGCTGCCCAGTGACCTAGCGGCTTCCTCATTGGAAGGACAGTGGTGTGAATGTAGTATCAGTTTTTAACTGAAATACATTATAAAAAGCAGCCTGAGCTGGTATCTTTTCTTAGTGGCTGAAACATGTGAAAGGTTTAACCCTGTTTTCTCTGAGCTTGCTGAGTATGTTATGTGGAGGAAAGGCGGAGAGGGAGATTTTTGCAAGGATTTAATAATATGCTTTTATATCTGGAATAAAGAGTTACTTGTATTGAAGTATTGTATTGGGTTGCTTACATCGTAATAATCTGTCGTGCTTTCCCAAGCACATTCTTGTCTGCAAAGTGCTGCTGCTAATTTTGTTTAAGGTCTGTGCATTACAGAATACTATCATACGCTGGTAAATAGCTTGAAATAAGAAAATGCTAAAATGTAGCTCCTTAGTCATCTGCTCACTTCATGGAGTGAAAGAGTTACTGCAGGACTGTATGACTTAATGTTTTTGCGCTACCTACACCAAAGCCTTAGGAACCTACAGAAGCTGAAGGAGTGGATCAAAAAATGAATCACTTTCAATTACGTGCAATTTGGTGCTGCTCCTGAATGCAAGATTTGCTGCAGCAAAGCTTTTGAAGCAGTTCAGTCAATTAAATATCCACAATTTTTGCATATAAAATAGGACAGAAAAATGACTGCCCAAAACTGAATGGCAGTTAATTGAAACTGCCTTTGTTTCAGATGAGTTTAATCCCTCTAACCGTCCCTCAATTTATACAAAGTCATGTAGAGAATATATTTTCTTTCAAACACTTTAAAAGGATGTGTTCATCTGTTTGACAGTTATTTGCATTTGACCTAGCATAGATTGAATTGAAAAGCTGCAGCATGCAGAGAAAGACATGGTCTGGTCAGATAATTTTAATATTTATTACTTATCTGAACACACAGGGTTAAAGCCCTAATAGTTTTGTGAATCTGTCAAAACAGTAATCTATTATATTTTGCACTCCTTTCTTCAAGCTGTTTGACACAACTGAAACGTAATTTTTTTTTTTTTCAAGTATGGTATAAGTCATCATAACTTTATTGGATTATTACCTATTTCTTTAACAGCACTCCAAAGAAGGGGATGACATGCAGTCATTTTATTAACTTGCTTTGTGCAGATCATGACAAACACAAAGATATTTAAATCTTTTCTGGTTGTCTTTCTTTCATTATTGTTACTGATATTTAAGCTTATTTTAATTCTGGCTGTTAATTCATCAGCAACTGGACTCACATTGGCTTGTCTGGGGGAGGAGGTTCAAATGGGTTTTGGTATTTGTGTCAACACGTAGTGCTTGTTACAATGCTTGCATATAGGATTTACCTGCTAATAAGTTCCTATTGCTGGAAACAATGCTCATATTTTAAAATAAATGCAAGAGTGCTTAACAGTTCTCTCAGCATTGGGAGATGTATATGAATGTGAAACTGCTTGGGAGTTTGCTGCAGTAGCGATGCATTCTGGATCAGTCATTACTTAACAGATGGACTGTAATATACAATAGTCAGTATTCCCACAGCAGAGAGAGGTTATATTGTGTCTGTTGATCCTTTTGCTGAGTGCAGTGAATGGGTCAAACTTCTGCTTGTATTTTTGAAACTTACATTGCCTGTATATGAAACAAATGTAGTGAATTTGGCAGATAAAAAGTAAAGCTAATGCCATATACCTGAACTACTAAAAAAATTATCTGATTCTGCATTAAGGATTTCAGTAGTGACTTTAGGTAAAATACATATTCATGGTTTAGAAGCATTTTTTGAGGGGTGTTTGGGAGTGAAAAGAACTTGATTTTTTTTTTTTTGGAGGGGGGGGTGATATTGTATTTTTCTTCAGCCTTTAGTATTTATGAATAACTTTTAATGCAAGTATTGTAATGAGTGAACAATGCTTAAAGAGCTGATTTCAGTTTGATGTTGGTCTCCAAGAGAAATATTGCCCATACTATGACATATTTGGTATCTATAAGCTAATAACTTTTTGGCATTGTAATTCTGCATGGCTGAGACTTCTTTTATTGTCTGATAGAACCAGAAATTAAAAATAGAGATTTCCCCCCCCCCCTCCCCTCCATTACCTGAGATTACTGCTGTCATCTCTGTAAAGCTAAAGTAAGTCAGTTCAATATTTCTTCATGGAAGCAGTAGCAAATGTGTAAGGCAAAACTTTGGTTTGTCTTACCCTTGTCACAGAGATGGTTACCATTCTTTCTTGCCACATTTTTATTTTAGTTTCCTTTGAAAAAAAAATACCTTTAAGTTTTTGGTGGCCCCACACTGGTTACTGTTACTAAATTTAAGACTTACTTTATGTAGTACATTCTGATCTTAGTGGACACAGTAATTTATTGTATCTATGAGGTGGTGGAGTGCTTTCTGTGCAGTGCTAAAAGTCTTTTTCTCTGTCTAATGTGTTGCTGGATTTTCACTTTTGCCACCTTTCAGTTCAGACAGTATTTTGTTCTTGGGTATGCCTGTGCTGCCTATGGGATTAGTTGTTTCTTTTGATGCTTTTCTTTGTGACACTTATTTTCCTTCAAAATTAACCATGTGTTCAAAGTTCTGTTATACTAGTGAATTTATTTAATGGCGTTTCACTTGTTAGAGTTTCTAGTATTGCTTGTGTTACTTTTCATTATTTAACATCATAATAGAAGACATAATATATAGAGAGTTCAGCCATGAATATGAACTTCTTACAGTTATCCTTGGGAAAATCATGCTATTGTTAATACTGTGAAGGTCAGAAGATGCTAAGAGTCTATGAGCTGAAGGCCTTCCTGGAATGATTTTACAGAATACTGTATTATTTTTACTTTTCTAGAAATATAGCAAGGAATTCCTCATTGTACCTCCTGCATTCTTTCATGATGGTATTTATTTTGATCTTTAGCTTTAATATGAATTCCCAGTTTCAGCATGCACTTTCTGAGATGTATGTGCACTGACTGTTGTGTACTGCAAACTACCAAACTGGAAAAAGCTTTCCTTACAAACGATATAATCCTCTAGTTGCTCTTAGTGATTGCTCTTTGGCTGTATTTGACACCAGGTCTGTTCCTCTCTTGATGAGGAGGTCTTTCCCCATTGAACAGCTCTATTAGTTTTCTTAGGGTACTGTCAAAGATGTTGTTATTACTATGATAGATGTACTGCTTGATTTTCTACATATTTCCTTTGCATCTTGATACACTTTTGTATGTCTGATACCTATTAGACTGATTTTTAATTTAAAAATAAATTTTCAGTAAATATGATACTACAAGTGTACAGAATGATCTATCTCCACCATATTCTTCTACTTCAAGTGTATTTTTGTTCCACACATTTCCTAGTGCAAGATTTCCACATGTGGCTTTAATTAGTTTTTGTATAATATATCTCAAATGGCCTTCCATTGTTTTTACTGACTTATTCCTTTCATTCTTTGCTTTTTAAGTATTTTAAATAGTCTTGGTATTTTTTTCCTTCAGTGTATATTTTGAACTGTCTCTTTATGACCAGCTTTCATCAAATGTGACCACATGAATTGTGCTCTTTCTTAGCTTTTAGAAAGTTTGTTCCAGATTGAATTTCCTAGATTTTTTTCTTTTTCAGTTTTGTAGCAGTGGTTCTATGGCAGTGCAGAATAAGGAAGGTGTGGAACAGGAAGCCAGCTGATACTAACAAATTGTGACTGGTGCTGACACATGCTGCTCGTTTTGCCTTTGCATCTTGAACAGATGATGTGATACAGATTTGAACAGATTTCAGTTTGATACAGGTGTGTCTGACCAGCATTCTCCTTATACTCTCCTGAAAGCTTTTATGTATGTTTTGTCAGGCTAGAGGGTGCTTATAAGAACTAGGTCAAACACCAGGCATAGTTCAAAAAGTCTCTTGCAGTGCTTGTTGACTACAGCCCACGCTTCTGCCTAGCTCTTCTCATTTTCTTGGCTTTTCCATCCTGCTTCAGTGTTAGTCACCCATCACAAGAGGTAAGCCATTTTTTAGTGCTCTGTCACATTGTGTATATGTAGGAGTGGCATTTGCAGCTTCAGAAGAAATGGGTTGGATTGTTTGAGAGATCTTTCTTGCCCTACAGGCTTTCCATTGCAGTGGTCATAAGCAAAAATGTAAAGGGAGTCATAGATAAGAAAGTGGGTTTGGTTGGGTTTTTTTTTCATTTTTACTCCCTTTTGTTTGAACATTGGTTGAGGATCATATTGAGCTAATGTTGCCTTTTGATATTTGGATTCTTTGAATCCATTTATGTTTTTGGTTGATGCAACATCCTTGTGGCACAGTCCTGCTCTTGTGTTGGGGGAAAGAATCACTTTTGTTGTAGGTAGTACCTAACTGGAGATAGCAGTCCTTGTCCAAGTTATTGCCTGTCCCAGCAGGTCCCTTTTATTCTGTTCATATTATCTCCATACTGTTTCTGGATGTTACGTTAGAAACTACCAGAGCCATATGGAAAGAGCAGTATCCAATACAAAAGTCTGTAATAGCATTTCATGGGCAGCTATTGAGGAATACTATAGCTGTTGTCATTATCTAATTCTGGCATGGAAAACTTACAGAAAATCTTTGAATGCATGAATATTCATTTAATTTGTTTTAGTATAACTGATTATTTTTGCCTTTTAAACTGATCTTTGACAGGAGATCTTTATGAGTAGGAAGTTTGTTCAGTCTTTGTATCAGTCATGAAGCACTAGTGAGATCTCAGCAAGTGTCTTGGAATTTGCTGTGGTTCTGTTATGGAATATTGATACATTGATAACTTTTTAAAATCTGCCAAGGTGAGCATGTCACTGAGTATGCCTTACCACTTGACTCTGAATAGCTGGATAGCTATTTTCTTCTTAGCTTTACATCTGACTTGTCTTTACAGGATTCAGTTAATGGATTATAAGGAAGGTGAATACTTAAAGACTACTTTATTATTTTTATCACACTGAAGTAATAAAACTCCGAGGCTGGTATTAATAAAACACCTCCAATGTATGCCCTTTCTGCCTACTCTCACCTGAAACCCTACCTATGTTTTATTCCTTTGCATCAAGCAAAGGGTTAGCACCTTTCTCTTTCAGGACGCTATTTTTACAAAAGCATGACCTGATTCCCCATTTAAACCATGTGTTTTACAAGACTAAGCATTTGGCTGTGTACTTAGTTATATACTGTACTACTTTGGCACAGTCTGCTCTCAAAAGTCCCCTACCCACAGACTGGGAGGGAAAGTAATACACAAAAAAAGTCCCCTGGGTAGAGATAAGGAGCTTAGTCAGATGATATGATGTACAATTACCTTAGCCTGTTTCACAGAAAACCATGGCAAAAGCAGAAGCACCTGCAAAAAACAGCTATAAAACAACCTCCCTCAACCTACAGCCAGCCCAGAGGGAAAGACCATCAACCCAAACTGGAAGCAGCAACTGGAAACTTGTTACAATCCAAACTGCAAGCCCCATGATATATTCATTGCTCCAGTGAGCACTTTGGTTTTAAAGATGGCATGACATCATCATGGTATCAAATACTCACCAGCACATTCTATTAGCTAAACCCACAAGATACTCCACCCCTTGTTCTATACCATCTGTGTCATGCTCAGCAGCAATTAACATCAACATCCATCATGCATCATTCACTGTATATTCTCATTCAAAGTGAGATTGCCTTACAGTACACAACAGACTTCTTACTGCAGGTGCTCCAGAGCTGCATCCTGTTGCAGTACAGTTTGGATCAGTCCAAATGGTGGGGCTGTTTCCACTTTCGGGGCAGTTGATTCCTGTGACCCATTCCACTCCTTCCAGTGAAAGGAAACTCTGGCCTGCATTTTGGTGCTCATCCAGCTGTTGGGATCCCCTTGTCAGACCAGAAACATAGATAGGTTCCACTGCTTGTAGTTTGATGGCATCAGAGTACACTATGCATCTGTATCTACTAAAGCTTTATACTTTTGCAGATGGCACTTGTGAAGCCCAACTGTCCCTCTCCTCCACCTGGTTGCAGGCAAGGCACTTCTAATTCTGAGTGGAGTTACTTGCATCTTGGGAAGATTCTTTGGAAGTCACTTCCCAAGGATCAGAAGCAGTTCTTCTGCTCTTTTTGGGCTATCTCCCACTAGAATCTGAGGCAATGTTCCTTTGGGGAGAATTCCCTTGCACTTTGCAAACTCATGCAGCTAGGACTGAAGGGTTTTCGTCTGCTTCCCTGTGTTCTCCCCACAGACATATAAGTAAAACCACAGAATATAGTGTAGTGTATACCTCTCGGATCCTCCTCCTTAGACAGGGAAGTGCCTGTTCCCTGTAGCTGAAACACAGGACCATACAGTTGGGGAATAGGACATGTTCTTTTTGAGGATATGGACTTCCTGGGATGCTTCTCAGCTGAAACACAGGCCTGTACAGAGGAAGAGAGACCTTCCTCATTGTCAGAACCTGCTAGCCATTTCATCTGTTATTTGTCCTTGGCCATCTTTCAAGGCCAGGCATAAAGACTGTGCAGGCACCTCTGGCTCTTGGTCCTGTGATGACCCTGATTCATCCTAATCCTTTGCAAGATGAACTGCATTCCTTGTGTGTTTCTTTTTTCCAAACATGGGTGACTGATACTGACAGGCTGGTTCTTTGGTGCAGCTCCTGTGCCTGCTGTTGGGGCCTGAGTATCCACAGCGACTGCCTCTCTGCCTGTAGGTCCAGAGACCTCTTGCCCCCTAAGTATTCTGAACAGTGATGAGAAGGGCTCAATAGACATGGGCCACTTCCTTCTTGTAAAGGTTTGGTTTGGATTGCTGTGAATGATACAGTATTCAATATGTGATATTCAGCATAAAGATGATGAATAATTAAAAAAGACAATTATTTGTGGAGAGTCACATATTGCTTCCTTAATGATAGAAATATCTGTTTCAACTATAGGATTATGGTCGATTTCAGCTATTTGAACTATAGTTTCATAACTTCCAATTTATAAAGATTGTTAATGACATTAATCTCTGTTATTTTTGGTAGAGAAGCACTTCAACTTCTGATCAGCCTACTGAATCTGCTAAAATTTGTGTTCTGGTAATTTTTGTGGTTTAGAGTTTGTTCTACTGTTGAAATACATGGAATATGGTAATCTTCAATAAGTAAGTCTAAGTTGTCTGAGTGTTAGTGTCACTGAGATTTGTACCAGTGATATTGATTCTTTAATATCAGTGCAACTCTGTAATGTGACTGCCCTGCTTTAATTTAAAATTGGGTAGCATCAGTGAAATTGTTCCAACATAACAAAGCTTGCATAAATGTGAATGGTGCTTATCCTCTTCAGTGTCCTGTGAATGCATGACTTCTATATTTGGAAAGTTGTTTTTTTTTTCACTGCCCTTCTGTTTATTATTGGAAGCCTTTCTTAACTATGTGGGATAGGTTCTGGAATTCTCTGAGACAGGGCAAGTTATATTCACTTAGATATGAAATTGTTATTTGTATCATGCTTTTTAGTAATGCTTTTTCGTACCAGGACAACATAAACAGAAGGATGGAAATAATAATTTTTTGAATAGAGCGTTCTGTAATCCAGTACCAGTAATATGACACTCTAATCAGTTTTATGTGATCATACTTTTTTTCTTTTTAAGTCTTCATACTCCATGACAAATATTCAATTACATGAAATTTTCTAAATTATATTGACTTTTGACTGCCTATTTTAAGAGCCACTATTACAGGGTTTTTCATTTTTTTCTTTTTGATTTGTAGAAAGATGCGTTGACCATTTATAAACACAAGTAGGAATTTGGAAAAAATGTGTCCACTGATTCACAAAAGAACCTGTACAGTCTGTTGAAACAAAGACTCTTCTGTACTACAGAAAGAAATAGAAAACAGTAAGATATGATTTCATTAAATATAGAATAGTAACCACGAAATGCACATTTAAGCTAGTAACAAACTGGCTGAAGCCAAGCTGCGTCTTGGATTGCCGATGCCTGACAGATCAGAATTTGGTATTACTCTTCAGCAGTGCTTTGTGTAGCTTGCTACATCCAAAAAATATTTCTTGAACTAATTGTGAGATAAAACTCTTGACTGTGTCATATTTAATGTTAAGAAACTTCAATTAAAAATACTTTAAAAATCAGGGATGCATTCTTCCATAAAGTAGAATTTATGTGTTATACCTAGCAAAATGGGAAAGCTGTCTTCCCCTCTAATAGGACTTATATATATATATATCAGAAAGTAGCTACATTTTTTCAGCTCAAATTATGTAGCATCTCCATAATGTGAGGAAATACGATCTAATACATCTGAGTGTGTTATGCAGTGAAAATGAGCTTCCCAGTGGTCTGGAGAGTAGACTTGGAGGGTTCATCATCTATGCAGAAGGGCACTATCTGCAGCTGTTTAGTTGCAGGAATTGGAATGTTGAGAGAATGGGGCAAGAGCTGTTTGTGAAGTGAGAAGTAAAACCCAGTTTTGTAGAAAGCATTGTCATCCGTCTTCAAAGAGTCATTTTTATCTTAATAAATGAAACTTATCACAGGCCTCTGAAAGCTGCATTGTGATTAAGTTATGGAAAGAAGGAGATGAAGAGCCTTACTGAGTAGTGTGCTATACTTCCATGGCTGGGGACTTCTCTTTTGAGATTGAGAGTGCATTATAAACTCACTGTTTACCTGTCCAGTGGGGTAGTATGCTGTAACATATTCTTCCTTGATCAAGGAGTTCACTGATGTGCAATTGTCAGAAATTAATATCAGCACCTCCTCTTTTCCTTCTGTTACTCCAGTGAAATACATTATCTAAGTAAATTGGAAGGTGTGGTATTTGTGAGTCATTTCTGTGACTGATGGCTACTTCAGTGTTAATATTCATAGACTGAATAGCTGAAACTTAGGAAAACATTTGTGTAAGACTGCATTTGACTGAGTAAGGTGTTTCAAGCAAGATGCTCAGGAGGCTAGAGCTACTCCGTTCTAATTCTTTTTCCCCAAAGATATTTGTGAAGCCTCTGTCTGGAGCCTCTAGGGTTCCAAAAATTGTCTTTCCTGCTGCTGCTTCTGTGTCTTTGGCAATGGCACGTATGGCCTACAGAAGTCAGCTGGTTTGTTTTGGGTTTGTTTGGTTTGTTTTGTGCAGCTTTTAGATGATTGAAAAGACTTTCTCATCCACTCTGTTCCTTGTGGAAATATTAAATCCTCCATTGTATCTTTTAATATCTTTGATAGCATTATATGAATGCAGAAATACTTAGAAGAAGAGCCTGTTAGAGTTGTGTCTGCTGTTTGAGGCAGAAGTGAATTGAGTCCATCTGAAAAGAAGCTTCAGTATACTGTCCTAATAGCAACACTTTTTTTTTCTGTGTCATCAAAATCATGTCAATAATTATGCCTCTCCATTCTTCTTTTATGCTAATCACGAGATTCTCCTGAAACTTCATTATCAGAGCACTTTCATCAACTGGCAGAATGACAGAAACTTCAAAGAATTGTAGAATACCTGAAGATGGGAGGGACTTCTGGAGGTCCCTAGACTAAAATCTGTACTCAAACCAGGGTCATCTAAAGGAAGTTGCTCAGGATCTTGTCCAATTAGGTTTTTGATATTTCTAAGGATGGAGACTCCCATGGCAAGTTTTTAGCTAGACCTAAGTGGAGGTTTTTTATGCCCACTGCTACTTATCCTGTAGCTGGGTGACACAGAGAAGAGCCCAGGTCCGTTATCTCTACTTCTTGCCTGTCCTTCCCCCGCTTCCTTCCTCACCAGGTCCCCAAATACACACAGACATATATAAATACTCCTCAAACCTTTCTCTTCTTAAGGCTAACAATCATAGTTCTTCTCAGCCTTTCTTTGTGTGTCAGATGTTAAAATCCTTAATCATTTGGACACTTAGATAATATTTGTTCTCTTTGCACAGATAACAGTACTCCTTTTCCAAAAAGTGGGAAGTAGACTCTGCAAACCTTTTAATTATAGCAACCCTTTTCCTCATCTTGCGGTAGGAGTTGCAATTTCTACCAGAAATAATCCTGTCAATATTGCTGTGCTTAACCCAGCAAAGGACAATTTGCACTACATGCAGCTAAGAGAGAAAATAGACCTTCATGAGCCACCACAGCAAGTGTTTGCTTTTCATCTGTTGTGTCTGCTTGTTAATAGATAGTCCTGGATGAAACACACACACCTGAGAGTGTCTGTCAGTTCTGCAGATCCCAGTTGTAGGTAACCTTTCTTTCCTGGATTTCAGAAATATAAAATGTGGCTGAATATATATGAAGTTAATTTAAATGGCTTAATACTGACTTAAACTTTGTGGCTCTTAATGTATACTATAAATACTACCTTCTTCAATGAATTAGCATGAACTGAAATTAAACTAGAAGAGTTGTCATAGTCTTCAAAGTTACAGGTGCTCGATATCAGAAGGGAAAAAAAAGCTAATATTCAGTATGAAGCCAAAACTGTTTAAGTTCTGCCCTGAGTTCAAAAAGAAGAGATTTGTGACTTTGTATGTTGTCTAATATTTATAGAGTAAATGTTCAATAGCATTTTATGTGTGTATATGTAACTTAAACCAATGTATTAAGCAATGATACTTGTGTAAGAAAATTTTCTAGTTCATGTTTCATGCAAAGAAAATAATTTGTTCAGAGTAACTTAGGGGGTACAATAATAAGCATATTGTGACTAGAACAATGTGTAGGCTTGACCACTGAGAAGTCAGTCATTGATAGTTGATACAATACAGTATTTCATATTTTAAAGATAGTGATCACTGAGTAGGAGTTGGTACTGTCTTCAGAACAGGCTGTTCTCCCATCAAGTAGTCAATATGTATTTCCTAAAACCTAGAAGTGGGTTACTCCCATTCTTAAAGTTGTCATGATTGCCATTATTACCAATATGAATATAACAAGAGAAAATTAATTATAGTAAATAGCTGATGTGACTTTTTGTTAATAAAAAGTGGTTAAATTCTATCTAAGAAGAAATTGGGATCTGCTAGCTGTGTTGCATTTCCTGGTTAATTAAAAAAAAAAAAAAAAAAAAAAAAAAAAGAGAGTTTTCAAGTCTTTTCGCTGGGCAGTGTAGTTTATTAAGCAAGCTTTAATTTTTACAGGAACCAAGCAGCTTAAACTATTAAGAGTCATTTGGTGTGACTATAAGCAACAATTAAAGGCAAAGCTAGGAAAGGGGGAAAATGAAGTTTCAAGTGGATGAGGCTTGACCATATAAGATGATAGCTTTTAGACTGTCAAACCTGGTACTTCTTCAGTTGCTTCTGTTTTAAGAGTATAGCTACCAAAAATAACCATTTAGGTAAAGTTTAACTATTTGGAAATTACATTGCTGAAAGGAAGCTTTACATTTTAAAAAAGCTGTTAGCGGCATGAGTCAAAAGTGCTGAATACAGTAGGTTATCTTCTGTTCATCTGGATTTATGGAGACCTTGAAATGACTGGCTATATGATGCTTTATTAATTTTTGACATGTAAGAGGGAATTCACACCATCTGTTAATACAAGACTCAAGCCTGCATTTGGGCTTCAGAATGTTTTAAGTGTTGAACTTCAAGAAATTATTTTCCTAAAACTAAACTTCAAGCAGATAAGAAGTTTCAAAGTGTAAATAGAAAATACTTTCCTAGTCCAGGTTTAGGCTCTCGGATTGTTTACCATGGTGTTGGCTTGCGGTTCTAGCCTGTCCTCTGAATTGCTACGTATAGTTGTAATTGAGCTCTTCTGCTGCCCTATTTATGACATACCTGGATTTTCAATGTGTTTTAAGTCAATCAAGCTCTGTTTTAGCCAAAACTTACTTCTCCCTGAAAAGAGAGCAGTGCATAATATATTTCCTTCTAGCTGAGAGCAATCCTGAATTTGTCTTGTATCAAAACTTGACATTGTCCAGATGTGCAGAAAAAGAAGTAAGAAGTTTGAATTGTTGATACAATCTAAATCCTTTCTGGAGGTCAGAATAATTTTAGGAGCTCGCTGGAATTGCAGTAGATTTTAGGGCCTCCTTGGTAAGGAACCTGGTTAGCAACCTGCTGCTGGCCTGCTAACATAGGGATTCAGTTTCCTGAACTGTGTCCATGGTCATGTTATGGCTTTATATGTTACTGTCTCATAAAGTATTGTATTTCCCCCAGACTCTTACAGGTTCTTGAGCTTTTGGGGATTTGTGATATTTTTGAGGATGAGGATTGTTTTTTTTTTCTTAAGCAATACATCTGAACTGACTATACGTTTTTGAAAAATCTTGAGTTTACAAATTTTGTACAGTGTTGAATTTTTGAAGAGGCAACTTATGTCCTAGTACAAGTAGGATGTGGTTCAAGCTGCAGCTGACAGTGCAGCCAATGTAAATTTTGATTTTAAAATTCCTTTAAGAAACCCTAAAGATTTCCTGTGAGGTAGAAGGGAATTGCTTGTGGTCTAAAAACAAATTTTGACTTAAGAAAAACTCCTTGACATATCTATTTATTTAGAAAATTTAAATATAGCAAAATAGTCCATGCTTAGTGCAGCAAAATGAGATCTTTAAAACACTACAATGAAAGGCTGCTGAGGCATTATTAAAAATTAATACTGCCTGGTGAGCTATTGAGAAAAGTAGCATTTAGCAGTAATTGTTAATGCATTTTGGTACTGCTATAGTCTAAGTATCTTCCAGCTTCTTAATCTTCCAGTTTCCCTAGTAATATTTTTAATTGTCACTATTTTCTTCTCATATTTCTAAGTTAAGACTAACTGTTCTGTGTCAATAGGTTTGTGCTGTAACCAAACCCAAAAACCGCATTAAATCTTGTTGTTCTAATCTGTAGAGAAAAAATAGTAAGACTGATCTTTAGGGAATGAAATGTCATAGAAAAAAATGACTGTTGTGCTTTTTGGGGACAGTATCTGGGACAGTGCTCAGGTTTTGAAGGTGCTTGTTTTGAGGTGATTAAAGTGATATAGTCCTGATCTCAGAGAAGGCATTGAGTTTGTGTGGCAGGATTTTGGTACTGGCGGGAGGTGGCTGTAGGGGTAACAGAGCAGAAGTTGTGGAGAAGAGGGAGAATGAGACCAACAACTCAGTAGACACCAAAGTCATTGAAGGAGGAGGGGAAGAAGGTGCCAAAGCAGAGATTCTCTTTCAGTCTGTGATGAAAACCAGGGTGAGGCAGGCTGACCCCCTGCAGCCCATGGAGGTTAGTAGTGGAGTAAATATCCACCTGTAGACTTGTGGAGCACCCCATGCTAAAGTAAATGGATGCAAGAAGGTAATGGTGGAGAGAAGCTTGTACTGGAAAAGGTTTGTTGTTAGGACTTGTGAACCCATGGAGGACCAAGTGCTGGAGCACTAAGGGACTATGTCCTCTGGAAATTAACCACGCTGCAGAAGTTGATGGAGGACTGTATTATGGGAGAGATGCCATGCTGGGTCAAGGAGAAGAGAGCAAGGAGAAAGGAGTAGCAGAGACAATATGTGATAAGCTGGCTGCAACATCTATTCCCTGTCCCTGCGTGTTGCTCAGGAAGCAGAGAAAATGGGTAATGACGTTGAGTCCAGGAAGAAGGGAGGGGCAGGGGTGTTTTTAAGATTTGGCTTTGTTTTCGAATTCTTGTACACTGATTTGATGGATGATAAATTAATTTCCCTCAGTTGAGTCTGTTTTGTGCATGATGGTTGTTCCTGAGTAAGCTCCCTGTCCTTATCTTTACCATGAGCATTTTGTTACATCTTACCCTGTCCAGTTGAGAGGGGGGAGTGACAGAGTGGCTTGGTGGGCTTCTGGCATCCAGACAAGTTCAACTCACTACAGGGAGAGAGATTATGTTTAAATTATATAAATATTTTGAAATATAGCTAAGAAGGTACAGAAAAACCTGTGGGTGGGTGAAATATTTTAATTTATATTTTTAAAGAGAATTACAGTTTTATGCAGAGATTGATCGATAGGCACTACTATTCATTTATCTGTATTTCAACAAACAGCTGGTTCTCAGCTTTTGAAATCTGTAGACTTTCTTCATTGTGTTGACATTTGCAGGGGTAAGGTATAATTAAAAAAAGAAAAGTGATTGAGACTTTTGAGGTATGAACAAGTTTTAGTTATGCATAGTGTCTGTCCTGGGTGTATTGCTGTTTCTGATAACACCAGTAGGTTCTGACTAGTTAGAAGAACTGGCAGTGGTACACAGCTATTCAGCAGCTCCATTGCTGCCTCTAGAAGGTCTTGTTTAACAGAGAGAAATCTGCTTGTTTTTTCATGCAGACTGCTAATGTCTCTTTTCATGTACATGAAGCTATTTAGAGACTTCTTGGACGACAGTGCGTATACCAGTAAACAGCTTGTATTAAACTTTCTGTGTCACTAATCACACATTCCACTTCAGTGCGATGTGGAGGGAAGTACTTAATGATTCATGCTCTATTGCTTTTACTTACACATGTAGGGATTATTTCCTACTAACTAGCACCCGTTGTGTGATGCATCCACTGGAAATGCCCAGTATTCACAATGAACTTGAGTCTTGTGGGATTTAAGTCTTCTATTTACGTTGTACTTTTCAAGTCCTTTACTGGACAGAAAAAAACACTGTAACTGTTCTCTTTTTTTTTTTTTTTTTTTTTTTTTTTTTTTTTTTTTTTTTTGAGAGAGGTCATAGTAGTTGAGATGTTTACCGTGGCTTGGAATATTAAGTATGTATCAAAGATGAAATTAAATGTTTTCAAGTCTTATCAGGCAGCTACTGCTATTTAAAACTCTCTTGTATAGGAGAAAATTGTAATTTATTTGTTACAGTGATTGAATGGGAAATTGCAATTAAAATGTTAACAAATGAACAGAATCTTTGTAGCTCTGTATTGGTTCTGGATATGTTCATAATGCACTCACCTAGTTTTTAGTTAAGCCTTATACTGCCATATTACAGTTACTGTGAAATTTACTGGAAGGCTTGAAGATTTTTCTAACCTTTTTTAGAAGAAAGGATTGTGCTGTGTTTGAACTCCTTTCTTATCGCTAGCATTTCGTATTTTCTTATTTGATTGACTGCCAGAGACCAGTATATGTGTGTATGTTCTACGTGGAAGCATTTGTTTGTCTTTATCTGTCTTTCTGTCTTTGATAGCTAGGCTGTGTGTGGATGCTTACATACGATTTTCTTTGTGTAGGTGAGATTAACATTGTTTAATTCTGCGTGCTTTTGAATTTGTAGAATCCTTCCTTTTTCCATTGCACAGGGCCAGTTAAGGCTTTCACAGATGTCTGGCACATTTAATTGCAAAGTGCCATTGAACTGCACATGCATTGTTCAGTTGGATCATCTTTTCTTATTTAAAAATTCATGGCAAAAATGAAAGAAAATGGAATGCCTAGTGAGCATCAGGAAATTATAAATGTAAATATAAGCATTTGGAGGCACTTCTGCAGTATGAAGAAAATGGTAATGTAGCTGTTATTCAGTTTTGAATCACAGAATTCTGAAGCCTTAAAGACCTGTGAAGGCTGGTCAAAGTTAGAAAATAAGGAGCCTTGGATCAGTTACAGACTATTAAACCATGACTCACTGAACAATTTACAATGGAAGGCCTCTTACTAGTAGTAGCCAAAACTGAGAAAGCATGTATCCAAGTCTAGCATGGTGGAACATATGCAGATATAAAAATATGATACCTTCCAAAAACTGTGAGTTTTTGTTGTTATTCACGCTCATGGGAGAAAAAAAAAAGTTTTATTTTCCTTTCTAAAAACTTTAAAGCTCCTTGCTTGAAAATTGTGGCTTTATTTGACCTGTACAGTTCTTTTGAACTCAATAGAGAGTTGCCTAGAGAGTAGCCTCATGGTTGCATTGGTGACACATTACTAACAAGTGAATAAAATTTGCTCCTTTGAGATGAAGGGACTCAACAGAGCTGTACACAGTAAAAATAAACCAAAATTTAAAAAGCTATGCTGATGTAAGTAAGAAGATAAAACTGGATTAAAAAATGGATGTATCTGTTTACTGGGGCAATATCAGTTGTTTTAGACATTTATTGGCCAATGATTGGTTGGACTTTCTTCAGAATAGAAATTTGAATTAATGTGTTTAAACATTTGTTTTTTTCAAAAATTGTTTATCACCTTCACTATTGATATATGATTGCATTTTTAAAGTCTTATTTTGATCTGCATTGGTAAAGTTCAGTGTTATCCTTGATCTAAGTGATGTTGAACATTGGGTTACGGCTTTACTTTCGCATTTAATTGTCATGGAGATCAAGTATTGAAGAAACATTTCAATTACTCTGTGGAGTACTGGCTAGATACTCTTGTTGAAGGAAACAGAAACCAAGTATCTGGTGCAAGCTTCCATTCTGTTGTATTTGTTTTTTGATCTTGCCTGTAGGCTCATTAGATTAGATTTACATTATATTCTCCCTTCAGCTTCCATAGCTTCACTATGACAGGTTATCTGTAGCTAAAATGATTGCAGTTTCTTTTCCCAAAACACTTTGTCACTCCTCAAAGTGAGTGTCTAACCTACTGAATGAAAGTAAGGCTAGCATTGTCTTCTGTACTGAGTAAACAGGGAAAAAAATACCTTTTGTCCTATCCTTCAGCTTTTATGAACATCAAAGCTGTGCTTTCTTACACATTCTGGGGCTAATTGTTTTTTGAGTGATTTTTTTTTAATAGGTTTCAAATGAAATATAATCAAATATTTCTAGCTCTGCATTCCTTAAGATGGAAACATAATTTTCAAATAACATTCATAGAGTATTTTAGTGAAATACTTCCTTCTGTAAAAATCCTGCATATGTTTACATTAATTTCACTAATCTACTTTTCATAAAGAACAATGGAAAATTGATTTCAAGTTGTTTTAATTTTATTTAAAAAATATTTTATAAATACATTCTGAGAGTCAAGCCATTCTTTTAAAAACTCTGTAGAATGCCAAATCTTTTAAATAACATTCTTTGACCTAAAAAATAAAGCTGGAAATTTGCACAATGCAATAGTGAGTGGATATCAAGAAGTCTCAGCTGTGGGTGTGGTCTGTAAAAGTTTTCACTCCACAGTGATTTGTGATAGACAGATCTATGAAGAGCTAGAATTAGATTACTAATACAAATTTTGCTTTGAGAGAATGCTGTATTTTAGGCAACATCAGTAAAAGAAAGAAGTTAATTTATGCCTTATCCTGGTGGATTGTAATTCTTCATGGATTTTTATGTATTTTCTTATGACTTCTGAACAACAAAAATATCCTTCAAAATCATATAAGAAACTAAACAAAGAGTTTAATGGCTCTAGTACGTTTTATTTGAGGGCATGTTTTCAATGAACATTTTAAACTTATGTGATTAACATCTAATAGTAAGGGGAAAATGTTTTACTTGTAGGCTTATGCAAATGCATATTTTGATTCATTGGCATAGATGCCAATACAACTTTTTTGTTTTACAGGAAAAACTAATGTGTATGAATTTTTCCTGAAGCTCTAGTTGTTTTTCTATATTTAAGAATAACTTTTTTTATGTTTCTTCATGAAAACTCTTATGGCAGATAGGTCATCATGTTCTGTTAGGTAATTGGTGGAGGAAATAATTATGTGGTGGAGGTAGTCCAAGTACCATTTTTTGGAATGTAACTCCAGCAGATTAGTTTTATTGAAGAGAGCAGATTTATGAACCAGAGCAACTTTGAATTATAAGATTTATACAGTTCTGAAATATTGATCCCAGATTTGTTGTCCATTAACATAAAAGCCATCCTTTAAACCTTTTAAGTGTTTCCTTAGCCAAAGAAGCAGTACTACATGAGTACGTTCATGTATGGGTAACATGTATCTTGCACACTCAGGTTACTAACTGAATTTCATATTGATTTAAGTGTTCAAATACATCACTAAGCATCTTGTGCAACTCTTACCTCCATTGGCAAGTTGTAATTTACTGTCAGTGCTTAGAGGGAGCTAGGAAGGGTCCTCCTTTAGCTTGAATGGTTTATGGAAATAAAAGGATGAATGAGAAAAAAAACTTCACACTCAGGAATTTCTCAGTTTCAGTATTTATAAAGCTGTGTTCCAAAATTACTTTGTGTATTTCTCTTTTCTGGCTGCATTAGACATTCTTGCTGTAACAATGTGTGCCTGTATTGCACTAAAGTTTGATTAAAGAAGGTCAAGGGAGGACATTCTCCCCTTCTGCTCTCATGAGATTTGTGTTTGGAGTCTCCAACAGAAGAAGGATACAGAATTTTTTGAAGTGGATCCAGAGGAGGGCCACAAAGATGATTGGAGGCCTGAAGCACCTCTCTTGTGAGGACAGGTGGAGAGAGTATGGATTGTTCATCTGGGAAAAGAGAAGGCTCTGGGGAGACCTTATAGCAGCCTTCCCACATTTGAAAGATACTACAGGATAGCTGGAGAGGGACTTCTTACAAAGGTATCTAGTGACAGAAGAAGGGACAATGGCTTCAAACTGTAAGAAGATAGATTTAGAATAGATATTAGGAAGAAATTCTTCTCCATGAGGAACTGGAACATGTTGTGGAGACTCCAATCCTGGAAGTGTTTAGAGCCAGGTTGGATAGGGCCTTGAGTAACCTGGTCTATTGACAGGTGTCCTTGCCCATGGTAGGGGGCTTGGAACTAGGTGAACTTTAAAACCCCTTCCAACCCAAACCATTCTATGATTTATTTATTTTATTTAAGTAAAAATACTGAGGTTCTTGGCATATTTTCATGCCTGAATCTCATTTTGTAAGTCGTAAGCCACCCTGTAAATACTAGAACATAGTGATAAGGTTTTCTGTAAGCCTTTTTTTCTCAAGACTAAGAAAACCCAGTTCACTCAGCTTTTTTTCATAAGATGGGCTTCCCAGTCCATCAGTCACCTTTGTAGCCCTCTGTGGATCCTCTCCAGTCTGACCGTATCTTTTTTGGGTATCGAAAACCAAAACTGAACACTGCATTCCAGATGTGGCCTGACAGTTGCTGAGTAGATTGAAGTAATGATGACTCTCTCTCTGCTGGGGATGCCCTTGTTGATGCAAACCAGCCTCCTGTTGGCTTTCTTTGCTGCAGCAGCACACTGGTTTGTATGTCCTTGATTTGCAGTTTGTGATTGCAGAAAAGAAGTGCCTTCCTGTCTTCACTGCGATGGGCTTTTTAATTTGAATAGCTTACTTATTTTAGTAGTAACTAAACAGTATGGCAGTCACTGATTCCTTAGTTGCAATGAAGTTCTTACATCGGAGGGTTTTCTTCAACTTGATAGCCACAACATAGTCAAGGGTTTGACTCATAGAAACTACAATAATTGGTATTAAGGTGGTGGTTGAAATTGGGTGTACATAATGTGGTTCTTAAAAGTGGAAATTTCTGACTGCAAAATTCAGACTCCTAGTAGAGAGGGGGAGGCCTTTTAGAAGGAGGATGTACTGATAGATCCATGTAACTGACTGATGCCATTCCAAATTTAAAATATACTATCACTACAAAAGATATGCTCCAATGCTTCAGTCCCTTGTAGTAAGACATCAAGAAATTCTTTTAAAATGAGAAGGCTGGTTTAGAACTGTAAAGCAAGAAGCTAATTTATTTTTCTTTCCTCCTCGCTGTAGTCTCTCACCCTACAAATTGAAATAAAAGAAAAGGCTGGCCAATCTGAGAATTGTTTCCATATTTTAATTTTTTGAAATACATCATGATTATTCCTTAAACACAGGCAGAAGGCCTGTGCTTGGTATTATAGCCAGCCATCTGTTGTAGAACCCCACTCTGTGGGGTTAAGTAATTTCTTTTTACAGCTTGTTTTAATTGTCATCCCCTTCTCATAGATTACCATATTAGTGTAGTTTCTAAAATTCCTTTTTTAATATGAATTTATAAGCCACTTAAAACCAATTTTTTTTTAAAGTACCTCAGAATGTGATTCTTCCTTCTTTACCGAAGACTCTTTCAGTATCTGAAGAAAAGTTAATAATTAGACTTTGTTATACTCTTAACAGGAAACTTGGTTTCTAAACACTGGTCAGGCCACACCTTGAGTACTGTGTCCAGTTCTGGGCTCTTCAATTCAAGAAAGATGTTGAGATACTGGAACATGTCCAAAGAAGGGCAACAAAGCTGGTGAGAGGCCTGAAACACAAACCCTATGAGGAGAGGCTGAGGGAGCTGGGGTTGTTTAGCCTGGACAAGAGGAGGCTCAGGGGTGATCTCATTGCTGTCTACAACTACCTGAAGGGAGGTTGTAGCCAGGTGGGGTTGATCTCTTCTGCCAGGCAACCAGCAATAGAACAAGGGGACACAGTCTCAAGTTGTGCCGGGGGAAGTCTAGGCTGGACGTTAGGAGGAAGTTCTTCACAGAGAGAGTGATTTGCTGTTGGAGTGGGCTGCCCAGGGAGGTGGTGGAGTCACTGTTGCTGTAGTTGTTCAAGAAAAGATTGGATGAGGCTCTTGGTGCCATAGTCTAGTTGACTGGACAAGGCTGGGTGATAGGTTGAATTGGATGATCTTGGAGGTCTCTTTCAACCTTGTTGATTGTACGATTCTATGATAAAACAGACTTCTTTGAAGCCAGTATTGCACTTCAGGTCTCACAAGATTTTTTTTTTTTGTTTATCAGCATGAAGTTCCTGAAACCTCAGCTATGGCCAATGCAGAGTAAACATGCTACCATGGGCATACTTCAAACTGCTTTCATCAGCACCTTCATTCCTTAGGAGTGATTGTTAGCTGCAAAAATACTCATCTCACTGCTAGTTGTTACTTGCTATCCCAAGGTCATCTTGGGTCAGTGATCAAATTGCAGCCTGTGTATGCATGGCCACTTGTAGCAGACATAATTTCTGATCCCTTTATGCCCAAATATATTTCAGTTTAACATGTTCTTGAGATCAAATACCTTCAGAGTGCTGCTTGCACTGTTCTCCTGAGATGGTTTTTTTTTGCAAAATAGTGGAAGTATCATCGGGATTATCAAGTCTTTACCTCCAAGTTGGTTGTTATTTATCAGCTGTTTTGGAAAGTTTATTCATGTAGATACAGCAACATGGGCCTATCAACACTGCAGAAACAGGTTGCTCACCAGTGTAGTGTAACTTTGATAAAGACCATGTGCCAGACATTTGTCTTGTGTTCAGGATTATGATGCACATGTGAATGACAACACAACTGCGTTGTTTTTCTTCCACAAAGCAGAAATCTGAGTTTGTGCCCTGAAATAAATCAGTCCTTGTGAATAGTGTATGAATATTAGTTTGCCTATCAGACATTACCTTTACCAAAGTGATGAGTTTATAAGAAAGTGTTTAAGAGCTTGTAAGAAAGATGGAAGAATAGTTTTTACCAGGGCTTGTTGTGAAAGGACAAGGAGCAATGGTTTTAAACTGAAAGAAGGTAGATTCTGAATGGATATGAGGAAGAATTTTTTTTATGAGGAGGACAGTGAGAACAAGTTGCTTAGATGAATTGTGGATGCCACATCACTGGAAGCTTTCAAAGTTGGACAGGACTTTGAGCAACCTGAAAGTGAAAGATATCCTTGCCTGTGGTAGGGGGAGTTGGACTTGATCATCTTTAAAGATCTCTTCCAACTCAAAACATTCTGTGATTCTGAGCAAATAAGACACTATATAAATAGAAGCTGCAGCCTGCCCTTAAGTTTTTTTCTGTGGGATCAATTCTTCATTTAGAGCTCAAATGGAGCGTGCAGCCCTGTCTACTCAAGGACTTTAGTCTGTCTTATTTTATTTCTACTAATTTCTTGGTTACTAAGATTTGAATGTAGTCAGTGTGGGGAGAGGGAAGAGGAGGAGTTAGAGAAAGTGCTTGTGACCCTGCTTGTGACTGAGTAGAAGCTTAAATGCCATTGTTGTCTCACTAAGGTAAGCCTGTTAGGTAGGATTTGCAAATCTGTTGTGTATTTGCAAGACTTGCTCAGAGGATAAATAGGATATCTTTTAGCTGATCCCTATCACAGAATGTTAGGGGTTGAAAGGGACCTCTAGAGAACATCCAGTCCAACCTCCTTGCCAAATCAGGATCACCTAGAGCAGGTGTGTCCCTTGTGAAAGGGATTTTGTATGCTAGGAGCCTTTCTTTCCTAAACCTGTTTTTAAACTGGTAAGACCTCTATGGATTAGTAAGTGAATGAGATTCAAGCATGATTTTTCCTCATGAGCAATGGATGGTGTGATGATTTGGAAGTTACCTGTCCCCTCACCCGCCCCCAAATTATCCAGAATAGTCTCAGTCTGCTAGAAGTTAAGGAAGCTATATTTACCACTTAGCACAATTTGCAAGCATGTATGTGTATATATATAATATACACAAATATTTACAGTTAAATACAAGCTAAAGTCATACAGAAACACAAAATCCCTCCTGAAACAGACTGCCAGGAGACTCCCAACCCAATCGTCCTCCCCTTCCCCCTCTTTCCCTCCCTTCAGAAATAACCAGATCAACCCCCATATATCTCACATTATGAATCTGGAGAGATCTGAGGTGAGATGTCAAAAAGATGACAAGAAGATTAGAGGATAAAGAGTTAGGTTGGAGTAAAGAATTAAGGCACATGCAACCACACAGACCACCAGAGAGAAGAAAAAGTGAGAACTGAGAAGTGTATGAGAAGTGAATGTCTTGTATTTTGACTACTAGGGTGGTAGCATTCAATCTTTCCTGAAGCTGGTGTATAGTAGGGTATGTGGTAGATCCGTTCAATATCGTGCTCTTTGGCCCAGTTTTTTACAAGATTGTTCTCAAAATGAGTTCCATTATCTGACTTGATTCTCTCTGGAGTTCCATGTCTCCACGTGATTTGTCTTTCCAAGCCAAGAATGGTGTTTCGAGCAGTAGCATGTGGAACTGGATAGGTTTCCAGCCATCCGGTGCTGGCCTCTACCATCGTTAGCACATGTTGCCCGTAGAGGTCGTGGAAGCCCCATCCCTGGAAATTTCTAAGGTCAGGCTGGATGTGGCTCTGAGCAGCCTGGTCTAGTGCAAGGTCTCCCTGCACATGGCAGGGGGGTTAGAACTGGATGGTCTTTGATGTCTCTTCCAACCGTGACAATTCTGTGATCTACATTCAGTATGGAGAAATCTAGACGATTTGTTCAAAAGCACACATCTGGTCTCACGAACGATGATGCTAATGAAGGCATGCTCTGACTTTTCCTCTTACCTATTTTTATAGTTTGGGGGTTTTTTAACCATTCAGGTATACTAATTACCAATCTTCTTTTCCAACCTGATGGTTAAGTAAAGATGATACTTAGGAGGAACCTTTTTGTCCAGTTAATACTGTTAAGGTAGATGTGAAACTTTGACCATTTTTTATTAGTTAAAAGTAAAGATGATAACTTTGGCTCTTACTCTGAATTTTATTCTGTTTAATCTATGTTTTCCCATTATGAAATTCATTCCCTAAAAAATGCAGATTTATTTACTTATGAGAAGTTTTGCATCTGACTGCTGTAAGTATTCGAAGTGTATTTGTCTGGGAAAACTGTAAGCTGTTACACTCCTCTGCTGCAGGGATCCTACTGTTAACCAAGGAAACATAAAGGAATCATTTAATCAGTCTTATGGGGATTAAAAAAGGGAGGAGCTGAAGGTTATATTTAGAGTCCTGCTAACTATGCATTTTGGTCTTCATTCCACTGTTTAAAAACACTACTGTTTTCAGAACCTTTGGAGTGATTACACCTTGTTCATGGCCAAAATGAGAAAAAGCTAGAATCAGCATATGTTTAAACACGCTTGATGACCTGTTTAAACAAGTCTTAATTACATTGTGATTTGATTTTTAAGTTAGAAATTTATTCTTGATTAGCTACTGTGATTTTTGGAAGGGAAAGAAAAAAAGACATTTCCTTTCCCAACCCTCCATTATTGCTATGTGGCGAGTTGACCTTGGCTGGATGCCAGGTACCCACTAAGCTGCTCTATCACTCCCCTCCTTGTGACAACAAGGTGTGAGAAAATAAGACGGAACATAATTTGTGAGTCAGGATAAAGGCAGTTTAATAAAGAAGGAAAGAAAAATTAAAAGCTTATTCTCTACTTATGTCCAGCCAGTTCCAGGGAAGCAGGACTTCAGTATGCATGGCTATAAAAGACAAATGTCATACTAACGATGCCCCCTGCCCTCCCCCCCTCCTCCCCCTGCCACATATGCCTCCTTCTTTCTCTTAGCTTTTACTGCTGAGAAGATGTCATATGTCATGGGATCCCTTTGGTCAATTTGGGTCAGCTGTCTGCTATGTCCCCTCACAAGATCTTGCCTGCTCTCAGCCTATTGGCTTTTGAGGGGAAAGATAACGTTGGAGAGACAACCTTGATGCTGTGTGAGTGCTGCAAGAGTGCAGCAGCCAAAACACTCCTGTATTGTCAGGCTCTTTCTGGCGATAGACACAAAGCACAGCACTAGCGAGGATGCTGTGGGGAGAATTCACTCCATCTCAGCCAGAACCAGCGCATCATTTTAAATGAAACTTCATGTGCATGGCCTTCTGTGTTCTTTTTTGAGTTAAACAACTATCTAAAGTAATGATCTGTTTTGTGTGTGAGTGTGCCTTGGTATGCATTTAAACCCATACTTCAAGAGTCTGCCACAGAAAGATAAAATGTAGGATGTAGGTGCTGGCTTTAGCAAATGAAATTTGTAAATGCTCTGACAAAGTAACTTGCCCGTGTCTGTCAGTATAACTTGTTAATTCCTCAATGGAGTTTTTCATTGTGCCTCTTTCACTGCATGTTTGGTTTTATTATTTTGAGACTGCAAGCCTGAAAGCACCTCCTTTCACAAGAAAGTTTTGATTTATTTCATTAAAATAGGTTGGCTTTTAACACATGGCTTGTGCCAAGTTGAACCAAAGACCCAAGAATAGTTATATAGGGAAGAGTTTAAGAGCAGGGAAATCATGTAACCAAAAAATTTCCTCATGCTACTTCACCCACTAGGAAAGACATGCCTCTGAGATTTCTTAGATGCCAGCTTTGAACTGAGCATAGATCATTACATTTCTTCTCCCACCCTTCAATGAAATACAGACTTATAAAGCTCCAAGAAGAAAACAAATTCTCTGCTGCTTTTGAACATAATATAAAATGTGTTTTAGCATTCCTTCCTCTGGGAAGGAATTACAAAACTCTTTGTATAGTGTTTATTTTTAAACCTAACCCACTCCCATTTTTATACAATACATCTTAGCTGTTATATTACAAGATCTGTTGATTTTTTACTGTATCACACATAATTTTATAGCTGTCTTTTTCCTCAGGTGCCCTAATTATTTCTTGTGGAAAACTACTTTGTATCTAAACAGAAAAAAACATTATAAATGATGAATTAGAAATGTTTTAAAATGAGAATTTCCATTCTTCACTAGAGTGAAAAGTGTGTTTTGGAACTATACTTCTTGATTACAGTTTGGTTTTTTGGGTTTCTCGTTCATGAGCTTGCTGTAACAGATTGAAGTCATAATCTCTTAGTTTTAAATCCCCTAGTTTTGAAAACATACTGTTTGCATCCCACTCCCTTCCACTGCTTAAGTGTGTGATACATGGAATAAATCCTTATCCAGTTTGTTTACTTTCTCCTCCTGTCTTACTAGACCTTGTATCCCTATTGAAACCTCTCAGGTCTTTTTGTCACAAGTAGTTGCAATAACAATGTATGGGTAAGACTGTTCCACTGGCACTAAATTCTATGACTGTTCATTTTAGTGAAAACAGAATACTGGAGGAATTTTTGAAGGTCATGGAAATCTGGTTGGAAGATTGATACAAGCCTTATTTGGATTGGAGTGATTGCTTACAGGTAGCTGAGATTGCAGTGGCAGTAGTTGTTGCAGTGGCATCCACAGATTCTAGTAGCGAAGCTACCTTGATTCTTGACTAGTTTTAGCTACTTGAAAATTTACTACCATGACATCATTCATCAGATAACATACAGAACTTTGGTAATTTATGAAGTTTTCATTTAAGTGGATTTTTTTTAATGATGTCTGTATAGCTATCATTATTTAAAAGCAGGATAAAACTTTTCTTACTTTACACAAGGCATGAAGATCTATATCTTTAAGTAGATTTAATAGTTCATCACAATGTGTTTTAATTTTATTTTAATTAAAATGCTTTAAATGTCAGATTGTCCTTTTTTATGATTCTACAGTAAAGACACTTGGGTGCACAGAGGTACTGGTATGGTGTTTCTGGTCTTTTTAAACAACATCTCAAGGTGCCGTTATTTTTTTTATATTCCTTTGGTTCCTGGCAGAAGAATTCAAGAGGACATTACCTGTTTTTTTGCTAAATCTGTAGTATTTCTTGTAGCAGCACACATAATTTACTGTAAAGTACATTGCACTGATGAAGCACAGATGCTGCTTTTGTGGCCTATGTGTGACAAGTTGTCTGATTTTAATGGTTCAGTTTTGAATGTAGAGAAATCGTGGCCGTGTAGATCTGCATATAGATCTGGTCAGATTATTGCATAACTTACTCTGATTTAGTTATCCTAATTTTGGGCACTTTTTCAATCCTTTTACCTTAGTTGTTGATTTTATGAGTTGGTGTCAAACTTCAGTGTGTTATTTCACACTTCTGAGACTAATCCAACTGCTAAGCATTGTGTTAACATAGATGTATTAATGTTCAGAAGAATGTGAGCAAGGGCATTCTGAAGGGGTATTTAGATACTGCTTACCACGTGACAGAATGGCAAAATTCCACAGTTCTAGCAAGTAAAAAAAAAAAAAAAAAAATCAACCAAACAAAAAAACCTACTAACTACCATCCTGTGAAGAAGGTATGTCTTGTCTGGTGACTGAAGTGCTCTGCTGCAGGGCGTGGAATGAGTAATTAAAGATGCTGTGGAGTAGTATTGTTTTTCCTAGGCTTGAGCTATACACTTGTTGCAAGATTGTGAAGTTTGTGTATTAGTAAACATAGCACTACATCATGAGACTCTGATGACTGTGAATGCGTTGGCTGGATAGGATAAAATGAGACTGGAGCACTAGTGGTGATTATGGTGTCCAATATTTAGCAAGTCTGAGGCTATCATCTCCATAGATGTACTTTATAGCCATTTAAGGAAAAGCAGAGATGGAGAAGGATTCTTACAGAGGTGGCCACAACAACCCCATGCAGAGATACAGGCTGGGGTCGGAGTGGCTGGAGAGCAGCCAGACAGAGAGGGATCTGGGGGTGCTGATTGATACCTGCCTGAACATGAGCCAGCAGTGTGCCCAGGTGGCCAAGAGAGCCAGTGGCATCCTGGCCTGCATCAGGAATGGTGTGGCCAGCAGGAGCAGGGAGGTCATTCTGCCCCTGTACTCTGCACTGGTTAGACCACACCTTGAGTACTGTGTTCAGTTCTGGGCCCCCCAGTTTAGGAAGGACATTGAGATGCTTGAGTGTGTCCAGAGAAGGGCAACGAGGCTGGTGAGAGGCCTTGAGCACAAGCCCTACGAGGAGAGGCTGAGGGAGCTGGGATTGTTTAGCCTGGAGAAGAGGAGGCTCAGGGGTGACCTTATTGTTGTCTACAACTACCTGAGGGGTGGTTGTGGCCAGGGGGAGGTTGCTCTCTTCTCTCAGGTGGTCAGCACCAGAACGAGAGGACACAGCCTTAGGCTGCGCCAGGGGAGGTTTAGGCTCGAGGTGAGGAGAAAGTTCTTCACTGAGAGAGTCATTGGGCACTGGAATGGGCTGCCCGGGGAGGTGGTGGAGTCGCCGTCCCTGGGACTGTTCAAGGCAAGATTGGACGTGGCACTTGGTGCCATGGTCTAGCCTTGAGAATTGTGGTAAAGGGTTGGACTTGATGATCTGTGAGGTCTCTTCCAACCCTATTGATACTGTGGTACTGTGATAGTGGGATAAAGCCTGAATTAGGATCTTTCAGTTGACTTGAGAAAAGAGTTGTTTTTTTTTATTATCTTTCTCTCAAGAGATTAGCCCTTTATTTAGGAACAAAATTAGATCACTCAGATTTGATGATGCGGATGTTTTCTTAATCACCTAGTGATTAATTTTTAGTTAATTTGAAATCCATTATTGCACAGTCAATATCATCTGTCTTCTTGTGGTGTAGCTAATGGTATTGACATATTCAAATCTGAAATATGAACTTTGATTTTTTTTCTTTTTTTGTGGGAGCTTTATAACAATATTTTTTCAACCTAGACTTTTATTTCTTTCTATTTGCTATGGAAACTATTATATTGGTAAAATTATAACTATTTTTATTGGGCAATTTTGTTATACTTTATGTAAAATATATATCATCTTTTCCACTAGAAATTTAAACATATTGTTTCAGACAACATTTAGAATAAAGTCACTGAAATGTCAAATTCATTATTTTACCTATTTTGCATTGTGCATCTCTCTCATAGATACTTTTTTCTTGGTTACATGCTAGTTGCCTAGTTAAAGTAAGTGTATTTTCTGACCCATATGGAGTAATTTTTGTGAAATAATAAAGATTTTATTGAAAGCCTTATTGTGTTTTGGCAAAGAATAGTCCTGTCCATTTATTTCTGTAAGATTTCAAGCCCAGAGTTAGTATCTATGATAGTCTTCCTTATAGACTGAAGACTTTGTCAAATCGGTACTCAGTTTTATTTATGACATTATCCTTAGAAGTTCTAACACTTTAAAAAATATCAGTAATAATCTATTCTTGCGTCTTTTAGAGAACTGCTGTTTGTTATGTCTGCATCTGAGTAGTGGATTTGTACAATAATTATTGTCGAAGTCATAACTTGTAAAGCTTTGCAAAATAATTTTTGGGCATCAAGCTCCAAAAAGAAGGAAACTAAGCAAGGTATTCTCATGGCAGTTTTGTGAAAGAAACACACTTTTCTTAACGTTAACAGCAAAAAATTAAAATCCTTGTCTCTGTCTGTTCTGCATTGAATATCTAGCCTGGGGCTCATATCTTGTTCTCCACTTCAGTGATGTTATAATTGAGCATGTCTGAAGAGACTGATGGAGATACTAATTAGGAGTGATTCCTTAAAGAAATGGTGTTGAACACTGGAGGGCAACATTACCATTTACAGGAGACTTGTTGGTCTCTATTGGAGAACCTGTGCTCAACTCAATGCTTTATGCCTACTACCTTTTCTACTACTTCCCCTTTTTTAAGGTTCTTCGTGTGTAAGTTGTTGTAAGTGTGACTGTTAAAGCTGACTGCTGATGTGGCCTTTGCTGTTTTCTGTAGTGATGCAATGAAACTGAGTACCAAATTTTATTCCATCTTTAAAATGACTGCCCAGGAGTGTCTACTTTAATGAAGTCCATTTACCACTGCTTGGCAATCAAAAAGTTATCTTCCATTCTGTATAAGCTAGTGGCTCTTTAGCATTGATTCAACAAGTATTTTCAAAATGCATGCCAAAAAAATAAATTTATTAGGAGACTGAGATGAATATTCTGAGATAAAATGTTCTTTTGCAATAAGCAATTGTTTACCTTGCCTTCTTTAAAACCCTCATGCTTGTGTCATAACAGTTTCATATTTGCTTGCTTTGACATGGAAATTGCCTTTTAATTCCTGAATTCTAATTCCTTATGCAAAACTTTTTGCAAAGATACTTGCAAAGAGCATTTTCTTACTGACGTCCCTTTAAAAGTAGCTCTTTACAGACCTACTTGAACAATACCAAAATGTGTTTTTGCCAGTAGAGAGTATTTTTTTCTTTACTTGAAGTACCATGATATGCCTCACTATTTACAACACAAACTTGATCTAGGAAATTTACACACCTCATGATTTATGGCATCTTAATTTATTTGTAGTTATTTTAATCATTAATTGAGGGGTTTGCATTGAAGATTTTTTTAGCTGTGTTAGCACTTGTCTGTGAATTTCAGTCATAAAATTGATTCAAGAATATATGATAAGATTGATATTGATACTGAAGGTTTGGGAAAGATGCATTGGGGGAAGTGTGAATTAATGAGTAACAAAAAGTAAGAACATATAGCTATATTGGTAGAAATGGGTGGTAGAGGGGAAAAAGAGAGCAAAGGGAAATAATGTGGCATTTGAGTGATGGTGTAAAGAGAGGATTTGAAATGCAGAAGATTCAAGAGACATCATCTCATCAAAAGGAAAGATTACTGTTGTTGGTAACATGGAAGATGTATGGGAAGAGGTATAAACCACAAGAACAACAAGGAATGAAAATAAAGATAATCCTAATATTTGGGGAATGGGAAAGGGAGTGAAAGAAGGATGTAGAAAAATGGAGCAGGAATAGTTAAGCACTACCTTTTTTTTTTTTTTTTGACTGGAAAAATGCTGGTGATAATAGTTAAGTCTAAGGATTTTTGTCTTTATGATCAATTATCCTCAGTTTGCAATTTCAGTTGATGTGGTGTGTTTCTGATGAATGACAGAGGAATCTACAGTGTTTGTAGTTATTTGTCAAAGGTGTGTTCCAGGCTACTTGCATTTTCTTTCTTTAGGTCAGTGAGCCATTTAAACTAGAGTCATGCCGTGAGTTCTTCCATAGTTGTGCAATCTACTATAGCAACTGGAGAATTCCTTAGTTGTGAAACACTTCTAATTGGGTTTGGTTCTGTGTATTTTCCTCCACGGTGTCAAATGATCACTGCAGTTCTCGAATTACCTTTTTTTCTTTCTTCCTGGAGCCCTGCATGGGCTTACCCATTGCAGCCTGTCTGAGAACATTAACTTGGTTGGCTCTGCTGTACAAGTCAGACCCACTGCTGTAATACCATGATAAAAAGTTAGATTGACCCAAATCAAGGAAATACAGTGTATAAATACAAGTACAAAGCTTGTAATTGAAGTCTTGTATGTATTAATCTTTTACTTGGTATCTACATCTTTTAAAAGAGCTTAAAATGTGTCTTGTGAAATGCAATATAATTTTAAGTAATATAGTAGCAAGATATTTAATGTATTTGATCCAAATGCACATTTCTGCAACATACATATTCACTTTTTGTGTTGATGTTTGCACAACTAAATATTTGATTTCCAGATTTCTTTATTCTTCAAGTAGCACATGAAATTTATAGTAGTGAGATTTATTAAGACGAGATAAAATGTGGAGAGATCTTCAGGAAGCTAGATTGATTTAACTGCTTCACTGTGTCTTGTCTTGTGATAGTGTGGTTTTAGTGTTGTTGATAATTCTCTAATTTAACTTTCTCTTAAGATTGAACTGGTAAATATGTAAATACTGTGTGTATAGTCTGTTGCCACTTAATTACCCATGTAAATGACCTGCTTGTAGGAAAAAAAAAATAGCATTTTGTGTTTGGGCTGGTTATGTAAATTTGAAAAATGCTGCTTGTGCTTTTAATAGTTATCTGCTTACTTTAATAAGCTTTCTTTATCCAACATCTGCAAATGATGGCCTTTTTTTAGAGATTAACTGGAGTTTACCTCTGCATATTCAGCAAGACCAACATAGTTTTGAGTGGTTATTTTACAGATAAGTCATTTAAATTACACACATTTTGTTTATGTAGTGAAATTGCATACCTTGAAACCCCATAAAATTCTAATAAATTTGTAAAGGTCACAAAGTTATCTTTAATTTTTCTAATCCACTTTTTTCACCAAGTAAACCTTGTTCTCCAGGGATTTTGTTTCCTATAAGCATGTGTGTGGAAACCCAAAGAGTGTTTTTACTTCAAATTGTAATAAAAATGCTTATCTTTAATTGCAGGCTTTTTAAGATGAGCACAACATAGATAGTAAAAGCTTATGTGAACCAGACTCCTGCATAATTAAAACAAATTCAATTAGTTGCCAAGTATTTTAAAATTTCCTACTTGTCCATGTCGTTTGGACCATTTTAGAAATGTTTCTCAAGGCTTTTGTGAGAGAATGCTTCAGTCTTTCGACTGAGTCTAAGAACCACTTTCAAGAAGGATAAAACTAGGATCTTCAAGTGTTTTTATACATTTCCACTTGTATAGGGTAAAACAGTATGGAATTAACCTCTGGAAGTTGAGAACTGTATTCACAGATCAAGTCAATACATTTCCTCACACAGAGTTTAGGAGGGGAAGGAAGGAGGACTGTCCTTTTGGTTCTAACTTCTTGGGTCATAGTAAGCTTGCCTTACCTTCAGACTTTGGATTGCTTTTCTTTTGTGATACTTCCATGTAGGGAAGGAAAAAGTTGATATGCCCCCCTCAGGATGTGTACCTTATCTCTGTCTCCAAAGGTGGAAGAAGCCTTTAGAGCTGGAGCACATCTCCTGTGGGGACAGGCAGTGAGAGTTGGGGCTGTTCAGCCTGGAGAAGAGAAGGCTTTGTGGGGACCTTGTACTGGCTTTCCAGTACCTGACAGGGGCCTACAAGAAACATGGGAAGGGACATTTTACAAAGGCTTGTAGCAATATGACAAGAGGTAATGGCTTTACACTCAAAGAGGATAGACTTAGACTAGATAAGAATTTCTTTACAGTGAGAGTGATGTGACACTGGGGAAGCTGTGGATGCCTCCTCCCTGGAAGTGTTCAAGGCCAGGTTCAATAGGGCCTCGAGTAACTTGGTCTAGTGGAAGGTGTCCGTGCTCATGCCACGTGGCTTGGATCTAGATGATCTTTAAGGTCACTTCCAACCCAAACCATTCTGTGTTTTTTAGGAGCAGTTGGACAAGATCAAAGTTCAACCTTGGGTACAGTGGTGGCTCATTAGGAGTTCATCACATTGTATTTCTGTTACAACATCAGCTTTCCATCATACTGTGTCCATCATCTTTTTGCATCTTTCTACAACCATTTGTTGTTGTGCAGTTGATGTCCACCTGCTGCTATTGCAGCCTGCTGAGGTCCAGGGCTTTCATTACATAGTGACAGGTAAAGGAATGTTTTTCAACTTAAAAAAAATTTATATGTATATATATATATATAAGTCTATTGATAGGTCTTGTATGCATATGTTTAATAAATTTAAAAATTACCAAGATGAGGAAGAACTTGATCTGGCCACAAATTAATGGATTGTTCAACTGAACAAATCAGAATCAGTAGTTTACATAAAATGTCAAGCACCTTAAAAGTACATGTTGGATGGGACCTCTGGAGATTTAGTCCAACCCACTTACCAAAGCACCCAGGTTGGGCCACATAGGAATGCATCCAGACGGGTTTTGAAAGTGTCCAGAGAAGGAGACTTCACAACCTGCCTGGGCAGCCTCTTCCAGTGCTCAGTCACCCTTACAGTAAAGAAGTTTTTCCTCATGTGGAGGTGGAACTTCCTGTGTTGCAGTTTGTATCCATTGCCCCTCATCCTGTCACTGGGCACTGGGATATTAGTGTCCACCGTCTCATGGTCACTACAGACAAGGCTGTTCCCAACCTTAAACTTTCCAACCATACCTTCTTTGTTAATACAAGGTCCAGCAGCACACCTATCCTCACTTGCTCCTCAACCACCTGCATCAGAAAGTTCCCATCAATGCACTGCAAGAACCTTCTGGACTGTGTGCTACACTATGTGGCCTTTCCAGCAAATGCCATGTGGCTGGAGTCACCCATGAGCACCAAGGATGCAATCTTGAGACTACTTCTATCTGTCTCTTGAGGACCTCATCAACTTCTTTTTCTGGGCTGTAGTAAACCCACAACATTATCACCCAGTTTGGTCTGCTCCTTAGTCCTTACCCATATTTAAAATGTGGATTTATTTTTGCTGGGGGAAAACAGTAGTTTTGTTAGTGATACTACTAGAATGCAATAAGGACAGTTTTAAATCATGAAGAAATACTAGGAAAAAAATCATCACAATGTATAAAATCTTCCTCTGTGTCAGTTGTTGGAATGAGTATTAAAACCCAGGTGTCTTAATGTTCTAAGGATAAGACAGTCACAATGTTTGGCTTCTTCTCTGGACGTGGTTGATGATAGATTAAATATGAAGTGACATTTGTGTTTGAAGAAGATTTTAATTTACTGATAAGATTATTAAAGATTTTTTGTTAGAGAAGTAATCAAGCTCTAGTTGGAGGTTGGGGGGATTACTGACATGTATCCATCATACTGAGAAGGAACACTGTTTTAGCTGTATTTCTTGTTCTCTTTTCAGATTCTGTTTTACAATAACTTTTCTTATTAATTAGCTAACAGGTAATAGAAGTGACAGTGGAAATGTAAATAAATAAGGCATGCTTGATTTTTGGTTCAAAGACAAAATATATGTGAGTGGTATAAAAAGTAGGATGATAAATGAAAGTAATTTTGAGTAATTGTGCCAAGTGAATTTTGCATTGTTAGAGTAGCTCTAATGTAAGGAACTTGAGAGTTTGAATGTCCATAGCCTCCTGAATTTGTAAAAACAATAGGAGAAAGTGAAGTGTTTTTATTTATAGGCTCCTACGACTACCACATGATGCTTCATAACATCACAATTACATCTAACTGTTCCACTGAGGGAAGGTAACTATTAATATTCTTATTGTAATGGTATGAAGCTGAGTCAGATATGTCTGCATACAGCTGCAGAAACAGCCTGTTGTGACTTAGTTTACTTATTTAGGATGATAGGATTTGCCTAAAGTCATCCTGAATATTGGTGATATGTATCATATTGGACTAGTAGTGAAGAACAATTACTAGAATTCCATGTTAGGGAAGTATATGGTCTGTAGGTTGATGAATGTTCTAATTTACAGTTTGTGAATTTATATTAAATATTATATAAACATTATATATTGTAAACAGTATTACAGCCCCCTGTGGCTAGTAAAAGGAGGTAAAGACAAAAATGTTTGCATGTACATTATCTGAAGCTTGCTGTCCAAGAATATTGACTTCAAAGTCCTGAGAATATCTGTTGCTATTTGATAATTTTTTCTTTGCCTTAGTGTTAGAATATAAAATGTAAATTTTAAATAATATTTTTTAAATATTGCTGTTGTGATGAGATGAACATAAAAATCTTGCTCTGAAGAGGTTTAATGAGTTGGGGTTTCTGAGTCAAAAAACCTCATCAACTTAATACAGACCAAATGGCTGCAATGTTAGGACTTGGTAATTCTTCAGCAGCTCTGTTTTTTCAGTGTTGCCTGCAGTCTGCTCGATGCAGCATGATGTCAGAAAATCAGACTGGAAGTATGCCAAACAGTGCCTGTAATGTTCTCCTCTACCATAACCAGTGACAGACACAATTGTCGCTGTAGGTTGTTTCCACTTGCTGATAAACGAGTGCAACATCTGTTACTTAATGAGTATCTTCAGGAAAAGAGAGAAAGACTGAGTGAAAGGTTTTTTTTTGTTGTTGTTGTTGTTTGGGAGGGGTTTTTTGTATGGATTTTTTGTTGTTTTTGTTTGGGGGTTTTGGTTGTGGTTTTTTTTTTTGGGGGGGGGGGGGGGTGTGGTTTGGTTTGTTTTTTAGCCCAACCCCCACTGATATGTACATTAACCTAGTATACTATATTTAACTTTTATCAAAAGAATGTTTAGTTTCAGTTGGGGAGATTTGTGTCTGTTAGGTATTTTGCTAAATAAAGGAGGGCATGTTCTACAACTTGTTTCAGTATAAAAGAGACTGATTTTTTAGGAAGCAAATGTGCAGACAAAGTATCTGAGCTGATTCTGTTTGATTCTTTAGCTCTCATTTAACTTTGAGGGGGTCGTGCCGTGCTTCAACCTCCTCTCTTGTGGATCAGTGTTTGGCACATAGCCTGTATGTGCCTTGCAGCAGTCCCTCAGTAGTGTGACAAGTGTAAGGTACATGTGTTTTCTCCTGGGGCTGGCTAGCTGAATAGAGCAGAACTCTTCATTTGAACTATTGCCTTTAAAACAAATAAATAAAACTTCACTGACCCTGAACTGTTACCTGAGGATTGGAGATTTGCAGTATATTACAGTTTCAGGATGATTCCGTTAAAGGTGAGTCTGTGTTACTAAGGACCCGTCAGCAGTTGGGCTGTGTCGATCTACTGGGGTTTGCAGAGCAGCCGTTTCTTGCTGCATGAGTCAGCAGTGTGTTCAGCAGCACACAACTTTCTTTATTCAGTATTTGGCTGCTGAGCTGCTTGATCCCACTCTGCTGACCCTAGCAGGAACTGTACATATTATGTGAAGAAGCAGCTAATAAGCCCAAGTCATCTGAACCCAGCATTTTTAAGGAATTCAAGTATGAAGAAATTGAATTATAGTATATAATAATGAAAATGGTTCTGAGGAGATCAGGGGAGGTGTAGGTCAGTATATCTGATAAGCAAGTAGAAATCACATTTCAGAATAGAATTAGAGAGCACATGGGTTAACACTGAAAAGGATTCAACATGTTTTAGGCATCAGCATTTTCTGAAGAAAACTGGATGACACCAAATGCTCGTATGCATAAAGTATTTGGCTAGGTTTTTCTCCAGAGGCTCTTAAAAGAATTTGAGCTTCCATGATATAATGGAAGATTCTTAGCGTGTAAAAACTGGTTAAAATATACAGTGAAGAGGACCAAAATAAATGTCCTGCTTTGAAGGGAGGTCATCAGTGCAATTCCATAAGGATCTGAACTGAGGCCTGTGCTCTTAATCTATTCATAAATCATTTAGAAGAGGTACGAATAATGAGATATCGAAGATCACAGACACTACAGGGTAAATGAGGATAAGTAAAAATCCAACTGATAAAATGGGAGTTCAGTGCAAGTATGTATTTGGAGGGAGTAATTTGTAATTTTGCATACTGACCAATGATCCTTAAGTTTACTGTTACTTTTCAGAGAATATAACCTTGTAATTGAAACTGATTAATAGAAATGTTAGGTCAATCGTCAGGCACAGGAAGGGAAATTTTAGGTATCATTACAAACACAATTGACAGTGAAATAATGAGAGCTGAGCAGGTTTGCTGTTTCTTCTAACTAGGAGTTGTCATACTAAAGTAACAGGTAGAGAACATTCAAAGGGAACTAAGATGCTTTTCAACATAATGTGTAGTTAAGTTCTGAGACAACTTGCTACGGACTTTTTGTGGGAGAAGCTACCACATGAAAGTATATAGTCATTAGCTCAAGAAGTCCAAAGAAAGTGTTGGCAGTTGTAGGGAGGAAAATTAAGTTGCAATATATATGCTTTCCCTATCCTTATTTCTTTCTATTTTGATCTTTTAATGTATTGTTAATAAACAGGTATTTTTTAAGCTAGATTTTCTTTTTTTTTTTTTTTTTTTGTCTGACTTAGTATGGCAGGTCATCAAACTTTTTCAGTATGAAAACTCTTATTCTGGCCTCAGGCTCTAATTAAAACTCTAATTAAATTCCTCTCATGAGGGAGAGGTGAGGGAAGGGAGAAGTAATATTCCTGGTACCTCTTTTTCTATGATGGTAGTATTAATGTTCTGTTCTCCTCTAGTCCTGCTGACACTAGTGATCTGACCTTCCTTTCAATATTCTTTTTGTCATACAGCTATATGTGTTGATGTGAAGTACTCCTCTTTGTTTTCCTGTTAGAGAACGCTAACCATGTTCTCCTGATGCTGCAATGTATTCCAGCATGCCTAGTGCTGTTTTGCTTCCTCTGTGCTTTGTGTCAGATCTTAGAAACTGAAGGGAAGCTACATTGAGCTGCCTGAAGTACAGGTTGGCTTCCAGCTTTGTTCTGGACCAGGAGATATGATCCGAAACTATACTTAAAAGTCTATCTGACTTTATAGAAGCAGCCTAAATATTATTCCCACTCTTCTCTCTGAACTGTTTCAAATTAAAGGAGGATAACTATACAGGTTAATGGAAGCATTACTGTCATGAATGGGAACCTGATCCAGAAGAACTGTAGCTGTCCCTGAACCGAGGAAAGCTGTTCTGTGCCATGGCTTGTTAGCTTTCCAAGGAGACATGTAATGATAGGGTTGTTTGGGGCTTGCTAAGTAACAGCTTAGCTGTTAAATAAGATTCAGTAAAAAAACATGCCTTGGTGTGAAAACTGGGGATATTTTTTATGTTCTTCAGTCCTTGACATTTCTTGTTTTGAGACTTGCCTGCAATATAGTAAGGATAACACTTTGTGCTTCAAAGTAAATTGTCAGGTAAAACATTTTAAGCACAATTTTTTTAGGAAGTCTTTTAAGATACAAAAATATATTACGTAAATGATAATTAAGATAAATACAAAATCTTTAATATTGATTGTAATATTGTAAGAAAGCAGTACAGAAAGTGGAAGGTGAGTTAGTGTGTTTACAACATCTGTTTTCTAGGTGCTGAATGCTATGCCTTGACATGCTCTTCTGCTGTTTAGCTAGATGGGGCAACATATGTACTTACATTAGTCTTCATTAATTACCTGGGTTTGAGATAGTACTGGATATTCATATTTGTTTAGTATCACAAAGAAGTTTGAGGAGTAATACTAAAATATACAGGGAATCTTTCTGTTTTCAACCATTTGGGATTTTGCCACAGATTGAAAGCCCTTCATAATCCTTCCCTCCACCTGTGAGACAAATTCCATTGTTGAATTTGGATCTTGTCAAAAAACGAGATTTGACAAATTTGCAAGTAGGCCATTGGTAAAAGATGTTAAGTTTCCAAGATCAATTTTGTAATGCAAGAATGTGCTGAAAATAATTTCATATATTTCCTATTTGTAAAGTATTAATTTCATAAATTCATAAAATACCAGGCTGGAAGGGACCTCAAATATCATTTACTCCAACCTTTCAGCATTGCCGGTGGAGCGCTTGGGTAAAATGACTCTTGGTTCACCAATATGGTTAGATGGTCATAATCCACTTTATTTCCGTGATACAGTGACTTATATGCACTCTAGCAAGAGGTGTGCTCCATCAAGATTGGTTACAGGTGATGATTGCAAGGTTACATGTAATGCCTGCATAGGTTAATATATCATAACATTCCAAGGGTCAGCCCTCCAGACCACCTACTCCAGTCCCTTTGGCTATCTAACTCTACCCACTGCAGCTGTGTGTGGGGTGCTCACCTGTTTACAGTTTGATTTTCTGGACTAGCAGTGTCCCAGGGACGTTTCTCAGCACAGTTGCTCATGTTTATTATTTATGTGTCCTCTGCTAACAAGAATTCTCCAACACAGCATAACACTGTAGTATAAATTAGATGGCCCAGCACCCTGTCAAGCTGGATCTTGAAACTGTCTGATGTAGGGGAATCCACCACCTCCCTTGGGAGCGTATTCCAATGTCTAATAGTTTGAATGGTGAATAAACTGTTTCTGGCATCCATTTGCTCCCCAGTAGCAACTTGTGCCCCTTGTTACCCCTTGTCTTTATCATGTGACTCTGTAAAATGGGAGTCTTTTAGGTTGGACTGGATGATCTTGGAGGTCTCTTCCAACCTGGTTGATTCTATGATAGCCTCCCTTTTACGTAGTTGTATGTGGTTATGAGGTCTCCCCTGTCTTCTCAAGGGTGAGCTAACCCAGTTCTCTCAGCCTTCCTTCATATGACAGGTCTTCCAATCCTCTGATCATTCTTGTGGCCCTTCTCTGGACCCTTTCCAGCCTGTATAGTGGGGACCAAAACTGTACACAGTACTCAAGATGTGGCCTGACTAGTGCTGTGTAGAGTGGGAGAATGACATTTTTATCCCTGCTTGTGATACCCTTATTAGTGAAACTCAGCAACCTGTTAGCTGCTTTGCCACTGCAGCATACCGCTCACTCATGTTGAGCCCTTTGTCCACCAAGACCCCCAGGTCCCTCTCCACAGTGTTGCTCTCAAGACAGGTGGCTCCCAACCTGAGCTACATTCCTGGGTTACATGTTCTCAAGTGCAAGACCCTACACTTGGCCTTGTTAAACTTCACACAGCAAATTTCTCCTTGCCCGGTCAGCCAGCATGTCAGGATCTTCCTGGAGGGTGGCTCTCCCTACCTACTTGTAGGTTTTGACTAGTTGATTGAAAAGTGCCCTTTGGTTTACCTAAACTATGCTTTATTTACAAAAAAAGTAAGGTTCACAAAGGTTAAGTGAGCAATGAGAATCTCTTAATATAGAGAAAACATGTTTGCATTGGGAAATTTGGTATTGAAAACAATATCTGTTGTGGGTTTTATGTGGTAGCAGCTAAGCGCTGTACTGCTGCTTACTTACTCCTCCCATGGTGAGGTGTGGCAGAGAATAGTAAGGACAAAAGTGGAAAAGCTCATGGATTGACATGAAGACAGTTTAATAGATAAAGCCAGAGGCATACTGTCTTGCAAAACAAAATGAGGAATTGTTTGCTTCCTGTTGGCAGGCAGGGGTTTAGACATCTTGAGGAAAGCAGGGCTTCATAATGCCTAACACTTGGGAAAATAAATGCTGTAACTGAATATGTGTTCTCCTTCTTGCTATCTTTCCACCAGCTTTTATTGCTAGTTGTGGTGTCATATGGTCAGCTGTCCTGGCTGTGTGTCCTCCCAACTTGTGCATCCCCCAGCTTGCTCGTTTGTGGGGTACTATGAGAAGAAGAAAAGGGCTTGAGGCTCTGCAAGCACGACTCAGCAACAGATAAAACATCCTTCTGTTGTCAGCACTCTTTTGGTCAACAATCCAAAACACAGCCTCGTACTGGCTATTATAAAAAACCCACAACCTCCAAAACTATCATAGCCAAAGCCAGAACATCTGGCATTCACAAAATGTGGGTAAAAATCAGTTAACTGGCAGTGCAAATATTAATACCCTTCTCTACCCTCACACTAACCTCCCCCCCCAAAAATGATGCAATAATTGAGCACAGTACACCCAGATACACCACAAATAGTGTATATTTAAAATGAGCAGAAATGTAGTGTTTAGTTGTAAAAGGCCGTTTATTTTTTAGCATGACAAAGGTGTCTATTCTCTGCAAATATTAACTATATCCATGTTACAAGTATTTTGTGGGTAATATTTGGTTCTGTTTGAACTTTTGTCATCTGTAAAAGTTAAGTCAGTTTAGAAATTCTTACATGTGGATGCTGTATGGGGCTGTTTCCTGTCGTGTGTTGTCCCCCCCCCCCTCTTTTTTTTTTGCCTTGAAATAGAAAGTGAATCAAACTCTAGAACAGTTAACAAAGAATTGCCTCACTTTCTTAATTTTTGTAGGGTGATGCAAACACACTAGATGTTTGTGTGCTCATTTCTGTAGACATTTTACAGGAAACTCATTAACCTGATTTAATAAAGGCAGATAACACACATTATTTACAGAGCTCAGACCAAGACTGCCGCTGATGAAAATTTTGCATTAACTCCTAATATTTTTGTTAAGTACCCCAATCCTCTTCCAGGGCTCACATTTCATATTATTGATGCCTGAACAGTCACTACAGTGGCTCTGTGAATACAATGGCAAGCAGCAGAGCATAACTCATGGTGTAATATCAGTAAACCTTAATTGCTTAGCAACTGGAAATTACATCTTACTAGCTGTGGCTTTCATTGTGTATCACAGCATAGCACTGTATAACTGCATCAGTGTTAAGTAGTTATATGAATCAGTACCTTGGTTGTGTTCTGTACACGTCTGTGCTATTTTTGTTGGAATCCAGTAGAACGTGTGTGTGATACAAATAGAAGTCTGAGTTACTTGCTTGACTGTTCTCACTAGCATCTTAACATCAGAAGCAATCCTGCAGCGACCAACAGTTTCCATGTCTTTTAAGCCCTGACCTTTACTTTTCTTCAAATGAATCAGTAGATACAGATTAATGCTATTAGTAAAAATTAGTTAAGGACATATCAGTATCAGTTATAAATCCTGTTTTCAATACTAGGCAGGCTGTAGAGCCCACAATGTGAAATGCAAGAACATCGTTCAGTATTGCTAAGGGCTACCTAGTTATGGAGGCACTATGCATATGTTTGCAGTATTGATGGATGAAAGTATAGCAATGCAGTGAAATCAAAGATGTGTTCATATCTCCTTTATAAAGACGTTCTGTGTCATTGCAGTCATCTCTTTCAGTACTTCAAACCACCCCCTCTTTTTTTTTTTTTTTTTGTCATGGATGCTGTTACCCAGCTAAGTCTCTGATTTCTTCTTTGCTCCCGTTCTCTTTTGGGATCCTTACTGAAAATACGGGAAACATGGATCAAATCTCCACAATTTCATTCTAGGCATCCATTAATTTACCAGCACTATTTTCAAACTGCTCCCAGGAAACATTGATAAATGCTATGATTAATAAAGTTGTTACCATGTGAATCTTTTTCCTTCTTGAATATGAATTTTTCCTTTATTGGTGAAGGAGAGGATGAACACCATTTAACACACTTCACTGTGCCATTCACTGGATTAACTATTTTGCCTCTGTCTCCTTTGCATGAAGATGTTTCCTCTGTAAACATAAAATGCTTCTGATCAAGGAAGGCTTAATTACTTTTGCCTGTTTCCAGAGAGGAATTGAATAAGTGAATAAGTAGTACTCAAACAAGATTTAAAAAAAAATATTATTTTTTTCTCCCCACCATGGTTTAGGCCCTTGGATTAGTGTTTGTTTGCTTTTGTGGTGTGTTTTGGGTTGGTTGGTTAGTTTGTTGTGCTTTTTTTGTTTGGTTGGGTTTTGTGTTTTGTTTTATTTTTTACAAATGTTCATGTTTTGCTGGACTGTAGTTTCCTGTGCAGGAGCTGCATGGATACCTTCCAACCAGATCACGTGCCCGATTCATTATATGTGGACATTTATCTGTGCCTTTATAGATGTCTAAAGCTTACTAAAGAATTTAATAATTTCTAACTTGTTGTATCACCTCAGTTAATGAGGTTATAAAGATGCAGCACAATTTCTTGTAATGAACACCGCTCAGGAGACACGTCTAGGGTCTACATATGTCATAACATAAGTAATAAGCATGACAGCAGTGTGGTAAGCACAACAGCTTAGAACAGTTTTAATCTAGTGGAAAGCCTTTAACTGAGAGTAACTTAGTGCTTCATAAACTTGACAACTGTGATATGCTTTTGGCTATAAGAGATTATTTCTGTACAAACAATGGCAAGATTGTGCAAGAATTTTATCACCTGAATACCATATTTAAGGTTCAGAGGATTCTGAAAGAGGATCTTTCAGTCATGCCCAGTGGAGAGACTCTGCTTTGCTGTAGTAGTTGTATTTTTCCTTGTATAAAAAAGAACAGTAGATGAAGCCTAAAACCTGCTGGGAAGGTTTTTCAAGTCCAAATTCAACTCAGAGGTTGCTCACATGGTCTTATAGTGTGTCTCAAATCTTTTAGTAGAGGTGTGATGTCTTTTGTGGATATAAGCTCTTCCTCAATGACAGTGAGGCTCATCTATGGTAACTTTTCTTTGAAAGAGAAGTGGTGGGTGTGTCTTACATGGAGGAAAACTGAAAAAGAAATACTATCAAACAGCCTCAAAAGAACAACTATTTCTGTGTTGGTGCATGTGCTAAACTAGAGTACTGCTTTTGAATTCCCTGCTGATCAGCAGAAATTATTCTATGAAACTAGACGAAATCTTTGGTGATTATATTTAAAACTGTGATAGGACTTCATAGTCTCTTGCACGGTGCATCATAATTTTGGCCATTTGCCTTACGAAGTTTCATGTCAGCTAAAACATATTGGCATAAAATAATCTGTGACCTAGCATTCTTCATTATTTTCTCTGTTTGTTATGCAATGAAAACAATAAATGTATTTTATAAGATTTTTAACTTGTAGTGTTTACCTCTTGAGCAAAGCAGGAAGTTCAAATTAGTATCCAGGAATATAAAATGTGCAGGAGTACCTCTGAGTTTTAATGGGGGATAAAGTTCAGCACAATATGATTAAGTATCTAAATTTTGTAGCAGGTAAAAAGGGACTTTTTCATTTCCTAGCATCCAGATGGTACATAGAGGAAAATAGGTTAATCCCTATTTTGTATACGAAGCTAGTACATACTTATTAGCTGATTTCTTTTCCATGGAAATTTCAGTCTGCTTACAGTAGAGCTCTGTTCCATTGTTGTTCCAGCATTTCTGTTTTTATAAGGATCTTGCATAACATCTAAATCTCTGTGATCTTGGAGTTCTAGAATGCTATGATCAAATCTTTTCTTAACAAAATCCTTCATAAGAAATACAATATTAAACGTTGCTTTGACTATTGCTCATTCCATAATGCATGTTCTGTTGAGAACTATCAAAAAGAGTAGTCTGCTTCTCTAGTAAACACTGTTGGTAAAAATAAAGTCCTGCACTCACGGCACAAAGAGAAAGGGAAGTTTGAAGGTACTTATGCTTAGAATCTCTGTGCTGTTCCCTTATCTTAAATATTTACATCTCCTTTGACACAATAGTAGTTCTAGACTTTTATTTGTAAATTTGTATTTGTGTATATCCAACAGCTCTTTTTGCAGCTATATGGTGTACTCCAGACAAAACTGTTCACCTCAAAAATGGAAGGGGCTTCTGACCAGCCTTTTCCCAGAGCAGTGGTGGGATATAGGGTGGACACAGATTGAAACAGATCTGGAATAATCTCATGAGGTACCTGAAATTCTTCCAGAAGAGTGAAAAATGTCTGTCTTAGTTGAACTCCTTTTCTATAGACAGGAAAATCAGCTTCATCAGGGGAAAAATAAATTAAGGTAATAAGTTTCAGAACTTTCTTCTTTTTTTTTTTTTTTTTTTTTTTGAGACAAGTCCTGACATGTTAAATTGGTGATCCTAAGGCCTTGGTTTTGCAAAATTTTTGTGTCTGCACACTACAAAATGTAGGAGTAATTATTGCTTATTGCAAGTATCCAGAGTGGCCTCTCAATCCCTAGTTGTTAGAGTTCACTCTTTCCTGCTCTTCTTTTTTCCCCCTTTCATCTTTCAGTCAGGAACTGACTAATTAAACATATTATGAAATGGTTCATATTAACTTCTTAATTTAAAGAATACAGACAGCAAATATTTCTAGGTCAAATTAAGTTGTAGTTTGAATGATCATTATAGCAGTTTTCCAAAACTGGAAGATTACATCTTACAAAATAATTTTTGTTTAAATGTTTTAAAATGTAGACTTCCTCCTTGAATGACTTGTTTCTCTTCAGCCTTTTCAAGTATTGAGTGCAGAAAGAAGAGGCTGTGGAGGAAAGATCATTGTTTCATTTGTGTACAGAGAGATGTGACAAATAACATTGTACTGGTAAAGTCTCTTTGTTGGACTGTATAGAAATCCATGATTGTTATCAGAGCTTAATTTTCAGACCTTTAACTTGTTTTCTCTCCTCTTCTCACAGTAAGTCTGTAAAAGGTCAGGCAGCAGGTTTTCTTTCATATAAAAAAAAAAAAAAACAGTGCTTACAATTAGTTCACAGAATGACAGAATTGCCTAGGTTGGAAAAGATCTTTAAGATTATCCAGTGTAGTCATTAACTCTGAGTTCTTGACTAAACCATATCCCTAAGCACTACATCTGCATCACCTAAATATTTCTGGGGGTGGAGACACCACCATTGCCCTGGGCGAGATTTTCCAATGGTGGATAACTCTTTCAGTGAAGAAATTCTTTGTAATATCCAATCTAAACATCTCTTGGTGCAACTTGAGTCTATTTCCTCTCATCCTGTTTTCTGTTGCTTGGTTGAACCAACCAAACCCGACCTGTCTCAACCTATTTCCAGGTAATTTTGGGAAGTGATAAGGTCTTCCTTCAGTTTCCTTTTCTCTAAGCTAAACAACCCAGTTCCTTCCCTTTCACTAACCTTTACTGTCCTTCCATGAACATGCTCCAGCACCTCACTGTGCTTCTTGTAGTAAGGAGTCCAAAACTGACCACAGTACTTAAGATGCAGCTTCATCAGTGCTGAGTACAGGGGTGTGGTCCCTTCCCTACTACTGACCACACTATTCCTAATACAGGCCAGGATGCCTTTGGCCTTCTTAGCCACCTGAGCACACTGCTGGCTCATGTCAGAACTAGGGCTGACTGCAATCCTAGATAGACATTTCCTACCCCCTCCCCCAGTTTTGATGACTTTGAAAGAAAACCCTAGTTTCTTATTTGTGTGAATTAAGGAATCAGATGTTTGGATACAACACTTTAGTGATTTGGTGTACTTTGCTGACATTTGGGGAACAAATACTGTATCCAAGCCTTTGTCAGTTTGATAAGGACTTAGTCCCTAAAATTTGGACATAGTCTTATTTTAAATCAAAGGAGTTACTTAAAGGGATAAATGTATATTTTCAGAGTATCTGATTCATAGTAATTTCTGTTTAGACACTTCAACTTTTTTCAGTGATGTTGCATAATGGAAAGCTCAGTGCTTAGTAGCCATTAAAATATTCTGATACACTTCTAAGTTAAGCCTTGTTGCTGAGCTTCTGTCCTGGAAGGTTAATAGGTCCATTAGATGTCCTGGCTTGCCCCAACCTTCTGCTGATGGGAGAAGCAAGGGTAGGAGGAAAGCAAAGGCTTGGGCCATTGTGTCCCCTCCCACAGAAATAAACAGGTACCCACAGGTGTTAAGGTACTTGTTGGTGTCTTGCCCAAATAAGGGTGAGCAAGCCCTGGTTTCACCTGATATGGTCAGTTTTGCAAATACCATTTTGATTGGTGAATCTCTGTGGTCAAAAGAGCCATTCTGCTAGGGCAAGTAATAGGAATAGAGCTAAGTTGCAAGCAGTTGTGATGCCTTTGCCTTACTGCTCTGCCTTGTGCTTCAGACCTGCTTAGTTGCTGCTAAGCTCTGATATTTTGGGCCTGAACTACCTGGAAACTTAATTGCATCAAGTTTCCCAGGAGAAGGCACTTAAGTGCCTTACAGTGTGGCAAGAAGTGCCACTGACATTATGCTCTCTGCACATCTGCAAAACATCCTGCCTGCACCTCTGCAAACCTCTGTGTTTAGAGGAACCAGGATCAGGTCAGAGATTGTCTGCCTCTTTCCCAGCACCCTGGGGATATCTAGAAGCCTCTCGATGGCTGAGCAGTTCCAACATTGCCACAAAGGAGCCAGGGACTATCTTGAAATTTCTACTCCACTGCAGTGAGTAGAACAGACTTTCCCTAGGGCTTCAGGCTACCTATTTGTAAGTGGGGCAAAGCCATTTTGTGGCTAAACCTTTCCAATTTTCTTATTCTCCTAAAGGAATGAATTGCCCATAAGCATCCTTGTGAAGATTTTCCTGACTGAATTAGAACCTAAATTTAACTAATTAGTATATAGTTGTGGGCAGGGCTTTCCAGAAATAAAATTAACTACATATTTTATAATGCTACCTCATTAATTGCCCTAACTAAATCAGCTTGATGCTACCTTTCTGTCAGTGAGCATCGAAGCCTAATATTTTAGAGCTACTTTTGTTGGTAAATATGTATAATTTTAGGTATTCTGATTACAGTTCCTCAAAATAAACTTTGCAATTAGAAAAGTCTCAGAAATAGTGCAGGAGGTTGGGGATTCAGTTGACTGAGTTCCTCATCCTTCATGACATTAGAATTATTAGATCTACATGTTCACTTACATTTGTTGAATAAAAAGGGAAGAAAGTTTTGCCTTTTTTGTGCCTTGGCCCATTTGAAATGATATGATACTGATAGAGATGAAGATATTATTACACTTTAAAAATAAATAGAATAAAATTAAGTATTTTCCAAATTCTTTCTCTTCACAGAAGAGCCTTCTGTGTAGACTGGTTGCCCTTCAGTAAGCAGGCTTTGGCAATTAAACAACAGCATATGTCTGTTTGCTTACATTTAGCTCTAAAACTTCACATGCACTTCTTAATTAGAGCATTACTACTTTGTATTTAATTAAGATCCCAGCTTATGTGATAATCAGAAATTAATTTTAAATTTATTTTTATAAATTGTTTACTCTTAAATAAATAAGAATTTCTTAAGTATTTAATCAGAGAACAGAACTGACTTAGATACATCATATTTTCTTTGTTGTAGTCTGGAATGACTTAAAGATATGTGGCATTCTCTTCTTTTGTCTTTTTGATGAAATATAGACCAGGATCTCAAAAGGAAGGACTAATTTTTCTAATGCACTCACAATTTTGATGGCTTAAGTTCCTTCTGTAACTATTTTGATTAAAAAAATATGTTTGCTAAGCAGGTAAATAGAAGCAGTTACTTTACAGCAATAGCAAGGAGCTCTTTGTTGCAGCAAATATTTGAAAAGAACAACAGAATAATATTCTGTTAGTGTTTGTTGGTTGATTTTTGTCTATCACTTGAGCAATTACGGTGCTGTTTTATACACAGGGAATCATACTCTGCTGGAAGCCTTAATAATAATCCTTCAGGGCACAGCATCTGTAGGTCTTCTCAGAAACAGACCCATGTCGTCACAAGCTGCTGCTTTGTCTGCTGTCCCCTTTCTTACTGCAAGGACAAATAGTGGTTGTCTGGGGAGAGAGGAAAAAGGAGGAAGACCTAGCAAGGTGCTGAGGCTTTATGCAAGGTATCCAAGACAGAAGCTTTAATGTAGTCCAACAGTGTTTTTAATTTTGAGCAGAAATACAAGGAGAGCCAACTCTATATATACACTCATTTTAATCAAGCACAATCTGCAGCTTGTGTAGAAGGTAAATTGTGCTAATCATCTCCATTCACAACCGATTAGAGATAGCATTTCTGTAGCGTTTTCTTTAGAGAAATTACTCAACAATTAGTTTTGCTTTGATATTTCCAAGATATTTTTTATTTTAACTAATTAGGTAACAAAGGGAAATTCACTGTCTACAGTCTTCATCAATTAGGAGTTTGTGTTGTGTGTCTTTACTCTTGCTGAACAAGACTTGAGGAGGACCTTTCTAGTGACTTTGCACTTAAAATTGCTTATGCTGACAATTGGGTGGAAAAAAAAACCCATATCCTGTCTTGAAATGAATCTGCATTAGCAAATGTTGTTTGCTTAGAGAACAAAACACTACAGCGTTTGAAATTGTAACTTCCTGAGAAGCAATAAGGGGTACGCCTGTTAAACTTCCCTTTCGATGATAAACAGTACAGAAAGTAGAAATAAAAGCATGGAGAGTTCCTTTTACAAAAATGAAGAGGTCTATTCTGTATTGTAAAATTGAAAATTAAGAAGATAAAATAGAAAAATGTAATGTGAAAATCAAAGCATGATTTAAAATTAATGACTGAATCATTTTTCAACAATTGATCTACCAGGTGAAAAACTGGTGAAGTTGCTTTGAGCTTTTTGTTTATGTAGGTTGTCATGAGATGGCCTTAACTCTCATGTATTGTGCCCAATAAGCCTCTTGCTTCAGAGTTTACACTGCATCTGGCTATGAAAAATGCATGATGATATGAAAAAAAAAAAAAGACAACCTACAAGTAATAAATAGATTTCGATCCTTTCTGATACTCAGAGATGGTATTTTTCACCTCCTTTGAGAAAGTTCTTGAATTTACATTTCAAATGTATTAAGTGACTAGAAATTACAATTATTAGCAGGTTTTCATCAAGCCACAATCTTTAAGAGCATGCAAAAATTTATGAATGATCTGTGGTGAAATGCTGATTCTAGATGAATCATAGAATGGTTTCAGTTGGAAGGAACCTCAAAGATCATCCAGTTCCAACCCCCTGCCATAGGCAGGAACACCTCCCACTAGAACAGGTTGCTCAAGGCCTCATCCAACCTGGCCTTGAACACCTCCAGGGGGGGAGCATCCACAGCCTCCCTGGGCAACTTGTGGCAGTGTCTCACCACCCTCACTGCAAAGAACCCTTTCCTAACATCTAATTTGAATCTCCCCTCTTCCAGTTTAAACCCATTACCCCTCATCCTCTCATTACAGGACCTTACAAACAGTCCCTCCCCAGCCTTCCTGTAGACCCCCTTCAGTTATTGGAAGGCCTGAAGTCTATAAGGTCTCCTTGAAGCCTTTTCTTCTCCAAGCTGAAGGGTCCCAACTCTCACGGCCTGTTCTCATAGCAGAGGTGCTCCAGCCCTCTGATCATCTTTGTGGCCCTCCTCTGGGCTTGCTCTAATAGTTTGATGTGCTTCTTTTACTGGGGGCTCCAGAACTGCATACCCTGTAGACTTGCACATATCTTCAATTCTTCCTGTTTGTTCCCTGTGTTCCTTGCATTAGTGTAGAGGCATTTCAGTTGTGCCTCTATTGGAGCTGACTTTCTGATTGATTTTTCCCTTACCCTGACCTTTGGGAACTCTTTTCTCAGTCTGTACTCCAACCCTAGGGTCAGATCCCACCTGTCCATGCTCAGGTACCTCTGTAGCTATTAACCTATCTCTACCTCTCATGTCATTGCTACTACATGATGTTTTCCTCTTGGCAGCTACTGCCTGAAGGGGATCTGGCTCATCTCTGCAAGGTTTTGACTGCATTATTTTGACCCCAGTATGGTTCTGGCCAGCAGGTTGTGAGCCCTTACTAGTCCTGCACTAGTGTGTCCTCCCACACCTTGCTACATGGAAGCCTGATGACTTTATCCCCCACCCTCTTCACGTCCCATTTAAAGCCCTGTCCACTAGCCCTGCAGTCTCCTCTGTAAAGACCCTCTTCCCACTTTGAGAGAGGTGTCTCCTGTTTGGTGTCAACAACCCTGGTGCTGTATAGATCATACCTGTCAAAGGACCCAAATTTATGGTGGTGACACCATCCACAGAGCCATATATTGGAAGACTATGTGGCTGCTTAATCTAATGTCTCTGCCATCAGCTGGAATAATAGAAGAGAAGATAATGCATCTTACTGAACCTAAAAATTATATTTTCTCACATTGACCAAAATAGACATGTTAGGTAGTTCTATTTGATGATTCAACTGATTTTTCCAAGCTAGACTGTCCCTGCTGTAGCTTCATTTTGGAGTTCAGCTATCATAATTGGTTAAAGACTTAAACTGAAGTCTTAAATTAATTGGATGAAGAACAGCAAGTGACAAGTTATTAATCAGCCCAAGAAGAGAAACTGCCAAAAACTTGACATGAAATGAGTAAATTTATCACTTTGGGTTTGCTCCTGAAATTCAGTAAATACTTTTATGTTGTTATACCTGAGTTTTAATCTCTGTTGTTTTTTTCCAAATCACTCCTTCCTATTCAATTTCCTTAACCTATTAGAAAAAGAAATATCCAATAACTAGATGTGGTGACTAACACAGTTCCTGTATTTGTTTAATTCTAAAATGAAATTGTTTAATTGGTCAAACTCTGATCCAAAATTTTCAGTAGTTGAAGATAGGTGGAGTCTTTCTAATTTTAAGGAATAAGAAATGTATTCATTGTATATATTAACATGGAAGTCAGAAAAATGTTTGAAATGTCTTTGCCTTTTAAATTACAGGTGGATATTATTATTTACATAAAATTGTATTTTAGTATACTGAAATAAATTATTATAATGACTCAGAGTGCATGGTGTAATACACAGGTTTGGTTTCAAGCCCATATGCTATATTTGATCATTTCAGTTGTTTCTGGCATGATCTTGGAGGTTTCTTCCAACCTGTTTGATTCTATGATTCTATGATCCAGAAATACTTAACAATGTGTCTATATAAGTCACAGTATCACAGTATCACCAAGGTTGGAAGAGACCTCACAGATCATCAAGTCCAACCCTTTACCACAGTGCCCAAGGCTAGACCATGGCACCAAGTGCCACATCCAACCTTGCCTTGAACTGCCCCAGGGACGACGACTCCACCACCTCCCCAGGCAGCCCATTCCAGTGTCCAATGACTCTCTCAGTGAAGAACTTTCTCCTCACCTCGAGCCTAAATTTCCCCTGGCGCAGCCTGAGGCTGTGTCCTCTTGCTCTGGAGCTGGCCACCTGAGAGAAGAGAGCAACCTCCTCCTGGCCACAACCACCCTTCAGGTAGTTGTAGACAGCAATAAGGTCACCCCTGAGCCTCCTCTTCTCCAGGCTAAACAACCCCAGCTCCCTAAGCCTCTCCTCGTAGGGCTTGTGCTCGAGGCCTCTCACCAGCCTCGTCGCCCTTCTCTGGACACGCTCAAGCATCTCAGTGTCCTTCCTAAACTGGGGGGCCCAGAACTGAACGCAGTACTCGAGGTGTGGTCTGACCAGTGCAGAGTACAGGGGCAGAATGACCTCCCTGCTCCTGCTGACCACACCATTCCTGATGCAGGCCAGGATGCCACTGGCTCTCTTGGCCACCTGGGCACACTGCTGGCTCATGTTCATGTTGTCCTTATTAAGTCACTCTCTCTTGTTGAGATTTTGAAGGCAATGATTGTACACTGTATTGAACCAAGAGAGGTCCTTAATGCAGGAGTTTTAAAGTCCAAGCTTTCTATTCTGTTATTGTATAGTTTTGGGTGTTAACTTTGCCTTATGTGAGAAATATGGAATGGATTGATTGTACAAAGGGCTTTAAAATATCCTCTGAATTGACCAAATGTACTTTAGCTCTGCACTGCTCAGTAAAAATAAGTAATAGTTCAATGAGGGAATTAAAATATAAGTTGATATTTTAACTGTATACTATGACTCTGCCATACTGGACAGGTTTAACTAGTGAGATGGTTATGAATCACAGAACCATAGAGGTTGGAAGGGACCTCCAGAAATCATCAAGTGTGTCCCCTTGCTGAAGCAAGATCACCGCTCTGGGCAGCCTGTGCCAGTGCTCTGTCACACTCTATAAAGAAGTTTCTTCTCACGTTGAGGCAAAACCTTCTGTGTTCAGTCTTGTAGATGTTGCTCCTTGTCTTATTGCTGCTGACCACTGAAAAGAGATTGGGCCCCACCCACTTGACACCCACCCCTCAGATGTTTATATTTATTGATGAGATTTCCTTCCAGTCATCTCCAGACTAAACAGCCCCAGGGCTCTCAGTCTCTCTGCATAGGGAAGATGCTCAAGTCCAACAGTCATCCTTATGGCTCTCTGTTGGGCTCTCTCCAGCAGGTCCCTATCTCTCTTGAAAGGGGGAGCCCAAAATTTGACACAGTATTCTAGATGTCGTCTCACCAGGGCAGAGTAGAGGAGAAGAATCTCCCTAGACTTGCTGGACACGCTTTTCCTGATGCACCCCATGATGCAATTGGCTCTCTTGGCCACAGGGGCACATTGATGTCCCACGGAGAACTTGCTGGCCACCAGGACTGCTTTTCAGCACGGCAGTTCCCAACCTGTACTGGTGCCTTTTGTTACTCCTCCCCACTTGCAGGACCTTGCACTTGTCCTTATGGAACTTCATGGGGTTTGTCTTCACCCAGCTCTCCAACCTGTCCAGATCTTATTGGATGGCAGCATAGCCTGACAAGCTGCCTGACATAGCCTGACTCTAACTACCCCCCTCATCCCCAGCTTTGTATTAGTGAACTTACTGAGAGTACATTCAGTGCCCTCATCCAGGTCATTGCTAAAGATACTGAACAAAATTGGCCCCGGTACTGATGCCTCCAAGATGAATCTGTGCCACTGGTGACAGTCCCCTGAACTCTGTTGTTGAGCCGGTTTTCAATCCACCTTAAAGACCAATTGTCTACGCCACATCTCCTGAGCTTTTCTATGAGGATGTTGTGAGAGACTGTATCAAAAGCCTTGCTGTAGTCAAGGTAGATGGCATCCACTGCTCTTCCTTTGTTTATTGGTTTGGTCATGGTTTCATAAGGCAGCTATCAGACCAGTCAAGCAAGACCTCCCCTTGGTAAATTTGTGTTGGATGTTAAGCATGAGCAGAAATTCCTCTGTTGATTCTGTAGCTTACTTCATTCATTTCCAGGTACTTCTTCCTCACTCTAGCACTAAACACTAGACAGAAGAAAGAAAGACTGCATTGCTAAACCTGGCAGGATGCCCACTCAGTGAGTTCCTGCACTGCTTCTGGAAGTTCTTCTTCAGTGACTGGTGCAGGGATGAAGGCTTGAGAGGACAGGGAAAGTAGATCAGCGCAAGTAGCCCACAGAAATAGTTTCTGCATGTTACAGACTACAAGATATTAGGGGTTGGAAGGGACCTCCAGAGATCATTGAGTCTGACCACCCTGCCAGAGCAGGACCACAGAATATTATCCCAGCAATTTTGTGTAGTCTCCATTCTTCCTTGTTTTGTTCTGGCCATTACTATCAATTCAGCACCAGTAGTGTCCTGAAATCTGTGCTGTTCTCTACAAAAGCATTGACACTGTACTCACCCCAGGACTCTGACTTTCTGGAATTGAAGCAAGTTCTGAAGCAGGAGCTTAATCTCTTTTGACACTCTGAATTTCCTTCAAGTAGTGGTGTCACAGATGCAGGGGAGAGATGATTACTCCAGATAGCATAATGGGGATTAGAGAAGGCTGAGAAAGCATGAGGCCACTTGGAGGAGAGGAGGGCTGTATGAGCAAGTGTGAAGAGAATTCTAGCTTGGTGATGTTTGCAGCGCTTTTATTTTGTGTGAACTTCTCTGTGACTTATGACTGTGGCTGGAAGAGGTGCTACATTCCTAGCGAAAAAAAAAATGCATTCATCTCTCTCTCTCTCTCTCCATAGTATTAAATTAGTTTATGCTGTGAATTTCTTAATCAGAAATTACATATTTTCTCCAGGTTACCTATATTTTGCACTAAACTAGTGGTATGGAAGAGCTAAATTCATGCAGAATAATTGAACAGATGGAAATGTTGGAGTCAGAATGCACGTAAGAAACAAGGCTGATAGATATCTAGATCTATATATATACAGCTAAAGAGAAAAATGCTGTAAATTCACACTTTGTATGGTAGATTTTAACTGATTAAACTTCTAGAAAGTGATGTATGTGCAAAAGGTAGCCAAAGTACTTGGCATCCAAAACTTTCACTCTGCATCTCTTAATCTTTTTATCCACTTTACTTTTAGATGAGAAAACTTTCCCAGGGTAAATGTGTTGTTTTCAGTCAGAATGGCCTTCTGAAATTAATGTAGAGGAATCATCCTACTGTAAACAATGCTACAATGTGATAATTACTGTGCTATAAAGGGTAAATTAGATGACTGCAAGAGAATGTAAGTAGTATTAATCTTTCTTTTTGTGTTTTGTCATACAAGTTCCAGAGTCTGCTAGATATTCTGCTTTACAGAGGAAATAGGAAATCCCATGCTGGAATGTGATTTATGTAACTTTTTTCATTGCTGTAATAATTACTGTGGTTTTTATGGCTGTTTCTTATTAGAGAGAATACATGAGCTGGGTTTAGGTGTATGTCAGGCATAATTTGTGTTAAGCACAGAGTATCCATGAAACAGAGATAATTACTGAATGCTGCATAGGCAGACTTTTTAAAATAAACTGTAGCCTGAATGAACATCAGTACAAGGCTGGAGTTGTTCTTCTGAAACTGATCTCTTTTGTGTGCATGTTTGCACGTGCACACACAGCAAATGAGGAAAGGTTTCTGTTAAATAAAGATTTATGAGTAAAAAGCTAGTTTAAAAAAAAATGTGTAATAGTGCCATCTGCTGACCCCTGTCATAACATAACCCAGTTGTATGCATGGGCACTGGAGAACTCAGTGCAGAGAAAATTAGAACTTCATCAACTGAGAAATGAGTCAAATCTGGGAAGAGAAGTTTATACACTTGGAGCTTATACTACTGAAAATCAAACCCAAATAGAAATAGATGTTGATCATAAAGAGATGCTAAGAATTTTCTTGGCAATTTTTTAGCATGTTTGTTGACAAATGATGAAACTTCATCGTAAATAAGGTCAAGCTGAATCCAACCTTAATGACTCTGATTCCCATCTGTTGAAAAATGTTTCTGACTTCATGCTTGCAGTCAACATTAACAGTTTTCCTTTCATTTGGTGATAGAAGATTCATCTATTTGAGGTTATAGAAATGTGTGGCTAGGGAGCAGCAGCTGATGAAACTGCTAGTTTCATTGTCAGTGTGTTCTTGGACTGTTTTATGTCAGTTACAAGGTTGTCTTTAGTAGACTTCTTTTGTTGTAAATATCTTTTTGTTGTATTTCCTCTGTTAGTCCTCATCCTGAGAATCTTTCTGCAAAGTCTTCTTTGTGTTGTGCCTATTCTTAAAGGAAATTCATGTAAAGATTGCTTTCGGTAACAGTTATATGGATGTGTATTAACCACTTGGATTGAATTGAGGAATAAGCTGAAGAAGACCACCAAATTTGTGAGGTGTGGTTTGAGCTCTGTGGTAAAGGGTTGGACTTGATGATCTGTGAGGTCTCTTCCAATCCTAATAATACTGTGATACTGTGACTTTGGTGAAACCCTGGTGGCTGCCACCGATCACCTTGGTTTTTTTTGTGCCCTAATGTTGTTCCACAAGGGGGAAGTCATGCTTGACCAACTTGGTAATTTTCTGTGATGAAATGGCTAGCTTAGTAGATGAGCACTGGATATCGTCTACCTGAATTTTGGTGAGGCTTTTGACACTGTGTCGTCTGAGATCTGCACAGAAAAGCTGGTAATGTACAGGCTGGGGGAGCAGGCAGTGAGGTGAATTGAAAAGTAGCTGAATGGCTGAAGCCAGGGGATGGTGATGAGTGGCACAAAATCTTGCTGTAGGCCACTATCTAGTGCACTACCCAAGGGTCAATACTGGGTCCATTGCTGTTCAAATTTTTTGTGAATGATCTGGATGGTGGAACAGAGTGTATCCTTAGCAAGTTTACACATGACATAAAACTGGGAAGCGTGTCTGATATGCCAGAAAGTCATGCTGCTATTGACAGGGTAAAGAAATGGCCTGATGTAAATCTCATGACATTCAACAAGGAGAACTACAAAGTTCTACACCTGGGGAAGAACACCACCATATACAAGTATATGTTGGGGGCCTATCAATTGTAAAACAGTTTGTCAGAAAGAGTTCAGCATTCTGGTGGATGCTAAGTTGGATATGAGACAGTAATGTGCCCTTGCAGCAGAGAAAGTGTATCCTGAGCAACATTAGCCAAATAGTTGGCAGGAGATTCAAGTAAGTGATCCTTCTCCTGTATTCAATACTTGTCAGGCCACATCTGGACTACTGAGTTCAGTTCTGGGCTCCCCAGTACATGAGATGAATTGATATACTGGAGAGAGTCAGTAAAGGTCCACTAGAATCACAAAGAGAATAGGGCATCTCTCCTATGAGAAATGGCTGAGAGAGCTGCAATGGTTCAAGCCTGGAAAGGTTTTGTTGATGTATATTATATACACTAGATACATAGAGGGCGCATAAAAAGAGAGCAAAGCCAGGCTCTTTTCAGTGGTGCCCAGAGGCAACGAGCACAGACTGAGACACAGGAGGTTCCTTTAGAACAGCAGGAAATGCTTTTTTTTTTTTTTTTTTTTTTTTTTTTTTTTTTTTTTTTTTTAATTCTGAAGGTGACTTAGGACTGGCACAGGTTATCCAGAGAGGTGGTGGAATCCCTCAGCTTGAGGATATTCAGTAATTGTCTGGCCATGGTCCTGGGTATACAGTTTTAGGTGGCCTTGCTTGATTGTAGGTCTGTCTGAGATGACCTCCACGTTCCAGTCTTAACCATTTTGTGATTCTGTGGTATGCCTTTGAATTTTTATTAATAAACTCTGCTGAAAGAGTGGTCAGGCACAGGAATAGGTGGCCCAGATTGGTGGTGGAGTCAGCATACCTGGAGGCATTTGAAAAATTGGAGCTGTGGCATTTTGGGACATGGTTTAATGTTCATGGTGATGTCAGGTCGAGAGTTGAACTCAATGACCTTAGAGGTCTTTTCCAACCAAAACAATTCTATGAAGTTTCACCTGGCATTCCTACCGTGTGTCAAAGTTCTTTCTAGTATAACTTCTGTTCTGGAAGATATGCCTGTCCAGGTTTCTGAGGATTGAGGTTGACTTCACTTAAGAGCCCCAGTTCAAAACAAATATTTTTGTGTGTGTGCGTGCTTAAATTCTCACAGAGTTTTGCATGTATCTCTTCCAAGTTTCTTATTTTCTGTTTCTAGTGAGCAGTACATTTCAGTTGTGCTGCTCATATCTTTTATTTTGTTTGTTTAAGAGAGTAAAGCTTGTCTTCTTGTGCTCTGCTCTTCTATCTTGTTTGACGGTTTATGCTCTTTTGTTTTTTCCCTTTTTTCCTCTTTTAAATAATTTTTTTTTCTGGTGCCAAGACACCATTATAACAGTACATTCTTAAAATTTTGGTGTGTAGTCCAAATGTATTCTAGTTCTTCTGGTCACATTTTACATTTTATCTGATGAGCTTAGGTCTTTTTTTCTCTCTTCTTGGTTTCATCAGTAAATGATGGACCTCCCTACTCATTAGGTGACGCACGCACCAACCCCCACTCCCAACCCAAACCCATAAACAACACCAAAGCTCCAACTGACCAAAAAACCTTAACCTCAACATCTGTTTGGTTTACATGGAGGTTTTATGGTAAAGCCTTTAGCTTCCAGATGAGGACTTGTTTTATTTCTTTACCAGTACCAATCTTAAGTGGCAGTCTAATTTTTCATAACAGATGTTGGGTTTGGACTTTTTGTCTTTCAACAGCAGTAAGCTAAGGTTTCTGTAGATAAAGATGTGCTGGCTTGTAGCCTCAGTACATGTTGTTTGTGAAGCTGACTCAAAAGACTAAGGCTCTTCACGATTTTGGAGGGGTAGTTGAGGGCCTTTTCATAGTGCTTTCAGTAGTGGTAACTGACATCAGGTGTCTTAAGGGAATTGCATCAGAATGCTAGGACATTTCATTCTTGCTTACCTTAAAGAGTGGTGTAAACTTCATTGCTTCTAGATCTTTCAAGTCCTTATTTTTCACTTGTTGTATTAGGTATAACTGAATATTACTGAACTTTTACTCCTATTGCCAAAAGGAAAGGAAGGCAATCCGAAGAAAAAAATAGAGTGAGGGATTATGCTATATTGGTTTTTTTTTTTTTTTTTTTTTTTCCCCACTCCTCTCTCACACAGTTCAGTTTTCAGGTCCTTGTCACTAAATCCATCAAAAGAGCTTTAGGCCTAAATTGCTTTGCCACTGCCTGGTATGCCAGAAATATGAGAAGGGGGTTGCTCATGCATGGTAGAACATAAAAACTAAGTGGGTTAGCTACTGATGCCTGGACTGCTCACCACTGCCATGCTGTGGTTGAATGGTCTTGCCCTCTCACTGAGTTACCTGCAGAGTTTGCTGATGAAATACAGATTTTAATTTGACTTTTCCAGTTATTCTGAATTTTTAAGTTATATGGAGATTGTATTTAATTTTTAATATATTTTGCTCAAAGCTCCTGTATGTGACAAGCCAAGTGTTTATCAGCTGTGGTGTAGACTTTTCAAAAGATTTGGACTAACCAGTCCTTGTTAGCAAAAGTTAGACTCCTATTCCATGGTTTGTGTGGAATAGCAATCATTTTACTGATTTGTGGACTTCTGGAGTGCTACTAGGAGAATATAGATTAAAAACTTTTCATGTGCATGGTTGAAAAATGAATAGTTTTTATATAAGAGAAGGATAAATCCTGAAGTATCTTATGAAAGATGTATTCTTCTTCTCTTTATTTAAAGGTTTTTTTTTATAAATGTCTGATTCCTTGTTTGGAGTCATTCCTCACTGACAGTGTAGGATAAGCAAAAGCTTTTTCCAATATATTTGTAATCTTGAAATAGACAATGTTACTTTTTTTCAGTGTAGAAAATGTACTGAAGCCAAATTAAATTCTTAGAGTTGACTCCAGAATCTGTTTAATGCAAACATTTAGTAAATAATATTTCTGATACAAAGCTACAGTAGTGTATCTTTGCTGTGGAATTGAAATGATTGATGGTTTAACATTTAAAAAAAATCCTTGAAGTATTTTTCCTTCCAGATCTCTTAAAAAATAATACAGAGTAAATGTTTGTGTGTTTAGTAATGCGTGACAGTTTCTATGTAAATAGCTTTGTTACCTGTGAAAATTTGTGAGGTTTATGCGTAATTTTTTTCATTCTTTCAGCGTTGTGCATGCATAGAGAAAGGAGTCAAAAGGAAGCCAGCTGGGCCTGGGCAAAAGGCACCATTGTGTATCTCTGGTTGCATTACAGCAAGGTCGTTTCAAACAGGCTCAGAGGAGGGAGACACAAAAGCCTGTGGGATACTAGAGGCTCTTTTGTTAATGCTTAATAAGTGTAATGTAGGGGCAGCTGACAGTGGAAGCAGGTGGAAATACTGGAAGTGATTACAAATGCAGATTTGAGAGTTGCCATGGTACAAGGTAGTGAATAAATTAAGAACATAAATATCATACTTTATATGTTTTACCATCAGGATTTTAGAGTTAATTTATTATAGAGAAAATAAAAGAAAAGATAACAAATTTGTATGCCCTGCAACTAAAGTCACTTTTTTTATCTGGGATCTGTATAAGCAATGCTGAGTTGTGCTTTGCAGTACTGTACGGAATGCATACAGTTTGACTATACTGTCATTTACAAAGTGTATTATTATAATAGCACAAACTGTTTTTATCTCTGTGATGGTTTGGGGGTTACCCCGCCCCCCCACACTTTGTATTTGCCCCAGCTAACTCAGACGGACCCTGGGAATATAGATGAAGCAATTTATTTACAGCTAGCAGAATTTACAAGCAGCTATTTACAATATATACAGTTATATACAATTATATACAGAAATATACAAAGGATAAACAATACAAAAGCACAACTCCCCTCCCAGAAACCTGAGTCCCCAGGAGGGGCTCTCAAACCACCCCAACATCTCCCCCCAGTCCTCTCAACCTTACTCCAGTTCTCAGGAAGAAAAGAGGTGCAGCCAAGAGGTTAGGGAGCAGGGTTAGAAAGCAGTGATGTTAGAAAGATGTGTCTCGGTCTAAGGCAAAAGCAAGAGTGAGACAAAATGGAGAAAGTTTACTTCTTCTTCCCAGAGTTCTCAGCGTGACTGTGAGAGAAGTTGACATCAATTGTTTTCATTTCACTGCCCGTTATCTAGTTCTCTTACCAAAACATTCTAGCTTGCTTCTAACTAGCACAATCTCTGAAAACTAAACAATGAATTGTTTAATACCAGGAAATGAAGCTCAGTAGGTAAGTCACTTTGCCAACAGTTTCCTCCATCAACATTGTAAAATGCCTTTCAATGCTCAAATAACTTACTTTGATATGACATTTCTCTGAAAAAGATAGAATAGTTGTGTGATAACAGCTAAGAATAGAATTAGGCAGGATTATGGAATTATCTATATTAAGGTAATGAAGACAAGAAGTAACCATTTCTCTGAAGTGGTTCTCTGGATACATCTCTGCAAATGGCCATAGTACTTTTTCTACCTTTTTTGCTTATTTTCTGTGATAGCTTCAGTTAGTGCTCTGAGTATGAACCATTATTTGATTTCCTTTTTCTTTGAAGTGCTGTATCTCTAATCCAGAGAAGTACTTGAAGTTGAGTAACTAGCTTGCATAGAAGGATTGCCTCATGACATTGTCCCATTAATCAATTACACCTTCAAATCTGTTACTGAATAGAGATTTAGAGTTACTAGGAGAATGGTTTATGGACTGTTGAGATTTTATAAAGGACATTATCTCCATTACAAATGTAGTTTTCCCAATAGTTATGAAGGAAAATGCATTCAGTGCCCTTGGATCTTGCACATTCTAATGTAGTGTTTTCCTACAGGCTGGATAGATGTCAGTGCCGTGCTTGTGCAATAAGGCATCATGGGCAAATCAGCCTCAAATGAGGGATTTTTTCACTGAATTTATTGCCAGATGACTCAAACTTTGAGCATTGATTTGAATATTGAGGAGAACACTGGCATGAACCCTTTTTTCCACCTGCCCAAGTCTGGAGGTGAGCTCAACACCTATCCTCCCCAGAGCCCCAGTTCTCCTGCTGTTGTGTCACTGTCTGTTGTACTGGGTTCATCCCAGCTTCTCCAGCAGGCCATGGGCACACGTTGGGATCATTTGTATTGCAGTTTCCATCTGGGACTTCTTGTTTCTTAGCAATCTCCTCCATTTTGCTCACTCATTTTCTCCTGTGACTCCCTGTTTATTATTATTGCTTCTTAATAGTTTCTCCTGCCACACTGCCTTCTCCTGACGTGCATTTCCTCAGTGGCTGTCCCTTGGGGTGTTGCTACACCGGCACAAGTCCCCTGTGGCTGCTATCCCCTGTGAGTAGCTAGGCCTGCCGTAGGAGGCTGTACCTCACCTCAGAAGCAGGTTGGTGTTGCCTGCCCTTCCTGCCCGTGTGGCTGCCGCCTCAGGCTAACAGACACCTGAGGAGGGGATCAGCAGGCTACTCACGGCAGGTGCTGGTTTTGTGGTACGGACAGGTTAGAGCATTTTTAGGGCTGTCTGGAAATGGCTGTGGCCTGCCCAGGGCACTTCATAGCTGCTCCTGAACAATGCGGCCTGGAGCTTCCTGATAGCAAACTCCTCCCAGCCATGCCCTGTACATACAGTGTTTGTCTATAGGAATTTTGCTTTGTTTTGGAAGCGAAGGCGGAGGCTTAGGAGTCAGTGAAGACCCCGAGGCCTGTACTTTGGCAAACACGTGAGTGTGAATTCATGGCAGTTTCAGTGTGTGGCTACCGGACAGTGTGTGGTGCCAGGTAAATAGGCTGCTTTATCTTGGAGTGTCCGGCGGAAGTTGAGTAATTTTGTCTGTCACCTTGAATTCAGGCTTAGGGACACTTTCCTTTTGCTGGGCTTCAGAAACAGTCCGTATGTGCATTTTGAGAAATTGAGTATCTCGCAGATAGTCTGTTCATGACCTCTTAGAGAATTGCTTCCCTCCAGCATCCCCTGCACAAATTTGCTTTTGTGCCCAAAGCACGTGTAAATGCCAGTGACAGCTGTACTCCATCGAACACTGTTCTATGCCACCATAATTCTTCTCAGCCATTCTTATTTCTAGGAAGTGTTAAATTCCTAGAGTACTCTTTTGAGTAAAGTAAGATACCTTTTCTACAGGTTAAGCTACTTTACTTCTGCAGCCATTGCATCTTGTCTCATCCTAAAAGGCGTAATTGACTGAGGTCCATTTCTCTCGTGCTGATACCAGGTAAGAGCTGGTTATGCAGTGGGCATTTTGGCTTGAGTCAGGGGAATCGTTTTGCTTACTTCCTGATTTTTGTATGGGTATTTTTTCTTTCTATCATTTTATTAAATCTGCCCTCTGTATTTCTGTTTCAAAGACTACCGTTGTCTTATACTGATTCTAGCATTGTAGCTGTGTAAGTATATTCCATTCCTATTTGTGGGAGTACTCTAACAAGCCAGCCTCAAAACCAGACCTTATTACAGAATGTAAGAAGTGTCAGAATAGCAAGTGTAGCAGAAGCCATGTTCATTAATACAGTAACATTCCTGGGACTAGCAGTGTCTCTGTGTTGAGTATATAACATAGGGGTTTTATACTTTGTTGTAGTTTGTGCCTATTTTGTCTGTTGTCAGTCTTGCAATGGTTTTAACTCCAGCCTTTTAAGCTGAGTGTGCTCATGTTCAAAGCTAAGATACAAAAAAGGCCTGCTGTACTGGTTTCCTGCTTGGATGATAAGTGTGTTGATCTAGAAAGCATTTGGAAGCACTATGCATTTTAAGCTTCTTAATTAGGTGTTTATTAAAACACTTAGACTATGATCTGATCAATTCATTAGCACTGTTATATTTAGGTGCAAATTTTATGAAGAAGAATCAGTCCCACTTTCTTAAAGGTATTTTCCTTAACCACTGGGGAATAGAACTGAATCTTGGAACATTCTTAATGTTGGTTATCTGTTTACTTTGAAAAGGAAAGATCTGTTTTCACATTGCTGTTCAATATAACAATCCTCTTTTTATGTTCCAAATAGTATCTGAGCTCTGCAGGGTGAGATAGTGTGTATATTTATAGATCCTTTTCCAATGAAAAGCATGAACAGCCTGTAAACCCAGGAAGGTTGCAATTGTGACAAATCTGAGTATAGTGCATGTGTTTTGTTTTACTTCTGATCACATAGAAAATTATTTATTTGCTCAGTGTAGCATTTGCATCACAGACATAACTCAAGAATCTGTTGTGACTGTAGGAAAAACAGATTCCTGTAAAGCAACTTCCTTTAGGTCCTAAATCACTGGGCTGCACAGCAATAGACTGAAAGACATATAAAAGTGTAAAATAAAATACTTGAAAAAACTCGTAAGTGGTTAAAGAATGGCCTACAGAGCCAGACTGAGATTTTCTGAAATTGACTTCAGGAATTAAAAAAATTTCCTGCAGTGTTTTGAAAAAGAGGCAAAACCCTTCCGTGCATGACATAACAATTGTTCAGATTAGAACCTGAGGATTTCCCTGTATAGAGAGAATGAAAATTAAATTTATGAAAGGGAATAGCTAATAAAGGAGCATTTGGAAACTAATACATGGGTTAAATTTAGCATTAACATATAGGAAAGTGCACATAGAACTCCCTATTTCTTACTTGTATTTCCATGCATATTTTTATACGTTGCTGTTACATGAATTAGATGTGTTCAGTAATTACAGTAATTTCCATGGTTCTTCCTCTGGTACGTATTCAGAAAATTTCTTCCCAGTTCCACAAGTGAATACAAAAAGAAAGGTATTTTAGTATTAAGAACATAATAACTTCAAGTTAAAACATTAAAGTTAGTTGTATAAACAAATCGTGAATACTATGGTTTAGCTCTATTCACAGAAAAAAAGAACTTGCATAACTAATGAAAAATGGGAGGATAGTATGGCAAAGGTAGTGAGTTAGGAGGGAAGAAGATAGGGACATTTTTAAGTAGGAGCAAGGGGAGAAGGGACTGATAGAAGATCTCCTTTATGTCTTTAAGATTACATGGAAGAAAAGTACTTGAGTCATTTAACAATTGGGCAAGATTCAACGAAATTAAGCCCTTGTATTTGTTGTGCTGAGCGGGGAACTCTGGGATGCAGTTGTTCTTTGTAAGAGCAAAACTAAGTTAAGTGAGCAGTGTGATTGAGATTTTTTCTGTTTATTTTCTTGGAAGATTACTTTTATGCCACTTAGGAGAACAGGGTTTTAAATATGGATTGTGATGGTTTAGGCTGCAACCCGCCCTCCCCCCCCACTTTTAAATTTGCCCCAGCTAACTCAGACGGACCCTGGGAATATAAATGAAGCTATTTATTTACAGCAGCACAATATACAAGCAGCTACTTACAATATATACAGTTATATACAGAAATATACAAAGGAAAAGTAATACAGAAGCACAACTCCCCTCCCAGAAACCTGAGTCCCCAGGAGGGGCTCTCAAACCACCCCAACACCTCCCCTTGCCCCTCTCAACCTTACCCCCAATCCTGAGAGAGAATAGAGGTGCAGCCAAGAGGTTAAGAAGGAAGGTTAGTGGCAGTGAGGTTAAGGAGATGTGGCTCGGTCTGAAGGCAAAAGCAAAGTGAGAAACAAAATGGCGAATGTTATCTAATGTTTACGTCTTGTTCCCATAGCTCTCAGCGAGACTGATGAGGGAAGGAGACACAACCATTGTTTTCCTTTTTCAGCCAATTATCTAGTTCTTCTTACCAAAACATTCTAGCCTGCTTCAAACTAGCACAATGGATTTGTTTGGTTTGTTGACTTTTAAAGGAATTTTAAAGTTCTAAAAGTAAATGGCTACTAGATTTCTCCCAACTCCTCTTTCTTTTTCACTTTCATCTCTTTGTGATCTAATATTTGTGCAGTTTTGTGCATAATTTTTTTTCTCCTTGCCTTCTCTGTTATGCCTGAAGTATCTCCAGTTTTTTTTGTTTGTTTTTTTTTTTCATATATGTATTTCCCCCTCATCTACTGGCCTTCAAACATAATTTATTTTATGCCTGTGAGAGAGTATCTTACAGGAAAGGACTCAAAGCTCAAATGAATTTATCACAAAAGATGGGATGTGACTTGATTTGAAGTGTGTAGAGACTTCTTTGCAGTAAGAGTTTCTGTTATAGAAGTCTTGTTAACCTAGTGAAAAGAAACATCCTAAGAACAAATGACCACAGTCTGCAACCAGGCATATTAAAAATGAGCTGTAAATTCTTAATAGAATTAAAAGACATTGTGAGAATTTACCTCACAAGTCTTCCTGCTTCGCATTTTTAAATCAAGAATTTGGATGCCTTTATCTGGTTTTTGGTAAATCTAAGCACAGACATATTCATGTTTTCTTTGAAAGAATTACAATTTGCTTAGTATACAAATGAAAAATGCATTCTGACAACTGGTCAATTCTAAAATACAAGAGAAGGGCAAACAAGCTTTTGAAAGAAGTTACTTAGGGAATGCAAAAGATCTTTTCCTATTGCTGTTTTGGCAATACACTATTAAACATATTCAGACAATTGGTGAAATAATTGTATTTAATGTCAGCATGAGATCCTTCACCTAAATCCCTGTTTGAATAGGGATTTTTCTGAGTGGAGCCATTGTGTAAATGGAGGTCTGAATATGGTTGCAATAAAACTCTTATGTGGAAATAGGGCTCATATTCCACTAATTATTTTTGTTAGGTTTTTGCATTTGATGCTCACTGTCTCTAGTTTTGTTCTTAATGCCTTTTCTGTAGAGTAGTAGAAGTTAGATCTTTCATTTTCTTAGATTTGAGATATTTTTTAACCATATTGTGACATAAGGTATTTTTTCTTGATGTCCTCCCACCTGATAATCCATGACTGTGCAGAGCAATTTTGTATAATAAGTGTGCTGGCATTACCTCTTCCGTATGTAAAAACAGAGGAAACCATTTTCACAATGGATAGTATTTTTAATCATCTGTCCTTTTAGTCGGAAACCTCTTACTTGAGAAAAGGGGCATAAATTAAAAGGAGAAAAGAACATTATCTTCATCTTGCAATGTAGTAAAAAGCATTCTTATCCATGCTTTTGGTATGAAGGGGCATCAGTTAAATTTAAAGGAAGTTTTGGTAGCAAGAAAGCTTGAAAATATATATTTTAATAAATATTGCATCAAAACTCGATACTACCAATTATGTAAAACTAGCTTACAGCTTAATTACTGAGTTTATGATCAAATAAAGTAAATGTATGTTTTTCAGATGTATCCTTTTATTTGTGTTTCCTTAACATGATGATTAATACAGCAAATAACCCTGGAACTTTAAAGTAGTTATGAACCACTGGACTTCTTATTTCACAGTTTGCTAAGCTTCATTAGAATTACTTTTTTTCCTACAGTGTTAGTGTTGATTGAATCTGTACACCAGCCTCTGAAGCTTGCAGTGGAGTACAGAAAATAACCTAGTTATTCTTCTTTCATAATAAAAACACAAAGTAAAGGCTTTTTATAAGTGTATTTTGTAGTGGAAAATTTGGCAGCCTTTTGAGTGAACAGTTATGTCTTTGTTTCCATGGAGCCAGCATGAAAATAGCTCAGAAGCAGTAAAGTGGTATTAAGAACATGATGTTAAGGCTACTTTGGGGAACTTTCCACTTGATCTGGTCAAGGCAATTTCAATTAAATAATTTGTCAGAGAAATACTAGCTGATTAAAATTTAGGGGAATATTTGTTTTGTTGAAGCTTTACTTAGCAAATATTTCCCCTGCTTCTCTGTCCTCTGAAGCTTTCTCATCCACAACAGGAACTTTTTCACCTTTTGAGTATAAATAATGCAGTGGCAACTTTACCCACAGTCTGTCACCTACAGGATGTATGCACTGACCCAGTTGCCTGAGTTTTGGGGAGTGCATTTCTCTGTTCATTAAGAGGCACACTTGAAGTCTTTGGAAAGTTTTGGGTTCATCAAGTTGTGGAATTGGAGTCTCTGTATGTGGTGGGAAGTGGGGTGAAGCTTATTTACAATTTGGTGTGATTAAGCTGTTTCTTTTATAGCTCTCTATATGGCTGTTTAGCGTGTCTCAAAGTAAAGAATCACAGAATCATTTAAATTGGAAAAGACCATTAAGATGATTGAGTCCTACTATAAACCTAACGCTGCTGAGCCCACCACTAAAGTATGTCATCAAGTACCACCAACTCCTTTAAAAACCCCTAGGGATGACAACTCAACCAGTTCCCTGGGCAGCTGTTCCCACCGTTTCACAAGCGTTTCAAGTGGAGAAATCTTTCCTAATATCCCATCTAAACCTCCCCTGGTGCAATTTGAGGCCGTTTTGTCTTGTTCTAATGCTTTTTAATTGAGAAAAGAGTTCAACATGCACGCCTTTGAGTGTCCTTTACTCCAGGGTAAACAACCACAGTTCTTGTAGCCACTCCTTATAAAACTTGTGCTCTAGGCTGCTTACCAGCTTCATTCCCCTTCTTTGGATGTACTGCAGCATTTTGATGTCTTTCTCGCAGTGAGGAGCCTAAAATTGAACATAATATTACATATGGGCTGCCCAGGGAGGTGGTGGAGTTGCTGTCCCTGGAGGTGCTCAAAAAAAGACTGGATGAGGCACTTAGTGCTGTGGTCTAGTTGATTGGCTAGGGCTGGGTGACATGTTGGACTGGAAGATCTTGAAGGTCTCTTCCAATCTGCTTGATTCTATGACTCTGTGTGACCTCACCAATGCTGAATGCAGGGGGAAAATCACTTCCCTAGTCCTGTTGCCCATGCTATTGCTGATACAAGCCAGGATGCTGTTGGTCTTCTTGTCCATGTGGACACAATCTGCTTATCAGCCCCAGGTCTTTTTCTGCCAGGAAGCTTTCCAGCCACTCCTCAAAGAATATGCTGTGTTGTTTTGTTTGTTTGTGTAGTGATTCTGGAATTACACCCCCCCCCCCCCCTCCCCAAGCATTCACCCAGACTAAATTCATCCAGCTGGAAGTTTTATATGTTTACAGCTTTATATATTTACAAACATATATAAAAATATATTACAGATATTTACAACTATATACAGTAATATGCAAGTTTAAAGTAATACAGAAAAATGAAACCCCTCCCAGCAGCCAGACTGTCCAAGAGGGGCTTACAACCACACTTCCATTTTCTTTCCACCCTTTCCCTTATCTCAGAATCTCTCTTACATGCAGGGTAAGCTGGAAGGGTCAGCAAGGGGTGTTAGAAGCAGAACGACTAGTTGAAAAATATGCAGGTTCAGGCAGGAGTTAATATGGCAATAACCAGGCAGAGACTGTCTTATCTGTGTTTGTGTCCTTGCTTTTATATGTCCCAGCAGAATAAATGGGTAATACAGACATCTCTGTATTTTCTTTTTCACAGCCAATGATCTAATTTCTCTAATTAAAATATTTCTTGTAACCTCAAACCAGCACAGTTTGTTTGGTTGGTTGTTTTTGTTGTTGTTGTGATTTTTGTTTGTTTTTTTCTTTTCCCAAATGGATGTTAAAAAAAAAAAGAAGACAAAAAAAAAAGATGGGGGGGGGATGAGGGGAGAGGTTCGGGAGGGCTGAGAAAAAATTATTTTCCCTTAACAATACTTAAAAGAGTTTAGTGCTTCTTTAAAAGAAAACACAGAAAGAAACAACAGTGTCTCTCTCACTGGAAGAAAAAAACCCCTTCACTCAAGGTAATACAAGCTTAAATCAAAATCTTTAGTGATTTTCAGTTAATTAAATATGCTCTTGTATTGCCAGTGTAGAGTAGTCAACATGGCTCTTAAGTGAAACATGAGTGATTATCCATCCTTCTCTTGCACCTTCTGGCTTCTGAGACTTCTTATGTTGGCGCATGGACTCTTTTGTAGCTGGATTATTGGCTTGCACAGAATCCATTAGAATGGTCCCCTGTACCAGAACCTCCACGAGGAGAATTTTGCCAGTGTTAAGATGCTCTTGTGTTGCAGTAACTACTTAGCTTTGACTGACTTCAGGGAGGCTGGTAAAACAAAGCATCTTTATCAATGAAGGAAAAAATCTTACTTAAAATTGTTGATGTCAATCAGACTTTGAGTGTGTTAGTAAAATGCTGATCCGAGTCATCAGTAGGGGGAGGAGGAAGTGTCTAAGCTAGGTAATATTTGCATCAGTATTGTCATGTGTATTGAAAGTAGTAGTATTTACAGTACTAGAGATTACTTTTCAACACGGAAGAGGCATCTGAACACCCTGGAGGTGTTCAAGCAGCATGTGGACCTTGTGCTTAGGGACATGGTTTACTGTTGACCCATCAGTGCCGGGTCAGAGGTTGGACTAGATGACCTTTTGGGCTTCTTCAAACCAGATATATTCTGTGATTCTCTGATCTTCATTGCTGTAACATTAAATACCAGAGATTTAATTTGGCATGCTTAAAATAAGATCTGAAAAATTGTTTTGGTACATTCCACCAGATTAAAAGTATTTGTTTCTTACCATAAAAGAGGGAACTGTGGCTACAGTTCCTATTTATATTTTATTCCCCTTTTAAAGTTGTGTAAGGAGAGGAAAAGTAACTGAATTCATTCATTTGAGGAGGTCTTTTTTATAAGTCCTTACATTTAGATTTATTACTATTTAGTAATTTGTGCTTTTCCTTCAAAACCAAAAGGTGCATGTAAGCATTTTTTTAAATGATGCAAAACAAGTCAGATACCAGGTTTGACTGCTGCCTCGTGCGAGTCGCTTTCACCATTTTTTTTTTTACATTTTAATTTTAATTAAATGAATAAAATTGTGAGGGTTTTGTCTTCTTTATTAAAAAGATGTTTGTGCTAGTTTGAAGCAGGCTAGAATGTTTTGGTAACAGAACTAGATAATGGGCAGTGAAATGAAAAACAATTGATGTCAACTTCTCTCACAGTCTCGCTGAGAGCTCTGGGAAGAAGAAGAAAACATTCTCCATTTTGTCTCTCACTCTTGCTTTTGCCTTGGACCTGGTCACATCTCATTAACCCTGCTCCTACTAACCTTGCTCCCTAACCTTTTGACTGCACCTCTCTTCTTCCTGAGAACTGGGGTAAGGTTGAGAGGGCCGGGGGGAGGTGTTGGGGTGGTTTGAGAGCCCCTCCTGGGGACCTTGGTTTCTGGGAGGGGAGTTGTGCTTTTGTATTGTTTATCCTTTGTATACTTCTGTATATAATTGTATATAACTGTATATAAGTATATATATTGTAAATAGCTGCTTGTAAATTCTGCTAGCTGTAAATAAATTGCTTCATCTATATTCCCAGGGTCCGTCTGAGTTAGCTGGGGCAAATTCAAAAGTGTGGGGGGGCGGGGTAACCCCCAAACCGTCACATTTTTAATTGGCGCCCAACGTGGGGCTAGATATTTCAGTGAGTGGAAATTAGCTCTGGGAATTAAGATGAAGCTAATCAAGCAGCTATTGTATTTGGTTGGTGCATTGCTCTGGTCTGGTTTTGTTTTCTTGGCATTTAGTTGGTTAAAAGGTCAAATTGTTGCTTATTTCATTGATCTGGCTTATAATAAGGCTAAAGCTAAGGTTTCAGATATGTTCTGGAGCTGGGGTGATTTTATTCTTGGTTATGCTGGTTTTAATATCTCTGAGAATATTACCAAGGACATTACAGGAGCTCTGGTCAATAATGTGACAATCAATGGAAATTCTGCTTTAAATATGGCTCTAATGAGAGTTATTCAGCCTAAGACAGGAATTCCAACTGTTTGCATAGGTACATGCTCTTGTAAAACTGTTTTTCTTCTCACAGTTTTTAATATTTGCCTCATGATTTTAATATTCATATTAATTTTGGCATTATTGGTAAAAAATTCAAAACCAGCTTCTGTAAGAGCTAGGAAGAATTCTGTGTCTCAGAAGCAGTCTCTTTCACAGCAAAACAAGGGAACACAGTTATCGGCTTCCCCCTTGCCAGCCTCTGCCCCTCCGTCTCCAAGTGCTGGGAATACTGCCAGTGTTCCTGCCAATAACGTAAACAATGATAACAAAACCAACAACAATCCACAGAGTTTAGCAGGAGCCTCAGGAGGACAGGCAGGTACCCAAAATCAGAATGTTCCTAGCAAAAATGAAAACAAGTCAGGGTTGGCAGGCATCCCAGGAGGACAGGCAAATAATCCCACTAATGTTAATAATACTACTAGTGCTAGTAACACTAGCCCAGTCAGTCCAAATCCTAATGGCACCAGCTCAGCCAATTCAAACCCCCAGCCAGCAGACCAGAACCAAAATCCTCCTGTTAAAAGTAAGGCAGATTTGAACTCACAAGCTCCAGGTCAGACCCCTAAGGATACAAATGCTCCAAGTCAGACCTCCAATAATTCAAATGCTCCAGGTCAGACCCCTAAGGATTCAAACCCTTCAGGTCAGACTCCTAAAGATTCAAATCCTCCAGCAGACACATCCAAGTCTGTTGCTGCTCAGGCCCTTCTGGCACCTGCTAAGGCAAAAGCTAAGACAAAGAATGGTTGGCAGAGGAAAGGAAAGCCTATTTGGTGTGCTGATCTATGGCAGGACATTGATGCACGGCTGGAGAAAATTCCAGTGAAGGTGCGGCACGTAGATGCACACATGCCTAAGAGCAGAGCCACTGAGGAACATGAACATAACCAGAAGGCAGATCAAGCTGCTAAGATTGCTCAAGTTGATACCAACTCTGAACTTGACATTGACCTTGATTGGAAACACCGAGGTGAGCTGTTCTTAGCTCGGTGGGCCCATGACTCATCTGGACATCAAGGCAGAGATGGAACATACCGATGGGCTCGTGATAGGTCAATTGACTTGTCCATGGACGCTATCACCCAAGTCATCTATGACTGTGACATTTGTGCTGCTATTAAGCAGGCTAAGCGAATCAAGCCCTTATGGTATGGTGATAGATGGTCAAAGTACAAGTATGGTGAAGCCTGGCAGATTGACTACATCACTTTACCTCGATCACGTTCTGGCAAGCAGTATGTGCTAACGATGGTAGAAGCCAGCACTGGATGGTTGGAAACCTATCCAGTTCCACATGCTACTGCACGTAACACTATTGTTGGTTTGGAGAGACAAATCTTGTGGAGACATGGAACTCCGGAGAGAATTGAGTCAGACAATGGTACTCATTTCAAGAACAATCTTGTGAAAAACTGGGCCAAAGAGCATGGTATTGAATGGATCTATCACATACCCTACTATGCACCAGCTTCAGGGAAGATTGAACGCTACAACGGTTTGCTGAAAACCACCCTAAAAGCCATGGGGGGTGGAACTCTGAAAAACTGGGACAAACATTTAGCAGAAGCTACCTGGTTGGTAAATAGTAGAGGTTCAGTAAACAGAGCAGGACCTGCACAATCAGATTTGGTCCAAACAGTAGACGGTGATAAAGTTCCTGTTGTACGTGAGAAGAATCTTTTAGGGAAAACTGTTTGGGTATTTTCTCCTTCGGGCGAAGGGAAACCTGTCCGAGGGGTGGTTTCTGCTGAAGGTCCTGGTCATACCTACTGGGTAATGCAGGAGAATGGTGAAATCCAATGTATTCCACAGAGAAATCTAACCTTAGCTGAGAGAGTTTAAATTCAAGCTGTTAGGAGTTTTCTGTTCTAGGTAACATCGACGCCCAACACTGAGAGAATCTACGATGGAATCTACAGTACGTGAGCACGAACCCAACATCACCTGGGAGTCCCTGTTCTGAGCTTTTGAATCACCTACATCTGATTGAAGTGTGAACTGAACTTGTATATATTGTTTTAGTGTAAATATTGGTTTAGATTAGATTGGATAATTCTCAGCGATACTCTGAGCGAAGTAGACAAGGGGTGGATTGTGCTAGTTTGAAGCAGGCTAGAATGTTTTGGTAACAGAACTAGATAATGGGCAGTGAAATGAAAAACAATTGATGTCAACTTCTCTCACAGTCTCGCTGAGAGCTCTGGGAAGAAGAAGAAAACATTCTCCATTTTGTCTCTCACTCTTGCTTTTGCCTTGGACCTGGTCACATCTCATTAACCCTGCTCCTACTAACCTTGCTCCCTAACCTTTTGACTGCACCTCTCTTCTTCCTGAGAACTGGGGTAAGGTTGAGAGGGCCGGGGGGAGGTGTTGGGGTGGTTTGAGAGCCCCTCCTGGGGACCTTGGTTTCTGGGAGGGGAGTTGTGCTTTTGTATTGTTTATCCTTTGTATACTTCTGTATATAATTGTATATAACTGTATATAAGTATATATATTGTAAATAGCTGCTTGTAAATTCTGCTAGCTGTAAATAAATTGCTTCATCTATATTCCCAGGGTCCGTCTGAGTTAGCTGGGGCAAATTCAAAAGTGTGGGGGGGCGGGGTAACCCCCAAACCGTCACAATGTTGTATTCTAATTTCTTTTCTGAAATATGATTGAGGAATATGTTAGTCGTCTGCAAACATAATCATTTAAAATGAAAATTGTGATTATTTTAGAACCAAAGTCTTCATTAATAAGACCTGGCTACATAGTAGAAGTCTAATTTAAAATGGTTTCTAATTCTATTGAAGTCCTGATTTCTTACAACTCACTCCTCCCTCCTTTTCCTTTGAATCATGCCCACTTTATTTTACTAATCAGTTTAGGAATGTTCTTCTGACAAGTAGCGGTAAAAAGTACTGGAAAAAATAATTGTCACAAAATATTCTGCACTATGGCAGATGTTTTTATCCAAGAAGAGTATCATGATCCACAGAGAATGTTAGCTGAATTTAGATTAAATTTATGTGTTTAAGAGGAGGTCGGATGAGGCACTTAGTGCCGTGGGTTAGTTAATTAAAAGGGTTAGGCGATAGGTTGGACTGGATGATCATAGAGGTCTTTTCCAACCTGGTTAATTCTGTGCTTCTGTGCTTCTGTAAATATATGTTAAAGGAATAATCATATGTATCTCTAGGATATTTCTCTTCTAACGCTGTGAAGATCACTTGGTTTTCCTCCATTGTGTAACATCTACCCGTGTAGTTATTGGTACTTCAGTTGTCGTTGTCTTAGTAACCAAAACACATGATATGTGGTATCAGTTTTATCTGGTTACATGATGCCTTAAGAAGAATTACACTTGGACTTGCGTAATTACTTAGGCAAATGAAGTATTTGAAACTCACTCTAGGAATGTTGTTTTCAAAATCTGTGTCTGCATCTTGGAAAGACCCTAAAAGTGCATCCTTAAGTATTCCTTCCAACCTTCAGTCTGAATTAGTTGAGTGAATGATGAATAAATATAGTATAAGGCATGGAAGAACTGTCAAGACATGATGGAATATTTTGCTAAATGGATATGTTGCCTATTAACTTTTTTTTGGTAGCTACTTGTCTTGGGTGTTTTAAGTAAAGCCACTTTGTGGTAATGCATTGCTGTGAGAGAGAGAGGTGCTTTTTTTTTTTCTTTTCTTTTCTTTTAATGATTTATGTCGTTTAGGATAGGAGAGGCTTTAGTATACTAATTGTTTCTTAGTGGAATTACCCTTTCATTTAAAAAATTATTTATCAATTATGTATAAGTTTAGTTTATGATAGGAATCATAAATTGGAAAGGAGACATTTGGTGTTATTTACAGAGAGGTATGGCAGTCATGTTATATGCTGCATTTATGCACATATTTACAAGAATGAGTTTGTGGTGCAATTAACTTTTATGGAAGGTGTTTCAGAAGTCTATTTCCTCCTTGTCTCTTAAAGAGCAATAGAAGGTCTAACTTCATTTCATATCTGCTACCCTGTATTAACTATGCTGTCTCACAAATGCTCTAATAAACAGACTCACAGTTATGTTAGGTCTGAGAAAACCTATTTTGGTTCTTAGTAGCGATCATAAAAGCAAATTAAATATTAGGAATCATTAATAAGGAAATGCAAAACAAAGCATTTTTATGGAACTGTATAAAATAATGTGTCTGTATTGTGAATGTTGTATCAGATTCTGGTAATTTCTAGCCTTGAAAGAATGTATTAGAAGTAAAAAAGTATGAAGGCTAAGAAAGTTGATTAATTATTGCTTTCAGATAAGGAGTGAGTAAAAGTAGCACCACTGAGCTTGGAAAAAAGATGATCAAGTGTATTTGAGATAGAAGTGAATAAAGGAGAAAAGGTGGTCAAAAACACTTGCTCTTTGCTTTTCAAAATGCAAGACCTAGAGGGCTGAAATGAAATTATCAAATACCAGAAGTATAACAAGATATTTTTACACAAAATATGATGAAACTGTGGGAATCATTGTCACAGGATGTTAAACTTCCAAGAAGGATGAGGGATCAGAGAAATTAATGGAAGTAAGCTCATTGGCTTTTTGAAACAAAGACATTATTTCTGGTTTAAGAACTTTCTGTATCACAAGTAGTGGGAAGCTGCAACTATAATGTAGAAGATCTGGTATATGCTTGTCCTGTTTGTATACTTTTCACAGAGTGTTAGGGGTTGGAAGGGACTTCCAGCCCCCCCTGACAAAGCAGTATCAACTAGGGCAGGCCTCACAGGACCACTTCCAAGTGGGTTTGAAAGTCTTCAGAGAAGGAGACTCCACAGTGCCTCTAGGCATCCTGTTTCAGTGCTCCATCACTGTCACTGTAAAGAAGTGTTGAGGTGGAACTTCCTGTGTTCTAGCTTGTACCTGTTGTTCCTTGTCCTATCAGAGGACACCAATGAAAAGAGACTGGCACACTGATCTTGACACCCACTCCTCAGATATTTACAGAGGTCAATAAGATCTACTCTTTTTGTAGATATTTGGCATCTTGTCGTGGGGAGCAGTTAGACCTTTTTGACAGTTTTATGTTCTTGAACAGCAGTTCCAGCAGTTACACTGGCAAACACAGTGGGAGAAGTAGAGCCATATTTGGATAACCTTGTTCTCTGTACAGGGATTTTCTTCTATGATAATTTGATTTCATTTCCTTATGGGTTACATCTTTAGAAAGGTGAGTGTGTATTTTTCATATCGTGAGGTACTTTAGTTACATAAAGTCATAAATAGAAAAGAAATGCACACGTAGTGTTACAATAAAGCAGCATTTTCACTCTTGGCTATAGGTGCAGAATTGTACCTAAGCCTAATTCTGTTGCACTTACCTCAGTATCATGTAAAAAGATACAAGCAGTTGTACATAAAATGGTGTTTAATTTGGGAAAGCTGAACAATTAAAAGGTCTGACCAGCTTCTTGTATAAGGAAAGCTGATTAATTATTTTTTCTTAGGCTTATTTATCTGCCTTTCAGTTTCCTCCCTGAAAATTATTTTCTGGGGTTAGCATTGCATTACTGTCCTCTCCCATCTGGGTTTTGTTCTTCACTGTGTTATCTCCTACGGGTTAAAGAAAATATTTCATTGGATGAAGAACTGCATAATAAATTTAAAAGGGTGGAAAAAAAGGCAATTAGGATACGCTTCTGGCTTTGTAAAACAACTGTCATTGCGGTCTCTGTGGTGCTTCCTTTAGTGGTTGAGGTTTTAAGTTTTATCCTTACACAAAAAAAAGTCTTAAATCATTAATGACAGCTAAAACCCTATGGGAGGCCAGTTATAAACCAGAAAAAAAATCTCTTACAGTATTCTGAGATGACAAATATTGACAAATCTGTTAAAAAAAAAATCTTACTTTTGCAAATCTGTCAGTTAGTTACCTTTTTAACCAAAGGAAGCGTCTTTTGAGGATTTAAAAAAAAAAAAGGCTTAGAGAAGTTTTAAAGAGGTTTTGAAGCACAATCCCTGTCCTTTATCAGTATTTTGCTCACTTCTTAGGACAAAAAAACCCAAAAATACGTTACAAATAGTAGAACTTCTCTTGATTTTATTTAGAGAAATAAATAGGTGTATAGATTGGTATAAAATTAAATGATGATGATGATTATTTAACAAACTCCAGACTACTAAAACTGAGAGCCACAGGAGTTATATCGCCATTGAGAAGGAATTTTGCTGTTAATTTTCCCACCTTGTTTGTAATTCACTATAAAATTAATTTGTGTGTGTAATGGGATGATATTCTTAGGCATTTTATCACATACTAAACAGGATTATGTTGTTACAAATTATTGTATTTGTTGGGAAATTACTAGTGCTTTTTGTACTAACTAATTATATTTAGAAGTGTATTGTGAGCCATAAATTAAATTTTATGTGACAAAACGTAGTTAGGGAACAAAATAAGCTTTGTGGTAAAACTCTGTTTGTTTATACATTTGAGTGTGCTTATTTATAAAATATAGTCAAAGGCATTTTGGTCATTAACAAGAATTATGTATGTTCTACAGGATGCCTTTGTTCAAGCTCCATTGAAAAAGCTTAATTCAATCACAGAGCATTTTTTTTATTATTATTTGATGAAATTTACGTATTTTTTTTAAATATAAGGAATACTGATTGCAATTTCCTCATTTACTGTTGTCTTACTTTTACCATGTAGCTGATTACATGGAACTGTATCACATGTCCAACATCAGTTTTATAATCAGTAAAGAGTCATTATACAGAAATGAGCTAGAGCTTTTTTCACTATGCCTAAACATAGGGCATTTTTCTCCTATGTTAACTTCTGGGATAAACAGGCTGTATGCTAGATAGTTACCAGTAGCAACCAGTGACAGAATGAGAGGACACAGTCTCAGGATGCATCAGGGAAAGTTTAGGCTGGATGTTAGGAAAAAAAATCTTCACAGAAAGATTGATTTGCCATTAGAATGGGATGCCTGTGGAGGTGGTGGAGTTGCTGTCCCCGGAAGTGTTTAAAAGAACGGATATGGTGCTTGGTGCCATGGTTTAGTTTTTTAGGTGGTATTAGTTAATAGGTTAGATTTGATGATCTCAAAGGTCTTTTCCAACCTGGTTAATTCTGTGATTCTGTGATGATTTTGGCATTTAATTAAAAAGTAGAGTATTGCAGAAAATGAATATGGTGATACTGAATGTAAGGCTTCTCAAACTGGTGATGAGCACTGCCGTTGAAAAGTTTCAGAATATTCATGCCAAAATTGTTGCTAGATATCCCAAAATTGCTGATATAAGATGCTGAGAATTAAAGACGTTTCTTAGTTCTTTCCATTAAGCTGCTGCTCTTCAGAAACATGAGGTGGAGGAGGGTAAGACCACTGTTATGGACCTCTCCCTTCAGTATTGTTTGAGATCATGCATTTTGGTTCTCCTGAGCTGTCACTCTATCATTAATCATTAACTGGAACAGGATGCCATTGACACCTATATGTATCAGTCATAACTAAGTTCATTGGAATTGTTCTACTTTTAAACATTGAATAGCCATGATTTATAGTGTCCAGACTTTTCAGTCTTAGAGTGCTTTGTGACAAAAGGAAAATCTTTAATTCAAAGTAGAAGACCCTAGAGAAAATAAAAAAAGTAGATACAAGAATTGGACATTTGAAAAATGGAGTATTTTATTTTCAAATAAGTAACAAAGAGTTTAATTTTCATTAGCGGAATGTAAGTAATTTCGTTTCTTACCAAACTAGCAGTGCTATAAAAGCAATGCAAGGTGAGTAATGGTAATTAGTATTTAGCCAGGTAAGTGAATTGCATGTGTTGATTATTTTCTAGAAACCAAATTTCACTGCAAAAGAACCCAAGCCCAATATGATAGGACGGCTAATTAGAGAAATAGTTCTTGCCATAGATACTCAGGAGACTTGTGAGACTTTATGCTGTCTCAGTTCTGTTTAAGTGACAGATTATACTGTGTAAGTTTGCAGAGGAAACAGACTAGAAAAGGGAGACCCTGAGTGGGGTGACATCTGCCCACTATGTTCAGTAGGAGCTTGCAGAAGAGGTGCTAGTGGAGAGGGGTATACAGGAGGGCTTTTTCATAGAGAGGGCAAAAAACAGATACAGCCAGCAGAGAACAGGTGCTTTGCCTCTCTCACTAGGTAGGAGAAAGAGACAGTAAGACAATTTGCAGGTTACTGGCTTGGGATCTGCAGGCCAAGAGTCAATATATGGTGGCTGTTTGGAAGATGATAGTGGGCTAGGGAGATGTTTTTCCTGATGGCATGTAGCTGGTTTTTCAATCTTAGCCAAAAGGTGTAGGTAGAACATACCTTCTATGATCTCTAAGCTGAATGTCCTTGATCTGCCTGGGAGCTACCACACTGACTATTCTGAAATAAAATTCACCATTTTCCAAGACTAAAATTTCATTAACTGTATTGAGATTTATTCTAGTCACAGAATACATTTATGAATTAACAAACAAGCAAAAACAAAACAAAAAAAAAGCCTGCTTTGACAAGTACAGTTCAATAATAATAAATGTTGATATCTATGAAAATAATAATTTACATTTACTGGAGTCTCTGTTAATATTTATAGAAAATTCATTCTGTTCACTTCTGCACATGAATCTGGGGAAGCAGAAGTGTATATGTATGTGTTTTACAGGATTTTTTCAGACTGCCATTTATACAAACATTTTGTGTGGTATTGTTAGTTGTGCAATAGAAATTAGACTAAAACCATTAGGTAAGTAATTATTGAAAGTTCAGTGTTTCTTAGTCTTTAAGCTTTTTTTATAGCATTCTTTGATACTTGTGTTAAACTTCTACAAAATTTGCTTTATATATTTGAATAATATATTGTTCAAGATACTTAAAAAAAAACAACACAGAAAACCAACAAAAACATCAAACAAACAAAACCCCACAAAACCCAAACCTTGTGGGTCTTGAAAAAGTTGGGCTTTTTAAGCCAACAAAGAATTTGGTAAATGGCTGAAAAATAAGATGCTGATGACCTATTAGATTTGTCTGTACAAGCCACAATGGTTGGTACAAGTGCATAGTTTTACTAGCAGAAGAGGATAAAAGAGTAGTTGGAAAAGCTGTTTATTTTATCAAGGTACATTCAGTTTGTCATTTTGGTAACTCAGTTATTTAAGTTTCTGTTACTTCTTGCTTGGAAATGGAAGGAAATTGGTTAAAACAAAACCAGACAAACAAACAAAAAAAGACAGAACCCCAAAGCACCAAAGAATTGATTTCTTGAATCCTGGAAATGAGAAGCTTATTATACCTGTCATGAACTTTTATTGTACTTGCATCTGAGTAAAGTTTGTGAAAGTGAGATGATAGAGCAAGAAAGGGACTATCAAGTATTGTAAGCAAAATGAACTAGGAATATCTGTTTACAAATACCATGCTCCATGTTTCTTAAGTTGTGCTCATTTAACTCATTCATAGTTCATAAAAATCGGTTTTGCGTTTTTGCTTTCACAGGTGTGGCAAGCCCTGAGATACTTGGTTTTGCATATTAAAGTAAATGGTCATTAACTCTTCCCCGTTTTGAGGTAAAGAGCTCCCTTTACCTAGGCTGATCTCTGTTTAAGTCTAGATCAGAAGGAATAAATAAGAAGAATTAAACCAGAAAAAGTTAAAACAGTTTAGTTCCAAGCTTGAGAATAGTTTTGATTTTATTTCACTGAAAATAAAACTGCAGGTTTAGCATCCTGAGCAGAATGCTCATGCTTTGCTATGACCCAAAGCCAACTGTTGAAGATTGGTATAAGAAATGGAGAGATTCTCCCGATGACATGGAAACCCCAGACTGGGAGGTTGACTTCACGTTTTGTTTTGAGCTAGGAATTTGTACGTAAAATGCCTTTATTGCTTTTAATTTCTGTCAGAAGTGACTGGACTGCTCTTCCAGCTCTCCTAAGTCAGTGAAATTTAAGATACCTAAGTGTGTGTCACACTTTAAAACTCTCCTGTCACATTCCTTCTAAAGTAATTTGGATACTAAGAATTGATGAAGAGTCTGAAACAATATCTTAAGACAGATGTCTTAACCAGGGTCCTGGTACCAGCTGAGATAGAGTTAGTTTTTTTCCTTTGTTTTTTAGGTGCAGTTCCCTTAAGAGCATTTCTTTGGGGCAGCTTGCTGAAATGACTTAATGTTACAATTGCCTTTTAAATAAGTATTACTGGTACCATTATATACGTATTGACAACTGCTATTTTGCAGACCTTATCAAGTAAGCAAACATATATTCAGGGACTTGGGGAATACCAGAATCACGGGACTGGACTGAATGAGAATTGGCAGGCACATACCTGGTTTCTGTTAGTTATTTTCTTTGGAAAACCCTGTTAGTTATTTTCTTTGGAAAAGTTGATACCCTGTTTAAGCAGTGTATTAAAGCTGCAGTGTACCAGTTTTGCTCTATGAAATGGCAGGATGGTTGCTTAAATTACTACGATGCTTTTTTAAAGTAGTCATCAGCGGTGCTTAATAAACCTTGGTGTAATTGTTTTACAACAAAGGCGGTTTCAATTTGACAGCTGCTAGCTTTGTTTTAGTTCCAGCAATGTTGTTTAGAACTGTCCTCCTAGAAACAAAAGGAAAGCAGACAGTTCTTGTAATAAATTTTACTTTTTTTTCTTGGTTTATGTTCCAAAGAAGCTAATGCCCGGAAGCAGGTAACAATGATGACAGGAGGACATTGGTAAATACAAAGTTAATCTTCATTGCATATAGACCCTTTATTCTTTCACAACATACATTATCTTCCAAGCATGTAATTTTTTCTTCAGTTGTTTCTCTTCAGGCTTGGAAAAAAAAAAAGATCTGAAATGTAACAAAAGAGAAAAAAATGTAGGTATTATCACAACTGTTGACAGAAAATAACTCTAGGATGGGGAGAAGCATGATGAAGTGCTTTCCCTGTATAATGGCGGTGTAATGTGCAGGCTTGTTGGAATTGGGGAATAAACATGCTTTATAGTATACTCATAAAATTTGGGTATTTGATATTCTGAAACAGACACTGAAGGGTGATGTCTTTGGAAGAACTCAGCAGGCCATGCTCAAGGTTATTTGGACTCATATTCTTAGGCAAAGTTTGCTGTATTGGATTATGGTTTGATGCTGTGCAATTTACAGTTCTTCCCGTCAGCACTTTAAGACTACTTGTATAATATTTGTTAGAGTTTACTGAATTGAATAGTGCTGCTCAGTGGGCAAAACTGTGTGAAATAAATTTGAGAATAGAAATGAAAAGTTTTAAACAACGGAGGGTTAATCCTAGCCACCAAATAGGCAGCCACTACCTTAAGTGCTCACACGCATTCTCCAGTGCATCGGAGGAGAGAGTCAGAAAAGCAAAAGCAAGGAAAAAGACTCCTTGCTGAGAACAATGGTGTGAAGTATCTCTTTGGTCATGCAGGGTCAGTTGTTCTGGCTGCAGCCCCTCCCAAACTGTTGCCCACTCGCAACAGTTTGGGAGGGCAGAGTGAGAAAAAGGCATCTCTGGCACTATGCACTACTCAGCAATAGGTTCATTATCAGTACTGTCTTAGTCACAAACATAAAACACAGCACTTTCTGGACTGGCATGAAGAGAGTTAACTCCATCCCATCCAGAAGCAGTACACAAACCTAGAAGAGTGCTCTCTTCCCCCCAGAAAGAATGTACAAGAAATTAAAGGCAGATCTTTCACTTGCATATTACAAACTCATGCTTCAAAGTAGCAAAAGTGAAGCTGAACATGATACTTCATATTTCCTCTGCAGGCATAAAGGACATGTAAATTCTTTTCTTTTCTCTGAACACTTCAAACATTTCAATAAATTTATCAGGTAGCAGCCCTGCATTGGCATACTGCAGTGTGCATACTATACATTTTTCAGGATTAAAATGTTTTTGAAGCTGAAATGAATGAAGACTCTTTTAAAAAGCTTACAGTAAGCTGGAGAATTATGTGCTATTGTAGTGATTCACGTGAGAATCAATCTTTAGTGCTGTCATTTGATTATAAAACATACTGTGAACACACTGGGTAAGATTAATCTGACAGAGCTTTAGATGTGTCTGTCTGAACTAGTTGTCCTTTTGTAGTCAGTGAAAGGTACTACATTTCCTAGAAGAGATTTATTTCATCCTGATGTTGGATCTAAAACCAGTGGGATGAATCATTTCCCAGAAGCACCTTTTACTTTCCAGTGATGGTAAAAAAAATTTTGAAAATTACCACAGATAGACATACCAGTAATTCATATCTCTGCAGATCTCCATTCAACAATTAAGCATTTTATCACTGCCTCCTCCCCCACCCCTTAAAAAAAAAAAAAAAAGAAAAAAATAAAAAGAGAGGACCATATACCAGTTATGGAAAAGATCTACTTTACATAGTTGTTACCTGTTTGCTTTTTTTTTTTTTTTTTTTCCTCTCTAATCATAGCAATATATTTAGGTTGAGCTGGTTATATCCAGCTTTTCCCTGTGGAAATCTGTGCTAAATGCCAAGTCAGCTGTTTTGCAGTGCATAGAAAGATACATGAAGAACAGGAAGGGAAAGTAAATGAATAATTTTGCTTCTAAACTGCTTACCTCACATACTTAGAAGGCAAGATCACTTATTATAGTTGTTTTTTGGGGAGTTTTTGTCATTTCTCTTTGGTTTTGTTTGGGTTTTCATTTGTTTGTTTAGGGTTTGTTTGTTTGTCTTTTAATCTAAAGTGGTTCTCACAAACTCATCCAAAATAGATGAGAAAAGTTGTCATGTTGACTGTGATATGCTGTCATTTATTCTTGGTCTCAGAAGAGATTTAGCAAATGTGACAGTAGCTAATGAGGAGAGGGATGGAAGGAGTGCCTTGGTGCAGATAGGACCTGGATGTGGTTTAGTGTTGTAGTAATTGTACCATTGTGATCAATTCCCATTTACAGTGGCACTGTCTAGTATTTTGGAATTCGTGTTCTTAATTTCCTTTAAGAGGCAGATAGGAATCAAATTTGAGGGTTGTTAGAAGTGCCTCTGACAGCAGTGAACAGCAAATTTAGCAATTGAAGTGAAGACTTTGGTTTACATAGTTCTACTATACTTTCTTTGATCAAGACAAAATGCATGTCTTGTAATGTAGGTAGGGGTGTGGGGGGAAGGTTACAATAATGAACTTTGGTTTTGTTGTAGGTAAGTGTAATCACATTTCACTTTATGATGGATAAAATTGAAACAAGCAAAAAGCCTTTGCTTACCCAAAAGGTATTTACAAATAAAAGTAAATTTGAATTGTACAGAGTAGTAATTTGTAAAACTGTGATCCAGAGCAGGAATGTTGTATAACATAATGAGTGGTGATGACTTACTGAGGAATGGCCACATGGGTGGATATTCTGAGAGGTGCAGCTGCTTGTAGGATAGTGGTGTAAGTTAAGATAGATTCTTGGAACAGTTTACAAAGACTGTCAACCTGTCACTGTAAACAACTTCAGTATAGGGAAAATAGCCTGATGTGTTTATAACTGCCAATTCAGTACATCTTCATAGGAGTTATGTTTGTAGGCTATATTCATCTGACTTGGAATCATAACCTGAACACTAGTTTGCTGTTTCATTTTGTACAGCTGTGCTGTGAAGAATGCAGAATAGTTTAAAAAGTGATAGATGAGCTTGGCAAAGTACAAGCAATAATTCAGGATACTTAATCATAGTGAAAGCATGGTCTTCACTGAATATTAAATGTTTGCTTGAAGGATGCAAAGTCAGACTGAGTATTTGACATCAGACAAAAGATTGTACTTAAGATGTGTGGTGTGGAAGAAGGACTGATTTATGATGTTGTATTATGGCTCCTGGAAGTTTTCATATTGTGTCTAGCTGAAATTTGTCTTACCGTGTAGGTTTTCCATATGTTATTAAAAGTAAGTTACTTTATGGCAGTATAATTTATTTTTTTCTTTTTGGTGTGTAGTCTCACATCTAGAATCGTGCCCAAGTTAGGAAGCTGAAAATTAGTTGTTAATTTTTATAGTTGCCTACTGACAATTTTTAATGTGGCGTAGGTATTTAAAGTAGTCTCTTTTCTGGCCAGTAAAGCAGATTTGAGAGCCTGTGATTTTGCACATATGGATAAAGCTATAATAATGTGATATTACTTTTCCATTTACTGACTTTGAACTCATATTTGTTGTGGCCCAGTTACTTAATATCAGAAAAATCTTTACAGCTCTCAATAGTTGGTGTTTTTTAACTGCATTTAACGATTTTTGGCTCTTCAGCAAACCTCAGTTGTTTCATTAGTATCCCCACTTGCTGCCAGCTCATTATCCTAGTGGTTCTCCATTGATAACCTCTCTCTGTTGTGAAGATTGACTGGTTATTCCTTTTTATCTACTGTCTTTTCCTTGGAAAACACAGATGCAGAGTCTTCTTAGAGAATGCTGTATTTTCTGTAATGAATGTTCTTCTTTTCTTGGCTGCATTGTATTTTATTTTTCACATTTTAAACCAGAGGTGATTCCTTTGTATTACTTCTTGAGTACAATTTAACCAAAGTAATTTATTTCTGCATACTCAATTATGTTTTTGTTCAGGTTTTTCTTTTTTTTCATGACTCCTGTTTTTATTTTATGCTGTATTTTAAGATGATGACTTCTAAAAAAGTAATGCACTCTACATTCTTATTTTTTTGCCATCATTGTTAATTAGTTCCTTATACAGTTATGGAAATAGTTTAGTCTGCTGTGAATTATTTTAGTCTAACTATTCTATGTTAGTTTATTAATTTACAGTAGTATGAATTTTACAATGAATAATGTTTGAGGAAAGGGTGATCAGTCTCCAATGAATCTCTACATTCCAACTGAGGTTGTACTAGGTTCTTTCCTTATTTTCAGGTCCTTCTGTTATCAAAAACAAATGGTGAAATCCATGTCACCTAAGTTAGGTATCTGAATTTTTTTAGTTCATATACCATCATAGAATTCCTGGGATTGGAACAGAACTTTGGAGGCTTTCTGACCCAACCCTCCTGCACAGGGTCAGCTAAGACTCAGTTCTCCATATGTATGTGCAGATGGCTTTTGAATGTATCCAAAGGTTGAGACCTCACAAATACCATTTCTAGATTGCCTGCCTGGAAAGAAATAGAATGTAGATAATACACAGCAGGTGCTTCATTTTGTCTTTAGATAAGCATCTAAGAGACTTTAACTGAATATTTTCTATGAGTACCTGGTTTAGGTCTGTGTGTGATTGTGCTAAAAATAATGTAACCTCAGAGAGAGGCTCACCCAGGTGAAATACTGAAAAAACATAACCAATCCAGATTGCTGGCAATATGTGCACAGCTGAGGTCCTGAATGCCGCCTTCGCCTCAGTTTTCAACAGTAAGGAGGAAGGAGGAGGCAAGTGGCCTCTTGAACTGGGGGATGGGGTCAGGGAGCGGTGTGTTCCCCTGGAAATTCATGAGGAATTAGTTCAGGACCTGCTGAGCCACCTGGACACCCACAAGTCCATGGGACCAGATGGGATCCATCCCAGGGTGCTGAGAGAGCTGGCAGCTGAGCTGGCCAAGCTGCTCTCCATCATTTTCCAGCAGTCCTGGCTCACCAGAGAAGTCCCAGGAGACTGGAAAATGGCCAATGTGGTCCCCATCCACAAGAAGGGTCGGATGGAGGAACCTGGGAACTACAGACCTGTCAGCCTGACCTCAGTGCCAGGGAAACTGATGGAGCAGGTTATCATGGGGTGATAAGAGTGCACCTGAGGGATGGCCAAGGGCTCAGGTCCAGCCAGCATGGATTTAGGAAGGGCAGATCCTGCCTCTCCAACCTGATCTCCTTCTATGATCAGGTGACCTGCTTGGTGGATGTGGGGAGGCCTGTGGATGTGGTCTATCTGGACTTCAGCAAGGCCTTCGACACTGTCCCCCACAGCAAACTGCTGGCTAAGCTGTCAGCCCACGGCTCTGTGCTGGGTTAGGAACTGGCTGGAGGGCCGGACCCAGAGAGTGGTGGTGAATGGTGCCACATCCAGCTGGCGGCCTGTTGGAGAAATTCTTGTTAGCACAGCACACAAGAATTATAAACATGAGCAACCTGTGCTGAGAATGTCCTTGAATCCGTCTTGGGAGTTTAGATAGCAGGCACAGGGTAGCCTCCCGCCACATGCAGCTGCAGGTGGGCAGAGTTTAGCCAGCCCCAGAGGCTGACCCTCAGATTGTTATGGTATGCTGACCTGTTGATGCCTTACAAGTAACTCTGGACCCTCTGACTGTAACCAATCTTAAGCTGAGCACGCCTCTTGCTAGAATGCATTTAAGTTCCTGTATCACGGAAATAAAGTGGATTTTGACCATCTAACCATATTGGTGAACAAAGAGTCATCTTCCCATAGCGCTCCACGGAACGTGTTTCCCAACAGCGGCCAGTCACTAGTGGTGTCCCTCAGGGATCGGTGCTGGGCCCTATCCTCTTTAACATCTTCATAGATGATCTGGATGAGGGCATGGAGTCAGTCATCAGCAAGTTTGCAGATGACACCAAGCTGGGGGCAGATGTGGCTGGGTCGGAGGGCAGAAGGGCTCTGCAAAGGGACCTTGACCGCCTGCACAGATGGGCAGAGTCCAATGGGATGGGGTTCAATAGCTCCAAGTGCTGGGTGCTGCACTTTGGCCACAACAACCCCATGCAGAGATACAGGCTGGGGTCGGAGTGGCTGGAGAGCAGCCAGACAGAGAGGGATCTGGGGGTGCTGATTGATACCCGCCTAAACATGAGCCAGCAGTGTGCCCAGGTGGCCAAGTGAGCCAGTGGCATCCTGGCCTGCATCAGGAATGGTGTGGCCAGCAGGAGCAGGGAGGTCATTCTGCCCCTGTACTTTGCACTGGTTAGACCACACCTGGAGTACTGTGTTCAGTTCTGGGCCCCCCAGTTTAGGAAGGACATTGAGATGCTTGAGCGTGTCCAGAGAAGGGCGACGAGGCTGGGGAGAGGCCTTGAGCACAGCCCTACGAGGAGAGGCTGAGGGAGCTGGGATTGTTTAGCCTGGAGAAGAGGAGGCTCAGGGGTGACCTTATTGCTGTCTACAACTACCTGAAGGGTGGTTGTGGCCAGGAGGAGGTTGCTCTCTTCTCTCAGGTGGTCAGCACCAGAATGAGAGGACACAGCCTCAGGCTGCGCCAGGGGAAATTTAGGCTGGAGGTGAGGAGAAAGTTCTTCACTGAGAGAGTCACTGGACACTGGAATGGGCTGCCCGGGGAGGTGGTGGAGTCGCCGTCCCTGGAGCTGTTCAAGGCAAGATTGGATGTGGCACTTGGTGCCATGGTCTAGCCTTGAGCTCTGTGGTAAAGGGTTGGACTTGATGATCTATGAGGTCTCTTCCAACCCTGATGATACTGTGATACTGTGATAACTGCTGTTTTCAGAAACAGAGACTCCACCTGAGTTTCCTAGGAGTGTAGTATTTTCCTCTGTAAAACTGTTTCACGATTTAAAGAATGACCATAGAAATAATGTGTTTATAGTTTTGACAGTTTGACAGCCCTTGGTACACATATTTTTACTAAATATGGTAATGTATGATATCCTGTCACATGATCTAAACTAAAATACTAATCATAGCGAGGATAGTAGTTTTATTTGAATGTAATTAAATATCCTTAGTTTTCACTAATGAGGTAGTCTTTTTATATATGTAGTATAGTAGAAGCTCTTAATGTTAGAAAATTGTTAATTTCTCATTAGCAATTGATTGATAGAGAAGAAGTAATTTGCAAGTGGGTGAGAAGTATGAATTAAGGCGTAAACTAGACCTTGCTTAGTTGTATTACTTTTGCCTGCAGACTGAGTTTGGAAGAAGACTTTGAATATTTGCATAGATTTAACCACCAAAAAAGGAACGTTTACATTGTATTCCAGGTTGCTCCTTGTTTGGAGTTCAATTTGAAGTCAGTATCAACTCCTTTAAAACAGGCTATGAAAGCTTCCTATTAAAAGTGACTGTTGAAATTGCACACTTATAAGAGATTAATTCTTTGATTATCTTTAAAACATACTATTGTAAATTTAATTATGTAACTTCCTGAAATGAATAGGAAAGAATGCCTTTAAATTCTTTTAGGATTAATTTATTCTGCTCTTCTGCCTTTCTGAATTAGGAAATATATTTGCAGTTACTGAAATGTAACTTTGGTGCTTTCCAAATTTTTCAAGGTTACTAGGATAAAGCAGGTTCATAAGAGGCTTGTTTCCTTAGAATTGAAAGAAAAGATGTTTCTGATATTAAAAGGGGGTTTGTTTATTTTTGGGGGTATATATATATATACACACAGAGGTTCATACTGCGTTCAGTAAGATGCTTTGAATTTTTGAAGTCAATCAAGTGAATTCTCTTCTATAGGATATGCCTATCTTGACTGTATCATGCCTGGTAGTTGTGCTGGAGCTCAGCACTTTGGACAGCCATTTGCAAGTGTTTGGGTAGAATGGAGTTGTAATGTCATCAGTACAGCTGCTACATCACTTTTAATCAGAGTTCTGGTTCCTCTCCCAGTGCTGTGTCTTCCTTCACCGGCATTAGGTTTCTTTTTCTGTGGAATGAATGATAGGTGGTATAATTAAGCAAGTTTCCCATGTCTGCTTTGATCCAGAGCAGATCACTGATTTTTTTATTTTTCTGAGCATGATTGCGCGATTCTTTGGGTGGTACAATGGAAAGGACAATAAAGTCTTGCAAACATAACTAAGGGCATCTGTTAGCTTGTATCAGGAGAGAATGTAGAGATTTTCGGTGTCTCTGTATTTCCAAATAGGCAAATTTCTTTTCAGAGAACTGTTGGAAAGCCTCAATAGCTTTTGAGCTTTTCAGGTTCTGCAGCTTTTGCACTGCATCGTTCTTGTTGAGGCTACTTTCAACTACTTTATAATAAGGAATATTTCAAATACCTCTTAATTTTATTACATGCAAGTGTTTTTTTCAGTGCTATGACAAAATATAAGGTAGTATTTTGTGACATTAATGTATATTTTGTGCAAGTTACGTTTTGCATAGCACGATTATTACTTTGCTGTCTTGCTTGTCACAGCTGTGGATTTATCAAGATAACTCCTCTCATCATGCAGAGAATATTCAGTGTTGGGTGCTCTGAAGGTATGAAAGACACTAAACTATGCATTTCACACTGTAATGCTGTTCTTGTTTTCTCTTGTAGCTGGTTGGTGGTGAATTTGATCTAGAGATGAACTTTATAATCCAGGACGCAGAGAGCATTACATGTATGTCAGAGCTTCTGGAGCACTGTGATGTAACGTGCCAAGCAGAGATTTGGAGTATGTTCACAGCAATTCTCCGCAAAAGTGTCCGTAATTTACAGACTAGCACAGAAGTTGGCTTAATTGAACAGGTACTGCTGAAGATGAGTACTGTGGACGACATGATTGCAGGTATAAATTGCCAACTGATAAAATCATTATTTGCATTCTAGAAGTGTCAACTTGTTGTGATTATGGAAGGATTTGGGATTTTTGTACTTAAAGTGATACTTTGGCTACTGCTGCTATTGAGTCAGAAGTATTTTTTAATCAATTAAAAAAAAAAGACAAAAATGTATTCTTAGCTTAAAAGATGCATTGTAGATACATCGCTTAAAGTAACTGACTGATAATTTATCTTTGTGATAAAAAAAGCTATTTTGAATATGATTATGAACAGTACAAGTTAAGCTTCTTAATTGTCAGTGTAACAGTTTTTAAATGCAGTGATCATTTTGAATCATTCTTACTATGATCCATTTTAAGCATAACCTATATTTGACATCATATCAGAGATTATTAATATTTTAAGCACTGGACATTCAGAAATTATTATACAATATATAGCTGTGCTTGCTATAATATCTCTGGTATTTTTGGAGTAATTTTATATAACTTTTCACAGCATTAAAAAAAATAGCCTTCTGAAAATAAGCAATGAAGTTATTGCACAGCAAAGGTTTTCAGAGTCCTTCTGAAGAAGTTTATGTTAGTCCATATTGTGTCCTCTAATTAGTACAGTATGGGTTGTAATTCTGAATTACTGGGTCAGAGAAGCAGATTTGGTTGTCGTGTTTAAATATGGTAGCTGAGAACTACCTTGCATAATTATTTATCTACTCCTTATTTGTCTTGGGGAGGAACAGAAGTCAACTACTTTGTTTCAACTAAGTATGAAAGTTTTAATTTTTATGTAGTTTGATAGTAGGATACTGTAAACTGTGAGGCATATTTGAGAGCTTGAAGAGGCTATTTTCCATAATAATAAGATTTTCATTGATTATCTGATTTCTGGCCAGAAACAAGGAGCATGAAACAGAAACATGACCTTGGCTTTTTTTCAGTATAAAGTGGTCTGTAATATTATGTGTTTGAAAAAAGTGTGTTACATTCTTTATTTCAAAGCAAATCTTTTAATCAACTTTGTTGATTAGAATTGTGCTTGTAAATTTTAAGGCCGGAGGTATCATTCTACATTTTTTACTGTGAGTTTCAGACTGAAGTGTATCAGATTGATAGATTCACAACGTGGTGGTTTTCACCAGGTATGTTTTGTTTTTCAGGACTGATGAGTATGTCAAAATAGTATAATCATGAAGATACTGTTTTATTTCCTGTTAAGTATAGGACATTAGTTGATGAAAAAAAAAACAACAAAACATTTTATCTTGATTTTTTTTCAGAGTTTCATTCATGGAAATAATGTGCTTACATCAGCAATGATACCAATAAAATTTGTCCCATTATAAGCTCACCCAAATAGTATTTCCGTAGGTGACATGTATAGCTGTAGTGATATACTCATTATAAAGGATTTTTTAAAAGATAAACATTTTAAATAAGAAGATTCTGTGCTGGAAGCATACTAGCATAGAGAGCAGAAGTCAGAGTATTGGATCTGGCATGCAGGAACATTTGGTAATATAAAGGTCACACTAAATTTTCAACAATTAATATGAGCCAAGGGCAGTACATTAATAAAGAAAAAATAATGAAGCATCTACCCCATTAGTCTTTTCCTGAGGGTGGTTACAAACAATTCAGAAAGAGACCCGCAGAAAAAAACATCAATAAACTGACCTTTTATTATACTTAACATGGATGAAGAGAGCACATACTTAATTCAAACTCAAAACTGCAAATTGTAATTCTGATGACATTTGAGTTCTGCAGTGCATGTGAAATTGTCTAAATGGTCAAAATTACACTTTGCAGGGTCCTTCTCTGATAACTCTAGATAAGAACTTGGATTTTTTGAGAATTTTTCTGATAGGTGTGGAAGCAACCAAATATGTCACTTATATATCTTGATTTCTGCAGTCACCTCACCACTCTTTTATAAGTAGCAACAGTGTTGGTAATAAGTCAGAAATGATGAATATGGTCACATAATAACAAATTCAATGGTAGGCACTTGATGACAGTAGCAGTGACAGCTAAGGCAGTATCTGTGTTCCCTAATCTGCTATGCAGATGCTGAGGCTGTAATTGACACCAGATGACTAGAATTGCTCTGCCTCATTCCTTCTATGAACTTTCTAAACCCAGAGAATAAAGAGAATGAATTTTGTGACAAAACGATTTTTAACATTTGGGGAGGATGTTTTGAAGAGCTGTGTTAGAGGTTACTCCTAGGAAGTTAGTACCACTTCTTCCTGAAGCAGTTGCTAATACTCAGTCAACTTTGCAATTGGCTTTTAAGATCTGTAAAGGGTACAGTTTCTGGAGGTTTATTTTTTGGCAGGAGGAGTTACTTGTTTGTTTTTAGGTCATCTCACTTGTTCCTTTGTGAGATACCATGATTAGACCTAGTTAAGATTTAAATAGACAACACAAGCATAATCTCTTTTTTATGTTCTGACAGCACACTTTCAGGACCAGTCTGTCTGAAGCCACTCTTCCATAATTTTAGAAAAGTAACACAACAGCAAATAAATGTGTACTCAGTCTTTTGCAGTGAGAAGAGCTTGTTTAGATGGAGACTGTCGGATTCATAAGTCTTCTCAGCACTTCAAATATCTCACTTCTTGACATCTTGCAGATTTTATGCTCAAGAATAAAAACTTAATCACCTTGTAGTTCTTAATTGCAATCCAGATGAGATAATTGCAATTTGTATTCCAATTTGCTTTCCAGAAGCATCACCTGTCAGAAGTTAACTTTGTACTCTTATGATCTGTAATGTTAAAATTGGGGATGTTCATCCATTTTATCAGTGGTTAAGTGGAAAAGATGTCTAAAATATTTGCATGCACAATTGGCACTTTTTTAACAGCTGCACAGGATCTTCCTTGAGAAGTTTACTTTTTAGAGTTTTCTGTTTCCAGGTGATGAGTAGTAAAGCAGATCATCTGTGCTGGGATAGTGTGTCTTTAGTACCTTCAGATAAGTCTGAATGGTTGATGAAGTAGCCTGAACTTGTACAGAGTGGATATGTCTCCCTTGAGCCCCATCTTATTTCCAGCAGTTCTGTTGTGATGCTGTAGTTAATTGTTCTAAAACTGCTGGAAGTGAAGCATTCTTAAGCATTGAAACAGTTCTTGTTTTTAAACAAAAATGCTCTTGATCATTCTTGTCATTAATGGGCTCTTAAGAAGCATTCCTCTTGCAACTGGTTCCATAAGAAAAACCGCAAAATTATCACATTCGCTATTGCCAACGTGCAGAAATTAATTTACTTCCCCAACAGAGTTAAAGCTCACAGTCTAATCACTGTCTGCTATTAAAAGCTGAAGGAGGCATGAGGGTAGTTTTCCTGAATCTACAATTCCAGTGCTGTTTACTATGTCTTCTAAAGTTAATGCTGCACCATTCAGTTCGATATATGCACTCGACTAATTGAAAGACAGCCTGCTTCTTTTACCTTTGTATTTTCATATTAAATGAGTGAATTAAGCATTCCCACAAGATTTCTGCTTATTTGTAACTCCTCTATAAGCTGCTTAGTATAAATACTAGTTAAGGATGTGATTTTTATTTAGCACTAAAAACTGAAGTAAACATAAAACCCAGTTGTAGTATGTTTTCTGACCTTTGTCCATTTGTAGATGAGTGGATTATTAGAATTTATAAACCAGGTTCAAGCTGAATTCTTTCATATGAGATTTCTGATATGTATGAATGAAGTTATGTAATAGAATACAAATCTTTTTAAGTCTCGGTATATTGAAACAGAAACAGATCTTCTGTAGAGGTATTTACAGCAATGTTTTTATGTAGCATTAAGTGTTCTTGATTTCCACAGTTGTTCATTCCTTTATGTTTACTTATGTGGCCTACTGAGCTTCAGTCTTTCAGGTCTTTGTTTTACCCAAAGTTATATTGTTTGGGAGCTTACAGTTATTTCTCTCCATCAGTGTTTTATTCACTGTTTATAAATATGTATTTCTAATGCCTGTGGCCTATCAAAATACTCAGAAGTAAGAATTTTTCTGTTTTATAGGGTAGTATAGGGCTGCAACAATGAAACAAATGAATACATGATAAGTAATTTTAAAAACTTGTCAATCGCTTCTGTGTTTGTATTAGTTTACACATTTGGCATTCATTTTAGAAGTTGGGGGTTCTGGGTTTTTTGGTTGTTTTGGTTTTTTTTGTTTGGGTTTTTTTTTTTTTTTTTTTTTTGGTGTTTTGCTTTTCACCAAACAACTTGGCTTCTGCACTACACTTTTTCTGTAAAAGAAACATTTGAAGTAGCTTGATGTAAAAAGCAAGTTAAGACCACAAAACAAGAATGATGACATTCTCAGCCAAAGACTGGTATTCACTTGTGCTGATTTCCCTTTTTGAATTTTCAGTGTGTTACTGTTCTCAGTTTCTGCTCACATAGACTATGTGCAATCATTCCCTGCTCCACATTGCAGGCTGGAGACTGTACAGTGAACAGAGAAAATGCTTGTAGGAACCAGAGGAGGAGCTGAATCAGAATTCATCAACATAAAAGAGAAAAGGGTTTAGTTTTCTTAGCTTTATTTTGCTTTCCCTTAAAAAATGTAATGTGGCACTGATGTTAAAGGGAAGATCAAATAAACTGTTCCTTTAAAGAAAAGGGATGGAAGTCTATATTTGAACATCAGGAGTATATTCAGATCTTGTGGTGAAAATGTCTGCATGTTACAATGCCTTTTTTTGCTTTTCCTGCCAGTTTCATTCACTGAACAGCTTACTATGTCTCTTGTAAATTAAATGACATTTCATTCTTTAAACATGCCTTTTGCTTACTGGGGAACAGAGATTGGTTCCATAATGGAACAAGTTAAACAGATATTGATGGTTTCACTCAAAAGCAGATATGTAGGAACTTGCAGAGAAAAAATTATTAAAAAAAAAATCAGTGCAACATGTGCTTGAAAAGTACAAATGCTTTTTAAAACTATTCTGTCAGCACCTCTGAGAGTCATCCTCTCACTAATGAATAAAGAGAATATGTAGTCCCGCAAATAAGAAATGAGCTTATTTATGTCTTCTATAAGTTTTATGGGATGAATTTTCTGACTGTTGAGCAAATTGAAAAACTTTATTAAAGCTTATTGTATTGTATCATAGCTTTTTTTTTTGTGTTGGGAATTCTGTACTTCACTGCTGGATCTCTGAATCAAATTCCTTATGTTATATATTAAAAATAACCAAATTGTTTTTTCCTCCTGCTAGAGGAAGTAATAATTTTGAGTAGTACTTTTTATTCTACAAGAAAATATAGAGTATAAGGCAAGGTCCAGCATCCCACAAGCTCACATTATTAGAATGAAATTCCATGTTTTAAAGTAATGATTCAAGCACTAGCAGTAATTTTAAACCTGATATTACTTTAAATGTTTATGGGTCTTGAGATGTCTTAATGAGAGCTGTATTACATAAATTTTATGCACTTATTTTTATTGTTGTCTCTTATTTTTTCTCACTGATTTTTAAGGTGTGGGGTTTTTTCCCTTTTTTGTTTTTTTTTTTTTCTCCCTTGTCTTTCATTCTGGTAAAAAAAAAAAAAAAAAAAAAAAAAGCATTATCACTGCAGCAAAACCATGGGAACCATACAAATTCTAAGTATAATTTGCTGTGCTTAGGTTAAAGAAAAATATCAAGCGTCTTTTGAGTCAGAAATTTTTGAAAAATACTGTCTTCAGAGGAATGAAGAAACCTTTATTCCAAAACAATGTCATAGGAAGGAGCATGCAGGAAGTTCATAATGTATGGTGAATGTTGTGAAATGGGAAAAATTAACTCTTAATAAATTTAATAGCTGTTTTGTTCTAAGTGTGATGCAAAATCTAAAACTGCATATGTAAACTTGCTTCTAAAATAACTAAAGTAGTGAGAATGTACAATCTTTCATGAAATGTATAGGGCAACTAAGTTTGATTTTTTAGAATTTATGAATACACTTAGTTTTAAAGGTACTAACTTTTTCAGATTTTTTTTTTTTTTTTGTCAAAACGATGAAATTCAGAGTTCAGAATAACTTTATTTTCCTTTGAAGATCTTCTAGTTGATATGTTGGGGGTTCTTGCCAGCTACAGCATCACTGTCAAAGAGTTGAAGCTTTTGTTCAGCATGCTTCGAGGCGAAAATGGAATCTGGGTAAGCTGTGATCAGATAAAGCATTAAGTGTCATTCCATTAGAGACTGAAGTTAACATAAATTGTCTCCTAGGACATAGAAACTTGAATTTTGAAAGTTTTTTTCATGTTGATTGAACATGTGCTTATGAAGTATTTTTGCTAACTACATTAGAGTTAATTTGCTGTGTTGTTCGAATACTGTCCAGTTTCCATTGTAGCCTAGAAAGTACAAAAATGGTTATATTGACTTTTGTGTACTCTTCTTGTTTCCACAGCCAAGACATGCAGTTAAACTGTTATCAGTCCTTAACCAGATGCCACAGAGACATGGGCCTGATACATTTTTCAACTTCCCTGGCTGTAGTGCTGCAGTAAGTTTTCAACCAAAATTCTACAACTTGAGGAACAAACAACTTATTCCTCATTTTCATTTTCTATTATTTGATTTTGGAAGTTCCTGAAAAGGAAACAAGAGAGGAAATACATGCTTGAGTAGGATAGACCTGGTCTTCCATTGGTTTGCAAGGTAGTTACAGCATTAAAAAGTTTCCCCTGTGAGGATGGAATATCCAATAGTAGATTTTTGTCTGGGGAAGTTATTGCAGAAGTGACAACTGAAAAAGGACAGTCTTATTTTGCTTGAATAATGCAATTGATATTATAAAAAGCAGAGGCTTGAGGAAAGTACAGGAATGAGCTTGTCAATGTTATCAGAGTTTACAGTGACAGCGTAGTCATAAATTGTGTTATATCTTTTACTTTTTGTCTGAGCTCCAGTGACTGTTTCTTTTCCCTATAGCAATGATTTAAACGCGGTCTTCTTTTGACTGTACTTTTTTGAGATTACTTAAGACAATGAAATTGTATTCCTTTCTAAACCTTCTCAGGTACTTTGTCTTCCATTCATTGCATGTACATTCAGTAAAACCTGAAAATAAATTCAAGTATTGTAGATAAATGTATAAATATCTTTATTAAGGCAGTCAGTACAAATGCTTAAAAATGGGAAATCCTGATTTGAGGTTCATTTCCATTCTTGGATGGAATATATATGCTCATGGTAGAATTTGGAACCTTTTAAGGGAGGACTAATCCTGAAATACCTGTCTCTTCGTGCATTTCCTCAGTAGCACTGATAGTTTTCTTCAGGCATAAACCGCTGCCTCCTGTTCTTTGTGAATACAACTACTGCTGTGCAGATAGCAGCAGGGAAATAAGCTGGCTGAAAAATCACTGTTTTTCACCAGGGTTATTTTTGGCTAGATCACTTCCTTGATCTTTTGATAATTCAGCTGCAGATGTGTCAGTAAAATGCATAGGGCAGTTCATGTAAGGAATTAATTACTGAGTTTTAAAAAGAGAGGGTTTCATTTTCTATTGCTAAATTAAAACCACAGTTAACCTCTCTGAAAAGTACATGCAGCATCAAGACAGCTGTTGCAGAATACGAAAATCTGTAATGACACATACTGCTTTGACATTTCTGGGCTTCAGAGGTAAACACTGATGAAATGTCTCTCTTAAATTTGATTTTGTGTCAGAGCTTAAAAAAAGTTCTGCAGGGGAAGAATTTGAAATGCTCCTCCCTGTCCAGAGAGGTACATCAACTACAGGGACATAGTTTCTTGATTGAAATGCACAGTAGGTATTTTTTCCCTTGTTGTGATTTTGTTTCACATTCCACTCATCATTGACCTGTAAATCAAGAAATGTGAGCTTCAAATTTACACTTCTTGAGTAAGCTCGTGTTGGATTACACTATGAAGATCTGGAAAGGAGTGGATCAGAGTGAATACAAGCTAGAACACAGGAGGTTCTACCTCAACATAAGGAGACACTTCTTTATGGTGAGGGTGACAGAGCATTGGAACAGGCTGCCCAGACCAGTTGTTGTGTCTCCTATGGAGACTTTCAAAACTCTCCCGAATGTGTTCCTGTGTGACCTGCCTCTAGAGATCCCTTCCAATTCCTGACATTCTATGATTCTGTAACCCAAACAAGGAAGGACTTAATTAGAAGAGACTAATAGGATATGACCTAGTTTACTAACACCGAGTTTGCGTTTTCAGGAGTGATAAATGGTGATGACATCAAAGAAAAAGGCATGTTTACTTAGAACATTAAGTATCATATTAGATCTCTTTAAAGTCCTCTTTGAATGCATTTTCCATGTATACCCAAGACTTCAATGGTAGTGTGGAAGAGGCAAGGTTCTACTGATCTACTGTGCTGATCTGCTTGTGAGAGCTACTTCAGTATCCGAGCTGAAGTGCTCTTCCCAGTACTGTGTTACATGTCTACTAGTCTAAGTAATACATTAGGCACTCCATTAGGAGGACTATTCCCAGGTGGTGTTCCTGTTTGTCATCAAGCAGGTTTTTGAGTCTTTCAGGCAGGGAACTCCCTCTCAGGAGGCAAGAGTGATATCCCAGAGGAGTTCCTTTAAGTGTTTTATACTGAGGAGTTAGAATGTGTGTTGTTGTTTTGTTTTTTTTTAATCAACTCAAATACTTATCATAATCTGAGCACAGTTCTCTATCTAATTGTAAACTTCACTGTGAGTTCCCTCATATAAAGTACCCTTGCACATAAAACATAACAAAAATCAGTCCCAATCTGTATCCTTTATTTTTATGTACTTTACTACTACATTGGTAAAGAATCCTAGTGTGGTTATTCTGACTTTACTGTCAGAGACTCATATCCCTTCTCATTTTAAGTAATGAATGAGTTTGCTACAATTCTTTGTAATTTTTAATATGAATTGGGACAGTACAAGACTTGAGTACTCCTGAAGAAGTATTTTCAGCCATGACTCTTAAGTATCACACAGTCACAGAATGTTTGGGGTGGGAAGGATTCTCTGAAGGTCATCTCAGCCAGCTCCCCTGTGCAGAAGTAGGGCTATCTAGAGCAGGCTGCCCAGAATTGTGTCCAGATGGCTGTTAAGCATCGCTAGGGATGGACACTTCACAATCTCTCTGGATAACCTGTGCCAGTGTTCAGTAAGTATCACTGGTAGCTTTGGTAAGAGTGTAATACCATCAGGGCAAGGATTCATTAGCTAATATTTACTATTTTAAATTGTTGTAAGAGTTTAAAGTTTCTTACTAAAACTGAAAAATGTCAACAAATACATTTAAAAATAATATGCTAATGTTATTTATAAAATGATTTTCTTCTGCTTTGCGTTCATATACAACTTATTTCAAGAAATAGTATTAGAGATTCTTCTTCCTTAACTACTTTTCTTTAAAATATTCTATACCATATGATGGAGAAAAAATGACTCAATAGTGCCTATTACCCTAATCTCTTAAGTTATTGCAAACAGTTTTCTTAATTTTTTTAATTACTTCATTTTGCCTGTAGTCCTCATACTATTTTATCTTTCGGTGGCAGCACAGAAAACACTTTATAGGTGATCTCTGAAGTTCTTCCTGTCTGATTTCCTCACTCAAAAGTGCCTAACTTCAAAGTCAGATTAAATATCAGGGCCTTGTTCTCTTGTTGTCTGAAACTTCTTAATCAATTTGTCTATTAAAATAAAATACTGAAAAATCAAAATTCTTCCCAGGCCCCGCCTTACTATGAATGTATTTAATTGAGAATAGGGATTAACTTTTCAATCTCTTACCTTACTAAGTATTCATAAGAAAAAAAACCTATCTGATAGTGTGCTGAAATCTCGGAGAACAACTTTTTTTTATATTGTAGTTTTAACAATGAATCTGTTGTACTCCGTTGCGATGAATGGTAGTGTTTAAGTCTGTTGATGATAAGAATGCTTCCTGAAAGCCAAATTTATAGTTTAATTTCTGAAGAAGTAATTTTTCTATTTTTTTTCTTGTAAATATTCCCCATTCATAAATTGTTTCATGTCCCCTGTTTGCAATAATTATGTATTTAAACATGACAGTATTTTATTGATAGAAAAATAATTTATTTATTCAAAACCACTTTTTGAAGATGATGAGTTTTGTATTTTTCTTTTATATTTGACTTTCTTTTTCTTCTCTCATTCTTCTAGGCAATTGCATTGCCTCCTATTGCTAAGTGGCCTTATCAAAATGGATTTACTCTTAACACCTGGTTTCGTATGGATCCACTAAACAATATCAATGTAGATAAGGACAAGCCCTATCTCTATTGGTAAGTAACTTGTAATGATTCAGTTACAGTCTGTTATGGCTTCCTAACAGTGGTTAATTTTTGTCACTGGTTTTCATTTCTGACATGCATTTTCTCCTCAAATATCTGCAGATTTTAATAGTTATTGACTGTATTTACACTCTTACAAAGTCATCTGTCCTTTTTGCTTTCTGATTTTTTAATCCATGGATGTAAGACATGTGCTTGTGGATGAACCATAATATCTGCTGTAGTAGTTTTTTAGAGGTTTTTAAATGTATGACTTCTTAGAGCTCTAAATGAAGAGTACTGTCATTATTTTCCTATTTGGTGTTGAAGATATCCACTTGATACAGATATTGCAAAACAAATCTGCTATACTCAGACCACACTGTTCTCACATTACATGTAAGTAGTAGAAAGTAGATCTATGAATACATAAAAGGCCCACTGATCACTTGTTCACATAAATGGAATCTATATTTCATAGTACATAAGTTGCAGGTGGAGCAGTTTTAGTTTAATCAGTTTTGCTGTTGTGATAGAAGTACAAGTAGTAGTTTAAATCCTTAACAAAGTCCTCTGATATTTAAAATTTGTGCTATAATACTAAATTTTTTTTTTGTTAGTTATGAAAAATGTTTAGGGTTTTTTCACTTCAGAAATTAATAATACATCTGCTCACTATGGATATCTTAGCTGAAGGAATGAGGAAAATAAGGATGAGGAAAATGTTCTGTTAAGTCAGAACATGCTGTTACCTTCTTCAGCATTTCTTCCTTTATATATTTGCTATGTAATATGCTTACCTTTTATCCTTAAAGACTGCTGAACAGAGACATAAGTGAGATCTATGAAGTTTTATCAGCTCAAAAACAGGAGTAGCACAAGGGGAGAAGTCACCAAAAGTAATGTTTCTCACCTAGTAGCCATTCTAGTCCAAAGAGCAGAAGTTCTTAGTAGTCAGCTGAGAAGAGGACCATGAGATGTGGTCTCGGGAAAGTACTTATACTGTCAATACATAAAAATCTTACTGTGCATTTACTTGGAAAACCAAAATAATTCATATATTTCTGGAACAACTATCTGATTAAAAATTATTTAGGTGGGTTTTGAAGGAAAAAAAGTATTTATTTTCTCCAAATCAGCATCTGGGATAATGTTTTTCCATGTGCTTGTTTTCTGCCAAGTTCTATAGTTATTTTACCATGAAGATTTCTTTCAAGCTATTGGTTATATTTGTTTATTAGTATGATCTATATTGTATTTATTCTTTCAGTAATTATATGATAGAGCATGCACAGAGAAATTCAATATAATAATTTGTTTCTGAGACAGAATTTACATTTCAGAATTGGCAGCATTAGGTAGTATATTTGATTTGAGAATTTGTTGCTGCCTTAGGACAGGAAAAGTGCTCTGAAGTTGCACAGGCTGTGATGTGTGCTTCTTTTGTTATATTTAGTAGTACAGAATGACCTTGAACCTGAGTGATAAATATGATTCCCTCCCATTCCAATACAATTCAGAAGCAGCAATGGCATTATGTCAAAATAACTTCAGATGTTTGATTGTTTATTTTTTCGTATGTATTTTTTTCCATGATGTAGTTCTGATGTTGTGATATGATATTTGTCTATGTCAATGGGAATTTACTTCTGGTTCCATTTCAAAGTACATTGATACAGACATTTTCTCTAGCTTATATTCATTTTGCTACAAAGGTGTGATATAACTTAGAATGAAGAACTGCCATGTGTCCTCAGATATCTGTACTTAATAAACAGATTTTTCCTTGATTAGGTGTTTGTTTTCTGGAACCTGTCAAACAATGAACCCCACAAAGCTGCCTTTTGAATTGTCAAAGGAACCTTCTTTCAAAATAATCTGGGTCTCACCTGGATGTTATATTCTCAAGAATATATTTTTAACATACTTTTTATTATTGGTCCCCATAGCATTTCCATGTTTCCTTTAAAAATGTCTACTGATTTACTTGTAGTAAGAAGCTTAGTATGATATCTATTTATTAGAATAAAGAATCCAGCAGAGTAAGAAAACATCTTAAATATCATTTTGAGTTTGTCTTTCCCCATAGTTGATGTATGCTTCTCTTGGTTTTCATAATGTTCTCTGCATTTTGTTGTTGCAACTTGAAACCTGGAGAAAAAGTACACCCCCAAAACATAAGGAATTTCAGCTCCTTTATTGTAGTGAATAAAGGATAATATCTCTAGTAAGCATAGGTATTTTGCTGCAGCACATACTCTTCAAGTAAGCTTTGGGCATATTTGTGGTGGATGATACTCTCTTACACACACAAAGTTGGCAATGCCAATCTTTATAGATCAGTTCTCACTGTCTTACATTAACTCCTATTGTGGAATATATATAAAGAGAAGTATTTATCAAAAATAAGAAATTAAACTTCTGTGACTAACAAGATTGAATTTTGGAAGGGCTTCATATGAGCCATAGAAAGAAGTCAGTTTTACAAGAATCAAGTGTCAAAACTGAGACACTGTAGCATGCCATGTAATACACATAAGACAAAGTGAATGCACCATCCTCAGAAGGAAATTAGGAACAATGCAAATACTTGTCTTTTTTATGTAGTGACCTAAACCAGCCATAATTGATAATTGAAAGCAGTAAAAATATTCAAACAAGATTATTCATTTCTTCATGAGATTCGTCTTGGCCTGGTTTCTCCAACCTGCTCTGGTCCTTCTGAATGACTACACATTTATCTGGTATATCAGACACTTCCATTTTTCTTATCATCTGTAAGCTTACTGAAGGTGCACTCTGTCTCACTGTTCAAGTTATTAAGGAGGAAGCTGAAAAAGATTAGACTCAGTATTGACCTCTGGGGTACCCCAGTGGCTACTGACCTCCAGGTGAACTCATACCACTGAAGACAATGCTTTTAGTACAGCAGTTCAGTTAGTTTTCAGACAACCTCACTGTCCACTTATGTAGCTCATTCTTCATTAGTTTGTCACTGACATTTTTACAGTATTGAAAGGTCACGCTAGAAAGTCAGGGTAAATATCCACAGCTTTCCTCTCCATCCTCCAATCCAGACGTGTCACTGTAGAAGGCTATCAGTCTGATCGAGGATGATATTCAATTTGTAAATCCCTGCTGTAAATCCAGAGAACTTTCTGCTGGGAGAAAGCCAATACATCAGCTTGACCATAATGTGAAAAATAGAGCTTAAAAATTGAGAAAGGAAGCAAAGAAATGCTTTCACATTTGCCAGATGTGAGAGAAAACTGCTACTATTCTGAAATTAGCTAAATGCTGTTTTGAGAACTGTGAACCAATTTATTTGATTTGTTTGGGTTTGGGGTTTTTTTTTGCTTAAAAAAATAATCCTAATTATGTCTGAGGATGATGTTGGGCAGCTGCTGAATGATAGTCTATTAATACTAGTGTATTGGAACAATATGTTGGCTTTCTTAACAATTACAGAATGAGCATGAGAATCCTGGAAGAAAATTAGAAGTCTTTCACATTTGTTTACTTTAACTGTCACAGTTATATTATGACACAGCATAATATTAATCACAGTTTAATCGATTGTTGGAAATGTTTCCTTAAAAATGAGGTGGAGATTCTTTGCCAATGAAAATTTAGGAATTCAATGCCAACCTTAAGCACACTCAACGGAGAAGTCTCCATCCTCTAATTTCTGCTACAAAAAAGAGATGGGATGACATTACTTCTAAGTAAGGTCTGAAATTAGATTAAATTCTGATATTGAGACTTATGTAGGTGTGGGAGGGTTGTGTGTGTGTCTTTGGGATGGCTTTTTGTTTGTTTGTTTGTTTTGTTGTTGTTTTTGTTGTGTTTTTTTTTTTGCTTTGTGGGGTTTTTGTTTGTTAGTTTGTTTTTAGTTTTGTTTGTTAAGAATTGCTTTCTTTCAGATTGTCTATTTGGCTCTGGAAAAGAATTAGAGAAAACCCACAACATAAGCTATCTAAACTTTTCAGTCCTCTAGAGCCAACAATAATAACAGAGATAATCATGCAAAAGCACATAACGGAATTCTGAAGCTAGTAGAAAATAAACATTTTTTTCAGGCAAGAATGAATTAATATCTTCTCAATCATAATACTCTGATCATATATTGAAGTGCATGTAAAATCTTAAGCTAAAGAAACTGTAGTTGCTGAAGAGTTTTATCAGTGGATGGAAGAATGCTTTTGTGCTACTGAAGTGTAATAGCATCCAGTAGTACTTTGAGAAACTGGATGAAATAAAACGTAGCTGTAAGGGGAATGATGTAGCACAATTGTATACCAGCTGCTAGAGGAGGTACTTAAAGGCTCATAAAACCATATGGGTATTGACAGTACTGCTCTTGTCTCTGTGTGTTTCATCTTTGAATGTGACAAGTACTGCATGTATAGATGAATGTAAGAGAATTTCTTTGCAGTATCCTAGAGGACAATCCCTAGCCTACTTTACCAATGGCAAAGAATAAAATGTGAAGATTAACATAATTGTATATGATAATGTAGAGGTAAACAGAGAACATATATGAGTTTTCACTTTTTTAACTACTCTTGCATTGAAATAGTAATTAATGTGAGCTGAAATGTCAGCTGTCTAGAAAACCATTCATTCTATTTCATGAGGAAGAGTTGTGTAAGAAATGAGCTATTATTTCATTGCTTTCTTGTATACTGAACTCCGATAAGTTACATGTGGAAGGACAATTCAGAATTTAAAATTTCAGGCGCAGCCCAGTTTGATCATAGTGTGACTAAGTCAGCCTGCTAACTTGAGTGGTTAGACGAGGGAAACAGTTTAAACACGTAGATATTTCTTGAAGAGTCAGTCTCTTTTTTGTCATTTGTTTGGGTTGTTTTTTAGTTTGGTTTTGATTTGTGGTTTACTCCTGTTCAATCTAGTAGGTAGGATACATTTTACACAGTTTTAATGTTTTATCCATTTAAAAAATGCTGGTATTTACAATGATTGTCTGTTGGTAATTTAAAGAAAAAACATTTTATTTGGCATCTCTAGTGAAGTCATACTGCGCTATGTGTCAGAGCATAGTGAATCCATGTTTTGTTTTTTTTTAATATCCTTCAGAACAGAATTCTCTTAGCCAAAACCGTTTTAGCTTGTAGAGTTCACATATGTTACTGAGAAACAAATTTGGCATTGTGAGAGATGCGACAGCCTGGTGAAAAATTGTTTGAATGACATAAAGCCTCGGGGAGGTAAATCAAAGTTTCAAACTAGCCCACAACACATTCAGTTGTTCTTATTGTAGAAGCTGTATTTTAAGGTTTTTAGCCTTCATGTTATTGTACAAAATTCAGTACTGTGGTCTTGCAGGTTAATTTATTTATGTGGGTGATGTAGGTTATGTTACATATATGAGTAATATTCTCCCCTGAGGCTCTTCACTGTTCCTTTTGTTGTGGGATATAGCTACCTGTGGGGTCATTGTGAAAACCACATCATTGAAATTGTCCATCTTAAATATAGTCTTCAAAAGAGATGGAGTTATAAATTGAGGTCAGTGGTGATAGTATGTAATTTTTCTCTTGACTCTAAAGTTATGTGTTAGATTTATTTAGAGAGGATTTTAAAAGTTTATTTAGAGAAGTGCCCTTTTTGGAAAGAAGATTCTGTAGAACCCGATACAAAGGGCTGTGCCAGGGCGTAATGCTTCCTTCCAGCACAGCAGCATGAGTGAAGGGAGAATTGTGTATGACATATAGAGGCAAATGAAAGAATGAGGAAACCACAGCTTGGATTTGGGGAAAATAGTTTCGTAGCACCTTAGTGAGTTGGTAAAGGGAAAGACCAAATCAAGGCATGCCTCATGGCCAGAAAACCCACCTTGGTCATCAGAGCTCAGAAAGTATAGTGTACTGCAGCTGAAATCAAGGCTGGAAGTCCCTCTGTGCAAGGACACATTAGGGAGGAGAGTATATCATGTTCTGACTCTTGTTTTGTTTAGCCTGATCACTGTGCTTTTCACATTTGATTGAAGTATGCTAATTAGTTATAACAGAAGTGGCTTTCTAGAATTTGAATGTCTCTTTTTAATGTCCTTTAAAAATTCCCTTAAGGTGAGGAAGATTAAAGCTCTGGCCATCTCAAGGTCTAATCACACCACCCACCTTGTGAGGTGTTAATTTGTTTTCAAAATATTGTGCTTTATCAGTTATATTTTTGACAGTAAGGAGGAAAATTCTGCTTCTCTTGTGCACTAATATACATATACAGATTTAACTAAGTTTCTGAAGATGGAGTTAGGTCTATAACTTTGCAATTCTTCTGTATATTAAAATCATGATTGGATTTTCTGTTGTAGGGTAGGTTAAATATATACAATTTCAGCAGCTGCTTAAGATGAAATCTTAACATTTTTTCGCATGCCTTTTGAAAACCTTTTAATGTTACAATGAAAAACCTAGTAAAAGTGTTTGATGAAAATGTTACAACAATGAAACCATTAAAAACATCATTGTTGTAAAAATATTACATTATTTTATAAGTCTCCATTGATGAAATGAGAAAGTGTTAATTAATGGGCTACAAGAGCATATACAAATGTTCAAAAATTGTAGTGTCTTTTCTTGTGCTTTCAAAGCTTTATTGCAGAATTTATGGATGGAGTTCTCCATTTAGACCTTGTATTTCAGCCCTAGATTAATTTTCTGGCTTGATCAGTAATGAGGGTTTTTTAAAAAGTACTAAAAGCTGTAAAAAGTGTGCTCCATATTAATGGTGTCTGACTTCTCTTTGTACTTAACTTGTACTTAAATTTTCATGAGGGAATAATTGGCAAGGTTGTAAATATGGACTTACCTTTTAAAAAAATCTGTGTAATGTTTGAAATTTCTGGCAGCTAACTTTGCAAAATGTTTTTTATTAATTTCTCTTTAAAATGCTTTTGATTTCAAATAGAAGTAGACAAATGTTTGAGCTTTCTGCATTATATGTCTTTATGATATTTGCCACAAGAAAGCTGGAAAACCTTACTAAACTTACATTGTTAAATTTCTAGTCCTTTATCAACTTGACAAATCAAAATCCACAACTCAAATGATTAAAACTTCATAGGTCATTTGCTTAGATAAATCCTGAGTCTTGAAAAAGAAATAATTCTTGTGCATAACAATTACCTGGAATCCCAAATTGTGTGTCATACTGGCCACATTGTTCTCCTAACCCCTTAAAATTGTGAGATGTCTCTCATTGGTCCTGTGATGAATTTTACTGTAAAACTTAAATCAGATGTGTTGTTTTAAACAGTAATGGATTAGGAAGCAGAGGGGAAAACCTAATAGACACAATATTTACTATCTTGGAGTTTTGTAAAGAATGTAACCTAAAATCAAGTAAACAATGAAGTTGTTTATCTCTCCCAAAAGAAATTCCAAGTAGAGAAAATAAAAAGGAAATTAGCCTCACCATTCCAAGTACTAATTTATTTTCTTTGTCATAGCAATTTAAAGTAATATTTGGACCTTTGTTTTATATAATAGCTCCATTTTTTCCAATTTAATTAAAATGTGTTTCTTTCCAGTTTCCGCACTAGCAAAGGTGTTGGATATTCTGCTCATTTTGTTGGCAACTGCTTAATAGTTACATCACTGAAGTCGAAAGGCAAGGGTTTCCAGCACTGTGTAAAGTATGACTTTCAGCCACGCAAGGTAAGCAAAGTGGTATTTACAATAAAGATTGATGTTGAAAATGTGATAAAGTGCTCCTGAGAAGAAGGGCTAAAGTCTCTTCAGTGCTGTCGAGTTACTAATAATTTCGTGTTGATAAGAAGCTTTTCCGATGGTTATACAAAGTTATGTCAGTTACAGACCAAGATCAATTAAAGAAAAATGTAGCCATTCATAAAGTAACACTTAATCTTAAAATACAAACAACACTACTTAATTGCAATCAGATTGAGAATAACTTGGAGTATTTGTAAAGTGATTGGATTTTTTAAAAAGCTGTCATTCTGTTTCTGAACATTTTGTGCTTGTTAGCTTTGGTGCCAATGTCTGGAACAATTTTGCTGGCAGTGTTTGGGTTTTGTTATCTGTTGATGGGGGATATAAGTTTCAGAACTTTCTTCTGTGACAGTGGTGTTTTGGGATTTCTCATTTTCACCATAAATCTTGATTATTTCTCTAGATCATATTAGTGTTCATTTCTACTGTATGCCTAGTGGTCCTAAGCAATGATTCTGCTGCCCTCAATATTTCAATTAGTTGGGTGAAGTGTTGACTTATTCATATGGCAAAAATTGTTTGCCATTGATAGCAGCCTTGAATGTATTTTTTGGTGAAGCTTTTTTTTTTAATTGCCTTAGAATTTGTATATTGGATTTCAGTGATTGTTTTGTTTTGAGAAACCAGTTTCTTAAGGAGGGAGTGCCATTGTTCTCTTGTCTGCTTTATGTTCTATTATTTTTCTTGGTATGAGGTTCTGGTTCAAAATCACCCTAATTCTGTCTTCGAGCTTTGAGCTCATTTGTGTTTTGTTTTTTTAAGCCATAATGTCTTTTACCAGTATATTATTTGGTATATATAAAGTCTTGTAAACACATAACTGCTGAGTGTGAACCAATTCTGTTTTACAGAATTTTATATGCAGACTATATTTTTTATGGTAGTTCAGTTTTCTTTTCAAGTATCACATCTGAGGCTACTGAGAAGCACTTAAGCTAGGAACAAATGAAACTCTTAGCTTTTGGATTATGTCACTGATAACTAGCTCATGGGGTCTAGATAGTAATTTTTTTACTTGCTAAGAAATAGTCTTTCATATTTTAAGATGTTATTTTGATCATTTTTATTATGAATGACTAGTTTCCTTCATACTATTCCTGGAAAATTTTAGCCCTTACTGTTTTACTTAAAATAGTTAATTCTTTAAATACTAATACATGTATATCTCATGAATATCAGTTTCAAATAGTAACCTATGATCTGCTCAGGTATGTGCAAATTTAGTTTCCATGCCAGTTTTGTATTTCTCAGAGGTTATGCTTCATACACTTCGGGCCATGTATCTTATGGAATATATTTGCAAGGGGTTTCATATGGTTTTCCATTCATAACTTGTGTGTACATAGAGGTGAGAAGGTATCTGATGCATAAAGGAGGAAAGAAAACCTGTCTAATGCAGTTCCTAGTTCTAATAAATCCAAATAGATCCTGTTTAGGATGTCAATTTATTGTCTTCCTCTTCATTATATATTACATTAGTTCTACCATTCAAGCATTACATGTGTAGATAGGTATTTTAAAATGTTTATGAAAATGTGTGGGTATGTATTTTTTAAATGTATTTGAAATGTATGTAGATAAGTATTTTCAAAATGTATAACTATAACAAAGCTCTGAGCAACCTGATACAGTGGCCAATGTCCCTGCAAAGGGCACTGCAACCCCATTGCAAGGGGGTTGGACTAGATGACCTTTAGGCGTACCTTCCAACCTAAACCATTCTATCACAGTATCATCAGTGTTGGAAGAGACCTCACAGATCATCAAGTCCAACCCTTTACCACAGAGTTCAAGGCTAGACCATGGCACCAAGTGCCACGTCCAACCTTGCCTTGAACAGCCCCAGGGACAGCGACTCCACCACCTCCCCGGGCAGCCCATTCCAGTGTCCAACGACTCTCTCAGTGAAGAACTTTCTCCTCACCTCGAGCCTAAATTTCCCCTGGCGCAGCCTGAGGCTGTGTCAGCTTACTGTCCAAATGCTACCTTGAGAAGTTTGATTTTTGTCTTCAGATATGCTATTTTCTAGCTGTTTCCATACAGATACAAACATTTCAGAAATAGCTTTTGTCAGCAACACTATCCTTGTTAAACTTCCCAATAGTGTATTTAAATCAATTTTGTTGAATCACTGTGATATTGTATATTCAAACCACCTGATCAGAAACTTTGTATAGGGAGATCAGAAAGACAATACACTCAAGTCAAGATCTTCCCACTGTTAACTATGTCATGTGTATAATTTTCATTAGGTACATAATGTATTAAATACAAATGGATTAAGGTCTATTAACACACGGGCTTTCATGAGTGGGTTTTTTAAACAACTTTATATACACAATTATTTATAAAGATACATGGAAAAATTTGATTTCCATACCCCTCAGTTAGAAAGTATGGATGTAATATAATAGGCTGACCTATCATCAGAGCTAAACTAGCTTTGACAATGTTGTGTTTAATAGGTGTATACTGCTTTTTATGACTCCAAAGTGAAATTGTTGTGTATTAGTAAACCCCAGTGGTTTTTCCTCCCTTGAATTCCAGTCTCAGCGTCAGTCCTTTTGAAAGTATAAACAAGAAAGTACTGTACTTAAGAGCAAACTACCTTTTTGTTTTGTTCTGTTTCTAATTCTGAACACTTTTACTAATTATAGACTCAAATAAGTTTCACACTTTGGAAATAATCAGTGTGTCATGCTTCATCTCTCTGATTGTACTGCTGTGGAGTATGAATATGACTTACACAGCAGTGGGTAATTAATCTTTCCAGATTTCAGCAGTATAAAAGAATTGTTGTTATCTGAAGTGTCTTTGAGTAGTATCTAAGGAAGCTCTTGTTAGAGTACAGAGGCATAGTCTTGGTGCATTTTGGGGAAAATTGTTTAGGGAAAGAGACTGTAGGATGAAGTAAAAATGCGTAATTATACAGCTTGGTTTGGTTCATTTTGTAGTTGTAAGGTCCTGAAAACCATGTGCTTGGATGCAGAATAGGAGAGAAGTCAACAAAATGCAGTGTGCACCAACAGCAAAGAACACTTACATAAATGAGACAGAGGTAATAGGAAATCGAGACATACACATATGCTTGTTCCTCTGTATCTAAAAAAACCCAAAACCAAAAGAGAAACTGAAATGTCTATATTGAGTGAAGTTTTGACATAATAGAGGTACTGGAAATTTTGTTGACTTGAGCATCACTCAGCAGTCATTTCAATTTAGAAGTGGTAGTGGGGGAGGTCTTTCAAATAGATGTGTGATGCCCTGTATAAAAGAGTTAGGCTGATCAGATAAGTTCATTGTAACAATAAATAATAAAGTTTCTGTGCACCAAAAATCATTAAGTAGCAAACCCATACTATTGATGTTAAATTGTTAGCCAAATGATGAGGACTGTTGCAGCATCTCTCATGAACTAGGAAAGATTAGAAAGTGCTCTAATGTAAAGTTTATGCTGCTTGGCTATAAGCTGGGATGAGAGTTCAAACTTCTATGTGCAGGAAGCATTTGGATTTATTTCTCTTTGAAATTCCTAGAGCTTAGGTACTGACTCTTGCTTTATTTTGAAAAATGCAGACTAAGCTTGGAAATGCAGGTTCTGCTATTTTTTTTTTTTTTTTAAGGGACAAACCCCAGCCTTCACTTAAAGAAAAACCAAAGAAATGGAAAAAAAGGAGCAGTTAAAAAGTGGAGGTAGTTGATTCTACTGGAGAGATACAAAAGATTAAGAGCAAATATTCCATTAGTCCAAAAATTCCAATGGAAAGTTTAAAAGTTCCTCACAATGTAGCTGTGCACAGATAAATAGCAAACTAGAGACCATTGTAAGTGTAAAATTGTTGTTCAGAAAGTGGAGTTGTATCAAAGTGGAAAATACTAGAAAGGTACAAGTTACAGGAAATTGTGTGTCATAAGATAGTTTGTGTTTTCCAGTACATGGGGGCAATTAAATGACTAAGGCTTAATAGGAGCCCTTAAAGAATACAGTATAATAACAAAAAAGCTAAATTAATTAATTGCATCATTGTTTACTACAAGACAAGTCATTGGGGATGAGTCAGAGGAAGTCTCTCAAATTGAAATGTCAGTAGAAGAGGCATAGAAATCGATATATGAGATAGTAATTAATTGCCCAGACCTTACAGTGGGCACCTATAAGTTCCAAAGAAGTTTGAGTATGAAATTTGCCAAAGTTGTAATTGTGGAGTATAATCTATCTTCTCAAAGAAATGGGTGATGTAAAATTAGACAGATTTTAGAAAAAAATATTTACACTTACTTAGACTTACACACACACATGCAATCTCTTAACAACCAAAAATAGGGTACAATCTGATTTCATAACAATCAGAAATTGGGTGCAATCTAGAAAAATGGAAAGCAAGGATTATAAAACATAGATTAATATATTGGGGGCAAAACAATGGTGTATTGCAGTGGGAGTCTTGTCCTCTACTTTGGTTGAATTATTTGAGGCATCCTTCCTGTGCAAATGAACAGGTTTGTGATCCAGTTAATACATGCCATGTGGATTTCCCAAGAACACTGGATGTTTTATTCCTTTGAAAGCCTTAAAGGAGGCTATCATACAGTAAAAGAATTTATATTTGTTAAAATACATGGTTGGAAGGACATAAATCAAGTAAGCAAGCAGGAATCTCAGAAAGACCTATTATTTTCCTGCCAATACTGCGTTATGGACTTGAAGGAGTTTGTCATCCTTTATCTTAGGAACTATCATTGAAAACCTATATTACTTGTTATTTCTAACCTGATACCAGTGATAGATATGCTAAAAAGAGAGAATGGAAGGGTTTAATACTTGAATACTTCCCTGGCTAAAAAGAAATTACAGGTTGAGGTGTACATTATTTTTTACTGGATTTGTTATGATAATGAGCTGGGATGAACTCTGCGTGAATGCACATGTGTTTGTGCACATGCATTTAAGTAAAGAAAAGCTCAAAGGTTTTGTAGTGTTTGCCTTGTGGGTTAGAGTGGCAGACATAGATGCTCTCACATAGCAACAGTGCTAAAAATTCAAAAATCTTGCATGGAAGAAGTGAGGCTTAAACTGAAAGAAGCCTCACATGCATGAATGGAGATTAACATTGGAAATAAAAAGATTATAAATGACTCTAAATTACTATTCCCATTTTTTTAAATATGAAATGGCATTTTCAAGGCAGAGGAGATTTTTCACAGAATCAGTAAGATTGGAATGTGTTGAGGCAGTCTACTCTCATCCACAGTTTAAAGAATCATAGAATCACAGGACTTTAGAGGTTGGAGGGGACCTCCTGAGATTGTCAAGTGTGATGGCTTGGGTGTTCCCCACCCCCCCCACACTTTAGAAATCACCCAGACTAGACTCACCTGGCTCTGAAAATGTGAATGAAGATTATATTTACAGCTGGCACAATATACAAGCAGATATTTACAGTATATGCAGTTATATACAGAAATATACAAGGTAAAAGGTAATACAGAAACACATCTCCCCTCCCAGAAACCTGAGTCTCCAGGAGGGGCTCTCAACCACCCCTGCACCTTCCCCCTGCCCCTCTCAACCTTACCCCAGTCCCAAGGAAGACCAGAGGTTTGGCCAAGAGGTTAAGAAGCAAAGATGAGTGGAGGGTGTGTTAGAGAGATGCAGCTCAGCCAGCCTCAGCCAGCAGCCCAAGCGAGAGTGAGAGAAAATGGCGAGAGTGTTATCTAATGTTTTCATTTCTCCTTCCCAAACGCCTCAGCGAGACTCTGAGGGAAGTAGACATCACCATTGTTTTCCTTTCACAGCCTATGATCTAGTTCTTCCCACCAAAACATTCTAGCTAGCTTCAAACTAGCACATCAAGGCAGGATCACCCAGGACAGTTCACACAGGAACACATCCAGGTGGATTTTGACAGTCTCCAGAGAAGGAGACTCCACAGTCTCTCTGGGCAGCCTGTTCCAGTGCTCTGTCACCCTCACTGTAAAGAAGTTTCCACTCATGTTGAGGTGGAACCTTCTGTGTTCCAGATTGTAGCCACTGCTCCTTGTCTTATTGGCTCCATCCACTTGACACCTACCCCTCAGATCTCCTTTGAGTCTTCACTTATCCACACTAAACAGCCCCAGGTGTATAGGGTTAACACTCCAGGGGGAGTGGTCTTGACCACTCCCCAGGGGTGGGTCTGAACACCACCAGGTGATGGTTAGCCCACTCCCCCTTCCTGTCCCATAAAAGCAAGGGAACTTCCTGATTCACTCTTTCTCTCCCTGCTGCGGTCTTACTGCCACCACCATCTGTTTCTGGGTTCTCTTTTGTTTCACCACGTGGCCATCACCCACGAGGCGGACAAAGCCATCACAATTCGGTTGTATTTATACATTTTGTATTTGCTATTTTTTCCCTTCCCTAACCTTTGTAACTTCTCTACCTCGGATACCTTTTTAAGTTATTGTTAAACTTTCTTTTTGTTTTGACTTCCAAATCGAGTGAGATTCATTTATTTGGGTGTGCTCACCTTTTCTCTCTATCTAATCCCTTTCTTTTGGGAAAGAAGGGGAAGAGGGAAGGGCTCTTTATAAAATTGTTATTGGTTCTATCAAATTTGTCTGAGTCTCTGGAAATTTAAACTAGACCCGAGACACCAGGGTTTTCAGTCTCTCTTCATAGGGGAGATGCTCAAGTCCCCCAGTCATCCTCGCGGCTTGCTGCTGTACCCTTTCCAAAAGGGACACTTTGGTCAAATTACTCTGGATGTTGTCTAGATGGGTTTTGAATATGTTCAAACAGAGAGATTCCACAAGTTCTCTAACCAATGTGTGCTGGTGTTTGAACTGTCATTGCTGCTTACTACCACTTTTCTTACATATAGTTTGTTTCTCCCCGTATTTCAATTTGTGCCCATTGCTTCTTGACCTGTCATTGGATACTACATGTGAAGTCTCTGGGTCCATCTTCTTTATTCTTTGCCAATATTCCCAACCATGGGCAGGGACACCTCTCAACTAGACTTGCTTTTGCAAGGCCTCATCCACCCTGGCCTTGAACACTCCCAGGGAGGAGACAGCTGCATCCTATGCCAGAGTCTGAACCTTTGTACTGAAAAACTTCTTCCCAAGATCAAGTCTAACCCTACTCTCCGTGAGCTTGAAACCATTTGTCGAGGAACGCAGTTTCGCGGCAGAGTTATGGGGAAAATACGCGAGGCGTTGACTATTTTATCAGTGATTTATTGCAAAGAATGCGGATTCCCTCTTCCCGAAACTACACCACCACTGTGAATTCTTTTGATTGAGATCAAAGTAACATTTCCGAAAATGGCAAATTAAAGAGTCTATGATGTTTAAAGAGAGTTCTTTTGAGTTTCTGTGGTTTGAGTTAATAGTTCGTCAGCTACTCACAGTCTGTAGCTTGGCAGGAGTCTCTCATTCTCCCGATGAGGGTCCAGGCATGCAGATTTTAGCCTCTGCGACTCGGGGTCCGCCCGAGGCGAGACTAGATCGGCGAGCAGTTTGTTGTTGTTAAGTCCGGGAAAAAACCAGAAAGGCTGGAAAAACCCAGAAGGACAAGACGCAGACCCAGAAGGCTAGGGCAAGGGCGCAAGGGCACGAGCACGAGCACAAGGGCCCCGATCCTGGCCTGTCCACCATTTTTATAATGTTCCAAAACAGGACTAGCCCACAACTCGGACCACTTTTACGTTGTTCACATATATTTGGTAAAAGACAGTAAGCAATCTATATAATTGGATAATTTTACTCAAACAATATAAAGACCACTCCTCAGGCCAGCCCACCTACAGGTGCTGGGCAGACTTGAGATAGTCGTTCCTACTTAACCAAAACAATATCCTGTTGTCTGAAAAGCGAGGTCAAGTGGAAGGGAAAACATGGCCAGTGTTTACCTTTTCACTTACTCTGGGGAGAAATCTTCCCATGGGACTGAAAGATTGTTTTGGTTTTTCGATGCTTCTGGCTTGAATGTGAGGCACTAGAAACTACACAATATAGCAAAAGCTTAGAGAGCCTTTTGCTACTTTCCATGACACCATTCCTCCCTATCCTGTTGCTAGATACCTTTATGAAAAGTCCTTCTGCAGTCTTCCTGGAGGATCCCTTCAAGTATTGGAAGGCAGCTCTAAAGTCCCCCTGGAAGACTTTTCTCCAAGCTGAACAATCCCAGTTCCCTCAGCCTGTCCTCATAGCAAAGGTGCTCCAACACCCTGATCATTTTTGTGGCCGTCCTCTGGACCTGCTCCATCAAGTTCATGTCCTTCTTGTGTTGAGGACTCCAGAGCTGGGTGCAGCACTCCAAGTGAAGTCCCAGCAGAGCAGAGTGGCAGAATCCCCTCTCTCCATCTGCTGGCTACACATCTTTTGTTGCAGCCCAGACTGCCATTGGCCTTCTGGGCTGCTAGCTCACAGTGTCTGCTCATGTCCAGCTTCCTGTCCATTAGCACCCCCAAGTCCTTTCCCTCATGTTGGTAAGATCCCCTTAAGCCTTCTCTTGGCTAAACAGATCCATCTCAGCCTCTCCTCATACGCCAGAGACTTCAATCACTTAAACATCTTAGTGGCCCTTTCTAGTATTTATCCAGTATGTCCATTTTCATCTGGCTTGTATATTGATGTAATATGGATGCCCATTATAGTAAAGTATGTGTTGATTTTTCGGATCTTAAAGATTAAATGTCCATTCCTAGTCTTAGATGAGTGTAAAGGTCTTGTTTTAAAAGGAAACAAGATTTTCTTCTTGATTTAATCATTGTGGACATAATGATTCCCATCTAAGAGATTATTTGGAAGATCACCGTAGATATCCTTGGAAGCATTTACTTTTATGCTTTCTCTATGTAATGCATTTCTAATGATATGAGAGTTTACTAAAATTTGGTGGAATGGTGAAGAACAAGGGGAGAAAATTGTATGAGGCAATCAGGATAATATGATAAAATAGGCTGTAAAATTTGCTGTTGTGTTTTTTTCCTTTTATTTGATAATATCTGTCAGAGCTGTGATGAAAAGGCAGAGATATGTGATAGCAATTTGTTTAGGTAAGTGCATGTAGAACAGAGTTTCCTACCAGAACTCAGTTGTGTTTTGAGTTGCAGTGTCTAGTATTTAAATTACACTTTCAGAAATGAGAAGTGTATTCACCTTTTTTAATGATATGTATTTGATTTTGGCATTAATACCAAAAAGGGTTGCAGGTAGGTGCCTCATTATATTTAGGCATGATTCTGCTGACTGGACTTAAAGGTCTATGGATTTGACTTTTAATGTTATGGATTTGCAAGGATTCACTTGTTTGTATAAATTCACAAGGCTGGTCATTTATTTTTAATGCCATTCATTAACTTTGTGTTTTATAGCACAAAACCTGCCACTAAATACTGTTTTTCCCTGTCTTTCCAGTGGTACATGATAAGCATTGTGCACATCTATAATCGGTGGAGAAACAGTGAAATACGATGTTACGTGAATGGTCAGCTGGTATCCTATGGCGACATGGCCTGGCATGTTAACACAAATGATGTAAGATTTTATTTTTTACCTTTATCATAACTAATTTTCTTTCTTTTTAATTTTTTTTAACCTTTCTTCTTTAATCTGCCGCAGTTATGTACTTTAAATGTATTATTGATTTTCTATAATAATACTTCTAAGAGTATTGGGGCTTCAAGGGGGCTGTGTTTTACATATTTTTTTAAATGGAATTTTCAGAGATTTTTTTTTTTTGAGAGCCTGCTGTAGGTAATCATTTAAATATGTGATACCACATAGAGGACACTGATAACAATGGAATAATACATGGCTTTTTACATAGGAAAATGTGGTAGAGTTTCTAATATTACAGTTTTAGCTTGAGGAAAAGTCTTTAAGAAAAACTGCCAAATACATAAGAATAACTGCCAAATGACTATGCATACTGCTTGGGTATACAAGAGTACTAATTTCTTGTCACATTAAATTCTATGCTGTATTCATGGGTAGATACTTTTTAATAGTTAAAAGATTTCTATGCTTTTTGTGCTACCAGACATTAAATTTTGAATAGCTTTATTTAATTGCAGTAGAACAGAGTAGCTTGAACTATGATCAGAGTAGTTCATGTGATTTTAAACACTATGTGAGTACAGGACAGGGTAATTTCTTCTATGTAGATTTTACAGTTTCAAAGCAACAAGATAGAGACAAATGCTAAAACCCAGAAAACAGAAGCATAAAGAGAGGTGTCAAGAGATCTGTAGCATTAAGCAAAGTCTGAAGTCTCAAATCTGTCTCCAAGTAACAAGTACATTTTGCTCTTGTTGTTTGACTTGACATTAATAAACAGTTGACCATTATTCAAAATTCTATGATGAGTGTTTAGATATTGATAATTTAATAAGTATTGATAGTGAATACAAATTAACTGCTGAGAATTTTTCTTGGATAGTAAACTTTTACAGAAAGATCCTCCCTCGTTGTCTTTCCAAACCAGTCAGAAAATTTTGAGACATAAAGGCAACTTCAAATAGACACAGTGATCTTGTATCTGCTTGTCCTGCAGACAAATCTCAGTCATTCTTAACCTGGGAAGATGCATATATACCAGTAAATATGCCTGTATCTATTAATTGGGCTGAGTTCAAATTAGCACTATATTTTTATAGGAAATGTATCTGTTTTCATATTTTAAAAAATCTTTTAATTAAATCTATACAAGTCATACATATATTTTTGTGCTCTTTTACCTTCTGATTTAGAAGGTTTGAGAGTCTACATCTAATGACACAGAAAATAGACACTCTTTTTGACACAATGTCTTGGCTAAGGAAGGCACACAAAATGGTTCTAGTGTGCTTTGCCTTCAGCTAAAGCTGTACAAGACTTTCTGAGGTGCTTTATTCATCAGCCTGCTGCACTTTTGTTATTTCTTATTTTTCATGTAATTCTCAGATGTCTTTGACTGCATGTGTAGGATAAGGAAGCTTTTTTGTACTTAAGGCAATTAAGTGGCTTTTGCTAAATTCTAGAGGCAAAGTTGGATTTGAAAGGAAGAATTTAAATATTGTGTAGTAATATAAGTAGGACTTCCTGCCGGAACTTCTGGTCATCGTTCTTTCTTTTCTTGGTAGTACTTCTGCTTGCAAGAAAAGGCAAGCCTTTTAGTTTTTACAGAGCATGGTTTCTCCTTGGTAATATAAAGAGGTTTGTGATAGGTGAGAATGCAGTGACTGAAAAACCAGCTGAGGTGTCAGAGATCTTGGGCTGAGTTACTAGTTCTATGTAATCCTTAGTGATAAGTGCTTAGCTGGAATAGCTACTACTTCTGTTGATATTTTCTTTACAGTATTCCTTCCTACTTTCTCATAATTTCACTCTTTTCTTAAGGTGGACTTGGTTTACCAAGCTTCAGATGTGTTTTTTTCAGTTTCTGCTAAAGTTTTACTTTGTACACAGGACAGTAGATATAAGTTGTGAAAGACAGTGATTATCATTATCTTTCTGTTTTTTTTTCAAGAGGAAGCCCATTCTATCAGACAGCAGGAAAAATTCAGATGTGCTAAAGACATAGAAAGGAAATTAGGGGAATGCGTATGTACATTCCTCAGCACAATTATACATTAGCTAGGAAGAGAAAGAAGCTGTTGTTTTAGCTCTAGAACTTTCTTGTTTCGTGTAAACACTGAGTCGTTAAAAGTGTGCCTTGGAAGCTCTTGAGCACTTGTCTGCCCTTAAAAATCCAGAAGTCAATTTCTATCTTCGTACTCTTTCACTTGAATATAGCAAGATGACAAGAAAATACCTTGCCATGATCGCTTTGGAGGGTAAAAAATCCTATGCAAGTCACCCAATCATTATTTCTTTGTATCATATATTGTGCATAGCTATTTATGTAGATTATACTGGTAGATTTAACAGTACAGGTTGCAAAAACATCCAGTGAAAACCGAGATAGGGACAGAAGTTGCATGTTGTTGGCTAAGTGCATCTTACTCTTTGCAGTCTTATAAAAGAGCAATGTAAGATGATAGAGAAGTAGTATTTAAAACACTGTTATGAAGACAGGATTTTTTTCCACTTGTTCATTATGTTAAAGCTACAACTGAACAAAATGTGTTAGATTAAATCTGTAGTTTTTAGATTAATAAAGTGCTCATTAGATTTGTATTCTTAAGTTCAAGACTATAAAATGAGTTGAATTACATTTATTGTTTTTTAAGCATAGGATTTTGTCATGGTAGAGACTATGCTTTTATTTCATTTTTTCCCAGACCAATCTTGCAGTAAAATTCCCTTATGTTTTATGACATTATTTTCAATAGCTGACATTTAACTCTTATAGAAAAATACCTCAGTCTACAGTTTTCATATGTACCCTGGAAGGTGCTCAAATAACGATGCAATGACAAAAATGGATAAGGATTAAAAAGAGAAGGAGGGGTGTGTGTAATTAAAAAAAAAAATATTCTAATTCTTATCTATGCACAGCTATGAATTCACTGGGTTCAATTCTTTCTATCATATGGGCCACAAGATACAGGCTATTAAAGTAGTTACTAAAGCTTCACATCTGTATTCTTCACAAATGTGCGTTGTCTTAACAGGCACATTTTTGTCTAGGAATTTGCAAAATGTGTCATTTGTGCAAACTTCTGAATCACTTAAACCTTCTTCAAGATTTCTCGTTTTGTTGTGGGAACTTCTCTGTGTTAAAAACAGTGTACAGTGTTCAGCCCAGATGTTAGAGGGAAGAGATGAGTGTGGATGAAAAATGGGAAGATACTGTAAACTTCTCTGAATAGCTGTTTCAACTATCAATGTTCCTGATACGCTTTATTTCATAGAGGCAGTCTTGGTTCTGACTTCATAATTACTGTTTAATAAAACAGAAAAACAGTGTGGCAATCCTGAGATTCGTTGTGATAAGTTGCTGCACAAGATACAGTAGCAAGTGGAAAATAACTAGTTGACTTTATCCAGATTTACTCCTTGGAATATAGAGATTATGACAAAAGAATGAAGTGAAATGTCTGGCAGGGTAGAAAGTCAAATGTGTGAAATTGCTACCTGGTCAATAGTTGTGATCAGCTCTGTATGCCTTTTGGAAATAGCTATCTTATAAGAGATCAAATGTATATGTTGGGATGAAAGTCAGTTTGGAATTTTGGGTTGGTTAGGAATTTTCCTGTTATGGGAAGTAACATGAGAGAAAGTGTTAAACTTCTGTTCAAGAAGCTATAAAATATAAGACTTCTGAGGTCTGGTGGAAAATATTTGTTCAGGTAACTGGATGAAAATAAGCTTCATGATGTGCTGATGTTTTTCACAGAACTTTGTGTTTCTGTGATAAGACCATAGAAGGATTTAAGAAGTTGACATAGGCAGTAAAGGCCCACAGATTGAGAACTTCAGTAGCACTTTGGCTGCATTTGAAAGGTGGATTTATAAACATCAAGACTATTAAGGAGAAAGTTATTTCCTTAAGTAACAAGATTCATAAATCCCAAGAGTTATTTGTTAATTTTTTTTTAATGCAAATAAAATAGAAGGATTTGGACTAAGGAATAAGTGGAAGAGAACTGTCAGTCATTTCATCTTGTGGTTGTTAATGACAAATACAAAGAATGTATAGAAACAAACTGTGATGGTTTGGGTGTTACTTGCCCCCCCTCGCCCCACACACACTTTGTAAATCACCCAGACTAGACTCAGCCAGCTCTGGAAATTGAATTAAGCTTATTATTTACAGTTTAGCACAATATACAAGCAGAGATTTACAGTTATATACAGAAATATACAAGGTTAAAGGTAATACAGAAATGCAACAGCCCTCCCAGAAACCTGAGTCTCCAGGAGGGGCTTTCAACTGCCCTTCCACCTTCCCTGCTACCCCTCTCAACCTTACCCCAGTCCCAAGGAGGAATGGAGGTTCGCCCAGGAGGGTTAGGAAGCAAAGTGGATCAGTCAGAGAAACAGAGAGTGAAGTTAGAGAGAGAGATGCAGCTCGGAGCTCCCCAGCAGCAGAAGTACCTTATCTGCAATTTTATTATTCTTCTTGTATCTCTCAGTAAACCCATGAGTGAAGTAGACATCATTCTGTTTTCCTTTTCACAGCCTATAATCTAGTTCTTCTCATCAAAACATTCTAGCTAGCTTCAAACTAGCACACAAACAAACGTGGGCTATTTGGTGTCCATCAGGTTGAAAGCTGTGGGAATGTGAGATAGTGGGAGTAAGAACAAATGAGCTATGAGTATCGGGTGCTGATTCTAATCAGATTGTTTGGAGCAGAAGTTAATAAACCCTCTAGAAGCTCAGGAGTTAGCCCTCCTCTCTAAATAAAAATAGTGGAAACCCTTAATCCAAAATTAAGCACCAGAAAATGGTGAAGTTTAGTCTGGTCCGAAGACAGCACGGGAAATTACTAGAGGTTAACAGACCAAGAATGTAATTATCGTGTAAAACTCAGAATCCATTGAAAGTTACAGTGGTGGTTGTACACTTAACAATAACTAGAAGAGTCCAGGAAAATGCCCTTGTAGTAGCAAGAATGTGTGTCAGAAAACTGCTGGAAGACTTCACTATTAGATATACCAGTTGTCAAAGTAGTTTCATAGTCCATCTTTAACAGTGTGCATGCTGGATATGACTTTGCAAATCAGTTTTGATGTAGCTTTTTCAGATTTTCCTTTCTTTTAAAATTGTATTAAAAAAAATGTAGAAAATTACAAGGGAATAACTTGGAAGTGTTTGATCAAAAAAGGAGGATAAATCAGAGGTGTAATCCTGGATACTTTTTACTTTACATCATTGCAGAATTGAACTCCAGAGTCTCCTTTTGCTTGTGGGTAGCTTATTCACCTAGATCAGTTGCTGTAGCATTTAATCATACTTGATTCTGTTCCCCAGGCCAATGAAAGCTTTTCTATGGGTAACACAGAGCAGCTAAGCAACATGAAAAAGCAGACTTCCTAATGCAGATCTACTGTTTTACAGATTCACTTTAAAAAGTGAGACCCAATCCTTAAATGAAGAACATGTGACTTAAGGAAGCTAAGAGAATAGCCTTGAAGGTGCTTGTGCTTCCTGCTGTTGTCTTCTTGTGCTGCATCTTGTTTTTCAGTTCCCTGGATCTTTGTTCTAGACAGCTGATGCATAAAATTTGTTTGTGAAAGCACCAGAACAACTTAACCTGTTTCTTGTAAAAATAAATTGAATACATTTAAATTGGAGGGGAAAAAAAAGCCACTGAGCCCCAGTTCAAATCTGCAATAATAGGTGGACAGGTGGGGAACTGCAGAAGGTCTTTGTGCAAAGAAGTAGTTGTTGGAAAGAAGAATGGAAAATAATGTCTCTCATGATTGTGGAAGAAGACAGAAGAGGAGCTTAAGGTCAAATTATGTTGTTACATAGGCTGTGGTCATAGAGGAAGACAGTCCACTGGTTGCGAACTAGTGCAAACCAAATTATATTTGGTTTTCTTTTCTCCTAGAGATCTTTAGATCTAATAGCACAGCAATGAAAGAAGAGTGCATTTCAGCATGTGTTCTCATGCCTTAGCAGTGGAGGTTCTGATTATAATTACAAGTAACTTCAAGGTTTTCATATTTCCTAAAAGGCAGTAGAGAAGGTTATTTGGTACTTGCATGTTCTGTTCTAATTTTATTATACACTGAACAATTAATAAAAGTCAAATCCTAGCAGCAAGTCATAACAGCATTGGAATACTGACCTCTGCAACAATTAATGCTACAGTATTCAAAGTTAAGCTGTTCACTGTAGGGAATCAGGTACTGAAGTAGTAAACGATCAAGGAATTTTCTTTATTACAGTCTACCTTTGTTTTTTTGCTTCAGCTGTATATGAAATTATTTAATTGTATGTTTTGTATGACTAAATATCATCACTACTGCTTCTTTCTCATACAGAGCTATGATAAATGTTTTCTTGGCTCTTCGGAGACAGCAGATGCCAATAGAGTGTTCTGTGGCCAGCTTGGAGCAGTGTATGTATTCACTGAAGCACTCAACCCAGCACAGATATTTGCAATACATCAGTTAGGACCTGGATATAAGGTAACAATAAAAAAACAACACTGAAAAGGAAAGTAATTGATAGACATAGTTGGAAGTTATGTATACACAGAGACATTCTTCTTAGGATCATATAGAGCAATGTGAATTGTTTTCAGCAAAGGAATAATATTTCTTTAAGTATCCTAATTTTATCAATTTCCAACAGCTTTTTGAAAGATGCAAATTTCTTATTTAAAGGACAGCTGAAATCTGTTTGCATGCGAAATTTGTGACTTTGGGTGACGATCGGATTAGAGCAATTGTATTTGGTGTACTGGGTATTAGAGGAAAAACTTTCTTCTCTGCTCCTCCCGTTTAAAAGCTGAGTTAAGGCAAATTAAAATTCAGCAAGTCGTAATAACCCAATCCTACTCAAATGCACAGTTTCAAATAGTTCTGCTGAAATAAAAGTTAAGCTTTTTACTCATACTTTGACAGTGACATTCAGAGGACACTTTGGACAAATTGATGGTGCGTACATAAGCATGGATCTTTAGTATGAACAATCACTTATGTCTTGAAATGGCTGGGTATAGTGTTATTTCGTCAAGAAAAACAATGCAGATGCATTGCAGAAGTCTGCAGAAACTGCCTAGTGGAAAAGGCTTGAAAATTAATCTAAGCCCAGCTAAACACTCTGGAATTTCTATCATCAATTATTGCGCTTTTCCTATTATTTTTATTACCGAAATTTGCAGTATCATCTGAAGCAGACTTTCAGGTTCTTAGTATATGTCATATACTCTGAAAATAAAAACTTTTTAAGATAACAAGTAAAAATCAGTATTTAGATTCTAAAAATACTAAGTTAATGTGCTGAAAATGATTGCTCTACATCATTTGATGACAGCTAACACTTAAGCACCAGTGACAATTGAAAATATCTCTTATGGTGTGTTTGTGACATGAAAAGTCAAATATTTGTCAAGATTACTTGGAGAAGAGGAGGTCTGTTGCATATCATTATGGTTAAAACCTGCCTTGAAGCTAAAACTGTTCAGTCACTGCCCCCTCACAGTTCCCTTCTTTCTGGACACAGTTCTGCTATCTCTTCCCCAGCAGTAGCATTGAAAGGCAGGGAATGAGAGTTGCAGTTAGTTGTGTCCATTTCATGTTGTTTCTGCTGCTCTTTTCACCTTGTGGGGACAACTCCTCACAATCCTCCCTTGTGGCAGTTTGGCATCCCTCCCAAAGGAGACAGTGCTCCACAAACTTCAGCATAGGCCCATTCATAGGCAGCATTCTTTCTAGGAACAGATCGCTCCAGTGCAGTCTTCCCTCAGTCGTGGACTTCTTTGGAATGAGTCACTTCCTCCAAAGTGGAGTCCTCCATGGGCTGCAAGGGCTCATTCATCATTGCTCCTGAAGACAAATGGCTGCTTCTGCATGTCTTCTCCTTTCCTTCACTGATCTGGATGTCTGTGACTGAGTTGGAAGGCAGAAGGGCTCTGCAGCGGGACCTTGACCGCCTGCACAGATGGGCAGAGTCCAGTGGGATGGGGTTCAATGTCTCCAAGTGCAGGGTGCTGCACTTTGGCCACAACAACCCCATGGAGAGATACAGGCTAGGGTCGGAGTGGCTGGAGAACAGCCAGACAGAGAGGGATCTGGGGGTACTGATTGATACCCGCCTGAACATGAGCCAGCAGTGTGCCCAGGTGGCCAAGAGAGCCAGTGGGATCCTGGCCTGCATCAGGAATGGTGTGGCCAGCAGGAGCAGGGAGGTCATTCTGCCCCTGTACTCTGCACTGGTTAGACCACACCTTGAGTCCTGTGTTCAGTTCTGGGCCCCCCAGTTTAGGAGGGACATTGAGATGCTTGAGCGTGTCCAGAGAAGGGCGACGAGGCTGGGGAGAGGCCTTAAGCACAAGCCCTACAAGGAGAGGCTGAGGGAGCTGGGATTGTTTAGCCTGGAGAAGAGGAGGCTCAGGGGTGACCTTATTGCTGTCTACAACTACCTGAAGAGTGGTTGTGGCCAGGAGGAGGTTGCTTTCTTCTCTCAGGTGGCCAGCGCCAGAACAAGAGGACACAGCCTCAGGCTGCACCAGGGGAGATTTAGGCTTGAGGTGAGGAGAAAGTTCTTCACTGAGTGAGTCATTGGACACTGGAATGGGCTGCCCAGAGAGGTAGTGGAGTCGCCGTCCCTGGGGCACTTCAAGGCAAGGTTGGACGTGGCTCTTGGTGCCATGGTCTAGCCTTGAGCTCCGGGGTTAAAGGGTTGGACTTGATGATCTGTGAGGTCTCTTCCAACCCTGATGATACTGTGATACTGTCTCTTTCATGTTACACCCCTCTCCAACGCAAAAGAACTCCCAGAACAAAAGAGATACCTAATTGCAGAGGCACTGATTGACTTGGCCTTGGAACTGATGGGGTGATGATGGGGCAACAAACACAACACAGCTATTATAGTACAAGATAATATCTTATGTGTGATCATGGAACCTACAGTAGAAAAAGGTGTAAATGATAAATCAAAAAGAAGCAGTCTTGCTTCTAAAGGAAAGAGAAAAGCTGCTGATATTTTAAATAGGAGCCATGATCAACACCTCCTCTTCTACTGGAGGAGACAATGCTGGAGTATTTCTCAGCTCTCTTTGTTCCCTCTCCCATTCCTGTAAGAGCAGTGGTCGTTTATACCTTCATTATGGATCCCATATGAGTTTTAGAGTATGTTAAATATAAGGCTCTTTTCTTCTTTCTGCCTTTATGCCCTGCTTGTAGAAGATCTTAGAGCTGCATTCCTTCAGTGACCAGTACCTAATCACTTGCAGTCTGAGCTTGCATGCTTGCAACTTCTCCCATCCTCCTGTGTATGTGTCCTCCCAAGCCCCTAGCAGAGTATACATATACTGAATTTCTTTTCTGTTTCTGTAGATTGCTCTAAATCATAAAGGAATATCATATATCAGAATTTGTCATCTCTCTTTTTATATTCTATAATCTTTTGAGCAGGAGACTAGCATTTCCAACTTATAATCACTTTCATTGGGCAGAAGGTCCTTGTTTTTTTCTCAAAAAAATGGGACACTTTTTTGTGCCTCACTTTGATAAATTCTTGAGGAATAGTAAACACTGAAAACTGGGGGACAGATTAGTGCCAAAGTTTGTTTATAGAAATGATTTTATTTTAATTTAGTGGTTTAGAAAGTTGCAAAATTTTGTGGCTATGAAACAGTATGAATTTTATATCAAAATACTGTGTCATATTTAAAACAGCAAAGTTATGAAAAGTTACATAGAGGTAAGACATTTTGAGCTTTGAGATCTGAGAAGGCTTAGAACCATGAAAACTTTTCTTAGAAATGTTTCCATGTGGTAAAACATCAGGATATAGTATGGGCAGAAAGAAGATATCTTTGTGAATCAATGAATTCACTAAATTATTTCTGTCTCTACAGAAAGCACACAAAAATTTATCAGTATAGTTAAAAATGTGCTTTGGGGGAAGATAAATGATCACCTTCCTCAGGACCAATCTGTAATCTGTGGCAGTCATATCCTGATAAGTGAAATGTAGCCAACCATATCAACAAAGCAGTAACTCAAGCTCTGAACATAATATTCAAACTTTGGAGTTTTCTACTTCAATAAGTCATGTGGCATGATAAGAACACATTTCTAGATTAAATTTTGCTGCTGAGGACTGAATACCCACACTCTGTATATTTGGCAATTTTTACATCTGTTTGGTTGTAGTCTGATGCTTTGGGCTGAATGACTGCCACCAGTTGGAGGATTTTTTTTGTGTCAATCGAAAGAAGTCTGGTTCAGATCAGCTTTAGAGTATGAGCAGAGGAGTAAGTGGAATTGTCCTGGGTTTGGAAATTGGGAACTTCTGTACAAAATGGACTCTTAAGCCAAATGCGAATCACAGAATGATTGAGATTGTCACAAGGGACCTCTGGAGATCATCTGGGCCAAGCCCTCTGCCAAAAGCATGGCCACCTAAAACCAGTTGCCCAGGACCACATCCAAACATCTTCTGAGTATCTCAAAAGATGAAGACTCTTAGCACCTTGCTAGTTACTCCTACAGTGACAATGTGTTTCCTGATCAAAGAGAACTTCTGTGTTTCAGTTTGTGCCCATTGCCTCTGGTCCTGTCACTACCTAAAACAGATGGACCTTGCACCTTTTCTTCAGATATGTATGCACAGTTTACGAGATCCCCCTCGGGATGAACAGTCCTAGCTCTCTCAGCCTTTCCTCACAGGAGAGATGCCCAGCTACTTCCGTGGCCTTTCATTGGACTTCCCAGTAATCCATTGATCTCTTGTACTGAGTAGCCCAGAACTCCAGGTGTGGCCTAACTAGTGCAAGTAGAGAGAATCACTTTCCTCAGCTTGCTTGTGAGTGTCCTCCCAATACAACTAAAGTTAGCAATGCCCTTCTTTGCCAAATGTAGATTGAACCACTGACTTCCCATTCACTTCTGTCCTTCCTACTTGCATTTTCTGTTGTGGTATCTGCATCTCATACATTTTCAGCACGGAATAGCTGCCTGCCTTCTACTTGACATCACCAAGTATGGGACAGGGCTGACTGACAGATCTGCTCCAAGGGTTCTTCAGCAGCCACAGTCTGTTCAGTCTACGTCAGTGTTATGACCCATATACAAATGGATGCTTGTCACAAGACCTTAAATTACCATGTGTCAGTCACTTGAGCAAATGCACTTTACCATTACTTGATGGCAAGGAAGAGAATTTTGTTAGGGTTTTCGTCAGCCTTGAGAGCTCTTCAAAAGCTGGATGGGTTTTAGAAGTTTACATAATTGGTAGGCACCTGTAATTTATTTGGAAGGGGAAGTTGATAGCCTATAAACTGCCTATGTTAATTCTTCTAACCTGGATAACCAAAATCCTAGTGATGGTAGCTTCAGTAGTTTCATGATACAGAATTTCTTACTGTGTAAGGGCAGGGGGGGAAAGATTTGGTAGGACCAAAGAGATAAAGAGAATTGTAGTAACTACATGCAGTGAAAAGAAGTGAAGTGAATCATAATTAAATTCAGTAATAAATTACTTTAATCTGAGTAAATATTTGAAAAATATATATGCAACAGTAGCTAAATAGTGGCAATTTCTAATAAATTGCTTTATTTGTGTCAGTACAGAACTGTGCTACTACTAGTTGTCTGTTTGCCACTGTCAAATGATTGTTAGATGCAAAAGTAGTTGTGTGCTAAGTAGATCTGACAGCACATTGCAGGAAGTCAGAAATCTATCTTCTTGTGCTTGATTGATTTGTCAGCATTGCCAGAAAGCATAGATCAGATATGAACTGTGGTGTGTTTAAGAGCAATAGAAATTCTCAATTTTTGTTTGTAAAAGCTTTGAATTTAAGAATGATTTAAAAATGGTGCTTCTGATTTATTTGGATTTTTGTTTTGTAGTGTAAGCAGCTTGTTTATACATACTCCTGACTGTTAGTGAATTACGGGACTTAATGCTGTTTAAAAATAACTATTCTTTTAATCAAAATGGGATAAGAGTTGATATTTTATTTTGAGTAATCTTATGTAAACTAGAATAGAAGGCATGTAATTTGTTCTTTATTTTTAATGTCCCAGATGCTCATCTTTTTTTTTATAGTTTTTGCATATTTATAGCTGTTTAATGTGACACATTTAAGGTAGTTGCTTCTGAAACTTGTTAACACTGATAGTGAATGCAGAGAGAAATGATACTACATAAAATATCAATTATTATATGTACATGTTAATGGAAATAAAATAAAAATTAAATTGTATAGAAATAAGATAATAGAATATTTTAAATTATCTTATTGTTCAGTAGCATAAAACTACTGGAAAACTGAAACACAGTTTAGCAGTTGCTCTATTTCCACTGAAGTCTAATGTATTTTCTTCACATTTTGTGGCAAGGATTTTGTCTAAAATACTTTGTGAAACTTATGGTTTGGTTTGTTTTTTTTTCCAGAGCACATTCAAATTTAAATCTGAAAGTGACATTCATCTGGCTGAGCACCATAAACAAGTGCTATATGATGGAAAACTTGCAAGTAGCATTGCTTTTACTTATAATGCAAAGGCTACTGATGCTCAGCTATGCCTTGAATCCTCACCAAAGGAAAATCCTTCAATTTTTGTACACTCCCCCCATGCTCTTATGCTTCAGGTTTGTGCTATTACATTGCTGTTCTGGTTTTACTGTTAGTTCAACGTTATTTGAACAAGAAGACAATTTGTGTGCTAATCTACAAAGATATTGTTGTTTTGTATTACTTCAGTTCCTGATATACCTTTCACTTGATCTGTTCTTTCTTTGCTCACTGCCTAGAGCAAAAAATTACCATTTCTTAATTTAAAAATATATACTTCATAGCATAAGGCAAAGTGTAGTATAAGACTGAGGTTTTTCATTTTAATGTTTGTCTTTAAGTGTAGTGATCATAATTTAAACATACATAATGAAACTAAGTTAAAATGAGTATGATTGCTTTTGCACCCAGTTCAGTGTTAAGATGCATGCTGTTTATGTTTGTAGCTGTCTTTTCAAATTGAAGTTTAACTGGCTTTTTTCTGTTTATTTGTTTTACTAATTTAGGATGTGAAAGCTATCGTAACCCACTCCATTCACAGTGCAATTCATTCCATTGGAGGAATTCAAGTTCTTTTTCCTCTTTTTGCCCAGTTAGACAATCGACAGCTGCACGACAGTCAGGTGGAAACAACAGTTTGGTAAGCTTCTTTCAAGCCAGATAAAAAAATGAATTAAGCTAAGAATATTTTTGGTTTTGTCATGGGAAGATTTGGCTGCTGTTCTTTTGTAAGTGCTGTGACTTAATATTTTACCCCTGCTTCTTTGAAAATAATACTGTTTTCTAAAAAGTAGTGCACTGTGGAAGTGTGTAAATTTTATGACTCTGATGAGATTCCACATGGAACTGGCACAACAGTGATTGGATTAAATAATGATTTCAAATAACTCTAGAATCTCTAAGGGTAGTTTTGTGACAGTTGCAACTTCTGCTAGAAACCAGTGTGCTTTTACTTGACAGTGCACTGTTGTTTATATTTTCTCAAAGTCTGTGCAATTTTAATTTATATTCAATAATGTTCAAGATTAACAAAAGATATTTCCTTTAATTTCAATGCATATCCAAAAAGTCATAGAGCTATGATCAGTTATTTTGTGGCCATATTAACTATTGCAACAGTAACTGGGGACAGAGAATTTTATGCAGGGACAGGTGAAGTTTCCACTCTGCTACTATGGAAGTAACCCCTAGCTCCAAAGTCTGCACAGAAGTTAGATGAATTCTTCCAAGTATAGCCTGCAAAGGACTGTGTAGGAGTGTGTCATGCTGACTTGTTCAAAGCTAGTTCATCTGTGGTTGTTTTTGCAAAGGTCTCTCGCTACCTGCTTGTTAGGGCAAGCTCTTATTCTAGTGGTGACACAAGATGTCAAGATGTCTAAGCTTGTCAGAACGAAGTGTGTGGCCTAAGCCTTTGGAGGTAACAGAACTGAAAAGGTGATGCTGAAGAACTGCTGTGATGTTTCCCTGTAGGATGTAATGCAACCAAAACCTACTAGAAGATGGGTCTAGGGGCGGCAGAAACCAACTGCAACATTTGAATAATTTCTAAAATAGGTGCATAACTCAGAGTACCTGAGCCAGGATACCTGGCTTATTTTCCTGCTTAGGATACTCTGCCATTATTATTCTGAATATTTTCGGTGATCTTAGCTAGTTCAGTCATAAATTACCTAACTGAAAAATAAATATATTAACTCCTTAATTTGCTGCTGATTTTGAAAAAAAAAAAAAAAAGAGAGTGGTACACTGGTATAATTTCTCATGAAAAATAACTTATTTCAGTCTAATTTAAGAAATGCATTCATTTGGTGAGGTTCTTCAGTCATCTGTTTTCCCCTTTGGTAACTCAAATATATGTAGCTAAGATGGACGCTGGTTTTCAGTTCTTCCTGGTGTGTGGGAAGTTATTGTGTTTCATAAGAATATTTTAGGACAACGTTAGAAGAAATAGTACAGTCTTAAAATAATATATTTTATTTTTGAGTGCTTTATAGTGGTGCAAATTATTTCATTCAGTGTTAAACGCAGAAAAAGATGTTTCTGTATAGCCTCTTAGTGGATATTTACTTTTTTTTATGTCTGTTCTCCACTACATAGTTGACACTGAAGTACTGTGATGTAAGTGGAATAGAAGAAACAGCACTTGATTTGAAATAGATTTTGAAAAAAGAAATGTCCCTATATGTTTTTATTTACTGGCACAGCAGTAGGCAAAATTGCTTCGTATCAATTTAAGGAAGATTGCGTGTATTTTGTGCCTATACACATGAATGAAATATATGTTAAATTCATGAATAAGCTGAGTTTGGAATAAATATTAGGTCTGTTTAAAAATGGAGACCTAATATAATGTAACTTCTGTAAGTTGAGATAAATAACTTCCAAAATTCTTCCTATGTCTGTAGTCTTTCCAATGATTGAAAACATGCAGTGCGATTTCAAATGCACAGAACATTTCTGGAGTTAGTTGAATTCATAAGTTGTTGGTTTTGAATAAATCAATGCACTTCTTCTGTAATTAGATTATATTCTAAAAAGCAATCTGTAATTCATTATGCTTTGTGATTGTGTGAATACATAATGTGACGAGATGGGATCCAAACTCAAGAACATATTCAGAAGATTTTTAAGGAAATGACTGCTTGATAAGATGTTACTTACACATTGAATTACCATGGGTTTGGTGTATGTGCATTATTTTCTTATATTTAATTTAATAGGAAGGAGATATTGATAAAACAATAGTGTAACTGAACAAGGAAGTAGTCAAATAAAGGAATAAAAGCTTTCTGGAGGCAAAGGGAGATAAAAGGGAAAGGAAGCTCAACATGAAAAACAGATCTATATTTCAGAATCATTTGTGAAGTGGAAATAGGGAAGAAGTATGTTTACTGAGTCCTTTCCTTCTTTCCTCTTGTTTTGTGTTTTGTTTGTTTTTTTTTTTTACTCTTCTGTCTTTATGTGTACCTTTCCAAAATGTAGTTGAACTGTTTACAATATTTTTTACACTCTCCTTACCTATGAAAATGTATCTACAACAGCAATAGGGGGCATGAACCCATTACAATCTGTGCAATTTTATAAGCAGGCAATCTTTATGCCACATTACTAACACAGCAAAACCTTGATGATGCCTGATAACAGCAGATGGTTATGTTTGTAAACTCTACAGCTAGAGTAGACTAGAGTTTATGTCTTTATGGTGGCCAACTAGGGGAGACTCAGAAGTTGTCCCTTGAATGTTGCTGCCTTTTGTCTTAATACATTCCTGGGAGGTGGGAAGTACAAATAGATCCTGTAAGTATCCTGGGTTTCCAGATTACTTTTTTGAATACTTCTCACCTCCTTCTCTTCTGCATATATGATTTTTTTTTTTTTTACATTAGAAGGGGTTTCTCAAACATCTTGCTTTTTAAACCTCCTTTTTAAACCTTAATAAATAAATAAATGAACCTTTTAAAAGAAGTATTTTTTGTTGTAAAAAAAAATTAAATTATAAATCAGGACAGTATGAACATAGTAACTTTGTGGTTTAATAGCATTTTTTGTAAATGTTCTTTATTCCTGTAATATGTCTGCCTCTGTGTGGCTTGCCTACATCTTCTATGAGACCAAGAATTGAAGTAACCTACAATTCTGCCTTTGAAGCACTGTGTAGATTCTGAAGCTCTCATACACTGAAATTAGAAGAATGGAAGCTGAATTTGTTTCTTAGGTATCTTTCCTTAGATTAAGTGATGCACCTGCCATTCAGGAGAGTGGTCCCTCACCTTGAATGCCATGACTGCTGTTTCCTGCCTTTAAGTACTGTGGTTATAATATTAAAATTGGCAGTTTAGGTCAATAAGGTATTGATGTAATAAAAAGAAGTGTAGAATGCTTGTGGTGGATTGACCCTGGCTGGATGGCAGGTGCCCAGCAAAGACGCTCAGCCACTCCCTCTCTTCAATTAAACATTGGAGAAAGAATAGAACAAAAATCTTGTGGATCAAAATAAGGACAGGGAGATGATTCACCGATTACTGTCATGGACAAAATAGACTCGACTGAGGGTCATAGACTTTTTTAGACATTCACCTGCAGTGATGTGAGTTCTTCCATGGACTGCAGGTGAATCTGCTCCACTGTGGGCCTTCGTGAGTTGCAAGGGGGTCATCCTGTCTCACCAGGATCTTTACGGTGGGTTGATTGGAACACTTCCTTCCATTCCTTCTTCACTGACCTTGCTGTCTTTAGTTGATTCCTACATGTATTCTCACTCCTTTATCCAGTTACAGTTTTCATTCCACCTCCTTTTCATGCAGGTTGTTTTTTTTTTAAATCTTATCTTTGAATATGTTACTGTGGAGTTGCTACCACCATTCCAAATGGGTTCAACTTTGTCCAGTGGCACAGTCATCTTTTAGCCAGTTAGCACTGGCTCTGTCAGGAGAAGCTGGCACTGGGTCTATAGAGGAAGCTTCTAGAAGTCAACCAGTCTACCAAAACTTGACCATGCAAATACAATGGCTTTTTTTTTCTATTAATATACTATTGTTGTTATGTCTGGATTATACTAGATAGGTAATATGATGGGAAGATGGGCAATAGATAGAAAGGAATTGCTTTATTTGGTTGTGTTATCTCTATATAGTTTCTAATTCATTTGTGTCTGCGGAGCGCAGACATACAGACTGATTCTGACAAGGCTTTTGCTGTGCAGTCTTTGGCACTGACCCAGTTCCATCACAGAATAAAACAAGTGTTAATTCAGATGAAGTTGTTGCTTTGGGCTGTACCATATTGGGAAGATACTTGAAAGCAGGATGAGCTGGAGCTGTTTGCTTATGCAGATTAAGTCATTCCAAGGGTTTTTTTTATATGCTTATCTTAGAAGTTCCTAACTGGATTTGCTAATTTGCATACACTATACAGTAAAAATTAAAAACAGGTTTACTGCTTAGAATACTAAACAAATGCAATGCCTAAGTCCACATTAATGCTCTAACAAAAATTTGTACTGAAGTAAACATAGGTATCTTTTCACTCAGTTTTATTACTTACATTATTTTCACTGTTTTTAATGTAGGTAGCTCTATTACAGAGTATATTGCATGCCTCTTTTAAGTCAGTGAAATGGTAACATTGGTGAGGGAGCAGCAGTAATATTTCAACTCCTGTTCTTAATCTTTTCCTGTAAACATTTTGTGTGTTTTGCTTTAATAAATTGGTGTCTTGCACTCATTTACTTATATACGCATAATTACTTTTGGGATTCCTGTCTGCAACTAGTAATGTTGCTCTATCTACTTTTGGTAGACGAATCATTTGATGGGAAACAGACAGGGTTTCCATTTGTTGCCCCAGATAGGAAAGAGTGCAGCTTGATAGGAAGTACAACTTGATGTCTTGATTTATTTTTACATTACCTTAATATGAAAAAAAATCTGAGTTTCCATTAATTCTTAATAATGTCTTTAGCTTCATTCAATTTATCTTTAAGATGATGATAACAATTAAGACAAATGCCAATTAGTATTCTACCCAACCTGCCCTCTCATACTGTTTTTCAAGAATTTTCTTGTTTGCTACAACTGGCCTAGGTATTTAAACTGGAGAATATGTACAAATGTGATCGCTTCTGAGGTTGTTGCATTTGCAATTGAAGTCTGCAGTTCAGAATACAGAATTGGGGGCTGTTTGCACTCTTCTCCTGTGTTTCAAAAGGAAGAGGAGTGCATGTTGCACATGAAATTTCCTATCTCAAGTATAACCTAGCTATGCTCAGGTGAAATCAGTTGTACTGGAATCATCACAAACAGGAAGGAATGTGGTTAGCAGCAGTAAGACAAGGAACAATGGCAACAGATTGGAACACAGAAGGTTTCACCTCAATGTGTGGAGAAACTTCTTTACAGTGAGGGTGACAGAGCACTGGAACAGGCTGTGCAGAGAGGTTGTGGAGTCTGCTTCTCTGCAGTCTTTCAAAACTTGCCTGAGTGCATTCCTGTGCAAACTACACTAGTTTGTACTACTACTACTAGGCTACTAGGTGATCCTGCATTGGCAGGGGAATTGAACTCGATGGGGATTGATCTCTGGAGATCCTTGTCAACTTCTGAAGTTCTGTGATATCGGTGATTCTGTGGCTTAGTAAATTACACAGCCTGGATGGTTTATTCTGAAAATACAGTCATTGTATCATGTTATAGAAATTCTTTGTGAACTCTCAAAATGATGCCTCCACATCAGAAGATCCAAGAAATATTAAGAGTGGCTAATTTATGGCTTTTGTCTGTATCACAAAATGTTGTGCATGTAAGCAGAGGTGTGTAACAGCTTCCTTCTCTAGTTCTCCCACATGGCACTTATTCAACTGACTCATGTTTAGTGGCATCAGTTTGGATGAAACACATTTAGTAGTCTTCTTTTATTGTCCTCATCACATGTTATGGAGAAAAGCAAAAGAACTAAATAATCTCCACTTTCTTGCCCAAAACCTTGGAGACAGAAGAAAGGTAGTTAAACTGGAAGCTAAGGAAACTCTAGAGAAATGCCATAACTGTAGCTCAAGGCAGCTTCCTCTCCATCCCCACCGTCAGTCTCTGTGTCTTAGCTCCATGTTTATCTTACCTTTGACCTAGTTAAGTGGAATCCTTCTTGACTTTTCAACATGAACACTTTAGTGGACATGACTGTATAAATACGATTGAATTTTAACTAGTAAGCAGAGCAGTCGACTGCATTAAAACATGCACAAGTGTTTGATTTCGTGTTTTAGCAGAGAATAAACCTTGATGAAAATCCCTTTTTGTATTTCCAACCTGTGATAAGTGCAATCCAAACAGTGTCTGAAATCCAGACTTAGCCTTTGTGCTTTGATTTTCTTCCTGAAAGAATGAAATAAGGAAGTGGATATCATCTTCTTCAAAATATATTGCTAATGTGTCTTCTTGAGGATTTCTTAAGTCTGCACAATGAAATGTTTAGCACCTATTTTGATGAAGTAACAAATTATTTAATGAACCAGACAAACCAATTTAAATTGTTTGCTAACAGTGAGATATAATGGGTAGCCAGCAGATAAAGACTATCAATATTAGTAATAATTTATCTCAATATGACCAGTATTGCATTTTGACTTGAAATTAAGGGGCAATAAATGTAGGATTTTCTTTTTAAAATAAAGCATTCATTTTAAGTTGGTGTATAATTTTTCTTACTATAGTTTTATCTGTTTATGCTAAGATTTGCTTACTGAGATTATCATATAAACAGCCTGCAGTGGAGTTGATCATACTATCCTTTTGTCTTATTTTGGTGAAGGTGAATGTACAAATGGCATTAGTTTATAAAGAATCCTCCCCAAGATAACCAGATAGAACAACTACTTACATCATTCTCTTTTACGTAGACTCTTCATGTTAAATTGTCAGTTATTAATAATATACTTGGATCGGTATAGCTATGTGCCTGCTTTGATTGAAAATGCCTTTTGTAAAGTGCAATCCAGATAACTATATAAAACACAATCCAAGATGAAAGTTTAAGTAATTGAGGTAATTTTATCAGAGGAATTATCATGAGAAAGAGCGATTCTGTGATTTTGAGTAAACTAGACAGCTTCAGCTATGTAGTAATAAAACCATAATTAACAGCAAAATTTGTCTTGTTTGTTTGGTTTTTGGGGGAGGTTGTTTTGTTGGTGGGGTTTTTATTGGGTTTTTTTTTTTTGTTTGTTTTGTTTGGGTTTTTTGTTGTTGTTTTGGGGGGTTTCCTTCCTTCCTTCCTTCCTTCCTTCCTTCCTTCCTTCCTTCCTTCCTTCCTTCCTTCCTTCCTTCCTTCCTGTGCAGATTTCTGACTTTCTAGGGTTTTCTTTATTCCTTCAAAGCATTTGTCACCTGAGTTTATTTGAATATATGACTGATGTTCCTAATAAGATGCTTCATGTTTAAGTTGAAATAATAAAAACTAATTTCCTAAGAATAGTTTATCTAAATTATTCTGTATTTAAGCTCCACAAAACAGTAATAATTGTTTACTTAGTGGGATCTATAGGTCAGTATAGAATTTGACAAGGGTGGCTCTGTGTCATTCAGTGATTGTCAAACAGTTTTTGTAACTCTCAGATTTCCACCATGAGCTTTTACATGTAACATGTAAAATTCTTTAAAATTCCTGTACTTATAAAAGGAGAGTGGAAATGGAATATTTGTGTGTAATCATTCTTAATGAAGAAGGAAGTGTTGTATTTTGGGATTTTGAAGTCTATTGGTTTTGTGAATCTGTGGTGTATTTAAGGAGAAACGTGGCATGGCTGTTGACTGAAGATTGCAGTACTGAAGCTTTCTGATGTTGAAACATAATGGTGAACTATTGAAGCATAATGTTTATATTAAATCTAAATCTTTAGACGATTGAATAAGACAAGTGTTATTCATAACTGTACAGTGTACTTCATATGGGAAAACCTTCTGAATTATAGGGGTAGGGACTTCACAAATGTCATAAACATGTACAGATATTATGAACATCTTCCCATTAGAATATAATACAAACATCAATTTTGTCCTTCTGTTTTATCTATAAAAACAAAAAGAAAAATAGTTTTCACAAGAGGCAATGTGTGTCTGAGGGAAAAGCCATTCAACGCAGTAATAATGTAATTAGTCTTCAGTGTTTTCCTTAACAGTATTCCAGAGACTTACTGTCTCTACCATACACTGATTATAGAATAAATGATGTTATAACCTTTTCAATTGCAGCATCTTCATGTTTGGTCTGCAGCCATTTTCAGCCTTTTGTTTGGTCTTTTTTTCTTAATAATGGAAAACTGCTGGAAAAATTTCATTCTGAAATATAATTGTTTGCAGTAAAAATTGTCTGATTCTGTGGTGATTGACATACATACTTTCATTGTGTATCTGTTGTCTTAGCTGCACTGCAGACAGACTGGTCTGCTCTAGGCAGGGTGTCTATGTTTACCTTTGTATCTAAGGGAGTTGAAAATAGGCAAAAATGGAGAGAAATTTTGTATGGCAGCGCACAGAGTTTTGCAAGTTTAATGTGAGCCCTGCTGCATTTTGATGCATTTTACTTACTGGTAAGCTTGATAAATTGTGTCTGAAAAATTGTTCATCTTAGAAGACAGCCTTCTAATCAGTATTATTTCCTCTGTGTCAAGAAAGCCTTTTTTAAAGCATCATTTTGGCAACATGGTTCTGCAGATTAAAATTTTTGTATTTTAAACCTTCAGGTTTAATTTGTTTTCAGCTGCCAAAGTGACTACATAAATTGACTATCCTTAGAAATATGTTCCAGGTTCTGGATACAGTCGTCTAAACGAGGCAGTCATTTCTCTAGAAGCCTGAAGTCTTAAAATGCAATATTGAGAAGAGAAGATTCGTTATGTCACTATGAATTTTCATAAACACACACACTCTTAAATATTTGCTTGAGGTCAGTCTGAACATATGTGGAAAGAGGAGTTTTGAAGAGACTGGTGAAGCCTCATAGGTTCAGAGAATATCGGGTTGGAAGGGACCTCAAGGATCATCTAGTCTAACTTTTCAGGGTAAGATTATAGTTTAAATGAGATGGCCCAGCACCCTGTCAAGCTGGACCTTGAAAATGTCTAACGTAGGGAAATCCACCACCTCCCTTGGGAGTTTATTAGCTTAGCTTGAGAATTGTTAACTCTTAAGTCTTTTAAGTCAGACTGAATGCTGTCTATCATGAAGTATGTAAGACAGAGAACATAACATATAAAAAGAGTGTTTTGTTCAACAGCTGTTTTTTTTAGTGCAGTTTCATTCCCCTCATCGTCCTCCAAAAAAAGAAGTTTTATCTCACACATGTGCAAGCAAGGTTTCTGGAAAAAAAAACCAGCCCAAGCATGCAATCAGTTTTCTGACTGTCATCTTCAGCCAGTGATGACTGCGGTACCGTACTTCCAGTGAGAGTTTACAAATGCTTACAGTTCTTCTGTCACTAAAATATTGCAGAAACGCTGAACAATATGAATTGGAAGTGAATTCTGGAGATCATCTACTCAACAACCCCCACAGCAGGTTCACATAGATCAGGCTCAACAGAAATGTGAGCAGACGGTTTGTGAAAGTCTCAGAGGAGGAGGCTCTACAGTCTCTCTGGGCAGCCTGCTCTAGTGCTCTGTCACCCTCAGAGCAAGGACATTTTCCTTTAAGATCAAGTGAAACCTCCTGTGCTCCAGTTGGCACCCTTTGCCCCTTATCCTTTCACTGGTTGTGGTAGGAGGAGGCGTCCCAGATTCCCTTGAGAAAACCACAGAGACAAGTCCCATCCCAGGGGCCAGACCTGGTTATCCACGGAAATGCTAATTTTGTTATTCCATCCCATAACTCTACTATCACTTTATAAGTTGGCAGCAAAGTCAATTCTGTCTCTTTTCTCTCTTCCTTTTGGATCTTAGGAGGGGTCTTATCTGTGATAACTATGTGGCAGTCAACCTGCCTGTAACCTCTAAGGCCGCAGCAAATGGCCTGCTTGGGCTTAATGGGAGACAGTTGTCGGGTTGGGGTGGGAGTGGGGAGCAGCGACAATGAGCACTGGAGTTTGGTGGATTAGCTTGGTTGAGGGGAAGGTTTTGGGCGAATGCTCATGTATCCTATATCTGCATTAAGTGTTAAGGATTCACATATTCTGTGTTTTTCTTCGTGCACATCTTTAAACACAACTTTTCTGTTTTCCTCTCCTATTCAGTAAGGGCATTATTATTTTACTGGCTTTTTTTTAAAGTAAAATAATCAAATCTGTCTGCTCTGTAAATGGGTCACCACTGAAAAGAGACCAGGCCCATCCTCATAACCTCCACATTTTAGATATTTGTATTCACTGATTAGATCCCCTCTCGGTCTTCTCTTTTCCATGCTAAACAGCCCCGGGTCTCCTATTAAGAGAGATGCTCCAGTCCTCTTATTGTGGCCATTGCTTGGACTCCTTCCAGTACTTCCTTGTCCTTCTTGACCTGGGGAGCCAAGAACTGGGCACACTGCTCCAGGCATGCCCTCACCAGAGCAGAGTGGGAGGAGAACTTCCCTTGGTCTGTTGGCCACACTCTTCTTAATGCACCCCAGAATACCACTGGCATAGTGATGTGGAAAATTATGATGCTAGTTTTTATCAGGACTGTGGTACCAAACAGTATTTACCTGAAACTTCACTGTGACTGCAAGGTGTTTCTCCTTAGCTGCTTATTTTTCTGGTACTTAGAATATTTTAATGTGCTTGAAGGTGTAAAATGTAATGATGCATTCATGCCCTTTCCCACGATCAGGAGTAACATATACTGCTGTCAGCTCTGTTATTTATGGCAGCAATCTTGGGTAATGCAGAAGGATTAGGAGCTAGAGTTACTGCTTGCAGACCTGAGCTGATTTTGCAGAACTGGCTTCTGATGTCTTTTTGTGTCAGGTTCAATAGATGTTAAAAGCAGTTTTGGACTTAGGAAAGGCATAGCTCATTCACAAGATACTGGCTAAATTAATATGTTTTCCTGGAACTGGAAACATTGGCATCACTTTGCAGTGATAGGTAGGGATAGCTTTGCAGAGCTTGTGTGGGTAGCAGGATTAATTAGTTAGCTGTAGTCCACATAAAGATGGTTAGTAGCTAAAAAGTGGTTATTTGGGCTCTATCTGAAGTAGTAAACTTTATCGATTCATATTTGTGTGTCTTTACCAGGGTTAAATATTGACTGCCCACAGTAATTCTGAATGTACTGGTATATTTTATGTGTATTTACAAAGAAGAGATAAGATTCTCCCTTGTTAGGGTGTCAGTGTGTCTTACAACTTGTGTTAGGAGTCATAGCAGAATGTCTTACCAATTGCTTGCAGATTTTGTATTACTGTAAGATAACTCCAGACGATCAGTTTGCATCTAGGGTCATAGATTGGACAGATAAACTGCAATACAAAGAATAAGACTTTTGATAAATCACAAAATATTTTTGGCTTTTCAAAATAATATTAATGTTAAATATTAAATATTATTGTATTTTAGCTTTTAATATGTGCTGTTCTTTATATCTAATGGGTCATCCTCCTAAGTCATGAGATTACTCATCAACAGTGTTAGCAAGCACCGTTTATATGGAATTATCTTTGACCTATCAATTATTTTTTTTAAAAGTTTCTAAATATAAATCTTCATCCCTTTACATGATTTTCTGAAGAATTGTCATGTAGGACAAATGATGACTATCTTTATTTTAGATGACAAATGCAGTAGAAACCTTTGGTTGGGGTAGGAAAAAATTGATACATAGAACTTGGTTTGAAATTGATGTGACAGTTTGACAGGCTGTTTTGATAAAAGATTTGAGTACTGTAAATGGATATTATCTGTGTTCTTTTACTGCTGACACTGTGGAGCATTCTGTGTGTGATTTTCAGACTGATTATTGTGACCATTCAACAATGAAGCAAGACAAGGCACCATTTCATGTTCACAGCGTGTACTTTGCCTACACTGTGTACTTTTCGCTTGGCAGCCTTGCTCACCAAATAGAATGAAACTTGTTTTCCTCAGCATATTCATTGTTTTTTTGGTGCTAACATGGATTAACCAATCTCAACACTTACTTCAAAGTAAAAGTTTTGTTTGGAAAGCAAGTGAGCTTTCAGCTGATTAGGTACTGTAACTGAAGCCGAAATTTCTGAAATACGAGTTGGAAATTTCATACACTTTTTCCTAACTGCCACAGTTTTTGCTCTTGCCTGTGTCTTCCATCTGTGTGTGTTTTCATGGTTGTAGATATTTGTACAGCTAGGAACTCATGTAGCTATTTTAAGAAAAGGAATGATGACTTTATGCATTGTATGTGTAGTACAATGCATTCTGTCATTTTCTTTTGAAAATACTTGAGAAGTCATTTAAAATACTTCGTTTGTAAATGCTGTTGGTTTGAGACTTTTTGGGTTTTTTTCTTTTTCTCTTTGCTCTGGATTTTTCATCGATAGTTGTGTATTTTTGTTTCTTCATCAACACTCAAGAGTCAATTGAGATTTTAATTTTATTTTCTCTAGGGTGTATTGATCTGTCATATGATTAATTTTTTCTTGCCAAATCTGTCCCCTGGAGTCTTTCATGTGTCTTCTGTTTCCAAACCATAACTGTTTCTGAACACTGTTTTTCATCCTAACCCCTCACTTACTGATTGGAAAGGTATGGGATGGGATGCAGAGTGATTTCCTTGTGATTCCTGGAGTCTCTCTGTGCTTTTCTTAGTAGTTTTTTCTGTTTGGTCTGGAGTATGATGGAAGTTCTCCACCCTGCTGTTGTTCTGCTGTGGGTTTTGGGCAACATTGCTGCCCACGTAAAAGTTAAGCCTTTTTGTGCCTGTTTTCTGTAGTAGTAGTAACTCAAAGGACTCAAAGTGTAGAATAAAGATATACCTAGTGCCTGCAAGTTTTGCTGTTTCGCCCAATCTTGGATGGTGAAATGGTCACTGCCTGCATCATTGTGTCACTGTCAGCTGGATCCCACTCATCATTCCCTACCTCTTCCAACTGCAAAACCTTTGTCTAGAACTGCAAGCTGCAGGACTCAATATTTAAAATCTGGCATAATCCTCATAAAATCAGGAGAGCTGACAGAATGATTTTGCACTTCTGTTTGAATACGAACTCCCACTCCTGCTGTTGCAATAGGTGAACAATTGTTTGAGATTCTTTTTCTATGGAAAAGTAAGATTGTATTCTTTCAATGAATGATCTTGGAGGTCTCTTCCAACCAGGTTGATTCTGTTTCTATCACTTCATAGCCGATGAATATTAAGAGTGTAAAAGATGGACCTTTCTAAATTTGTAATCTGAATAAGTGCTTTTTCTTTACATGCAGTGCTACCCTGTTGGCTTTCTTGGTTGAGCTTCTTAAAAGTTCAGTAGCCATGCAGGAACAAATGCTTGGTGGAAAAGGTTTTCTAGTGATTGGCTACCTCCTTGAAAAGGTATGTTTTGAGTTTGTTGGGTGTTTTTTCTGTGGGTTTCTTTTTTTGTGTTGTTGTTGTTTTTGGTCTTTTTTAGTATTTCACCTATTATTGTGATATTTTCAACTACTTATTTCAAAGGACTGATAGAGTATATTGGTGATATAAGGTCTTTTTGATTTGTAATACTTAAAAGTTCTTTACAAAAGTCTTTTCATCTTTCATGTCCTCTTCTATGACAATATTCAAAGAATCATTTTTTTGTAGTTGGTCATGTTTGTCTAATTTATGCTTTTACTTTAGATCTCCTTGTGATCTACTTTAATGCATTTTCAGTTGTGTTTTTCCACTCTCTGTTCCCCAAACTCTCTTTTACGAAAGTTCTCTGGTTCCCAGTTTGTGCAGACATATCATGGATGTGCCATAATTTAGATTTGAATTTGTGTGCCTGTATGAGATAATAAAAACCAAGATAATTTTCTGTGTCTCTGCTCTGTGTTTTGAAGAAAAAAATGTAATACAGTAACTTCCTGAAAGAAATGCAAGAGACATTCACTTTGCTTGTTTTCAGACATGATGAGCAATTACCAAAAAAATGAGGTTCAGTTCAGATGCTTGTCTGAGGTATATTACCTGCCTCCCTGCCCAAAACCCCCACGAAACCCCGTTACTGTGATTTAATAATCTGAAGACAAATTCTTGTCAGCTGTACTAATGTAGTAATACTCTTGCAATTGAATCTCATGGCTCCGTGTCTGCTGCTGTTTTATTCATTAGAATGCAGTCAGTCTAACAATCATTTGAGAAGAAGTTATGACCTGGGCATTCTGTGGTCCAATGGTGAAATCAAATGACAATAATACCACATTCAAAATGTATTTATCCTCAGGTATTGATGAGTATTTTTAACCAGTTGAATGTAACTATTAGGTTATTAGAAAGTCTTAAGTTCCTGATAATTTTTTCTTACTTTCATATTCACTGATATAAAAGTATACTAGATGACATGTAATTAGTAAAGATGAACCTGTTGAAAAATATCACTTCATATTTCTCCTGTAAGTATATTAAGGAATAAGTTTTTGTCTTTGTTCTTTCTGATTATTTTTCCCCAGTCATCTAGAGTGCATATAACCAGAGCAGTTCTGGAACAATTTTTGTCATTTGCAAAATATTTAGATGGATTGTCTCATGGAGCACCTCTGCTGAAGCAGTTGTGTGATCACATCCTTTTTAATCCTGCTATCTGGATACATACCCCTGCAAAGGTAACTGTACACTTGAATGATGTTAATATGGCCTTCCAACAGTTTAGATGAGTAACTGCTGATGTTCTTTTATACCATGGCTCTTAGGATTCTTTTTGGTTTTAAATTTTAATCATGGTAATAGCAAAGATTTTATAGGTTGTGAAGTCTGCTAACTGTGTTCTCCAGTTCCTAAAAAGAGTTAAATTCTTCCCTAAGATTCTGGCTAATTCTATGACAAGAAGTCTGTTTCTAGAAACCCAGTTGTTTTGTCAATGGTTGCCTTAATTTGTTTTCCTAAAGATTAAGCATACTTACTGCATTTTGGTTTGATAAAATCTATATAAAGTTACTCTTCATCTCTGGTGATAGTGTGTGGCACAGTATAGGAAAGACACTCAAGTCCTGGAGTATGTACAGAGAAGAGTAATGAGGCTGGTGAGGGATTTGTAAAACATGTTGTGCAAAGAGCAGCAGCTGAGGGAGCTGGAGTTATTTAGTCTGGAGAAGAGGAGACTAAGGGAAGATCTTACTGTTCTATAACAACTTACCCAGAAGAAGGTTGTACTGAGGCTGGTGTTGGTCTCTTCCCTCAAGTAACTACTGACAGGACAAGAGGAAATGGACTTAAGTTTTGTTAAGGGATGGTTTAGAATGGACATTTGGAAAACTTCTTCACTGAGAGAGTGGTGAGGCATTGGAAGAGGCTGCCCAGGGAGGAGGTGGAGTCTTCATCCCTGGAGACGTTCAAGAATCATATAGATATGGCCCTTCAGGACATGGTTTAGTGTTCACGGTAGTTGGGTTATGATTGGAATTGCAGATCTTAAAGGTCTTTTCCAACCTTAGTGATTCTATGATGTTATGAATTACCTGTTTTCATAAATACACAATTGAGGAATGTGACATGATCCTAAAATTTGAAAATATTTATATCCAGTATAAAAAGCCAGAAGATAAACAAAGCAGTGTGTTTTTCACAACTTAAATTGTAGATTTGGTTTAGAATGGACCTCTGGAGGTCATTCCAGGTTGTCAGTGAAGCCCCTGCCCTAACTAAAGCTGTAATTATTTTTCACATTTTTATAACCTGTCCAAAGTGAAACCTCAAAACCCTGCAAGATAAGCTTACTAACACAGAACTTACATTTATGTGGATAACTTATTACATTCCTCAGGTGCAGCTGTCTTTGTATACCTACTTGTCAGCTGAATTCATTGGAACTGCTACGATATACAACACTATTCGCAGAGTCGGAACAGTACTGCAGTTAATGCACACACTGAAATACTACTACTGGGTGGTTAATCCTGCTGATAGCAGTGGCATTACTCCTAAAGGATTAGGTAAGTGAACTGTATAAAGAAAGAAAATATAAATATGTACTGTATGAGAATTTTTATGATATTAATATGTGAAACCTCCTTCAATCTGTAGACAATGAGGTAATTAAATGGCAATAATTGGTACTGGTGTTCAGTAGCACAAGGAATGTGCAAATACATCTGATGTTAATTCCTTATATTTATATGTATTCCTAGAAGATTCCTGCTCAGGTCTTCACTCACACAGCTTATACCTATGTGGACATACTTTAAGAAACATTAAAATCCTTATTTTATTTCTGTAACAAAGTGAAAATGTTAAGTGTGTCATATGCTAAAGAAAGCTTTGTGGGATTTGAATGCTTGTTAGTGTTAAGAGACCCTGAAAATGAAGTGGAAGCTTCTAGTTCTCACTGATGAAGTCTCTGAATCTGTATTTCTAGTTTAATATATTTTTTTCCCTGTCCTTGTAAAAGAGAGTTTGATTTCACTGTGCTTGGCTTAGCTCAGGAGGCACTGAATGACAGCAATGACTAAATACAATAATGCATACCAGCTAAATACTGCGTGGAACAGATGTGTATTAACCAGAGCATCAGATCATTCTAATCCTATACACTCCAGCTGTAATGTCATTACATTTAGCTGACTTTTTGTGTAAAGCAGGGAGGATTTGGCTGAAAGTCTCTTAAAAAATTAAATTATATAGGAGAACTTATTAATTATCTTTATTCTGTAACTATTACTGTCATGCTGAGAAATTGAATAATTGGGGAATGTTTTAGTGCTGTCACATATCCAGATATTTAAGAATGTGACATATAAAGCATGTAAGTTGTTGGATAGTTCTTCATTTGTAAGTGAGCTAAATGCACAAGGTTTTTCTGCAATATTTTATTTTAAATAGATAAAAATCAGAGGAACAGTTCTTGTAACTAGATTAGATATCATAATAGGCAGTGGAGTTGTAAGTTGTTGAGGCTCACAGAAGTAGCTGCTGTTGAATTTGCGACCCCATTGATAGTTCTCTCATAGCATAATATTTAAAATATTTCATGAAGCTATTAAGATTTGTTTTGCAAGTACCTAACAAAAGCAGACTGTTCTTTGTTTATTTGAATTAAAAGTCTGTAATATCAGATTATTAAAATTAGTTGTTGATAATGTATAAATTCTACTTACACTGATTATGGATTTCGTCTGTTTTGATAGAATTGAATTCATTGTTGGTGCCTTGAGTGAAGATGTCTTCATCTGAGATAGATATCTACTGATTATAGATAGTGGAATACAGGAATCCGTTGGTGGAATGTGGGTTTCTAGCATCATTTTAGACTCTGAGGTATCCCATCTGCTGTCCATGCATCCTGCGTCAAATCTGCTTGTTCTTAGGAGGTAGTTTGGATACCTTACACCATTTCAAATCTCACTGATTAGTATGCTTTGGAAGCTGTGTTCTATCTCTAGATGACAGAACCATGAGTGCTACTTAATTTGAAAGGTATTTGCTTTCTAGACTCCATTAGCTGCATTGATCGGATCTCTGTTGATTTCAGTAGGCAGACAGAATCTGGTCTTTCATGCTGGCAACTATGTGGTAAATGTCTGAAATTAGAGTGAGCTGAATCCTATGCTGGGACTGACTTTTTGCTTCATAGTTGAGAGTTCTACTCTGTTGTGGGTCACACTGTTGCTCTGCATAGGTATAGTTACCATCAGACAAGTTAACCATGTCTGAGCTCTGTGAGGAATAAGGATGTTAGAAGTTCATCCGAAAAGCTTCTAGTAGGCACATTGTATTTATGATTGTGGAATGACCAGCTGTGGGGAGGTAAACTTTCCAGGGGTCAGCCAGCTTTATACCTAGGCAGAGACCTGGAAAACTGATTAACTAATTTAAGACTGTAAGTTTGAGAATACTGTCTACTTGTTATTGCTGTAATTATTTTGGGGCAGGTTGGGTTGAGATCTTTTTGTTTATTTTTAATTTAAAAAGTCCTGTGTCATGATACTATCTAACAACACTTTGAAGATGTTTTGCATGTTACAGACTTCCTGCTGGTCAGGCTTGCTCTTTTGTGGAAACAATGTGATGTTTCTTTCTGTAGGAGGTATGGCTTGTTTTTGTGCTGCCCAGATCTGTGCCTCTGCAGTTAGCTGTATTTTTGGATTGTTTGTAATGCCAGTTGAATAGCTACAAAAAAAAAAAGAAGTAATGTATTCATCAAAGTCTGAACAGAAGGCATGGTGTACACAAAATTAGGAATGAGGCATGAATCAGTTAACTCTTAAATTAGCATGCATGTGGCTGGTTTACTTCCCTACCTTTTCTTTCATTCTTGTGTTAAGAATAATGTACATTTGCTCCTCGTTTGTGTCAATTCCAGACAATATTCTGTTTGTCCCAGAAAGGAAACCAGGAGGGTTGCCTGGTAGGTTACCTAAAAGGAAACCAGGTAGTGTAAATACTGGTGGGTTGCTGTAGCAGCATGACATCAAAAATTGCAATTCCTAAGGCTTTCATACAGTCCTTGAGAGGCCAGCTGGTGAACTATGAGGCCATGCACATCTTCAAATTACTTATTATTATCCAGTCCATCTGAATTACCCTTCCCTCCCCTCTTTTTTTTTTTTCTTTAGCTCGATCTAGAGAAACCTGACTTTTCAAAGGTTGGTCTGTTACTTTCTTCCTTCCTCCCTGTTGCTCAGACTGCAGAAAGTCCTATGTAATGAATACAACTAATAAAAAGTATTTTGTGGTACTTACATTCCTATCTGTAAAAATGGCTTTCCTTGTATTGAGTTGAGAAATGTTGGCTGAACAGGGAGGAAGATGATAGCAAAGTATGTGCAGATCCAGCATAGCTATAGAATTTTTTCCATGTAAATCAGCACTCAGGCTTTATTTCCTCTTAACTCTGCTTCTGAATAATGCAGCTGTAATAACTGTGCTGATTTGCAGTCAAATGACTGTGAAAATATAATAATTGCTGAGGTGATGGGTTACTAAACTTAATTTCATATTAATTTAATTTCATATTAGTTTTTTTTATAAAATTCATATTGATTACTTTCAGTTGATGAAATTTCTGAAAACTTTTCCGAAGTGTTTAATCACAGGGATATTACATCACTTTCCCTCACCAGATGCTGTTTCTTTTAACGTTAAGCACAGTCCGTCAATGTGGTATGCAGGTCTGGCTGACTCAGGCATCTAGTCTTAGAATGCTATAAGTAGCTGTCATAGTATGCTTTAATGCTTTTTTCACTTTCTACATTTGTTTTCAGCAACTTACCAATCTTAATGGTTTTTTTAAAGTTAACTGCTCCACTAGTATTTTTTTGTGTGCATTGATTTTTTTATTAGCCTGCATACGCCCACTATGATCACTATAGCTAGCAAGTTTATAGTTTGTTAAATGTAGAATATGTCAAAACAAGTTTATAAAAGTATGAAGCTTACCATGGAAAAATATAATTATGTGAAGGTTAGAGTTTTTGCATTTGCGAGAGCATTTGATATTTCAAAATGAACAAACAGAACCCATTGTCAATGAACCCACTGTCTACACTAATTTTACTATAAGAAACAGAAAAAGATACAAGGAAACGGCATATATGTTCCCTTTTCAGAGGCAACTGACTCTGTAAGCTAACTTGACATGAGATTTTTCACATATGAAGAAGCCTGTAATGGAAATCTTGTCAACATCCAAAATTTGCCCCTGTGTGTGTTAGAATGCCTTCAAATAATTTGCTGTCGTATTAGAAACTAAGCTTATGCATGCAGCTGTTTTAGTAGTGTGACATTTTCTTGTCTTCTAGGCATATGATTTTTATGCAGTTATATTGAAACATGTTTTAATATGAGTAGCTTGATTTACTGTTAGTTGCAGGTAAGATTTTATTCTATTCCTGTGTCTTACTATGTGGTGGTTTGACCCTGGCTGGGGGCCAAGTGCCCACCAAAGCCACTCTATCACTTCCCTTCTTAAATGGTCAGAGGAGAGGGGAAAATACAACAGCCAGTTATAAGATAGAAGCAATTTAATAATGACAATAAAGCAAGCAATAGATGGTGTGGAAGTAAAAGCAGGGAGAGATATGTTAATCTCTACTTCCCTTCAGCAGATGATGTTTGGTCTCAGGGAAACAGGGCTCTCTAACGCTTGGTGGTTACTTTCAGAGAACAAATGCCATGGACGAATCTTACTCCAAACTTCTCTTGAAAGAGCTGACATCATATGGCATGGAATATCCCTGTGGCCAGTCTGGCTCAGCTGTGTACTCTCAGTGTCTTGGGGCAGGCAGATGTTAGAAAAAAACAGCCTGGGTGCTCAGCTCAGCAGTAGCCAAAACAGTGGTGTATTGTCAGCATTCAGCTACAGCACTGCAAAGCTCAGCACTAGAAAGATACTTTGAGGAGAATTAACCTCAGCTTATTCCAGTCCAAACCTACTGCATACTAAACCAGAAAGTATACATGTTTCCTGTAGTGACAGTTTAGTATATCTTGTTTAAAGTGGCTCAGTATTGAAGCTTCGCATTTGGTCTATGCTGTTTTGTTATAAAGCGAAATATTGTCCCTCATTTCTCCTGGTATTTGGCTTTAAAAATAGGTGCAAATGTTTAGAAAGATTTTAAATGCTCTGCTCAATTATTTACCTCTAATTTGGTTTTGTATCTTCTTTTCATTACTACTTTCCTGTTTTAAGCTCATATTTCTTCTTCTATTCAACATACTAAATTTGTTTCCTTCTGACGTAGTAGAAACTCTCAAAATGTATACTTATCAGCTTGCCTGGTAGCTACTCTTAAAAGTTTGGGTTTTTTTTTATATGAATCTATATAATGGAGACAAGTATTCTCTTTAAAATTTTGCATTTTACTTTGTGTGTGTCTGTGTGCTTTATGTTGCTTTCTTTTTTTTTAATTAAATTACCAGTTAGTAATAGATTTCAACACAAAAGTAATTTGAATTTTATTAAGGCTGTATTAAAAGTAAGCTTGTGAAGTAATTCTTGTATCAGATAGAATGGTAAAAGTCTAAACAATTTCCACTGGAAAGAATCTCTTAACTTTCTTATACTTTACATTTTACACTGGAACTGTGATTATAGCTGTTCTCTTGATGTGCCACATGTCTGCCTTTAATATTTTGTTAAGTCATACCAAATAATATGTGAAGTCAGAAGAAGATCATAGCCTTGCTCAACAGCTGCAGCATCTAAAGACATAGTGAAAGAGGCAATTGAGTAAAAATAATCTCCAATTCTATTACTCTTTTTCTGCAATTATATCCTTTTGTGGGTTTTAGGAGTGAACAAGAGAATAGGCAGTGAGGGATTTAACTTCTTATCTTACTGTGGTAGATGGTGCATTTCATTGGTAACGCTTCAGGCTGCCAGAGACATCTTAGTGTTACGTTACCAGTCTTTGTTCTTTGATGTTTTGTCTTTTCAAAACATATACAAGACTGAGATTTCAAGAAACGCCAAGCCTTTCTTTCAGAAGAGGCAAACCCCATCATTTTTAATATCAAAGAACAGAGGAAAAAATAAACACAGTTATATTTTCATCTTTGAGTGTCTACTACCTGTTAAATAATTTCCTTATTAAGATTTTTAAAGAAAAAAAAATCATTTTGGTGAATTAATTTGATGTACATTTTCTGCAGATTTAAGAGACAACTCATTGGAACCGACCAGGATATTTAGCTTGAAAAATGTTCACTGGAATTACCTGCCAGCCAGCTGCAAGGCATTCTCTGAAAACACTGATAGACCAAAAGTGGTGCAGTAATGAGAAAGTATGAAATTAAATTAAGAACAGAATAATAAACTACCTGTTGTAGATTTCTTTGTCCTAAGGGAAAAAACACAACCTAGGATACTCAGTGTTGGGACCTCTTAAATGTATTATGCTAAATTGTAATTTTAGATCCTGATGGGGAGCAGCCCTGTGAAGTACTCGTGACTTCATAGTTGTATGGATTTAAATTCCAGACCACTGAGTACTGTAGTTCAGTTGTGAACTTTTAGCCAAGCATTTGTTTTTCTCTGCTGGTGTTTTGTGTGTGCTTCTCAACACTTACTGTGAATGCACCTTTATGACTAGTATCTTGCCTACTGCTAGAGAACATATGACAGTTAATGTCCAAGTAAATGGAGTTTTCAAGAGCATCGTTAGTGTCCAGTGTTTTTGAATGTGAGCTAAAGAAGTGGGAATTATGCTAAATATTATAAGGAGAAAATAACCATAGTTGTTTCAAGGGTTTTTTGAACAGAAAAAAATGCACCAGGCCTGGATTGGTTTGAAACTTGGTTCTCACTAGCTTTGCAACAGTAAGAAAAAGTAGGTCTCAGTGATCAACATAATATGTGATGTTTTTTACACAAGTGTGGAAATAAGATTCTGCCGTATTTCATGTTTTATTAATTTAAGTAGCATAAAGATCATGCTTTTTACATGTAAAAAAGCCAGTTGTGTTTGCTTGCTTGTAGAAGTGATAACAGAATGTATTATTTCTGAAGACAGGATTAGAAGTCATTATTTTTGTTATTCAAAGCTTCCAATTTTTTTTTTTATACCAGTACTAATTGTACTTTACTCTGTGAATATATTTATTTATTCCCTCTTAATTAGTTCTGGTTTATGCCTCTATAATTGCTCTGTGCTGTTCTGTGCTGCAAGGATGAATTGGATAAATTTATTTCATTTATTCTGTCTGGATAAAGCTGACTAACTCTTATTATGAGGATATATTTTTAAAAAATCTGATGCAAATCATGTGCTAACTGCAATAAATACATACATAAAGAATCTAAAAGCAGGAAATGATTCAGTGACTCATCCTGGTGTGGCATAAGAGAAGCATCCTTACTCTTTGCCAATTAACAGGAATGTTGCTATTTTGCATTAGGGATTTATGGTTGCTATACTGGCTCTTTGTTGATGAGTTGTTTTGGGTTTGGTTTGAATCTTTAGTGGTACTGTTTACCAGTTTCTGAGTGATGATGATGCTGAGTTGTCTGTGTCCAGTGACAGGCTTAAGAAATGCCTACTTTTCAATGTTTGATTTGAAAAATAAGATCTCCTTGTCTCTCCTTATCTCCATATAATGTATATAATGATTTTGGGGTTTTCTGCTATAGAATAAGTTGTACCATTGTCTGGTCAATAATGCATTTTTCTAAAAATAAATCTTCAACTAGTAATCATAGAGTCAACCAGGTTGGAAGAGATCTCCAAGATCATCCAGTCCAACCTAGCACCCAGCCCTACCCAGTCAACTAGACCATGGCACTAAGTGCCTCATCCAGGCTTTTATTCATCACCTCCAGGAACAGTGACTCCACCACCTCCCTGGGCAGCCCATTCCAATGCCAATCACTCTCTCTGGCAAGAACTCCCTCCTAACATCCAGCCTATACTTCCCCCGGCATGACTTGAGATTGTGTCCCCTTGTTCTATTGCTGATTGCCTGGAAGAAGAGACCAACCCCCACCTGGCTACAACCTCCCTTCAGGGAGTTCTAGACAGCAGTGAGGTCCCCCCTGAGCCTCCTCTTGTCCAGGCTAAACAACCCCAGCTCCCTCAGCCTCTCCTCCTAGGGTTTGTGTTCCAGGCCCCTCACCAGCTTTGTTGCCCTTCTCTGGACATGTTCCAGCACCTCAACATCTCTCTTGAATTGAGGGGCCCAGAACTGGACACAGTACTCAAGGTGTGGCCTGACCAGTGCTTAGTACAGGGGAAGAATAACCTCCCTTGACCTACTGGCCACACTGTTCCTGATGCAGGCCAGGATGCCATTGGCTCTCTTGGCCACCTGGGTACAGTGCTGGCTCATCTTCAGCCTACTATCTATCAGTACCCCCAGGTCCCTTTCCTCCTGGCTGCTCTTCAGCCACTGTCCCCAGCCTATAGCACTGCTTGGGGTTGTTGTGGCCAAAGTGCAGAACCCTGCACTTGGCCTTGTTAAATCTCATCCCATTGGCCTCTGCCCACCCATCCAGCCTGTCCAGGTGCCTCTGCAGGGCTCTCCTACCTTCCAACAGATCAACACCTGCTCCTAGCTTGGTGTCATCTGCAAACTTACTGATGCTGGACTCAATCCCCTCATCCAGATCATCAATAAAGATATTGAACAGGACTGGGCCCAGCACTGATCCCTGGGGAACACCACTAGTGACTGGCTGCCAACTGGATGTGGCACCATTCATCACCACTCTCTGGGCTCTGCCATCCATCCAGTTCTTGATCCAGCACAGAGTGAATCTGTCCAAACCATGAGCTGCCAGCTTGGCTAGGAGCTTCTTGTGGCAGACAGTGTCAAAGGCTTTGCTGAAGTCCAAGTAGACTACATCCACAGCCTTCCCTACATTCACCAGGCAGGTAACCTGATCATAAAAGGAGATCAGGTTGGTGAGGCAGGACCTGCCCTTCCTAAACCCATGCTGAAGTTCTTCAATTGATAATGAAAACCATAAGTGTGGTGACAGAACAATTATACTGGCAAATTTATTTTATGTAGCTTTCCAGCTTCCTAGATTAATAGCATTCAGTCTGTGTCAGATGACTGTTGCATTGCTATCTCTGGAGTCCTTGCAGTCTTTGTAGTTGCCTTATGGTTACATACCTTGCAGTTTTTCTTACTTTTTTTACCCTCTTTTATTTTTTCAAACTGACAAAGTCTTCTGAGTAGAGTTTGTCTCTAATGCAATGAAGCTTCAAGGCATGGCCAAAATACAAGGAATAAATATTACTAGAAGATGGAAGAAAAAACCACGGTATTGGCTGCTTGAAATATATAACCTGAAAGCAGCAATTTTAGTATCCTATGTGTGTAGGGTTCTCTTCAGGGGTCCCACTCATCTCCAGAGAAACTAGTGGATATGTGAATGAGAAGTATGAAACTCAGGTTCCCAGTGATTTTGGAATATCTTCTTTTAATCTCTCCTTGAAATTTCTGCTGCTGAAATGCTTTGTAGAGCTCCCCATTGCTTAAATATTCTATTTTCTGTTTATGTAACTACAAACTTCCAGAAAAGATAAAATACCTCGATCTTTAGGCCTGGTTTTTGGGTATTATCCAATACTGAATCCCAGGAAGATGTAGGAGGGAAGAGGGTGTGTGAACAAACAGATTTCTGTGATGCAGATAGAGAAATCTACATTTGAATTAGGAAAAAAATAGCTCTTGTCTAGGAATACACCACTGCCATGAAAAGACATCCAATATTTAATGTAGCTGCAGCTAGCACAAAAAAAAAACCCCAAACATTTCTTTTACAGTAGTATATAGATGCAGATATAGATGCAAATTAGGCTATAGATACAAACCAGGATATAGATACAAACTTCTTACAGGAGGATATAGATATTTCATGATGCCAGTAGAGTGTATAGACATAAAATTGTTCCTATATTTTTAAAGTGTGTATGATATGTTTTTTTGTAAAAATTGCCATTACTGTTTTCACATGTGCTGGAGGGAAAAGGTTGAGGTTTATTTGCTCATTCATGAAAGCAACCAGTTTGCCTCTCTTCACTCTTAAACATGGATGAAAACTTGAGAGGGTTCACCACTCTCTTTGTTCCTGCTTGTCAAACAAATATAACTTACCTCCAGATTGCCCTTGTTGCAAACTTGAGTTACTGTGTGTACAGCAGTGGTTTCACTTAAAAGAGTGGCAAGGGAGACTAAAATAATCTCCATTAAAAAGCTGCATTGATCTGGATTGGAAATAATACTGGGACACAGAGTGTTATTCAGCTTTGATATGTGTTTATCAGCATAAGATTAAATGTTTTGTGATACCTTCAGCTTCTGTTAGAGGTAATGGCCACCACTAATACTTCTTTAATCCTTTCTGTGTTGGTTTTCATTCAGATTGTATTCAACATAGTGGCCTACTTACTCCAAGTTATTAAGTATTTTATTTTTTTAAATTGTATGTTTCTTTCTTTTTTTTCTGAATGAAACATCACCTGTACCTATACATGTATATATATGTATGTGGTGGTGTCGTAAAATGTGATGCTGAAAAGTTGTAAATGGTATAATTTGCAAAGATAAACATAAGTGAATGGAATACTAAATCTGTTGTAGTAACTGTGATTTCTTTAAGAAGCCAGTCACTAACAGAATTGGTTTATATTTAAAAGTGATGTATTTTGCTTCTTTCAGATGGTCCTCGACCCTCACAGAAAGAAATCATATCATTAAGAGCGTTTATGCTTCTTTTTTTGAAACAACTTATACTGAAGGTAAACCAGTTGAGATCTGTTTTGTACATGTAATTGAATCTTTCATAGTAATAAATATGGAATACCCATCAGGTATTGTATCTGCTTCTGGTTAATTTTGGTGTTCATGCACATACTAGTCAATGTAGAGGTGGGAAATCCATACAGTATTTTTTTATTAGCCTCACCAAAATATGCCATATATATTTTATTAAATGTACAAACAGAAACTGCATATGATGCTACAGAACTTTTCAGGTATTTGGGCACTTTTTTATGTGATGGTTAGTAGTTGCTTGACTGATTAAATGAATAAAAGAGTAGAGGCAGTTGATAAGTTAGTTACTGCTTCATCCTTTTCTTGGTTCTGTGGCTGGCTGAAATTGTTTGTTACAGCTGAAGTCTAGTTTTTGAGGTGTAATACGCTGTCTGAGACTAGACTAAAAACGCAGTATTTTTATGGCCTGGTTTATTCCACCTGTTTTTTCTGGTGGAAAAAGGGTGGCAGTAATAGTATATTGTATCTGAGGGTACATAATATAAGAATCCTCTCTAGCAAGAATAAGGGGCTGACTTCATAATGGTTTGAATTGTTGTTATGATAAGGAAAAGGAATGTAGTAAAAGGGAGCATTTAGCCTTTTGAGTTTAAATAGAACAAAACTGTAGAATTAATTGACTTGTCTCAGGTTTCTCTTTTTAAGCCAAACTTAAAAAGTAAATATTCTCTGAATACTGCACCCCTATGTTTTTATTTTTAGGATCGAGGTGTGAAAGAAGATGAACTGCAGAGCATATTAAATTACTTATTAACAATGCATGAGGTACATTCCTGTATTTACCTATCTTTTACTATAAGCAATTACGTCAGATCTATGGGAAGTCTGCTGTCGAGTCTAGTTTGTAGAATAACATTGATGCTTGTCATACAGGATGAAAACATCCATGATGTGCTGCAACTGCTAGTGGCACTGATGTCCGAACATCCGGCATCCATGATACCAGCCTTCGATCAGAGAAATGGGATACGGTAAGACAGTGAAGTGAGAAAATACCTTACAAGTAGTCCCAGTAGCATCACTGTCCAGATTACTTTCTTTTTTCCCTTACAACAATGTCACACTTGCTGATCATTCAAAGTACAATCCATTTGACTTCAACTATATTTTTTACCGACAACCGTGGTTTTGTTAGCTTGGAGGAAGAAAAATTCTGCTTAAGGATATCACTATGATATTTGAAGGTAAATATCCTATTGTACTTGCTTCTCCATCTCAAATAGATTATGTAACTAAGATGATGTATCAAAAAGCCAAGTATCTATCTCAGAATAATTTTTAATATTCATGTTTTCAGATGTTTAACATAATCTGAAGGGAAGAAGAGGAAAGCAAGAAAAAATGTGCCCTAACCTCCCAAATTTTCTCTGAAAAGATAAAAGAGGGGGAAAAACAACACCTCCTACCTGATAAATTCGAGCTCTATTTTGCCAAAATACTAAGAACCACAGAATGGTTTGAGTTGGAAGGCACCTTTGAGTTGGAAGGCACATCTAATTCTCTCCCTCCCCCCTTAGTGGGGGTATGTGTAACATTTGTGGTACCAATATTAAAGTTGTTTGGTGGTGCAGTTTTAGTATTTAAAAGTAAGTTTTGAAAAAGTGGAAAGTGTGCACTGAACTGCAGCATTTAAGCATTCTAGGAAAAAACTGCCAGGCATACAATTAGAAGTTTGTCTGCTTAGGTTATCAGAGGACAGAAGTCTCAGAGGTCATTTGATAATGGCATCAATCCTTTCAAAATAAGAAGATATTGTCTGCTGAAGCACTCTTTAGTGGGGAACCATGAAAAAAAAAGAATGACTGAAACCTGAAAGTCAGCTAATTCAAATAGAAAGCTAAAATAAAATTAAGAATTCATTGAAGAAGAGTCTAGGGGGAAAGGTAATGTTTTCTGTCTCTTGGTGCTTTCAAATCAAGGCTGATGTATTTTCTGAAAGACTGTAGAATTTATGTTTAAACCAATAATATTAATTAAATAAGTAATAATTTAGTTAAATTTGGGGAACTTTTTCAATCAAGGGCTTAAAAACAAAGGATTCAAAGATTTTTTTAATGATTAATGATTTTTTTTTCTACTTCTGATTTTGATGCAATGAGGTTGGAGCTTCATAGATGTGTATAGAATTTTGGTGACATATTGCCATATTTTACTTTTGGCAAATGCATTTTCATTATAAACATCCTGTGATTAAATATAGGTACATTATCCTGTGTAGAATGGACACTAAGTAAGAATTTAAAGAACAGAGGGAAAATTTCAGTTCCATGTATTCTGAGAAACTCCAGGATAACATTTTATGTGTTCCAGTCTGCTTCTCTTGTCTTAAACTGTAACTGGTCAGGCTGTCTTTTATTTGATTTTTTTCCCCAAGTTATTAGCATAAGATAAGGTTGTTACATTCAGTAACAAGACATTGAACTAAACCAAAAGACACCATGTCTCCAATATAAAGAATTCATATTCAGACTTCTATGCTGTGCTTGTTGCTTTCAGACTATCCTTCCATTTTGTGTAAATTGCCTTTTTAATAGTTTTATTTCTTAAAACATAGCCCTGTGAGGTGAAAGACTGTATAGGTGCAATATTTAGTAATAAAGTGAAAAAACTTCTTGGATTTGGTTTTCATTTTCAGAGTAATTTATAAACTATTGGCTTCCAAAAGTGAGAGTATATGGGTGCAAGCTTTGAAGGTCCTTGGATATTTTCTTAAACACCTGGGTCATAAGTAAGTATAGTTTTTTTTATAGCGATGTATTTAAGTTTGTAATTCTTCATGTCTTTTTTTTTATCATGATCACTCTATATTCTTTGACAGTCTTTAGAAATTACTATTATTGGGTTTTCTCATTAGTAATTTGCATGCTCTGTTACCTTTATACATTAGGATAAAATTAATTTTCCAGTTAGCTTGTTGCTACCCTGATGCTTAAAAAGATACAGTGATTATCTGCCAAACAAACAATATGCTGATATCCAAGTCTTAAAACTACCAAAAAACATTTTTCAAAAATATATTTGTAAATGTGTTTTGTATGTTCAGCTAGGGATAACAAGAAACACATATGTGTGTCATCAACAATTTGTTACTGGAATTTTCATTGCAATAGAGTTTCAGAGCAGTCCTTTAAAAAATATTTTTAAAATGATGGGAAAAATTAAACAGAAGTGTGTTATTGCCATGGGAATGTTTCAGAGGGAAAAGCAAGCAGACCAAGTAAATGGTCATACAAAAGGAGGTAAGGACATGTCTCTGTTCAAGACACAGTCACATTAAAAAATAAGGGGTGTCATGAAATAGATGTTTAGTCTCATCTTTCATAATTTGTTGTGAAGAAAGAATTAAAATCACACAGTGCTGTGAAACCAGCTGCTGCTTACATTTCCCCTTCTCCATGCGGTGGTTAGCTTCCTGCTGGGGTTAACCCAGAACAATATTCTGGTAGAGATTGTGCAGTATAAAAAAGAGCCTCGTGCTCCACAAGAGACTTTATTATGTAAAACCTCCTTAGAAGGAAAAGGAGCTAGGAGTGCAGCCACAGTGTTCTATTGCTAGTTGTGTTTTTCTCAGTAAGATCAATAAAATATGACTAGATAATTGAGAAGCAGTTAGTGAGAATATGCTCCCAAACGGGATTTTTCTTTTGGAATCCTGCAAGCCAAAGAGCGTTCTGGGAATTAGTCAAGCAAATTGATAGTCCACTCAGGAATCTCCAAGGGCGTTTCAAACATTACTTACTACAATTCATTCACATTGATAGCGGTTGGATTAAGTAAGATACACGAGATGACGACTTCTGCAGAAGCCTTGTTGTGTTCATTAAAAGTACATTTGTTTAAAATATTTATCACTTATTCATGGAATCAGACTCTATTAGTAAAACATTAGATACAAAAAAAAAAGAGATTTTTCAGAAGGTGAAATTGCCTTTCCCAGTTGCTAGCATCTATTTGTAATTATGGTGGTTTCCATTGTTGAGAGAGATTAAGTGCTTAGCACAAAATTAATTTTTTTTTCCATGTAACTGAGGTAATTGAAATCCTTTTGAATATTCTTTGTGACTTTCAAAGTTTTTTTATCTAAATTTTCAAACCTCTGAACATGTGTAAATGTTCACATTTTATGCAGCTCACAGGGTTGAATACCTGTAGGTTTTCTCATAAGTAACTCTTGAGCTCTGTAACCCAGTTACAAGCTGTTGCCACTCTCTTTTGGGGTTAGTTAAAAATTATAATAATGTATTAATTTTAAAAGTTGTAGAATGAATCTATGTAATTTAAACCTATGTTATTGTCATCAGTAGTCATGAAAAGGGAGTTTCTTAGCTTTTGAATGCACACAATTTTACAGATACTTTACTGTTTTTTTTCTTACATTGTTCCGGTACTGTCATATGGATTATTAATTATTTTGAATAACAGTTTGTTATTTCAAAGTCACTACAGTAGTAGATAAATTTAACTATGCAGTTTACAAGAACTACTCCGTTTGCTTATGATGTTATATCCAATTTTTGGAACAGGTGGAATTCACTGATGTAAGCAGCTTTTTCTTCTGCTTTTTAAGTTTGAAGTATTTTTTGTCATACCTATAAAATTCTCCTCAATTACTTTTCAGGATTTTATTTCCCATGCAGTGTAGTGTGTGTTATTCCAGTATTTAATTATTTTGCCTGCACAAGAGAATGCTATATAAAGAGAAAGGCAATACTGGTAACTCTATATGTTAGTATTTATACTGGAGGATCTGAGTTTGGAGTGTCCCAAGTCCTTGAGACAGCAGGATGTGTTCTGTAGTGATCACATTTTAGCCACCCTGTAAATATCTTGGGTTCATTCTAACTAAGATAGAAAATTTATTCCTTTGTGTTCTTCAACTGTGAAAATTGTGGAGGGTAAGAATGGCTTATGATTTGTTTTATACACAAGCCCCCCAAATACAACATTGCTTTCAGAAGACCTTTGTGAATTTCTACAATTGCATTCATTGGGAAAAATCTTAAATTTAGGGTTATTTCGTAATATTTACAGACTAACAAATTAGAGAACTTCTTAGTACAACACCAAAATATTTGACTTCTGATTTTTTTTGCATTGAAATGTTCAACGTGTTTCATGTTTTCCTAATGCCTTTATTTTCTCTTCCAGGCGAAAGGTTGAAATCATGCATACCCATAGCCTTTTCACACTGCTTGGAGAAAGGTTGATGCTGCATACAAATACTGTGACCGTTACAACATATAACACGCTTTATGAGGTACAGATTATTAAACATAGTGATTGTCATCTCTATTGTGAAGAGTGTGAATCAATTCACAGAATCACAGAAACATTCAAGTTGGGAAAGACCCTCAGGATCACCAAGTCCAACCAATAACCCTAGTCTACAAGATGCACCCTAAACCATATCCCCAAGCACCACATCCAAGCAACTTCTAAACACATCCAGAGTTGGTGATGCAGCCACCTCCCTGGGCAGCTCATTCCAACGCCTAAACACTCTTCTGTGTAAAAAAAATTTTCTCATGTCCAATTTAAACTACCCAGCCTCAGCTTGAGGCTGTTCGCCCCTTGTCCTGTCTCAGATTACCTGTGAGAAGAGACCAGCACCAACCTCTCCACAATATCCTTTCAAGTAGCTGTAGACACTGATGAGGTCTCCCCTCAGCCTCCTCTTTTTCAAACTGAAAAGCCCCTGCTCCTTGAGTCACTCCTCATAAGATTCCTTCTCCAGACTTTGTATTGTTGAGACTCTCTGCTTTACAGTATCCTGATTCTGAACAGAGAAATTTAATAGATAGATTTTTTTTTAAAAGGGTCTCGTAATTCAGATGCATCTTCCCATGCTTTTGGATACTTTTTATTAACAGTTTAATAATTTTACACAGTCTCTAAAACTTTCTGCTTATAGTGTTACAAGAGATGATGGAGAGATCCTGCTGTTTAAGATATTTATCACTTTCCAAAAAAAATATACTCTAGGCCTCCAATCGCTCTTTCCCCTCCATTGTTTGGAGGAGTTTGTTTCCTTTGCTAAGAAGAGTGCTGGAAACAGAGAGATGCCTTTTTTTCTTTTTTTTGTGCCATTCCTTTCAAGATAGCACAGTTTTGAAAAGGGATCTTTTTTAACTATTCATGCTGATAACAACTAAACACAGTTAGTTGCTGGCCTCATAAAGTCCAGCATTCACAGACATGTAAATTGAAATAGTAGTCAAAGGAGAAGAAAAAGAAGTTCTTTAAGAACAAAAGATTTGCCAGGGAACTAATGCAGGTATTTTTCATGTTCTCTCATAAAAAGCAAAAATATTTGCATTCTGTTTTAAATACCAATAGGTGTTCAAAGATATTATGTTTACAACTGACATTAGTTTGATTATTGATTAATGAATGAGCTCAATTTCTGCTTTAAAATAGTCAGGAATAGTGAAATGATTCTATTTGCTTGAATACACATATGGAGAATCCCACGTTGATATTGTTATTTGTTTAGCTTGTTCTTATAAAGTTGCACACACAGAACCAGTGGCAGATACCCCAACGTGAAAGGTCTATGTTGTCACCTCAATACAGATTATTGAGATTGTGAGGTACAAATCATGAATCATATGAAGCTCTGTTCCTCTTTCCTAGTTGGAGAAAACCAAACCCATTTTTAAGAATTATTTGGTTGTGGATGGAACAGTATGTATTAGAATAAATTTTGATGTACAGTGCTCATGAAAGAATTTTTGATCTGTGAATGCCTGACACTATGTAAAGGAACTATCTTTAAAACACCACTACTGTATATTTAGTCAGATAACTCAGTAGTTAACCACCCACTGTAGAGCCATAAAAATCTTGATTGCCTTCCATAGAGAAATTGCTTGCTTCAGTTCTTCAAGAACAAAAATATTTTGTGTGTTTTATGTGGAGTTACAGTGTGGCTATGGTAAGTGTTCTTAAATTTAAAAATTAACAAAGAAAGGCTGTAACATTTAATAGAAGTGGTAAAAAAAACCCATAATATTTTCTTTTAGATTTTGACAGAACAAGTGTGCACTCAAGTTGTTCATAAACCACATCCAGAGCCAGATTCTACAGTGAAAATTCAGAATCCAAGTAAGGACAATATGTTTGTATGATAAATGTGTTGCCTCATGGCTGTGGGGTTTTTGAAAGAGCATAATTCAGTAAGTGAGAACAATTAATTAGTGTATCTGAAATACATATGGGTTTCAGTTACTTATATGCTGTCAGCAACTTTTCCTTGTTTTTTTAATGACTGTTACCACAATGTGTTACTTTAACTAATTTATTCTTTCAAAGTGATTCTTAAGGTGGTGGCAACACTGTTAAAAAACTCCACGCCAAGTGCCGAGCTGATGGAAGTTCGACGTTTGTTCCTATCTGATATGATAAAACTCTTTAGTAATAGCCGTGAAAACAGAAGGTATGTTGCCACAAAGAGTATTTCCTCATCCTTAGTTTGTTAGTAATAGTAATTTGTTATATAAGCACCATCTTTTCTTTCCTCTGGACAATGCCAGCAAACTCTATGTAGAGTTTTAAGTTATATCTTAAATGAAATATAATAAAAATATATCGAATAAATTTCTGGTAACTTTCCTTAGTTTGGCAAATGATGCTGTATTCTTTGCCTTAGTATATCTGAAATTTATATTCTTTCTAAAGTATTTTTAAGTTTCTTCCTACTATTTGAGGGAGGAAGTTTCAGAGGATACATTCCTCTCATTTTAACCATCATAACATTAAATAAAAGAAGCTTTGCTTGGATATATTTTGACCTAATTATTTCACTTTAGATGTTTACTTCAGTGTTCAGTGTGGCAGGACTGGATGTTTTCTCTGGGATACATTAACCCTAAGAACTCCGAAGAGCAGAAGATCACAGAGATGGTTTACAACATTTTCCGCATTCTCTTGTATCATGCAATAAAATATGAATGGGGAGGCTGGAGAGTGTGGGTGGACACTCTTTCTATAGCTCATTCCAAGGTAAGAAATGGTTCGTGGATGATGATTTTTTTAGTACTGGTAACTTCCCCTAAAGGAACAAGCAATGTAGCCAAGATGTAAAGTTATTTAGTGCCATCTGGTGGCTATTTCCATACATGTCAAGGTGGCCTATTTTGGTCACTGTTGTAGAGACTTTGCTGTGAAGCAGCTTGTAAGCGATATGCAATTTGTTGTCTATATTGTTGTTAGTTTTTTGTCTGAGTTCGTACAGTATATATTAATCCATGTAATCTCTTAATTTCTTTTTTAGGTCACGTATGAGGCTCACAAGGAGTATCTAGCAAAAATGTATGAAGAGTATCAAAGGCAAGAAGAAGAAAACATAAAAAAGGGGAAGAAGGGGAATGTCAGCACCATCTCAGGTCTTTCCTCTCAAACAACGGGAGCAAAAGGTGGAATGGAAATTCGAGAGATAGAAGACCTTTCTCAAAGTCAAAGTCCAGAAAGTGAAACAGATTACCCTGTTAGTACAGATACAAGGGACTTGCTTATGGCTACAAAGGTGTCAGATGATGTCCTTGGAAATTCTGAAAGACCAGGAGGAGGAGTGCATGTGGAAGTTCATGACCTTTTAGTTGATATAAAAGCTGAAAAGGTAGAAGCTACTGAAGTAAAACTTGATGATATGGATTTATCACCAGAGACACTGGTAACTGGAGAAAATGGTGCACTTGTGGAAGTTGAATCTCTTTTAGATAATGTATATAGTGCTGCTGTTGAGAAGCTCCAAAACAATGTTCATGGAAGTGTGGGTATTATTAAGAAGAATGAGGAAAAGGATAATGGTCCATTAATAACTCTGGCTGATGAGAAAGATGAACCTTCTACTAACAGTACCTCATTTCTCTTTGATAAAATACCTAGTCAAGAGGAGAAACTTCTACCTGAACTTTCAAGTAATCACATTTCTATTCCAAATGTACAAGAAACACAGATGCATCTTGGTGTAAATGATGATTTGGGATTGCTTGCACATATGGCAGGTAGTGTAGATATTACATGTGCTTCAAGTATAATAGAGGACAAGGAGTTCAAGATTCACACAACTTCAGATGGAATGAGTAACATTTCTGAGAGGGAGTTGGCTTCCTCATCTAAAGGATTAGAATATGCTGAAATGACTGCCACAACTCTTGAGACAGAGTCTTCTGGTAGCAAAACTGTACCTAGTGTTGATGCAGGAAGCATAATATCAGATACAGAAAGATCTGATGATGGTAAGGAGGCAGGAAAGGAGATACGGAAGATCCAGACAACTACCACAACCCAGGTAAGTTTCAAGTACTGTACTGCTGTATATGTGTGATGTAATCACTTTTTGTTGCTGACAGATGAATTAATACTATAAGATCTGAGAGATATTTCAAGTGTATTTCTTTAGTTATATGAAAAGTGTCCATTTATCAAATCTATTTACTTTGAAAACACCATAACATCTAAGGATTGTCAAGGCTTTTGTGTTTGTATAGAGTATGTGTATTGCAACTGTGGATGCTTCAGTTTTATTAAACTTAGTTAAAAAAAAACTCAATTTCCCTTAGTTCTTCTGGATAGATTCACTAATAGTCTTAGGATTCTGCTTTAGACTTTTTTGTTAGTAAGTCTTAGGATTAAATATTTCTGTATTTTATTGTGGAAAATACACTGAAGTGTTTTTTACTCTTGCTGTACCTTTCTCAGAGTGCAGTCTTATAACACTTTAGTACACTGTCTTTCTTCCTGTACAGGAATGCTGATGTAAGTAGTCTCCTTATTTGCTCCTAACACAAGAAAAAATAGTGGTTTAGTGATAATAAAAGAGAAACTGTGGCTAAACTTCCATATTAGACTTCCGGAAACTATGGGAGAAGAGCCAAACAAAAATTGAAAAAACTACTCTGCCTGGAATTACGTAGTGTGTAATTAATTGTTAGAAGAGAGAGTTTCAGAGAGATGCTTAAGTACATTCAAAGACTGTGTCATCTGATGAAAGTCTGTCTGCTGTACTCTTCAGAGAGACAGTGTTTTCAGAAAAAAAAACCCTCCAGTGAATGGACATTTATCTTAAGAAATCTATGGTTTCCAAAAGAGATATCTTCCTTTTTAAAGTCAAATTTAAAATTAAACCCCCAGTTGCTCAGGTGAGTGGATTCTGACATACAGGAGGACAGCTCTATCCTAAGTTTCTTTCTTATGATGAGAAACGCTGTTTTGAAGATAAAAGAGGGTGGAGGTCTTGCATTCCCTAGACAAGTATAAGGAAAGTCTGAGGTTCTCCTGTAAGTGTGGGGGTTTTTTTCTAAACTATGAAAATTCTCATGATCTCAGTGACAGGCTAGCAAGCATCATGTGTGGGTCCTTATATTTAAAAGTATTCTGTGTAATAAAGAACCATCCCTGAAAACTCTTAATAGAAATAGTATATCAATTACTTTCAGTTCCCAAACACCTTATTTTAAGTCTTAATTTTGTTACTGTTAATATCATAGAAACTTCTAAGTCGAATGGATGGAAGATAGCAGGGAAAAAGGAGCAGTCATCTTTTATTCTGAAATGTGGGCTTTTGTTTAAAAAGTAAAGGACAATTGAAATAGTGGTATCCACTTTCCATGTACATACATACATGCATAAACGCTGAATTTGTTAGATACACCTTTAATGAAAAATATTATCTGACTTTGTACTATCTACTGCAGAAAATCTTGTCAGTGTCACTTCAGAACTTTTCTGTTCTTGAGCCTTTTTTCTGGATGAATCTCATCTACAGCGACTGAATCATAAAAATTTAAATTCCTCAAGCCTGTTTTTGTTAAGATTAAAATGATACAGAAATCTTAATGAAATTTTATCAAATCATTGTAAGATAGGAGAAACAAAATATTTTCCAGAAGCTTTAGTTACAAAAGCCCTATCTTTTCTTCCGTAAATTATCTACAAACTGTGTACTCTTCAAGAGTCTGACTCCACAAGTTATTTAACTCCCATATACCACCTAAATTACAGTTGTTTGCCACTAAAATAAATTATAAACTACAATAAAGTAAGCCTGTAGAAATTATCTTTTAAGATACTAATTATCAACTGTGTAAGTACCAGAGTTATCATCGTCTAACCTTTGCTTTGGGTGTTTCCAAGTACCCTGTGAACTGAGAGCTGTCCATGGTTAAATATTTTCTGTTTAAATAAAGTGAACCTTAAATTAAAAAAAAAAAAAAAGAGAGAGAGAGAAAAGAGAGAGATGGCATATGTATTAAACAAAACATAAATCAAGCATCATTGTTTTCATGAGTAAAGAGTGATGTTTTGGTTGCAATGTGCATGGAGACTGCCACATTAGATTTGATCTCTTTGATATGATTGAAAAAGGCTTAAGGCTAACCACCCAAATGTCGATACCTTGGGTTTCATGTTGGTTTATGTGATGCACATTAAAGATTGTTATTGCAAATGCAGTACTATTGGCTAGGAAAAAAAGCTCCTCAGTTTTGGTACAGTTGTGAAACAGTAACTGCTGCTGACATGACAACTACTTGTTGTAGTACTCAAAAGAGAACCAGTGGTATGTGGATGGAGTTGCTTACTTCTAACTCTCAACAATCCTTACTTTACCAGTAAGAAATAAGTTGTCTTTTGTTCAAATGGCCTGAGCAGAAGCAACACAACAAAGCAGAGATGGGAACTCCTTTTTGCTTCTAAGAAACATTAGTGCCTTTTTCAATAGTAGATCAGATATGTAAGAATATAAAATTAACTCTCTCCTATGGTCCCAACTAGTAAGTACCAAATGTAGAATTGAAAGCCCTATGCAGAATATTCATGAAAAAAAAAAATTAAAATCTTAGCTATATCTAAGAGAAAAAGGAAAGAATGTTTTAAAAATAACTTTAAGAAAGACACAGGAAAATAACAGTAACGATATTGATCCCAATAAGTCAAATGGACTGAGGGAATCCTGCTCTGTTCTTAGAGTGGCTACAGAAGATCAAAATTAGACTAAAGATATAAGAAGCTTTCCAGTTCAACTGCAGTGATATGACCATTTTCACATTGCAAGCACAAGTGTGTCATCAATATCTGTTTACTTTTAAATGTCCAGATTTTAAACAGCTTCCTTAGATCAGGATGTAAATATGTGCAAAGCAAGTATATTTTCTATTTTGCCAGGTTTAAGCAAAGGTGTGAATTTCAAGGGCCAGACTTTCCTTTCAGAAATGCTGCATGTTATAAGTAATTTCATTGGCAGGAATATTTCTGTCAATTCAGTCAAATATGTTTGTTCTTTACTGCTTCTTCTTTCACAGTATTATTCAAAATATCCTTTATGTGTGTTTTTTTCCTTTAATCACCAAGTGGAAATAGTTGTGGCTAGGTATTGAAAGGGAATGATATTCACATTCACCACTTGTTGGGAGAATCTAAAGAATGTCCTGAGGATTCATAAAACTGTTAACCAATTACAAAATGCGAGAAAATTGGTAAAATGAGATTTGGGAGACTAGACCTGACTATCTAATGATCCTGTTAAAAAGACCAGATAAATAAATTGCTTTTGGAAAATGAGGAACTGTGTGAGAAGAGGAGACTCAGGAGTGATCTTACTGCTGTCTACAACTACCTGAAGGGAGGCTATAGCCAGATGGAGGTTGGTCTCTTCTCCCAGGCAATAATCAACAGAACAAGGGGACACAGTCTCAAGTTGTGCCGGGGGAGATGTAGCCTGGATGTCAGGAGGAAGTTCTTGACAGAGAGAGTGATTTGCCATTGCGGTGGGCTACCCAGGGAAGTGGTAGAGTCACTGTCCCTGGAGATGTTCAAGAAAAGCCTGGATGAGGCACTTAGTGCCATGGTCTTGTTGACTGGATAGGGCTAGGTGATAGGTTGGACTGGATGATCTTGGAGGTCTCTTCTGACTTGGTTGAGTCTATGAATATGATTTTTGAATTTCTTGCTGTTGTAGGCGGTGCAGGGTCGGTCTGTCACCCAGCAAGACCGAGATTTACGAGTTGACTTGGGATTTCGAGGAATGCCAATGACAGAAGAGCAGCGACGACAGTTTAGTCCAGGTCCACGCACAACTATGTTTCGTATTCCAGAGTTTAAATGGTCTCCCATGCACCAGCGGCTCCTGACAGACCTGCTTTTTGCACTAGAAACAGATGTACATGTTTGGAGAAGGTAAGTGGTGGTTTCTTATTCACCTCCTGTGTTGTATTTCCATCAACAAGGGAAAATTAAATGGATCGAGAAGGGATGTTACTGGGATAATAGGAAGGGAAAGATTTGGTGTTGTCTGCCCTCCTATATCTTACGCCTTCCCCTTTCACCCCTTCCGAGCCTGTAATGTCTCTGTTTCACACTTAACTATTTTTGTTCTCTTGAGGGCTTGTACAACTTGTACATACCTAACTAAAGGGAGATGCTTTTTCAGCTTATGTTTAGTTTTAGAATCTGCTGTTTCTGTGTCAGACATGAGGAAGATTTCTGTCTGCTAATGACCATTTTCTTCAACTGATCCATTAAAAAAGAGCTACTCTGCCTGCAAATCATATAAATGAAACCTCTTTCCTATACCATTTTCTAAGGAAGTGATTTTCTAGTTGACAGTCTTTATTTTTGCTTGCTGCTTTCTGACTGTGGTTAATTTTGGTGGTTATGTTGTATTTTATGACAGCAACGTGATTTATTGGGGTTTTTTTTTTGTACACTTTAACAGAGATCCCCAATAACTTCTAGTTGTCATGGGCCCCTTAGGTATAAGAGACACTGTTTAATAGCCAGGACAGAGTAGTTCATTTTCAAGAATCCTGAGCATAGTTACAGCCAAGGATCTATTTATATTGCCTTTAATTTCCAGTTTAGTGAGCTCTTCTGTGATAGTTACTAGGAAACAGACAATTTTGATAATTCTTTTATGGCAATTACGGGAGAGGAGTTTGTACTTTGTATTTAGGTAATGGTTAGAGATTGACGTTCAGCTTGTACATTTTCAGTTGAAGCCTTTAATTTTTGTTTGCTGGCTATTAACAATATTCTTTTGGGGAAAAAAACCACATACTTATAGACTTGAGTTTGCCTCAGTATTTTCAGTGTTTTATATTTTGAGGGAATGACCGTTTTGTGAGACAACCTTTCACCAATTAGGAGTTGCTGAGATTACAGCTAATCTTAGTAGCATTTATCACTGGCAAATTATTGTTGGGTCAAGGTATCACCATATTGTCATGTTTCTTCTTTAACACACTAGTGAGTGTTATCATTAGATGTTACCAAGGGTGCTTCAAATGGCACTGGATTATTATGGTGAACTCTTAGTCATAAACTTTCACGCTGGAAAAGCAATCCTAAGTGCTTTCAACAGAACTGTAAAAGTAAATGGTTATGAGCTATTGTTCTCACCTGGTTATCTGAAACTAAACCTGTTGTGAAAATAGATATTAATCTATTTGTTCATTTGACTAGGCCTGTTCATATTTTTTGAGAAATTGCTTGCAAAGTTTTACCATTGTGTCAAAGAAAAAGTAATAGTCTGGTTACAAAGAATAAATTTATCTAAACTTGGTTTTTTAACCATTTCTTTTCAATCCATAATTTCTTTTGTTCTTGCAGTCACTCCACGAAATCTGTGATGGACTTTGTCAATAGCAATGAAAATATTATTTTTGTACACAACACAATACACCTCATTTCCCAGATGGTCGACAATATCATTATTGCTTGTGGAGGAATTTTACCGTTGTTGTCAGCAGCCACATCCCCAACTGTAAGTACAATATTTCCACCTAGTGGTCACATTAGAAATTGTTAATAATACAAACAACAATTTGCTGCTGACATTTCTTCTTTAGGAATTCCTGTTCCACTGCTGATAGTTTCTTAAAGAAAAATCTATTTATATTCAAAAGCATTAAGATTTCATATACAATGTCTTCATAATGTCTTGCATCTGTAATGCTACTTTTATTAGAGAGGTAGCACTAATATTTTGTAGATATATAGTACTCTGTTTGAAAGAGAAGATCATTAGGACCATGGTTATAAGTCGTCATTACTGTAAGAAAATTACATGCTTTATGATGGCTAGTCATTGACATTCGTAAATAAATTTTGCCTGGTCACCAGTTGTTTGCATGCCAAATGATACTAAGTTATACCCTCATACTCTGTTTACTTATTTCTTCACTAGGTCCTGGCCTTTGTTTCCTTTTTTTGTTTTAATTTTGTATTTAAATAGCCTTCTACTTTTAGCCACATTGATGTTCTTAGTAAGCTGTAAGTTCTTAGGTGATCAAAGCTCAGGCAGGCAAAGTAGGCTAATAGAATACTTTCATGAAAAAGGAAGAAATATTCTATAAGTAATGCATTATTGCCAATACTTATTACAGTATTTGGATGTGATACCTTGTCTGCCCATATATCTGTTTTATTTCTTTCATACTGAATGTTTTATCTTAATCATCTTATAAGCAGTTCATATCAGTCTATGAAACAGGAGCAAACGATGCCCAAAAGTAACAAAGAAGCTTCTTTGTAGTAATATGGCCAGTAGCCACTGAAGAACACAAATGTAGTTTAGCAGAAAAAGATCAGTTCTTTGAGCCATTCAGCGACTAAGATTACTTTACTATGCCTCTACTGTTACATCCAGTTAGCTAGCAAAAAATCCTGGTTAGCACAATTCTGTTTGAAACTTATGAATGTATGGACTAACACTTCAGGAAACATTGATATGACTTTCAGCCAGGCAATTAATGATAAAATGGTACATCTCTGTTATTTTCACTGTGTCAACTTGGTAAATATTTGCTATAAGTGAAAATAGAAAACTCACAAGAAAGGCTTCAGTTGTTCATAGTCACAAGAATGACCTCTGGGTTGCTGAATAAATGATTTTTTGAGTGCTTTATTGTAAATATTGACAATTATGATAGAGTGCACACCAAGCCATCTTGAAATTCAGTCTTTAGATAATAGGACACTGAGAGATAGTCTTTAAAACAAACCTTTCAGACATCACTTGAAAATTAATGTGTTTTCTTTACTACCTTTTATATAAAAACATAAAATGGGCAGCATTGATTAGGCTGCTATTCCCCTGAATGATCATCAGAGGTTTTAGCTCTTAGCCTGTTTTATGACACTGTAGAGCTATTTTAAGGAATAATAATTTTGTATTTCATCATTTCTCTTTTTTTTATTCTGGATAATAAATACCTGTGTGCATGTGTAGGTAGATAGTTGCTACAGCTTTATAAATTACATATCCATTTGTGGAGTTGTTGATACTGCCTTACTACAATAGCAGTGATTTTCTTGCATTGGTAGAAAAGACTATATTTTCAAATTCATATGTTATGCATCCATTTCCGCACTACATGGGGGCTGTGTGTTTTACTTAAATGCTTAATTTTGCCATCTGTTTAAAATAAAAAAATAAAAATAATAAAATAAACTAATTCACTAACAGATCAGTAGTTGGCTTCAAACTGAATTAATCCTTCTTTGTGAAATTAAATTTAAAAAAAAAAGGATTACTTTTGTCTGAGCTATACAGGGAGGCTGGAGAGAAGTAATTGTCTAGGTGATTCCTACTATTCAGCTCCATTCTTGCTCTGTCATTGCTTGTCCACAAACCTAAGCAGAAAGGTGGATTTATTCATCAGTGTGACAGATACATGGAGTCCAGCACATCTTTTCTCCTTAGAGAGTGTGCTTTCCCTCCATGTTTTTCTAGGTCACAATTATGAGGGGACCAGATGCCCCATGAGGTATCAGACCACTTCTGAATATCCCTATATGATGAAGAAGAGCAATTTTATACTGATTCAGACTTCTTACACTTTTGCATCCTTCAACTGCTGTGGAGAAAGTGGATAGAGAGCTGGTTAGGACTATATTTCTTCTCAGTCTTGATAGGGCAAAGTCATCTCATACTTAGAGTTGGTTGTAGGAGACTTTAACACCTCCTTTCAAGAGCTGCTAATTAGAAAAAAAATGGTCTGAAAGTGAAAGATGTATATAATGTCTCCACTGCATAATACACTTACAGCAGACCTTCTAGTGACACTTTCTGCCAGGGTAACTCACAAGGAAAGGCAGCACCAATACAAGTAATCACAAGATGGTTGAGGATGGAAGGGATCTTTGGAGGTCATCAGAGTAAGTTCTTATGCTCAAGTAGGGGCACCTAAAGCCGGTTGACCCAGACATCTTTTGAGTATTTCCAAGGATGGAGACTCGGCCAACTCTGAACAACCTGTGCCAGTTCTTGGTCACCCTCACCATCAAAAAGCATTTATTGATTTTTTTCAAGTGGTAGTTAGTGGCATTTTTTTTCCCCCCCAGGATACAGTTTAGATTTTGTACTGCATCTCATGAATCCCAACCTGAACCACCCTGTGTTTCTGTGTGGTTTTGTGATTTTTGCAATTTAAACAAGGTATAGTGTTAGAAATGCAGTCAAACAATTCTGCACTATTGTTATGGAAGTAAGCTGTTCCCATGGTACTTGAACTGCCTTACTGGGTCAGCCCATGGGCCAGGTGGGTTTACCATTCTGCCACCAACAGTGTCTGCTTGCAGCTTACATCAAAACAGAAGTCCGAGCAAGCATATTGATCGCTCTAATGATACTTTGGTTCAGGATTTAGGGTTTTGACAGCTAGAGGAGGTGTCCAGGCTGTCACATTTAGTCATGACAGATAAAATTATTCTAGATCTTTTTTATGCTATGTAAGCTTTTAGCTTCCATAATAGCCTGTGGCACTGAGTCTGACAAACTAATTATGTAACTTTTGAAACACTTCTTGCCTTCATTTTTGGTGCTTTTTTAAAGCCTACTTATATGTGTAAAGTCACTGTATGCCTTGCTTTTTATGCTATGATTTAAGTGGTTAATCATGTCTTTATTCATCTCCATATAGTTTGACTGTAGGATTCAGTTGTATCTCTGGGTGTGTCTCTCTATATCCAGAGAGTCTTCATCTTGTTTAGTCTGTCACTGAAAGTCTGACCTCATCTCTCTGAAGCTTTTCTGAGGTGTCAAAACCCTCATATTTTGTAGATCATGTGCAATACATAGATGCAGTTGGTCAACAAATATAAGCTCATTTTACTTGATTTCTTCCTTTTTCACTTCTGAAAATGATGAGTCAGATATTTTGCTGAAGACCTTCATGCCCATATTGAAATTTTAACAGTCATTCTCACTTATTTTTTCCTGATGTGTTGTATTTGTAGAATAGGACACATAGTCACATCTACCTCTGAAAATTAATTTTGCTTTTTGACCTGGAATAATGAAATATTAGAGCAAAAAGGCAATAGAACAGACAATAAAAGTAATTTCACTGCTTTACTTTTGGGATGATGAAACAGAATGTAACGTAGGAAAGGATTAAGGTAAATTCAGGTATCCATCTGAAGTATTTATGTGTGGAGTAGATTTCTAGCCAGTAGAGATCTGCTCAATAGAAGTGAGTAATTCATCTCTCTTTGATGTAGACATTTAGTGGCTGGTCAGCCAGATCCCTATGGGATCCATTGACTGCAACAATTGTTAACCTGGAGCTGAATCCTGTTTTCTAATAGGGAAGATGTCCGACAGAAACACACAACTCTTTTATCAATTTCACAGTCCTGCCTATTTACAGTTTCCTTGCTTCCGCTGTCTCAGTCTGAGTTCAAGCAAGTTCTCATCCTGGGCTGTCTGTTGCAAAAGCTACTTCTCAACAATCTGCTATAGAGTTAGTTGTTACTGCATGTGTTTCATTGTCTCTCATTTTTTAAATGCATTGTAGCTATTTCCCATTATTAGAATAAATGCTTGAATTAAGATGATATGCAGACAAGAACAAAGTGGTAAATTTAGAAAAATGACTCAATATTGAAGGTATTGCAGGACCTTTTTCTTCTGTGCAACAGATTCTGTCTTGTGCTCACTCTCATGCTGAAAAAATAGTACTGTGAATGGTTAGGGTTTGCAGTGAAATGGCAATTCTTCTGGGCTGGCTAGAATATTACTCCGTAATACTTGTCTGCTGTAGAACAGACAATCTTCCTTATGGAATTTTCTCAATATTAAGTTCTTGTAATAGGAGTCTGCCTTTTGTCTTGCCTTTTTTATTCCAGGATAGGATGATTTGAATAGTGCTGTGAACAGGAACCTTTAAATAGGAATAGGAAAAACAAAAGAAAAAAAATGTATTATCCATCAAAACTAAGTACTGAGAAATCTGAGAGTGACTCTAGTACAGTGAGGGTTACACATTTGTATGGAATATAGGGGAAAGCTTACTGCAATTCACAGTAATCTATTGCCATGTGTTTTAGTATTTCCTTTGATTTCAGATGTATGTGTGAAACATTTGAAATTATGCAGATATGAACAAAAAATATAACCTACTTTGTTGGTTTACAGTATTAGCTGGGATGTGCTCCACTGTTGATTGTGATGTTTTATTTATTAAAGTGGGGATATTGGATAACTCTATCAGTGTTATAGGGAGGTCATAAAATATAGAGTACTGATGGTAGTGTGCAAGTATGACAAAAGCACATATGGGGAGCTCTAAGGAAAAAGGTTTGCAAAAGATGCTTCCTGTTAATAGCATCTGTTTGCCAGATAAAATAGTTGGTGTACAAGCCAGGAATTTGAAGTAGTAACTGCTCACTATAAGGGTAGCAAGCATGACAAGGACTGAGGACATTGAGAAAGGCAAAAGAAATTTGAAGAGCTGAAGCATATGTGATAATTGAAAGTAACTTTCCAGACCCCTTGCAATTAGTTTGCTCTTCCACTTACTCTATGAAGTCTCTAATTACACAGTATCACACAGTATCACAGTATCATTAGGGTTGGAAGAGACCTCACAGATAATCAAGTCCAACCCTTTACCACAGAGCTCAAGGCTAGACCATGGCACCAAGTGCCACGTCCAACCTTGCCTTGAAGTGCCCCAGGGACGGCGACTCCACCACCTCCCCGGGCAGCCCATTCCAGTGTCCAATGACTCTCTCAGTGAAGAACTTTCTCCTCACCTCAAGCCTAAATCTCCCCTGGCGCAGCCTGAGGCTGTGTCCTCTTGTTCTGGCGCTGGCCACCTGAGAGAAGAGAGCAACCTCCTCCTGGCCACAACCACCCCTCAGGTAGTTGTAGACAGCAATAAGGTCACCCCTGAGCCTCCTCTTCTCCAGGCTAAACAACCCCAGCTCCCTCAGCCTCTCCTCATAGGGCTTGTGCTCAAGGCCTCTCACCAGCCTCGTCGCCCTTCTCTGGACACGCTCAAGCATCTCAGCGTCCCTTTTAAACTGGGGAGCCCAGAACTGAACACAATACTCAATTCTTGCATGAAGCATTTTAAACAGCCACTCTCAAACTGTGATCTGAGGGCTGCTGGTGTTACATGAATGACTGTCTACAAAACTTAAGTATTTAAAGAAGCTGTAATAAATCTCTGAATTAAAGGCCGAGAGGAGGTATTTTCCTGTATGTCCTGTATATAGCTTTGGCATTATTGTGTCACACTTCATGTGATACCACAGGTCCTATGCAACCTGTAACAATTCTGACAATCAACACTGGCACACTGATGTAAAAATGTTCAACTGTGTAATGGAGAGATAGTAGCCACAGTTTAATTCTCAAAGTGCATCTAGTTACAGAATGGGAAAATGCACTTAAAAAGTGGTTGAACTTGGTATTTTCTGTTCCAAAAGGAAGGCTGATTTCAGCTTATTTTAGTTTCTGTTAAGTTACGGTTTTCCACTATTTTGATGGCAATATTAACAATATAATATTCAAAATTCATTTCTTTCTCTATTTTTAAAATATAACCAGTGAACACTCAAGGATTAGTCCATAGCCCATTGTGCTCCTATCTAAAACAAAAATATGAAAATTTAATGCACCTTTTTAATTGTGGACATTTGAATTTGAAGACTATTCAGTCCAAGGGTTTAGTGAATCTTTAGGCTTTTTTTCATGTGGCTCAAAAGTGTTCAAATATCTATGATTATCTTGGTTTAGGTTGAAGAAATCACACCCAAATGTTATATTTATAATGGCCTCTCTTGTGTTGCTCCAAGGGAAGCAACATTATGCGTGAAGACCCAGTTTGCTTTCTGTGATTTATATTTGTTTTGTCAATGCATTTTAAACATTTGCTTCCTCATACAAGGATAAACAGCTTTATTACATTTCAGTTGAATGGCTTGCTGTAAAACACTCATTTTATTTTTGTGTAATCAGTGAAAACATTACTTTGGTTTACACTGCTTCATAAAATTGCTCTTGTGCTATGTCAGATGTACATTGATTTGGAAGAATCAGTGTTTACATGGAGTTCATAATAATACAAGATTTACAGTTTTCCTTGTGCATAGCTATTTTAGAAGTCTTTATTTTCAAATGTTCAGGCTGAACTGAAAAGTTTTACTGTTCTAATTATAAATTTTTAAAAATGTAAAGTTCCAAGATAGTAATTTGTTTCAATTTTACATTGTATTTTTAGTTAACTTAAATAATTTTCTTTTTCTTTTATTGTTGTGATCTGTTGTCTGTTTTGTCTGTTGCATGTCCAGGGTTCTAAGGTTAGTACTGCTGCTGTAAGTTTCCTTTTTTTTGCATTTCCAAAAATAACTTCTTTTTTTATAATTTAATATTTTGCTTTTTTATTACTGTTACTTTCTTATATCATATGGTAGGATGCAAATAGCAATATATAAAGTGTAAACATAAACATCTGACATCTGTTCCCTGAGTAACTTAAAGCACTGTCGAGTGTAGCACTTACTTTTAGCTATCGAACTGATTGCAGGAAGGTCTGTGACCTAATTTAAGTTATGAATATAGAGTCATAGAATGCATTGAGTAGGAAGGGACTGATAGAGATCCAACTCCCCTGCAATAAGCATCTGCAACTAGATTAGATTGCTCAAAACCTCATCAAACCTGGCCTTGAATATCTTCATGGATGGAGCCTCCACCACCTCACATCACCCATCTCTGTCATCTCTATTCGTACATGAAGCCATTGATCGTTACTTTCTGGATGTAACCATCCAGGCAATTCCTTATCCAGCTAACATCAAATCTATATCTCTCAATCTCAGAGACAAAGATTTTGTGGGGGGCTGTGCTAAAGGCCTTGCCAAAGTCCAGGCACATGACATCCATTGTCCTTCACTTGTCCCCTACTGTAATAACTCTGTAGTGAAAAAAAAACCAAACAGATTGGTCAGGCAGGACTTGCAGTTAGCAAAGTTCTAAGGTGCAGGCTGCCTCTCTTTAAGCCCTGAACATGTTAACTGTAGGGGAGATGACTTCTCACTGCCATGAAATGGTTATCAGCTCAATTTTTAAATAATTTTTGAGCTACACTTTTCTAATATTGCTAAAACCTGAACGCAGCTTGATCAACAATGGAGCTCATTTTAAATGTTATTAGGATATCAACGTGCTGTTTTAAACAGGTATAGTTGATGGTAAGTTTGATTGTCAAAAACTGCCAGGTTTTGGGGTTTTTGTTTAATTTCACCCAGCAGAGTCTTAGGGATATTTCTAAAGAAAGAAGGCTGGGTTGTTTGTTGTTTGGTTTTTGTTTGGTTGTTTTTTTTTTCATTTTAAAGTCTGAACAAAGCTTGGTAAAACACACTGAAGTGTTACATAAAACAATTACATAAGTTGCTCAAAAAGACAAGATGGTAACTATTTTGACAAGGTTTAAGACTCTGATTGATGCAGCTTGAGAAAAATCAACAGCAGGCAGTGAATTTGCTGCTAGCAAGCCTGATGTTATTTCAAGCATGAGTTCAAAGTTCAAACTTCTATAAGCACCTCTGAGTTTTTCTAGCAGATTTTTAAGGCTATAGATTTTTGCAAATATATTTTTGTTCTGTGAGTGCTTTCAAAATGGTCTTCCAGTCCATTATAAAAAAAACCCAGTAACTCTTTTTACCAAGGAGTAGGAACACAGCACACACTAAGCAGGGGTGACCCAGCTAAAGATATGACTGGAAAGCAGTCTTCTGAGAGTCATCATCTTACCATTTTCTGATCTTGCTGGGCAGACCAGACAGATGACAAGGCTTCCCAAAGCAGTCATGTAATTGATGTGTAATATCCTTAAGAGAAATTAAATTAAGTGGTATCTATCATTGTGCTTGACACATGCCACATTACATCCATCATTTTCCAAAACATTTTTCTTTCCTTAATACTGTTTGGCAGAGTTTGCACTTACATAATTTTAGATGGAAAATATCCTAAAAAGTGACTCATGAGTGAGGATACTAATTTTTTAGAAGTAAGGAAATTAAGCTTTTTTCCCCTTTTTTGTATTTTTTTGATGAAAAGAGTCTTAACAGCACAAAATGTATTTTGGATTTTTATTGCAGCTAATTCTAAGAAAATTATTAAGAATAAACAAACACATCAGAAGACCCTGCAATCTGCAATCCTGTTGACAATCAATAAGACGCAGCCATATGTATCAGTTTAAAAATAGTGTTTAGGCAGATAGACACAACAAAAGTACTAAATCCTATTTTCAATGTCTTCTAGCCCCAGAGTAAAAATATTTGAACACATACTTTAGAAAAAATATATATTTCACTTACTGTTTCCTCACCTATCTGCACTGTTAAACAACTGAATGCATGTAAATGTGACTCTGGACATCTAAGTATCTTTTTAAAGAAAAGCAGGACCCTGTTTTAGATTTCAGAAATATTGACCTCATTCAGGATTTTTCTGTGGATTGCTATTATGGAGAGTCCAGGACTACTTTAAGAAAGAAGTGGCCATTCTCTGAGAAACATGAGCTACACACTATGTGACTTAGGACATTTTTACATTCTTCCTCTTGCTTTTGTGAGGAAGCACAGGTAGGCTCTATCCTGATGTCCCCAGAATCAAAGAACTTTAGAGGTTGGAAGTGACCTCCAGAGATTGAGTCCAACCTCCCTGCCAAAGCAGGATCACCTAGGGTAGTTTGTGTAGGAATGCATCCACATGGGTTTTGAAAGTCTCCAGAGGAGGAGACTCCACAGCCTCTCTGTGGAGTCTCCAGGAGAATTGGACTTTCTCAGTTTCCTATATTGTACAGGCATTCCCAGGGAGAATCAAATTGTGGAAATGGGGCTTTTTTGCCTTCTGTTCCTCACGTTTACTTGCTTATCTAAGAAGAGCATAAAAGCTGTACAGACTAGTTACTTTTACTTGTTGTTACCTGTCACTTTGCCTAAGCCATGGAAGAATGCAGGAGTACAGTGCACCCTTAAATACCATTTATTGTTTTACTGTGTGGCCACACTTTGTCTTCATTTAATTGCTAATAACTTTCTCATTTATATTAAACTTTTTCTCATCTATTACAGCATGTAAACATAAATAGTTTTTTTCACTCTCCATGCTGTCTTGCTTTGAATTTCACTTCCAATTTATGTTAATGTTAGTAATAGGAGAGTATTTTAAGTAAATTTTCAATGTATTTATTATTAAGCATAATAATTTAGATTGGTATTTGTATGTGCTGTCTTTATATTTCACTTGTGTTCAAACTGTTTGATTTGTCTCCTTTTAAAGACTGAATTGGAAAATATTGAAGTGACTCAAGGAATGTCAGCAGAGACAGCAGTAACTTTTCTCAGCCGTCTGATGGCAATGGTTGATGTACTAGTATTTGCCAGTTCTCTGAATTTTAGTGAGATTGAAGCTGAAAAAAACATGTCTTCTGGAGGTCTAATGCGACAGTGCCTAAGGCTTGGTAAGTTGACGGACAGTATGTATTAAATAATTACTTACAGATCAATGAGCTACAGATGGATCAAACAGTGACACATATAGGAAAGGACTTACACTGACTGTGATGGGATAAAATCCTGTTATTATTAGTTTGTTACAGTTTTAAGGTTGAATCAATTTAGCCACAAGAATAAGTTGAAATGACACATCTGAAATTGTTCTTTCTTATGTATGTCAAGTTGTATGTATTCGTGGGGAGTTAAAATATGAAATATAAGTAAAAGGAATTGTATATATTTTTAATAAAACTGCTTTCCTATCTGCATGTAGCACGTTGCTCCATGGATTTGGAAGACTACTTACAGGCTATGTAAGATTAAAGCTGGGGATGAGTGTGCAAACACTGTAGGCCTTATTGTAATGGTCTGGCACCTCTCTTCACTGTTTGCTATAAGCTATTTGCTAATACAATTAATTAGGAAATTAAAAAAATTATAAATGATTTCATCTACTCTACACAAATGATATTCCCTTATCCTTGTGAAAACTAAGTTTTGGCTGTCATCTGGCACGATGTTGTTTTACTAATATTACGTCCCACATAATTTTTCTTGTCTCAAATGATAAATTCTGTACTTGTATTTTGTTCTGTTATTATTCACACCACTCATTAAGTCATTGATAATTATACTGCTCCTGATATAACACTTGTGGTTTATTCTCAATGATCAGTTCTAATGAAATTCTAAATTGCCACCTACTATGTTATTACATGTTGTTAAGTGCTTTCAGATATTGATAATCAGTCTATAACATTCAAAAGGTTTGTTCAAGAGGTTCCATTCAAGGACTAATAATTTTCAAATTTTAGTATACTGATCTAGCATTTGTACAAAACATTTAGTTGTTCAACTAAATACTGAAGTCATCATAATGGTTTCTTAGTACTGACTGCCTCTAATGTGAGAACTGTGTTACACTTACTATTTGGAAGTGTTTACTCACATACCAAAGTGCTAATTTGTTTTCTGACTATAATAGTGATAAAATACTTCAACTTGCATCATTTTCATAACTTCTTTTTAGTTTGTTGTGTGGCTGTGAGAAACTGCCTAGAATGTCGTCAAAGGCAGAGAGAGAGAGTGAACAAAACATCATTAATCGGCAGTAAAACTCAAGATGCTCTTCAGAGTGTGACTGCAGCAGCAGCAGCAGGAGCCAAGGTAACCCAGTCTTCCCTTGTCAACAGAATGACAAATCTGTACTACTGCTTTATAGGATCAGAAAATACTTGTAATTGCCTTCTAAATTATGTGGCAAAAGTGTAGCTTTTTTGTTATTATCTGGTTTAAAGTAAAAGTATGTGAGAGAGTTTATTTGAAACAGGAAAACATTAACACAGTAGTATGACCAGAGGAGTTTTAAATGGCTTTTTCACTTCTGCTTAGTTTCCTGCAAAGAGCAAGTCCCCAAACTCACATCTGTCATATATACCTGCATGGCTTTATTAATTTGTCAGAGCACTTGCAGTTTTGATGAAAACCTGCAATGCCATCTCTGGTGGTGGAACGTCTGAGTCCCAGTAACTTCAGCAGACTTTGTGTGTGTATTAGACATCAGTGTTTTCTATCTGATTTTTTAGGAGTGAAACTTGTTTAAGATTCTGTTGTATGTCAGTTTTTCCAGTTTAATTAATCCATTTGTGTTTTGCTTTGTTGGATTTTTTAAAAAACTTCTTTGTAGCTTTAAGACTTTAGGAGACTTCAAACTAAAATCTCAAAGATTTATTGCTGCCCATGAGTAAAAAAATACAGTACTTTGTATGATGTAATGGATTCCTTATTTTGTTACTGTATTTTTCATTACTAAATTCAGTATTTTGTCTTCTTGAATGGCTTTTTTCACATAGCTTCTTTCACAATATTATTTCATTAAATCTCACAAAAGCATTACGTTTCTCCACCTTTTTTCACATTCGGAGCAAAGCAAATCAGTAGAAGGGGACTTTAGGACAAGAAGAAGTGGCATCAAGTTATGCCAGGGGAGGTATAGTTTAGACACTAGGCAAAACTTCTATACCAGAATGGTTAGCAAATACTGGAACAGACTGCCCAGGGAAGTGTTTCAGTCACCATCCCTGGATGTATTTCAGAGATGTCTAGATATGATGCTCACAGGTATGTTGTAGTAGTGGCCTTGGTTGATTTAGGTAATGGTTGGATTTGATGTTCTTAAAGATCTTTTCCAACCGCAGTGCTTCTGATTCTGTGATTTGTAATACCTTTTTTTTTTTAATAAGTGTACTACTTTATGCTTTTATAATAATAGCAGTTATTCAGTAAGCAGTCTGCAATAAGTCTCAGTAAAATGAACATAAACTGAATTTAAAACAAATATTTATCCTCAGAAATTTTAAGATACATATTAGAAATAATTTATTGCAGTGCTATAAAACAACTTATCTGAAATATTTTTTGTGTGCAAAATATTATCTGTGGGAAGAGATACATTTTTTTCTGAGATACTGGGAAGATCCAACAATTTATATCTAAATAGTTAGTGTTAAGACAATAATTCAAAATCCTTGTCTGAGTATTATGTCGGAATCATATCAGTGGTAAAAACAATCTGAAGTTGATGCAATATCCAAAAAAAAGTCAAGGTTCTAACAGAAATGCTTTGATACTTGGCAGGGAGGGAAAAAACTCACTGCTTTTTTTTTTAGGCTCCCCTTGAAAATGTCCCTGGCAATCTTTCTCCTATAAAAGATCCCGACAGGCTTCTTCAGGATGTTGATATTAATCGTCTACGAGCAGTTGTTTTTCGTGATGTGGTGAGTACTATGTGCTGTAATTCTTTCTTTGGCAAAATCATTGCTTATATTCTGTACCAGAGTTGAAAATACTCTTCATGGGTTACACTTTGTATCTTATCTGCATGCTGTCTGCTAGTGGCTTTGTAACTACCAGCCACTTTCTGCACTTTAAAATCGTACTGGTAAGCCATTTGATATTAGTAGCTAAGTGTATTTAACACTCAGACTTCATCTAATACTGGGCAAGTAATCACAGCCAGAATAAATCTTTTGTGACCTATGTTGATTAAAACTGTATAACTAAAGTTATTAGCTCGTTGTCCAACTAGGATATGAGGAAGAATCATTTTATATATCATTATATATATATACACACACACATATATATGCTACAGAACTTCAGCAAATTGATTTTTAAAGACAATTTTAACTCTACCAAACATATATGTACATATACTCTATATAAAAGATACATTAAAATCTTGTTGTGTTTTTTTCAGATCTGTCTGAAATAGCTTTTAGCATAAAGGTGCATCACAATGTGTTGTGTTTTATTTTGAAGTAGTACAGTAGAAATTATTATTGTTTATATGTAATTAGATCCATTATGTTTAAACTTCTCCAGCCCAAGTTTGAATGGATTGAAGTGAAGACTGATGGTAGAAATAGCTTTAAAAAAAAAATAAAGCAGAACTTGATACAAATTAAACAATTATGTCAGGATGACCTGATCATCTTGGAAGAGCAAGGTCTTCTGTTTGCTACACTTTTCTTAACTAGAGGAGAAAGGAAAGGGAGAAATACTGTTTCTGGCATTTCTATGAAAGAACTTAATAAGAGAATTTCTAAAATTGCAAAGACCTGCAGCCAAATTAAATATGGAAAACAGTCACTGGATTTCTAATAGAAAATGCATACTTCTGGAAGTAAGACATGCTGAAGCCACTATAGGAGCAGATAGGGTCTGAAGTCTGAAGTCTTAATTCTATCGTGTTGAGGTTTACCGTGTAAGAATTAAAACCCCAGATATTTCAGTTGAACTACAATGTTCAATCAACATAATAGCTAAGCCATAGTTGGTAGTTACTGTAGTACAGCAGACTATGTGGAGTGTGAGGAAAAGACACAAAGGTGTGGCCTTTTTCCTTAATTTCCTTAATTACAGCCCTGGAAAACTGGCATTGCTGCTGACAACCCAGTTAAGGGAGAAGGCAGAGTGTGCAGGTTGGGATTTGTTGCTGGAAGAAAAACAATGGTCATATCCCTTGTGCTTTTACATGTTACCAGAAGCTGTTAGAAATGCCTATGTGTCCATTGTTAACTAGAAGAGCATCAGCAAGCTTAGTTACCTCTCTCATCAGTTGTACCCCTTACCTTCTTGTGGCAGGAGCTTTCGGAGTCTCATACTTAGGGCAGCAAAAGTCCTTACTGTTGGGAGGCCCTGAAAGTACTCTCAGAGCATAGTCCAGCCTGTGTTTTGTAAAGCCCATTGGCACCACAGCCCCAGAGATTTGTGTAGTTGCCAAGTTAACTGTAAAAATTCAGTACTTAATACATACTGTGTGTACAGTACTCCCCTGAAAATCCATTAAATCTTCTACATAATCCATTTTCTACTATATTAACAGAGAAAATATTCCAGAAGGGTATTATTTATTAATCCTGGTAATGATCTTGTGTGAAAACTCTATGGAAATGTCTGATATTTTAGATCTGTTCTTTTTTTTCCAACACAGGATGACAGCAAACAGGCTCAGTTCTTAGCTTTGGCAGTAGTCTACTTTATTTCCGTTCTGATGGTCTCCAAATACCGTGATATACTAGAACCACAAAGAGAAACTGCAAGGTCTGGGAGCCAGGCAGGTAGAAATATCAGACAAGAAATAAATTCACCAACAAGTACAGGTACATTTGTTTTCTTCAAATGTATTAGTTTTTAATTTTTTTTTTATATATAATGATTTTATTACCAAGTATTTTTAGTGAGTAGGTAAAGTCCTATTAGGAAATTACTTGTTACGTTCTTCCTCTATAATCAATTGGTTCTTTAACATACATTGGCAGATTTCAGTTATTCTATGTATTTGCTTATAGAGTATAAATAATTTCCATTTGCATCTTGTTTTTTTATGCATTTCATTATTTAATTTGAGAGTAATTAAAAAGAAACAGGGTGCCTGATGGAATTAGAGCTGTAAAATACAAGACAGTTGACCAGCACAACTTCCTGAATCTGTTGTTAGGAAGAACAGATATCTTCACCCCTAAACCTATGAAAAGTATAAACAGCAAACACAGCTCATGTGAACTATTTTTGTTTGAGTGAGATTTCTGAGAGTAGTGGTGGAGGACTGAGTTCTTTCTTGAAGTCCTGCTGTGTTAGTGCTTGTGTTTAAAAGCCAATGGAAACATTATGATAGAAAGGAAACATTTCTATTGCGTTCCTTGACTGAACTGTTTGTGATTTTTATTAGTAGTTTACTAGCTTGTGTTCTTCAACTTGAGAGGGAGGGAGTCTGTTTGGCTGTCAGCAGCTGTCAGAAATTAGGGATCCAGACAGTACCCTGCTTTGTTTCAAATATTTTACACTGTCAGGTCAGTAGTTTTTTTCAAGTCTGATTGGACTGATTTCAACTTATGCCTCCTGTGATAAGAGCTGAAAGCAGATTTTGTCAATGAAGTGCTTTATATATTTTTTTCTTGTATTTATTTTTTTATTACTTTCATTTATGGAGTTGCTAATTTTCATCTGCATAGAATTTATCTTCCAATTTGTGTCATTATTTTCTTACTCATTGGAATGTTTTACTAGTTATAGATACAGTTTTAAGTCTATGTGTTTGTATGCTTTTCATTTTAAATATATTACATGAACATTGTTATGAGAAATCATAAGTTTGTGTGCTTTCCTGGTTATATATAATGGTTCTGCACTAAGAAAACTGCGAGTTTCAGTGAACTACTTCATCCATGATTGTCTTGCCTGTGTGCATGTGTATATATATATATACCTCTTTCTGTGTCTCTTTTTCCCCATTAATGTTGCTCTTGAAGTGCCCAAATAATAGGTATGCTGTTCCCTATCTCTTGATACAGAAGTTGTTTTCTTCCTTTAGAAATGCATTTTTTTCACTGATAATACCATATTTGCATGTTTCAATGAGATAGAATATCTGTCATGGATCCACAGTGGACCAGGCCACACATGAATACTAGCTGGCTCACATCTGATTCCATGATTTTCTCCACAGTTGTGGTCATACCATCTATCCCTCACCCAAGTTTGAACCATGGATTCCTTGCCAAGTTAATTCCTGAGCAGAGCTTTGCCCACTCATTTTACAAAGGTAATATAAACATCATCTCCTAACCTGTTTGGGTGTTCTTATTTAATGTAATGTAATTCAAGAACTAACTGTGATGTAATTGTTGATAAATAAGTATACGCCTCAGGTTACATGGAGATCAGACCTGATGATACCTTAAAAACTTTAACTTCCTGCCTACCTTTCTCTAGGAAATCTCTTTCCCACTTTTACTACCATTTACCAACTTTTACCTATTATGAAATAAAATTTTAAAAAGAGTCACGAGGAGGGAATGGATATAGAAAATAGTAAATGTTTTGGTTTGTGGTTATTCTGCTACAGTATTAAGTCCATGAAAATAAAATCAGGACCATATTTGCATACCACAAATTATGTAGTGCTTCTGTAGTATTCCCTTTCCCCATACCCTTGCCTGTTCTTTTGCCTTCCTTTCTCGCTTTTTTTCTCGCCTTTTTGATGGTATGTAAACCTTCAATATTGTATGTATTGTGAATTATTTTATGCCTGTTATTTAATGTGCTGTGCTGTGCTTTTCTTGAAGGGAACCACTTTTGTGATCGAGCAACTATTATATGTTTTGGGCCTAATTTGTTTTGTTTTGTTTGTTTGTTTGTTTGAACAGATGCAGGGAATAATAATGCAGGGAATATGTTTTACAGAGATCATGACTTGAAAAAGAGAGGATTACCTAAATGGAACAATAACCAAGTTTGCATGTACATTTCCCCATTTTTTTGCATGCAGAATCCAGAAGTGTAGAATAGGTGAAAACATTTAACCTGGTGAAAATGCATTTGGTACAATTTTGAATAATCTCAATACATAAGAAAAGACTGATTTATAAAAAGCCTAAGAGAATTCAAATTGCATCCTGTTTATGAAGAACAGAAGTATTTATCTTCTGGCTTTAGTAATAGTGCATATTATGTTTATCATAGACTGCTCTAGGACCATTATGCTAAAATACTCATTACTTCAACTTTTAAACGAACCTTAGGTTAACCTAGCATTTGTTTGGTGTACACACACGTATGAATATCATAAATTATTTTAATTTCTATCATCTGGCAAGCAAGGGTTTGTGATTTTGGTTAATAAGACTATTGTCTGCCATACAAAGAAAAAAATATATTTTGGGTCATTCAATTTGCCAATATAGTATTTGTTGTGATGTAGTTGCATCTTTATGATTTAATCTGTTGTTGACTTTAAAGAAAGAGGAATCTTTTGCTGTTAGTTAGTACTATGTAGCAGTATAGCATTTCCCCTAAATATTAACTACTGCTTTTTCATTTTGCATCTAGAACATATTTCTGTATATCATACATAGGATATTTTATTCTTAACTACTTTTTTCTTAAAAGTTGGAAAAACTTTGTGAAAAAAATGGAAGCATCCATATAAACTCCCAAAATGTTTCAGATAAAACATTTTTTAAGAATGGTGTCTTCCATACTATTGTTCATTGTATTTGTTTTAACTTGCATTCAAGTTTTGTTTTCCAAATAGTTCAACAGAGCTACGGTAAGTGTGAGCAGTAGCATATCTCTATGAATTAAGGGACAGGAACTAGCTATTTGAAATAAATCTATTTTTAGGAGATGGAGTCTTAGCTGTGTGTTTAGGAAATTTGTTGGAGTAAGGGTAAGAAAGGAGTAGGAATATTACTGGCATTAACTGATTTTGTTAGTGACACTTAACTATTTTCTATGGAGCAATATCTTTAATTCAAATAAATGTATAGCTGTGTGACAACCTAGTTGTCTCAGGCACATTACAGTATGTGATTGGTGTATGCTTCTTATGGGTAACTACAGCTTCTGTCAAGTGCAAGAGTTTCAAACCATTATGCTTGATATGAAACCTTTGATTCACATCACGTGCATAGTTCACTGATGATATTATACATGGATAAAATGTAGCACTGAAACAAAAGATTTTTAAAGTACACCTTGCAGGGAAATATTTTCTACCTTTGCTTACAAGTGTTTGTAGGTGTTAAAATAAGGATTTAATGTTTCTTTTACTGTTAATCAAATATTGTTGATGAGCTGTGGTATCTTATGGTGCTTAAAGGAGAAAGGTAGAAAAAAATAAATTGCTGATATCCATGACTACCATTTAACAATAAAAATGTTTCTTTCTTTATAATATCCTGTACATCTCTATCTGTTTTTCTGAGCCGATTCACGAGGAGGAGAAAAATGTGTCTATCTGTACATTTGCTACTTGTCATAAGTTCGTTTGAAGCGCTTCTACTAATTTCTGATAAATTCAGAGGTTCTGCAGTACTTCTAAAATAGTCTGTGCTTAGCCAAACAAAACAAAACTTGAAAAATGAAAGTAAAGCTCCATCTCTTTTCAATATGTCACATATTACTCATAAGGAAAGTTGCAGACCAGAACTTAACTCTTGCATCTGAATGATGTTTCAGAAACACAGTCCTACAAAAATTAAATGTTGCCAGACTTGCTTCTTTCTATTCACAAAAACAATGAATTAGAGTGATTTAGACTTTTGGGATGTCAGATGCCTCAGTTTCTCTACATTTGTGAGAATTTTTGTATAAAGACTTTAAACCAAGAATTATTTAAAAGGTAGAGTGTGTCAAGTGGTCTAAAAAGTTGTCTGGTCTACAGACCTTATGGTTCATCAGATTTCTTCAATTCACATGATGAAGAAAAGTTCAACATAATTGTAGTATGGAGAAGTAGTAAAGATGAGAATAGCATTTAAAATGCCTTTTCCGGAAGGGGAGAACAGTTTTTACCTGACTGGTAAAAAAATGATAGAAACATTCTTTGTCATTCTTACTGTTTCTATGAGTACTGCAGTGTAACCAAAAGCCCTGCACTAGGTTTTCAGGCTTTTGACTCAAAATTATCAGCCATATATGAGTTGTACTTTCTGGAAAATATCAGTGGTGAATCAGTGCCTGACCTAGTCGCCCTAATCTCCCTTTTTAATAGGTGAGGAGAAGTTACTGCACATTTAGGGCACAGTTCATCTGGCTTGCTTTAGAGATGTGCTTAAAAAAGAGATAAATTTGGCATTAGAAATCCCTTTTTCTGTTCACTGAGGATGCTAGTGTAGACCTCTGCCTTGTTCAGATTAATTCTGTCTCCTTTGAGTAGGTTTAACTGACCTCCAGACACAAAATTTCTTTAATGACAAAAGCTGTCATGACATTCTTTAAACTCAAGCACTTAATCCAGTCTAATGACTTCTAATGTGTGTTAGTAATATCCCCATCCCATAGATAGCTACGATTTGTAAATGTGTGATTGTAGACACATGCTTTTCCTTGTACTACATGTATATGGTTCAAATGTAGGAACTATATATCCATGCTTTTTCTTGTACTACATGTATATGGTTCAAATGTAGGAACTATATATCCATGCAAAAGCCACTACATAGTATCCTCCACCTAGCGTTTGGCAAGTATGTGCCCTTTGTATTGGCACGTAACAACTGAGCAGTGCATACTATTGTCCCTCTGATAAACATTTTAGTTCTTCTCTACCTATCTCTGTGTGCAATACAACTAAGCTGCACCTTTCTCCATTGTAAAGTATTTAAAAATACTGGGTTGGTTTTTTTTTGTTGTTGTTATATGATTGAGATGTCCAGTTCTGTTCTTTTTTTTCATGTAAGTGTTTCAGTGTCCTTTTTTAGCAGCTGCTGAGTGCTTGAGATCATCAAAGGAAGGATCTTGCAGTCTGATCTACTGACACCTTTGCAGTCCGATGTACAAGCAAACCCTCTTATGAAAATCTTTACCTTTCATCTTTAGCACAATCTTCCACAAAGATCATGTGTGAGAAATCATTATGTAGTAAGGAAGCAATGATAAAGCTCAGTATCTACTGGTGATGAGAGGTGATTTCAAGTTCTTTGAAAAGATTTGTTTCTAATTGAGGAAGAGGAAAATAGTCCCAGTAAGCAAAGTTACTTCTCATGGAAGACAGATAATCTTCTGGTTTGTTTTTCAAATACATTATTTTATTTGCAAGCAAAAATTACTTTTATTATTTTGCAAATTCCTTTTTACAAGGAGTCGCATGAGAAAGATGGAGGTAAATGGACCCAAGTTACAGCTGGGAAGATTCTGATTAAACATGTAGAAAATTTTTCACAACAAGGACAATTAGCCATTGGAATAATTACAGTATCACAGTATCACCAAGGTTGGAAGAGACCTCACAGATCATCAAGTCCAACCCTTTACCACAGTGCCCAAGGCTAGACCATGGCACCAAGTGCCACATCCAACCTTGCCTTGAACTGCCCCAGGGACGACGACTCCACCACCTCCCCAGGCAGCCCATTCCAGTGCCCAATGACTCTCTCAGTGAAGAACTTTCTCCTCACCTCGAGCCTAAATTTCCCCTGGCACAGCCTGAGGCTGTGTCCTCTCGTTCTGGAGCTGGCCACCTGAGAGAAGAGAGCAACCTCCCCCTGGCCACAACCACCCCTCAGGTAGTTGTAGACAGTAATAAGGTCACCCCTGAGCCTCCTCTTCTCCAGGCTAAACAATCCCAGCTCCCTCAGCCTCTCCTCGTAGGGCTTGTGCTCGAGGCCTCTCACCAGCCTCGTCGCCCTTCTCTGGACACGCTCGAGCATCTCAGCGTCCCTCCTAAACTGGGGGGCCCAGAACTGAACGCAGTACTCGAGGTGTGGTCTGACCAGTGCAGAGTACAGGGGCAGAATGACCTCCCTGCTCCTGCTGACCACACCATTCCTGATGCAGGCCAGGATGCCACTGGCTCTCTTGGCCACCTGGGCACACTGCTGGCTCATGTTCAGGCGGGTATCAATCAGTACCCCCAGATCCCTTTCTGTCTGGCTGCTCTCCAGCCACTCTGACCCCAGCCTGTATCTCTGCATGGCGTTGTTGTGGCCAAAGTGCAGTACCCTGCACTTCGAGCTATTGAACCCCATCCCATTGGCCTCTGCCCATCTGTCCAGGCGGTCAAGGTCCCGCTGCAGAGCCCTTCTGTCCTCCAACTCAGTCACATCTGCCCCCAGCTTAGTGTCATCTGCAAACTTGCTGATGACTGACCCCCAGGGAAGCGGTGAATTCCCCAACCCTGGACACTTTTAAAGATTAGACTGGACAGGATGCTGGGCCATCTTGTCAGGATGATGCTTTTGCCAAGAAAGATGGGCCTAGGTGATCCTTGAGGTCCTTCTCATCATATTCTATAATTTTATAATTGAAACACATGGAATTAACATCATAGGAGATCAGGTCTTTGTGTAGGAGAGTTATCAAGACTGGCATAATGGCACATTCTCAAAGTTCACCCAAGTAGTGAAACTTGCCACAGAAGAAATACAGGACCATGATATCTTTGTTAATAACAGCTAATCGTACACCACATAAAATAAGGTAGTCTCTTCAACTTACAGCTGCAAGTTGCAAGTAGTTTTAGCTGTGGTGGTCTGGATCACTTCAGATGAATTTTGTCCATTATGATAATTATTTGAGCTATCCTTGCTCACCTTAAATATTTTCTAGACTAATCATAGAATGTCAGGGGCTGGAAGGGACCTCAAAACATCATCTAGTCCAACCTAGATGATCTGCTGTTACTTTAAACAATACTCCCACATCTGCAGCTGAGGAAAAGTGTGAATAATCTTTTTTTTTTGCCCCCACACTTCAACTTGCACTCTGTTAATTAACCACATCATGCAAAGATATTTTCAATTGAAAATAGATGTTTTCATTTAGCTTTATTCAAGGGTGTTTTTAGAAATTAAAGCATTGCAATTCACCTTATAATATATGGTGCAAAGAAAATTGCTGTGTAGCTTATCAGAACATTTTGTCAAAAATTGTCTTTTCAACTCTCTTGATGTCACTGTCTATATTTTTTCCCAAAGTACTATAAATGAACAGATTTCTTAAAAGGCATGTTCTGTGGATGGACTGCAAGCCATTGATTTATTTTCTTCTTGACAGAATGAACTATATTAAAAAGTTGCAAAGTCTTCATTGAAGACATGTACAGCATCAAACTTTACTATTCTCATAGTTAGACAGTACTCTGGGTACTGTGCTTTGCTGCACTGTTGGTTGTATTCCTAACATAGCAGCATAGAAATTTCCAGCCTATTTTTATGTTGCTTTTGTTTGGGGTTTTTTTTGCATGATGGTAAGAAACTATGCAAAATGGCCTAGAAGACTATTTTCCACTGCTTGCCAAAGTATCGTAGAATCATCATATCTAAGCTGGAAAAGACGTTTGAGGTCATCAAGTCAAATCATTAACACTACCAAATCTGATGCTAAATCATCGCCCTCAGCACCATGTCTACATGTGTTCCAAGTACCTCCAGGGATGATGATTCAAAGACTTCCCTGGTCAACCCATTTCAGTTCCTGACAACACTTTCATTGAAGAAACTTTTCCTAATGTCCAACCTAAACTTCCCCCTGTGCAACTTGAGGTGTTTTTTTCTCATCTTCTCACTTGCTGCTTGGGAGGAGACCAACACTTCCCTCACTACAACCTTCTTTCAGGTAGCTGTACTCATTTTCTCCAAACTAAACAACCTCAGCTCCATTCCCTCTGTAGAGTCGTGGCAAAATCTACTTGTTTTGAAGAAACAGAGGAAAATCTTCTGAGGTACATGGATGATAACCGTTAGGATGACAAAATTCAAATTCTACTGAATTGCTGGCTGTTGCTCAAAATTATCCTACCACTATATTGATGAAATATATGCCACTTATTCCAAATATCTCTGAAAAGACATGCATTTGAATATCATGAGATAGCAATAAATACATCTTGATGTAATATTTATTGCCCTTCATGAACTACTGAAGCCTCAGAAGAGAGGTTTGCACATATTTTGTAATTAATTGGTCAGTCATGCACAAAACAGTTGTAATAGAGGTATTTTTAAAAATAACATTGGTACTTTTCACCTGCACAAGTTGCATATCATTTAAAATTGCATCAAATTGCATTAGGTCTTTTAATTAAAAAAAAATCAAAGTAGTGTTAATACTTTTAGTTTAAGTTTGATCACATTATGGAACATACTCTGTGCTTCACTGTTAAATTTTGGTGCTGGATGCTCTAACCTACCTAGATAATGGAAAGTTTTGTATTTCTTCTGCAATAAAACTTTAGTCACAAGAATAACAGCTATATAAGCATGGGTCAGAAATACAGATATTGCCATAGGTAACCACCAACTAATCTGTTTTTTTCATTGTGAGGGTTCTGAGTATATGCAAGATAAGAATTTAAAAAAAAACCAAGATAGAAACTGATAAAAACTATGTAAATTCACCTAGAAAAGAACCACCAAACAACATAATACTGTGTTGTTCCTAATTGTTTTTTGTTTGTTTGTTTGTTTGTTTTAATTCCAAATGTAAGCAGCTCTTTTTATACTTCAAAGATAACCTTTCTTTAATATAGCTTTTCGTTTTCATAGCTTTATCTTATCATGTCTTTTTTAGTTAGTATCTTGGTAATGCTTTGGTTTAGCGCTGGTAGCATTTTGTTTGGCAACCAGGCAATCAATCAAACTGATGTACAGCTGTCTTATCTATCAAGCACTGAGTGAAGGAGTTTTGATTAGTAAGGAAGAATTAAGACATTGATTAAAGACATTGCCTCAACAGATCGAGAGTTATGTCTGTCATAAGTGGCTCTTTTAATCTCTTTCTTTTGTTGAGGTAGAAGGATTTTCCCTGTGTGCCTGCCTGAGTCCAAGAGTGATTGTGGGGAAAGAAACAAATTATATGACTTTTGAGGAATTTGAACAAATAGAAGCAATTTCCAGTGAGCAAAAAGAGAAGACATGCACTTAACAGGTGTCCATCTGTGGAAAAGGGCTAATAGCTCTCTTCTCTCCAATCACTTCACAACTTTGATTTCCCCACCTTAATTTTCTCCTGCTTGATTTCTCTCCCTCTTAAGAGCCTGTATTTGGCCCAGTCCAGAGCTATATCCTTTCTCCTCACAGATCCTTTCTGATTAAAAGGAAATTCCCAACCACCTGTCTTAAATCTCCTGGGTCAAGATCTGCACCCTTCCATTTGCCAACCCACTCCTGACTTTTTCATACCTGACCTTCCCCGGTCCTCTGATTTTCAGCCATGTTCCTCTTGCCCTCAGCCATTCATGTCAAAGCCCTGGGGTATCAGTTTTGCTCTTCCCAACCAGATGTTGCTGTGGCATGTGCTCTACTTCCACATCTCAATGTGCATGATGTTAGGAGAAACTTCTTCACTGAAGGGGTTGTAAAGCACTGGAACAGGCTGTCAAGGGAAGTGGTGGAGTCACCATCCCTGGAGGTATTTAAAAGATGTATAGATGTGGTCATGAGTGATATAGTTTAGTGGTGACCTGGCAGTGTTAACAGTTGGACTTGATGATCTTAAAGATCTCTTCCAAACTAATCAGTTCTATCATTCTAAATAATTGAGCTATGGTCACATTCATTGTGCAAGGAATTTGTACTCTAATCTCTTCATAATTTCCACACAGAAAATGTAAAAACAGTAAGAGCAAATGCCTGCATATATGTTGGCATATTAACATTTTTCATAGGATGATTCTTCTCAAAGATGCACCTCAGCCTCTGAGTCCAGTTTCATTGCAACTCTGTTGTTCGTTACTACTTCTGTTGTACTTTTACTCTTCCTTTCCATCCACGTATTTAGTTTCTTGTCTTGATTTAATTGTGCTGCTTCTCATATATGAAAACTAGTAGGCTGGTGTTGCTGGGAGTAATATTTTCACCCTGTCTTTGTAGCCTAAATCTTAGGAATTGATTAGTTGACTGCCATCTATGGAGGAAGCAGTATCACTGCCTGCTTGGCTTGAAAGTGTTTTCAGCTTATAGTCTACTGTCCCTGAAAGGTCACAGGATACTACAAAGGGGTGTATGTAAGTGAGATAGTAAGATTATTATCAAAGTCTTAAGACAGCTACACTGAAAACAACTCAGGAATGTTCTAGTGCACATGAAGACTGAGAGGTGATAGCAATTCCTGCATAAAGATTGCCTCAGACCTTCCACTGCCATATGTTGCCATTTTGTCTGCAGCAGAAACTTGACAATGAATGGGGATAGTATGACTTTCAAATGTTTTTTTCAGCCATATTGTGAAGAGTTAAAAAATGGTTTTCATACATTTTTACTTTTTCAAAATTCTAGGATGAGTTTTGTCTAGTAGGGTGGTTTAATGAAAGTAAAAACAAAAAAAGATCATAGGGACATACACACATTTTTTTCCATTTAAAAAAATAAATTAAGATTATAATTCTTAAAATTATAATATTTATAAATATTATAATTTAATATTTTGTATTGTCAATTTTTTTATAATGGCAAAATTATATCCAATTACTGAAGATAGGAAATTTCCTATTATGAAGTTAATAAACATGGATTAAAAAGAAAATAGGCATATGGAAGCAGTACAAGAGCTATTTAGGTAACTCAGTAGGTTAAAACAATTACAATGCACTTCATAAATCACAAGCAAACAAGATATTTTAGGGAAAGAGTGTGACAGATGAGGTCACCAGATAGGCAATATGTCATTTAGTTAACTTAAGCCCATATTTTTCCCATAATGTAGTAGATGAACTCATTAGTTACAATGAAAAACAGTAAGGAGGAGGCATCTGGCTTCCAACTGCCTATTTTTGACAGGGTTAAGATCACAAGATCTAGTAATGTTTCTGCTTTGTCTACTGACATGGCCTTGTGCTGCAGAAAACTGATGAGGTCTGCTGAAAATTTACAGACTTACTGTCACAATGTTGTAACATAGACAGATGCAATCAGTTATATTTTTTGCTTCTGTTCATGTTTATCATTTGCTGAGTTGCTTTGAGTGTTTAGGATCTTTATGAAAGCATGCACACTATTGATTTAAGATCTTTCTAAGTCACTATGAAGCAGTATTCTTTATTCCTGGATTCTGAAGGCAACAGAATTGCTATGACACAGAATAAAATTAGAATTAAACTGGTCGATATGCAGCAGTAACTATAATTGATTGGGTTTTTTTGGCCATGCTACGGAGTTTGTAAGTTACCTGCAGCAGTTCTGCTACTAATGCTGATCCAAAAGATTTTGTAATATGGCTTGTCAGGCATTTATCTGAATGTCACAAATGCTGATTTTCTTCTATTGTTAGTCGAGAGACAGTTATTAAGCAGCTTTTTCAGTGCTGAATTTTTTTCATTTGACATATATATATATATTGGACCTTTCAAACATTTATTATTTAGCTTGCTTGATTTAAAAATGGGTGTTAATGCACTGGATTTAGAGATTGTTATAGTGATAAATCAGACTAAGCTTAGTTGTTTAGTACAGTGTATTTGTATTAAGTACTGGAGATACAGTAAGAGTAAAGATACAGGTGTGGTCACTGTGTAAATTAAATAACCATGCACTTAACTATATCTAGAATAACTTTTTTCCTAAATAATTTTAATTATTTTTATGCATTGTATGTGGTATCTCAATTCTCTATCCACAAATTCAGTTTTCCTTCCATTTTTAGTTTCAGATACAGCAATTCTCTAGGCATTTTCTTCTCCTTTGGGAATAATGGATTACAAGGCACCTGCTGACTAATGAAGAACAATCCTATTTATAGTGTCTCAGAATTAATTCTGGTTTTTTGAAATTGCTACTCTGACTGGGAAGCTGTTTCAGAATCTTAAGTCCCTATTGAAGCCTGTCACTGCTCAAATGGAACTGTTTTGATTTGGGGTTTTGGTTTGCTTTGGCTTTGTTGTTTTGGATTTGCTTTTTTTTTGTTTTTCAATTTGCACCTGAAAATACATATATGATAGCTGTTGTGTACTTTCTCAGTGTTAGTTTGGCCAGATAATATCAGACAGACTCTGTTTTTCTATCCTGCAACAGTAGATCACTACGAATCTTCATAATGGCTTTTCCATCTTTCATCTTTTCCATATAACAGTGTGCACAGTATTCAAAAATAACTCCTTCAAGTCTTCTCTTCTGACATTAGTAATTAACTGTTGCAGGATCTGTTTCTTCAGAAAAGTTTGTCATATTTGCCTTTACCATGTATTTTCATTGTATTGGTAACTAAATAGTTACCAGTAACTGATGTATACAGGTTCTTTTCTTCCGTCATTTCCAGATGACAAATTCCAGGTATAACAAGAATTTCTGTTAGTCCCTGGATGCAGATCTCTTCTCTGTTTAAATTTGTAGCTCTGTCATAATATCTTCTTACAATTATCCTTCTGTGGCCATCAGTTGTACCTGGTTAACTTTATCCTCAGCAAATTTCACCAAGACATTGTTACTTTTTCACCTGAAATCTTTATTAAAATTTTAAATTGGATCACTCCCACAGTAGCTTCTCTCAGTCTGCCTTTTGGTTGTTGGTTTGTTTTTTTTTTGGTTGTTGTTTTTTGTTTGTTTGTTTGTTATTTTTATTTATTTATTTTTGTGGGTTTTTTTAAAACTACTTGATGGCTTCTTCTCATCTTCATTTTTTTTTCCTACGTCGTCTTAATTTCCAGGTAGCTCTACTGCATTTGACTACATTGACCCTTATTTTCTTGGAGCAATAAATATTTTTAAAGCTCTCTGCATAGCTATTTTGTAATCTGTTTTTTTTTATTCCATTACTATTTTAACTGCAAAATAAATCCTGAAATCTTCTTTAAGGTCATGTGTTTCATCAGATAATTTTTTTCTTCTTAAAAAGAAAAAGAATATATTGAATTCTTCAGTTATATATTTCTCTCTCCATTTACCTGTTAGGCAAAAATAGTACTAGACTGCTAATTTCATAGACTGCTTCTTTCAAAACTGGATAAGAGTCAGTTCATTCCCATTACTGTAAAATACATAGAAATGTTTCTTCTGATTTATTTAGGGTGTTTGAATTTCCACAACACATTTCCATTAGCTTTATTGTCTTCAGTTCTGTATTCAGCATTAAAAATTGAGATTGGGTGTACTCTAGCTTCACCATGTAGTAGACTGTCCTTTTAGTGCCCTCTTCTCCTTTACATTACAAGACAATCTTAGGCGATTTTACCTACCATGTATTATAAGGGCAATAATCTGCTTGACCAGTAGTCCAATCCTATTCTTCCCTCAGTTAAGCAGTGTTTTTGTGTGGATGAATCTTTAAAAGACAAACAAGTAGAAAATCTGTTGGCATCATTCTGTGGATCAGATATCCTCTGTGCCAAATATAGGCAGTGCTAAGTCAATATGGATTTTTTTACTTCCTGACCTGGCAGAGGCTAAGTGCATTTTATACAGCTCATAAATCCAGTTTCTACTTCCTGCTGCACAAAAAAGAGCTCATATCTATTTGATAAGATGTGTTTAAGGCACTTAGGAGGAAGAGAAGGGAGTGGCCTCAGCATTTATGGTTATTAAAAGAAGAAAACAATGTTCTCTGTAATGGATTATTCTACTTTGTATTGTTAAGAGACTCTTCTGTTCTATCTATATCCATTTGTTACTGGTTATACAATTGAAGAGTGTACACTGCCATTAGTTCAAACAAATAATTTCATATCCAATTGTTTTCTGCACACATGCACTTAAAACACGTTTGGTAAATACATATTTTACAGCTGTGTCAAACAATTGGTGAGAAGATTTATATGGCCACCATTACAGCTACGTTGTTGAAGGAGATTTTCATTGGGATAGTCAGAAGAGCAGAGCTTTATATAGCTATGTCATAAAATATTTTCCATATTATCTAAACTACTATATTGAAACCATATAGTAGTTCCTCTTTCATCCATAGGCCAGCTAAATTTTATAATGAAGTGATCCAATGAAAATAGCTTGAAAATAAAAGTGAGTGCAAGCTTTTTGTTTTTACAAATTACCCCAGTCTGTTGCTTAAAAAAATAACCCCCAAAAAATATGTATATAGAGGTTACTCACAACTCTAACTTTCCATTAAGCATAGAAAATTATTCTTATGTAATGAATTTGTTGTGTCTGTTTCACTGAAGTAATTAATAGAGGTATGCTATTCTCGGTTACAAGATGTTGTAGAGTCAGTTTCAATCTGGAAACGTTCCAAACTCAACAGATTTCACTGCCCATCTATAAAGCTGTGTTTATTTTGTTCTAAACATTTATCTGAAAGAACTACAGAATTTTGCTTTTTGTGAGGGAGGAGTTATCTAAAGAATCAGCAGTAACACTTCTCTTTTTTTCATTCATATATAGATAAACTTGTATTCAGTGTAATACGTGTGTAAACATTTTTTGCAATACCCGTTTTAAACAAAATGTGTAAACAAAAGGTCTAGCAGTTTTCTTTTGAATGCAAGCTTAATATTTGCTGACAGCAATAGAGATTAAATTTTGTGGTAATCCTAAGATGTAAGTGATTGCATTTTTCTCTGCCAGTACTCTCACAGGTCATACAGATACGCAATTGATAGGTTATAGTGTTTCGTGTTTTTCCTGGCAGTATTTTGCTGTTTGATTACTGTGTGAGTGGTGGGCTCTAATTTGTAAATGTCACTGAGTTTGCATAATGCAACTTTGGGCTCCCTCTTCCGAGCCTTTATTTATGCCAAACAGCTGTTGAAAGCAAAATGTTTTGTTTATGAAATGAGCTTTTAAGGTTTACACCAGTAAGACTTGTGGCCATTATAGCACATTCCTGTCTTGTTAAACATGATGGTCTTATTTTGAAGAAAAATAATCAAACTGAGTTAGAAATATTGTTCATAATCTCTATTTCGCTGCAGAGACACCGACTGTATTTCCAGAAAATATCAAAGATAAAGACACACCAACACCAGTTGAAGATATTCAGCTGGAAAGCTCCATTCCTCATACAGATTCTGGAATTGGAGATGAACAGATGCCCAGTATTTTGAATGGGACAGACTTGGAGACCAGCACAGGCCCTGATGCTATGAGTGAGCTGTTGTCTACTTTGTCTTCAGAAGTGAAGAAATCTCAGGAGAGCTTAACGGAGAGCCCCAGTGAAATGCTGAAACCTGCATCGTCGATATCCAGTATCAGCCAAAGTAAAGGCATCAATGTTAAGGAAATACTGAAAAGTCTTGTGGCAGCCCCTGTCGAAATTGCAGAATGTGGTCCGGATCCGATCCCTTACCCAGATCCTGCTCTGAAGAGAGAAGCTCAGGCTATTCTTCCCATGCAGTTTCACTCATTTGACAGGTATATGACTGGATTCACTATTTTATATTGATGTAATTCAGAAGTTTGAAAAAAATGTTGTGGGTTTCTTTTTTTTAAGCATGGTTCTTCTTTTGCTTTCTACTAGACTATGTTAAAATGCAGCTGTATTTCTTCTCCTTTTCTGTGATCCCAAAACAAACCATATAGTACAGATAAAAGTAATTCTGCTTGTTGTTTTCTGCCAACAGTGAATAAAACTCTAGGAGGTACTTGGAAAACAAGCCTGTTGTAAGGAAATATTTTTGCAATAAAGTTCTTTTTCTTTTAAAACAGCATTTTAGTGAGGAAGAGGGGTAATACCTGCTGATACAGAACAGACTGCAGAAATTCAGTCAAATATTCTTTCAAAGGCTTAATTCTTAATTGGATCCATCATTGTGCTGTTTTCTGGTACTGAAATGCTTCAACCATGGCAAATTGTTTGCATGGTCATGGTGGAAACCAGTTTCCTTTCAGTTCTTTAAACAGCAAATGTACTTAAAAGTTAGTGTTTAAAAATAAACCACTGAATATTTCCACAAAGAGTCCTTTGTTTCTCTTCTTAGGCTGTAGTTTCCCCACTTCTAATAGATATACTTTTCTTTATAAATCTAGTCCATCTAAGTTATCCTGAAAATATCCTGTGATAAGATGTGTAATTGACAACATCCTTCCACAGGAGTAACACAATCGATTGTGGGTTCAATCTTAACCGGTGCAAGGAGCTAATTGTTATGAGTGCTGATATGGTTCTGTTTTCCAATATGCCAAGATCTATCCAGTTTCTTCATAAAAATAAGTTTTACATGTAAAAATTGGAATCCAGACTTAAAGCCACTGTGAAAACATCTCAAAATTTTAGGCAAAGATTTGCCTAAGAATTGCAGGCACAAGAATTAGAATTCTGGAGGAAGTGAAAAATATAGGAAGAAAATGTCTGTGTTGTGATCTCTGAGAAAAATCCATCTGCATTTACAGAAAACATGCAAAAATGTCAGAAAGGTCTTCATTGAAATCATAAGCAATATGTTATCAATGCTTCCAGCATAATTTTCAGCACAAAGATACATGAGGACTTTACCATTGGAGTGAAAAAAAACACTTTAAGATATGAATTCCATAGGAATATTAATTCCCTTTTGTCTCTGCTTTTCTGAAAGAATTCATGTAAGCAATCAGCCAGAATCTGTTGCAACAATAAAAACTGGATCAAGATAGGAAAAGTGGAATGTGCTTTAGATGCAGTGATTCTATCCCTTTCTAATAATATTTTAAGTCCTAGGACTGTTCGAGAGAAAGCTTATTTAGCATCTATTTCATTAAGAGGGTACTGTTTTATTCATTAGTTTGCATGTTTTGATGTTAGAGTGACTTCAAAGTGAAGTGAAAACAGTTTTTCCTTATCCCCTTGCAAGGAACTATCATATTCCAGAATGCCTTCATGTACAAGCAGTACAAAAAAATTGTGCCAGGTGTAATATTAATAGCCCCTAGCTGTAACCACAGAAAGAGAACTTAAATCTCTTCAGCTAAATTTCTGTCTGGATCAGTTAAAAAAAATACTTCATTCATTGTTAATTTATAAAATGCTAGACAATTAAATTGGAGCATGAAATGTCTTAGTCATTGTTAGAGGAAACTTTACACCAAGGTGATTAAAGAGATCAGTTTTATCCTGTGTTTCTAAATTACAGCCTTAAGAAAGCATTAAAAACACTAAAGGACTGTGGTAGGTGGCCATAACCTGTATTTAGTGTGAGCACCTCTATTGGATTCTTCTTGCAGCAGTGTGACTGCTTGTACCTTTCAAACGTCGTTCTTAGTAGTTGCTAATACAGAATTTCTTAATTCTTTGAGATAGTCATAGAATCATAGAACGGTTTAGGTTGGAAGGGACCTCAAAGATCATCTTATTCCAACCGCCTGGCATAGGCAAGGACACCTCCTGCTAGAACAGGTCTCTCAAGGCCTTATCCAGCCTAGCCTTGAACACCTCCAGGGAGGGAGCATCCACACCTCTCTGGGCAACCTGATCCAGTGTTTCTCCACCCTCACTGTAAAGAACTTCTTCCCAACATCTAGTCTAAACCTCATCCCTTCCAGTTTAAACCCATTATTTCTTGTCTTGTCAATACAAGGAAAAGCTTACTTAATAAGTTAATAACAAGTTTGGATAAGAGCTAGCGGGTTTAGTAGTTTCGTTTGTCCCTATTGTTTTACCTTGCTGACCAGGTTGTGATGTCACACTTTCCAGTACAAAGTGTGCAGCTGTGTTTGTATCTTGATAGCATATGTTGTACCATGTCAACACTTGGCATTATTTCCTTCTGCAGCTAAAAAAGTGGCAATGGATAACGTTTAGGCAACATAAGATCTATTTACCCTGATTTTATTGGGATATTTTGTTTGTCTTAAGTAGATGAATTTGCTATCTGATTTAATGTGAAATAGGTAATACTTTTTAGCATAAGCAACAGCTATGAATTGATAGGTTCGGGCAGATCCCAGCATACCAGGAACTTCAACTATATGTACGTTGTTGAACTGTGGACATCTTCATAAAAATACTGATGTGTGATGTTAGCCAGATGGCTGCATTACTGAATGATGACTGCTCTTCAGGCAAATACTTTCCTATGCAACCTGCTCATATTTTCAAAGTACTGGGGCTGATCTCTTCTCCCAGGCAACCAGTGACAGAACAAGAGGACACAGCCTCAAGCTCCACCAGGGCAGGTTTGGCCTGGATGTTAGGAAGAAGTTCTTCACAAAAAGAGTGATTGGCCATTGGAATAGGCTGCCTAGGGAGGTGATGGAGTCACCGTCCCTGGAGGTGTTTAAAAGGAGGCCTCGTGGGGCAGTTAGTGCCGTGGTTTAGTAAATTAGAAGGTGTTAGGTTGGAATTAATGATCTTGAAAGTCTTTTCCAACCTGGTTAATTCTGTGATTCTGTGATAGTTAACTGACTGCTGTGGCAATCTTTGGAGGCCAAAAATGGTGGTATTGCCACTTTTCTTTTTCAAATTACAGAGGAGGAGCAGATTGAAAACCTGATGCTATAACTTAATAGTGGATGAAACGAGGGTTAAGGGAAAGAACCTTGAATAATATGTTAAAGTAATATGAGAATTAATTAAAATATTGAGACAGAAACAGGAATTTTAGCTTAGGGTAGTTTTATGAACATTTTATGTTGCCTACAGTATCCCAGTTGTCATTGAAAAAAAATGAAAAAAATGACAACCTGATTGTTTTTTCACACTTGTTCATGGAAATTTAATTGCACTAAAAAATATAAAATAAGAGTTAAATAATATACATTGTGTATTTTTTAGAAGCTAATACTATGCCCATAGGATCTTCTTGATGTAGTTTATTCAGCTTTTGGTCATGCAGCTATTGGTCATGTTTGTTTTCTAGAGAGACTCATGAGCACGGGAGTGTAATGTTTTGTAAGGCTTTGTTTACTTTGTTTTTTAGTACAATATGCACAGTGGTCACATCAAAAGATGATAAAATATTCCCAGTCCTTGTGAGGCTAGACTGTTTTATTTTATTTTTGCTTTTGGATGGCTGAGTGCCTTGTAAAAGAGGAGTTGACCTAATAAGTAATTAGTATATTTGTTATTTCAAGGCTATTTCTTTAGCTGTAATCACTGATCTTGCATGCAGGTGAACACCATATAAAGCAAAACTGTAAACAGAGTCAACGTTAATAATTCTGTTTTATCACTTACGTTTTACTCTGTTTGTTCTTTTAATTGTGCATTGCTAGCACAATCCTAAGAGTTACTGTGCAATAAGCTGCAGTGCATTCTCCCACAGAATTTGTGCAGTTATAAATGAAATAGAAAAGCAGAAAATATGTCCAACATGTTTTATCAAACAGGACTTGTGTGCAGTTAATGTATGCGGCAGTTCAAGTACTATCGAATGTAAATGATGAGGTGATATTGATGAAAGGAGGGGATTGAGGTCTCAGGGGCGCTGATGACGGATTGAACAGAAGCGGCCTTGCGCCGCACGTAACTCAAGTCTGTCGTCTTCACCGCTCAAAGCCGTAATGGGAGGTGGCAGTCTGAAATGAGTTGCCACGGCAAAGAGTATTATTTTTGAAATGCTTTCACACAAATCACTAGGCCCTGCATACAACTTAGTTTCATGCTTTAATGTCATCAGGAGGCACAAATTGGTGTGTCTAATTGTTTGCCACCTGCCAGCAAAATGAGCTGCCAGCCAGCCAGACGGGTTTGATTGTCTGTCAGCTCTTCAATAGATTGAGAGTGACAACATCAAAAATTTCACTTCAAACTCTGAAGCTTTGAGCAGCTTTTCAGAGACCTCTTCCCCACAAGTGCTTCTGGACAACTGCATTTTTCAATTAGTTTTCAATATATTACTGCCTTCTGCCTCATCTGTCTTAAGGTAGCTGTAATTACGTTATGAGCTATATAAACAAATTTCAGGGACACTGGAGCCTGGCTCCTCAAAGTTATGACATGTCTTTTAACATCAGACTGAATTCCCTGAAAATGGCATCTAGGATGACATTTTTAGAAGAAAACATTAAGGATTATTTCACCGAGATTTACAACTAATGAAACATAACTCTCCAATAATCCCTTTTTGCCTTCTTGTCTTTTGTCTGACAAAAATCAATCCCTGCCGTTGATTTTTAGGGTTTGGGGATTTCTTCTCTCTGGTGACTTTTATTTGTTTGGTTGCTTTTTTATTTGGTTGGGATTTTTTTTGTCAATTTACATTTGTCCCACTAAATGGAACCTAGACCATTTACGTTTGTGAATTTATTTGTGATTCTACCAGGTACTTCATCGTGAAGCTTACAATTGTTCCAGTCTACTTTTTGTTCTAGTACAGAACTTTGAGAGGGCTGCAGTTGTTGAAAGTCTTTGTGGTTTTAGGTCTCATGTATTATTTTTTCAAAGTGAGGTAATTTACATTTATTTTCAATACTTAGCAGAATTATTCCAATCGAAGGCATGCTTGCACAAGCAGAAAATCTAAAGTTCTTGGAAGTGAGATTGGTTATTTTTGCTGCTATTAAATACCTTATTCCCTTCTAATCCATTATCACTTTATGAACTGGAATACTATGGGCTAGTTTGCATGCTCACTAAAGTCTTTACAGGCATGTTTTAAGTCTTTTGAAGGATGCACTTCTGAAGTACTGTAGTCTTGGTTTTATTTTGTGGGCTTTTTTTCCTTCTGTAGAATGTTCTTGGAGCTATGTTTAAAGTTACTAATATGCTAGAAAAAATGGATATCTTGTGAAACTCAATGAGGAATTATACGTGCAAGTTAGAGCAGTGGAAGAAGTTCTTCAGAAAGTAACTTTAGTATATTTTCTATATATAGGCTATATTTAGGAGGACTAATCAGAGTTTTAATAGAATTAACTATTACCTTTTTTATATTTTTTTAAAATAATGACAGACAGAATGGGAAAAAGAACTGAAAGAGAAGATTCACTGAAGAATGGGGAGATTCAACATCAATCTGTTGTATTGCCCACCGTTTGAGAAATCATTGATACACACTAGTCTGCAGAGCCATTGAAATAAAACAGTTGAATTAGGGGATTATGTTTTTGTTAGAATCATTAAATTCTCCAAAATGTGATTGCTGAAAAATAGATTTGATTTTCCTGAAAACTTACTAAAACTGTCTTATGAATTAATGGTTTAGTCTTCTCCCAGCAGAAAATATTGCTTTGTAAAGTTCCCAGGAATCAAGGAGACAGTTACAGGTGCTGTCTGTACTTAATCATTTCATCCCCCATTACTCTCAGTACCAGTAGTTTGTGAACGTGCGCATGAGCAGTGGATAATCAGCAGTATGCATGGTTTGTAAAGGACATGTTAATAACTTAACAACTTTCAGAGAAGAAATGCTAAACTTTCTTTTCAGACATTAATCTAACTATAGGAATAATGCAACATCTAATATAGCAAATGAATTGTTCCAAATTTTCTACTGTGATTTCTTCAGAAATGTCTGGCAGGTGCTGCTGTTTGATACAGAGTGCTTCTGTGAAAAATTTACCTGAAGCCTCTACTGCTTATTTGGAGAGCACTTCTTGAAAGTCCTTGTCTTTTCTGCTGCCATGGGGTGAGGAAATGGGGAGCAAGAATATTAATTCAGCCTGAAGAGGTTTCACATATCCCAGAAGAGGGTAAAGTGATTCTAATTTAATTGCTGCTGCTCAGATAGGTAGGATAAGATATCCAGTGTTGGAGATTTGTCTCTGACCTCTTGATTGACCAGACTGATTAGGTTGGAAGGCCTTTAAATTTTAAAACAGAGAAGAGGTGCAGGATGTGGTTGGACTCCATAATCTTAACTGTCTTTTCCAACCAAAATGATTCTTTGCTGCTTAACCTGCTTTGTCTGTCACCAGCACTGGCTAGCTAAATTTTTAAAAAACTTAAGTTGAGAACCTTCTTTTTAATTTTTTTAATCCCCTTATTTTTCTCTTTTTGCAGTTCAACATGTTGATGGTATTATTTTGTATTTAGTTACTTAATACTAATTTTTAAAGCTAACAGCAGGATACTGTGGCCATTTGCTGAAGTTAATTAATGAACCAGCAATACATAAATATTATGCAGGCTGTACCAACAACATTCATCTTAAGCATGATAGGAATTTCTAGCACTTAAGGCTTAGGTTTGTAATTTGGAAAGGACACTTGAAGTAACAGAGTAGTGATTGGTAGTTACAATTCTTTTAAGAAATGTAAACCACCCAATGAACAGAGAAATGAAAACAGTTGCTACAGCAAATTACTGCTAGGACTTTGCTGGCTGTGTCATCAGAGATTGTTTCAGACCATTATGATGTGATTCAGAAAATTGTGGACCAGCTGGGAACATTTCGAAATACACTGTATAAAACAAGACCTAAACTGAAATGCTGGAAACATATATAACCTTTTCTTCTAGTCTGTGGATTTCTGTTCCTCCTTGAAAGGAATACCTGATTCCTGATAGATACATGTAAAGCATCTATCATGTTAAATTCTCTCCCCCATTCATATTATGATTAGGTGAAAATTTATTTTGTTAATCTGTTTTGGTTTGTTTTGATTTCCCTATTTTCAGTGTGTTTGCTGTTAGAGTAGTTGGAATGGTTGGGTTTTTTTTCATTTGAAAGCAGTCTGTCACCCACTTTCACCTTTCTTGTTCTGCTCTTCCTCTGATTGTTTTACACGTTTTTGACCACTCCATTGTGGTGTTCGTATAGTTTTTCAGTCTCTTTCATCTGAACATCATTCTATATTCATTTGCTTTATTTTGTTTTATCTGTAGGAAAAAGACATTTTGACAAGGTCACCATGTATGACATGTCATAAAACTGCAGTTTCCCTCAGTCTGGCATGATGATGTCTCACTGATTTTGCCTATTCTTATGGTAGAGGTAGGGAGCATGGTATGAATAGCAGCAAATTAAAACTCAAGCGGTGACACTCATGATGTTTCTTTATAATTTGTGATTTAGTGACAGCTGACCAGTCCTAATGTCCTTATTTAGAACTACAGAAGAATATACTACAGAAGAATATCAACCATATGTAGAACATCCCACAGGTGTATTTGTGACATCTGGGCAGGATTTCTCGCTATAGGAACTGAATTTCAGTCCTACTAAAAAAAGCATCTTTGGTTTTATAGTGGGGTAGTACATTTAGGTATTGGATTAAATGACCTCTAAAGGTCCTTTCCAAACCAAACTGTTCTATGATTGACATATGCAGTCTTTGTTATGCAGAATTAAGTGGTCTTTTGAATACTCTGAAAGACCACTGAGCTGTCTGAAGGTAAAGAAGGAGACTTTGAATTTAGCATCATCTTCTTTGGAAAAGTAGCAGGAAGATAGCAAATACTTCTGCAGCTATTTTATCAGCAATTCAGCAGATACTAATACCAGACTTTATGGGAAGGGGAAAAAATATTTTACTTAAAACCCAAACCAAAACAGACCTCACTAACTCCAGAATATGCTGCAATGGCTTGAAGAGCATGGGATATGATCTCTCAAGCCTTCCTCATATTTCATAGGTTCTTCATAGGCTGGCAATGATTTTTAAGTTTTGGATATGCCAATAGTCTTTCTGTCCTTCCCCACTTCTTTGAATCTCTGTGAGTTCACTGCTTTTGTCTCCAAGGTTTGAGTAGTGTGTCCACTTCTGGGCTACTCAATTCAAGAGAGATGTTGAGATACTGGAACGTGTCCAGAGAAGGGCAATGAAGCTGATAACACAGCCCTATGAGGAGAGGCTAAGGGGGCTGGGGTTGTTTAGCCTGGAAAAGAGGAGGCTCAGGGGTGACCTCATTGCTGTCTACAACTACATGAAGGGAGGCTGTAGCCAGGTGGGGGTTGGTCTCTTCTCCCAGGCAACCAGTGACAGAACAAGGAGATACAGTCTCAAGTTATGCTGGGGGAGGTCTAGGCTGGATATTAGGAGGAAGTTCTTGACAGAGGGAGTGATTTGCTGTTGGAATGGGCTGCCCAGGGAGGTGGTGGAGTCACTGTTCTTGGAGGTGTTCAAGACTGGATGAGGCACTTAGTGCCATGGTCTAGTTGACTGGCTAGGGCTGGGTGCTAGGTTCGACTGGATGAGCTTGGAGGTCTCTTCCAACATGGTTGATTCTATTCTATGATTCTATTCTATTCTATGATTCTAACTTGTGAAGCTGTACACATCTGTAGCCTTGACAACCTGATCATGGATGTGTCATTAGTCTAGAATGATGCATTCTACACTAGAATGTGTCAGCCTAGAATGCCACCTTCTGCCATATCTCAACTTGTGCCTCCGCACCCAAATATTCCCATTCATCATTCAAACTAATCTTAGCCCTCCTATTGCAGTTCTCTGCAAAGATGATATAGGTAATGATAGTAGTTTCCGTATTAATGTAATTGGGAGATGCTCCCACTTAAGATGCAAGTCCTAATTTCTTCTTGTGTTTCTATGGTACTAGAGGGACATCACTCTTGTGTTCTTATTCACTGTTCCTGTAAAAATACAACTCAAGTGTTTAAAGTATTGATAGACCTAGAGGTTTTTGTGTGAGGGTAAGAGCTAATTTTAGGAAATTACATTGTGCTAGGGAGCAGATTAATCAACCCTGTGTAGATCTGGCTTTGTTCACCTGTAGCTGCTCCTATGTAAACGTTTCATATCAGCAGTAATTGTAAGAGATTATTAACTACAGATAAAAGCAATTATTTTAGCGTCACGTGTCTTAATCAATAGCTACTGCATTGAGCAGACTCATCTTCTTCTAATATAAATGGAAGGAGACAGAAAACCATCAATATGCCTCGAATTACCTTTCTAATAGTGCATGCTTTGGGGTGGTGGTAAATCTGTTGTTCAGAATGCATAGACATCGACTGGCACTGTTAGCTCCCTCCTTCCAGATTCTTTTGCACACTTTCATCATATAAGAGGAGATCACAAAAAATAATACTTCTGTATAATTCTCACAGTGGCTTCATCAATACAGTTTTTATCACCAGTCTTTATAATCCAGGGAGATGTGATTTAGACATATATGAAGGAACTACATCACTGTTAAAAAATATGCTGCAACTTTTGATCCATCTTATTTACACAGATGTATAACAAAATAATTCCTGAAGGAAATTCTGGAGCAAAATAACAGCCTTACTACCCTAGGTAGTTGCATTTTCTTGTTTTATTTGATCACAATAATTAATTTCAAAGAAAGGGGTATCTGCTTAAAGTAAATGTATGATGATGAAAATATATATCTCAAGATTAAAACATCTTTTCAAGTTTTATTACTGTTTTCTACTGAAACAGACTTGTTAGGATAATTTTTTAATAGAAAAATGGAAATAGTCTACACTCTAACAGCTGTCCAGTGTTGAAAAAATACTAATTTAATGTCTCTATCATATTTTTATTCTTTCCTTTTTAACATGCACAGCAAATCTTTTAATTTCAAGGGTTTTTTTTTAAGTGTTTTGAAATAGGAATAAGTTTGTTTGAAGGCAGTGTTGTCTGTATATATGTCAGATTTTTCTATAAATGACCTGATCTCCTCTGAAATGCTTCAAATTCTCAAGACTACTTTTTAAAGTTTGTTTTTAAATGGATGTGATAGCAGTATTGTGAAAACAAATATTTACTGTGTTGCATTTTAGGTCTTCAGTTTAAGTGATGTGTTATTTAAATGTGCATGAGAGATTTCTAGAAGCCTGAGTGCAAAACTATATTTGTTAGTCAACTAGAGGTGGAAGAGTAGTTATGCATAGTACTGAAGAATCAACTACTGCATTCAGATGACTGGCAAAATAGTTGTCATCTTAGATAACTTCAGTAAGGTCAACAAGATAGCATACTGAGTAAAACTGCATGCATATAGACTGTCAGTATGCTACTATCCTTTCCAACACAGCATTTTGTTTACAAATCTAGAACACAGGCGGTAGTGGTGTTCACAAAATATCGTTGAAGGAATAGGATCTTTCACCAGGTGGGCCCTAAAAGACAAAGTAAGTATCTCAGAGTCACGTAAAGCTGCAGACAAAAGATAGGAGTGTGGTTTTTGCATCCATTAATATGCCCCATTTCAGAAAGGCTAAGAAAATTGACATGGTTATGTGTTCCTCAGCGGTGCCATTATAACACGGCATAATCTCCTCATAAACACTGATTCTGTTGTGCAGTTCTAATAAACTGCTGTTTCTTTTTCCACAGGAGTGTGGTTGTACCAGTAAAGAAACCCCCTCCAGGTAGTCTGGCTGTTACCACGGTGGGAGCTGCAGCAGCTGGGAGTGGACTGCCGCCGGGTAGTACACCTAATATATTTGCAGCAACAGGAGCTACACCAAAAAGTATGATTAATACAACAGGTATTGTCCTTAAATATTTTTGTGACGCTCATTATTTCTTGTTTGTTTTTTGTTTTGTTACTTTTAGTGGCATTTTGTTTTTTAGTCATCTTTTTTTTTTGTTGTTACGGTTTTTGTACTTCTGAAATAAAAACCTAGAAAGATTAAATCACAGCCTTTGTTTCAGCCAAGATTTTTCCTTGGTGTATCTTTCTAATCATTGATAGTGCACATTGGACTTGCACAGCCTTAAATAAGTGAATAACTAGCCGTAATACTGATATAGAACTGTAGTTTAGATTGAAATGCACAAACTTCTCTACTGCTCTGCAGTAGAGGATGTTTATATGATATACACCAATTAATCCCTCCTTATGTGTCAAAGAAGGTAAAGACAACACACTACTTAATATACTGTAGACTGTTGAGGATTAGTATTTTGGGCAATTACTAATTGTCAGTAAAAATTATGCTATGCTTTTTTCCTAAGATTTTTCCCAAAGAACCTACATAATTTAACTGTAGTCCTGTCTTAACAGTAGTTGTTTATTGTGACCTACAGAAGCAGAAAAAGTACCTTGTTTTTTTCAATCATTTAATGATGAGATTATCTATCATGAAGGAGCCAGTTGACCATGGAGACTGTGGTTTTCATTCAGAAATTAATCCTTTCCAAGAGCAACTGATGTTTACCTAAGCTCCTTTGAAATGTCTGGCTACAGTTTTTTCTTTGTAAAACAAGCAAAAGCACTTGAGAGAAGAGCTCTCTTCAAGGATATCACAACTTCAGTCAAGGTCTGAGAAAGTTAAAATCTCCCTGGGATTGAATAAAATGAAGGGGGAAACTTTTGGCATCCTTCAACTTCATGGAATAATGTGAAGACACACTCATTTTTTTTCTTTCCTTTTGCAGATTATATTTAATACTTGGTAATTGAACTTTGATTTTTATAAGGACAAAAAAAAATCTTAAATTCTAATTATCCTGAGGCAGATTGGAGGAATGAATGCTTTGAATAATGTTACCACTTCTATGAACAGTTCCATTTGTCTAGCCATTTCTGTTAATCCTGAATGGATTTCATTTTAGGTACTCTTAAGGCATACAAAAAATATCCTTCATTGGAAACCTTGTTTTCCAAGAGATACTGAACAGTGTAAGCTTTTCAGTCTTCTCATTAAAGATCTGAAGTGTTTTGGCTGGAATGTGTTAGGTCTTTGTAAGTAATTGCATTTAAAAATCAGTAAATTCTGCATACTGTTTTTGGTACAGGACAGTATTGCAACGTACCATGGTCCATTCACTGCAGGTTAAAGGCTGATTTCTCTTGGTGGATCTTATAACCTCTTTTGTGTTTGGTTGTTTTTTGATTTTTTTAAATTCAGTAAAACTGTTTTTGTCTCCTAATTTATGGATTAGCTTGATTGAAGGAAGAATATTTATTCAATGGCATTTCAGCAGGTATCATATCTAATTAGAGCTAGATATATACTGAACTTCTTTAGTAAAACCTTGTCTGCATGAATTCATCTGAATGAGCTTTAGTGATGAATTCTTAGGAGGAAACAGTTTGAAAAGGCCTTCTCTTCCTACTCTTTTTAAATGTTTGAATGTTATGTTAACATTTTAGCAATGCTAAACACATTATTGACAGTAAAAAAGAAGTAATAGCGCATTGAAAGTGTGAATTTTAATTAAAATCATCATGTTGCCATTTTTAATTAAACTGTATCTACAGGAGTTAAAACACTGATGATCTATGTCAGGTTTTGAGATATAAGATAAAGTATCCAGATACTTTGTGGTTTATATGCTTGTAGTCTGTGAAATTATTAATAATTTTCAAGTAGTGTATGGAACAGCATTTTTTCCACTGTGTTGAAAGAGAAACAGCATACAGTTTTTCTAGGAACACTAGATGTCTCCCCAAACCTATTTACATTGTCTTTACAGATACTCTAGAAATACAGTTTTATCATTGAGATATATTCTGTGCTCAGCTTTTGTGAGAGGTGTTTTTTCTTTCAGTTATTCGTGGATTGCCATCAATGTTTGCATTCCATCTGCTGTCGCTGTCATAGTCAATGTCACTGTCACAATGTAATGAGATGTATGTTACTGAAGTCCTTTTAGTGCGTTGAATGTATCTTGTGGGAGATAGGTTTTCTTCATCTCTTTTTGTAAGAAGCTGGCTTTATAGGTTTTAGATTGGATTTCTGTCATTCATATCCTGATTCTCACTTCTATGTTAATCCAGTAGTTTTGGGTCCGTTTCACCTTCTCTTCTGGGAGCCTACCTGGTTAAACAACTTTGCAACTGCATTTTTAGACAACACCTCTAATGAAGAAAATTTGGCTTTGGAAGGAAAAGGGAAGAAGCAATAAAAATGTGTTATCTATGTATATGTGAATATAAATATGTAAATGATATAAATACATGCATGCACATATATATACATATGTATAGAGCTTTCATATTTTTTAAGCTATCTTATTCCCAGCAAGTTATTTTGATTCCCAGGCTAGGATAGGTAGCCTACCTTATGTTTTTGTGTTTCCTTCTCAGCATGTTTGGGTACATTTGCAGTTTGTATTTAGTCCTAGTCAGAATCCACAGTGTAAGCCACCTGCTACTAGTGTTATTAAAACAGGGAGGTTAAGTCAGTTCCTAATGTAAATGTAGAAACTCAGTAGTTAGCATCAGCAAATTCAGCACATCCTGCTGCACTTAGATACATTGAATTTAATGTGTATTCTCTTGAATGAATCAGATTTCTGATCTTTACCTTATTTTTTTAACCTGTAAAAATATTTTTTAAAAAGTTAAAAATAAATAATAACCACCCCTGCTGCCAGAGAATTTCTGTAACCAATGTTTAACCTCCACTTCACTATCAACTCTCTGCTCAAGCAGTTAGGAAACCATAAATGCTTTGTACAGATGCTCAGGAAACTGAAAAATCATATCCAGTTAGGTAATGTAAAGGACAGTGATATATCAGGTGCTAAAACTGACCAGCAATAAGGAGTTTCCAGTTATCATTTTAAAAACAATTACTAGAATAATGTCACTGATCTCTAAAGAGAGCTTCTCCAACCCTCCTTTCTAACCTAGATAAGCCTTGCCTGTTGCCTTCACCTCTGGTAGCATTGGAGCCGCTCAGGCTTTGAACTCCTGACTGCAAGGCCATTTGTTGCTACCTCTCTTGCAGTGATGTGTTGCACAAAGACTGTGCAGCAAAACAAGGAGGGCATTTATCAAGGTGCTGCTCTCCTAGCTGATCATAGCCATTCTGAACCTTTGCTGATTTGCATCAGAGAGGCTGAGATCACAAAGCCATTTCAGCAAACATGATATATTGGCATTTAGAGTCTAAGTTTAGCCCTTAGCTTTGGCCCAGACCACTTAAATTATAAATGTATTCTCTGTCTGCATCTTCTTACTGGGCAGCTATTCACAACCCATTGAAATGGTACCCCCATTGCCCTCTGTGGCTTAAAATCTTAACATTCTTCTTGACTTAAGGAAGGAAACAGAAAAACTATAATTACAGTCTTAATACTCCTCACACGCTCTTTGCCAGTATTACTTCGTGAAGGAATATACATTTTCTATCTTCTCTCCACATTTTTTAATTTGCACTTTCTTTTCTGCCTGCAGTTCTAACTGGGCAGCCAAGAAGTGTGTGTATAGATATATTGCATAAAAATAGCTAAACTTCTGTTGTCCACTCTAGCTTATATTAAATATACCTTTGTTTTAGAAAGATCTTGCTTTACAGGATGACATTAAAAATGTTTTCATCTTTGGAATGTAATTTGAAAATGATGAAAATGAGGTAAGGATTTGTTTTGCCTGATTTCAGTAGCTTTTTTACTTTTTATACTAGCAAAGTAGAGTACTAATTTATGTGATAATCATGTGGAATTCTTTTATAATAAATAACATTATTTCCTTATTTAAAATTAGATGAACAAGACAAGGATTGTGTTAAAAATCTCTTAAAGTTATGTTTCTTCAGACTGAATTTAGACCTGTATTTTTTGGGGGACAGGTGCAGTAGACTCAGGATCTTCTTCTTCCTCTTCGTCATCCAGCTTTGTGAATGGTGCTACCAGCAAAAATCTCCCAGCTGTCCAAACTGTTGCTCCAATGCCAGAGGATTCAGCTGAGAACATGAGGTACATGAGTTCTATTTTTTAATACAATTTCATACATGCAAAGTAGCATAAAATAAAAAAATTAAATGTATTTCACCTCCTCTAGTATGCATTGGTGTAGTTACTGATATAATACAGTGTATATTTGTGTATTTTTTAGTACTAAGAATGTATATACTAAAATAACACTTAACTGAAAAGTGTTCAAACTATACCAAACATTAAAACTTAATTAAAAGTTATTTTGAGATTTTGCATCACACAGTAGTGACAGTAAGAACTGGAATGTAAGCAAAATTTAACAATAGTAAGTTGAAAGAGAGACACAAACCTTTCTGAACTAACAAAGCCAGACGTGTGTTTGTGCACCAGACCTGAGTTGGTGTTGCAGGAGACTCATGCCATGGGAGAGCTAATACTGCCCTTATCCTGACTGACAGCCAGGAAAGCACCCTCTGAAATTCCAGTTAAATATCTTTGTGTAGTAGGTTATATTTTTATAAGAGCATTCAGTTGTGCCACAGCACACTTCAGAGACAAATATTTGACCTTTTCAAGGTCAAATATGCTCTAAAGTAGGCACATAGGGCGTACTGAGGAGCTTTCAAGTGTTCCATAATTGGCCAGAGACACATCAAGGTATGGTTTCAAGAAAATGGGACTGAAATAGCAACCAAGCTCATGGAGAAGAGAATTTCATTCCCTGAAATGAGCTAGGTAGTAAATAAACTTAAATCAAGGGCCCTCTATAACCTGTTTAAAAAAAAAAAAAAGTATTGATGCTTCACTGGAACAGGCTGCCCAGGGAGGTTGTGGAGTCTCCCTCTCTGGAGGTATTCAAAACCTGCCTGGATGTGTTCCTTTGTGACCTGGTATAGGTGATCCTGCTCTGGCAGGCGGGGTTGGACTAAGTGATCTTTTGAGGTTGCTTCCAGCCCCTGACATTCTGTGATTCTGTGTGCTTCAGTGATTTAACATACAGTGCAAAAAATGCCTCCTTTTTTTTATGTTGCACACAGTATCAGAAATGTAGATAGTTAGCTCAAGAAATGTCTTTTGGGCTTTTTTCCTTTTTCTGCCCTCTCCCAAGAAACAATTAAAACTTTATAGTAGATAACTTTCAGTGTTCTCCCTTTGAATTCATTGTGCTTCAGCTTTTATGAGGTTATAAATCACTGTTATCTTTAAGAAACAACAACAAAAATAAACCAATTAAAAAAAAACCAAAACAGCAAAACACAAAAACAAAGAAAAAGTATTTCAAAGCATTTCAGTCATGAAAACTGCTTACATTAATCTCCACAGGGAGTTCCCTAATGCAAGATGCATTACAAGGTATAATAGATGTTAGAAACAGCTGTAGAATCAGATCAGTCTCTCTGTTTTGCTGCACTGTGTGCACATGTGTGGACAAGAAAAGCAGTAGATGGGCTACCTGTTTGCCTTGAAGCATTTTTTGGGGGTATGCTTTTTCTAAATTCTGTTTGTTCTTTTTGAGGACCAGAACTCAGTCAGTATTCAAAATGTAGGTGCACCAGGGATTTGTATGGAGAAAAAAGAAACCCTTTTGTTCTTTCTTCTTTATTGAAATATTAATTTCTGTCCTTTGATCTGCTTTTTTAAACAGTGCTAAACTTTGTTCTCAGATATTCACAGATATTATTTCCAGTTTCCCATGAATAGATCTATAATAATCAAGACCTATCAGCTATCCATTTAAGAATATGTTGATTAATAGCACATCCACACTTCCCATATTACTTGATTCTTATCTTAAAAAAAGATTTAAATGTAAAATTTTTGATCTTGATTTTTTTTAATTGTATGTAAAGTTTTCAGAGTTAAATGTACTCTAAAATCAGGCCTTCTAAACAAATTTACTGTGAAAGCATTATTTTAAACGTGGTTTAGAGAAGTCTGGATTAATCTAGTAGGCCTTTTATCTCCAGCAGCAAAAGCTTGGGGTATCACAGTATCACCAAGGTTGGAAGAGACCTCACAGATCATCAAGTCCAACCCTTTACCACAGAGCTCAAGGCTAGACCATGGCACCAAGTGCCATGTCCAATCCTGCCTTGAACAGCCCCAGGGACGGCGACTCCATCACCTCCCTGGGCAGCCCATTCCAGTGCCCAATGACTCTCTCAGTGAAGAACTTTCTCCTCACCTCAAGTCTAAATTTCCCTTGGCGCAGCCTGAGGCTGTGTCCTCTTGTTCTGGTGCTGGCCACCTGAGAGAAGAGAGCAACCTCCTCCTGGCCACAACCACCCTTCAGGTAGTTGTAGACAGCAATAAGGTCACCCCTGAGCCTCCTCTTCTCCAGGCTAAACAATCCCAGCTGCCTCAGCCTCTCCTCATAGGGCTGTGCTCGAGGCCTCTCACCAGCCTCGTCGCCCTTCTCTGGACACACTCAAGCATCTCAATGTCCCTCTTAAACTGGGGGGCCCAGAACTGAACACAGGACTCAACGTGTGGGTAGATTCACATTGAAAATTTAAAACTGTAAACTGTACAGGAGAAACTCTAAGAAATGCAGGTGACTACATGCATTTCCAGATATAGTCAATAAAGGCTTTAGCATAGTGCAATTCACTTCGACTAATTATCTAAACCAAAAGCTGGTGATATGAATCCATCCTTTAGAATACTAGAAAATCACTATTTGAATTTGAAATGGGAAAGCAGGATCCTGAAAGAAAATAAGCTGTAGGGATTCAGTAATTTTAAGCTAATGAATGAAAGCTTCCAATTTATTTCTAGTATCAGCTTTCTTTTAAATTAAGGGATATTCATGTGATATGAATTTAAAAGTCCACATTTATATATTGTTTATAGATAGTAGATACAGCATAAAATTTAAATGTCAATGTTCACTCTCTTAGATTCTGTCAATAAATGTAGCTGGTTCCTGTAACCACACCTATAAATGCCAATATTTTGGTGTCACGATTCATACACAAAGAAAACCACTTCAGCCACCAGCAGTCTGAAAAAGAACAGCAAAAGTTCTTGGTACACAAAAATATGTATGCAATTTCATTTCTGTTTTAAAGTAATAGTTCACTACTTTGAGATAACACAGCAGGTTTGTAATCTTGGCATAAGAGTTTCAGAGGGCATAGGTGTTGTGCTCCATTAAGTTTGAAAAAGAAAGAAGGATCCTAAGGGGTACAGTCCTTGGCACACTGCTGATGCTTGCATGCTGTTGCTAAGTTTGTATCCTCAGACAAAGAAATATAATCTCTGATGTTCAAGAAGCAAACAGAAATCACACTTATTTTCATTTCACGAGGTAAAATTAAAGAAAGCTTTAAGCTTCCAGGAGCCTCATTAGGCAGAGAGGTAAAAATGCAAAGGCAAATTGATTTACTGATTATGACTGACAGTAATTTTAACTGATTATGTTTCCTCAAATTTGAAAAAAAAATATTACTGATTTTCTTGATAACTGTGCTAGTCCACTTCCCTCTGCTAGTCCTACACTCCCATTGCAATGCTAGATGTTATTTGAATGCTTGAACAAAAAGGGAGTTACTCATGATTGCTTTGAGTGTGTAAAACTTCTTTTTCTTTCAAGCTTTCAAAGTTATATAAAAAGTCAAGATGCCTATAAACTGAGACAGCTGAAACAGAATTATGTTCGAATATCTGACACTCTTCTTATCATCTTTGAAAATGGGAACAAAAGTTTTACTTGTTCTGGAGTACTCTGTGAATGTTGTAGAATTTGAGACTGACATGCTGCTGACTCTGACATGACATTTGCATTTACTTAAAGCCATTTAAACACTAAAGAGTGATCAAATTATGATCATCCTCTTTTCTGAAGAAGCTTACAGCAACTTCAAAACAGGTATGATTTGACATAATTTAACTTTTGCTATTAAATATTCTTCTGAACATGGTCTTTATTTTTTCCTCAGTATCACTGCAAAGCTTGAAAGAGCTTTAGAAAAGGTGGCCCCTCTCTTACGAGAAATTTTTGTCGACTTTGCCCCTTTTCTATCCCGAACATTGTTGGGCAGTCATGGACAAGAGCTGTTGATTGAAGGTACTATTTCTGTTATAAAATTGTGTTATTTTAGCTATTAGTCGTGGTATGAATATTTCCTTTTCATAAGACTTTATGTAATTGATTTTGATATATAACTAGATTGGTTGTTAATGTGTTGTGATTTCACTTCCTCACATTTAACATCATTTAAAGAATTGAAAAATGAAAGCTTTTGTACTTCTTTTTTTTCCACGAGATGTTTTGCCATCTGTGAATACAAAAATCTCTCAATAATTTGCTTTTTCCTCCTCAGAATAATTATGTAAGCCTTTTAGCCTGACTTTGAAAAACAAATTAAAAAAAAATTAGTAAGTGTAATTGATTCCTATGGGAAAGGTCCATTGAATGGTGTAGTCCAACATCATCGATACATGTGTCTACATTTGGTAGGACACTGTTTGCTCAGGTGGGATTCAGACAGGTAGATAAGGAATTGTCCCTAGAGAAGAATAAGAAGTGATGACTTAAAAAAAAAGTGTCCTTGAATACTTTCAAGGATTTTTATGGGGTTTGAGTGTTGCCTTCAGTATTTTATTTATACATATGTTTTATCCAAGTGTTCGTGTACAGTTTTTCTGTGGTTTCAGTTATTATTCCTAGCAACACTGGCCCTTTTTTTATTATTCATGCTAGAAATAGTTGCACCTTGTAACTGAAATATTTTTTTAATCTAATTATTGTTTAATTAAATTACTTCTTAATAATGCCAAGAAGTGGTATAGTAGCTTAGTAATTCTCAGAAGCCTCAGGGGTTTTGTATGGCTTATTTTATAGCTATGAGTAACTTGCAATTCTTGGTAGTCTGACATTCTCATTGAGGTCATTGAGATGGCTGTAAGATATTTGCTGGATTCCATTCTCCTTTCAGTGAAGCTGATTGCAAAATGTGTAGTGGTGTTATCTTTTTCCATTTGAAAATGCATTAGTTGCAATTTAGTGTTTCTAGAATCCCAATAAAATAGTCTTTTATCAATTCAAGTAATTATTCACCAATACTGTTCTGACTTTGTTCTCTGGTGTGAACAGTGTTTCAGCAGTTCCCAGTATATCACAAAGACTGAAAAGCTAGAGGCCACAGGAGAGCCACACAACTACCAGGCAGTATGTGTTTATGTCATTGTCTATTTAGACAGAGACATGGTTTTGTTTACTGTAGCATTCTGCTAATACCCAGTTCAACTACTGTTCCAAATTTTGTCCCATCTGTGACTCAAGAGTCATTGTTTACTACCCAGAAGAGCTACTGTCCTTCCCATGACTTTCCCTTTCTCTTCAATCGCTGTCGCTTATAACTGATTTGTAAGAACTAGTCCTTGCTTCTAAAGATACTGAGAAAAAAAATCCAATCATGGTTTAGATTTTTACACTACATGCCTCAGGATTTGGATGCCTGTTTGTTTCCTCTAGAATAGCTGTTGTTTTTTTGTTTTTAACAGAGAACTCAGCAGCTTCCGTAGTCGTTGTGTACTACTTTTCTTTCTTCATTGTCTGTATGAGACCCTTGATCTCAACTAAACTGAATTGTTGCCTGCTTATGTTCCCTTTAAAAGGGAATTCTAAATTCTTCCCTAGACCATTACCTGATTTACTTTGATAATTTTTTGTCACTGTTTACTTAAAGCTGATGATGGTCCTTGAAGTTCTTGAAAGAACTTTCCATGTAGTGACTTTGCCAAACAGAGGGTTTAGTGGCGTGATTCAAGGTATATGAGTACACAGGATTCCTGTAGGGCTTTGATAATTTAAACCTGATTTTTACTGGCAAGCAGTAATTATCTTGACAGTTTTATAGGAAATAGTTTAAGCTGTTGCTTTATGTGTAAAGGTTTTGTTTTCATTATAACAATTTATGAGGAACAAATAAACTTTATGTAATCAAGTCTGCAGGTGCTGTTTGTCTTTCAAATAAATTACCACAAAAGTATCTGTTGCACAAAAGTATATATAGGATGTCCTTTTCTTTTCCTGATTATCCAAGTTCATAACATAAAAATACCTTCTCTCCTCTTTCAAATCCTCCATATGATGTCCATATGAAGTGCCTCCCCTATCACATTTTGCTAAAATCTAAATACTTTCCCTCAGGTCAGCCTTGATGGCCTGTGCCTTTTCTCTGGAGGTCTCTCTAGTGCTCTTGTGTATGCATGTGTGTGCACATTGCTTAATAATTTCAGATTTGGTGAAAAATAGCCAGTTTTCTGTACTGAGGAGGCAGCACAAAGGAAACAGGAACAGAAAAAAATATTTGTAATACTTTCAAAACAGATTAATTATGGAAAAATTATGCTGTGAAAGATGTGTTGTTAATACCTATTCAGGAAGTAAACAGACTCTGAGAGCTTCTCTGAGGGAGTGTTGCCCTGGGATGGATGACCGAGAGCTTGTGGGCCAGAATTTGAGTCAATGACAGGTGACACTATAGTGGGAGTCTGCTCCCACTGCCACCTTACCAAGAATAGAGAATTAGGCCCTCTATAAAGAGACAGGAGCAGCCTTATGTTTGCCTGCCTTGGTCTTCATGGGAGACTTTGACCCCAGTATATGTTTGAGAGAAAACACAGCAGTGCTCATGCAATTCAGGAGGTTCCTGTGAAGGAAAGGTGCTAGACTGGACCTTGTTCTTATTAACGAGGAGAGGCTGATGGAGAATGTGAAACTCAAGGGCAGGCTTGGCAGCAGTGATCATGAAATGGTGAAGTTCAGGATCATTAACGCAACAAAGAGGGTGTGCAGGAAGGTTGCTATGCTTGACTTCAAAGGAGCAGATTTTGCTACATTCAGAGATTAGCTAGGGAGAGTACCATGGGATTAAACTCTGGAGGCTAGAAGGTCTCAAGAAAGCTGGTCAGTAATTCATGTATTACATCCTTCAAGCCCAAGGGCAATGTGGCCCAGCAAAGAGGAGGGCAGACAAAAATGCCAGGGGGCCTACATAGATGAACAAGGCACTACTGGACACTCTTTGACACAAGAAGGAGGCCTACAGAGGGTGAAAGCAAGAACAGATATCCTAGCAGGAGTACAGAGGAGTTGTCTGAGTAGTCCATAAAGAAAAAAAATGGCTGGGGACATCAAGGGCAACAGAAAACCTAAGTGTGTCAGTGACAAAAGAAGGACTAAACAAGAAATGGACTCTCCCTGCAAGGAAACAGGAGACCTATTCACTGGGGATAAGGAGGAGACTGAGGTACTCAGTGGCATTTTTGCTTCAGTCTTCACCAGCATGAGCTGTAACCATACCATCCAAGCTACAGGAGGTAAGAACAAAAACTGGAAAAGTGAAAACACACTCACTAAAAGTGAAGGTCAGGCTCAAGACCACTGGAAGAATCACAAGTCCATGGGACCTGATGGAATCCATCTGCAGGTCCTGAGAAAGCTGACAAATGAAGTTGCTAAGCCATTATCCATCATATATGAGAAGTTGAGGTAGTCTGGTGAAGTTTCCACTGACTGGAAACGACAAAATAGAACACCATTTTCAAAAAGAGAAGAAAGGAAGATCTGGGGAACTATAGGGCAGACCATCTCACCTCTCTGCCCAGCAAGATCACAGAGCAGATCCTCTTGGGAACTCTGCTAAGACACGTAAAACAGGAGAAGTTGGGTACTAGTAGCCAGCATAGTGTCACCAGGGTCAAATTGTGCTTGAAAAACATGGTGCACTTTTATGAAGGGGTAATAGCACTGATGGAAAAAGGAAGAGCAATGGATGTTGCCCACTTGCACTTGTGCCAAGGCAAGTCTTCCCCTCTATGTACCATGTCCAGCTTTAGAGTCTCTAGCACAAGAAGGACATGTAACTACTAGAGCAGATTCAGAAGAGGCCCATAAAAATGAAGATAGGATGAGAGAGTTGAGATTTTTTTAACTCAAACAAGAGAAGACTCCAAATAGACCCTCCCAGTATTCGAAGGGGGCCTACAGGATAGTTGGAGAGGGACTTAGTACAAAGGTATGTTGTTATAGCATTAGGGGTAATGACTTCAAACTGGAAGAAGCTAGAATTTGATTACACGTTAGGAAGAAATTCCTTGCCATGGGGGTGGTGAGGCAGTGGAATAGGTTGCCCAGAGGAACAGTGGAGGCTCTAACGCTGGAAGTATTCAAAGTCAGGTTGGATGGGTCTTGAGCATCTTGGTCTAGTAGAAGGGGGATTGGAACTAGGTGATCCTTAAGGTCTCTTCCAAGCCAAACAATTGTGTGATTCTGTGGTATCTGAAAATATATATGCAATTTATGATCTCAGCTTTTTGTAGTAGCTGAACTGTCTTGAGCTTTTGGTGAAAACTCTTGCCATCATGCCATGCCACTTAATTTAATGGCTTTAGCTTGTACTATCAGTCTGTCCCATGGAAGAGTGGCTGGTTTGTTCTTTGAATTAGACAACTAAGCAGTGACTTCTTAACTCTTGAATGGTGTTGAAATGAACTGGCTGCAATCATCTTGTCAGCCTACACCAAAAACTTGGGCTACTCATACTCAGAATCACAGAACCTTAGAGGTCAGAAGGGGCCTCCAGAGATCGAGCCCAACCTCCCTGCCAAGGCAGGATCACCTAGGGTAGTTCTCACAGGAACACAACCGGGTGGCATTTGAAAGTCTCCAGAGAAGACTCCACAACCTCTCTGGGCATCCTGCTCCAGTGCTGCATCACCCTTGAAACTGTGTGCTCCATTACACTCAAAATTGTTAGTTTCCCACATTTGTTAATGAAAATTCCTAAGTGTGCCTAGTAGCAGAGGGGCTTTATGGTGTAGTAATCTGACATTGCAGAACATAGTTACGGGTAAAACTCTTAGTCAGTTTACTCTCTGCAGTAGTGCTCATTTTTGCCTCTGTTCCTAAAACCAGGTCTTTCTTCAAAGGTGTCTTATTACAGTCCAAATATTTCAACTTCCCAGAATTAGTGTCCTCTGTGATAGGTTGAAAATTGCAATTGAATGGAAATCATTTCAGAGTATACCAAAACCAGCCCATCACTACTGTGGTTCATCAAGTGAGGTTCTTTCAGTGCCACAGAGAACAGAAGTTGCAAAGGTTAAAGTTGTCCATATAGAATCTAATTGGAAACAAACATGCAATATGTGTAGGTCGCATATTTAAGCTTGGCAGCACTCATTGTGGAGTTCCATTTAACACTTGCACAGATATGTTTTCACTAACTCTAGTTTCCATATGGTCTGCAAATTCCCTCACATGCAAAGAGCATTACAACATTCTAGCTTTTAGGTGAAAATGTTACAGGCAAGTGTAATCTGATCTGTATCTGAAAGAACAGCTATATCCTCTTTTTGTTAAGCACAGATGGGTAAAAGTATTTTCACTACAGCTCTTCTTGGAGCGTCCTGAACTGTCACGACAGGTCCAAGATAGAAACACAGTGAGATAAAATGCTTTTCCTTCTCTTTAAGGGGATACCAAACAAACATTAGCAATGCTTTTTGTCTTCCAGTATCAGTTACCTGGCTGGAAGGTCAGCCAAGTAGCCCTTTTCCAAAAGAGCTCTTAGGATTTTTTTTTGGCATGCATTTGGTACACGCACAATTTAAATCAGATGAAAGAGAAAACATTTTCATGCTGATATGAGCAGAATCTGTTTCTCCTCGTTAACTCACCACATGGCCCTATGAAAATATCCAGAAGAAGTGGTGATGGACTAGTTTTGTATGGTGTTTGACAGGAAGCTTCTTGAAACAATTGAAAAACTGCTGAAAACACTCTTTTGGTAACCCCAGATAGAACTTGAGTGCTAAATGACACTACTTTAAAAACTCTCAAAGACCACAAGTGTAGCATCTACCAATGCTGGAACAATTCATTTCTGAACAATTAGAACATTGTAGCTGTTTTGCTGAGATATGGTAGGGGTCTGGAAATCCCTTATACTTTCTGGAAAAATAAAGGTACTTTTTGGTGCCTATCTGTGCTAGTTTGGAGCTAGCTAGAATGTTTTGGTGAGAAGAACTAGATCATAGGCTGTGAAAGGAAAACAGTGGTGATGTCTACTCCCGTCAGAGTCTTGCTGAAGGAGAAACAAAAACATTTGGTAACACTCTTGCCATTTTGTCTCACTTTTGCTCTGGCTGCTGGCTGAGCAACATCTTACTCCCTAACCTCACCTTCCACTCACCTTTGCTTCTTAACCTCTTGGCTGAACCTCTATTCTTCTTTAGGACTGGGGTAAGGCTGAGAGGGGCAGGGGGAAGGTGCAGGGGTGGTTGAGAGCCCCTCCTGGGGACTCAGGTTTCTGGGAGGGGAGTTCTGTTCCTGTATTACTTTTTACCTTGGCTTTCTCTTGGAAACCTTTTGGGACCTTTTCAGTATGTAGTCAACATTCTGAACAAAATAAATAAATTAATAAATATTAACAAGCAAGAGAATTAAAAAGTAGTGTAATGATTGCAAAATCCACATTAACTGGAATTTAGCAGCACATTAGTAAAACCTGAAGCTGTTCATAGTGCTGAAATGTCTACATGGCACTTTCTGATCCTACTTTCATATTCTTATTAACAGTCCTGATTACAATGCAGAATTGTTCCAGAAAAAGTTAACTGTTTAGACAGAGATATCCAAAATAAGAAGGAAAAAGAACAATCCACTTAAGGGATACATTGAGTCATTTTGTGGAATAACTGAAAATCTCCCAAACCAAAACCTGGATTTCAACACAGCCAAAGGCTGAGTCCAGTCTCTAGGAAGAAGTAATATAAACTATACCTAAAAAATAGGAGATGAAGGATGAAGCTATTCAAAAAGTATAGGGATTATTATAATAATTAGCATGTTTTGGCTTCTCTAAGCTCAGTGCTGAGGCAATGAAGACTTGTCTAATACCTAGATGAGTAGGAAAATATACGAGGAGGTGATTCCATTTCTGTGTGCAACTTCAGTACAACTCCTGCCATCTGGTTCTATAGTCAGCACTTCAAGAATGATGCACACACTGCAGAGGGAACAAAAGACCAGGGCATAGGAGTGATTAATGAATGGAAGATAAACTCCATGAAGTACAATGCAAGGAACTTGATTTGTTTGATGTACCAAAGAGAATAGATAAAAAGAAGTTAGATACTACAGGATGTCTTAGCCTTTCTACCAAGAGAATGCCTAATGAGGGTAAATAACATTTGAGAACATGTTACTTGGAGTCTTTTTGACTGTTTTTAGTGTTACTTCTAAATATAATCTTCAATCCAACTTCTCAGGAGGAAAAGAAAGAATGTATTTACTGACTGGTTTGGGAGATTTTTTTTTGTGTCTTTGGAGCCTGTAAATCCCCATTTCATCTGTGCTGTATCTTGCAAGGAATTATACTCTGCATTAACCTTAAATTGCTCTAACGTTGTCGTGGCTGCATTTGTTCTCATGGTTATAGATGGATGGATTCAGTATCAGGTAGCCACCTGCAGAGATCAGTGAACAAAAGTGTTATTCTCTTGTTCTGCAGTTGACTGCACCTCAACTGCAGATGCAGTTGGAAATGTATCATCTTCCCCTGAGTCATGAAAGATGGCCAGTTTTCAAGTCACTGTATGAAAGAAGCCTCTTATTTTCCTGAAATTTTTAAGTGCTTGTGTGTGTGTGTATACATACTATTTTATAAGTTCTTTAGTCATATCTTGAAGTTTATTTAGTATGAGACATTTTCTGCTCTTTCTGCATAATGAAGTTTGTCTATTTAGACAAGCTTCATATAAGGCTCATGCTAGATATAATTTGATCCCAGATTGCAGAGAGCTCTTGCAAAAGTGTGAATGCATAGCCATACATTAATGTGATTTCATTAGAGTATGAGACTTACGTGTTCACACTGGGTGAGGAAGAACAGCATTTTACTCCCTTGATGACTTCTCAGTGCATTGGCCAGTTTAACAAAGGATGTGTAGAAGATACTATTTTTATACAGCCTTCATGAATATAGACATCTTTTTAAATAAAAGGGATCCTACAAGGTCTTGACTGAGGCAGTAGCTACATGTGTGTTTCTTAATCAACTTCAGTGTTTACCCTTTGCTGTCATTTAGGCTATGCCATCACTGTGTAGTGAATAAAGGCAAAACTGAAAAGTAACTAAAAAAAAAATCCTATTTTTTTTTGTAGCTGTGTAGTGTGTGTAGATGTAAACTGTGTTGGTACTTGTGATGGTTTGGAAGTTACCTGCCCCCCTACTCTTGTGAAATCACCCAGACTAGACTCAGCCAAGCTGGAAGTTAAGGAATGAAGCTATATTTACAGCTTAGCACAATATACAAGCAGATACTTATGATATATCACAAATATATACAGCTATGTATGGAAATACATAAGTTGAAAGCAATACAGAAACACAACACCTCTCCCAGAAATCAGAGTCCCCAAGAGGGGCTTCCAACCACCCTTCCACCTTCTTTCCACCCTTCTACCTTATCCCAGAGTATACTTTATATGCAAGGTGAGTTTGGAAGATTGGCAAGGGGGGTTAGAAAGCAGAAGTATTAGTTACACAGCAAAAGTCCAGGGAGAAAGCACAAACTCTGACAGAAACCCACACACACTGTCTTATCTATGTTTTATGTTCTTGTTTTTGCACATCTCAGCAAGCCTATGAGTGAAGTAGACATAACCCTTGTTTCATTTTCACAGCCTATAATCTAATTATTCTCAATAAAATATTCCAGTTAGCCTCAAACTAGCACAGTACTATACTGTGGATATTGCAGCATAAGGAACACAAGAAAGCAAGTGATAAAGCAGGGAAGGGAGAGCGTTAGGAACTCAACTGTATTAGACATCACAGAATTGATGTTAGAAATCAAGGTGAATGTTTGAAATGCTTACGTGGGGAGGTCAAGCTAGTGTCATTTGCTATGCATGTATGTCTCACTGAACATGATCACTCTGGTCGGTTAGGGTCAGGAATCTTATGGATTGGTTTGTACTAGGGCAGGAACTCTGAACTGACTTTCAAGGCTGAGAAGTTCATAATACATTCCTTCTCTGCTGTGCCATTTTTCAGTCCTTCCTTTCTGTATGGCCTAGGTGTCTCAGCATGCATTCCTCTATATCTAGTAAGAGTTGATGCTTCAGGCTTAGCTCAGTGAAATTAAAGCCAGTGAACTGGAAGATCACTTTCCTTAATTTGTGGTTGTAGAATTCCTCTTCACAGATTTTTTTTCCCTATCTTTCACTGTAATCACTTGCAAAAAGATCCTAGTGAAATCACACTGCTGTCCAAAAACAAGCCCTATTTAGATGAAGAGTTTGGAACAATGATGAGTTACAGATAATGCTTTTCTTCAGTATGTTTAAAAACTTTCTTTGTCACTAAGGGAGATCACCAGAAGTAAAGCAGGTGCACATCCATTCGATTTTAAAGATTTAACCCTTGAATTACTATGTGCAGAAATGTGTTCTGAACAGATGTTTAACATGGCAGGAAACATTATAGATCAGAGATCAGATAGCAACTATGAAATGCGTAGCATCTGGCACCTTGTGAAAGTAAACCTGCCAATAATTAATTACACATATCCCTGTCTAATGAATTGGACACTTACAAAGATGTATTAGGCTATGTAACAGAGAGTAACTGCTCATGTCCTCTCTTCTATATTTGGCTTGTGTGGTCCCACTGTAACTTAACAGTAGAAATTCTTGGCACTTGGGTTATATGTCCTAGATTATACTATTATTGTTACATTAATTAATAATCAGGCTGTCTTTACAATCCAAAATATATGATGTTTCTCTTAGGCACAAATTGAGGTGGCTCTGTTGCTTTGCCAATGGAGAAAAAGTGACTGGAAATGTGAGAGTAATTGTAAAGTTTAGAATAAACTACATATATTCAAAAGAAGGGGTTAAGAGAGTGCAATAAAAATGCAGTTAAAATATAACTACATGCCCTCAGGAAAACAACAGCTGCTAACAAAGTAGTCAGTTTTGCTGAAAAGAAGCTCTGAAAGCCATCCATGAAAACACAGAAGCCACCAAATGTTTAAAGCTACTAAATTACTGTGAAAATGCTGCTATAAAAATTATACTTCTAGAAACCAAATTCCTATTGCTGTTCTTTAAAAGCACATAAAGAAACACACAAAATAGTGGAGCCTTTAAAGAGTAAGGAAAGGAGTTGTTTGTGGTCCACCAGTATTGGGTGCTTCCTCTCAAGTTTCTTTTTGACGTTAGTAGCCTGTATTCCAGTTGCAAGCGCTAAGTTTTTGAAAAGACTGGGTTTTTTTGCTTTAAAACTCTAGAAGTGTTCTGTCCTTATAGGTCTTAGAAAGAACTGACTTTTTTTGCCTTAAAACTCTAGGAGTATTCTGTCCCTGATGACTTCGTAATCCTTCTTTCTCCTAATGTCATCCAGGTCAGCTGTCTTTTTTTTTTTCTTTCAGTAGGTTTCACCTCCTACTGCAAAAAGAGTAGCAAGAGCTCGATGGAATGGTATTTCAAGGAGATGAGTATTTTAAGGTTTCTTGATCAAGTTCTTAACACGTGCAGGCACTAGTGTAACATAGCCTGTAGGTGGACTCATGATACCAGATATACAGCAGTACTGAGTGGTATCAGTGGACAAAGTTGTACAATTTATTATTTAAAACAGTCACCTTTTCCCCTCTTAGTGTTTTCTCCACTACTGTCCAGGTCCAGAGAAAAACGAGGTGGTGTGCCAAAAAGGTATTTAGTATCTACAGGATGTTCATGCTGTGAGTGAAGCTCCCCACAGGCAGAGGTTCTCTGGTTCTTATTCCACTTAATTCATCATTCAGAACTCAGCAGGGGACTCTGCCTGATTTTTGGACTTGAAACTGTTAGGCTGGTATCTGCCCCACTCTTTGTCCTCTAAGGGCTTTAAAACTGAATCAATCTGCTTTATTATCCTTGCAGTATTTTCCAGAGAGCTACCTAAGTTTGATAAACATCTCTGTATCAGAATTTGCCCTAAAAGATGTACTCCGTGTGAGGTATAGGCTAATAATCCTTTTCCATGTAGCCTGAGCTCTATATCCAGGTTCTTTACAAAACTAATCTTATTAGAGCTGGTTACAGGTTCTCCTTCTGTATATTCCTTAACTCTGTGTCTACTTATCATCTGTTCTTATGACCCAGAATGAAACCTTCTAATCAAGGACTAAGTTTACAAAACTCTTTTACTTGTGCTGGTGATTTAAAGGCACTTCTGCATTTCATCTTATTGGATATGTATATGCCTGTTTCATTGCCTTCAGACAATAAACAAAGAATATTCCACAAAAACTCTTGGGTCAATTAACTTGAGACACTACTACCCTTGAACCTTAAAAACATACCTTCTTTTTTTTTTTTTTTTAACAATAGCATAAACATTAATGAATCACCAGGCTTGATTTATCTAAATTTTAACAGACTCCTGACAGACGTGGGATGATTTTTGCAAGGACTAAGAGGATATATCTTTACTGTCTTTAGTATAACTTTATGTTAAAATTTACTTCCCCACAAAAAAATACAAACCTGCTAAATATGTATTTTCTTGTATCGTGTCTTATTTTTGTCTGTTGGTATATGGAATTTTATGATCCATTCTTTTTATACTAATAGTGATGTTGTCTGTGGAGATTTTGCTGCACTGCAAAACCCTCATGCCGAAAGAACTTGTCAGACAACAAAGACAGTTGTGATATGTCAAATTAAGATGGCAAAGTGATGTCAAAGCAGGTCTAGGGAGAGCTCATAACAATGTTACTGTCAAGTAAATAAAGAAAACTGAAACACAAGAAATACAAGTTATTTCAAGAGATCTGTGACTGTATGACATGGTTCTGTGTTTTGAGAGACTGTTTCAGAATGATTACCATTTGTCAGTAGGGCTTCAGGATGGGAGCAATATCTGATGGCTGCCAACTGAGGTCAGCAAAGTTCAGCATGGAAATGGAGATTTATTTTTCTCCCTTGCTATGAAATTCTCAGAAAAAAAATTACCCTCTGAATAGAAGTAATGGTTCACCAACAGTTTGCTCAGATAGATACAAAAATTAGCTGATGATTGATGCTACTCAGGAGATTACACCTAGATGTATGGACCTATGAATGGTGGTCATCTTGCCCTTAGAAATTTAGGAATCTGCATGAGCTCTGGAAGGGAGTTGTTACACTTCCTATGTAAAATTGTACTGGTTCACTCACTGGTCTTTCAGCATGGCCCCAAGGTTGCCAGAGAGAATAAATATAAGGAAGCAAGGAGGACTGCTACAGAGTTATTACCCCTGTGCAGTTTATCCTTTTCTTGCCTGTTCTCCCTACCTCCCCTTTCTTTTTTTTCCTTGTTTGTTTAGGTTTTTTTTGGTCATTCAATTGTCTCATGCTATGACAATAATATTCCCCTTAACAGTAGTAAAGAATCTAACAAAGAACTAGAAAACAGTAGTAGAAAGAAAGAAACAAAAGACAATTCCTAAGTTAAAAAAAATAAAATGAGAGAACACAAAAAACCCCATAGAAAACAGAGCATCAAATAGGAGTAAGTTATACAGTGTAGCTAAGGAAAAGTTGATAAATTACAGGAGAAAAATAAAACCTTGTTCCTAAGTAAAAAAATAGCACTAAGTAGTGCATTTTCAAGGAAAGTGTGATATTCCAGAAACTGCCATTTGGGATCATACTTATAATCCATCTTGTCCAGGATGTCACTTTTGACAACTTTAGAAAAAAATGAAGATTCTTGAGATTAAGATTAAGCATTCTAGTTGTAGTTAAGGTATAAAGTGTAAATATTTGCTTATGGTTATGGAGTGAAATTAGTGTTCTGATTTCTGTTTGTACACTTTGAAAATAAATCACTGTTCAGATAATTCTTCTGAAATGTTTCCTGATTTTGAGGAGGAGTGAAGGACTGAGGGAAAAAAAGAGAGAGGGAAAGGAAGGGTAGATGTTTCATCATTTCAATAAGGAAATTGAGAGGAATCAGTAGGAAAAAAATCTCAGAATACTTGAGAGCAGCCGAGGCAAACATTTAGCCACAACTTTGAGCTGCTTATTTGAGTTATATCATGGAATAAAGGAGAAAATCAGAAGACTTTTAGGATCCTATTTTAATTTTCACAGTGGACTATTAGGTGCTTGGTTAAAAAAAAAAAAGGAAAAAAATATTCATGATATTCATGGAAGTTATATCTAGACAGATGCATGATTTGTCCTTTATTTTTCGGTTATTCCAGGCTTCCACTGAGATAAAACATGTATAAGTTAGTCAAGTCTACCTGAAACTGAAATAGCCTTCAACAGAGAAGTAATAGCTCAATTTTATAGATATTTTGAAGATGAGAGTTGTTTTAGTTTCATCAGCTGCAATGCAGTGTGGTCACTGGTTTGATTTTTTTTTTTTTTAACTTATTGTACATGAAAGGACTTTGGAAGAACAGGCAACATTTACTTCCCAAATTCAATTTCCAAATTCAATAAAATAAGTATCACATTGTTCTGAAACATTCTGCCTTACCTGAATTTATCAGAGTATGGTTTTCTCATAATTAATATTTGTGTTATATTGTTTTGTATTAAAAGGATCATTTTGTGTATCAGTGCTAATTAGAGCACTCAATTGATACATGATAGATTGCTATGAATTTTAGATCTGCCCCGGTATGGCAGTTAGATAAGTATCTTAGTTTGCTATGTCACAAAAGACTTTAGAAGAGAGATCTATTCAGAGAGAAACTGTGTTAAAAGAAAGACAGAGAAACACAAATGTGCATATTGGGTAAATCCAAAATGACCATTGGCCAAGGAAAAAATTTACCACAATCACTAAAGGAAAAACAGAATCAGTTTTGAAAATGTTCAGTGAGATATTAAGCTGAACGGTGGTAGTGGGCTTTATTTAATAGATTAAGTGATCTCCCTTTCAATCAAAGAATGTGAATTTGTGCATCCTGTTAACAGTAATGGAAAACTGACCAAAATTTCATACATTGGTACAAGGCTAGACTCTCTAGAGTAATATGGCACCAGCATCAATTTTGCCAATATCATTACAGCTCATGGGCTCATAGTCTGAAAGTCTGTGATTTTAAAAAGTAAATCATGTCCACATTGTAGTAAATCCCCTCTCTGTGGGTATGCTCTCAAGGGTTTTTGCCATTCTGTGGTTCCATCTGGATATTTCATAGTCCTCGTTTAGGTTCCTTTTGGGTAGCTGCAGTTAAGAAGTAGTACAGGTTTTCTTACTTTAATAAAATTATTTAAGGAACTCTTATATAACTTTTTTTTGTATTTTAAATAATATTCTAGTATTATGATACATTTTATTTTACAAGGGTGACTCAAAAGGTGGAACCCTTTGAGCTGGATTTGAACAGACTAAAATGCACTTTTTGTGTTTATCTGCCAGTGTTTGTTTTAGATGTAATCTTAAGGTATGAGTTTTAAAGATTTCTGGTAATATTTTAAAGGTATTTTGTAACCTGGATGATACCTTTCCTAAATTTCCAGGTAGCAGATACAAAGAATATTGTGTGTTGTGCAGTGTCTTTCACTGTAACAAATCCTACATGAGGTATAAATATCTTGATCAGCTGAAAATGCACTGAATCAAATTCATGTTCATCACATTTTTCTGTGTCACTCTTCAACTCTGTAAAGGAGATCTACCCTTGAAAAGGATGTTCTGGAGTAGTAATACAGCCATCCCTCATGGTCCCTAGAGTGGATGGTAATGTTGTGTTTTGCCAGACAAGGTTGCTGAATGGAATTGTTAAATTCATAACCTTGACTTTGTTATTTTAGTGAGTTATGTTCATTGGAACAGTGTTTCTTTTCATCTGGTGAAAGTGGAGTTGTAATTATTTTGCAACATGGCTGTGATTTCCACCTGCAGACTTTCTGCCATTCCTGAATATTTGCCAGCCTTCACATTTCATCTATTAAGACCATTAGTGTAATTTAAATGCATACAAAATATGTGACATATATTTGGTTCTGAAACCAATTTTTAGTTTAATTTTGCAAATAATTACTTAATTTATTACTTTTTTTTTTTGTTTGGTTTTTGTTTTGTTTTTCCTAATGATTGCTTTGCTTGGAATAAAAGCATCTCTAGCCTTTCAGTTAATAGTTTTACCTATTTAGCATATACTTTCAAACTTATCACCTATCTTTGTATTTTCCCTTCATACTATTTGTTTTCAGATCTGTAGTGAACTCACTAACAATGTGATAATTGAATGAAAACATCAGTTTGAATCTAGGCTTCACACAGTTTCACAATAGTTTCTCTGACTGACAATATATGCTACAGAAGAAATAATACAGATTTAAACTGTCCAAGCAATTTTTGCTAATGGCCTAAAAAATAATCCTAAATTTATTTCTTTGATTCTAAATTGGAGTATATCAAGAAAATATTTGCCATAAGATTTTGCTGACAGAAGAAAGACATTTTGCAAGAACAAACTTGAAGAAAAACTTACATTTCCAACCAAAATGTCACCATCACCTTTTTTCCTAGTCCTGTCACAGCCTAAACATGCTTTACTTTCTATCACCAGCATGAACTATCCTCAAAGCTTTGTTATGCCGCTCCTAACAAACGTTGAACAGAGTGTAAGGGAGTAGTCTATCAAAAATCAAGACACAATTTTTAAGCAGTAGTTCTTGGCAGAAAATTCCTACTGTCTCTTGTTGCAGAGGTCAGTGAGGATTACAGGAAGAGATACTGTGGTGTAAGTATAGTGAAACATTTGAAATGATGCAGTTTTGCTGAAAGCACATGGAAGACTGTATCAGTAGGAAGAAGAAAATATCTAGTTTCACAGAAACACAGATTAAAAAGGAAAATTCCAGCTTGCTTTTTTTCATGCCTCGTTTTAGGGCCTTGTGCTCTTTTCTGACTACATTTTATGCATTTTTCATATGTCAATAAAACAGTACATATAATAGCATGTCATTATTATGTCATAAGCAAGTTTTTTTTCTATACAATATGCTCTAGTTTAAGTGACATGCTGTACAGCAGTAATAAGAGCCAAGATTTCTCTGCGAGCTTCTTTATATGGATTAAACATTCTCAAGATTTATATTTGTCCATACTTGAGACTTTCAGATAAGTAGAAGCTATAATTGAGTGAAAGATTTCTGCGGGCTCTGAAGTGTAGTTAATTGCATCTTTTTCCCTAAGTTGAGCATAAGACACAAAAATACTTAACTTTTGTTTTTACTGATACTACAATTGATTCCAGTTCCAATAAGGGTTTAAGTTGACACAGAAGTAAAATCATTGAAAGAAAATGCAGGCAAACCTTGATAAAGACCAGATGCTGTTGTGGTGGTATTCAGTTAAACTCATACACACATTGTATTAATAATAATAAAAAGAAGTTCAAAACCATGATCTTATTTCATAAGGATTTTTTCTTGCAATTGATTTTATCAGCCTACATCCTATTGCTTCAAAATAGAAATTCACACTGACTAGTTCAGCATGGTGACTTAGAGGTTTTGAACCCATGACTTCACTAATGCCATGGGCATGACTAAAATAGTACAGTTGAAATTAATCTTTTTTTAGACATTAATAAGTCATGGTGAAAAGAAATAATTAGCATATCTTTGAGCCAACAGAAGAACACTGAAAAAGAAGTCAAGTAAACCAGAGCACTTCAAGATAATTGCCAGGCATACGTCATTTATTCCAGATTAGCTAAGGTCACGCACTTGATGCTCCCAGTTTTTGCATCTATATATATGTGGTCATTGTTGCCATCAAATTGCTGAATTTCATTGGCTATATTTAATGGACTGAGAATAGACCATGAAGAAAAGTACTAAGAACAGCAAATAATAAAGAGCACGTACTCCATTCAGTTAAACAGTGACCTTTTTAACCTTGCTGTATGCAGGAAATATCCACTTGTATTTTAGTAATTACATTAGCTTCCTTAATGGCATTTGATACAGATGGTATAGGAAGAACTTATCTGCAGCTGAAGAATGCACGCAACAGTTTTAGCTTGAATTGCAAATACTTTTCCTCATTGGATTGAAAGGGGGGTGGGGTGGTGGAAGATAACTGAAACTAGATTTGTGTGTTCTCAATCAGAGGAGCCATTATTTCTCAACCCTTGTTATCATTTTTGTTTCTCATGAAGTTAAAACGTAGAAGTTTGAACACTAAAAATCTCGGATCCTGCAAAATGATGAAAAGGAAGAATAAATGCAGTAGCTAGTGCATTTGGGACTTGAGAAATTGATCTTTGTTCTGATTTGTGCTACAAGTTCTATTTTGGATTTTTATGAAGATACCTCAGCCAGTTTTGGCCATCTATTCTCTCTGTAAAATGGGAGTAGAACATTTTATTCCACTTTTTTCCCCCTTTTTCCCCCCTTTTCTTTTTTTCTCTTTCTTTTCTGGTAGAATATATGCCATCTGCTGCAGGAAATTATTTTAGTACCAAACCAAAAGCAGTGAGGCAGTTCATGCAAGTTGGACTTCCTAGAATAAGAGGGTCATGCAAACTTAAAACCCAAAAAGGCACTAAAATGATCTTTATTTTCTGGTCTGTGTAGGCTAAATCAAACAGGACAGGGATTCTTCCTTGGCTTACTCTTACATGTTTGATTATGTGGAATCTTCATAAAGCAGAGACTGCGTTCTGACTCTTTGCTCTAACAAGCAGAAATGGATCTGTCCTCCACTACATCTAATTGTTCTCTAGTATTGACTCCACAACATCTCTGAGAGTAAGCTCTGAGGATGAGCTGTTTTGCATAACAGACCAAAAAAAAAAATCTTTACTTTTTTCAATTCAGGAACGAGCAGAAATGGGAAGAAGCACAAGGAACACAAAACCAGAGCACTTTGCAGTTAGGGAGGAGGAAATGGAGCATATAATAGAGGGCACACACTTTCCCTCATATGATTTGAGTGGAAAGAGTCCCTGAAGTGGGAGGAAGAGGCTGATGAACAAGAAACTTACAATGTGAAATGGTGGCTCTGCTATGAATGTTTCACATTTCTGTATTCTTTTTAGCTTCAAGGAATATATGGTATGAATAGCTAAAGTCGAATAGAAAGTACTTATGTTTCTCTTCCCTTTTTCCTACCTATGAATATGCATGGAATTCTCCATTTGCTGTCATAGCTGCTCCTGCTTTTCTTATTTACAACTTCAGTGCTGCACACTTAGTTTCTGCTGCAGACTGAGCTCACTGTCAAAAGTAATTCCTTGAATCTGTCTTAGAATCATAGAATCATTAAGGTTGGAAAATACCTTTAAGATCATTGAGTCCAACTGTAACCAAACTACCATGACCACTATACCATGTCCTTAAGCACCATCTCTACATGCTTCTTGAATACCTCCAGGGATGGTGATTTCACCACCTCCATGAGCATCCTATTTCAACTCTTCATCACTCCTTTTCCCTAATATCCAATTTTCCCTAATATCCAATCTAAACCTCCCCAGCACAACTTAAGGCCATTGCCTCTCATCCTATCACTAATTACTTGGAAGAAAAGACTAACACTGATTCCCTGCAACCTCCTTTCAGGTAGCTGTAAGAAAGCAGTAAGATCTCCCCTTCATCCTTGACACCATGAACTTATTTTGAAAGGCTTTCCTCTTTATTTTCACATGTGAAAAGTGTGATAGTTTCTATGGTAGTTATTTGTTTCTGTTTTACAGAAAAGCAACCTCTTAGAATGTCAGATTTTGAATACTGTTGGTTACAAGAGGTCTTAAAGGCTATTATCAATGGGTTTTTTGATCAACAGGCAATTACAGAGCTGGGTACAACTAGTGGGTGTGTACTTCTCTTTCTTTTTCTGAAGTTCACCAAACTCAGTTTGATTCTCTTTTCTGATGCTAGAATGGGACATCCATGCTTGCAGTTGACTAAATGTGATATGCAAAATTATGAAGTGATGTCCAGACACATAGAGAAAAGGTGCCAATTTTAGGTCAGGCAACCACTGTTACATAAACCTATTGAACCATCAGGCAATAAAAAAAGTTAGATATAGTGTATATATATAGAACTTACTATTTAAACAGGAAAATTTGCTTTCATAATAATGGTACTTATCCTAACTTTTGCCATTTTAGGCATGTTTGGTTTTGTTGGCATTCCAAATTTTTTTCATGTTGTCTGAAGCCACGCAAGTGGCAGAAGTGTCACCAGCTAACTGTCTTGGAAAATAAAGAAATTCTAATTTAATGAATTAAGCCAGGAAATACTCACAATGTGTTTCTTTTTAAAGTGTGTATTTTACACCAGGTTTTCTTTCACTAAACCTGGTGAAGATAGAAAGAAAATACTGCTGATGCATAAACACTTATTATGTAATGTAATTGGGTTATTTTTTGGAACTGTGTAGGATGCTCATTATGAATATATTTGTTCTTTTGGTATAAAATCAGAATGTGAAGACATTCACAAGTATAGAAGACTATTTCTGGGAGTATTATTTTAGTTTGATCCTGTTTTAATAGACCTGAGGTACCTGCAGCAATCTGAACTACGTTTCAATGATTTTGGAAAAAGAGTGTGTAACCAAAAAGAGTTTTACAGAACATGAGGTGAATTAATAGTAAACCACAGAACATTCTATGATAAAATGTTAGATAAATATTAGATAACTATATATCTGGATGAGGGGATAGACAGCCTGATCTAGTGTGAGGTGTCCCTGCCCATGGCAGGGGGGGTTGGAACTAGGTGATCCTTGTGATCCTTTCCAACCTTGACTGATTCTATGATTCTGTGTATTTGTGCTATCTGCATTGGCTTAACTGTCTGCTTCCATCTCCTGTTTGTATTTTATTTTGTCAGCTTTCAAACAGTGGAGGTAGCTTGCAGGTGATAAGTATCCCATTAATCTTTCTGATCCACTAGCACTTGAGTATGAGAATAGCTGATCAATTACAGCAATTGTCTCCCTAAATGAGCTTTGCACATCTGCCTCTTATTTCATTAGTTAACTGTCTGCCCATATATCTGATAGAATGGAAGCCTGGTGGCTTCTTACAGCGTGTTCTGTGTTACTATACAATAAGGATGGGGTTGTTAGCAAAATAGGCACAAAAGGGTATTTATCCACTACCCACAATAAATATATGTGCTGTTGTGTAGGAGTACTTTTGTTTCTAATTGCTGTTTGTAGAAACCTATTTAAAGCACATCAGTTTGCTGTTGAGCTTCCTATTTACTTCTTATAAGGTTTGTATTTGTGAAGTTAGCCTTTCTATAACACAACCGAAATGTTTCCATGCCCTAAGCCATCCTATCGTTGTCTGCATGATTTTAGATAACAGTAGGTACCACATAGAAAATTAACAGAAGTGTGATTTCCTCCTCATCTCCTCACAATGCATCTTTTATATGCTTAGATATGATATCCTTCTCTCCAAAACCAAATCTACATCTCTAGAAATGCAAACAACTATTTATAGTACTGGAGATTGTATTTAAGTGCAAAAAAGTGACAGTAATGCTGCATATTTCAGTATTTGTTTTAAGTAACATATTCTACAAATTATGGTTTATAATTTTAATATAAATAAGTTTTCTTATTAATGTTCCATTACTTTGTTAACTTTTCAATTACAAAAAATCAATTAGCTAATGATGAAAATAACTTCTACCTATTAATATCTGATCAGTTTATTCTTAAGAATTTACATTATTTGAGATTCAAAGGTTTTCTTATGTTTACTATATATTAATTGGATTATATAGATAGGTATTTATGTATATGCATATCTAGCTATTTATTTACCTGATTAGTGAACAAAGCTAAATGCTAAAAAAACAAACAAAAACCCAACAACAACAAAAAAAAAACCCTGACAGTTAAAGAGCATACTTTCCTGAACCTGGTATGTGTTATTCAAGGTGATTCTTTGATATTTTCTGGACATTTGAGGATGTTTGAATGAAGTTTTCAGATAATTGTGCTTGAAAATTCTTTCAGTGAATTGGAGTGATTAATGCTACTTAGATACTTTATAGAATTTCTGAAGCCATCAAGCTGTGACAACTAAATATCAACAACCTTTTGAATTCATTTTTTGACTCTATTGCAGGTCTGGTTTGTATGAAGTCAAGTACCTCAGTGGTTGAACTTGTTATGCTGCTTTGTTCACAGGTAAGACATTCTCTGGTTTTAATTGTATTAGTTTCTTTACAAAGTGCTGGATTACTGCCAGGCTAATTATATGTTGCTGTTACTGGATTCTTCCATGTCAGTATAAGAGAATATGAATTAGTCTCTTCTGGTAGCCTGTTGATTTCTATATATGATCCACAGTTTCTCCATATTCACTAGGGTATGCAACTTATATTTGTATTTGTTTTAAGTGTATGGATGCACATTATGGACGTTTTTGTATAGGAACTCTTTTTCCAACCAAGACTTGTATAGAAAGATACTAAAGATACTGTTGTCATAATTTTGTGTTGAAATCAGCCTATGAATTTGTAACTTTTTTTTAAATCTACTTTGTGGTGGCTTTTTTTTCCTTATACATGACATAACTTACTGGATACTCTATGTAACCATCAATATATAAAAAGCAGAGGAACGTGGCTTAGGTAGTCCTTGAGAACTGGCAGAAGTAAAATATTTCTGTTTTAAAAATGTAGTTACTTATGAGGGTTTTAGCCCAGCAGCAGTAGTTTTCTCAGAAATATGAATCAGTTAACATTTTGAGCAGCTTTCACAAGTGAAATATTCAAAGCTAAAATAATTCCTCATACTGTTTGGGTTGTTTATTTCTCAGTTTTAAGTTTATTTGTTTTGACAGAAGTGTCATTCGCTAATATCAGATATGTAGTCTTTTGCTTCAAACTGGGAGTAATAAATTATCAACAGTTTAGAATTTTGCTCCTTTTGTAAAATAAAACCACAACAACCTAACAGATCCAAATAATTGCACAAGTTTTTACTCTTCTTGAAGGGCTTTTTAGCAGTGTCTCATTTACCAAGTTTCCCCCAGATTTTTTAATACCTGTTAAACTCAAACCAAGTTAGTACATAAAATACCCATATAACCTTGTTACATTATTAGTAAGAAAAATTACTTATTTGAAGCTTTACTTGAGCATTCCCTGCTACACATTGAAAGCGTGCACCAAAAATGTCCTGTAACAAATAAGTGTCTAGAAGTCAGTGAAATTAAGATCTGCATTTGAGGAATCTATCTGAAAATAATCAAGGTTCACAACTGATTATTTTAGGGAGGGGGTTCCAACTTACCTGCTGTTTGCTAGTCTGCAAGTTGCGCTTCTTCAACCTTGTGTCATAAGGAAACCATTAGATCTTGTTTTCCTTGGATTTTTTTTCTTCCCAACTCTTCCTTTTTTTTTTTTTTTCCCCTTCCTTTTTTAGCCAGGATGGATATTGGTTAAGGAAAAGAAAAATATATCACTGGCAGGAATTCTCAGTGGGATTTGAACTTCAAACCTTCTCCAACAGGGCACTTGAAAATTTTTTTACTTAATGGCGAAGTCCTGAGTTCCAAGAAAATTCCAAAAGATCCATTAAGACTTCTGAGTTCTGTGTTCATGCCATGCAACTTTTCTTTCTTTTCTCTCTCTCTCTCTCTCTCTCTCTCTCTTTTGTTTTTTTTTTTAGCAGCTTTTGAAACATTTTCTTGAGGGAAAGAATAACTTACAGTCCTTTCTTCACCAGCCTTTGTTTTTACTGCAGTTCTCAGGAATAAAGTGGAATGTAGCATTAAGGTCTAGCGTCTTTGATGGCCTCATCATCTAATCATAGGTTTAACATTACTCATTTGCTGGCTCCAGGAATTCCTGCCATTAAGGGCCCTAGAGATGAAACTTTGCCTCAAATATTGATTGAAAGGAAGAGAGAGAAATTTAAGCTCTTTCTGCAATGCTTTTTTCCTTAGACATCCAAGCAAAGTAATGTAACAAATGCAGCTAAAATCAATTTGTTATTTTTAGGACTGTTATACATGTTGTTCATTATTTCAAACAAATATTTGACTATTTTGCAAATAAGACTCATTTTATACATTAAATGCTGTGAAAAGCCTAATTAAATGTTTGAACATTTATTAATTTTCTTTTGTGTTTGCCTGGGAGCGCTACCCAATTATTTGGGGAAATGGCAAGCTTTTAATGTTTATGCCCCATCTGATACTTCAAGGTTGCTTCTTCAACTTCGAAATATGGAAGATTTTGTTTCTTGATTACCGTTTATTAGTTAAGTCTTTCAAAAGCTGGTGCTAGAATTGTTAGTAGTGGTGTTAGATGTTTCTACAGGAACTGGTCAACAGAGGGCTGTAGTGGTGCAAATTGCATTCCCCTCCCTTCACCTTGCTAGCTTCAAAAGCACTGCTTCTGTAAACTGCAACTCCACAGAGCGTTGTGTTTAACCTTACAGGTGTACTAAAGAGGTCTGTACAGTTATCTGCGGGGGAAAGAAAAACAAGGCACTTGTGTTTGTATTTGTTTTTTTATTTAGGGTTTTGGGGTTTCGTGTGTTTCTGTTGTTTGGGTTTGTTTCTTTTTGTAAGTACTAACACATAAAATGACTAGAAGAGAATAGCAGATAGACAAATACCATAATCCTGCGTATAGCTAACAGAACAGGGAATTAGGGTTTTAGCAGATGTTTTCTGCATCTCTACAGTAAAAGAGATAGTGCTACCTGTGCTTTTCCATATGATAAATTGAGAAGTATTAAGTAGAAAGACTGTTCAAAGAACAGCAGTTTTTCACTAATCCTGTTGTAACTAGGGCTTTTCTCCCTCACATGGGTAAATCCTCCGTGTTCAAATTGAATGGCACTTTGCAGATTATGTGGGAAAGTTTGAAATGTATTGCTCAAAAGATAGATGATGATCTTAAAAACCTTTGAAAAGTACAATTTTGTTTTCACAGAACAGAGTAACTTTAGACATTGAATAGGAAAGGGAAATGCAGAGTTTGTTTTCCTTTCATTTGCTACAGCAAATTAGATGCTTTTATGCTCTTTATGTTGGAAATTCCATGTTAACGACTACAGATTAGCAAGGATGTCAGAATTTTTTTTCTTATCTGAGCTCCTGAATAAAATCAACATTGCCAGTGGCTCACATCCAAGGTATGGTCTAAATTTACATGAAATATCACATTACAAATGTCTGAAGGTACATGTCATGGATAATTCAGTTCATATGGGCAGCCTTTTAGACTCTGAAGGATATGCAATCAAGCTTTTCCCCCCAGTGGAATTCTGAGTTTCTGTGGAAAATATATTTTAAGTTGTAAAGGAACTCCTGTAGAGATAGTGCATCACTTGTCCATTTGGGGAAGAAGAAAAAGTTCTACTCTTTGTACTTTCAAAATCTCCCTTATACTGTATCTTGCTTCCCTGCACCCATTTTATGTCTTCCCTGTGATGACCTTCTTCAGTAGACTAAAACCCAGGTTTATTTGAAGGCTTTCTTTTTCTTTATTTCTTATATCCAAAGTACTTACAAGCTTTTGTTTTATATATATATATATTTGCCAAATATGTGATAATAAACATGTAATGACTTTCACTTTTCATGGAACAGGCATTTTCGTTTGGTCTTAGTCTATTTTAACGTGAAACAAATGAAGATGTGTTACGTTTGACAAGATCTGTGCTTGATTAGCTGGTCTTTGTTCCGTTAGCGTAGTTGAGAGTGTCACAGCTGTGTTGCTGTTGGAGTGGCAGATTTCTTCAATAAACTACAGAATTATTTTTTTAATGCATTATTTTTTACAGTGTAGTTCTTCACATCAGATGTATATTTCAATTCCTTATTCTTTCTTTTCTCTGTCCTTATATTTTTAGCTACCAATGCTTTCTAATTGATTCCAGATATTTTTGCAGATTTTTCTCTTTGGGATACAGCTCCTGCAGAAACTGAATGGTATTATCCCAAAGGAGTTTTATCTCTTGCCACGTATATTTTTATATATCCTACCTATTAACAGGGGAAATCTATTTTCTTAAATGGAAAATATTGTCTTAGTATATGAACCATCTTGCTACTTGGCCTGTTTAAAACTGACTATTATAATGGATAAATTATGGATAAATCACTACTTTAGTTAAAAAGGTCTTTGTCAGTTGTGGTTATAGAATATTTGACAAGTTTCAGGATTTTTGTAGTTTTAAGTAGCTCATTCATTGTGTTGTTTTCCCCTGCCCCATGATCCAAGTTTGACCAAAGTTGTAATTGAGCTTCAAAAGGAAAACTGTAATGAAACTAATCCTCTTCTGAATCACTGTGCTGAGGGAAAAGCTTTCTTTTAGGTGCTAGCCCTTTTAAATAGACTTGAGGAGCGAGGAGGATATACATAACCAAAGTGTACTTACACTGCAAATAAAACCTTCTAGGAGGTTCTCAAATAAATGATAACACAGAGTTCCACTTAGAATTAAGCTGTAAACACCACAAGATATATGAAGAATATATCCAGGACTTAAAGTTCAGTATGTAATTGATGTGTAAACTGAGCTTCAGCTAAACCTTTCAAATGTTGGTTAACAATTCACAAATGAGTTGTCTGTCCTTACCGTCTTATCTATTAACTTGGAAACTTTGTAGCTGCATGGGGTGAATATAGTCTGTCTTTCCATGCCACAGGCAGCCATTCAGTACATACTCAATGAAGAAAGATCTCTGAAGGATCTTCTACGCAGCAGAGTCCATAAAACACTTTATGGCAGTTTGACACACACAGAACATAACAATTGCATACTACTATATATACTACAGCAGTTTGCCTCAAAAGATGTGCCTTATCAGTGCAAGTTCAGAGGAAGTTCTCACGGAGCAAGTTCACTAATAGGTTTACCTCTCAGAATGTAAGATCGATTTCAGTACCCACTAGCACATCTGAAGTTAAATTCTGCCTCAAAGCATGGGATAACTCTTGGGCTTCTGCCCAACACAGAAACCATGTAAAAGAATAACTTTTTTTCTGACTAGAAGAATCCCAGAAATATGGAATTTATATAATGGAAACACAAAGGATTCATATAATAGAAACTCAAGCCATGCTTCTTGATACTAACGTGCTCTATTCAAGGCTTTCTAGAAAAGTTTAAGTAGGAATTCTCCAGCTCTACTTAGCAACAGGTATCTGACCAGGCTGCATCTTGAGACTCTTTATTTCTCTTCTACACTGCTCGTATGTCTATTTTACATTTTAACTTTAGACCATTATTAAAAACATTCATTTTCATTAAAGACATTATTTTCATTTTTATTGTGGCTTTACTTGTAATAATTCTGTATCTGTTCCCTCGTTGCCAGGATTAGATTCAACTTGCATTATGCTTGTTGGGCCTTATTTATTCCCTCCAAAAGTACTCCTAGAGTTCTCATACTCTTAATTTTTGTTTGATAAGTGATAGTTCTTTCTGAGGAACTGTGATAGCAGCACAGTAGCAGAAGCATTTGCTATTTGTCTTTTTGACACCAGCTGCATTAGGAAGGTTGAAGACAAGTTAAATAATGACTGCTTCTCAAATGTAGAGAAAAATGAACCTGAGACTTAGTCTTTTTATGAAATTAAGTCTGTTAAAACTTCAGTGTTGAAATTAAGGTCAGTTATGCAAAATCCTGTGGAAATACAATCTTCCTTTTTCCTAATCAGGAAACAATTTGGATGTTTTACATTTTGATGTGTTTTTCTCTTTCTCCTGTTGGATTATTCACTGACTCTATATTTGTATCAGTGCAACTAGGAGACAATGCTGCATATCATATCACTGCAAAAGCCTGAATTAAAATTTGATGTAGAATGTAAGGACACACAGAAACATACACAGAGAAACTTTATGTTTCAATAATGCATTTTCCAACATATCATGAAAACATTTATCCCAACAAAGTTCTGGATCTGATATACTTTTTCTCCTGCATCATCTTCTCTGCTAAACCCACTTTGGTACCAGTGCCGATGTGTGAAAGGCTGACTCACAAACACGTCTGAAAACTGTTAGATGGTTGTTTCCTGGTTTAGTGCATTAAGCTACCAGAGACCATCGTTCAAAAGCCACAGAGCTTTTGAATCACTCAAAGATAGGGATTCAAAACTGCAGATCTAGGAGCACAGGAGAGAAGAGAGAAAATGGCACTCATGTTTTCATGGCAGCAAGCTGAAATTCAGATCTCTGAATCTAATGGGATCATACTCCTAGGCCACAGTTTTGCCTATCAGCTTAGACTTCTCTTTGGCCCACATCAGACTCACAAATGTATCATAACATCTCCCTGCCTAATTCCATATTCCTGCTCTCTCCCTTTCACCAGTACATGTAATGATGGCAACAATTACACCTAAACAAAAAGTAACTGTGGACAAAATAACACATTTTTAATTAATTGTGCTTCTAGAGTGGCAGTGAAAGCAGTAGGTCATAGCAGGTGAAAGGGAAGGTGGCTGGGGCTCTAGGGAGGAAAGGTTACCTCTGTGGCAGTCAAGAAAAGGGAAATTTTCACATTTGGTGGAAGAGAAATAAATTCAAATCTCACAGGTGGTCATACGCTGGACAAAGCATTAGAAAGATGTATGAAAATATCAGTTGTGGAGCTCCAAACTGGGACTTTGTAACTTCACATTTTATCATGGGGCCAAATTTAAGTTCTGTAAATAAAATCTTTCTAGCTGAAGTGAGTACAACATTTCTGCATTTTTCTTTATGAAATGTGGTACAACTTCAACACGTATTTGTGTTCCAGTGTTGAATTGGGTTCCTTCACAATTCAGAACATACTCTATACTCAGATTATTAGATGCAATATACTCAGATTATTAGATGCAATTGCCAGCAACAGAAAGGAGCTGCAGTACAAGTCACAGGGGAAGAAGAAAACATGTAATGTATATTTTTTTCCTCTAGAAATGAAGCTGTTAATAAATACAGTTTTCAGGGTCTTCCATGTATATATAAAGGAGACAACATGAAGAGTAGTTTTCTGTGCATCAGAAGTCTTCTCTTTTGCTTTTTGGAAGACTTCAGGTATCCATCTCTAACATCAAAGGTTTGTTGAGTAATAAGTAGATTGGCTTTTTAGGATTAACAGTCATACATGGCAACAACACATGTTGTTGACAATAATTGTAATGTCTCTTAAGTGAAGGACTATAGAGGTGCATGTATTTTCTGTCTTCAGTCTGTATTGGAAAATAGGTTAAATTTCTGCAAGTTGATGGAAGTTAATACTGTATTATTTAAACAAATTTGATTCTTCCCCTATTGTTGCTTAGATAATGTCAATGGTTTTGCCATTCTGATTTTTTTAAGGGAGTCTCTTCTTCTAAAATACCAATGAAATGTTCCTCTGGGAATATTTGATTTCATTTGCAACATAAATGGGGCAGTTGCCACAGATGATAAGAAGGGCAGTGGGTCTCTGTGTTTCCAAGAAAGTGAAAAATTAACATATTGCTCCATGCCAAGAAAATAGTGGGGAAAATTTAGTCTTGTGAAAGTGTGATCTAATGCTTAAGACTAAATTTGTTGTGTTGTTGAAGTCATAGCCACATAGCGTAGTGGAAGTTTCACATTCTTTCCCTTTCTGTGATTTGGCCAGAAGCCTGGTTTATTCAAATGCTTGCAGATTTGCCATCCAGGAAGACATTGACAGTCATTCTTCAACTTCTTTATTGTGGGAAATAGTTGCTTTTAACATGAATGAACAGCCTTAAAGTCCTAAAATCGATCCCAAAGTAACTTGTAATGTGGTGGTTTGGCCCTGTCTTAGGGTCAGGTGCTCACCAAAGCTGCTCTATCACTCCCCTTCTTAGATGGACAGGAGAGAGGGATAATATAACCAAAAGCCCATGAGTCAAGATAGAAGCAATTAAATTGGATAAAAAGCCAAAGCAAAAGACCATGTGCAGAGGGAAAAGCAAATAAAGATATCATTCTTTTCTTTCCATCAGCAGACAATATTCTGTCCCTCACAGGCATCAAGACTTGCTCCCTAGCACGTACTCCATCAACGAATGCCTTCACACTTCCTTTTTCACTTAGCTTTTATATCTGAGCTTTCAATATACAGTATGGAATACCCTTTTGGTCAGTTTGAGTCAGCTGGCCCAGCTGTGTCCCCTACTAAGATCTTGCCCATCCTTCACCATACTATGGCAGTGGAAACGTTGGAAAAGCACAGCTTTGGTGTTGTGCAAGCTCTGCTCAGCAGCAGCAAAAACACTGGTTGTGTTATCAACACCCAGCTACATCATTGCAAAACAGAGCACTGTGAAAGATCATTATGGGGACAATTAACTACAGCTCACCCAAACTAAATACATCTAAAGATTACATTTTGTTTATCAACCAACAGCAGTATATATGTGAATATGAGAGAAGGGTTAAAGGTGGTAAAACTAATCTTAGATCTAATTCTCAGTTCTAACACTAATGGGAGATTTTAGGATTTCAATGTCTTCAGATCAGTTTTTCTACAAATGGTAAGGGCAGTCCTATGATCATAAAAACTGTGCAATCTTCTCAAAACATTATGAATATTCTGCTCAAAAGTTCATAAGGCTGCATCTTAGTTTTGCTGGGTTTCCCTGCTTGTAATGGGCATGGTTTTCTGCCATTAAATATCATTTCCCATTCATTTTTCCTTTTAAAGTGAAGCAAGTTATTGGTGATTCCAGAAGGTAACTAACTTCACAATGTGGAGTTCAAACCCAAGCTCAACTGCATGCATGTTGTAATTTCCTTCTCCTGATAAAAGGTAGCACCTGTTCATTTCAGTATAAGATATTTCTCCAAACAGATTCAAGGGTTTAGAAAAAAGAGAATCAATAAACTAGAATTTCATCTAGCTCAGCTGTTATGAAAAATACAGTGATGGAGGAACTAAGGTTGTCAACTGAGTTATTAATATCAGACTAGGAAATTTGATAAATGTTCAATATGACAGAAAAAGGGAAAAAAAAAAGGGTGGGGAGGGGTAAAAAACCCAGACACCAAAAAAAACCCCTCAGATTAGTTTAAAACATGGAAAAGAGAGAGTTCCAAAGTTACAATTGATCATGACAGTGGCACCTGTATTGGACAGAGAATCCTGGGGCAATATCTACACCAAGTATCTGTCCATCCAGTAACTGCAGTTGGTTGAGAAACTGGTAATTTGTGACACAATTTTAGACTTCCTTGCAAGAAGCAGAAAGGCTAAAAGCTGTCCTGTAAATTATGAAAAATCTGAGAACCACTATTCTTTTTAAAAAATATTTTGTCAAAGTTATTTTTTGTTATTTATCACAAGATACTTTAAAGGAAATTTTCTAAGCATCGTGATTTAAAAAAAAAATCTTTTAAGCAAGAGATGATTTTGAAAGAAATATAACATAAACTAAAAAAGATTCCTAGCATGCCAAGCCTCGTTGTTCCTCTTTGTGCCTTAGCTATTATTTTAATATAGAGACATTTGAAGAAATAATAGAGAGCTACATTTAAAAATAAAAAAATAAAATTGTCAGAGATTGAGACTTGTCCATCATAATTTGAAAGAAAAAAAAACCCAAACAAACCAACCCCCCCCAAATTTAAAATAGTATCTGCGGTGTGTTTGGTTATGGTTCATTATTTGGCATTTTTAAGCTTTTACTCTTCCTAGTTTCGTTTACCTTCTATCCTCCTCTTCATGGACAGTTTCATCACAGGTTTCAGTCTCAGCCTTTTGTCAGGAAACATGTACTGTATGTTTTTGCATGCAATGATGCTTTTCAATCAGTGGCAGAATAGAGGAGGATGACAAGTTAGGTGGGGTCTGCAGACAGCAATTGCCAATATCCTAATAATTTAGATGGTTTTGATGTCTTCAATAGAAGCTTGCATAATATAAAATATTAAAACATAGAACATAGCCAAACTTAGAGGAATTGAACTGAATGTCTGAAGTTATAATATTTAATTATTTTACTAGCTTTACATGAATAAAGATGATAATGAAATTTGATATCTTCATTCTGATTTTAGTACAAGAAGTGATGTGCCACCATTCTTGAACTCTGTGTTAGTCTCTAAACGTGCCTCTCTCTCAAAGCATTATGACTTGCCTTGTTCTGAGAGGTGCACTGCTGGCAATCATAGTCATCTCCCCTGCCCTTTCAAGCAGGAGTCCCAAGGGAGGAAACATCAATGCATTCTTCTACAGAAGATATTTTCTGGAATATGATTTTGTTCAAGTCTTCCATTTCTTCAGCATGTCATCATTGTCAGCATTTTTGAGGCACAGAAAATATTTTTTCCAATCACCATCACTGTGTCCATTATATTTGGTGATTGTTTTTCTGCTTCTTGAGGTGGAGGAAAAAAAGTTCTGTGCCATCTAAGATAATATAAACAAAATCACTGTCCATTCTTTGAGCATCTTAATCTAGTTCTTAAATTACTTTTGGGGGTCTGGATGGCTATTGCAAAGGCAACTGTCATGATGGCATTTCTAAGCATTTCAATGTATTGCTTTGTCTTTTAAAGTAAAACTGGAAGAAATAAAGAAGCCTCTTCACGAATACAGATAATTTCTCAACATCCTAAATCTGTTACATTAAAACTAAAAAATACTGAGAGGAAATGGTAGTAATAATAATTATTTGTTTACTTATGGATTAATGGAGTTTATAGTGAGGCTTTTGGTGTCATGTTTGCAGTGAAGTAATGCACAAATCATGAGTCTTGGTTTCTTTGAGGTCCTACTTTATTATGTTGCCTACTGGATTTTGGCACATTTCACACAATTTTATCATTAATAATTACTTTGTATAAATTTATGAGACTTGCCACCAATGGAGACATAAGGTGAGATTTGTTTGTTTCCACATAGATATCTAATGATTCATCAGGTACTTTAGGATATCTCACCTAAAATCCAGTTAGCCATTTTTGATACTGTGCAATAGATGAGACTTTTGCATTGACCAGGAAGATCTGACAAGACTTTGAAGAATCTCTTGGTTTCTTAAAGACAGAGATAGAAACTCTGTCTCTCTTGAAAAGATTAATTATCATGCTTTCTTCTAGTTATCTTAGTAAGCCTTTTCTTTTTTCTTTCTTTTTTTCCACTTCTCTTCTTTCAGCTTCTTTCCTGAAATGTAGCTACAGCAGTTCTGCTTTCCTGCCTACATAGTCACAGCAGTGGTGCAGAAGAGCATCTCAAAAAAAGTGCTAATAGAGGTTTTTACAATGCACAGTAAAAGGCTCTAATTAGAAATAATACTGTCTCTAACCCAGACTATTGTTTCTTAAAATGTCACTAGGTGTCTGTGTTTTAAATAATTGGATCCTTTCCTTCTCAGTTTCTGAAAGTAACTTTGTACTCTAACAAGGGGATTTAATTGCTTTCAAGAGCTAGATAATTAGGCTTGTTTCAATTACTAAATTTGAAAAATAACAAAATCAGCAGGGCTGAAGCAAAAACTTGCTATAGTGGTTTTATAGCCTACAGACTAGATGCTGATACTCCGGCTTCCCTAATCAGGACGCAGCTGGCTCAGTAATGATTTAGGGGTGTGCCTATGATTTGGATATTTTAGTGGCTTGTTTCTTGTAAAACCAGTAATGAGTACAAGATTATTGTTGTTAGGGTTTTTAAGATGCAGGAATTGGTCAAATCTGTGAGCGTTCACAGAATCGGTAAGAAACACCTTGATTATTAGTGATTAACTTTCACAGGTATTCTTTGAGAAACTTACTTTATCTGTGCAAAGCTGTTATTTTTTTCCCCTCTCCCACATCAGGAAATAATTGTTGGGAATTTCTGCTTGAACTTTTAGTTCTGAAAAAAATGAAATGTAAATCAGAATATTTCTGGAACTGTAATTCTCTCTACCTATTTTTTGTTTATAACATGGAGTCTTAGACTAGAAGTTTATCTCTGAACCATAATCCATGTAAGCTTTAGTGGCTGTTTGTTTTTTTCTTGCGTGATGAAAATGAAATGTTTATTGCTCTCAATGAAAAGCTTTAATGAGTTATCTCAAAAGAAAATAATCTTTTCTTGCCAAAGAGATAGCTCAACATTTTTTTTCATCTTGTGTATCTCTGAGAAGTGTTTGTGCGATAGAGGCAGTGTGTTGTATGACCAAAAAAACAGTTGTGTGTTGAGAATTTTCTCTGTGACTTAGTGAGGTAAAAGTTGTCATCTTTTCAGTATCTATTAGGTAGTTTAAATATCTTTTGAAAGTTTATCTTTGTTTTCAGTTATAATGGGGAAGAAACAAGGTTTGAATGTGAAGAAACTATGGCTGCCATAGTTTGTCACACTTAATATGTTCGTTGGGCAACTGCATGAACTGGAGAAACAAGATGTATTTTCATACTCTTTAGACAAGGAAACTAAAGCTTGCTTAAGGGTGAAATAAAAATCATGACCACTTAAAATAATTCATTTGAGAATGAATTACAGTTTTTAAATGGCCAAGTCATTGGTTGGTTGTTGTTTTTTTTTTTAGCAAAACAGCCCCCCAAAAAAAAAAAAAGTGAGAAAGGCAGAAGGGCATCACATCAAGAAGTTTAGCCTTCAGCCTAAAGTCAAACTTCTAAGGGTCAACTTCAGAAATGTGGTTTGAAATCCTTGGGTTTTGATCATGTCATATTTTGTCTTCTTAGGAATGGCAAAATTCTATTCAGAAGAATGCAGGACTTGCATTTATTGAGCTCATCAATGAAGGAAGGTAATTAATTTTAAAGCTTTTGAACAAGTAGTCATTTTGCATTTATTCCATTGGGTGATAATACTTCCTCACCATCTGTTCCAGAAAGAGTGTGTAAAGGCCATTTTAATTAAGAGATTTATTGTATAGATACCTTATATAGTAAATATTTCATGTGGAAATGTGTGAATTCTGAAGATTTTGTTTATTGACAGAGTGAAATAGAGCACCCATGAACTGTATATAGGTTAGAGTTTATTTGAGAATTGAGCTGCCATTTTCCAGAGCAGCAAGATTGTTTTACTCAGTCTAGGGAGCCCAATCTGTAAGCCCATCTGCTGCTCCATCTGTTTTAGCACAGCATTCATTGTGCAAATGCACTTCTCTGTACTATCGTTTCATGAGATATTATTTTATCTAGAAATTCTGGTCCAGTTTGAGACCAGTAGAATGCACAAGACAGTTTGTAAGAGCTGCCTTGCTTTTGCGAACTGTTAGATGCTTTATTATGAATCCTTAAGTAATTTTAATGCTGTATCTGTCTTCTGCTCTGTACAGTGTTTGTCAGTACTTCCAGCAAGCAAGCTGAGCATCAAAGAGAGACTTTTTGGCCTTCCTGGTAGTGGAATGCCAAAGGCAAACAGAACCACTTTGTGTGTGATTCGTATTGGCCAGTACATTAAATCTATTTGAATTCAGAAATGTCTTGATATGTGGAGCTGAAAAAAAAACAACAAAACAAAACAGACAAAAAAAACCCCAACAACAAAACAAACACACACAAACACAAAAACAACAACCCAAACAAACAGAAAACCCAAACCAAAAAAACAGCAATATGCCTGTGGAAGAGATACTGTCATTTTATTTGTGAAAGAGATACTGTCATTTTATTTGTGGTTACTTTTTTTCATCAATGAGATGTCATTACTAACATAAAGTATCAAATTTTCTCTTTATTATTTTTGGTCTACCTGATACCTAAATGGTTAAACCATGTATTCACTTAAAATGAAATTTGAAAACATGAGAGTGCAGGAATATATTATCAAGAGCATGTACCTAATTATCCACTTTCTGCGTGGTGAAAATCCATTAAGATTCCCTGTGAACACTAAAATTGCACTGCAACACAGCAGTCAGAACTGTAGTCTTTTTGTTGGAAATTCTTGCTATGAAGTGGCAAATATGAGTTTATACCAGAACAGGGCTCACCTGACTGAGTCATGTACTGCACATTATACAATAAATAGTGCATGGTAATAGACTAATTATAGTAAGATTATGTTCTTGGACAGGAATATGCAATCCTGTTTTGACCTTTTTTTTTTCTCGCTCAGGCTAGTAAGTTCAGATATTATTTGCATGCTCACTGTCGATAAAATGCTCATTCTGAACAAATCCTACATTTACATCTTTTAGCAGTGAGGTATTAAGATATGAGTTTAATCTCTACTCCCCTCTAACAATAGCTTTTCAAAACAAAGTAGTACTGCTGCTTAAATCCAATCAAAGGAGTGTCTAGTCCAACTACTCTTAGACACATGTTCCTACATATACTTTTGTCAGAAAGAAGCTTGAGAACAAGTGTGTATGAATTACTTGAGTCCTTTCCTTTGCAATCAGCTCATTTGTTTTTAATTTACCCTTTTGGGTATAAAGATAACAGTCCTTTAACTGGAAATTGTTATAAATATTTATTCTGCTTAATAGCTGAATTTGTGAATGCAATTCATCAATCATAGCTAGAGAATGCAATTGTGCAGTTGTCAACAATTAACAGGACATAAACAGTTGATGAATGTGCAGCTGAATTAAAGTGCTCCCTAGGATAACCTGAAATTATAAACTGGATCATTTAAAGGAATATAACAAAGGATCTTTATAATTAAAACAAAGCAGGGTTAATGGGATGTAAAATTGCATATAATCGCTGTGCAATAATGATTGAATTTTAAATTATTAAAAGCAAAATGAAGACTAAGAATATTTTGAAGGACTTTCTGGGTAAGATCTTGAGAGACCTGGGTAATAAATCAACAGCTTTGAGAACTTTTTCTTTTGAACATGAAAGAAAAGGTGTTTAAATATAATGCAGAGGCTCTTCAATCAGATGTCTATCTGTTTTAACATATGGATGCTATAAGGTGATTTCTCTGTACCTAGCTTTTGTTGTTTCTGATTGAAATAATTCAAGTGTTTTTTTTTTTTACCTTTAACTTTATTAGAAATATTCTGAAATAAAATATTTAAATTTAGTTGTAGTTTTAAAAAATACATATATTCTTGTCACTTTAATCAATTGAATTTTAATTTTCAATCACTTAATTTAATGTTTTTTTTTTCCTTCATTTAGATAATGTTTGTTTAGGAAGATCTGAAGCACACATTTGTAGAATTGAGCTTACAACCACTCCAATAGAGTTTTCTAAATACAGGAACTGTTATTTTTTCATATAGCAGGGCTGTGCCTATAGATGTAAACTAATATTTTCAAGGAAAACATATGTAAAGATGCTTAATTTGGAAATGTAGAAAATCACTCTGTAATACACTTGAAAGATTTAGATATCCCAGTTATGAACTCGAACCTCATGCTTTTTAATCAGTCTCATGCTAAGAATTTGTGATGTTGAGGGTAACACACATGTCAAGAGCATCACTAGTAGTACCTTAGTTGGTATTTCAAATTTACATTAGCATATGCATATAAGTAGGCTTCTTAACTTAAAAGCTGGATACATGTACAACGTTGGCTGTAAAAAGAGACATGAAAAGAGTACTCTAGGTGTGATGTGGAAGGAGTTTAAAACCCACACTTAAGTGGTGTTATAATGAATGAGGTCAAAAAAAAAAAGCATGCAGGATGACAAGAACAAGAGATAGTAGCATCCCCCTCAAGTAAATATGTATACAAATACATACAGTTTGGGAGACCAGGAGTAGAATTTACTCCACATGTAGTCTCAAAACTGTAACATCACTAGAATGAGTGAGCTTTGGTGGTACAGTCTGCACCATGTGACAGAAATGCTGTGATGGGCAGATACAAGTTCCTTGGGAAAGGCAAGTGGAAAAAGCAAATAGAGAATATTGTCTTCTCTGGAAGGAGCAGCTCAGATGTGCGGAGCTCTTAAATGGGATGAAAGACAGTCTGGTTGATAACTTACAGGACAAGATAAGAGGAGAGTCCAACAGTGATGATACTGGAGAGAGAGTTTGTTATAGACCACCCATTCAGGGTGAGCGAAAGGAAGAAGCATTCTTTAAATATGAGTAAGTATCAGGATTGCATTCCCTAGTTCTCACAGGGTTTAACTTTCCTGACATCCTCTGAAAGTGCAGCAAGGTGGGATACATGCAGTCAAGATAATCTCTAGTGAGTGTTGGGCACAACTTCCAGATACAGGATAACTAAGAGTGACACACAGCTGAATCTGCTATTCACTAGCAATCAAAATTTGGTTTTGAATATGGTAATTAATGGCACTGTAGTTTGCCTGTAGTTACCTTGAAATAGTGAGGATAGAGAGTAGCAGAGTACAGACTTCATGAGTGCAGATTTTAGCTTATTGAGGAAACTGATAGAATCCCATGGAAGGCAGATGTGGAAATCGACAATCACCAGAAAAGTGGCAGGCCTTTGAGTACAGTGTCATCCAAGTGCAAGAACAGGGAAAAAGTAGATGTATCAAGTGACTTGGTTTGATGCTTAAGCATGTGTAGAAAGTTGTCGGGAGGGCCAGAGCTCAACTGGAAGTGAGATTTGGAAGAGAGATATCAAGGGCAATGGGAGCTTCTGATGCATCATTAGTAGTAGCAGTTTGAACAAGGAAAATGTGACCTTTTGCTTAATGGGTCAGATGATACAGTGGCAGATAAGACTGAGATGTTCAATGCCTTATTTGCCTAAGTCTCCACCAAAGTTTCTCAAACCTCTGTCTTTAATGAAGGAGTTCAAGGAGAACTACCAGCACCAGATGACGATTGAGCCAAGCATTCCTTGAGACAACTTGCCCCATACAAATCCATAATACCTGATAGGCATATCTCATGGCAGTGAAAGTTCTTGCAAGTCTGGTAACTATTATCTCCATGAAAGGTCAAGGAAACTGGAGCAGGCCACAGGTGCCTGGAGAAAGGCAAATGTTGTGCTCATCTATAAAATATTCCACAAAAGCCAGAGAATTTTAAGCTGGTCTGCTTTTCTTCTGCCCCTTGGAAAACTATGTAGCAAGTCCTTTTGGAGTACGTTTTGGCTGCATGAAGGAAAAAGTAATTGAGAACAGTCAAACATAGATTTGCAAAACCTAAACCATCACCGACTAAACACTTTACCTTCTACAATTAAAGAAATAGATTTGTGGACATGGGGAAAGCAGTGAACATCATTTACCTTGACACTGGCTAGGTTTCCACACTGTGTCCCACAGTATTCACGTATCAGAGTTAGAATGCTACATCTGAATGCATGGACAACTGACTCCATAGAATACTGACTATATAATGGGGTTCCAAGGGTTGTGGTTAATTTTTTTTATAGTCTACCTTGATGCCTTTGACAAGTGAAGTATCTCAGGGTCTGTCCTGCCTAAGAAATGGATGTCACAGTTCATTATCTATTAGTTTTTCAGATTTGGATTACTATTCTCACCTCCCATTTCCTTCCCCCCTTAATGTTTTCACAACATTCACCTCATTAAAGAGATGACCTTGTAGTTTAATTTAAAATAATTTCCTTTATTTTTCACAGAATTTCCTCATTTTAAATAGCAAGAGTAGTCTGATCATAATACAAATTTGAGGATACATGAGACCATGTCTCAACTTAGATTTTAAATTGTAAGCATTGTTTTTATAACTTCACCTTTGTACTTATATCTGCTTTCTGCCTTTAGCTGTGAGAAATATACTTTTGCATATCCAGCTACCTGGACCTCCAGTCATACTAAAATTTCACAGGAGGCCTTTTCTTTTTAAACTTTGCTTTGTTGAGAAACATCACTAATTTTCTGGAAAGAGTAGTAGATTGTTTAAATAGACTGGAAATTTGTGTTTGTTTAAATATAGATGAATTACTGATTAAGTCCTGAAAGGAGACTAATAGACTTGCATTCTTTCCGTGTTACTTCAACTAGGATTTGTTGGGTAACTGCAGCAAATTTTCTCTTGGACATCCTTTTTTGCCATTTGGCAGGTCTGATATGTGTGGTTTGTGGTAAATGAGCTCACGGTCATTATTCACTGTCTCAGATACTTAAATGCCCAGGCCCTGTGTTAAAAGGTATATCTGTAGTGCCATTTGCCATGTTTGATTTATGACATGCGTTTACAACTGGGTCCCCAGACACCCCTTGAGGAACTCATTTAGTAGTTCTGTCCAAGAAAGATGAAGAAAAGATACTCTTCCTTGTTTCTATTTTGACAATGATCTTGACCTCAGGAACTTTGTGGTTCAAATGGGAAGTTCACCTGAGTCATCCAGGAGTGCAAGATACCTAGCCCTCAGACATCATGAGTGTTTTGCATCTGAGGGCAAAGTGTTTGTCTGATGTGCAAAATCCAGTATATGCAAAGCCAGGCAAAAAAATAGCACTGGGGAAGCAGCAGCACTCAGATACAGTATATAAATGAAGTAAACTTGTTTTATTATTCTGTGTTTGACAGACGTAACCAAATTCTATTACTGTAACTTTTGATTGGAGGAGTCTTTTATCAAGCATGAGCTGCTGTTTCATGGAAATTTATCTTTAATGTCATCTTCCACTGGTAGAGGATTTCTATCATAGGTACTTCTATAAAAATGAGCACCGAATGTCTGTATTTCTTCCATCTGAGGCGTGAGGTTGAGCTCCCTGTTAGATGTGGGGTTTTATGATCTCATGTTCTTTACTGCAGCTATTCTTGCCCGACCTCTGGACTAATAGTTTATGTTAGACAAAATATACACTGTATCTATTTTTGTACTTGTAGGAGTCTGTATAGGTGGAGTTTTTAGATCTCAAGAGGTTTCAATGAATCCTCTTACCTTCCAGCCTTTCTTGATCCAGTCATATCTCAAAGGAGAAGCTGATTCTGAGATGCAGACCATCTCAGTTGTAACTGCTGGCCTTTGGGTGTTCGCTATTTCAGAAAGACAGATTCCTCTTCATTTGGCAAATTATTATGAAAACAGGAAATCTTTACAAGGAGTGGGATAGACAACTCTCAGTTTCACCAAGTCTGTTACAGCTTCTGTGACAGTTCTGAAACATTCAGAGTTACCTTTCATGGTGTTTATCTTGCCAGTGTGCTCCTGTTGTAGCCCACTAGCTGGTCTTTGCATGCTATAATTTCAACTTCTTTTCTAGTAAATTCTTCATCATTGCCATTTTGCTGAAATTAGGCCTCTGTATTAGACATTATCCTCTAAAGTTTGCAGGAATTTAAAGTATTTACAGCAGTACTGCATCTTGTAGAACTCTCCAAGTTAGATGAGTTTATCTATCCCATTAGAGATGCTAAGTGCAACAATAGTTTTCATTTCTTATGAATACTATTAAGAGCAATAATTGTCAAAACAAGCGTGTTGGTGAAAAAGGGGCATATTTCCAGGCTGCTTCTTGGAAAAATTAAGCTATGGGCATCTGATGAAAGTAAGTCAGAGAAACATCTGTTTTCCTGGACGTGTGGGTTGGCAGAACTTCAGGAGTGAGTAGAGGATGCAAGACCTTAGCTAAATTATAACAAATGTTCATTTTGTAATCTGTTTTGAAAAATGCTGCTTGGGAATGATCTGTTTTTTCAGTTTATCTCAAATGAAAGAAAGATTGGTGTGCTAGTTTAGAGCCATGAGTAGCTCTAATGTGATGGTTTGGGGGTTACCCCGCCCCCCCACACTTTTGAATTTGCCCCAGCTAACTCAGAGGGACCCTGGGAATATAGATGAAGCAATTTATTTACAGCTAGCAGAATTTACAAGCAGCTATTTACAATATATACAGTTATATACAATTATATACAGAAATATACAAAGGATAAACAATACAAAAGCACAACTCCCCTCCCAGAAACCTGAGTCCCCAGGAGGGGCTCTCAAACCACCCCAACACCTCCCCCCGGCCCTCTCAACCTTACCCCAGTTCTCAGGAAGAATAGAGGTGCAGCCAAGAGGTTAGGGAGCAAGGTTAGTAGGAGCAGGGTTAATGAGATGTGACCAGGTCTAAGGCAAAAGCAAGAGTGAGAAACAAAATGGAGAATGTTTTCTTCTTCTTCCCAGAGTTCTCAGCGTGACTGTGAGAGAAGTAGACACAATTGTTTTTCATTTCACTGCCTGTTATCTAGTTCTTTTACCAAAACATTCCAGCTTGCTTCAAACTAGCACAATCCACCCCTGTCTACTTCGCTCAGAGTATCGCTGAGAATTTTCCAATCTAATCTAAACCAATATTTACACTAAAACAATATATACAAGTTCAGTTCACACTTCAATCAGATGTAGGTGATTCAAAAGCTCAGAACAGGGGCTCCCAGGTGATGTTGGGTTCGTGCTCACGTACTGTAGATTCTATCGTAGATTCTCTCAGTGTTGGGCGCCGATGTTACCTAGAACAGAAAACTCCTAACAACTTATGCTACACACTCTGAATTTAAGCTCTCTCAGCTAAAGTTAAATTTCTCTGTGGAATACACTGGATTTCACCATTCTCCTGCATTACCCAGTATGTATGACCAGGACCTTCAGCAGAAACCACCCCTCGGACAGGTTTCCCTTTGCCCGAAGGAGAAAATACCCAAACAGTTTTCCCTAACAGATTCTTTTCATGTACAACAGGAACTTTATCACCGTCTACTGTTTGGACCAAATCTGATTGTGCAGGTCCTGCTCTGTTTACTGAACCTCTACTATTTACCAACCAGGTAGCTTCTGCTAAATGTTTGTCCCAGTTTTTCAGAGTTCCACCCCCCATGGCTTTTAGGGTGGTTTTCAGCAAACCGTTGTAGCGCTCAATCTTCCCTGAAGCTGGTGCATAGTAGGGTATGTGATAGATCCATTCAATACCATGCTCTTTGGCCCAGTTTTTCACAAGATTGTTCTTGAAATGAGTTCCATTGTCTGACTCGATTCTCTCTGGAGTTCCATGTCTCCACAGGATCTGTCTCTCCAAACCAACAATGGTGTTACGTGCAGTAGCATGTGGAACTGGATAGGTTTCCAACCATCCAGTGCTGGCTTCTACCATCGTCAGCACATACTGCTTGCCAGAACGAGATCGAGGTAAAGTGATGTAGTCAATCTGCCAGGCTTCACCATACTTGTACTTTGACCATCTATCACCATACCATAAGGGTTTGATTCGCTTAGCCTGCTTAATAGCAGCACAAATGTCACAGTCATAGATGACTTGGGTGATAGCGTCCATGGACAAGTCAATTGACCTATCACGAGCCCATCGGTATGTTCCATCTCTACCTTGATGTCCAGATGAGTCATGGGCCCACCGAGCTAAGAACAGCTCACCTCGGTGTTTCCAATCAAGGTCAATGTCAAGATCAGAGTTGGTATCAACTTGAGCAATCTTAGCAGCTTGGTCTGCCTTCTGGTTGTGTTGATGTTCCTCAGTGGCTCTGCTCTTGGGCATGTGTGCGTCTACGTGCCGCACCTTCACTGGAATTTTCTCCAGCCGTGCATCAATGTCCTGCCATAGATCAGCACACCAAATAGGCTTTCCTTTCCTCTGCCAACCATGCTTCTTCCAGTCCTTTAGCCAACCCCATAGAGCATTGGCTACCATCCACGAGTCGGTGTAGAGGTAAAGGATAGGCCAATTCTCACGTTCAGCCACATCAAGAGCAAGTTGAACAGCTTTTACCTCAGCGAACTGACTGGATTCTCCTTCGCCATCTTTCGTTTCGGTAACTCTCCTGGTTGGACTCCAAACTGCTGACTTCCATCTTCGCTTGTTCCCAACAAGACGACAGGAACCGTCTGTGAACAAAGCATAGTTCTTTTCCTCATCAGAGAGATCACCATAGGGAGGAGCTTCCTCAGCACGAGTTATTTTCTCCTCTGGAGGTTTGGAACAGTCTGTGCCTTCCGGCCAGTTGGTGATCACCTCCACCAGACCAGGTCGGTCAAGATTACCCATTCGTGCTCGTTGGGTTATCAAAGCCATCCATTTAGACCAGGTTGCATCTGTGGCATGATGTGGTGATGAACCTTTGCCCTTGAACATCCAGTTAAGAACTGGCAGTCTAGGAGCTAAAAGCAATTGTGACTCAGTTCCAATCACTTCAGAAGCTGCTTTCACTCCCTCATAGGCTGCTAGTATCTCTTTCTCAGTTGCAGTATAATTTATCTCTGAACCTCTGTAACAACGTCCCCAGAAACCAAGTGGACGACCACGTGTCTCATTTGGAGCTCTCTGCCAAAGACTCCAAGTTGGACCATTGTCACTGGCAGCCGTGTACAGAATGTTCTTAATGTCCGGACCAGATCTCACAGGACCCAAGCCCACTGCATGGACTACTTCTCGTTTGATCTGATCAAAGGCTGCTTGTTGTTCAGGTCCCCACTCGAAATTGTTTCTCTTACGAGTCACATCATGCAGAGGTTTGACAATCTGACTGAAACCAGGAATGTGTAGTCTCCAAAATCCCACCACACCAAGAAAAGAAAGTGTGTCCTTCTTACTGGTGGGAACAGCCATGGTAGAGACTTTGTTGATCACATCCTGAGGAATGTAACGGCGACCATCCTGCCACCGCACTCCCAGAAACTGAATTTCTCTGGCAGGTCCTTTGACCTTGTCTCTCTTAATGGCAAAACCTGCTTGCAACAGAATGTCAATGATTTTGTTACCTTTCTCGAAGACTTCCTCAGCAGTTTGGCCCCACACAATGATGTCGTCGATGTACTGGATGTGCTCTGGAGCTTTACCTTTCTCCAGTGCATTGTGGATGACTGAGTGACAGATGGTTGAGCTGTGTTTCCACCCCTGAGGCAAACGGTTGAACTGGTACTGGATTCCTCTCCAGGTGAATGCAAACTGAGGCCTGCACTCCTTTGCTATGGGAATAGAGAAGAAAGCATTAGCAATGTCTATGGTTGCATACCATTTAGCCTCCTTTGATTCCAGCTCGTACTGGAGTTCCAGCATGTCCGGCACAGCTGCACTCATGGGTGGCGTCACCTCGTTGAGGGCACGAAAGTCAACTGTCAGTCTCCAGTCGCCTGTAGGTTTACGCACAGGCCAGATGGGACTGTTGAAAGGTGAATGAGCTTTCTCGATGACAGCCTGACTCTCCAATTGACGAATCAGCTGATGAATGGGCAACAAAGAGTCACGGTTAGTTCTGTACTGCCTATGATGAACAGTTTGAGTTGCAATTGGCACTTCCAGGTCCTCTATGTCATGATGTCCCACAACTGCAGATTCATCAGAAAGTTCAGGTCTAATAGACAATTTCAATTTATCATCCTCAATCTCTACAGATGCTATTCCAAAAGCCCATTTATGACCCTTAGGATCTTTGAAACAACCTTGTCTCAAAAAGTCAATTCCCAGAATGCAAGGCGCATCAGGACCAGTTACAATAGTATGTGTCTTCCACTCTTTACCAGTTAAACTGATCTCAGCCTGTACCTTAGTTAACTCTTGAGATCCACCAGTGATTCCAAAGATAGAAATGGACTCTGTCCCTTTGCAATTAGATGGCAATAAAGTACACTGAGCACCTGTGTCAACTAAAGCCCTGTATTTCCGAACTCTTGAACTGCCAGGCCACCTAATGAATACATTCCAATAGATTCGGTTCTCTCCACTATCCCTTTCCTCCTCCTGGCTGGAGGCAGGGCACCCCTAATGCTGAACATGGCATGTGGGGTGTACACAGTGATTGGTGTTGTTGCGAGAGGAACTGCAACTGTTGGAACAATTGCAGTTGCTCTCAGGAGCTGAAGAAGTGACAGCTACTTTCCTGGCATTATTGCCTCTGTTTCTGCCACTCTGCAGATCCCTGACCCTCTTTGAAAGAGCTGAAGTAGGTTTACCATCCCATTTGTTCATGTTCTCCCCGTATGTGTCACGCAGAAGTATCCACAGTGACGCACGTGATTGCTGCTGTCTAGGTGGAATTTGTCTCCTCCTAGGCTGGAATTGCCTTGCAGGAGGTGGGCGTCTGTTCCTGACTGCAGAAACATTCACCCATTCAGATGATGCAGGAATGGTATCCTTGACCAGATTGGAAATTGAGGTTGTAAGATCCTCCTTCAGTTCTTTCATGGTATTCTTAATCTCTGTGGTCATAGTTTGTATGGCAGAGACTAAACCAGAATGTGACAAGCTGTCCTCAATCTGCCTGAGCTGATCAGTGAATTCACCAACAGTGAAAGATCTTCCATTATCACTCCTTGATAGAAACTTACTGGCCATGATGTTAGCATAGGATGAAGGAGCAAGCTTAATCAGCTTCTTCATGAGACCTGTTCCCAAAGGAATATCGTCAGGCTCATGAGTGCCATGATCTCCATAAAGCACTTCCTTCACAGCAAACTCCTTCAGAAGCTTAATTCCCTGCTCAACGGTGTTCCACTTCTTGGCAGCCCATGGCAAATCATCTCGGGAAGGATATCTCATAGCCACAGCCAACAGAAGGCGTGTCCACAAGCTAACCCTACCAAGAGGACTTGCCAGGTGTTTGTCCACTCCACTCTCCTTAGTGAGTGGTCCCAGCTGCTTGGCAGACTTGTCTCCTACCTGCAGAGCATTAGCACCAATGCCACGGCATCTCACTAGCCAGCTTAGGATTGGCTCACCTAATTCCCTTGTGTATTCCTTCCTAACTTCCCTGACCTCTCTGAGTGGATCCTTGGAGCCTTGGATGTCATCTTCCTCCTCTTCCTCCTGTTGTTCTGGTGGTGCCGGGCCTAACACAATCTTCCTCATAGCATTCCTAAACTCATTGGAACCATCCTCTCTCTTGGCAGCTAACCTCACAGCACTCCTCTCACTTGAGTATTGTTGTCTCAGCACATCTACAAGGTCTCGCAGACTAACTATCTCATCCTCCTCCTCTTGCTGCTGATCACCAGAGGTTCCATCTCTTACATCCTCCTGTGAACCACTCTTTGTCTTAGCTTTTGCCTTAGCAGGTGCCAGAAGGGCCTGAGCAGCAACAGACTTGGATGTGTCTGCTGGAGGATTTGAATCTTTAGGAGTCTGACTTGGTGGGTTTGAATCCTTAGGGGTCTGACCTGGAGCTTGTGAGTTCAAATCTGCCTTGCTTTTAACAGGAGGATTTTGGTTCTGGTCTGCTGGCTGGGGGTTCGAATTGGCTGAGCTGGTGTCATTAGGATTTGGACTGACTGGGCTAGCGTTACTAGCACTAGTAGGATTGTTTGCCTGTCCTCTTGGGATGCCTGCCAACCCTGACTTGTTTTCATTTTTGCTAGGAACATTCTGATTTTGGGTACCTGCCTGTGCTCCTAGGGCTCCTGCTGAACTCTGTGGATTGTTGTTTTTGGTTTTGCTATCATTGTTTACGTTAGTGGCAGGAACACTGGCTGTGCTCCCAGCACTTGGAGAAGGAGGGGCAGAGGCTGGCAAGGGGGAAGCTGATAACTGTGTTCCCTTGTTTTGCTGTGAAAGAGACTGCTTCTGAGACACAGAATTTTTCCTAGCTCTTACAGAAGCTGGTTTTGAATTTTTCACCAATAATGCCAAAATTAATATGAATATCAAAATCATGAGGCAAATATTAAAAACTGTGAGAAGAAAAACAGTTTTACACGAGCATGTGCCTATGCAAACAGTTGGGATTCCTGTCTTAGGCTGAATAACTCTCATTAGAGCCATATTTAAAGCAGAATTTCCATTGCTTGTCACATTATTAACCAGAGCTCCTGTAATGTCCTTGGTAATATTCTCAGAGATATTAAAACCAGCATAACCAAGAATAAAATCACCCCAGCTCCAGAACATATCTGAAACCTTAGCTTTAGCCTTATTATAAGCCAGATCAATGAAATAAGCAACAATTTGACCTTTTAACCAACTAAATGCCAAGAAAACAAAACCAGACCAGAGCAATGCACCAACCAAATACAATAGCTGCTTGATTAGCTTCATCTTAATTCCCAGAGCTAATTTCCACTCACTGAAATATCTAGCCCCACGTTGGGAAAGCCAAATAAAAAATGTGATGGTTTGGGGGTTACCCCGCCCCCCCACACTTTTGAATTTGCCCCAGCTAACTCAGAGGGACCCTGGGAATATAGATGAAGCAATTTATTTACAGCTAGCAGAATTTACAAGCAGCTATTTACAATATATACAGTTATATACAATTATATACAGAAATATACAAAGGATAAACAATACAAAAGCACAACTCCCCTCCCAGAAACCTGAGTCCCCAGGAGGGGCTCTCAAACCACCCCAACACCTCCCCCCGGCCCTCTCAACCTTACCCCAGTTCTCAGGAAGAATAGAGGTGCAGCCAAGAGGTTAGGGAGCAAGGTTAGTAGGAGCAGGGTTAATGAGATGTGACCAGGTCTAAGGCAAAAGCAAGAGTGAGAAACAAAATGGAGAATGTTTTCTTCTTCTTCCCAGAGTTCTCAGCGTGACTGTGAGAGAAGTAGACACAATTGTTTTTCATTTCACTGCCTGTTATCTAGTTCTTTTACCAAAACATTCCAGCTTGCTTCAAACTAGCACAGCTACCCAATACCAGAGGACAGAAATTATGTTTGCTCCTTTTGGGGAGTGAAAATAAAAATGCTGCGAGCTGATTGGAAGTTTAAAGGGAGATGAGGTTCAACAAGGGCAAGTGCAGAGTCCTGCATCTGGGGAGGAATAATAAACTGCACCAGTACAGGCTGGGAGGTGATCTGCTGGAAAGCAGCCCTGTGGAGAGGGCCCTGGGGGTCCTGGTCGATAACAAGTTAACCATGGCACAGCAATGTGCCCTTGTGGCCAAGGAGGCCAATGGGATCCTGGGGTGTATTAGGAAGAGTGTGTCCAGCAGATCAAGGGACGTACTCCTCTCCCTCTACTCTGCCATGGTGAGACCTCATCTTGAATACCGTGTTCAGTTTTGGGCTTCCAAGTTTAAGAGAGACAGGGATCTGCTGGAAAGGGTCCAGCAGAGGGCTAGGAGGATGATTAGGGGACAGGAGGGCATGGCTATGAGGAGAGGCTGAGGGACCTGGGACTTTTTAGTCTGGAGAAGAGAAGAGTTAGAGAGGATTTGATAAATGTTTATAAGTATCTGAGGGCTGGACAGGAGGGAGGGACAGGCTCTGCTCACTTGCTCCCCATGATAGGACAAGGAGCAATGGGTGTAAGTTGCAGCACAAGAGGTTCCACCTCAACACAAGGGGGAATTTCTTTACTGTAAGGGTCACAGAGCACTGGAAAAGGCTCCCCAGAGAGGTTGTGGAGTCTCCTTCTCTGGAGACTTTCAAGGCCTGTCTGGCTGTGTTCCTCCGTGCTCTGTGCTAGATAGTATTGTCCTGCTCTGGCAGGGGGGTTGGACTCAGAGATCTCCTTAGGTCCCTTCCAACCCCTAACATCCTGTGAGCCTGTGATCCTGTGAGATTCTCTGTACAAGTGCATATGTGCAGAAGGCATTCAGGTAGAATGAATACATTCCCAAACGAGGCCAAGCTTAACAAATCAAAACCACCTAGAACCCTTCACCCTGCCCAACCTCAGCAGGCCTGAGAGTAGGCCAAAGCTGCCCTCCCAAGCTCAGGCCCACACGGCCCCAGCAGGCCTCATGAAGCACTGCCTTACCTTGCCGTGTAGGAGCAGTAAGCCCTCTTTCTCTCTGTGCAGTCACTGCTGACTGCTGGAGAGCGAGTTTAAAATAGTTAGTGGGGTAGACATGTTCATCCTTCAGTTTTGGTAGGGGTACAAATAGAACTGCTTGTCATAACTTGTCCCAGTCCACATCTAAATGTGCTGCAGACATTTCATGGCTTTTTACGTTGTTTGAAGGCAGTTTGGGTGCAGTCTTACCACTGCCTCTATTTAAAAAAAAAAATAGACATTTTCTAAAGAAATCCTAATTATTCCATGATTTAGGTTTTTTTGTTGTGGGCTTTTGGTTTTGTTTTTAGCCTGAATGACTTTCTGGAATGTGGAACTCTACAATCCAGCCATTTAAACCTCAGCATCTGAAAAGAACATGGGCTTCTGGCTGATTACACATCCTTTTTCACATCTTCCTTTGACCTGTAGCAGCTCTAGACTTCGGAAATAATCTTGGTGAGGACAGAACGCAGGAAAGCAAGCCACATGGATTTAAAATTACTTCTTATCTACCCCTAAACATTTGGAAATAACTTGCATTTGTGAGTTGTCACGGTCTGAGATGTACTCTTGCCCAGGATGCAGTCACATGTAAGTCTGGAACTCTGATTTTTAGGTGAAGGACAGCCTGCCATTTCCTCTTATTCCTACAAATACTTAAACCCTGTCCTGCGTATTTTAAAGTACCAGCAAATCTTGTTTACTTTTTGCTTTAGTTTTCCATTTGTTCACCTGGAAACTTAACAGCTATCTGCACAGAAAGCTCATTTCCCTACAGAAGTGGGCCAGGAGTTAAGTCATGAGTGATTTCAGACTGCTTTGTTGGTGAATTCCTTAGAGAAAGTTTTTTTTTTATTCAGTCTAAAACAAATCAAATACATTTCCTAGTGAGGGAGCTTCGGCTGTGGTTCATAAGTTTGTGGGCATCAATAGAAAACAAGCTTGGCAAAGAGAAACCATAAGTTACAAAGTCAGTGTTTAATGTCTACCTTATGCATTTAAATTTGCTGCTCAAAAAAGGATACAATTTTTGCTGGTCATCAGTTGCTGCTTGACATTAGCTGATATGGGAGAAGACATAGCAGCACACTTGTCTTCAATTCTGGTAAGAATTTCAGTGGTGCAACTGAAGAAGTGGACACATGAGATAAAACCAAATGTTACTTCAGATCAATGTCTTTTTTCTTTTTATCAATCATGAGTTAGGGGAAAACAGTATAAAAAGTACAGCAAGTCTGTGGTGACACTTTCCATACAACTCTTCAGCACTGTGGGAGGACTGTTTGTGTAGAGATTAGTAAGCATGACCAAAAAGGTCTGATTCATCACTGTCTTAACATCAATCTATCTACTAGTCTTTTGAGGGTGGTGCTTGCTGAGGCAGGATGAGGATTTATAAGAAAGAATGAGACAGTGGGTATAATTCTGTCACAACCAATGTTCAGTTGTCAGTGACAAGATCTCACTAAAGATTATGTTTACAAAGGAGCATAAAAATGGTACTGCTCTCACATTTCAGATCTTCCCTCTATTTAGCAAGTATATATACATTTTGTACCTAAAACTCCTTCTTGGCCACTCCAATACATGATGATGGTTCAGCAAAGATGCAGAGAACAGATTTTCTTTTCCCCAAAAGGGAGTGCTCTGTAAAAATCTGTGGATGGGAGACATAGTTGAGCAGATGACTGAAATATCAGTCAGGATATGTAGAATGGGTTTCAAATCTGCACTAATATAAAAATTATACATGATAATAAGTTCCATAAATACTTTATAATGTAACAGTACATGAAGTTAATGTTTAGAGTATATGCTTGGGACTGTTGGTACATCTTTTGCAAAGTGTCTGAGGAGGTAAATGACCAATCTTTCACTGACATTTTCTCATGCAAAATTACAGAATATAGGGCTAAGGAAAACACAAATCTAAAATTGTATCAGAAAAGGTATTTCCACTGAAATAAGACAGCATTAATGCTTCTAGTTAAATAGTGGCTAGAATTTGTCTAGAACACTGCTGACAGCTTTGGCCATGCACTTGCAGAAAAGGTTTATAAAATCAGTGTATGTAATTGGAAAAACAACCAACCAAAATCATCAACCAACCAAAAACCAATAAAAAAGGCAAGGCAACCTCTTTTACTGTTTTGCCGTACAAGAGAAGTCAGATAGCTGATTTACTTAGCATAGCAAGATAGGGATAGATGAAATATCAGAAGATCAGCAGAAAGAAGAATTCTGTAAATCTAAGTGCAAAATTTACATGAAATGAAACACTGAAGGTAGCCAAAGAGTACATTTGGATTGGAGAGTAAAAGGGTGTTAATGATCAGAGGACCTTCTAAAGTTGTGTGGCAGGCAAACAACTCAAACACATTTTCATTAATTGAAGGCACTTCATGAATTAGAGTTTGTGAAAATACTAAAAATAGTTTATTAATGATATTTTCATGAACTCTACTTCTAAAGATAGTTTATAAAAGTTTGTGTGACATAGCTGTATGTAACATTGAAAGAGCAAATTTGCTGACCCAGAGGTTCTTTTCTGTTATTTACAGTGCAAGGGAGATTTTTTGATTCATTGGCAGCCTTTGATACTGAGTGTGAGAGTAAGATTTTGCCTGGTTTGGGATCCTTTCTGAATTATTCCTATTGTTTGTGGGGTTGGTTTGTTTGTTTGTTTTGTTTCTTTTTTTTAATATGAGAATTGAAAAGACAGATACAACCACTTAATCTCATGCCAGATAAATGTTATTTTTAAAATAGTGAGGTTTTATTTAAAAAAATAACAAGTTTCCTTGGACAGGTACAGCAAGCACGTAGGCAAATTCCTTTGCAAAAACCTTTGTAAGGGCTTGCTTCCATGACCTTGTTGTAGACCTTGCTTTTCCTTTCAAAGCCAAGATGACACATGTAACTGCTTTCACTTACTACATTTGCAAATCAAAACATCCATCCTGGCCTGTATCAGGAACAGTGTGGCCAGTAGGGCAAGGGAGGTTATTCTTCTCTTGTGCTCAACACTGGTCAGTTCTGGGCTCCTCAATTCAAGAGAGATGTTGAGATACTGCAACGTGTCCAGAGAAGGATGACGAAGCTGGTGAAAGGCCTGGAACACAAGCCATATGAGGAGAGGCTGAGGGAGCTGGGGTTTAGCCTGGAGATGAGGAGGCTCAGGGGTGACCTCATTGCTGTCTACAACTACCTGAAGAGAGGTTGTAGTCAGGTGGGAGTTGGTCTCTTCTGCCAGGCAACCAGCAACAGAACAAGGGGACACAGTCTCAAGTTGTGCTGGGGGAAGTACAGGCTGGATGTTAGGAGGAAGTTCTTCCCAGAGAGAGTGATTTGCCATTGGAATGGGCTGCCCAGGGAGGTGGTGGAGTTGCAGTCCCTGGAGGTGTTCAAGAAAACTGGATGAGGCACTTAGTGCCATGGTCTAGTTGACTGGATAGGGCTGGGTGCTAGGCTGGACTGGATGATCTTGGAGGTCTCTTCCAACCTGGTTGATTCTATGATTCTATGATCCAGGGCAAGGCTTATTCTAGAGGCATGCAAAATTTCTAAATTATGGCCTAGATTTTAACTCTTCTCTTTTTCAAATGTTTGTCTTTCTAGCAAGTTATTTTAAGACTAATTTAATTCTTAATGATCTTCTAGATGCAAAAGCATAGTCTATCTAGTCTTTGGAGTTCTGTCTTAGGTGCCTAGATGTACCTAAGGTAAAAGAATCACAATAATTATTATTAGCACACATCAATACAATATTATTTAATGATTGCATAGGGTCAATAGGCTGTAGTCTCACTTTTGTCATAATCCAGCTGTGCTACCACAATACAAACAACTTTTTGTCTTTTTCTTGAAGAAATCACAATCAGTGGTAGAGATGTGAGAGTACATGAAACAACTGGCTAGACACAGTTGAAATAATATTGACAGATCCCATAGATAACACGAAAAATAAAAAAAATAAGAGAGCAGGTATTTATCATTGCTCATGAACAGGGGCAGTTTAGATGTTTGGGATTTTTTTGGCTGGTGTTTGGGTTAGGTTATTTTGGAGGGGATGTTTGTGTTTTGGTGAGGTTTTGTTGTTGTTGTTAGTTGGGGGTTTATTTTAGGTTTTGTTTTTTTGTTGTTGTTTTAGTGAGGGGAGGTTGTGCAGGGTTTTTTTTTTTAATTTTTGTTTTGCTTTGTTTTTTGAGGTATAAAAACTATGCCTAGATGGCCAAGTAATGTAGCCATTGAGTTAAAATTAGTCTCGATCTTTTCTCACCAGTCTTGGTGGCAAAGAGTGCCTAAGAAATTCATTGATTCATCTAAAGCGTTTTGAAACTAGAAATCCTTCCTGGACCACAACTGGCTCAAAGATAATGAATTTGCACTGTTCTCCATTTATTCAGTAGTTTATTCATTCAGAAAGAGATCTACAAGTAGCAGACACTTGAAATCTGTGTGTTCAGTTTTGAAATCCTAGCTAGGTGCTTCAAGGTAGTTAATATAATACATAAAAGTTCAAGAAGACTTAAGATGCAGACTTTGATTTCAGTTGTCAAGCACTCACTTCTAGTATTTTCTCCTTTTAAAGAAGTTTGTTATACATACATCTTAACAATAAAAATTTGAACGTTTATCAATAATAAAATACTGAAGTATATCTTCCAGCAGAGTTGATTTAAAAATAAAGGTCAATTTTGAAGAGCACAATGGGGGCAACTTAAATCTTTCAGATTATATATAGTTTGCCAAAACCTTCTTTGCTTTCAAGAATAGGAAGGAGCTAGATATAATAAAAGAGCTTACCAAAAGTATTAAGTATCTATTGTGAAGCCTCTATGCAAGCTTGTCTTTATCTCTAAACAGAGGCCCCAGCACTTTTGTCTTCCCATGCCACACACCCATATTAGGCAGTAGCACAGGTTAAGTGATTTCCTTCCTTCACAGATGGTAGAACACACCAAAGGATGTGAGAAGAGAATTCAAATCTTTCTATCTTATAGGTGTAAGGTTTAATAATCATGATTTTCACTTCTAATAATCACAACTTTCATTGCAGTGCCTTAAAGCACCAGACACTAACCTGAGGGTGAAATGTCTTGAAATGTCACATTCTTAGTATAAGAATCTCTGAAAGTATTTCCCTGATGCTGCAAGAAAGAGAATCCCAGACCATGTGCCAATTTGACACAAAGAGAAACAGTTCTTCCTGATCCTAAACAGACCTGTCATATCTTTGCATCCCAAAATATATTTCCTCCATGCTGATAAAAACACCAAAGTGATTTTTAATAGAGCAGGCAATCTTAGATGTGGACTGCAGGGACAAGAAGGAGTTGCTTCTATTCATCCTGCACAATAAGATATCAGCATTATTAAAAGCAGTGTTATTTATGTTGCAGTTTCATTATACATTTCATGGTATTTGGTGGTCTTTACAAAAGTTTTAATTTAGGTATCTGATTGATATCTTCAATCTTTGTCCAATCTTAATATATTTTCCCTCCTTTTATGTAAGATTTGTCTAAGTTTTCATGTCATGAAGACATGGAAGCATGATGCATTTTTCATTCTACTGTTTGAAAAACTTATAAGGGGTATTCATATTATTTTTGCAATTTTAATAGAATTTTAAATCTTTGGTAATCTCATTATTTTTTTAAGACTTTGGAATATGTATATTTAAGCATATAACAGTATCAAGAAGAGTTTAAGTCTAGACTTGTCAGTGATAGTGTAGTGTCCATATTAATATTGAGATGGCTGCTAAAATCATACTTGAAATATATTTCTGTAAAGAACTTTTCAATAATAAACAGCAAGATTTTTACACATAATTTCTTCATGCCTTCACAAACGCAGTAGAGTTTGGATAAAATTAAATTTTTCATGCCAACTCGTTTGGCAGTTGTATTAAAATAGTTTGGCAGTTGTATTAAAATAGTTTTATTACGTTTTTTCCATTTAAAGTTAATCTGCTGAAGTGGCTTATTTTAAGTACATCAAATACAAAGGTTGATTTTGACTTTTCTTATTTTAGATTATTATGTCATGCAATGAAAGACCATATAGTGCGTGTCGCAAATGAAGCAGAATTTATTTTAAACAGACAAAGAGCTGAAGATGTCCACAAACATGCTGAGTTTGAGGTAAGCCTGAGAGTCAATGCTTTTCTGCTTCTCTGTTTTCACTCAGTTGTCACCTGTACTCTAACCCCAAAGAATATTTTTTTTTTTTCCTTCCAAGAAAGAATTTTAGAATCAAAGGCATTTCAAAACTAGTTTTTAAAAGTTTTGGTAAATGTCAAACATAAGCAATGGGTTTAGTTTCTCATCTCCTTATTGAAATTAATGAAAACATTTGCAGCTTGAAGAAATCTCTTAATCAGAACATCTAAACTGTCAGATGTCAGACCCTTAGCTTCACAAAGAACTTTTTTGATTTATTGTAAATAGGCAAATTGGTAATTATCTTTCTTGGATTTTATCAGTAGTATGTATTATTTCAATAAGAAAGAAAAGCAGCTGATACGCTTGAGACACTTCATGAAAAACAATAGAAATGTTTTGTTAAACAGAATTAATATTTTAAGGTTATTTTATTAGAACATTTTGCACTTTGGAGCACTTTAGAATACGTATTTGCTGTAATTTGTGTGTTGAAGTATAATATTACATATCTCTCTTGCTAGTTAGGAATCATTGACTATTGACAATAAGATAGCTTTTGAAATCTCTATTCTCTTTAAGTGTTGGAAGAAGTAAAAAGACCAGCTGTCTCCCATGTCTCTTAATGTCTGTAGTTCTTACTCCTAAAAGGAGTCAACTTTAAATACCTTTTTAAATCAATTTAAATTGCATTGCTTGAAAATTATACAAATACACAAAAAAGCTACTTTTAAAAACCTTGCACAGCTTAACAGAGTTTTTATTATATCTTCAGATTTATTTTGTTCTTAATAACACTTTATGCAAAAGGCATGGAGCAAAATTAACATTTCACTTTTGTATGACTTTATCAAATGTGGCTTTGCATTTTTATGATGCTTTATACATTTCAGCATCGCTGTTTATTATTTCCAAACCTGTCTGTGCTTGCATACATTCGTGTATATGTGAATACGTTTCAATGTGCAAGTGACCTAATATTAGAATTAACTTAGTATTGATAATAATAAAAGGCTATGTCAATTTACTCATCTGTCAGAAAATGTCAACAAGCACCTGGTGGCTAGAAATAGGAACTGGTAATCTTAGTTTTATGAGGTTTTTATCTCCTTGAAACAGCTTTCTTAAACCTGTGCTTTGATGTTCTTGCGCTCCTTGTCCTAGCTGAAAAGTGTGATACAGAGATATCTGTTGTCATTTTGGATACACATAACCTTTACTTCATTATGTCAGAGCAGCCAGCAGACACTTGTCATATGGGATTGCAACAACTTTATTACCAAGCATATACTGGATAGTTTGAACTTAGATAAAATCACATTTACAATTAAGTGTGTGGCAGAGTGAAGTTTCATATTGCCTCAACAATAAATAACATTTGATATTTATCAGGGCATCATGCAGTAACATAAGATGACAATAGAAGATTGAGTTATCTGCTCCTTGAAGAATACATTGAGGTATAAGATCTGTCAGAACTCTAGACAAAATGAGAATATTCAATTAACTTCCAGCTTCTGTTAGCAAATAGGATTTAGAATATTAACTAAATTCCCTAAAGAATGGCCTTAAGTCAGTCTTTTTGTCTGATAAGGAAACCAACACATTTTTCATATATGAAAAATTTCATTATATTTGTCATATGAAAAACCTCAGCTACACATTTTAGATGAGTAAGATAAAATCTGCAAGCCATAAAAGAAAATTATTAAATGTAGCCTGTGTTAAATATAAAACTCAGATGTACTTAAATAAGGTGATGGTTAAAGTCTGAAAGATTGTTTTATATATTGTCTTTAATAATGGTAGGTATATAACTGAACGTTTTATTATTTGTCATCCTACTTGAAAGTAGTAGGGATAAAGAGATTTCTGGTAGTTCTCTGTTGCATAATTGTAAATCTGTCATTTTGTTTTAATAAGCTGTATAGGTATATGTTCTGGGGTTTAGTACATGTTAATCATTGCTCTCAGCCAGAGAAGTGAGTGGCTATTTTATTTTTACCTTTTAAAGTTTAATTGAATCATTATGGGTGAAATTTTTTGGCCCAAGCTGCACCAAGTTACTGTGTCACCTGTGTAGTGAGGAGGCCCTGTACCAGCATCTGAATTTTATCCTGTAAACTCCAGTTGCAGTCCAGACCAGGGAAATTCCTCTCAGGATGGGTGCTTCACAGCTAACTTCCATTTTGTTAACCTTTGTAATTGTTCAGGAAGAAAAATGAAAATTTAATTTTACTGTCCAATGAGCTGGTGAAATATTAACCTCATTACTGAGGCAGATCATTGTACTAATTGGTGCTTCCCTGTACAAGAAGATAAATTGGAAAATGAATTAACCCTTTATGAATTAGTGTAATGATTGTTCTTTTCTAGATAGATTGCTTGAAATGATGGCTGTAGCACAACAGAAAGACCACTGGTAAAATCTTACTGAATGCTAATGGGATCTATACTAAAATGGCAGTGTGCAGAAATATGAAGAATAAAGTACAATTTAGTATCAGGTTAACTTAATGACTCTTTTGAATACTATAAAATAGGATTCTATTCAGCATTGTACTACAGCACTGAATGTTGGTTAAATGTTCTAAAATGGTGCACAGTAATTGTGCATGGAAAAATGTCTCTAAACAGTTGATTTTAAAATCAATTGTTCTGAAAATAAGCTGGCCTTTTAAATTTATACCTAGAAAATGATACTCAAAATGGTCTTGATTTAATTAGTATGGCTACATTTGCTTTGTTCAAACATTTTGAAGGTATTTTTACTAGGAGGCAAAGCTGAATTTGAACTTAACATAAATTTGAGAAAAGAAATTGAAAAAGTATACTGTGCTTACTATGTGTAAATAAAGGATTTATCAGAAGTAAAATACATCGTAGAGTTTTGACAGTTTTATAAATGAATTTGCATGAAGGTCAATAACCACAACATTATTTTAGAAAGTTATCTCAAAAGAAATATGATGAACACATTAAATCTTTTCAAGTTTAGGAGATGAGCATTTTTTTAACCATTAGCATTTTTCAGAAGTGCGTCTTAGTTTAAAAAGCTGACAGTAAAAAATTTTTCTCCTGAAGGAAGTAAAATAAAGGTGCTCTCAATGAATTGGAGAGGAATACAGAAATTGTACTTAAAGATGTACAGGAAAATACAGAATATATGAGTCCTTAACACCCAATACAGATAGAAGATACATGATAATTCCCCCCAAACCTTCCCCCCAACCAAACTAAACCACAAAACCCCAGTGCTTGTTCCCTCTTCCCCCTTCATTTTGTCTCCCATTAGGCCTAAAGAAGTCTTGATTGCACAGCAAAATATTCAGTCTGAACTTGAAGGCTGCAGGCAGGTTTACTCCCCCATTGTTTACCAGACTCCCTCTGGAGAGCCAAGGGAAGGGAAAAAAGAGACTGGTTTGCATTTGCTGCCCACTCATAAAGAGAGAGCAGAATTATGGGATTGAATAATAAAATTACCATTTCCAGGGTCCACCTCCTGGACCTTTCTAGACTTCCTGGGTGACTCAACTCTGTGGCCTTCTTAAGGGGCAAGTAGCCCAAACCACCACAAAGTGGTAGCATATTATGAAAGGTTTCTATGTTGTGACATGGAATAGAAAATATAATCCTTAATTTCATAGTTAAAGGAGTTTCTCTTTAGCATTCATAATATTTACAAATGGCTTTTTAAGTGAGGGTTTATTGCAATTTAAAAAAACAACTGAACAAACACACAAAAGGAACCCTAACAAGACATAATTTTTTCCTGATTTTTTTTCCCCTGTATATTATGCTATGTGTGCTGTACCTGTATTTTCTACCAGAGAACACAGGAAGCTTTACAGAGACCTACTTTTAAGGCATGTCCATGGACATATGTTACACACAGAGATGTATAGCTAGATTGTTTTAATTACATTTTTGTGGCTGTTGATCTTGAGTTTTCAATCTTTACATGTTCTAACAGTGATTTTTCAGTGATAACACATAGTAGTAGAACCACTTCATTGAATGGTGTGTCCCATTCCTCTTTAAAGTATTTTAATGAATTCTCATCACATGTAAATAATGTGAATTATCATTTTAAGATGATTTTAAATGGCCTATTTTTTATAAGGTTGTACTTTTTCATTCCTAGTCACAGTGTGCTCAGTATGCTGCTGACAGAAGAGAGGAGGAGAAGATGTGTGATCATCTTATCAGTGCTGCAAAGCATCGTGATCATGTTACAGCCAATCAATTGAAACAGAAGATACTCAACATACTGACAAATAAGCATGGTGCCTGGGGAGCTGTTTCTCACAGGTAGGCTGCAAACCTAAAATGTGCAGTTTTTAAATGTTACTTGTGAAGTTTAAGAGAAGCAGTCATTGTATAACAGAAATATGAATTTACAAGGAGCTAGTATTGCTAAAATAAATTTCCTCTGTTAAGTCTTTTAATACAATTGGTTGGGTTGGAAGGGATCTTAAAGATCATCTAGTTCCAGCCTGGTAAGATTCACTAGTAAAATTAGTCTTAACTCACCTACAGCAAAACTGCAGTCAGTGTCAGCCAGGCACAAACTATTTATGCCTAAAGCAAATCTTACATTTTACTTAATTGTAGCATGTGCAAAACTGAACATAACCAAAGTGCATCTCAATTCTGCCAGTACTTTTGTTTAAAAAAATAATTTAAAGAGAAACCACCATCAAAATATATAATTTCTACAGTATCTAAGTGATATCATAGTATTTGATGTTTTAATCAGAGCTGGATTGGGTACTACGTCTTTAAAAGTTCATTCTATTAAACACAGAATTGAAATTAAACATTTTCATATATCATACCAAAAAACAGAGCCTTTCTCTTCTGAATCACAAAAATAGCCAGTGGCTAAGGTGCTGACCCTCATGTGGAAGACTTAAGCTGAAATTGCTCCCTTCCTTCATTCAGAGCAAGGTCTTGAACCTGGATGTACCATGTGAGTGCCCCACATGCAAAACTAGAGACTGCCAGATCTCTCTTGTTTTGCATTCTAGCCACAAATATTTTATTATTTGTTCAGGGCAGATCAGGTCAAATGAGAAATCAAGGAAATTCTTATTCCAAGTATCCACATTTTTACAATTCAGTTTTCTACCTAAAGCCTGTTTAAGTCTGCCGTGAGTCAGACAGAGCAGAAAAGGAAGTTCCATTTTAGTTCTAAAAAACCCTCTCAGTAAAAAAATAATTGCAGCTAGTAGACTAAAACACAGATGCTTTGCTCTAGATAAATATATTCTTTCAAAAATTATTTTTATTTGGCTTGAATACATAGCTAGTGCTTAAACCTGTTATAAAATTTACCAAGTAATAAATTTGACATGTCGGTAATAATGTTTAATGAATTACACACATACTGTTCATTCTTATTGATATTTTGTGCTGTTGGTTCCTGCAGTTATACTGTGTTTTAAAAAATCTTTTTCTGGTGTTCATCATCTTTATATCTTCCAAAGAAATAACCATTTCCTGAATGATGGTAGAGGTGTATTTATTTGTTAAGATGGTAGGAACTGTGGAAATTAAGTGTTATAGAAACTCTGTAGTCTAACTCCACAGATGTCCTGGTGGAAATTACAAAAATGACAAGTGAAGATTGTGATATGGTTAATTTGAAACATCCTTAGTCTATAATAGACACTTGTGATATCTCTAGTTGAGGCTAAAGCTGTGTATCTGCAGATTTGAACTTAAGGAAGATAAGAGCAATCTTCAGTCCTTTTAATATCTTCAATTTTTTTGAATAATGTAAACTTAAGCAGCAACTGAATGACAGTGAATACTTTGCAGGCATAAATCAGTTCCTGGTCATTAACATTTTCAGAAGACCGTCTCTTCTTTGGGCCAGTTAACTTTCCTCTCCTAGATTGTTGATGGCATCCTAAATAGGAACAGACCTCTGCTACAGCTTTTTTTGCTCTTCAGTCCATGATAGGTTTTGATGGGCCATGAAGCAGGTTGACACCTGTGAAAAACCTATCAAATTTCTTACCTCAAGCAAAAGAAATTTTCGTTTTATTGCTGTCATGGCACTTCCCAGTGTGTCTGCTTCTCAATTATTTGTAGTGCTGCTTTCCCATTTCAGCACTTGCTGTGTTAGGTGCAGCTGTTGGCTTGGTCGTATTTTAGCTGCTGGCTGCTGCTTAACCTGGAGAATGAAGGACATAATGACAGCATAGGTGTTGAAGTGGAGTTCTTCATTTACAGAAGCCAATCAGGAAGCAAGTGGCCTTGTACAGCAGGTTTCACCATATACCGTGGTAGCTGTGTGATCCACCACACAACTGCACCTTCTGTCATCAAGACTTAGTGGATGGAATGGAAAGGTCTAGGATGGCAGCATGTAAGGACAGATGCCCTCTTAGGACAGCCTCGAAGCTTTGCTAAGGACCAAGGTCACTGATTCTCAGTGGGCAGATTTAAAAGGCTTCAAGCACAGAAAGTAGAGAGGCTTAGGCATAATTAATTAGGTAGCTCTTCCAATACTTTTTATATCTTAGAAATTAAAATGGATTCTAAAATTGTATATACCTCTGATCTTGGCTGTCTGAAGACGCAACAGACCTCAAATTTCTATTTTTAATTCCTGACAAATAGTAACCATGTTAGTCTTGTTATAAACTGATGCTTCTCTGTGCTCCAGGAGATACAATCTGATTAGAATACAAAATTACTTTTTGAGAAAAGTAATAATAAGTTGAAACTCCAGACCTTTAGACCTCTGTAGTGACTCCATTATTTCTGTTGGCAAAAAGGTTCGCAGTTCTGAAGGCACACTGCTTGTCTCCTGTCCATCTCATGGGCGGGAGACCATTCATTGAAATGGTGAATTAGAGAGATTGTTGTCAGACCCAGAAGGAGCAGGGAAAGAAGCAGGTAACCTCTTCTGCATGGTAAATACTAGGGCAATAGTGGTGCCTTTTCATGTCCAGAATGGACAAAATAGGTAAAAATCTGTTTGAGTGAGAATGAGTGCAATTGTTAAAAGATTCAATTCTCTATCACATACACAATCTGCAGCTTCAGTGCATATATATATATATATATATGTTTTTGTCTATCTTCAAGGTAAAGCACAGTTTTTAAGTTGTTTAACATAGTTGCTGTAGTGGTATGGACAAGCAGGATTTTTATCTTTCAAAATGAATATAGTTTTTTAATTTTGATATCCAGGAATTTTGCCACAGTATTTAATTTTTAGTAAGTTCTTGGGACAGTCATGAAAAATATTACACAGATGAAAAAGCAGAGGCAAATATAGACCGTTTAAGAAATAACTAGCAATACAAACATTAAACTTAATTGAACTGGAAGAAAGGTTCTTGCGGTCAATATACCACTTGCCCACTAGAGGGACTCGAGAGGCTCCTTTCTGCTTAAGGCAGAAGGCACTTAGAATTAGTTACAGAATTTCTTACATAGAGGCTTTGAATATTTACTTACAAAATATTATCTCCGGATTCCTGGGGCTAAATTATCATTTCAGAGAGTACTCAAACACTTGAAGGGAGTTCTTGCGGTGGCTTATCAGTAGTTGAGGCTTCTGGATCTTGCCAGACTCAGGAGAGAGGCCTGATCCTGGTTCTTCTTGGATGATTCTGTGCCCTTTCCAGGACTCCCAGTCTCAGCAGAAGCCTCACAGATGTGCAGACTTGGCAGGATGTCTGGCAGATGTACAGCTGGGCACAATATCACGCGGGCTAAGTGGGCCTATTGCATGAAAGCATTTAATGCTTATTCCTGGTAAACTAAAGTAATTCCAGGTATACAAGCCCAAAGCATCAGGGCTTGCTATTATGCAGGAAAGTTGGTTTGGAATTTAGAAGACTTAATGCTGCAACGCAGATAAGGCAAAAGCATAGCAGATCTTGGCAGGATACAGTGGCAGAGAGCACTGAGGCAGAGCACATTGTATTCACCTGCTCCTCTCTTTTGATCAATTCAGCCAGATGCTAATGGCTCTTCAGCCACAGATTACCCAATCAGAATGGTAGTTTGCCAAACCTGATCATATTAGGTGAGCTGGGGCTTGCTTTTACCCTTTTAGGGCAGAATACAAACAATTGTATAAACACATGTGGGTACCATGTTTACAACTTGGAAAGAGAGAAGGAGATTTGATGGCGCCAGACCTTTATCTTCCTTTACCATGTTGCTTCCCACAGAGAGAGAAGAGAAGGGGAACAGGGGAGCAGGTCTGGGTAAGCCAGGACATGTTTAGGTCTGTTTTGACCTTCCATGACAGGTGCTCATATTACACAATATTAAGGTCTCATTTTGCAAAATACCCAGCTGTAGAGAAAATTTTCCCTTGTGTTTGCAGTTCAACACAATGAGCTCATAACCCTCTCCAGCATTTGTGACTGCATGTGTTGTTTTTGCAGAAAGCAGCAGCCAGCATTTACTGTGTTTAATCTGTAGACGTCACAAAGTTTACTTCATTCTCACAAAGAGATTGTTAAGAAATGTTGAAATTTAGTCCTGGGAGTTAAAACAAAAGAGCTAATGGAGAAATTCTATAGTATTTGGAAATGATGAATTTGAAATATATCATCATAAACTCTTCTCAAAATGTCAGCAGAAACAAGAATGAAGTTTAATGGTGTGAGTCAACAAAACACCATATGAATCTTTCTAAGTTAGATTATAGTTACATAAAAATACTTGAACTAAAAATAACATAAAATCATAGATGACTTGCATTTAAATTACCTTTTTAATTAGCTATTAATTTATGAAGGAGAAATTAATTAGATGCAAATGCTTCGCCACATGAATAAATGCCTACAAACACAGTAGCGCTGTACAACTTATCCCCATCTATACATTAATCAGTCAGTACATTTCAAGCTGGTCTGAGAACCTGTTTACTCTTACATCTCCTTCTGTCTAAAAATAACAGTCCTGAACAAAATAAAATATTTTGTATTGCTTCTCAGTGTTAACTTCTTCCCCCTCCACCTACTAAAGTGAGAACCTAAGTTATTTTGTGCAATTTCTTGCAGGTGTAAGCATGAACTTTTCTACAAAAGGAAAGTATTTTTTTTTCTGTTACATATCTCAGATAAAGAACAACAGATTTCAAAATAAATCTTTTTTTGTCTTTGTTATAGGTCATGCCCTTAAAGCAAACTAATTCTGTTTTCCTCATTTTCACAATTTGACACTTTTAGATGTTTTCTTAATATCTTACCCTAAATATACTCATTTCCCCTTTTTTAATTTCAGCATTTTACTGAAATGAGAATTCTGCATGTTTTCCCCATTCAGATGAGAAATCAAGGAGTTGGTTATTTCTTTGATGCATTGTCACTTATTCATATTGAATATTCAACATCCTATCTCCTTGAACTCAGGAAGAATCAAGGGTGTTTCATAGCTTAGTATTCAAAGCTTCTTTAAGCCAACACTTACCCTTAACATTTTTTCAGGGTTATAGTCTTCATGTCACAGCATATGCTTCCTTCTGTCTTCTCTGTCAGCTTCATATGGTGCTTCTCTTCTTCCCCATCTGCTTCTCTCCCCATACACATCTTTAAACCTGTCTGTAGTACAGTTGGAATTCCCAGTAAACTATTTGCATGCCTGTGTTTTAGGCCATAATCCATTACCATGTTTATTTGTGCTATTATTTCAGCTTCTTGGTTTAATCAGAGACCTCAACTTTATAAAAACTTGTATTCAAGAGTTCTATATATATCTACCTTACGGTTCCTATGGGCTTAGGTAATCTATGACAATATGAAGAGTTCTGAGTTCCAGTGTTCTAAATCTAAATATGAAATATTTGTTGTAGATGCTTTCACATGATCAGTTTTGATATACACATAAAGTTTATTACAATAAGAAAAATGACATTTTAAAGTGAGAGTTTGTTCTCTTGCTTTCTGTGATTCATTGAAGGAGATTCCACCTGCATTAAAACAGCTTTACCAAAAAAAGCAAGTATACAAGGGCTTTTTCTGTTCAAATCCATCTTAGGTTAAACTAGACACCCATAACAAATTAATCATTCATGGTGGAGGGCAGAGCTGTCAAACTCATTCTGTGGTGAAGACCAAATTCGTCTAGGGAAACAGGCTGGAAATAAAAAGTTTCTTGCTAGACAGCTAGTTTTGCCTCTCAAGGCAGCATGTGCTTTTGCAGGGTTCTGCTGGGGGCCCGGGTAAGAGAGTGGAAAGAGACCTCCGATTTTTGTTAGCCTGTGGGCCTTGGCAGTTAAGTTGACTCTAGGAGGCTGCAGTTCACAGCAAGGAGGACCAGAATGCAGGAATATAGTTAAGAAGGAGTTCACTTTACAAACAACCTTTGTCATCCCCTGACTCCATTGCTATAGTAGCCGCTGCCTTGGGAAGTTCAGAGAGATAGAGAACCTATTCTGTCCTCCACTGCAAATCAACTTCATCTAGTCTAGCTATTCATTTCTGGCTCATTTTAACTGCTGGACAAAAATTACAAAGGGAGCTTTAGAACAGTAGAAAAGAGTAGGACCAAATCCTGTCTACTGGATCCAGAAGTGTGTTTGACATGTGTGCTGTTAGAGGATCTGTTAAAGATCTGTAGTTTTGTACATACTCTGTAAGAATTATGAATTGTCTCTGTTTCTGGAGTTGGCAGAATATTTTTTTTCTTTGCAGGATAGATCCCTATAGATTGAGCTGGTGGAACTGCACTCTTTTCGCTCATTCATTAGCTACCCTGATTACAAGTTCCAAATATCATTACAACATAACATTAAGAAAATGTTGTCCTGTCTTTTGTTGTTCAAATTTGCAGTGTTTGACTGCAAATGTGTGAATCTTATTCACTTTTTAGGTCCAGTATTAGTCATCTTTCTGTAGAGGTGATTAAACATAAATGTGAGTTTGACAATTTTTCTAACCTGGTGGATCTTTTGTAGTAATTTATTATTTCAATCATCTTCTTACTTGTCCTCCTTTGCTTTTAACTTTGTGCTGCATCTGCTGCTCTGCACCTTGTTATATTGCATCCTCTGCCTATTACGTACCCTCTTCCTTCCTCAGTCCTTGATTGCTTACACTGTGGTGGAAGGCAGAAACTATTCGAAGGAGCTCTTGCTAATGATGCTGTGGCATTTGATGAGCACAACGGAAAAGGGAGGGTAGAAGAATGCTATATGCTTTTCTAACAACAGCAGGTTAGATCTGGGATGCTATTTGCAGCACTGAGATACCTGCCAAGAAAGGAGTATTGTGTAACCAGAGATGGGTATGGTTTGCTTTTGTGAGGTATATTCAGTTCTCTATTTGTGCAAGGCTATTCAGTTATTTTAAACTGTGATATTGTTTGTGATCAATTTTTTTCCCCCCACAAGAAGAGCTTTTTTTTAGAGGAAGTGTAATTTTAGCAAACTGAGAGAGACTTCTGCTCCTTCTTGAGTGGATCCATACAGCTAGCATGTGCACATGCAGCCATTCAGCTTCCAGGATACTGGTCACAACACGAACTGTAACAGTTCAGACCAGCAGTCCATCTAGCCCTGTAACCTGTATTTAACTGTAAATGAACACTTATGAAACAGGAAGATAGGATAAGTAGACACAATAGATCTAATAGTCAGATTCCTTGAATTTTCAGCTCAGGATTTTCTGAGGAATCTCAGTCTCAGTTTTGAAGTTTCAACATATCAGCAGGGCTTCAAAGTCCAACTGCCTTTCTTAATGTTTTCCTCCTAGTTCCTGCAGTAGAAATAGATTCTGAAATGGGTGCCAGTAGAATGGACCAGAAGTTGCTAGTATTGGACAATATTCCTAGCATCTGTGTTCTTTCTTTCCCTGCAGTCCATTTAAACAGAGATAGAAACTACGATAAAAGAATTACTCGTTAGGCAGATAACACTTCCCTCACATGATGCTCAGTTTCCCTCCTATGTCTGTCTAGTAATACCTGTGCAGTACAGCACAGCAGTGGATTTCCCATCTTCCCCATATGAAAAAGTAGAAAGCAAAGAATGAAAAAGGAACAAAAGCCACAGATTAGAAAATTCTGAAGTTTTCTGGGTTTGTGAAGGTCTTTTTTTGATCAAAAATGAAAATTCTTCCATTTTTTTCCTCTATTTGGTGACACAAATAAGTGAGAAAGTAATTTTTAAGTCATAGTAAGTAGTTGTGCCTATACAGTCCAGGATTCTTTCCCATGTGATGATTCAAGTAGTTTGCAGGAAATCAATGCAAAGCTGTAGATATTTTTTTCTAAGTGAAACATCTGTGGTGTTTTGACATACTTATCAAATGTTTTTTATTGGAAGTACCACACATGCAAAGTTTAACCAGAAGTGAAAGCCCCATGCAGCCATTTTGATTCCACTCCTCTCAAAACCTTTATCTAAAATATATTTATGTCAAATTATTTGCTCATAAAATAATTTCATAGCTCTGTAAAAGAACCATATATAAAGGAATAGGCTGGCCAGAATGGTTGTGAAGTCATCTCCTCTGGACACATTCAAAGCCCACCTGGATGCATTCCTGTGTGACCTACTCTTGGGTTGTCCTTCTCTGGCAGGGGGGTTGGACTTAGATGGTCTTTTGAGGTCCTTTCCAAACCCTAGCATTCTGTGATTCTGTGGTTAAGTCAGCCTCAGGCATTGAGGCAGGCATAGGCTAGCACATCCCTATCACATGTTTGGCATAGAATTATAGAAAGGTTTGAGTTGGAAGGCACCTTAAATATCATCTTATTCCAAATGCCTTTCAATGGGCAGGGATACCATCCACTAGATAGAGCTGCTCAAACCTCTGTCCAGCCTGGTATTGAGCACTTCCAGGAAGGGAGCATCCACACTTTCTCTGGGCAATTTGTTAAAATGCCTTACAAGGAAGAGACTTCTTCCTTACATCTAATCTAAATCTACCCTCTTTCATTTTGAAACCATTATGCCTTGTCCTATCACTACATGCTCTGACAAAGAGTCTCTTGCCGTCTTTCCTGTAGGCCCCTTTTAAGTACTGGATGGCTGCTATAAGATCTCTTCAGAGGCCTCTCTTCTGCAGCCTGAACAATTCCAATTCTCTCAGCCTGTCTTTGTAGCAGAGGTGCTGTAACCCTCTGATCATCTTTGGGGTTCACCTCTGGACCTGCTTTGACATGTCCATGTTCCCTGAGGAACATGACTTATCACAGTCTCCACTGAGATGCTGAGCCGTTGACCATCATTCTGAGCGCAATCATCAAGCCAGTTCTTTACCCACCATGTGTTCCATCCATCATATCCATTTCTTCCCAATTTAGAGACCAATACTGTATACAGGTCCAAGTAGATGACAGTTGTTCTTTGATGGTCCATCAGTGCTGGTACCATGTCATGGTACCATTAAATTTGTCAAGCACAATTTGCCCTTGGCAAAGTCATTGCAACTGCCACCACTCACCTACTCATTTTTCCTTTCTGCTAATTGGCAATTACTTGCTGCATTTTATTATAGAATCATAAAATGTCAAGGGCTGAAAAGGACCTCAAAAGATCATCTGGTACAGCCCCCCGCCAGAGCAGGCTCACCTAGAGCAGATCACACTGGAATGTATCCAGATGGTTCTTGAATATCTCCGGAGAGGAAGACTCCACAACCTCACTCAGCAGATGGTTCCAGTGCTCTGTCACCCTCACAGTGAAAAAATTCTTCCTCATGTTCCACATGGAACCTCCTATGCCTCAACTTCCACCCTTTGCCCCTTGTCCTGTCACTGGGCATCACCGAGCAGAGCTCCATCCTCCTGGCACTCCTTACATATTTATGAACATGAATGAGGTCACCCCTTAGTCATCTCCTCTCCAAGCTAACAAGCCCCAGCTCCCTCAGTCTCTCCTCATAAGGAAGATGTTCAACTCCCTTAATCATTTTTGTGGCTCTGCACTGGACTCTCTCAAGCACCTCCCTGTCCTTCTTGAGCTGGGGGGCCCAGAACTAGACACAATACTCTAGATGAGGGCTCACCATGATGGAGGTATATTTCCTCTTAGATATTCTTATGGAAAGAAATTTAACTCTAAAATACCAAAGTTTAGCTGCTTTTCAAACTGTCATACACATGTATGCCAAATATTCATATTTGTATAACTTTTTAAAAGCTCTCTTATTCTAATGAATTAGCCTTCTATCACTGAGTTTGGCCTTTTCCCCATTTAGTTCTTTAAAAAATACAAAATTAAATATTTTCCGTCTCCATCATTTTTCAGAAGGTGTGATAAAGATTTTTCTGTTAAATATCAAAGCACAGTACTACCTCTTTTTTTTTTTCTTTTAACATTGCCCAGACTCTCAATAAATGTTTCATGCCTGTCTCTGAACTTCAGAGGAAGTAAACTATTATGTGCTAAACAAAAAGTAATTCTTCTTGTTCTCATTTTTCACAAGAACAATCCCTGATTTGTCTTAGCAAGCTTTTGTGATGCCAGTCCAAGTCTTATCTTCAGGACATTAAGACTTTTTGTTCTGCATTTTCAATTTTCCTTTTTTTTTTTCCATCTTCATCCTTTTCCCTTGAGGAGAGAAACAAACTGTTAAAACTTGGAGGATTTTTTTTTTTTTTTACTATTTTTACTATTCTATAGTACATCATCCTGCTTCAAAGTTGTTCAGAGCTTTCCTAAGTCAAGGTGTCAATCATACAGGTCATCCAATGGTAAAAAGAAAACATTTTATCTCTGCATAACAGGTTTTTGTTTTGGTTCATAGGTTTTGTTTGAGGATATCAAAGATATCTCAACAGCATCTATGCTGTCCTTATTATTTGCAGCTTTCATCTATCTGTACCCTTACCATCAAGAAGAAATACTTTGTGCTTGTGCCTATTTCACTTTATCTCCTCTCACTCTGCAGTAATTTCTAATCTTCTTGAGGTCTTATCTTGCTACAGAGGAGTGATAGGCAAGTGTGTGTGCAACTGCTGCTCTCCGGCACTGCACAGTTATATTTCTTGTACGCTTTACAGACATAAAATATCTGACAATAACAGATTGCAGGCTTCTCCCAATATTTGTGCCCCTCAGTATCTTGATATCTGTTGTCAGTACTACAGGCTCTTGGTTTGCTTGTAAACTCGGTTGCTCAAGAGTGTTATATTTTGAAATGATCTGTCATGGCTGTGTTGTAGAGATAGGAGACTATTTATGTTTATGGCATTTTAAGTAACTCAGTAAGACCCTTTAGAATATACAGAAAAGGCTTGTTTACTGTCATCACTGCTCACTTAATCCTGTGACCTTGACATGAGAGTATGCCCATAAAGCTCCCTGCGGGTAGTTCAATAAAATAGATGAACATCAGAGTCTAATGATTGTTTCAGCTTCAGGAATATATTGCCTTATGTCTGAAACATGCAATAGCACCAAGCCATTTAAAACTCAGTAATGTACCAAAATATCCAATTGTCAAGATTATTAGAAAATCCACCAAAAAATGCTTAAGGCACATGCACTTCTGCTGTTCAGTTTGAGAGTGCTAGCCATTGCTTTAGATAGTATTCTGTATACACAGTGCCAGTAGACTAAAATTTAAAATTAAATTATTTCTTATAATTTATGTGCACTTATTTGTCAGATTCACTTTTTTTCCCCTCTTCTGTCCTGATAGGAAATCTTTATTGGGTAGGAGTGCTTTTTTAGTTTCTTTACAGTCACAATTTGAAGTCTAGGAAAGATTCATGTGTAAGAAATTTCTTTTGATGATTTACTAGAAGTTATAGTTGCACTTATGGTAGGAAGCAATAAAAATGTACATAGAGAGGAAGCTAAATTTGATGCCTCTTAGGCCCAATTTAGAAATACTACTGGAGCCTTTGGGATACTTTGCCGTAAGAGGGCCTTAATTTTTATGCATAATATATCTTGTGCTATTGAAGACATGCAGAAAAGTAAAGCATGATGTATTTGCCCCATAGTGAGTGGAATTGTTGTTTTGGTACTATTGAAAAATGGTAATTTATAATATTTTTTCCATGTATAGTTGTTCCAGTTTCCAATTTCTGTTAACTAACAATGCATTCTTTTCAGATAAATGGTCTTTTACACTCATTAGTACTCCAGCCTCTTGTATTTTCCTGAATAAAAAAAGTGATGTTTTTAAAGTTGATGACAGCTTAGTAGTTGAGGAAATTTATTTAGTGAACCATATTTTCAGTGGTAGAGTTTCATACTGAACTGTCGAGCTAAAAATCTATGAGAATTAATTGGGTGAAACCTGCCAGAAAAAAAAAGAGCAGCCATGAGAAAGGTATTATGGGTTTCCACTAGAACAAAATGGAATCTGCTATCCTTTCTGAGTTAATCTCAATTAAGTATCACTGAGAAGAGAGAAAATAGAAGAAAACGCTCTACATTATTTGGCTAAAAGCCAAACAAGGTTGGATAAAGAAAAAAAAGCAAAACAAAGTTTCAATAGAATAAAATGCTGTTCTTTCCATTTGAGATCATCACGATAAGCTAATGAAAATATTTTTGTATACTTTTAGAGGACCCAGACAGGCAAACTGTTAAATTTGTCCCCTTTTCATTTTTAGCAAGCTTGGAACTGAAAAACTGTGATTGGAAAGTTGTGGGAATGGCAAACAATTTCTCTGATAATGGCCTCAATGAAAACTAAATTGTCTATTAAATATTAAGAAAAAAAGGTGTTACAAAGATTTAGGGCCTGATGGAGTAAAAACAAAGTATTAAAATTAGTATAAAAGATAGATTGGAATTTATGTACACTGCAGCAGTGTTAGCAGAATGTTACCAATTGTATTGAAAAATGTGATTTTTTACATACTAATTTTTTTTTCCATTAACAAAAGTGGTTGTTTAGTGTATATACTCAGGCTTAATGTTCAACTTATTTTTGGACTGATTACACTGCATATATTCCTGCTTTCATTTTGTGATGAATATATTCTCTTCCTTCAAAAGAAACAGATATGTTTCTTTCTGAATGAATATCCAATGGAGGCCAGGTACATAAATTTTTCTAATGTGTGTTGCAGAAGCTAAATCCACAGGTCATATGTTGGATCCTGGCTATGGTGTTCCTTGTATATCTGGATCTTTTGATAATCTTTAGCTGAGCTATGAAGGGGTGTTATTGCCAACTCTGCAGGGAAGTTCAGAAGGTTCTGCTGGACACCAGTAAATTTTAAACAAAGACCTTTTCTTGTCAGTGTCCTGTTCTGAAAGTACTAGAATAGCTCCTTTATTTCACAGTGACACAGTGACAAAGTGACAAATTGCTAAATGCAGCTCTCTCAACGCAATATTTATTTAGACAATTCCACATCTTTGAAAGTAATCAACTAAGTCCCGATTTGTGTAAGCTAAAGCAAGCGCAGAAATAATATACTTCTAAATTCTTGTTCTTTAATATTAGGATCAAGAAAATATATTTACCTTTTCCCTTCTTCTGTTGAATTTCACTTTTCACAATCCCCACAGTAATGTTGTGATGCTGCTATTTTCTAAAAGACATACATTCCATGAGAAAAATCCCTGCTGTTAAAATGAAAATAGCAAAATGGATATTCCTTTACAGATTCCTGTTGTTCTTCCTATTTTCCAAAGCATATATAAGAAGCTGAATCACGAGCAAGTTTTGTGTGGTAGTTTTTAGTTAATAATTGGTTTCCTGGCTGCTAGTTTCTTAGGTTCTCCATTGAGTCTTCTACTCAAATGTTTTTATTGTTTTTCTCGCCATACTAGTTGGTGTTATCAGTTGCAAAGGCAGACCTTCTGCTGGTACTTTTTTAACCCTATTAGAAATTCATAGCTAATATCATTATAGACACTAGAGAAGCATAAAGGTCAGTGAATGGTGTAATTAGCATACATATAACTGAATGATGATGATTTTGGTTTCAGAAATTACAGTTGGACACCAAGAGCAGATGAATTAGCTTAGGGAGAGGAAGATATTCACATTACCTGACAAACACTATCTGACTGAGAGAGTGCTATAGGTGTTACTGAAGAGTCATTTTATAAAACCTTTGCATTGAGGATCAGGAAGCAATGGTCCTTACTACCTAGTTTTTATTCTTATGTCTGACATCAACAGTGAAACTGTAAAGTATGAGTCAAGCATTTATGTATCTTTTTGAGCAGCTTGAATTTCAAATTAGTAGCACCTTTTTGATTGTTTTGGGAGTGGGTGAGAAAGCAAAAAAGGGAATCTTCTTTTCCATAACCATGCTCACTGCTCCTCACTTCATTTTGCTTCTGATGGTAAAAAAAAAGGCAATTAACAACAAAATGAAGAAGTTTTAGTAGTCCAGCTTCTGTGCAGAAAGATTAAAATTTAAAGTCCTTTATGAGCTGGAATAATTTTCAAGAATTTGAGGAAGTACTGTTTTTCTTAATGAAAAGTCTAAATTCTGATATGTCTTCTCATTTTGCAGTTTACATCAAGAATGAGCAAGACTCTTAGGGTCATTACCTGAATTTATAAAGGAGGGAAAGATTACTGGTATATACCAGCATTTAATCATAACAATTTCCTTTCTTTTCTAAACCAGACAGCAATAATGGAGGTGGAGCATGATTTACAGGATTTTTTGTCATGGAGTCTGTGGCCCCTTCCTCAGATTTCTCCCTAAACACAATTGTCAATGCAACTCAATTTCGAGCCAATTATACGGCTTCATTTACAGTATCTAGGTGTTGTCTACCTTCCATAACTTTCCTTTAGACTTAGATCGATGAAATGTTTTTAAATGGCACTGTGCTGAGTGCACTCAGTGGTTTTTACTCTTTGGTATATGGGAAACAAGAGAATTTAACATGCATAATTTATCTGGATGTTTCCTGTACTGAGATCAGGAATTAAGTACTGTAAAATGCTGGTTTGTTTGTGTAGTGCATTAAATGATTGTGCTCATGCATGCTTTTGTCTCCTAGAATGAGTAAAGTCACGCAGTATAGTTTTGAGATTTTCTCCAGCACATTTGAGGTTTATTTGTTTGATTTTTTTGTTTTAAAAATTATATGCTGGGTCATATTTCTTGAGGTATGGAGTGACACAGATATAATTTTGTGTGTGATTTTGGGAGTGGATGAGAGTTGTTTTTCCTGTGGGTCAAGAAAGCTACAGGAGTGAAAAAATGATATGTTATTTCCATGATCTAAATGTTCTGCAGCAGCAGCAGCTGAGCAACTCACTGTTATTCAATGCTACATTAACTTTTCCATTAATGCTGGTGCTGTAAAATATGAAGCCCTTAAGCGCTGTGAAGTTGCTGCCTGATTTTGTTCCTTTCCATGGCTGCTGTATATTTGCATGCTACAAGCATTATATGGATAATCACCATCATTACATTTTAGAAGGTCATTCTGTTCTTGTTCAGAACATAGATACAGAAAAGCCTCAACTTGAGAAGGGATCCTTAAAAATATTTCCTACAAATGTTGTCTTTTTTAGTTATATGCTACTCAAGTTTCACCAAGATACGTTGCTTTTGTCTTTTTCTTTCTTCATTACATTAAAAAAAAAAAAACCCAACCCAATAAAATAGAGACCATGAAAGACTTGTTCTTTCCACCAAAAAAATGAAAGGAAATAAATTATTTTTCAGAAATTATTTAACATTGTTTTTCACCAGGATTTCTTTTTTTGTTAATAAACATAATTATATTTTTTAAATTGTGGAATTTTTAACTGAATAACTTAGAGAGATTTCAATTATATTTATTCAAATTTCCTGTAGTTTTAACATCTTTGTTGAAAATACTTATTAATATTTATGAGATTGGTGGCTTTAATAAGTACCATTAACAAATGAGAGCAGCAATTCATGATACTGCCAACTAAGACACACAGACTGTTCCATCCGCTCTCCCCTCCACAATTTGCAGTACAGTTTGTATGGGACAGCAAGATTCTTTCTTCAGCTATGAAAGCAGACACTTTATGCTCTAAATAATGAAGTTATAATCTTGATAGTGCTGATGAGGTGACACCTCAACACTGAATAAATCATTTCAGTCTTTATCTATCCTCCTTCTTTTCCCCATCTTTAATACAGGAATTATGGCACACCATTAACAGAGTGATTTGAGGTCTGCTGATGGGAAAAAAAGACCTGAAAATAGTGCTTAATTAATATCTGAAGTGAAAATGTTTAAATAGTTAGTTCTGTCTTGCTTTATTTTTAAACATACTGTAGTCATGAAATTCTAAGAAGTTCCATGTAAACATGAGGAAGAATTTTTTCACTGTGAGGGTGACACAACACTGGAAGAGGGTGTCCAGGGGGTTTGTGGAGTCTCCCTCTGTGGAGATACTCAAGACCCACCTATGTGATCTGGTATAGGTGATCCTGCTCTGGCAGGGGATCCTGCTATGGACTAGATGATCTTTTGATGTCTCTTCCAGTTACCAACCTTTTGTGATTCTGTGATTCCTTAACGAGGTTTTGCTATGCTTCAGGTTCACTCTGGTGATTTAATGGTTAAAATCAGCAGCATCTGAACACTAACAGGATGTGTTGTATGATGGTTCCTATAGCTGCATACCGCCATTGCTATTGCACTTAAGATCTGTTTCTGGAATTTTTGGAGCAGAATAAAAAGGCATATCTGGTTCAACTAGCATGTCTGTATTTCTGTATTCAGGCTAATTGCTTTGCTTCTCCTCCATAGTTTTGTCTCTCACCTCTCTATCTTACAGAATTTTTGTAATACTATTTTTTTTAAATTTTGGTGTTGGTATTATTTGCTATCAGGTAAACATAAGAAGATTAATTCAGTATCCAAAAGCTATAAATAACATTCTTTTTTTCTATAAATAGTGTCCATATTGAGCCCTAAGTCTACAAAGACATTGCACAAGAAAGTTTAGCATTTATTATTTCCATTGTGAAAACAGTGATTTTATTTCAATATTTTCTCTTGCTTAGTATTTAGCAATCATTTAGGAATTTTTCACAGTCCTGTTTCGTAATCGCTAATCTGCATGCCCTGTGTTACCAGCACATAGTTTGAGTGTGCACTTACTAATCTAAACCCTCTTGAGTGTTGCTCATCCCTAGATTGTGTCCTGCCAACATAGGATTATGATTTTTCTCATTTGTTTCTCATCTGGGTCTGAGAAAACTCTTACATTTTTATACAAGGTGTATTTCCTCCTAAAACAGTGTCTGTCTGTACTAATGCCCTGTCTGGATAGTCTATCTGTATTTACCAGCACCAGTGTGACACTCAGAAATGTTTGTTTTATAAAGATTGAATGACATGTTTGGCATTGATGAAATAATTTCAAACGATAACATTTACACAATTAAAAACTGTCTTACAAAATCACACTTTTTTTTTATGAACTCAGTATTAATATCAATTGGAGTGGGTTCAGTAGCTACAAAAGCAGTATATGCAGGCAAAGGAACATCTAAAAATGCAATATGCTTCAAATGTTAAGGAACAGCAGACCTCTTAGATGTCACCAAAGTAAGATTAGAACAACCTAAGGTGCATAAAACCCAATGTCTGAGTAATTTTGTTGTGTAAATAGAGGATAAAGGTTTTTGGTTTGTAAAGTAACTGTTTCTACTTTAAAATTTTGCCTTTTCATTGATACCTAGGGGAAAAAAAATTATCTTTTTTGAAGCATTGAGTGATTCTAAGTTTGGGAAGCAACTTAGTCTAAGAAATTAATGTTCACCATAACTGACTATTTTAACTTGAAGTTCTAGTCTGTATTCCTATTTAGTAAAACTGGATAAGGATCTCAAGATACTTGATGAAAAAAGCAAACTAAACTTTTGTGATCTTCCTTGGTATGAATCCAGTTACAGGATTAAGGACCTAAGACAGACTCTGAAATGAAAAGGCAAAAATGTGTATTACTCAAAAAATCACTCTAACACTGATTAGCTGTTATCTAGAAAAGCAGATTTCACTTTGCTCAGTGGAACACTATATTTTGTTATTGAAATTTATTTTGTAAAATTTTACTCATATTTTTTTTCAGTGTGGCAGGTGATGAATGTTCTCCCACAGAGGTTATATCAGAAAATCAATATTTGTAAAATTGAAACAGTATAGGTTTGTATTGATCCGTGTGGCTAAATCAAAATGAAAGGCTTTGTAACAGCTTTCTTAGACAGCCTGCTACCCAGTAATGGCAAACTATCAATTTTAGCTTTCCACTGATAAATCAGCTTGAAAATTGGATGTCAATTTTTTTTTTTTTACTGAAGTAGTGATTTTTTTCTGCCCTCTAACCTTTCTTGATGTGTTAGATTGGTTTATAAGACTAAGCTCTGCCTTTTTGAAAGCAGTTGTCAAAACTGACATTTAGATATATTTTGAAACAAAACCGAAATGCTTAAAGCCCTATTTTGTCTGACTTGCTGGTAGTCCTGTGTGTGCACCTCTATGTAGACAAGCATGAAGATATGTTTAATATTGAAAATTACATTAATACTTAAGTAAATATTTTTCTTTCTTTTCTAATCTTTGCAGTTCACAAAGGTCAGGTCTTCAACTGAAGGTTTTAGAAACTAATGCTCCAGAACCTATTTTATCTTCCAGTAGTTAGGAAGATTGATTTTTCTTTAATTGACTGATTTTCTTTTTTATTTTCTTGCAACATGTCTTAAAAACCTGCATGGTTGCTCACTGGTAGAAAAAAGAGAATGCATGTACCTGTGCTCAGAAAATAAATAGCAAAATCCTTTATTAAGGTGGGGGAAAGCCCTTTAATCTGGGTCAAATGCAGTAGTTTTCAGTGACAATTGACAGTGCCATACCTTCGCGTCTGTACAGCAGAATATAAGTTAGCTGGAGTGACTATTGATTGTGAAGTTTGCTCTTCTATAATTACTTTTGACTGTAGAAAAACGTGGTGTGTATTGATCTAGATGGAAGCATTTGACTAGCAGCTTCCCTTGGCTAACAGTGAGTGTCATCTTTCAGCCATGATAAATGGTAACACTCTGGGTCAGCATAATTACTTGGTGGTGAAATGAACCTCCTGTACCTTTCTCACACCAAAGAACCACCATCATCATCTTTATCTGAAAGCCATGATTTACTGAGCTAACCAGCCCCTTAATAAAGTCCTTTTTCTCCCCTTCCCGCAGTATGCACTGCTTTAATTGTGGCTCTATACTATTATTTTTTTAAACTAAACTGTTCTGTTGTGAGTCCAAAAGTAGGATTTTTTAATTTTTTTCCCCATTCCCTGTTAGTGGACTTAGATCTCCAGGAGGGAAGTTTGTGTTTAATGTTCATGTGGAAAAAGTAGAAAGATAAAGGTATTTGTCATTTTGACACATTGCTTTTTAAATCTTGGAATCAAATGTTATTAACGCACTGGTAAATTATTAGTGTACTGCAATGAAAACTGCCATATGAATTTATTGTCAGTAGTCCTTTAATTTTATAAGAGTAATGTACACGCTGGATGTGCTGTCTTTTGAGAACAGATGAGGATATCTTTTCACAATATGCTGCTAAAACAGCTTCATTTATAATAATTTTGACACCTCATTTAATAACAGGTTTAAATGTAAGAATTTTTTATAAGTATTAGCCATTTTTCTGTTCACATGTATGTCTAACAGGTGACAAATATGTTATCAGAAATAAGGAAATTGTATTTATTGCTAGAATAGGAAACTATGGTGATTTGTATTGTTTGACACCTTTTTAATGGAGAGTTTACAATTTGTTACCGGTATTTCATTAAAACTTCGTAGCATGTTGTTGAAAATGGATTTGTATTTACTTGCCAGTAGTATAATATGGCCCCGGGGTAATGACTTTTTGTTAAGTAATGCTAGTTAAAGAAAATCTGGCAATAGTTTTAGATCATTTTAAGACAGCTGTGAAGGGTTTGGATAAAGGTCATTTTCAGTGATTGTGCTTAGTTAAATAAATGTGAAGGGTTTCACAATGGGAATCTTGCTTTTCAGTATGCTGTCATAAATTTCCCTTTAACACATCTGGGAATATGAAGTAAAACGTAGTTGTTTCTGCCTTGAAGGCAATGTATTTTATATTTTCCTTGCTCTGTTTGTTTTCCCCTTATAATGCTGTTTATTCACATAACTAGAGTTCAAAGGTTTTACTTCATCATAAATTAAATCTTCTGTTCTCTGACAGTGTGTGGGACCCACTGGATATAATTTTCAAATGGTTGTAACTTGAAGATTTTTTGCTGCGATTTAGTCATTAAAAGTGTTAAATTTTCTGACAGCTCAGCCTCTATTGTGACCCTGGTTCACTGCTTGCTCTCTCCCTTGGCCACAGCTGGCCTCTTGCTGTTCACAGCTGAAAAGTGAAATCAATGCTGGGTCTAACGAAATGCAGATGAAAGCCATTCTGATCATATATAGTCATTTCCCGTAATTTTATCAGCCCTCAGTTTCTTAAATGATCTCTGGAAATCATTGTTTGTTCATGTGAATACAATATCGAATTTTGTGATAAAATGTCCTGTCTTTCTGAAAAGTAATACTTTCTTAAGCATTAATAGTGGCATACAGCTCACATTGCCAAGGCAGGACTTTTTAAAATACCAGTCTGCTCTGTCTCCCATTCCCTCCTGAAGGGAAGCACCATGTATCAAAGCCCGTCAAAGAGCTGCTGGCTGAATCCTGCCGGCTTTGAGCCTTTGGAATCTTGCAAATTGAGGCTTTTATGTTCTACAAGGCTCAGAGCTGGAAAGTAAGAACTCTTACCATGTGCCAATCCACATTGCCATTGATCTCTCGTGCTTTTTATTTTTATTTGAGCAAGATTGGTAGGAAAGCTATGTTGCAGTTAGAGGTGGCAGCATATGATGTAGCTTAATGCCCCAAAGGTCATGGAACTACAATGAGTTTGATGGAAAACAGCCTTTCCTCTTACTTTAAATGGTTCCTGCTTTGATTACAGGCATTTATTATAATTATCAAGAGATTAGTCTGTTGTTATAGAATCCTTGTAATGGAACTATTTAAAAGGAATATAATGGCAGTTTATTGGATTTTGCAAAGGAAAAGAGAACAGATAAAGTGGTGTTTTTAAATGGATCAACTGCTACTCTAAGCATACTGTGTTTTTTTTTTTTTTTTAATTTTGTTTAACTTCATGTTTCTTTTTGTTTCACAGTTTTCTGTTCAAGTCCAAAAAAAGGTCACTTTTTTCAAAATCTGAAAAATATTTTATTTATTAACAGTTTCCTCACAATCTATCTCTATGCAATTTAGTTGTTGAAGACATTCCTTCCATAGCCACATTCTCATACACAGATGCCTTGTGACTTTACTGGTATCTCCATTTTAAAATGGCAGCAAAAATGTATTGTTAATCAAATATGTGAAAGAAATTGTGAAAGCTGTATTTCATCAGTTGACGTGCAACCAGGGTGATTTCTCTTTTATATTAGCAAAATACCATAGTATTGGTGAAGCTCTATGAATTTTTTTTAATGTTTACATTAATTTCCCCATCTCAACTGTATACAGTTATATTTATTGCACTTACTTCAGTAGAATGGAAGTTAAGATTATAAATTAATCATCTTACTCAAATGTTACAGAACACTATTTGTGACCCAGCAATGAATGTAAGCTCGTGGAGTCACATAAGGGATTTTATATTATAAACTAGTTGGTATTTCAGGACCACTGAATTTCACAGCATGTCTAAGTGTGCCTTAGCCTTTGTATGAACACCTTCAAAGGTTTGGGCCAAATCTGTATTCTTCAAAAGAGTACTTAGAGAGCTTTAGTCCTCCTGCTGAGAACGTGCTGTTCTGTGCTCATTAACTGAGCAATGGCATGAGTTACTTAGTACTGCTGTTAACCTGGGGAATAAAGTTAATTGACTGAAACTTAGTTGACATGGGACTATTTTGATGGCACTGGGGAATCAGCCCCAAAATAACAGTGGAAAACGACATAACAGAGAACTACAAGGATCAGGTTGCAAGTCTGCTACTCCAATATCTGTTGGCAGCCAGCTGAGGAGGCCTAGGGAAGAGGGTAGTATTTCCCTAGGTGACTTTAGCATGATACTCCCCCAGCATATCCTCCCAGCTTTCAGCAAATTGTAGCTCAGGGATTTCCTGAGCCAGAGGTGATATCCTTGAGTTTAATAACTTGTGGGGTGTTTGGGGTTTTTTTCCCCTCTATGAAAGGAAATGTCTAATCCCTTTAAGAATTCATGTAAATTTGTGCTGTCGACAATATGGCAGAGCATTGAGCTTTGTGCCTTGAGATTATTGTGTGAGACATTCACACAAAGTGCACTTTTATTTGCTTTGAGTTGTTCCTTGGGTATCTGTGTTCTCCCTAGGTCTTTTCTTAGGAGAAATAGTGAGTCCTTGTTGCCATTTCACCATCTTGATGCCATTCAGAAAGTTAAAGATCATTATCATACGCCTCTCAGTTATGGCTCTGTTCTTTAGCTGAGGAGGTCTGAAATAGCCTTGTCCACCTTCTTGGAGGCTCTCCTAGCAGGCTGTAGCTTATTCTGGAGCACGTCTCTGTTAATCCTTCCAGCTGGAGCTATTTTACTTTGTGTAATAGCCAGAGAGAGGAGAATGACATACATATGTACTTGCATCTCTCTCATTCCCTATCCACCCTCCCCCATCTACAGTGTGCCAGGTTGTAGCTTTATCACACTTAGGAAGCTAACTATGAATGATTTAAGATTCCTTGACTAGATTCACTGAATCAGTATTTTCAAAAGGGAAAAAAATTGGATTCTGAATTAGAGCAATGTGGTAAGAGATGATCCATATGATTCTAGACCTTTAATATCCCATCTCAGTCAGTGTTTTACTAGTGTAAAGTGAGACAGTGTTCCACTGCGCAAAACTGTAATGATTCATGAGGGAAGCATGTCATGTCCACTATAGCATTTCTTCCCTAATTTTATTTATGTTCAGACATAATCAGCTGTAAAAGTCTAGGCACAAATTATTATTGGTGTGTATGTTTGTGAGATAATCACTTCACTGGCAATTCTATGGGGGGAAGTAAAAAAGTTTAGGCCAAAAGAGTATCTCCAGAAGATTGCAGGCACAGTGCTACATAGTGAATTGCATTCTCGTGCCTTTGGATGTTGGTGAAGTTAGAGCATATGTGTATTTCACAGATCTGGACAGCAATTTCTCTGGAGTTTTGTATGCAATTTACAAATTAAAAATATTTTGCTTGCAGATTGAACTTGAAAATTACAGAGAGAGTAACCATGATTCTTCCCATAGCACATACACTTAGAGTCCTGAATGACTTACTGACTCTTGGGGAAAAATTAATCTGGGGATTAGAGGCCTTGCAAGCTAGGGAGAGATTCCTCTTTATCATTCTAAAATTTCCATATAGTCCTAGTACTGGATCTACTGCTGCTCTAGGATCATTGGAGTATTATCGCAGAATCACAGAATTAACCAAGTTGGAAAAGACCTTTGAGATAATCAAGTCCAGCTTAACACCTTCAAATTAACTAAACCTTGGCACTAAGTGCATCATCCAGCCTCCTTTTAAACACCTTCAGGGACAGTGACTCCACCGCCTCTCCAGGCAGCCCATTCCAATGGCAACCACTCTTTCTCTGAAGAACTTCTTCCTAAGATCCAGCCTAAACCTGCCTTGGCACAGTTTGAGACTCTGTCCTCTTGTTCTGTCACTGCATGCCTGGGAGAAGAGACCAACCCCACCTGGGTACAGCCTCCTTTCAGGTAGTTTAGAGAGCAATAAGTTCTCCTCTGAGCTGCCTCTTCTCCAAGCTAAACAATCCCAGCTTGCTCAGGCATTCCTTGTAGGGCTGTGCTCCAGACCCCTTATCAGCCTTGTTGCCCTTCTCTGGAAAAGTTCAAGCACCTCAACTTCTTTCTTAAATTGGGGGGCCCAGAACTGGACACAGTACTCAAGGTGTGACCTAACCAGTGCTGAGTACAGGGGCAGAATGATCTCCCTGCTCCTGCTGGCCACACTATTCCTGATACAAGCCAGGATGCCATTGGCCTTCTTGGCCACCTGGGCACATTACTGGCTCTTGTTCAGTCAGCTGTCATCCAGTACCCCCATTTCCCTCTCTGCCTGGCTGTTCTCCAGCCACTCTGTCCCCATCCTGTAGCACTGCATGGGGTTGTTGTAGCCGAAGCGCAGAACCCTGCACTTGGCATTGTTAAAACTCATGGCATTGGACTGTGCTCATTTATCCAGCCTGTCTGGGTCCGTCTGCAGAGCGCTCCTGCCCTCTAACAGATTGACACATGCTCCCAACTTGGTGTCATCTGATAACTTACTGATGCTGGACTCAAGTCCCTCATCCAGATCATCAGCTAAGGATCTTTATTAAACAGGACTGAGGCCAGTGCTGATCCCTGGGGGACACCACTAGTGACTGGCTGCCAACTGGATGTGGCTTCATCCAGCCAGTTCTTAGCCCAGAGTGTCAGTGTCCCTGTATTGACCTCAGTGCCAGGAAAGGTTATAGAGCAGGTCATGCTGAGAGCCATTATGTGATACCCAGACCATCAGGCCCAGTCAACATGTGTTTAAGAAAGTCAGGTCCTCTCTGACCAACCTGATCTTCTCTGATAAGTCGACCCACTAAGTGGGAAAGGGAAGGGCCATGGACATTGTCCACCTGGACTTTAGTAAAGCCTTTGATGCTATCTCACATATCACAGTATCACCAAGGTTGGAAGAGACCTCATAGATCATCAAGTCCAACCCTTTACCACAGAGCTCAAGGCTACATCATGGCACCAAGTGCCACATCCAATCCTGCCTTGAACAGCTCCAGGGACGGTGACTCCACCACCTCTCCAGGCAGCCCATTCCAGTATCCAATGACTCTCTCAGTGAAGAACTTTCTCCTCACCTCAAGCCTAAATTTCCCCTGGCATAGCTTGAGGCTGTGTCCTCTTGTTCTGGTGCTGGCCACCTGAGAGAAGAGAGCAACCTCCTCCTGGCCACAACCACCCCTCAGGTAGTTGTAGACAGCAATAAGGTCTCCCCTGATCCTCCTCTTCTCCAGGCTAAACAATCCCAGCTCCCTCAGCCTCTCCTCGTAGGGCTTGTGCTCAAGGCCTCTCACCAGCCTCATTGCCCTTCTCTGGACATGCTCAAGCATCTCAATGTCCCTCCTAAACTGGGGGGCCCAGAACTGAACACAGTACTCCAGGTGTGGTCTAACCAGTGCAGAGTACAGGGGCAGAATGACCTCCCTGCTCCTGCTGACCACACCATTCCTGATGCAGGCCAGGATGCCATTGGCTCTCTTGGCCACCTGGGCACACTGCTGGCTCATGTTCAGGCGGGTATCAATCAGCCCCCCCAGATCCCTCTCTGTCTGGCTGCTCTCCAGCCACTCCGACCCTAGCCTGTATCTCTGCTTGGGGTTGTTGTGGCCAAAGTGCAGCACCCTGCACTTGGAGCTATTGAAACCCATCCCACTGGACTCTGCCCATCTGTCCAGGCGGTCAAAGTCCCGCTGCAGAGCCCTTCTGCCCTCCAACCCAGCCACATCTGCCCCCAGCTTGGTGTCATCTGCAAACTTGCTGATGACTGACTCCATGCCCTCATCCAGATCATCTATGAAGATGTTAAAGAGGATGGGGCCCAGCACAGATCCCTGAGGGACACCACTAGTGACTGGTCGCCAGCTGGATGTGGCACCATTCACCACCACTCTCTGGGTCCGGCCCTCCAGCCAGTTCCTAACCCAGCACAGAGTGTTGCCATCCAAGCCATGGGCTGACAGCTTAGCCAGCAGTTTGCTGTGGGGGACAGTGTCAAAGGCCATGCTGAAGTCCAGATAGACCACATCCACAGGCCTCCCCACATCCACCAAGCGGGTCACCTGATCATAGAAGGAGATCAGGTTGGAGAGGCAGGATCTGCCCTTCCTAAACCCATGCTGGCTGGACCTGAGCCCTTTGCCATCCCTCAGGTGTGCAGTTATTGCCCCCATGATAACCTGCTCCATCAGTTTCCCTGGCACTGAGGTCAGGCTGACAGGTCTGTAGTTCCCAGGTTCCTCCATCCAACCCTTCTTGTGGATGGGGACCACGTTGGCCACTTTCCAGTCTCCTGGGACCTCTCCAGTGAGCCAGGACTGCTGGAAAATGATGGAGAGCAGCTTGGCCAGCTCAGCTGCCAGCTCTCTCAGCACCCTGGGATGGATCCCATCTGGTCCCATGGACTTGTGGGTGTCCAGGTGGCTCAGCAGGTCCTGAACTAATTCCTCATGAATTTCCAGGGCAACACACTGCTCCCCGACCCCATGCCCCAGTTCAAGAGGCCACTTGCCTCCTCCTCCCTCCTTGCTGCTGAAAACTGAGGTGAAGAAGGCATTCAGGACCTCAGCCTTTTCCTCGTCACTTGTCATCAGTTATAGTGTTCCCCTCCTGGTCCAGTAAGCAGTGGAGGCTCTTCTTGCCCTTCTTTTTGGCTTTGATAAATTTATAAAAGTGCTTTTTATTATCCTTCACAGAAGTGGCCAGCCTAAGTTCTAGCTGGGCCTTAGCCTCTCTAATAATCATTCTCCTTCAGAAACTCATGGCACAAGGCCTCCATAAGTGCACTTCCACTGGATAAAACACTGGCTGAATGGCTCAAAGACTGCTGGTGAATGGCACCCAGTCACTAGTGGTGTTCCCCACAGCATTCAGTACTGAAGCCTGTCCTCTTTAATATCTTTATTAATCATCTGGATGAGGAGATTGAGTACACTCTCAGTAAATTTGCAGATGACACAAAGCTGGGTGGCTGTCAATTTGCTAGAGGATAGAGAAGCTTCACAATGGGATCTGGACAGGTTAGATTAGTTGTCTGAAGTTCAAGGAAGCCAAGTGTCAGGTCCTGCATTTGGGTCACAACAGCCGCATGATAAGCTGCAGACTTGTGGATGTGTGGTTGGAAAGATGCAACCTGGAGAGGGACCTGGGGATCTTGATTGATAGTTGACTGAATATGAGTCATCAGTGTGCTCAGGTGGCCTAGAAAGCAAATGGCATCCTGGCTTGTATTGGAAACACTGCAGCCAGCAGGAACAGGGAGGAACAGCATAATTTTCTGTGATTTTTTTTTCCCAAACCACACAAGAAACTTTAGGCAGATTTAATGGTAAACTAGTCTATAACTCAGCTTTGCTGCACTATGGGAGGATACTGGTGTTAAAACAATTGTCAAACTGTTATATACTGTGCCTTGGTTTGTATGTGCAATTGAGAACCACCTCACTAGCTGCAGAGATTGCAGAACATCTGCAGAAGGACAAGGACACTTTGGGTCAGTGATAATATGACTACAGCCACTTGATTTAGATAGTTTGGGAAAAGAAGGACTCATTAAATGTCTTAGTCTATAAATATCCATCAGTGAAACAATACTGAGGAAGGACTTAACTACTGGTGGTAGAACAAGGAAGCTTGTACTAGTTGAATTGAACATCAGAAAAAAATAACACAGCTGTTGAGTGAGCGATACAGGGTACAGACCTGATGTGTATAATCTAGTCCTGTGTGCTTAAATAAAGCATGAGAGAATAGACAAAAACTATTTTAGAAATTTATTGGAGTTCTATTCAGTGAAAACTCCCATAAGGCATGAAATAAGAATAGAATTTACATTAATTTGCTGTATAAAAGATTAATAATCTTTCAGAGTGATTTAATTTTTCACTCTGGTGTCAATTCAACCCGTTTCTTATGAGGCATGTTGGAAACTTTTTGCAAGTTTGCCTTTTTAGTTTGGTTGTTTGCTCTTTTAAAAAAGAGAGCTGGTTTAGAAAGCAGGAAAAAAAAAGTTAACAAAATTACTTCAGCTAAAGTCTTATCTGTATATAATAAATAACAATGTATAAATATAGTTTTCTACTGGTATTCAATCTATAGTGTGAAAAAAGTACATTAATATTCTCTCAGTAGCTTAGAGCATTTTCTCAAATTTTGGTAGTATGAAACCCCTAACACACATCCTCAAACATGTCTCATTGTAAATCTGGTGTTGACTTTAATGGTATTTCTGAAAGGCTTATACTTAAAGTCAGATTTATTTTTAGAATCTGCTCTAAATTTTATTTTTCTCTTGAAAACTATGCATATGCTACACCACAGATTCAGACTCTCCAAAATAACACCGCTGAATTTTTACATTGTATTATGCATAATGAAGAGTATTCTGGTTTTGAGTATTTACATATTAAGCTTTTACAATTCCTTTAGTAATACAGTTGGATTTTTGAGAGTGTAGGCTTTTTCTTTTTTCTATTGCTTGAATTTATATAGCTTTTACTTCCTGAATGTATATAATTTTATGTTCATTATTTTGTATCAGTTCAAAATGCCTTTATTTCCAAGTAAGGCATTTACAGTCTTGAGTCTGGGGATTTTGAATGCTAATCCTCCAATTCTTTGTTGCTGGTTTTATCAATAAAGCCATAAACCCATTCTTTAAAATAGGAATGATTGTTTGTTGTTGTTGTTTTTGTTTTTAATAGAGGAGATGATTTCTGTGATTTTTATTTATCATTTATTTAGCATTCCCCTTAGCAGGTCAATCAGGCAACACCTCTGTGTAGCTTTTACTTACAGCAATATAAACCTGGGACAAGTCAATCAGCCATTTCTCCAATTCTCTCATTTAACAGAATCTATATAGCTTATAATTTTAATTTTCATTTAAATTCAAGTACAGACTGAGTCCAGCTCCATTTTGTCTTACTGTATCCCACTTTTGAACTTCTACAGCGACATTTCTTTTAAACTCATAGCTTGTATTTCACAGAACTGAAATTGCTCTGAAGGGAGAGCAACACATCCTTCTGTACCTAAATGCATCCTTCCTTCCCTCATCAATTGTCTACCTCAGTGCTGATGAGTCACTAAGCTTTCCTTTCTCATGTAATAGTAAATGGGTTTCCCATAATTGTAGAATGGTAGGGGTTGGAAGGGATCTCTGGAGATTATCAAGTCCAACCCCTTGCCAAAGCAGGATCATCAAGGGCAGGCCACACAGGAATGCATCCAGATGGGTCTTAAAAGTCTCCAGCGAAGAGCTAGTGTGACAGTTTAGGCTGTAACCCACCCCCCCACACTTTTAGAAATGCCCCAGCTAACTCAGACGGGCTCCAGGAATATAAATGAAGCTATTTATTTACAGCAGCACAATATACAAGCAGCTATTTACAATATATACAGTTATATACAGAAATATACAAAGTAATACAGAAGCACAACTCCCCTCCCAGAAACCTGAGTCCCCAGGAGGGGTTCTCAACCACCCCAGCACCTCCCTCTGCCCCTCTCAACCTTACCCCAAATCCTGAGAAAGAATAGAGGTGCAGCCAAGAGGTTAAGAAGGAAGGTTAGGGGCAGTGAGGTTAAGGAGATGTGGCTCGGTCTGAAGGCAAAAGCAAAGTGAGAAAATGGCGAATGTTATCTAATGTTTACCCTTCTTGTTCCCAGAGCTCTCAGCGACACTGATGGGGGAAGGAGACACAACCATTGTTTTCCTTTTTCAGCCAATTATCTAGTTCTTTTCACCAAAACTTTCTAGCCTGCTTCAAACTAGCACAGCTAGAAGGCTTAAAGTCCTAGTTTCTCATCCCCTATGCAGACTATGGCAAGAAAGTCTTAAGAAAAACAACAGCAATGAACATGTAAAGGTTGAAATCGGCTTGTTTAGCAAGGTTGGGAATTGCAGTTCCTCATGGTGATTTTATACAGTTATTATACTGCTCCTACTGATTTTTCTTTAATTGGAATATTCATGGCTTCATAGAATATCAGGTTGGAAGGGACCTCAAGGATCTAGTCCAATTTCTCAGAGTAAGAATATAGTTTAAATGATATGGTCCATCACCCTGTCACACTGGGCCTTGAAAGTGTCTAATGTGGGGGGATCCATCACCTCCCGTGGGAGTTTATTCCAATGTCTAATAGTTTGAATTTTTTTTTTTTTTTTTGGCATCTAGGCTGAATCTCCCCAGTAGCAACTTGTGCCCATTACCCCTTGTCTTTACCATGTGACTCTGTGAAAAAGAAGTCTCCCTTCTCATGATAGCTGCCCTTCATGTACTTGTACATGGTTATGAGGTCTCCCCTAAGTCTTCTCTTCTCAAGGCCAGTTCTCTCAGCCTTCTTTCATATGATAAGTTTTCCAGTCCTCTGATGATTCTTGTGGACCTTCTCTGGACTTTTTCCAGCTTGTCCACATCCTTTTTACATGACGGGGAATGACAACTGTTATTTAAGATGTGGTCTGACCAGCACTGAGTGGTGTGGGCGCATGACATCTTTATCCCTGCTTGTGATACTCTTATTATGCAACTCAGCATACTGTTGGCTTTCTTTACCACTGCAGCATACTGTGCACTCCTGTTGAGCCTTTAGTCCACCAGTATTTCCAGGTCCCTCTCCACAGTGCTGCCCTCAAGCCAGGTGTTCATTCAGAAAGAACATAGAGCCAGACAGAGACAAATATACATTACACAATAGTAAACCGTATCCCTGTAGGAAATCATACTATACAATATCAACATCAGCTGAACTATGAAAGTACATGGGAAGTGCAGATACATGTCACAGATTTGAGGTACAAACAAGGGAAAAAATCTGCTGTGTCCCATGACTGTTACACAAAACTGCCTAACAGATAGAGTAGATAAAAGGAAGGAAAATGTTAAAAGGTTTATCCAGAATAATGGATTGTCAAATACTTTATATATGCAAAACATGCTTTAAAGTCTATGCTGATTTATCTTCAAAATCAACAAAAACCTATTTTTTTTCAAGAGAGAGAAAATAACCTTTTTCTTCCTCTCTCTCTCTCTCTTTTTTTTTTTTTAATGGCATTTCTGCTTCTTCTCCCATGACTTTTGCAGAGCCAAAAATAAACCATTAGGTCATGCTGATATACTTTGGTATGTTTTACAGAAGACTGTTTCTATACTTCTAAAGAACCTCTTAACTGTTAGAAATAAAGTATAAATAGAACAGTTTTGATTTACTTGCCAAGCTGGTTTCTTAGTCTTACAAAAAATTCCCAGGAACAAAAAAGATCAAAGTTAAGATTATTTCAGCATTTATTTGATTGTAAATATAGTCTCTATTTAAAATTCTGTGGTACTCCTGGATATTCCACTTGGCAAATGTTTAGTTCATCGATACAAGTTGCATTTTTGGGTAGGGATGACGATTTATACACCAGTCAAGACATATCCACAAAGTGGGGCACCTTGTCTTTTTTTTTCAATTCTTAAGAACAGTGTTAGGTTTGAAGTTAGATGTGTGATTTGTCTTAACTTATGCTGTACTTGCAGGTGATACTTCAGAGAAAAAGCAGTCTCTCCAGAAAAACTTGCACAAAGTGTGAAACTTCAGACTTGTATAAATTTTGAATTCAAAGATTTCCAATTACCAAGCTTGAAAAAGCATTTTGTGAAAGTATAATTCTGTTAAAATAGTGCATTATTAGACATACATTTTAATAAGCAGCTCTGCATGATAGAAATCAAAATAATTGCTTAGGTAAAACTTTATTATTTATTTATTAGATTTTGATTACTGCTGCTGTTCATTGATAGGCCTCCAGGAAGCTAATTATTTCATCTCAATGCCAGATTTATAAGTTAGCTGTCTTTAAGCAGTTGCAACTTGAATAATATATAAAGGTTTGAAACAGTAATTCGTTATGGGCTTTTTAGAAACAGTATTAAAAAGAAAAAAGCTGTGGGTCTTGATTTTAGAATAACACTTCAAAGATATTTAGTTTTTGTTTTGTTTTGTTTTTTAATTAAATACTTTGAGATACAAATTCTCTGTTCTTGTGTGTCATAGCCTTTGCCAAACAGGAGTCATTAATGTGATAATGAGTCCTTGCTGGTTTCTCTTGAAACAGGACTGTAATTTTTATGCTCAATAGCTTCTTTAATTGTTCTTTCACAAGAAATCCAGACACCTTAATCTGTTTCTGGCATGGAGCAAACAATTGGGGCAGCATCCTCATGAGCAGTCACATGTATATTATCCCTACTTATGTCTGAGTTTAACATGTAAGTGAGCCAGTGAGGCACCAAAGTTTTCATGAGCTTCCACAAGGTCCTTACTTTGGATACACATTTTGAAAACCTGGGGCTATTTTTTCAGTTGTTCAAGCATGGTAACCCTAACTAAAGCAGCTTTTAGCTGGTGCTCAACTCTTAATTGCAAATAAGTCACAAAAGCCCAGATTTTTTCAAGAAGCTAAGTCCCTAATTATATATTTATATTTCTGCTTCTATTTGCATTCTTTGGGTTTCAGGTGAACACTTTAGGATTACTTAGCGGAGCGCAAATTGTTTGCTCTAGATGTTTTTTCATGGGACAAGACTTTATTGTTCTAGGCTAGGGCTGGGTGATAGATTGGACTGGATGATCTTGGAGGTCTCTTCAAACCTGGTTGACTCTATTCTATGAATCTAGAAATACAGACTGAATTGTATTTTCTGTAAAAAGCACCTACTTCATCATAACATCTGCAAAATCTTAGAACTTCTGTGTTGTGCTGATGAGGACTGTATGGGAGTGATGTGTCCCATAGACTAAGAAAGGGTCCCTAGCCTCCAGCAGCTTTTCTTACTGAAATGTCCTAATGCAGTGGAATTATTGCTATTCAGAATGCAAAGGGGAAATAGATTTGATTTTTTTTTTCCATAAAGATAAAAAAAGCTATCTAAAAAATCTAGTAGTGTCATTTTACTCAGAAGCAAAATATCCCATCATTTACATAAATAAAGAAAACAGCCCTCATGCAGAAGGCAAAGGAGGAGTGTGTCTTTGTGAGATTTGCATAAATTGTTGTCTCTATCTTCCCTTTTCAGTACAACATCTGAACCAAACAAATAATTAAAAAAACAAAACAAACAAACAAAAAACAAACAAACAAAAAAAACACAAATCAAACAAAACCAAACAAACCCTCAGCAACAAACAGAATAATTAGGTGGGCAAAGGTTGGGTTTTGTGGTTTACTTTAAGTGGATTTCTGTAAGAGAAGAGAGTCAGGCATTAAGTTGCTATACCAGAGGCAAAGAATAGCTACTAGAGGGAGTTCTCTTACCTCCCAGTGGTCATAACACCAGGCTTTTTGGGGTTTCTGTAGCCAGTTGTTCACCTTCCACAGAGAGAACCAAGTCACCATGCCTCTTACTCAAATGTTCTTGACTGAAAAACGGAAGTTTGACCTTGCTCAGAAAACAGAACCTTTATGGCAAAGCTAATACTTTTCCTGACATTTTCAATGTAGTTTAAACCAGCATTTAACATTTTAAGAATCAAGATAAGTTATCTTCTGAGATGTTTATCTGATTTCTTATGGATTACAGCTGTAAAGTGGCACAATACTTGGTGATTTTGACAAAAAGTTGTACAAGGTCTCCTGTTTGTTATGTTCAGAGGTTACCCACTTTTATTCTTCTTTTAGTCTGACAAATAAGATGCTTAAGAAGTAAAATAATGTTGCTACCAGCAGGTGGTATACTTGTATAAACTGAAGAAGAGCTGCATGGAAATTTTGTTTTAAAACTTTTTTTAGTCAGAAAATGATATTTTGCTTAAGTCTTCTGATGAAAAACTGAGAGGGTGTAAGTTGCTATAAAAATATCTGATTTTTTTTTCTTTCATTTTTTGAGATCATAAAAGCTTTCAAAATTTTGATTTAGAAATTTTATACTATTCTATTTTTTTTGTTGTATTTCTTCACACCAGGACTGTATAAGTTGATATTATAACAAATATAATACAGAAGATGTTAAATAAGCAATTTTTTTCACCTGAAATCGGAAGATAATTTGACAGATAATTCCATTTTTGTGTCAGTTAAACTTCGAGATATGTCTACATTTTGAATAAGAAAAGATGCACACTTACCATGGAATAGTTTTTACTTTTGCCATCTGCAGTTCTGCTTCTTGTCTAAGCTGTTCTCTATGTTTCTTTTTGCTATCAAGAGAGGGGCAACCTCAATGCAGCATTTGGAGTTTGCTACACTTGAAGTTTGTTGCACTGTGACACTGTGGCAGTACTTATGATACCTTAGTAGGTATAACACTGCTGAGATGGCATGGTATAACAAAAAAATGCATTTTAAATGGCCTAAAATTGTGTATATTCTTTCAATGTATCTTCCAAAATTAATTTTACCCAAACTTTCCTTTATCTGAAACTTTAAAAAGGAGATTTGAGTCCTTTGGAGACTTGGGGGGGTTGTTTCTTCTTTATTTAGAGGGATGACAGCATATTCTGAAATGGAATAAAGAGTCCAAACTAGAAATCTGAGTTAAGGCACTGACTGTTGTTCCAACCATTTTCTTTTCCTTTTTTTTTTTTTTTAAAAAAAAAGATAAACAGATGTCTTCATTTTAGTAACCTTAAAAGATGAGTGAATTTTAGTGTTTCTAGAAATACCATTTATTATTCCTAGAATTTGGTGCATTTGCATTCTGCTATTATTGATATTTTGTTGCTGAATAAACCCATTATGATTCTGATGTGTCAAACTGATGACTTTTTAGATTACTTTAATTGTTCATTCAGTGTTGTTAGATTGCCTAAAAGGAGCTGAGTATGAAACTTCAGGAAACTGTTGCTTCATTTAGCTGTACTACACATAGTGTTCTACTTTCACACATAGTAGGTGTCATTCAGTGTGACATTCAATAGGGCAAGGTGTGAGATCCCACACTTTGGTCACAAAAACCCTATGCAACGGTACAGACTTGTGGAAGCATAGCTTTAAAATTGCTTGGCAGAGAGGGATCTGGGGGACAGTCAACTGAATATGAGCCAGCAGTATGCTCGGGTGGCCACGGTGATCAGCAGTATCCTGACTTGTATCAAGAATGTGGCCAGCAGGACCAGGGATACAGTCTTACTCCAAACTGGGGCACTGATGATGTTGCACCTCTTGAGTGTAGTGTTCGGTTTTGGGCTCCTCAAAACTTTGAGGTGCTGGAGCATGTCCAGAGAAGAGCAACAAGGCTAGTGAGGGGTCTTCAACACAAGTTCTGTGAGGAGTGTCTGAGGGAGATGGGATTGTTCAGCCTGGAGAAGAGGAGGCTGAGGGGATGCCTCCTTACACTCTACAATGTTCCTGAAAGGAGGTTGTAGTGAGGTGGGAACTAGCCTCTTCTCCCAGGTAACAAGTGATAGGACAAGACAAAATGGCCTCAAGTTGCACTAGAGAAGATTTAGATTAGATATTAGAAAAACTTTCTTCACTGAAATGGCTGTCAAGCACTGGAACAGGCTGTCAAGGGAAGTGCCATCCCTGGAGGTGTTTAAAAGACATGTGGATGAGGAACTTAGGGACATCATTTTACAGTTATGTACAGGTTATAGTCGAACTCAGTAATCTTAAGATCTCTTCCAACCAGGCGATTCTTTGATTCTGTCGTAGTATCTGGATAGATTTGCCATAGTTATATTGTATTAATTTATGTTTTATGCTAAATCAACTAACTAAAAAATTCACTTACCTTTAGTTTTACTTTGTAGACATCTGAGTTATTATCATTTCCATTGCTTTTTTCTAAGAGGTACATGGCTTTTTTCTTACACTTTTTTTTACATATAGTTTTATGCAGTCAGTCTTGTTTCTCTAAAACTGCTGCTTCTTGGTATATGCTGTTGCAGAGGGGGATTCTCAGTACCTACACCTATTTGGTGGAGGAGAGAAATTAATTTGGGGTGGTAAAATTTTATATAAAAATATAATGTATTAAATTCAATATTTTGAACTCTCACCACTCCCAACCACTGTATATTAATATCCAGTTCAGTGCATGGTTATGAAAACAATTTAGGATAAAATATGTACATGGAATTTGTTATTTAACTAACAACATTCAAACTATAAACAGAGAGAGGAGTTTCCTTTCTATGCTATTTGCCCAGCAGGGTGGGCTGAAACTCCTTCTGCTCTATGGCAGAGGCAACTTATATTACAGAGGTATTGAAGCTTTTACTCACAACTCTTTATCAGTTATTAATCACCTTCCGGGGCTGCCTGTGCCTAGTGTCCAGACTTCAGGGATCTGCCTGTGGACTCTTTGAGGCTGGAATCTTCCTGGCTTCTGGGGAGATAGGTGAATCTTCCCAGTCTCTGGGGAAATAGGATTTCCTCTAACTTTTTCTCCTGGAGAGGGATTATCTCTGCCTTTGATGCTGCTGTCTTCTTCTGGATGCTGTGTCCAGAGATTATCAGCTTGGCAGGATTTTAGGAGCAGGAGAATATCTGTGCTATCTCTGGCATGGTCTTTCATGGGTTCAAGCCGTGTGTGTGTGCTAGGAGTCTGAGCTCCGTAGGTAAATTAATGCAGAATCTGGTCCTGATAGCACGATAGCACGCAGATGTGCGTAGCTGGCTTAGGAGGCTATAGGCTCCTTATATATATATATATGTGCAGGTTTAAATGAGCTCTGCATCTAAGGTACGCAGGCAGGTGAGCTGTGAATAAGTCAAAGCATGAGGTCTGAGCCTCTGAGTGCTGCAAGTGCAGATCAGAGCTATGTCTGAGCCTTGCAGGTGAGTCAGAGTAGCAGGGCAGTGCAGTGTGGTCCGAGCTGAGCTTCGGGCAGGGTCAGAGAGCTGCGGGCAGGGCCAGAGAGCTGAGCTTTGGTAGGGTCAGAGTGTGTTGCTCACCTGTGCACCCCCATTTATTGACTGTGGGCTGAGATTAATGGCCTCTTTGGCCATTAGAATGACCAATCAGGTTGGCAGTTAGCCAAACCTTACCATAATAGGCAGAAGCCTCTTGCCTGGACTTTCCCAAATATGGGGATCACATGGATTTGCCCCAGGGAGACACGAGCTGGGTGTGCGTGGCTTACACAACCTGTTTACAACCAGGGGTCCTGGCAGAAAGACATGTCCAGGCCAGGCAAGGCATAAACAAGCCTCTTTTCGGGCCTACAGGCCCTCCACGACATATGCTTACTACTTTTTAATAATACAGAAGCCATTCCAGAATGAACGTCTCATTCTGGAGATTGAAGCTTTAAAACAATAACTAGATGGTCAGGACATTTGTTAGTCCTCCTTTGTGTGTTATCACTTTGTTCCTTCAGGTCCTACACAATATATTGTAATCCTCAATTCCTATAAAAATTGTCTGCCTTTTATATGAATTTTCCTGATGATCAGAAGCAAGTTTTCAGACCATACAATAAAATCTGGGACAGAATTTTGTATTTCAGGTGCTGCCATAGCTAAAAGGAGCATCTCTTTTAGCACAGCCTCTCTTTCTGATCTACTGACATTCCTCTCTGATGTCTCATCTAAGTGAAGATTAATACATCTAGAGAGATTACTGTTTTCAGCTTCCCTTTTTTATTTTTCATCTTTCACACTTCAATGTTCTCAATTTTTTCTCCAAAATTAAGTCATAAAAGTTTCAGAACTTGGAGGATTTCCTTGAGACTGACTATTTATTAAATATACCTTTATCCAGTGCCTTAGAGGAGAATAAAAGCCACATGAATCACTCTCACTGTTCTGACAAGCATGCTGCACTTTAAAACAGTTCCCAGAAAATTCTTCTCCAGGAGTTTGGTGGATGCTTAATCATTAGGTGACTTATGGTAGTTTTTTCTCTGTCTTCATTTGTAGCCTCTGTTCATTTGTAGCCTGTGTTTCTGTCAGCTTTGTCCTTCATTATTAATGCAAGACCATTAGAAACATGATAATAGGAGAGAAACTGAGTTGACAGTTTTCTTTTTTGTATTTCAAAGGTGACTCCTCTGCTCTGGTTCTGCTGATTATGGATAGTATTTTCTTGGATATGAATAGTATATGGATAGTATTTATTTTGAGTTCCTACATGCTCTATTTCACCCTTATTTCCAGGTCCACATGAAAACTCTTCCCCTCCACCTAAACCTTGCAAGGCAACAGCACACGAGTACTGAACTCTGTAGAAGTTTGCAAGTTTGTGAATTGTATTCATCCTTTACAAATATAAACAACTTCAACACTTTTTCTTTCATATTGTAAAAACTTTGACGATTTCCCAGTCTCCACTGGTTTCCATAGTCATTAGTTTATTCCCACAACTGTGTTTCTTACAAACTTGCCACTTCTCCATTTTTTACAGCTCAGTGTTGCTTTCTCTTCACTAATCAATAATTATATTTCAAACCTTTGAAGTATGCTTTTCAGTGTCTTTTCATCCCTACCTGTTATCTTAGTGGTTTCTCATTTCCCAGTATTATGGAATACATTGCTAGAATAAGTCTTTTAATCAACTCTTCACTCTTGCTCCAATAAAATTATTCTAATATTATCTGTTGGTTAGACCCTATTACCTTTCTTATTTTACTGCCTAACTCTAGACTTTCCTATCAAGTCCATTTTCCTTTTAGGGACTCTGACTTAGTCTACATTTCTCCTGAAATTTCACCAATGATTCCTGTCTCATGTCTCTTCTCACTTTATTTTTTCACACTTTTGTCAGTCCTTCACAGGAGGCACAAAAATACTTCTAATCTCTCATGACACCTATAAATACAGTGGTGCTGGTGCACTGTCTAGCCATGCCACTGGGATGTAAGTCATCTATCTGGTCTGCTATGCTTTCCACATCATCTCCTCCAGCTGTCAGTGTCCAGGACTCTAACTGCTTAACCAAATTCACAGGGAACTCTCTCATTTCTACCCATGCTAGTTTGCTGCAGTGGTTACAAATACAAGACATATGTGGAGCCATCCCTTAAGAGGTGTTATCTCCAACCAACACCCTAGGCATCCCTTGTTTGCCCTTTGCCATAGTCATCACCCCCTGGTATTTATTGCCAGTGCCTTCTCCACCAGCTGATGTTCATCTTCATGGCTTGTTTTCCTGCATGACTACTTTGTGGGCATAATAACTGCTATGTATTGTACTGATACACTACATTTTGTAGCCCTGTTTCCAGCAATCCTTATTAATCCATGTGACTTCCCTAAAACATGTCAATCCAGCTTCTTCCAAAAATTACAATATGAAGCTTCTCACACAGGATTTGAATCACTCAACGTCATATTCTTAAAAGAAACTTAAATATTACTTAAATTTCTCTCAATATTTTGCATCTTTCTATTTAAATTATAATCTCTTTTTCTGAGACTTTCTCCTTCCTATCTTGAATCTCTGATAAATACTCTGATGTTTGACAATAATAATTATGCATATGCACTTAAGAGAAAATAAAAAAGGTCCTAAGAATGCTTAAAGATTTTTTTGAACTATCAATTTTCAGTGTATTAGATGTCTCTCAGGTTCATCAACATCTTTATTCTCTGTCTTACTAGTCACATTATTATTGATATTACTTATTTAGTATTTTTCTTAGTTGTCAATATTTCTAGTTTTATTTCTGGCATTCTCTAGCATACTTTGGCAAAATAATGTGAAGGTTTCTGAGTTTGGTCACTATAAAAATCTTTGGTTTATGTAAGTAGTTATGGTACTTGCTTCTGTTTATGTACAGCAAGGCCCTGTTATCTTTTAGCCATTATAATGTGGGAAGTAATTTTTACCTTCCTGTCTCATCATCTTAATAAAACCAAGAGTCACTGTTTCTGTTTCAGTAACAGTCAGAGAAACTTATAATGCAAGTCTTGTATCTACTGCTATCCCATTCCTGAATAGTATTTGCTAGTAGTAAAAGCCTTACCAAAGGCTTTTACTACTTCGATCATCTGGCATATATGTTTATATTTTCCTTGTATTTTTTAACTGTAAAAAATATTGCCTAAGAATTTGCATTTTTTGTGTCTTGAGTTTTCTTAGTTGTTTCTTTTTTTTAGTGTAACAAATTTTCTGTTCTTTGTATTACCTTATGGAAAAGCTTTACGCTTTTCCAATAAACATTTTTTCTTGTTCTTCAAAACAGAGTCATAATTTCACACTGTGAAAAGAATTAGTTTTCCTTTTTAAAATATGTTATATAAATATAACCAGAACTAATTCTTGAAATTGCAGATAATCATTTCCTTGCCTTTTCTATGCAGTTTCACAGTATTTAAAAAACTGTGGATTCTCAGACAACCTTCCAGTTTTGTGACCAAACTTTTTTCCAAACAACTTTTTCCCCTTCCCCCGTGCCTTCGGGCTTGCTCCTCTTCATTAGCATATTCAAACTTAATCTCTTCCATCTGGCAGCTCATCCTTTGGTCTGCAGTCTGAGGATCTTTTATGGACATGTGTACAGCTACTTGCCACTATTTGTATTTTTCTCTAGTTGATGTAGCCATAGATGACATAGAACAAACTGCATTTGTGCATGAACACACACTGGGTTTCACAGCCATGGAACTGCTGTCATGGATGCTGACTGCCCACAAGGTGAACAAAGGCTTGCTGTTTGGGACAGCCAATATCCATAAGTAAGAAAAAAAGTATCCACATACACTTATTAGGAGCTGTAGCCATAAGAGTTAACAGCAAATCAAAAGTTGTCTTTAAAAAATCCAAGCCCTATAGATGTTATGAAAAGTCAGAGAGAACTTTGCTGTGCAAGCTGGCTTGGTATTCCTCTAATTGTTCTGGTGACAGAGAGCTATACAATTTTACCTCTAAGAGGGAAAGAGTTTGGGCTAGCTCAAATACTTTAGTCCTCAATGACATTTGTTCTCAAATATATAGAAGGGTTATGTGCAGTATGGTAACAGATTAACGTACAGAATTATGGACAGTTCAGAGTTTTGCTCCTGCGAGATTTCAAAGACATTTCCTCTAAATCTCTCTTGGCTATCTGGAGTAGCATAACACCATTTCCCCTTTCCTTCCAGTGCTGGCCTTTAACGAGATAAAATGCTTTTTGATGTGGGAGGACATGCACAGTGAGCTGCTAAGTGGGCACCAATGATGTCAGTGGTAGTGAAACAGATTTTGTAATACTTATATAACTGTAGTAAAGATGCATTCTGTGTCTGTGTTAGCTGTAACAAATATAGCACATCTGAAGTCTAGGATTAAGTTTACAATGTGCACACCACTCCAAATAATTTTTTTCATCATTAGTAACCTTGTAATATAACTGGCTTTATATCAGCCTTCTTTATAAGAATGAGAAAGATTTGTATTAGATTATATTACTGTTTGTAGGGAAATGATCTTGGCAATTAAACTGATAGTGCAGACTTCTTTAGGTCACGTGTTTTAAGGTGCATTTTAAATAACTGTTCAGTTAAACAATGCAGAAATATTTATATTTAAAGTCTGTGGAAGTAGCTCATGAATGATGCTACAAACTTTTGGTTCTTAAAAAAATGAAATCCATTACAGTATGCTTAATATGCACTTATTCATTCAAACGACCTTGATTCAAAAATGTCACTTAACTAGTATAAGATATGGGGGAATGAGAAATTACATATAATCTAGTTGGCTATGGAAATAAGGATTATTAATAATATACATTATTATAAAAAGTAAAGCTTTTTAAGATATTATACTTGTTGCAGAAATAAATTATTGAGATGACTTGATCTAGTTGAGTCACTTCTAGGAAAAATGGATTGCAGCAGAAGTAGATATGAACAATTTGCAGATGTGCTGTCTTATAGGACTGACTTGTGGAAGTGTAGTTCTGTTTGATTTGCAACTGTCATTTGGAACTACCTAACAGCTACCTAAATTCCTAAAATAAATTAAAGCCTGAATAATATGCACTGGATTAGAATGTAAGTATTTCTAAAGTACTCTAATCTGAGGGCTAAAAAAATTAATACTGATCCAATTCATAGTTCTGGGCTTTTAAAGCAGGTTAAACTATTCATTTTAGGCCTGAGCTTGTGTCTACAGTCTACTACTTACTGCTGATTTTAGTCTAATCCAGAGATGCAATAATAGAATTTTTTAGGAAAATCCCACTTATTTTTCTGTCTCTAATGCAAGTGATGAAACTCAAACCATTCAATACTAGAAGTATAACCATCAGCTTTTCAGGTATCTGCTTTCTTGCTAATAGTAGGGTAGGAGAAAGTGTCTTGTATTTTTGTTCAAGATGTTGCTCAAGGAGTCAAGGGAAAATCTGAGATTAGCTGGGTAAGATTTAGACAACTTTTTTTTTGTGTTCACATACCATCTGCTAGTCTCCAGAAGTATGTAATAACAGACTGTGGAAAACTCTAGGAAGAAGCTTCAGTTGTGTTTTCAAAAGCCATATAATTTGCGGTTAGGAATACAGTTTGTATTCCATTATTTCAATTTTTCTATTTTGCACTATTAGTATACATTTCAGACTTTGATCCCTGGTGAACTTGTGACCTCTTTTTGAATCCCCAAAACAGACTTTATCCTCTGTCAATTTCATCACTTCTTTACTTAGCACTTCATTAAAGTAGTGACTTCAAAACTTGGTTTACTTTCTGCTGAGGATATACTGTATTATTCTGTATTCTTCTGAGACTGACTAATGAAATTATTGAATTTCTAGATCAAACACATAAATTTACAAAGTAATTTTTAAAGTTTCTGAATTTTTTTTTAATTATTATTCTTACATAGTTGTATCATTTTATCAATCTAACAGTTGTTGTGGTTACTGAGACAAATACAATTTCAGAGAACTCTTGTCTTTGAATGAGCTTTCGTTTAATACATATCTTTACTCCTGTCCTATCATGACCTACTCTTAGATAAAATTAAAACTGAAAACTTTCTTCCTTTTCAAAAAAATCTCTCATAGAAAACCTTTAGGATTATCTTTGATATTTTCAGTTCAAAATACAGACTTGGAGTGCACAAGGAATCTTTAAGCTTTGTATTTTAAACTATGGGGCAGTGGTCTGCTCATTTTACATTCATAATATATAAGGGTCAAGGGGATTTAGCAGCTGCAATAAAATTATTCAGTGCTCACTGTAGAAGGAGAAATGAGGGACTGATACTTAAGGCTAATACAACATCTGTGAGCTAGAAACTGTAGTGGAGTACAAACCTGAAGTAAGCTATTTTACTTAGCAAAAGATAATTAGCACTCATGGTAGCAAGATATTTCTGTCTCATAGCATGTAGGCCAGGCCATTAATGATGCATTTTCCCTCCACTGAGCTTAGAGACACTGTCTCAGCTTTACACAAGATGCTCAGAATTGCTTCCGGTGAGGAAGCAGTTCTCAATAAACTTCTAAGATGTTTCCTCACTACTTGTAGATAAGTAAAATGCCTGTTCTGCAAGACAGCAGTGAAAGCAGCACCTCCACACACACTCAAGAAACATATAGTGAAAATGTCAAATACAGCACCAACTAAAAATGATGGTGTGCTGCTTCTGAACATTTGTAGGTGGCTAGAAGGTATGCTGCTACCTCCACTGCCCTTAGTGCTGTACCCTGCAGAACCCATCCATGTCTCAGGACAGCATTTAGTAAAGCTGGATAAGAGCTCGTGCAAGCATTAAAAAAACCCAAACAAACGGTTAAGGGTAAAAAATTTAAAGATCTGTTCAACATTAACATATTTCTGCATTTCCTCTGGAAACGGCTACCAGCAGATAGCTTGGCAAAATGAAGGCAACAGTGATTTAAGTAGCACCTAGAAAAGTCCAGCAAAGATCTAGTCCATACTAGTGAGTGAAAAACTTACCTCTTTTATTTCATCTGTGTTTTGACCTTGCACCACCAGGGTTCTGCAAATAAATTGAAAATGACTGGCTGAAGGCAGTAATTCCCTAGTTGTAGTCTACAAGGTCATGATCTGCAGAATCACTTTAAGTGCATAGCATGTTTGTGAGTTTGGTGATAGCAGGCATCTACAAACATTTTGAGTATCAGTTATTTTCCCATTTAGATAGTGTTCCAAATGTTTTAATATATGTTGTCTTAAAACACAGCTTTGGCCAAATATCTTGCAGCACGCTTGTAAAATTGATATGAGAGGTGTTTGTGCTGATCAGGTCAAGAAGTTTTCTGAAAGTGGACCTGGTTATTTCTTTTTGAACTGAAATTTAGTAACAGATTATTATGTGTGTATTTTGGCTTGAAAACAGATTAACAGTGGTTTATATCATTCTATGGAACTTTAATGTTGCTTTTGAATGTAAAAAGGCAATGTAACACAAAGATGGCCATGGTTGTTAATAGCTTGTATTAGCTGGAAGCTATAAAATCGTCCTAGTACTCTGTTAATGCTGAAATAATAATTTACCAAGACAATTACCACATGGTGGATTTTTTTTGCAGCTCTAATTCAGTGTTATTAATAATGAATAAAATTGCAATTTTCTCAGGTTGCTAGGGGCAGTGGGGAATTATTTCAATGAATATTTCAGCACATTAGTTTAATCATAGTTCCACAAAATTCAAGTGGGCAATATTTTATACTTCTAAGTTCAGTCTGCTAAGGGACCATAGTCATTAAATTGCAAACTATTTGCACTAAGGTCCATTCTATGATTTACAAGCCTTGTTAAAAACACTGTAAAAGAAAGCAAGCTGTGCCATTAATACTTGTAATTTGATGCTGCATTTGTTAATGGGCTCAGTGTGATTAATGTTTTTAGCAGCAGGCAGAACATTTTGAGACAGACAGTGCTGAGGTTTATAATATATAAATGCATGTAAAGAAACATTAGAATATTGTAAGTTTTAGTAATATATATTTCTACAAGACTGTATTCCTGAAACTGAAAAAAGCAGCAGTGAAATTACAGTACAATGTTTGTAAATCCAGTTGAAGCTGTGGTAGGTGCTGATGTCTGTGTGTTCTTTATTTCATAGCCAACTGCATGATTTCTGGCGCTTGGATTACTGGGAGGACGATTTGCGACGACGGAGGCGATTTGTTCGCAATGCTTTTGGGTCTACTCATTCTGATGCTCTTCTAAAAGCTGCTGTGGAATATGGTCAGTACTAACTCCTACTTAAAAATATACCTTATGATGTTTTCTTGATGTCCATGAATCCGTGAGGATCATGTCCCTTCTTTTCTAAAGACAGTGTTGAGAATCCCTAGGACAGTATATTTTTAGGAAAGGAATTATTTCAATTCTCACACTTTAATAAACCAGAAGACTTGAGCTTGTGGGCTGTTAATTTTTCTCATCCCCAAGGGATTCACACTGTGCCTCTTTAGCATTCCCAAACACTAATTTTGAGACACGTGTAAAAGAAACTGAACTTGTCTCTTCAGAGTGACAGAATGAAACTGCTAGGCCATCAAACTAATGTGTTGTAATAGTTCCATTGGATATTTGCTATGAATGAGAAATTAACTGGTTCTGATTTTTTTTTTTTTGTCCTAGCATCCAGCCATATATGTTTTCTGCAAATCACTAAATACAAAAGAACTTCTTTAAAGTAATTTAAACAAAAGCATGAGCTTCATGCATTATACCCATACAAGAACCCTTTAAAATATTCCTATTGATGAGTATTTTAAATTTCTTATATTGAGCTAGCATCTGATTTATAATCTATTATGAAGTTTGTGAGTTTGTGAACTGACTATGTAGGATCATTAGTCTAGGAATTGAAGAATTAGACAACATTTGATTTTCATGGAGAGGTAGCTAGAGAAAGGAGGAACAGGCATAAAATTTCCATATATCATGTAAAATTTGTATATGTTTAGTGACTTGTAGCAATAGCAAATAAAACCTGAGTACTCCCAATTTGAAAGTAAGTATATTTCTCAGATTTAAGATGGGGTACCACTCTAAGTTACCAGACAGGACTTTTAAAAATAGGATTATGTTTTTATATCCTTTTGTTGTTGTTAAAAAAAAAAAAACAAAAAAAAACAACCAAACCAGAAACGGCAATACTGAAAACAAATCCTGTAATTCTTTAGCTCTTCTAGGAGTTAAAAATGGAAGTAATTGTACACAAAGTGAGTTGAACCTTTCAGCTGATGTGTAGCCAAGGGCTAATGTTGCCGCAAGTTCTCAATATCATAGATACAAAGTCAACATTGCGTGACCTGTGCATTTCATGAACTTTGCAGGTTGTTCAGGCAAATAGCAGGTATTCCAACAAAGTTAGACATATAAACTAAAATCTGCATGTGCAGTTATACTAGCTAGTATATATTAATATTCACTTAAGCATGAAAGCTATCATGTGAAGGACTTAAGGTCATAAGCTCTTCATAAGTTAAGGAAGACATTTTCCCTAGTAGTATATAATGCTGGATATTTGCCAAATGGTTCTTTTCTCCACATTCTTTCAAAACATTAAAATAGAGATGAGAGGCATTGCAAACACATGCTAATTACTGTGTTGCCTCTGTAAGGGAAATGGCCTTTATGTGTTATACAGGGATAAAAACCCTTTAAAATGTTCTTACTGATATTTTTCATATTGGATACTGAACTAGCACTAAACAGGAAAAACTATTACAAAGTTTTAAGCCTTTAAATTATCCTGGAAGGTTTTTTGTTTCTTTGTTTGTAAGGGGTTTTTTTTGTTTGTCTCTTTGTTTTTTAAGAGCAGGAGCTTTCCATTTGCGTGGGCTTTGTTTCATGCCTTTACAACAGGAATATTGTATCTTTGCAAGAATGCTGGAAATAGTTTACATTTATGTAGTTTCTGTGTTTAGTGCAGGGGACAGCTGCTTGGTAGTAAAGCTAGTCTGTGAGACAAAGCTACAACCAAAAAAAGAGAGACATAAATAGTTCTAGTTTTGTATTGGATAGCGTCTGTATATTTTCACACTACTCACCTGTTAGTGCATTCACGGTACAGGAAAATTAAAGTTCAGGTGTGTTTAAGGGAGGTTCACATCAAAATTGATGGTGGCATAAAGATTACAGTAGATTGAAGTTGTCTTGTTTGCAGAATTCAAATTAATTATATTAATTTTGCAGACATATTAACATACAGAAATTGAAAGGAATGTGCATTAAAGTTACAATTCACAGGTCTTATCTAGGTGTGCTTTTCAGAGGCTTAAGCCTTTGAATTTTAATACTAAAACTTTTAGCTGACCTTTCCCTGTAAGAAAACATCCTTAACACTGATGTTATTTTTATGCCTCTTCATGTTACTAATGAGTTGAATAATTTATGAGGTTGTCATGTGAAAAGGATTTGGTGCAGTTTGATGTACTTTTAGCCTCTGGTGTTGGAATGTGATTAATAAAGAGCTGAAGGCAGATTTTTTTTTTCATAGGGCTTAACTTTCATTGTGTTCTTGGTTTGGGTTTTGGGGGTTTTTTATTAGCTTTGTTTTGATAATTTTGTTTGGACCAGTTTGATAGTAAAATGCCCCTAGCTTCCAAAACTAAGTATGATATCACACTTCAGAAAGTATTTAAAGCATTTTTTAGAAAATCATACTGCATAGCTTTTCAGTAACAGCCTTTCTTTCCCTGACCTCAGATACTTTGTGAGAAATAAACTATTCATCAAAGGAAAATTTGTCGGGCCTTCGTCATATTAATAGCAACTTTTCTTCTTGACTGATATCTCTAGTACAAGTAAAGCTATTCTGAGCATCAGTAAAATAGTGGCAATTTCTCACAAGTTTTTGTTATCTACATTGACTGTCAGTTATCATTTAGGATTTTGTGCATGAATATTGCAGTGGAAGAATGTTTAGTCAAAGCCTAAGTCAGCAAGCTCCTCAGTGTCTGCGATCAAAGGCATCAACTTAAATAGGTCTGATCAGGCATTGCAGAAGAGGGCAGGCAGTTTCAGCTGAGCAAAAATCACAGAGCAAAGATGACAAAATTAATCAGTCATTTCTTTGGCAGTAAATAATAAGATATGCTGAGGATTGCAGATGAGAGAATTTCCAGATTCCTTGGAGATGTGCCTGCTTAACACCTGATTTATCTAAGCTTGTGCAGCCATCAAGATATGACCTTGATAAATAAAAAAGTGCTCTACAGCTACTCTAGTATTGAATCAGAGATGACGTCGAATGTGTGGATACTGTAATTATATAATGCAGGCATCAAGGAATAGAGGTGTCTTGGAAATGAAAGCTCTGCCTGTGATCTGTATTTTTTAGAGAAGCAACCAGAAATGTTAAAATCTACCTCAAGTAGATTCAAAATAAATACAATGAGAAAATACAATTAATTTCTATGGCCGTATACAGGTGTGTGAAAAATTATAGCTTATTTCTGTGACTATATACTTAGCTGTCTTTTGAGACAGCTGTTGAGATCACAGAAGCATTTACAGGAGATGGACTGGAAAATTTTCCCCTTTGGATTAGTCTCCATTGTGGTATTAGGCACTGGATTTGTTTGTAATCTGTTAAAAATTATTTTCATATCTAGATTTAAAATTCAAGCATACTTAGTTCATCATTGTCTCCACTGTGCCCTTTTGTTTTAAATTCTTACTGTAATAAAGATTCATTTTGTGAAGCTGAAGGGGCACTTACTGCAGTATCAAAGAGCAAGTTGTAATGGGATTTTGAAGTACCTGGGAACTTTATTAGTAGAGTTTTAATTTTAGTGTCAATGGATTTTAAACAGTTCTTAAGTTTAGATTGAAAAGAAAAAAAAGGATTGTATAAAATATTATAAACTCTGCTTCCCTTTATCAAATTTTGCTACCAAGGAGTGCATGAAATATGCAGATATGACCCAGTTCACAGTGATTCTATACATGTGGTGAGAGAGCTGTCTTTTCTAGTTAATCACCTTAACAGTTTACAGTCGTCAGAGATTAGTATAGATGAGACACTACTGTACCACCCTGCCAATGACACAGAACAGCACAAAGGTCATGTTAAAAGCAAAATAGGCAATATTTTAAGCTTTGGTCCTTCAGTCTTTCAAGATAGTGGTCCACAGACCACTCACATAGAGAGGGTCCAAGAAAGGACATGTTTTCTAGTCTGCACTGGAAGAAACTGTTATGAATCATTTGGTGCCCATGTTCTGAAAAAACATATATAGGCTGGTCAAATACTTCTAGGATCTGTGCTCAAGATTATTTGGCCTGTTAAGCTGATTACTGTGACAGATCCCAAATGCTTAGAATGAAAATTAAAAAAAAAAAAATCTTCATAATGTACTATGTAATACATTCAAGTTTGAACTTTGAAATAAAGCTACAGATATGGTTTATATGTGCAATATGACAGTTCTTTTTGAACTTGCCTACTCATTCCATTATACATTTGAACATCTAATTAGCAACCTTATTTCAAGAGTGTATTTCTAGCTGAGGCAGACTGTATATGGCTCCTTTTGGGACTTGTTAGTGCTCTAAGTTTCAGTAAATGCTGTGTGCACTCTTCATCAGAAATATGGTTTCATTATACAAACAATTAAAAAGCATCAGGTTTCAAAATCTATAATGTCTGAATATGAAGTCTGCTTTCAAAGAGTTGTGGGCAGGATTCCTTAGGCTGCTGAAGAACTTGCTTTCCCAGAACATTTAACTTCAAGCAAGTGCTCCCTTAAAAGAAACACTGTGGAGTTCCTTGCTATAAAACAGAGTCCAAAATCCATGGGAAGTTATACTCAAACCAGGGACTGTCTTCAGAACAGGGATTCTACATGTTTTGTGGACTCTAAAGAAAACAAATCAATTTCTGAAGATCCTTAGTGTTAAAGAAAAATGTGCCAAGATGAACTTTCGATAACTGTAGCTTTAGAGCAACTCCTTAGTGTTGAGAATTCCAGAGCAGCTGATTCTCTCACCTTCAGACTTTCATCTTTGGAACTGCTAGGCTCCCTGCCTTCTGCAGTCAGTGTTAGAACGAAATAAAGGGAGGAGACTTTGGACAAACACTTGGCATGTGCCAAATGTTGTTCTAAAAAACAAAGTCAATGTTTTACAAACAAGCTTACTTTGACATTTTCAGGTGATAAGACATCAGAATGTCCCATGAAATGGAGATGCTTCAGTCCCTTAATCATCTTTGTGGCCCTTCATTAAACTGTCTCCAGGTTGTCCATATCTCTCTTGTAATAATGGGGAGAGAACTGGTCATAGCATTCCAGATGTGGCCCACCAATGCAGAGTAGAGGGGAAGGATCACCTCTCTCCACCTGCTGACAGTGCTTAGCCTATTGCAGCCCCGAATAACACTGACTGTTTCAACGGGGGCAGACATTGCTGGCTTATGTCCAAATTGGTGTCCACCAGGACCACCAAGTCATTTTTGTGAGAGCTGCTTTCCAGCTGAGTGACTCCCAGCATAGACTGGTACCTGGGATTGGTCATCCTCAGATGCAGGACATTGCATTTCTTATTGAACTCCATGAGATTCATGTTGGTCCATTTCTCCAACCTGTTGAAGTCCCTTTGGATTGCAGCATACCCCTAAGTAGCTTATCTGCTACTGCTCCCAGTTTTATATCATGTGCAGATGAAGATGTTGAACAGGTATGAATGGATCATCATAAACACTTTTTTAATACCAATTTTTCATGCACAATATAATATTTATTACTACTGAAACTGAGTTTGTTGTGGTTATGAGCCATGATTTTTTTAATAGTAATTTTCTTTTTTTTATTATTTAGTCAATGTGCTGTCCTGAAAATGAGTAACACACACACACATCATAAAATACTTTGCTCTGGATAATGAACTCTACTTAAGATAACTTTCCAAACTAATACTTAGTGTTCTGAGTATGAATACAGAAGATAAACTAAAGAAGAAAAGCCCTTGACTAAAGAGAAACCCCATTCCCTCACCCCATTCATGTGTAATGTTAGTGTGTAGGAAAACAAGTTGAGAATTAATTGCAAACAGTTTTAAGAAGTGGCATCCAGCCTATGAATAGAAAACACATCTCAGTTACTCATTTGTGACTGGCAGGGCTAAAGAAGTGATTGCCCCCCTGTACTCAGCACCCATGATAGCCCCTCACTACAAGACCTTAAGATCCTGGGCTGGGTCCAGAGGAGGATAGTGAAGCTGATGAAGGGTCTGAAGAACAGATCTCAAGAGGAGGGGCTGAGGTAACCGTTATTTTTTCATTCTGGAAGAAAGGAGCTAAGGGGAGACTTTACTGTTCTCCACAGCTATCTAAAGGAGGTTGTAGTGAAGTGAGTGTTGGTCTCTGCTCCCTATGCACCTGAGGAGGTTTTGATTGGATATTAGAAGGAACATTTGCACTGGAAGAGTTATCAAATGCTGCAATAGGTTCCCCAGGGATGCGGTTGTATCCCCATCCTTGGAGGTGTTTAAAAGGTGCATAGATGTGGTGCTAAGATACATGGTTTAGTAGTTTTGATGCTCAGTAGTGAGCATTTTAAGAATATATACGCAGTCATTAATCCATAACAACACTCACATGTGTTGTCAAGTAATTCTTCTTTAGTCTAAATGTGATTATACTGCAATGTGAGACAAGCATGTGAGCCATTCTGCTTCACTTGGAATACCTGAAATAATACCCCTATTACACAACTTTCAGTATATAAACTAACTTCCACATTCATTGTGAAATCTTCAACATACTCTGACCGAGTTGACATCAGACTTATGTGCCTGAAGCAGCTGCAAAAATCTGTGTAAGTTTTTAAGATTTCAGATTTACATCTACAGCCTTATAATTGTAGCCCAACAGTGCCATCCACTGCTTCTCCAAATAAACTTCCAAATATTTCACCCTCACAGGGTTTTAAGGAAAACAAGGCCTAATAATTGTGTCTGCTTAATATTTTGCATGGTAATTGTCAGATACAGATTAAAATTAAATTTGTAAGTCCAGGAATAAGGGCTCATGTTAGGTATTACTGGAAGGATCTGCAAAGTAAAATCCTAATTGTGAGAATAATTACATCTAAAATACTAGTTTTAACTTGCTCTCTTCTTTCTGATGCTTCTTTGCCCATTCTCATCATACATATATTATCATTAAATATATCTACTGTTGTGATGATACTCATTCCTATAGCCCACTGCAATGTAATAAAAGATACCTTCAAGGTGTACACTGTAATGGAGTTTGCTTAGGGAGAATGCTGCACACTATTGTCCTGACTCGTAGTGAACACTCAGTGTCTGAGCTTCTCCTGCCCGTTAGGTGATAGAAATGAGTTGAAATTGCATCCTAAAAGGTCTTTGCAGTCTCCAAATATCTATTCCCTGTTATATGCTATTTATAGCACAGATATTTTCATAGTAACTTTATAATATTTCAAATACATTTTCATGAAACAGTCTTTTTTTCCCCCCAATTATTTCCTTAAACCTGGAATATCAGATTCTGTGTCTTGACTCTTATTCAAGGTTTTCACAGAGCCAAATGGGTTATGAAAACTTTTTTTTTCTACCTCAAAACCTCTGTGTTTGGTTTCTGACACCTTCCCTCTGAGATTTTCAGGTTGTGTGGCATGACCTGGATTTTAGCTGCCTTTAACCTTCTGGCTTTTTAGGAGCAGTTAACATAACTACTTGTTTCTCCCTTCTTCATCTGGAAACATATGACTCCAGAATGTTCTTGAAGTAATCAAATTGCCCTGCAAAACTATTGCTAAGCCTTAAACATCACAACCATTGCCAGTCTTGGAGTTCTAGAAGCATTTTTCATGTCAAAAAATACACTATTTTGAAAAACAAAAGTCACTTACTTACCAAAGACAGTAAATTACTATCATGTGAAAACTTTTAAAACCCCTGTCAAGGGTGTATTGGTTCTATTACGAACTGATGAAAAAATAGAAGTTATTGACCCATGTATATGCAGTGCATCTCACAGAAATATTTTGGGAGAACATTCTGTCAGTGGAAGCCTAATAAGAGTTCTTCAGGACAGCTTTCACAGTTGAGCAAACGTGTCTCTTGGGACGCAGGTTTTACTATGTGCTTTTTTACCTCCTATTTTATATGCTTCAAGACTCTGTATTGAGCAATCTTCTTTTCACTATGGCTATACTTCTTTGGCTATACGAAAAAGCACAAAATATTTCAGTTTTAAAGTTTTCTTAACTCTTTCTTATTCTTGATGTCTTTTTGACTGCAGAACTCTGTTCTCTCCTTTGCATATGAGTACGTGGAAACATGTGCCATTTATAAATGGAGAAAGTTGTTTAACAGCACCAATAACTGTGTGAGGAAGCCAAAGCTAGACCAAATGGGTCTAAACATGCAAGATGAAGTTTCACTTCTGTCTGTATGGAATAAGGTGTTTTCTGAAGATCTGTCTAGGACAGCCTGCTTAGACACAGCTGAAATGGAGGGCCATTATTCCAGCAGTGCTGCAACCATTGCAATCTAGAATTAGGATACCATAGTGCAGATTTGAAGACTTCGCTCTCCCGCTCTTTCTGACAGTCAGCAGGAGGCATGAGAGGCATTCAGGCAATGAGTGCCGGTTTAGGCAAGCTTCTTAGTTACTGTAACCTAAAGCTAGGTTAAGTCAACAGAAGCACACTGCAGGAACCTCTTCAATATAGATTACCTATTGCCTTTGACAAAGCATAAGGCATCAGTATGTATAGATTGCAAAGGAAATAAGGAATTAATTTTCAAAGACAGTGTATATTTTAATATACCTAAATATTTTATTCTTTACATTACCCTGTATTTATCACAGAATCTATTACATCATATTAAACATTTTTGTAAGAGTTTTACAAAACACATGGAGCACAGAATTAGTGCAATGGCTACTCCATATCCCTACATGTATCACTAGTTCTTCAATACTACTTTGTGTTTCTTATTTTATAGTGCTGCCTTTGAAACATGCACAGAAAGTACCAGTGTACTGATGAAACGTTCAGATTTGTGCAAAGTACAGGCAGGGATGAAGAAACCTATAGTGAAAGCACTGTATTAGAAGTGGAATACATTTCATGGATAAATTCTCAAATACACACTCACCAGCATGACAAGGAAGACACCTTGTTAAGAATTATGTCAACCAGTATAGTATACATGTTTCCAGTTATGTATTTACTGGGACACTGGGAGTGCTGGTTGACAGCCAGCTGAACATGAGCCAGCAGTATGCCCAGGTGGCATGGAAGGCCAATGGCATCTTGGCCTGTATCAGGAATAATGTGGCCAGCAGAACTAAGGATGTAATTCTGCCCCTGTACTTGGCACTGTTGAGGCCTCACCTCGAGTGCTGTGCAGTTCCGGGCCCCTCGTTTCAGAAGGATATTGAGGTGCTGGAGCAATGAGACTAGTGAGGGGGCTGGAGGGAAGTATTATGAGGAAAGGCTGAGGGAGCTGGAGTCTTTCAGCCTGGAGAAGCCTTAGAGAGGACCTTATCACTCTCTACAAGTACCTGAAGGGTAGTTGTAGTCAGGTGGGGGTCAGGCTCTTCTCCTAGACAATTTGTGACAAGATAAGAGGGCATGGTCTGAAGCTGCACGAGGAAAGGTTTAGGCTGGGGTGGTGGAGGGGGTTTCTTTTATTCCTTCCTTATTAGGAGAAGGTGAGAAATTGATTTGAGGCGGTATTAATTTTTTATAAAATTATTTATTAAAATTAATATTTACAAATTTGTACCACCCCCAGCCACTATGTAATCAAGTTCATTGTGCAAAGTTATGAAAACAGTAGGGATATATTTACAGGGATTGGATTATTAAATGGAAATACCAAATTGTCAACAACTATAGACAGAGAGAAAGATTTTCTTAGGCTTAATGCCTCTTAACAACTCTACTGTTTGCCCAGCAAGGGCTGAAACTGTGTCTGCTCTTCAAACAGAGATAGCTTATTTTACAAAGGAATTAAAACTTGCCTAAATGTGTTGCTGTTAAGTATTAATCATTAATCACTCTCCCGGGATTGTGTCACAGCTTGTGCCCAGTATTCAGGTCTTGGTGAGGCTGGAATCTGTCCTGGCTTGCAGGAGATGATAAGTGTTCCCAGCTTCTGGGGTAAACAGGATTTCTCTGACCTTCTCTCCTGTTGAAGTGGTCTGCCTCGGTGCTGCTGCTTCTGGATGCTGTGTGTGTCCAGGGATGATCAGCTGGCAGGATTTCCAGGTGCAGGAGAAGGATTTGTCCGTGTAGCTTCTGACATGGTCGTCTCACAGCTAGCAGGCTGTGTTTGTAGGTTAGCAGACAGTCTGAAAGGTCTGCTGGGTCTGGATCTTTCCAGGCTTACAGGACAGCTGGCAAGCAGTGTGCCGGGCTGCAGGGAGACGATCTCCGTAGATAAATGTAAGGCAGCAAGCCAGTATGTACGGCTGCTCTAGGCTTAGGCAGGAGGCTCTCAGCTCCCCATATATGTACCAAGTGCAGGCATGCATGTGCTCTGCTTCTCAAAGGGTTCACAGACAGCTTAACTGCGCCTTGAGATTAATTTGAGAGGGCTGAGCCTCAGTAATGTTTGCAAGAGAGTAAGGGCCTGACTCTGTGTCTAGGCCATGCAAGCAGGTCAGGGCAGCAGCATGCTGCTATATGGATCAGAGCTGAGTCTGAACCTCTAAGTCTGGACCTCTGAACGCTCTGAACACGTGGTGCTCCATTGCACCTCTCTTTATAGACTCTGAGCCTAGATTCATGGCTCATTTGGCCATCTAAAGTGACCAATCAGGTTGGCAGTAAGCCCAAACCTTACCTTAATAGGCTGTAGCTGTTTGCCTGGACCCTCCCAATAGGGGATTACCTGGGCAGACCCCAGGGGTACATGGACTGGGCGTGTGTGTGTTACACAACCTCTTTACTGCCATGGGTCCCTGGCAGAAAAACATGTCCAGGCATGTAGAGGCATAGAGAGGCCTCAGTTTTGGGGCTGCTGCCCCTCCACCACAGCTGGATATTAGGAAGCACTTCTTCACAGAAAGGGTGATTAGGCACTGGAATGGACTGCCTAGGGAGGTGGTGGAGTCACCATTCCTGGAGGTCTTCAAGAAAAGACCAGATGTGGCACTTGGTTGCATGGTTTAGCTGACGTTGTGGTGTTAGGTTATAGACTGGACTTGATCTCAGTGGTCTTTTCCAGTCTTGGTGATTCTGTGATTTAATTTTGGTTTTCATGTCATGTATGTTACATCATGAGATGACTTTTTTCTTACTCTTACTGCATGCCTGAAGCATGTATTTCACAGTGTATTTGTCTAAAGCCCTAAACATCATCTGCAACAGTTGTAATTTCCCAGCTGAAAGAACTATGCATAATGCTTGAGGAGTGTTTTATTGGTGTCACTTTCACTGTATAGCAGAAGTCATTCAATCCCACACCCTTTAAATAGCTGATCATGTTGTCTAAATAGCATCTGAACTCAGTCTGAATGGAAAATAGTGTTACTAGTAGTTGAAAATGTAACATAAACCTAGAAATTTTGCAAGTTGCAAAATAGAAGGTTTGCACTCTTTTGCAATCCTTGCAAAGCAGAATGAAAGACATTCCAGAATGGAAGACCACATGTGACAGCTTAGTGGAAAGCAAAATAAAATGCTGCTGAACTGCTGCTAAGATTTCTGTGAGTTAGCTCTCCTTAATCCCCACACTGGCTTGATACCTGGGACAGTCATAACCTTTCACTTATTTCAAAAGCAAAGTAATTAAAATATTGTTGGTTATCTTATTGAGCTGGTCTAAAAACAGACTCTTAGATTCTGCTTTCTAAATTAATATCTTGTGTACCCTTACTGGTTTGCTTTTTCATGTGCTAGGCTGCATAAAACAAATGCATTTTCTATTTGCAAGTATTTTTGTTAAAACAAAACAGCGAACAAACAAAGGACAACAGTAACCAACAAACCACAAAACAAACCACAAAAAACACAGAGTATCTCAAGTGAAGCAAACAGATATCCCAAGTGAAGCATGTAGAAAGGCTTTGATTGATTTGATAGATAATTTCTATCTAGAAGGAAATTATTTATTTGCAGCAACCTGGACCAAACAAACAGAACTGCTGTCTGTTTCTACTAGAGCATGGTCTCTTAGTAGCACTATGAGTTAAACACAAATCTCAATGTTAGTACCACACTGCAGCCTCACAAATGTGTGTATCCTGTGGGTAATTTGTATATCCTTTGTCTGGCATTGCTACAGGCATTAATCTGTACAGAAAAAGAAACAGTTCATCCCACCAGTTGGTTGGTAGGTTGCTGCTGAAGTGAGAATTATGTATGCCAGTTCTAAAGTTGTGGTGGTCTATGTGAGGATGATGTGAAATATGTACAGAAAAACAAACAAACAAACAACACAGTGCAGCACACTGAGCCAGTTGGAATTGCACGGTAAAAAGACAAATGAAATGGAAAGTAAATCAAGGTGTTCTAGTAGCATTATTATATTGACAGTTTTATTATTTCTATATATAATGGGGATAATCTTTTTAAGAAACAGTTATGGAAGGCATTATGTCACGTACAGGAGGTTTTCCCTGTGTAAAGACTGCATGAGATGTTCCTTCTGTATGTCTCAAAAGAGCAGAATTTAATTTGAAATTATTACCATTCCAGAAAGAAAAAAAATGTTTCAGACTTATTAACAAATACATATTAAGAAAAAAATATTTCAGACTTATTAACAAAGCACTAGTCATGAGCTGTTGAGCCTTTCTTCTGCAAATAGGTAGTCTTAGTAGAAATTAAAATAGCTAACTACTGAAATTATGATAGCTACTACAAAATAATTTAAACCTTCATGCACTTCATTCTCTGTCCTACAGAATGATTTAATTTTTTTATTAGCCATCCTATTCTATCCATGTACAGTGAGTGTTTCCGAAGAGCTGATCTTCTTTGAACATGATAGCAAAAGCTTAAGTGCTGAGGGGCAAAATTGCCTTCTAGTCCATGCTTTGTCCACACAGAGAGAGATAATTCAATAATTAAAGACAAACAACAACACTGCAGGCATATATCTTTGTTTTAAAAAATATTAGGGTTTAGACCAGTCTCATGGGTTGAAGGCTCTAGGGTAAGGGTTAAATACATTAATGTAGAATACCCCAGTGTAGGAGGTAAGATCATGTTTCTCAGGTGCCACTGTGTTACCATGGGGCTGCTAGCACTGGCATACATCAAGTGTTAGTATTTCTAAAGAACATTTCATTTCTTCCCAAGATTTTATCATTATTGGCCTTTTCAGTCAGATTTTTTTATGAGCAGGAAGCAAAACTGAGGCTAGCATATGTGGATGCAGTTCCTGAATATGGAGTATGCCTCTTTAGAAATGCAACAGCTTTGATACTTCACAAGAAGATAGAGTCAGAACATGGCTTTTGAAGCAGAATATGTGCTTGCATTAAGTATTTAAAACTGAGAACTAACCTGAAACCTTCCAGACGCAATCCAGACCTGAATGTTAAGATGTGTTTCACTTACATGTTATCTTAAAAATGTTTTATCAAATACTACTTCAAAAGCATAGGATGCCTCGTTTTGCAGATTCATTTCATTACTTCATTATCATGTCTTATATATTGAAATTCAATCAGCTTTTTCTTCTTACCTTATTAATTACATTTTTCTGTTGAAATAGTTTGATTACCATCTTCAGTGGCCTGTCTCGAGAAACCTTTGCTTACATGTGAATATTTTGAATTAAGGATAAATGAAATTCCTTTTTGCTGTCAAAACCAAATTGTGAAAATGCATTGCATGGTTTTGAAAATCAGTACACTCTATTAGCAGACCTGTCAATATAAAAAGTGCATTCTATTTCCACCTCTTGCTCTAATAACCTTTTCTATGTTACTCAGAGGCAGTTCACATAATCAGAGTATATTGTCAGCTTACTGGAGTTGGGGAAGCATGAAATGAAAATCGCGTTAATATTGATCCAATTCTCTTACTTGCAAGTGTCCTTGATGTCCTTTCCACTGAGCAATAACTGTTGGTGTGATGTAGTTATTTTCCTCTCGGCTATTACTGTACTTCTGTAAAATGGCTGGAATCCCAGTTAGGAAAATGTTATTGTTCTTCGTTAGTTCTCTTTCATATCATCTTTGTCTGTTTAAGTGATCCACAGCGTATCATAGAATTTGGTTTCTTTCTGCAATTTATCAAAGTACAGTATGCACCAAAAGACTGCATTTCAAAGTGACAGGGATTTGCAAAGGTCATCAGTCATGAAATACGAACCTATTCTTCTGTGTGCAAGTTGCTGTGGCAAACTACATCTTAATCCAAATGTAAACATTTAATTGTTTTCAGTTCCTGTTAGAAGGACTTCTCCTGGTTCCAATCAGGATGAATTCAGGAACCTGAAATGTCTTGTAACGTTTGCTGGACTTGGACATATCCAAATCTTTCTCACTCAGTGGCTGTTTATGGTTAGTGCTGGATCAGTGCATGATCCTTTCTTCTGTATTAAGAACACTTGAAATCTCAAGTAAATATAATATTGTTAACTTCTAAAAATTCATTTAATCTTAATCTCAGTTTTCCTATCTGTAAATGAAAAACTAATAAGTACCCAACATGGTAACTTCATCTTTATTTTTATGCAAGATCTCTTATGTTAATATATAACACTTTGACTAACTACAAGTATTTATTATTTAAAAGCCCTTAACCTCATCTGAGAAAAATACTTATTTTGGTCTTCTCATATTCTCAGACTCCTCCTTGGCATAGTTTGCATCAGCCTCATTTACACAGAGTAAACATGTGAGGATTTTAAAGGAGAAAGCATATGCAACAATAAAATATTTAATTACAAATGACTCAAGATAACTTGATCAGATATAACATGTAAAAAATTAGAAGAAAAATATATGGAAGGTCTATGCTTAATTTTTCAGGTATTTATATTATATAGAAAATAAAAATGTGATTTGGTTTTACTTTTGGTGGAAGTAACTTCCAATACAACTCTATGCAATTTTTAGTTTTCATGCAATTTTCATACTTTTCTCCCTTGTTTCTTCAAAGATTCTTAATAATTCAAATATTATTTAGATTTATCTGGTGTTTATTAACTCTATTAAAACCAGCCTTCCTTTAATAACAGTCTCTTCTCTGATTTTCTGGAGAAACTCAATTATATGCCAGTCAAAGCCATCGGTTCCAGAGACACATTGCAATTTAAATAACAACTCTAGCAGACACAGGTGGGGACAGTTCATCATGATATGCCAGCACTGGTCTGCTACTCAGAGTCAGAAGGCCGGTCTCCTGAGTAGATCCAGGGATACCTGGTGCACATTTCCCGTGAAGTGAAAGCAGTCCTAGGAGGGCTGGCTCTGTAGCCATGCAGAAAGATGTTAAGCTGGGGTGGAGTGGTCACCATATCAATGATTTAATCTTAGTAGCTTTTGTAGAGGTCGTTTGACAGACTCCCTAGCAGCTGCTCTCCATAGCTGGGACTGCTGCAGGGATCCCAGCATCTAATCAAGTTAGCAAAGATTAGCAGTGAAAGCAGGGCTTTAAATTGTCAGAATATATAAAGCAGGAAGATTATCTAGCAAAACTTTTTCAGTTACTAAATATTTTCAATTACTAAGAATGTTGAACGGACAAAAAAGGTAGATAATAAAGTTTCATTTTAATTCTGTGTAAACATAAGCTTGAGTCTTCCTGTAAAATTTAGTTTGTAAAATAAAAAATCTCTCCCAAGAGAAAGCTTAGTTCTTTCAAACCATATTAATAAATTATATTTCACCTGTGATATAATTTCATAGCTCACATCATGACCTATAAGGTAGCCTTTAGTAAGAAACTAATTCTGAATTCCTTTATTTTATATGATATTAAAAGCTACTTTACAATATTGAAATTTGGCAACAAAAGCAGTGTTCTACAGAGCAGTACATACCAGTGATCTGGAAGGAGAAAAAAGCAGCTTTATCCTTGAAAGTTTCTGAGGAGACCTAAGCTTCAGAAAAACTGTACTTAGCTGCTCTAAAAGAGAGGTTTTAATTAAATGCAGCATTTTACTGTAAAGAGAACAGACTTTACTTATGTCAAAATGCTGCTTTAGAAGCCACATAAAACTCTAAAAGACAATATATGAAAAAGGTTTCTTGTAGAAAAGAAGAACACCGTCCCATGAAGCAGATTTCCAGATGTTTGGAAACATTAGAATTTCCTGTCAGTATATTTAGGTAACATTAAAATGAGGTTAACTTTCCATTCTGCCATCTCTCTGCAAAGATCAAAGAGCACTCACTGCATAAATTGCCTTATCGGTAATTCGTTGAAGTAAACTATGGAAACAACATTATAAGAAGCAGTAGTCTCCTTTTGTTGGTTACAGTATTACCAAGCAAACTTTTCTTAAAATTAACTGTATTTTTAACCTCATTTTGTACTAAGTGCAGAGAGAAAAAAAAAAAAAACAACACAATGTGTTTTAAAGCATAATAAATTGTTAAAAGTGAAGAGAGAATTGGAATCTCCATTCCTGTGTTAGTTACAGTATTTAGTGTAATGTCTTAACAAAATATGTGTATGCAAACATAAATATAGTCAGCAATACATTATATTTGTACTGCCAATTTTCAAGTGTTATGTGGGAACCAGTTTTGTCGATCTGGGCATCTACAGTGTCTTTGAAACTTAGATTTCATCCCCAGAACTTGTTGTGACCTACCAAACCCAACAGGGAATTTATTGATTTGATTGAAAAGAGAGGGGTAGGAATACAGACGTACAATAATGATAACCCTCTCACTTGATTGTTTAAATTTTGCCTACTTTAAGTACTTCTTGAGGCTGTAGCTGCAAAATAACATGTAATGCTTCTGTTCTCAGGAATTCACTAGGGTTTTGGGAGGCTTCAGTATGGACTTTTTCTATCTGCTTAATTTCTGTTTAAAGGAAAGTAATGCTACTGGAAGAAAGATTAGTAAATTCTTGGCAGTACTCTAGGAGTTTACTGTGCAGCCTGTATAACCCTTCAGACATGTAAAATACACCCTTTTTTGTGGAAGCTGAGAGTCTGTAGGGAGCAGTGGTTGGTTTCTTTAATTACTTTCAAAAATGAGCTCTCTCTGTTATTCTGAAGAGAGTGTAGGACAACAGTTTTTAACAGGCACATGTAAAGAATTCTCACTATAATATCAGGTTTAGCAAAAGATGGATTTTTTTTTTATAGTTTATCTAGGCTTATCCATGCATTGTCTTGAAATATCTTTAAGACAGAGGCTTCAAATTTCAAGAAATTAAGGCACTAACATGCAAGCTGAGCAACTTATTTCCTTTAACTTCTGTGCAAAATGCAGTCTTATGAAATATTTAGCTGATTCTTTCAAGGCTTCTTTCCAAATCCCAGTCTATGAAAATATCCCTTAAGAGGGAGCTTGATAAGGACAAGTTCCAGTTCTCTGCACCCCAGTGTCAAAATGTTGCACTTTTCAAATTACATCTAGTTTAGTTGTTTTTTTTCCTCTATTTTAATGCATTTGAAATATTTCCTAATTACACTTCAGAACTTCCATTAATAAATTCTGTACTGTGTCTTTAAAATGCAAACTCTCTGTGTCCTAAAAAGAGTTTTAAGTAAAATGTCTGGTAATTCTGGAAATGGATTTAGTTTCATAGTAATTTTTCTGGGGTTTTGAAATATGATTTGAGGTTTGATTTTTTATTAAGCATGCTGAAATATCAAGCATTCATTTATTCACCTCTCCTTTTTATATCACTGTTAACAATACTAGACATATAATTTTTTTATTCAGTTTGTTGTCTGCTTTTAAAGAGACAAGTTGTTTAGCTTTTTACTCTTCTTCTAAAACCTTTTTTGAAATCATCTTGAAATATAAAAATAGAACATCTGTGACAGATCTGGTTTGAACATATTTCACATTTCAGGATCCAAGGAGATCTGGTGGTCTGTGGTATTTGCTTGTTAATTTCTTGATGAATGGGTAGAAAGGCCACGAAGTGCACTCAGTACAGCACGTCTTCTGAAGATAGATGATCTCAAATAAATTCTATTCCCAATCAGTTTTTGATTTGTTAGGTGTTAAACCATTTCTTTGTAAGGACAGTGTTTACAAGCCTTGTAATGAGACAGCCCTGGGAGACCTTACTCTTCTTGCTGTAATTTTGATAAATGGAACTCTAATTCATAAAGGATATAGTGATTGAAGGGCAGCTTTGGGTCTCGTACACTCTCATTTAGATAAATGTTTGGTACAGCACAGCAAAACTGAGGTGCACTCAACAAAGTGATAAATTTAAACAACAGTCAAACCAGAGCTTTTTTTCCATCAAGACAAAGAAGTGCCATTTACTATATTTCTTTTGATAAATGTAGGTTTAATATTATAAACTAGAATGGATTTTAGAAACATTTGTCTTGTTGCTAAGCTCCAAATTTGCCAAACTAATTTAATTTACTCTGCCACATTTCATACAGTGGTGTCTGGCAATATTTTTGTAATCTTGTAACTGAAACTCCTATCACAAAGGATTTAAAATACTCTGAATTTCCAGTTCTCCCGATTTATTTTAAGTGTTAGCAATAATTTAGGGCTGAAACTATTTATCTCATAATTTTAATAGTGTACATATCAGTGCCTTTGGAGTAATTGATTTGAAGATTATCACCACATTTTACAATGCTCAAAAACTTTTGTAACACTCACTAGATCTACAAAAAGGAGGAGAACAGTATTCTCGTGCTTCCTTTTCCACTGTATTAGTTCATTTCAGGCCTGGTCTCCTTGAGTATCAAATGCTTCACAGCAGGAGCTATTACTTGTGTCGAATGATCCTAAACTCCCTCACATTAAACAGAAGTTCAATAGGATCCTGATCCAGCAATTAAATACTCAGGACAATTCTGAAGTAATAAAATTGAAGGTCTGTTATAGCACATTACTCCTTTGTGGTTTTCTAAGCTCCTACAATTTTTGCTCCCCTTTGTGAATTAGAAAAACAAACAAACAAAAAACAACATACAAAGCAAAAATCCCACAAGAAGCCAAACAACAACAGCAAAAAGCTGGGACATAATACTGAAAAGCTTTCCAATCATTCTCTACTTTATTCAGTTTTAAATTGGATGAATCATTATAGTTAGTTATACTAAGTTGTAACCTATGCAGGTGAGGTAATGATCACAGCCTAATAACTGAACACAGCACAACTCAGTTCACTAGTGTACACTGGCATCAGTATTGTCTTAATTGCTGTCAATATCAGTATGGTCCTCATGAAGATAGCAACAATCAGGAAGACTACAGATGCTGTCCTTAGTTTGAGGCTTGGTAAAAAAGCTGCTGGTTGCCTTCTTGTTTGTGTTTATCTGACCTGAAGTTTCAGAAATAGCAGTTTGGATAATATCAGTAGTATATCAAAGGATCCTATCAGCCAATGTAAAACGGGAGGTTGTCTCAGCCTGTAGTGGAGTCCATTATCAGGTGGCATGCTAGCAGTGATCTTCAAACAGGATAAACAGAGTCACAGAAAAATATGCCTTCAGCATCTTTTATTTGTATAGTGTTACTCTCTTGTGCACAAATTAATTAAATTACTCATATTGGAATAGGAGATAAAATAATAACACCTCTACCACTGATTATAATAACAAAACTGCCATGCATCATGTTCCGCTCCATGCTTCTTCACTACACTATCTGCTTACTATATCCCTCTTCATTATCCTTTATTAATATGGGGCAATGAGTCTTACTGGGATTTACCACATTTTACATCTGCTTTAATAGTATTCTTCATGTTAAAGTGCAGGCATTGTGGAAGACAAAATCCACGCATGTCTGGTTACACTCAGATTTCACCCATCATTCTGCAGCTTAGGTAGAAAGCAAATTTCCAAGTTATACAGATCAAAGGTGAATATGCAAGTTAAAAAAAATCAGAAAGCTTTCTTGCCTAAGACTAGAGTATGTTAATACTTCTAATGCTTCATAGAAGTATGTTGTACTTTAAACAAACAAACAAATTAATTACCTCTCCCTAGCTAAGAAACATTGTGTAGATATCACAACAATAACATTAAACATATGTATGCTATGAAAGTTATGATACTATCATTTGGCCATGCTATAATTCATTTTTTTACATCATGTGAATAAACCCTGGAAAGCTCTATTAGGACCTTCCCAAAACATAAGATGGTGTATCTTGTGCCACAAGGAACTATCAGTCTGAATAGAAGTCAGCTGTAGGCATGAATAAAGGATAAGACTTGTGAAGTTCTTTGTGGTAACTGGCACATGTCCATACATCACCATTTTTATTGTGCTCCTTCAAAACACACACACAGATGCAGACCAAAGTTCCCTCACAATGCTTGGCTTTTTTGACCGCCTGCAGAGCTTACCTTGTGATTACTCTATATTGAGACAACCCATCTCCACCATACTGTCTCTCCTATATCTAAGATGAAAATCATGACACAATTCCTTTATTTAGAGATTTGAGCTCTCAGAGGTCAGTCAGAGTCAGGACACCATCAGGAGAGAAACTCCTGATTACTTTCTTCAAGGTGGAAAACTAATGAGATAATATTGAACATGAAGTAAATTGGAGTTATTAAAAGCAAGAGAGTCTTTGTGAAACAGTCTGTATTTTATTCAAGACTGTTTGATAAAGTCATAGAAAATGTTCCTTCCCTTTTTCAATAAAGATTATTTAGACTGTATTTTTTTTACTACTTGGCTGTGATTGTTTTATATTTAAGATATTATTCAGCTAAATTCACAACATTTGTAACTTTTTTAGGCACTGAAGAGGATGTAGTGAAGTCAAAGAAAACTTTCCGAAGTCAAGCTGTGGTAAATCAGAATGCAGAAACAGAGCTCATGCTGGAAGGAGATGATGATGCTGTTAGCCTGCTTCAAGAGAAAGAGATTGACAACCTTGCAGGTAATAATAAATGTTCATTGTAACTAAGATATGAGCCAAAAGCCTCTTTTAAACTTGTTAATTTGTAACCCTTGTGTTTAGTATCTTACTATTGATAGCTTAAGCATACAATTACAGTACAAACATATGATGTCCTACTTCCGTGAACTAGGAGAACTGATTACAAAGCACATACTCTCACATGATCTGAGAAATAGCAATGCCTTAAGTGCTTTATTGCTGCCTGTGACTTCTTATTGAAAATTCTATAAAAACACTGTGCAGTGTGTCTTTTTGTTTTAAATGGAAATGCAGACTAATTCCACACCTCGGGATTTTGTGAGTCAGAGTGCAGTTGTGTGCATTCATGACCTGATCCCAAGTGCTGTGGAGCTTGTGAGGAGACACCTGCACTCCTGCTGGCACCTACTTCTTTCAGTGATGGAGTAAGAGGGATCTGCTGTATGTCAACCCATCTGTCACAGGGAGGAAAACGGTTGCGGGCTGTAACCAGTGTCTAAGAGGGAATGAAACTGTAACCAAGCAATGAACTTTGTTAGCATATGAGCTGGGAATGAATCCTCTGTAAATGTATACATGAGAGAGCCCTTCTGGTCCTTTCTCCTTGCATGGAAGTATGCAGTGAGGCTTCAGTTTTATCCATCCTCTAGTAAGTTTTTGTCTTGAGGCAGTATTACATGTCCTGGGACATGTAGTCTGGAAAGAATGGCATATTGAAAGTTGAAAAGGCACTCTTCTCTCAGATGAGATAAAAATGTGAGAATTGTGAAATGCAGTGTGAATTTGCTTAGGTTAATTCACCTAAGAGTACCTTTATTAAACTGTTTCACTATGGGAAAGTATTGTGATGTCTCAAGATTTTTTCTACATAATTGATTTTCTAAAATAACTATCTTTGCTCCTGTACTTTATTCTGATGCAATAGGGGAAATTCATAGCAAAGGTAAGACCATAAATGGATGGTTAAAAAAAAGAAACAACAAAAATGTTCAAATGAAAAAAGAAAGTCCTGCATGGAAGTTAGGCTCATACCTGAAACTAGAACAGAGCAGAGGAGAAAAGTAAATGTTTTTATTTGGGAGCAACATTCAGTATATGATTATCACAGTTAATATGTCAATCTGCTTGCTTTCTCAATCTGCAACTAACCATTATTTTGGGTCAATAAAATAGTCTTTCAGGTGAGACTGTTAGTAGGATAATGCGAACAATATCCCATTCTGCTTTAGAAGTAGAACTCTGTACTGTTTTGGCTAAATTCTTGTATCTATGAACAGTGTTTCCAATTAAATATGCATATAGTACCTGTAGTTCAAAGGCTTCAGTATACATTAAAATGTTGATTAGAACTGCAAAGTGGACATGAAAAAATACTGCTCAACCTGGAAGATCTCACAGTCATCTATGAAGTTCTTATATGTACTCCAATATTGCCATGTCATTCAAACCCACAGATGTAATACAATCCCTAGATACATCCCTCTGGGCTAAAAAAAGGCAAAAAAAAAAGAAAACAAAAAAAAAGGCATTTCAGCATGTCCTCAAGTGTTAATATGCAAAGTACCCTTTTACTGGAGATAACCACATATAGTACATCTTATGCTCCATCAGGACATGGCACAGTAATTCTAGTCCCTTGCTTTTACAGTTTGTAGAAATTGGGACATAATGTCAGTATTTAAAAAACAAAAACAAAACAAAAATAAATTGAAGCAAATTAACTTTCTAAATATTGACAGGATATCTGTCCTGCCAATGGCAGAAATTAGCCTTTTTGTTCCCTGTCAACACCAGCAGGGCAAGCAAGGCATCTCCAAGTGTGGTGAGATAATGTGATAATGGCTATATGTGTACCAAAACCTGTGAATTTCACCAGAGGAACCCACATTCCACTACCTTGTTTATACTATTAGATTAATATTACTAATAGAGTTTAATAGAGTTACTGTTAGATTACTATTTAATTCTTGCTCATTTTTGGAGTTGAAATGGTTTTGAGAGTCAGTGGCCACACATGGTATCATACATGTCTTCTGCAAATTTTACCCACTGGAAACAAAAACTGGATCCTTCCATGTCCTCTGTTTCACTGCATGATTTGATATATAATGATGTCAGTTGTTTCCACAGTTCTCAATATATACAATGTGACTTGAGTCTAGCAACTGAAACTAAGAAAAGCAGTAGGGAGGAAGGTGGAGTTTATGCCTAAGAAGTTTCGAACAATTCAGACAGCTCCAAAGAACAGCTCTCGATAAAACCACACTGTCCATTCTTGTCTAATTCTGAAGAGTTATGTAGATTTGCTGCATGTGATCTGGAAATCTCTGAGGTATATCAGGTTATAGCATGTCACAGCATCATTTATATCTCATTACTGTTCATAGGCATTTCTATCTTCAGATATGCCTCCAATTTGACTTTAAAGCTTAAATCTATTTAAACCTAGTTTACAGCTATTTGGATTGTCTCAGTAAGGGACAGGAGTTAAACAAAATCATTACAAACCAGGTTTAAATTGATTTAAGATTGTCCACTTTTAACTAAAACAATTTAACATTGTTTATTCCATTAAACAAAGGCACCTTTTTAAAAAATAGGACTTTAGGTTTTAGAAAACTTCTAACTAAAAGGATCTAAGTAAAAGAGTATAAATATTACAGTATTTTGATTTGTGAAGTTAAACCTTTAAAAAAGGAAAGTTTGAAACAGATTGAGACTGCTCATACAAAGTTATCTGTACATACCTTTTGTTCCAGAGACTCTCTATAGTTTTTCATCAGCCATGTGGCACAAATCAGTGTAAAGTTAACTTTGATAAATTACATATGGGATGGGGAATTTTTAAATAATTATAGTCTGAATATTTTATTATATAATCTCAGAATTCCATATGTTGCAATGGCAGTTAGTCAGATTTCATTATCTTAAGTAGCATTTTAATAAAATACAAAAATAAAATTCCATGTTACTATGGTCTTAGAATTATGACTTCTAAGTTTGTTTTGAGATTTTTAACTAAAGCAGTATTTTAACTGTCTCACAGTATGAGTTATCGAAAGAAATTGTTCTTGGTTTAGAATTTATGTATTAAAATATTTTACATTTTTCTGTTTCAGCTTTAGCTCCCTTTCTTCCCAGACTGTTCACTTCAAGAGGCAAGTCACATCTGTGTTAGAACTAATGACTGAGATAGTCCAGTCAATTTTAACAGTTTTCTAATATATTGTACATCTGTGGGTAATACAATCAAATCCACTGTAGCGAGTTGATATTACTAACTCTTCTCCTTTTCTTTCCCTTTTCTAACACTGAAAATAGGACTCTTAAATATCCCCTTTTATAAAGACCAAGAATGTGAATTTGCTAACAGTTTTTCTCCTGCTTAGTTGCTGATTGTTTTTAAAAAATGAAAAATATGCTGATATTGTAAAGTGACATTCTCAGAGGGGTGTATTTTTTGATAGATAAATAATATTCTTCCCCAAAACTTTTTTTAAGCACCAATCTTGCACTAAATTAGGTCATTTAAAAAAAAAAAAAAATGTTGGACCACTCAGATTTTATACATTTTGCATTTTAGAAATCCATTCTCTTCTCTTTGTTGTGAAGTTGCAGCTGACTTGCTGAATATGTTTGTGTGCATCCAAAAGCAGAATGTAGTCTTAACGACATTTTTGAAAGACGCATGTTCTGCAACTGGAGAACATTTCAGCTGTTTTATGGCCAGTGGCAACAGCAAATAGCCAAGCAAACTATGCCTGACACGATCTTTCGCTGCTCTCTAAAGAGTAGTTTCTAGAAAGAAAAAAAAATGAAACAAAGATAGGAGGATATGAGGCTTTGGGTTATTTTAAGAAGACAGAAGGCTTATGCAGGCATCTGTCTGGTTACTTGCATGGACTAAATCAATTCAGAATTACAGCCTCACAGCAGCCCAGCAAGAATAAATATATATTATTTATTCCATTATATGAGATTGAGCAACTCATCCAAATAAACCCAAGGAAAGACATCAACAGCCTTTAATACATCTTAGTTTAAATGTATCTTAACTTTTATTAAAGAATCTTCCATTATCCTTAGACATTTGTCTCTAGGTGAAAGCAAACCACCATCCACCACCCTCAGTGTAAATGTGCCAGGGAAGATTAAGACGCAGCATCCCAGCACTGCCCTAACTTTTAGCAACTCTGAGCTTCATTGTAGAAATATTTTTAGAAAGCCGTATGGCTGTGTCTAAACAAGAGCTGATCTTCCATCTAAGCTAGCCTGAGAAGTTAGTCCATACTGACTTAAGGGCTAAATGTGATAAGCTCTCTATCCAAACTTCTTGGCAGTGTGCTGTGTATTTACTTACTGGTCAGTGCTAAGGAACACACCAGGTCATAAGGATTTGACAGCTTATATTATTATTAATGAGATAGAAGACCTTTCACTTCCAGGTCATGTGTTTGAAGTCCAGACAAGTCTGGTGGTAACCAAACATTTTCAACATCTGTTTTGTGGCCTATGCAAAATAAGCCTTTTGTCTCATTTCAGACACACTAATAGAAATCATCATGATTTTGAGTAGTTTTCAACTGAAGAAATATTTGATTCTGACATTAGAGGAAATTGGAATAGCTCCAGAAGTTCTACTACATACAATTGTAGTCAAAATTGTATAGCAGCATCTGGAAAAAAAAAAAAAAAGTAAATAACTTAGCCCGTAGGGAAAGTTTCTATTCCAGGTTCTAACAAAGGACTCATTTACATTTCTGAAATTATTTTGAAGCCTTTTATAGGGCCAGATGAAGTAATAAAAACATTGACACACCAAGGAACTGCATATGCAGCCAGAAAAAGCTCACAAAATAAGATTTTGGGATGGAAAACTCAAATAAGATTGACTCAGCTTTAGATACATAATATAAAATATTTATATATATGTTTATGTAGATTATACATGTATATATTTTTACATGTACATATTTAGTTATAATAACATTTCTTATGGCCAAAATATGACACCAAATTTTGTTCACAAGAGTTAACTGGTTCAAGACAGTCTTCTTTCTTTGTTTCCTTTTTTTCTTCTGTGGCCATCTGAAAATTAATTTCAGGTATGTAACATTATTTCTATAGTTTTTATTAATGGAGTTGGACAAACAGTAGATTTTTTAAATTAAAGCAAAAAACGATAACTTGAACCTCTACTGAGAAGGCAGGTTTTCAAGGTGTTAAATTTTACAGGAAAAACAAAAAAAAAGCATCATTTCTTTGTGGCCAACCAAAGAAAGTTTTTATACATTATCTGGTATCAGAGTAATGATGACATAGCACATTTTATTGTCTACAGCAGTGACCACAGCCTACCCAGGAGGTTTTAGAGGACAGGAATCATCACTCCTCTCAAATCCTGGAGAGCAAAGCATGACAGTGGCTCCAAAAGTAGTCTCATCTTCCTTTCCCAGCCCTTCTCCTTCCTCCCTGGAGTGTTTTGTCCTTCGAGATTGCAAGAGCCCTGTGCTGCCCATCTGTGCTCACCTTTTGCTGCAGTAGTTGCCATCCATACACCAGATGGGGGGGGGGGCTAGGGGGCAGAAAACAGCAGTCACAAGGGAAGCCCAGGAAGGAGTGATAGGTTAGGTGATAGGTTGGACTTGGTGATCTCAAAGGTCTTTTCCAACATGGCTAATTCTGTGATCCTGTGATTCTGAGTGTAACAAGTAGGCAATGACACCACCTAGAAGTTTTCTCTTGGCCTCCAACATCTTGCACCTCTGAGTCTTTCAGTCAGTAGTAGTAATTACTCTTTTTAAAAACATTTCCTCTGTCTTCTCTCTGTCTAATACATTCTTTCTCTCACTCTTTTTCTCTCTGTCTGGAGGTGGCTAAGGTACCTTAAGCTTTTCCATAGTTTGTGGGTTTTTTACTTTAAGAAAGCATGTACGTGTATATGTGCACAAGCAAATACATCAGTTAAATAACAGCTTCAATAGAAAACACACACACACACACACAAAGAAGTCTTACTATTTCTCCCAGTTTTTCAAGTTTATCGTTGGAAAGTATTCAGCATGCACTACTTGAGTAGTTTTCTCCCCTCCAACTCCGTTTTTTTTTTTTAACAAATTAGCATTACAAATAGGAATTTCATTTAGGGTGGGAGTAGCTGCCATGTTTGGGGAAAGGACAGGAATGTGGAAGAGGAGTTGATTCTTCTTCCCTTTTTATGGTAGACACGTAACCACACAAGCCTCGTACTTCCAAACATGGAAATTTAATTCAGACGTATTTCCATCGTATATGCTCATTATATATTCAGATTTTGATCCTCAAGTCTAAGTATAAAAAAGAAAAACATATTTGTATGACTTTAATTTAGAGTATAGATTCAGGCATAAGCTGAAAACAGTTATATTTTTGATATGTAATTGGCTTTCACATTTAAAAGAAAAATACCCCCCCTCAGTTTCCTACTCTTTCACAGTAACATGCTATTTTTAGACATCTCAGTGTTTATTCTAACCATTTTTCCATGTAACTATCCAAAATAGCTTAATATTTCATAACGTGGCTGTCAGTCACATGTGATAGTGCTCCTAAGCACAGCTTTGAAGAGTTCTTCTGTTTGTACCTTTTTAAACTCCACTCTAAGTCTGAGCATCTTCAACTTCTAAAGTATCAGGCAGATTTCCTATCTTCCAAGCTATAAAATCAAATACATTCCAACTTTGTTGTTTTGTAGCTATGAATGGCTCTGAGAGTGCTTCATGTGCTCTTGCTGTCCACTCATAACATTCTTTTTATTTTTCCTGTAACTTTCAGAAATCTTTTTATCTGAATTTTCTAAAGCTGCAAAATTACACTACAGTGAAGCCAAAGACAGACATACCTAGTTCAAGTTTGTAGCATCTTTCTTGCCCTGAGGTACCACATCCTAGATGGATGTGCTGATCAGCAACCTGACATATAGAAAAGAGATTGCAGAAAGATAGGCCTAAACACAAGGACTCAGACTCCACCATTCTGTACCCTCTTTCTTCATCACTGCAATTGATTCCAGTGTAAAAATCCCTGTAAACCTCCGAAGAACATCTAGGGACAGATCTACATAGATTAGTAGTAGGGTTTTGTCCAGAACTATATTTACCTATGGACAGGACTCTTGATTTTTTTCTGCCCTTTTTTTGTTTGTTTGTTTGTTTTGTTTTCCCCTAATGGTGTTATAGAAGCAAGTTTAAAAATCAATCAAGAGGACAGATTGTTTAGTCCTGGTTTCATTAGCCAGAAATTGTACAAGAGGCAGCCTCATCCATTGCATTTGGACAGTCATCACTGGTAGCCTGTGTGCAACTGCTTTTAACTTGTTTTTCTAAAGAAACAAGGTCTTACAGGAGCATCCTCTGTCAGCCTCTATCTTTGCAATTTCTGAACTTGGAAGCCATTTTGAACAAACTTTAACACAGGAGTAAGGATTTCAGAAACAATAAAATCTCTGCAGTGGAATCAGATGCTCAAGGAAAGAAGCCTAAGCCTGTATGACAGAGCTTGCCACATTGGTTCTCCTTTTATTAGGTACCGGAGAATATCATGTGGGAGAATCTTCAGAACTTCCCTAACTGTGGGAAAGCAAAACATGCAATCAAACAGTAGACACAGTTAGACTAGAAGACTTAACTATTTCTGGTGGTGCTTAGAGATACTTATTTTCAGAAAAAAATTGAAGTTAGTACTACTGCATCTTAGATGATTCTTCCAGCAAGCTATACGTTAATTCAGCAATGTATTTCTTCCTACACACACAGCTAGCCAAATAAGTGAATTTTCAGTTATCACAAGCTATGTGAACATAACACTTCCCCCTATGATCTCAAGAAGTACATGGCTTACAGTTTATCCTGAAGAGCTTTTCCAGAGTGGAAACTGAAAGAAATGAAAGCTGAGGGCTTGCATCTTTCATTTAATTTCTAATCAATTGAGCTTTATTGGCATGACAAGGTACACAGGCTGGACTGTATAATATACCTGTCAAGTCTGGTTCATGCAGACTGGCAAGTGGGATTTGATCCCTTGTGTTCCTAATCATTACAGTGAGCTCCTGTTTTGATGGTATACGACTACAGAAGGATGCTCTCTGATTTCTCCTTCCTTCTTCCAACATTAAATACCCTTTTCTAAGGTGTGTTTTTCTGTTACCTTTTGATTAAATAGGCAGATATATTGACTTTGTCAGAGACAAAAACTGTAATTTATATGGGTGCGTTCAGCATCACTTAAGGTTTTCTACTTTTCTAGTTCTTTTCTAGAAAAGAACTACCTTAAATTTTACCTGAAAGTGGGAAGGAAGCTAGTGCAGGTCATAGAGTGTTAGTGTAGTATACTCACATCTGGATATACTGCTTAATAATCAACTCGTTAGTTTCTAAACCAGCTTAAATTGCTCAGTCCTTCCGAGGTATAGCTTCAGGCAGAGCACACTGTATGAATCTAATTGTGAAGTGGCAAATGTGTGCGTCACAGTACTGAAGTCCATATCCCAAACATTTAATTCTCTGGCCATCTGTAAATTGTTAAGGGGAGTCTTGATTATCATCAATACTTGATCTGGCAGGTTGGCACTTGAACACATCCTGGAGTAACACTAAACCCACATAAGCCACTCAAAACTTGAGCACGGTTCAGACGTTCTCTTGTATGCCACAGAGCAAATCAGACTTTACCTGTGAAAGGAGGGAAGAGATAATTTTCTGATTTGGTCTAGGCTATTAGACATACAGCTAATTGTTGCATAAGACATTCAATGAGAAGATACCTAATGATATTGACTGTGGTATGCTATTGAGCTTGCTGCATATTCTGTAACCATTGCATTAAGTGGTTGCTTTCTAGCATACTTTGAACAATAGAAAGAGATACTTATTCCTAGGAACATTCTGAAACACATTTTTCTCCAGGAAGAAGTACTATTTTGTATTTTTCTTACAATGTGACCAGGAACAAATCCAAGTAAGAATTTACCTGTGGATGTGCATATGTCACTTAATTTGAATGTATGGAAAACATTTTTATGTCTGAGAGAAAATTCTTCTTTTCCCCTTATGCAACACTATTTTCAGTCTCATCAGAAAATATGCATTTATTTCTTACTATTTTATTCACATATGTAATATTATTTTTACTTCCATTTTCTTTTTAATTCAACACATTTGTTTGCTGTTATGGCACTACTCAAAGGAATTGAGTTGCTGTAGTTGTTATTGTTGTTGAAAAAAGACGATTGAAGTTGATCTTTGATGTTAGTAGTAATGTTACATGCTTTATGGAGCAAAGGGGGAGAAAGAGGGAAAAATTTGGGATACTAGGGCCTTTCCACACTGGCCCTGACACGTGAAAAAAAAAATCAATTCCTCCCTTCACAATATGAAACATATGATTGTGTAAGAGTAAAAAGCCAACAAAGTAAGCTTGGATACCTCTGAAAACAGGGAGATGGAACTGAGGTTGTTAGTGGTGGAAGAGAAAAACAAGATAATAGCGATGTTTACTAAGCTTTGATTCCAGCTTTTGCAGTGAAAAAATTGTGCAAATCATTATCTTTATGGAAACTGTTGAGAATGCAAAGGGAGATCTATATAATGTATACACTCTTACAAAAGTCTTGGCTTGAGTGATGGAGTTACTCCTTGTATCAGCTGTAGTAGAGAACAAATTGGGGGCAACCATCCTCATGTAAGTTCAATATATTTACTGCAGAAGTCTTTGTAAAGGGTAGTTAGGATCAGATTTATGACAATAGGAACAAAAAAGATCTAAATTTTGTGCATTTTTTAAAAGAATATTACATTGCTTTTTGTTCTAATACATGGCAGTGCATGTATTCTATTAATGATGTTAATTGGTTGAAATATTTTCTCAACTGGAGAGCTTTCCCCAAAGGCTTGTGGTGACTATACCTACTTCTGCTTCTATGCTATGTGATTTATATTACATGAAACTGAGGGGTTTGTGTGTGAGAGTGTGTGTTACAAATAAATTGTTTCAAGTATAAGGATTTGTAATAATTCTAAATGTAAGTTGGTGTCAAATACACTGGACTTTACAGCTAAAATCCTGTAGGAATTTCAGTTGTCTTATTTTAGATACCTTGTTATTATTCTTAGTGTTCAAAGTTCCTGTTTCAGTATCATATCAAACTAGAAACTGTAGCTTATGTAAACTATTTTACATAGTAAAGTTATTATTTTTTATCTATCTGTTTTGTATTTCCCACATTAAACAATATGTGAAACTTTTTTTTAATTTAAAATAATGTCAGCTAAAAATTAAACATGACAATATTCACTACTTCTCTTTATTTTTCAGAGTAACTACCAACAGATTGTAAATTCAAATTGGTGTAACTGATTGGATATTTTTTCAAAGTATTTTTTCCTAGCTAGTATTTTATTCATTTACAAGTTATCACCAAAATACTAATTTAAAAGTCTTGACTTTTAAGTCTACAGCAGGTAAATTGCTTGTTTTCATAATTCAGCATGTAAAAGCGTATAGTCCATCCTACTTAGGAGTAATTATACCAAATCACCTTAGCAAATACACCTCTGGTGTAATTTTTAGGGTCATAAATGTAACACACTTTTAGCTCTTAGAGTTAAAAATAACAGTTTCTTTAACTGAAAATGTTTTAAATAAGTCCAAAATACCAGTCTTTTGGAGCTTCCCTCAAGAAATGTAATTTTACTCGCATTGCTGTAGCAGATAGCAAACTCTTTCACCTGATAGACCTTCTCACTTGCATTGATTTTCTCTACTCGAACTTGAAAGATGAAAGAGCTGAGATACAAGAAGTAAATACGAGGATTGAAGTCTCAGTTTAACAAAAATTAACGGAGAGGAGGAGGGCTTTTTATTCACTGGGACTATTCAATCCCACAGTCATTTACTTTTGGAAAGAAAATATTATTTTAAAATGTATATTCGCGGTAGCGTTTATTTTAGAAATGCAAATCACATGTGCAGACCACAGGGATCAGGCAAAGTGGAAAATGCTCCATTTGAACAGAGTATAGGACCTGTGGATCTGAAGTAATTTTTGGTCTGGTTTTAAAGCCAGAATTTCTTTGTTAGGTCGCTGCCTGTCGGCCGTGGGCCGCCCCGACCTCTTCAGAAAGGTTGGGAAGGGGCAGGGAAACGATTCTTCTAAAGAGGTTTTCAGGCTTAGAGCCCCAACAACTGACAATCTCTCTGGACGCGTGTCCTTCCCGGGAACCACAGGCTGTTTGGCGAAGCGGAGCAGCCACAGGTTTGCTTTCCCTCGGAGATGGGAGGGAAAGGCCCTCAGCGCTGCCGGCGGCTGCTGGGCTAGGCTGGGAGCGCCCGGCAGTATCACCGTGTGCCTGTGTCGGTGCCGCGGGCAAGGCCCACTGCACTTCGCTTCTCGGCGGCTGCAGCCAGGCTGAGAATGAATATTTACAGCCCTTGCAAAAGCGCAGCTCGCCACTGCCGCAGAGGGACCGGGGTGAGGCTGATAGCCGGAGCTCGTTATCTTTGCGGCATGCGAATGAGCCCGTCCCGCCGCTCTTGGCTCAGGTGTGCCCGGCTTTTGTTGCAGTAGATTATCAATTGTGTTTGAAAAGGGGACCGAGAGCTTCCCCGTAGCTCGGTGCCATATGGAAAATCTGCAGTATTTTGATTGTGCTCTATGTAAACATTTTAATATCGGATCCTTAAAATCCAGAGACTATCCCAAAGGGGATTAAAACATAATCCTCTCTATATATAGCTGTAGTGGATTAATTTCGTATTCTCTCAGTGGCTGGCTTGCTCCCTGAAGGCTACAACAAAAAGACTCAGTGCTCCTTAAACATGCTATGGAATTGGAAGTTGTAATTGGAGATTTCCAAAGGACAAGTGTAAAAATCACACACTGTTAATACCATTTTTTTTCTCATTTTGTGCTTTCAGGAGAAAGGAAAAAAAAAAAAAAACCACAAAACAGCATGTGAAGACTTTTTAACTTAGTTTGAACCACTTGTCCCCCAAAAGCCTATTAATTTCACCACTGTTTATTAAGCTTTTTGCTTCTCTTTTACTAGAAGAAAAGGGAATTAAAAAAAAAAAAAAATCCACACAGAAAAACCCAAACCAAAACGAAGCAAACGTTTTCTTATCTGGAGAGTACAATAACACTTATTCTTTGTCGCACTTTAATACCTCTGACATGTTTACATTGCAACAAATCGAGGGTGTCATTTGAGCAGAACACAAGGCAGATGCCAAGGTACTGGTCTGGAAGCTCGGAGCCTTTTCTCAGGAGAAAGAGGAAGCCAGAAATCCTGGATTTACCCAGCATTCAGTAACGAGCTAAGAAATTAATATCCCCTTTCCTTCTCCATCCACCCTTGCTTTTGCATCTCTGCACCCTCCTTCAGTACATAAGTGCATGCACGCTAGCTGTGGTGCACCTATTGTCTTCTCCTGGATATCATATTATAGGTTTTGGCCTTTTGACCATTGAATAGCAGTGGCTTTGTTTTTATTTTAGCCACATAACACCAGGGAAAAGAGGTAATTGGATTAAATTGATGGTCTTCCTTCTGGGATTCAGCAAAGCCCACAAACGCCTCCTTAAAATGATAGAATATCAAGTCGTTTCCAGGATGCATCTTTCTAAAGCGCTTTTCTTCCCGCACAAAGGCTCGGGATCCCATCGCAGTGAGCCGGGCCAGGCGGCGGCTCCTGGCCGCGCTGCGGGGAAGGGCAAAGGGAGGGCTGGGACGCTTTGCTTGAGAGGGCAAGTGCTTCTGCAGGGCAGGGAGCCGCTGTCTGCCCAGGCCCCCCTTCTGTAAACATAAAGAAGGGGGGCCTGGGGAATAGAAACCCAAATCCACTTGTAATCGTACAAGAGAATCGGGCGTAATTACTTGAGCAACCTAGATGAAGATTGATGAGGCTTTAAAGCGGCGTTTCGGATCGATCACCCTGCCCTTTGGAGCCTACAGCCGGGCTTCCCTGGCTCGGCTCTTTTCTCACCGCGAAGAGAGGAAGGGAAGATGGAGGCGAGTCGGGGAGAGCAGCAAAGCAAGCCTAGCACATGTGATTCCGATCAGCTGACTAGGGTCAAGAGGCTACCCCGGTTTATTAGGAGATGGAAAACAATAAAATGAAAGAAAATAGAGTTTGTATCAATATTATCCAGCCTGCCACGCTGGGCTGCTGAAAGCTGTCACTGAAACTGTGCGGTTTAGCTTCCCCTTGTGCACACAGCAATCCATGCTTTCCTCTTTATTTATTTTGCAGAGCAAATGACAAAACATTGTGCAACACAGTCTCAAATTGGGTGTTACAGTGAAGTAAAACATTAACAACATGACAGTTAGATGCACCGATACAGGGCTAATTCAGGCTAAGTGAATAATTTGAAGTGTTGCTTGCAAGATCTGGTAGTAAAGTGTGCGTGTAGTACTGAGAGAGGAGAGGAGGAGAGTCTGCATCCATGCATATAAGCCTTGGTGCGACCTGCAGCCCAGGGCTCTCCCCGGCCGCACCAGGCCCTGCAGTTCCCTGCACTGCTGCCTTGGTCCCCAGAGAAATGAATGCCCAGGGACGGCAGCTGAAGGTACAAGCAGACACGCTGCCATCTGAGCAAGGTTTTCCTTATTGTGAGGGAGATTTTAACTACATAAGCCAACCAACCTCCTTTTCAGCATTCACTGAGATGATCAGTTTGCCATGTTCACAGACCTGTGCTGGATGGATGCTGCACCTAGTTACTCAGTACTGAGGCTTTATTATTGTATGCCAGATGTGTATTTGTGCATGCATGTGGGGGGGGTGGGGGGTGGGGTGTTTACACGTGTGTATATAAATTACTCTATGCACTTCAGTGGCTGAATCTATTAGAGGTTTTTATATTTAGTATTTTCATTTGATTTAGAGCGAGTGAGCTTCCTACACACCCACACTTTAACAGTAGACTACTTTCACAGGGAAGATAAGCTGGTGAAAAAGTGATCCCCTGTTTTCTTTTGCATTGCGTAACTTTGAGGTTTTCCCCTTAAATTAAAACCTAACAATTTGTGTGGAAAAGGCTGTCTTTAACAGTAGGTTTACTCCATCCCATCTTTTAGCTGCCTGTTCAAGCATCTCAATAAGGAATATACTTAAGTGAAATACTGTTAAAGTAATTGTAAAAAGATTAAGTGACAGCAAGGTGAAATAAAGACTATCTTGCTGTGAATGTATTTAACAATGCTAGTCTCTGTATCTTTCATGATACTTTCGGAGTTGAGATCTGGACCTAGAGTTAAAATTTGTGTCCACAGGCTTCACAGGCTCGATGTGGCAGACATTGCGGACTGCTTTGCTGGGTCAGGGATCCTCTGCTGTCACGTCGAAGCTGTGTGTAAATGAGTCGCCGCTATCGCACATAAACAGCGATAGTGTTAACGAGGATCAAAAGGGCATGAAAAGAGAGGGGACCTACTTCTAAGAGGCAGCTATTTTTCACTCTAACCCCTCTGAATTTCGCTGATGGCTGATTTATCTCGCAACCCCGGAGCTCACAAACTCGCTTCTGTCCTGACTGCGGAGTTCAAAGCGCTGACCGCGGGCAGGAGGGGAATAAACACGGCAGTTTACAAACAGAGTTTATTAGGGGGCTCTCCGGGCGCTCTCTCGGCGGAGGGAAGGGGAAGGGCCACCGGGAATGGGCCGGCCGGGAGCTTCCAACCTGACGCCGCTACCCTTGCCTTGCAGGCCCCGTGGTCCTCAGCACGCCGGCACAGCTCATCGCCCCCGTGGTGGTGGCCAAGGGGACGCTCTCTATTACCACCACGGAAATCTACTTCGAGGTGGACGAGGATGACCCGGCCTTCAAGAAGATCGACCCCAAGGTGAGTGCGCCCGGCGGTACCGGCCCATTTGCGCCGAGGCCGCCCCCTCCTTCCAAACTCCGCTCCCGTCAGTCGCCTCTAGCTGCGTTTATTTAAAGGGGGAAAAAAAAAAAAAGGGGGGAAAAAAAAAAGCGCAATGTATTAATGATGTTAAATCCTCCTCTATTACGGCGGCGTGAGCGTTTCCCAGCAGCCTTTCGCTTAGTGCCTTTGTATCAACGTGGTCAGATTTAGTAGTTAAGCCAATTGCTCCGAAATCCCTGGGGGAGCAGCAGTCCCAGCCCGCTGCCTTCCCGCGACACAGCGGAGAGGGTTTCCCCTTACGAGCGTACCGGAGAATCCCGTTATTTCGAAAATATTGGTTTCCTTGCAAGAAAACAGGGTGCATTTAAGTAAACACTGCGAAAATGCAAGTTTATGCTTCATTTCTGGGAGAAAATAGCAGTAATAATAAAAATAATATTAAAAAAATAAAAAAAGTGGGAAGTAGGCATGCACCCACGAGCTGATTCCTGGGAGAGCTCCGGATTTTTTTCTGAAGTCATTTACTACTACCAGTTACCCAGCGCCGCCCCCCCTTTCCCTCCCCTCCGCTAAATCCTCCAGCCCAGCCGCAACAGAGCAGGAGTGCGTGACTCGAGCAGAAACCTTTGCGTGGCTTCCTCCCCGCAGGAACGAAGCAGGGGGCTGCCACGGGGGGAGGAGGGGGCGTACGGAAGGGACGTATGTCACGGGGCGCTCCTCTGCCTGCATCGCTTTTTTCGCTATTGCTTTATTTCTTTGTTACTGCGTTGGAAAATGTTAGAAGAGAGGAAATGAGGAAGATACTTTTACTAAGACTTCGGGGCTTTTTTTTTCTCCTGAAAAAATGTAAATAATTTCCAAGAAAATGCTAGCGACCTCGTCTGAATATGTTATTAGTAAAGTCATTTCTCTTTAACAAATGATATCAATCTTCTCAGTGCTCGAGGAAAAGAGGGGTTAGTTTAAAAAAAATTACATTATGTCAGAATCTGTGGGTATAACGGTTTCGTTGAAGTGCACTCGCTGGAAAGAGTTGCTAGTGAGTGTTGCCTGGACAATCGGCCTCTTCCAGCACTTGTTGACTGCTAGGGTTCTAAGCAAAATCTGCCTTGTTACACGTTTTGATTTTAAAGCTGCTTTAAAGAAATGCACTTTGAGATGGGCCAGGAGTTGCAGTACCAATAAGCAACTTGGGATCACTTGCAGTTTTGTAGGCACACACATGTTATTCTCTCTGAATGCCGTGGGAGCACAGGGGAGTGCAACTGGCAATCTTACTACCTTCAAAACGGATTTGTAGGTCAGAAGTAATATTGTTGTTCACTTTATTGGTGCTGGTTTGAACTTTTCACCTATCAATTTTCTTTGCTGCCTTTTTTGCCCCCCCCCCCTTTTTTTTTTTTTTTTTACTGCTTGCATCAAAATGATAGTTTTGTCAGGCTCACTGCTTACTCAGTACACTGACTGTTTCAGAGACATGTTGTCTTTCCTCATCTTTGTCCAGAATCAAGCAGAAAACACATCAGGGTCATGTAGTAAACCTTTTAGAAATTGATTTCTTTTCCGATGGCTGAAAAAGTATTACTTGCAGTTGTTGATGGTCATCTGGAGCTAAATTTTAACACATTTGTACCATTAATACTTCCCTGTTCTTCAAAACTATTCAGAATGCAAAATCAGGATGCTGCCCTTAACTTTAATGCTTTACAGGATTTAAGCAACAATCCACAGAAAGGCAAAATTCACAAACCAAAGCTTCCTCTGTTTTTTCGAGTAGAAAACTTGATCTGGTATTGAAACACTTGCCCGTATGCATTTTACTTCATTTATTAGCTTGTAATTAAATAAATCAGCAACAGGAATCAAAATCTAAATCACAAAAGGTAATTATCCAGTGTATTTCAAGTGCATTTTCAAATATATAATTCCAATATTCAGGCGTTATTATATAAGCAGAATCCAAACTTCTTTTTGAATATATTTAAATAACATTTCAAGTATATTTATGGAATGTTAGAAATAGAACAAGCAATATATATGAAACGAAAAATGTAAACTTGTTAAGTTCAGACACTTCAAAAGACAATTAACAAAAGTACCGTGATAAAATCTACCTTTTAAAATGGTATCTTCTTTTTAGCAGAAAATGTCCTTGAAGCATCCAAAATGGCAATTTAACTTCTGTTCACCAAATCACAAAACACCAACATCCACAATTTCAAAGACAATGTGAGATCACAATATTTGATACAAATTAAAAGGTACATTAGGATTTGTTCAGGTGGCATATCCAAACAGCTTTTACTCACAGAGGGTTTACATAAAAATACCGGGTTTGTTATAATCCGTTGGTAACATTTCTAGGCAGAATGGTCACAATCGTATTAAATTACGGCCGATTCTCCTTTTTCTTTCTTTTTTTTTTTTCCCTTTTTATTTTCTTTTTTTTAAGGGGAAGAACAAAACCGCGGCTAACGATACTTGTTATTCTTATTTGCCTTTTTTTTTTTCTTTTCACGGTGAAGAGCCTCAGCTATATCCTGGGGTTTTTGTTGTTGTTACTGTTGTTTGTTTGTTGGTTGGTTTTCGTGTTGATTTTTTTAAAGAGATTATTATTTGCATTGTCGAGTGGAAATATTTGACTTTTCGAACAGGCATCTTAAAACTTTATCAGGAAACAAGCAGACTTTTCGGTCAGGCTGTTGTTATAGTTACCCTCTAAAGTTTCTCCAAACTTTTCGGGTTGGTAAGTATTTCCCTAGCCAGTCGCCACGTTTGTTTGGCGGCGTTTTCCAGAGCCGAGTGAGGTTTGCCCTGAAAGAGGTCTAAGTTGGGCAAGAAGTAGTGCGGACACCTCCTGCACTGGAGGCAGGAGATGAGCTGCAGTAAAATCCCGTTGAGCCGGTCCCCCAGGCACGACTCGTCCCAGTCCGATTCGCGGGGATGCTTTTCGCATTCGTATGAAACCAGAGTCTTCATGTGATAATTATTCAGGGGCTGGCCCGGCAGCTCCAGGTGCCGGTCCCGCAAGGTTTTGAGGATAGAGAGACATTTCTTCCTGCAGCCGCCCATCTGCAGTCTATTCTCGGCTTCTGCGAACTGCAGCACCCAGGCATCGCTCTCTGCCGAGCTCTGCTTGCCGGCCAGAGAGTGGCACTCCTTGGATAAAAGGTTAAAGCCTTCCGCCTTGACCTCCGCCACTCTGTTGGGTCCCGGCCAGGGGATGTGGGGAAGCGGCCAGTGGGCAGCACTCCGCGGCCATATCCCGGTGCATTTGAACGCCGGAGTGATCTGCACGACGTATCTATCCCTGATTCTCAGCTTCACTTCGCTGGTGTCCGCCACCATCTTTACCACGTCTCTGTAACTGCACTTATCCACGGCTTGAGCCACCAGAGTCTGAAATCTGGACCGGATTTTGCGAGCGGAGAGGTAGCCAGACGCCGTGATGAACTCCACCCAGAGGGACATACTCCTCTTGCGCCCGTCGCTTAGCTTTAACACCGCACAGCCCGGCAAGGAGCCGTCGTCCACGAAGTTGAAAACCCCCATCTGGTTCAGATACAGCACGACTTCAAACTCCGTGGGGGAGATGACTTCCAACCCCTCGTAGCGATTGTCCATCTCATTCAAGGAACTGATGAAGCGAGGTTCCTGCACCTCCACCTCCTTCAGCACGTCCGACACCACTTTGCAGACTTCTCGAATTGTTTTGGCGATGGCAGCTTTCCTGGCTTGACATTTCTCGTTGTAGTATTTATTCAGATGATACACCAACTTGGCCTGGGCCGCGATCATGTTGGGGCAGAGATCCGGATTGTATACCGGAGTCTCGCAATAGGCTGTGGGATCCAATGCGGCTGCTAAGGCTGGAGCCAACTTCAGAGGAGAAACAGGCTGCCGCACTCTGAAATGTAACAAATGTTTTTCAAAATGTGCTGGGGCTGCTGCTTCTCAGATGCTCTCTTCCTGCTTTTTTAGATCAGCCGTCTTGAAGTGTGTGTGGCGAGAGGAGGGGGGGCGGGGGGGGGGGAGGGGGACGGGCGGGGGACTGGAGGGGGCGATATTTTTCCTCCCCCTTTTTTTAAAGGGTCCGTGAGTGAGAGCAAAGCATCGAGAGCTGCACCTTCCCCAGCAGCAAGAAAAATAAAAGTTGCACTGAGACAGTGAGGCTTCCAGGAGTCAAAATAATAAAACCTCTCCCTATTTATTTATGTTTTCCCGTAGTAATCACTGTGTGTATGCAGGGTGTTTAATCGGATGGTGGAAAAAAGTGCCGTGTGTGTGTGTGTGTATGTCAGAAGAAGCTGGCTGTTGGTTTGTATAAGAGCCCAGATGCACTCGTGTGGAAATTATAAAGGCAGGGCCAGGCAGGCGGGCGGCCAATCGCCACTGGGCTCGTCACTGCAGCCTCTTTCAGCTCAAACCCGGCTAATTAATCCCTCTCCAGGAGATAGATATGTATACACAGACACACACACACGCAGGCACATACAGAAAGGTAGAAGGTTCCCGACAGAAAAACCGCCTCGGTCATCGGTACGCTTGGAAATCCAGAGAAATCGCTCTCCTTTGGGTGTGACTTGAAGGGTACTGGCGTTTGGAAAGGACTTGGCAAAACTGTGCTGCGCCGCACTGAACCCCTGCGTGCCTACCCACGGCCGAGACGTGAATGCAGGTGTATTAATGGGCATCCATCAACTAGGGAGATACAGACCGGGCTCGCTCCTGCAGGAGCAGAGGCGTAAATTCATGAACTCACATTTGGCGTCACATCCCGCTGTCCTTTCCTCCCGATACTTGTCTGTAACTGCAAGCAAGAAAGTTGATTGGGGTTGATGGGGTGTTTCTTTTTTGTCGTTGTTGTTTTGTGTGGGTGTTTTGGGTTTTTTTGTTTGTTTGTTTGTTTGTTTGGGTTTTTTTTTTTTTTTTTTTCCCTGTTGTGAACTGGCCAGTGAACAAGGCAGCTGATTCACAGCAAATTTACTGACCTGTGGAATAAAATATTACACAGAAGTCCGCAATTTGTATTGTTTTAAAAGGTCTTCTGACGGGCTTTAATCGATTTTGAGCTTTAATGCTTTTCGGCATTGCCTCTGCCTTGCGTTTTGTGTTTGTACCTTATGAAAGGAGAATCAATCGCTAAACGTACTGTCACGTCTTCTACACGTTCCCTCCAGAAACCAGGTCGTTCATATCTGCGAGCGGTAAATCTCAACTGCCAATTCTTAGCTTCATTTTTATATTCCTCCTAGCGCACTAATATGTTGGGAAGAGTGGGTATTCGACTATTTTTTGAGACGCACTAAAAGTATCTGTTAATTTCAGACCTGGAGCATTTATCGTACAGTGAGCTCTGCTAGCAAGCTGCGTTTAGTAAATGTGCACACGGGAGGGATGATAGAGACTGCAAACTTGCTGGCAGTGCTACTAATCTGACAGTTTGGGGTTTCATGTGTGATATGTAATTAGCAAATTTCTCCTTCAGTACTTAAGTGTTAGTAATCGGGACCTTCATTTGCAAATGAGCTGGAGTGGCAGACTCCTCTGCTTTGTTGCACTTACTGAGCTTCACTGTGCGAGAATCCTTTTTTTTTTTTTTTTTTTTTTTTTTTAAGAAAAAGCACATTAACAAAGCTTTTAATCTCTTGAAATCTTTACTGCCCGGTTACTAATTCATAAAGTTACTGTCACAGGCATATCCATCGCTAAGGAGAAAGCGTCCCGCAAAGAATGTCAAGACGGTTATTCAGCGTGTTAATGCGACCAACTTTATTGCACACAGTGTTTATACGGGCGTGCCCTGTCAGTGGAAGCTGATGTGGGAATCATTTTCTGCCCATTTAGTAAAGCAGCACTAGGTCTGTCTTAGGGCGCTTCGCTGAAAAACCACAGGTGACAGCTCGTCCCGAAGAAGCTTTTACACTTCTCGGCCGCAGCCCCCTATCCAGTGGCGGAGGGGCGGCTGCTTTCTAGCTGTTTCAACCGAAGAGGAAAGAGTTTCCTCCCGGCTTTTCTCCCTCCTCCGGCTAATTTCCCGGCTAGGCGGCGGGCGCCGAGCGGGACACACTTGGCTCCCCCCCCCGGCCGTAGAGAGTGCCGCAGTGGCACAGCGCGTATGGTCCCGGCGCCTCCCGCGATGTGCAGATGTCGGCCGCTGCCGCCATCCCCACACAGGATCCGAGATTGCTGCCTCCCTTACCCCCCGGGGCAGTGGCATGCGCGACCGTTCGGTTGTAGGCTCCTGGAGGATGGGTACTCCCGCTTCTCCCGAGCAGGCACTTACTGGGGTCCTGTCTGGGTCCGAGGGGGCAGGCGGGTGCCTCCCCGCCGCCGTGCCCCGCTGCTCTTACCGACCGCTGCCCCGGAGTGCGCGAAGAACCTGCGGCAGGGGCCGTGGCGGGGACCGGCCCTCTCACCCTTCCCATGGGTTGCAGGCGCGCCGAGCAGTCGGCTCGGAGACACTGCCGCGGGCTCCGTCGGCGGGCGGGGAGGGGGAGGCACTTCGCCGACCCAGCACATCCCACCCCGCTGCCCCCGTGGACGACCCCCACCGCCCTCGTCCTGTCCGCCCCCTGCTCCCGGGGGCGATGCCGGTCGCGCTCTTCTTTCAAACACGGGGCGCGGCGTTAGCCAGAGCAGGCACGGCTGTGCGGAGGAAGGAAAAGCGGCGAAGTTGCGTTCAGCTCCGGCGGGCGGGTCCCGGGACCGCCTGGGGCGGGGGGAAGGCCCGCGGCCGTGCTGGCCCGGGCCCTGGTCTCCGCCCCGGCGCGGCGGCGGGGTGCCGCCGGCGGTCCTTCGGTCCTGGAGCCGGTCGGCGCGAAAGTCACGGCCCTGCCTCGTCGGGAGCAGCTTCTTTGGGATTTAAATAAGAAAGAGCTGTTTCCCCGCGAGGTTACATACCAGCTCCGTGTAAAAACGAAAGTTACGGCGGGCGGGCAAAAGGTTATCCCTTCCTGAAATCTCTTCAAAGGGGACCAGCCCTCTTCCTGCGGAGGGGGCACGCCGACTCCCGTTCAGCTTCCTATCGCTGCTACAGCAGCAGAGCTGCGGTGGCAGTGTTTCGGACGAGGTTTTGGCTATTTTGCTTGCCCCGTAGCGTTTAGCTCAGTATATCCAGTTGCTAAGGGGAAAAGGTCGTACCTCAAAGCTGTCAGAACTCCTAATTTTCGTGCGACAAAATGAAGTAAAAATCATATATCCTAATTCAGAGCTTTGAATATAAAATGCTTAGGTTAACCTATGATATCATGTAATCCAGGTTATACGTATTTATTGTCTGTTGATGGGTATGGGAACTATTAGCCTTAGATTTGGCTGGGGGATGTTCAGTACTAAAGGTTACTGTTACCTTCACTACAGTATTTCATTCCATGTGTACGCAATGAACATTTGATAGCTTGAACATTTCTGCATTTAGGCGTTGACACAAGTCAACTACTGAAATGTGACTGCTAAATTATCATGAAAAAAGTCGATAGTTTGCTTGAGATTCCAAAAATTATTCTCTGAACTCCATATTACAGAGAATATGAACATATTTGTGACTTCTGACCACTTACTACACTTGATTTTTCTCTGTAGTTGATGTCTCCTTCATACATTTCAAAATGAAGGAACACCTTTTTGTCACTGAGTTTTTGTGGTTTTTTCCTATGTGTCGAGTTTTTCTGGAAAATTGAGATTAAAACCACCTCATTAAAATGATGATTGATCATTTGTCATGGCAATGGTACCATATAGTATTAGTGGCTTTTACCAAATTACAGTTTTCTAGGTATTTTTCCCTATTACGAGGGTACTATAGCAGCATTTGTTGAACTCTACTTATTTCAAGTCTTTCAAAGTGTAGTGCCCTATCACGTATTGTTCATGTTATCCAAAAAGCCAAACGATGCAAAAAAATCTTTGATTGCAGGTATTTACCCACTCCTCCAAAAATGCAATTGGGGGGGGGGGGGGGGAAGTTGCCATATATAAAAATGTCACCAATAATTCTTTTTCATATGGTGAGAAGAATAAGTGTGCGTTTGCACGTACAGATACATATACAGAAGAAGAGCTTGTGTTGATACTGCTTTATATCTCTTATTGTATAGTGATAGTTCTAACACATATAACTGCTCATGAATTTTAAAGTTTTACTTTTTAATATCTGCGCATTGCACTTGGGAGGTAGGAAGAAAAGAGTGAAGCTGAGTTGATTAAATTATTTATCCTTATTGCTGGAGTGAGTTTGAAGGTTCATTGAATGTATCTGATTTCTTGACTCATCTTTTTCCCCTGCCCCCCTCAATTCATCCTAGTTATTTCATCCATATCATCCTTGCAGCAACAGTAAATTTACATTTTTTTTCCTTTTCTAAGTAGGAAAACTGAAGAAATATATTTGTGCCACATTTGCTCTGTCAGTTTATATAAAATAGGCAGTTTTGGGTTTTGTGGTTTTTTTTTTTTTTGTGATAGGAATTGATGGCATCTGCAATCTTCTGTATTATTATTTGTATTCTAATACCTTTTGACAGCATTTTCAAACTCTGTAACAACCAAAAATTTAAGTTTACGTGTAGGTTGCTCTAGTGTTTGCAAAAGTCCCATTTCAGTGACATACATTTCATTAATTAGATTTTTGTATAAAAGTTTCTGAATAATGAGAGATGCAAACAGTTTTCTTCCATTACCTGCATTTTCCTACTTTAAAAAAAAAGTTATATAGCTCCTTTTTGCAGCACACAGTTTGAACTCATTCATGCTAAACTCAACACATGTATGTATTCTCCTCCAACTAAAAATAAAGGCCTGAGAAGAGTTTGTATTAGTGTTGGACTTCCTCATCCTAGGTCTTAGGGATGAACAGTTAATGCCTTAAGTTCCTTTAATCTGCGGTCTGTTAAAGGGGAAAAAAACCAACCCCCACAATAATTGATTTGTTTTCTTTAAAATGTTACATCTCAAAAGTAAACATAGAGCTTGCACAACTGTCATTTTAGCTAGAACTGGAGAAACATTCAAGCAGGAAAAAATGCTTTGAATTATTCATTTGGTTCACTTCTCCATCAGCCAGGCATTCCTTAAAGTATTGCATTTTATTTAAGCAATCCAACACTGGGTGGGTTTTGGTTTGTTGGTTTTTTTTTTTTTTTTAAAGATCTTGGAGAGTGCTCTTTTCTGCTGAACTGCAAGAAGAGTGTGGAATCAGTGGGGATTAACTTCTTTTAATCTACTACATCTATAGTGGGTCATTCAACACTTCAGAACTCTCATTACTCTCTCATGCTGTATATGATTACATGACTGAAAATATTCAACACTGACCTTGAAAATAAGGCTGTGTATGTTGGATGAGCAGCTTACTAAGACTTCATGTCTGAATTAACCTTTCCCCTTGGTAGCTTCTAGCCCTGGTCTGGGTGAGGTCTAGAGCATTAGAAAATGTAAGTCAAAAATGAAGCATGGGAGCATTCGAAATGCATCATTGTGTAAATTATTACATCACTCAATTTGTTCATGCTGTGTTTCATGAGTAATGCAACATCTTATTTGCCCAGTTGAGATAAGAGGATGGTATGTGCTGAGCACATTTATTTTCATGGCTGGTGTTTTTCTGTAAAACAGTTTCATATCAGCTAGTACACTAAACTACATCGTCTTGTAGGTAGCAGCTAGAGCTGTTGAAACCAGCAGAAAGCAGGTTACGTAACATCTTTGAACACCAACCTACATAAAGCTAGAAGTAAGCAACATTGTTTTACTACATTTTACTATGTTATGTGTTTGTTGCTTATTTTCATGCCGCAAATACTTCAGGCATGTTGTCACCTTCAATCAAAATGAAGCTTGTCCCTTCCCCTTACAATAGCATGGGTATAGTAAATTACCTGTGTAACTCACTTTATCTTGATTTAACTATAGAAAGACATGCCTAGCATATTTCAATGCAGACCTTTATTTTGTAATGTAGTATATAGCGCTCTGATATTTTCTTTCCAAATAACAGCGAAGGCGGGAGTTGAGTGAGTTGGTTGTGAGTGATTAATATGTTTCATTGAACCTTAGGAAGGCCCTGGTCCTGCCAATGCACACATGGTTAGTGAAACATTCAGCTGGTTCTGGTGAGGTCACAGGCTTCTTTAGGCTCACACTTAAGCACATGGGCAGTTATTTGCAGGATCAGGACCAAAGCCAGATAACTCTTGGAGATTTACATTTGAATAGGATAAAATATGCTATGCCAGTAAAATAGCTAATGCATCAAATATACACATTGGTGAGCAGCTATGATTTTGGCTATAGAGTCTACTCTTCTGTCACATAGAACTTTCCTGTTAAGTCCAATTAGCTTTTTGAGAAAGGACAATTCTGTTCTGTCCATATTTTAACAAGATGCTCCCACAAAAATGCTTTCCCTAGCCTGCTTTAAAGCTTTACAAGAAGGGTGAAGTTATTAAGAGAACTGAGTGAAGGGTTATGCTTTTCAATTCCCTATTAAAATTGTATTATTTATGTAATTTCACATGTTGAGGACTATTTCTATAATTCCCAAAAGGTACAGAATCTTTTAACAGTCTTAAACATAAGCAACCTACTTGCTAAAAACATTTATTCATTGTCCCTGAAAATATCCTAACTACAACTGTAATGTAAATAAGTCAAACAGGTTACTATTTAAAGAAGACAGGGAGAGATCTGTTCTGGAAAAACTTGGTACTTAGATCTTTTGGCCTCTTAAATGTGTTGGTTTTCCCACCACCACTCTGATCATTTTTTCTTCTGATTGATGGAACATTATCATTGCGGAGTGTAGTATTTTATCTATGGGAGAGCTGAGTCTTTTATTAAGAGCATCAAATCACTAGTTCTCCTCTTACTTTGGATTGATAATTCAACCTAGATCACCTACCACCCTTCTTATTTTACCCTACCATGTATGTACAGAATATACAGCACTGTATCCTTTGCAGCATAGTGCCAGTAGCATTGAAATGAGAAAGACTACAGAAATAACACATTGGCTTGTAATTTCCTAAATCGCCAATAGAGTTGTTGAAAAAGAAACACTAACTTACTTTCTGTTATAGAAATACCTGGTTATCATATTGATTTTTCTTAATAGCAGAAATACATTGAACCTTTGGGGCATGTTGTCTGTAGTACATTACTGATAGTGAAAAGAAGGAAAAAATGTAGGCTAGGTGGTATCTGTTAGGGTAGTGATAATGTTTCCTCCTAAGTCTCCTTTGTTTTAGATGAGGCAAAGGAGCTACCTTTGTTATTTCACTTTTTTTTTTTTTCAGTTTACAGTTTGATACCCAATTCTGAGAAATTATTTTTTAAAATTAAAGGAAACTTTCAGGTTTTTAGTTGGTTTTTTTTGGTCAACACTGGCTTTAATAGGGTCGATTTGCTTATGCTGTGTGACATATTCAAAGTACATGTCAAAATTTGACTATAAATATATTCTTTATGACTTCTTTGTTCATTACAGTGGTAATTTTAAAGCTATGCAGCATATCCAGGCCTACCAAGAGAAAAGTTATTCTGATCACCATTATTTTGTCTTATTTTCAGCAAATGTTCTACCCTTTCTATTTCTTGCTTTCTTCCTCAAATTGCTTCCAGGAACGAACTGGCTGATTTTGCATTCATTTTAAAAATAACCTTATCAAAACGAGCAATTAACAAGTGCAGACATCTTAGTAGCCCTTTGCAGCCTAGAAGAATATGTGGCATATGCTAGGTTGTACCATAAGGCTGGAAATTTTAAGCTACACTTCAACCAATTGCTTCTTTTAGTAGGTAAAAAATGACAGCATGCATGTTGGACAACAGTTTTCTCATTATATTCTGTGAGTACATTCATTATGTATTATTAGTCCTTAATCGTAAAGATGAAATAATATAGCCATTTATCTTGGCAAGCCCATTATTTATAACCTGTACCTTACAAAATTGTGTGGATCTGTGTTGATGTTTCTTCTACACGTACTATTCAGATTTTTGGCGTGGAAGACGAAGAAAAACTTTCGATGCTGAATTTTTAAGTAACCTAATCCATTCTTGGTCCTCTCTCCCTCACTGCCCCCAAAACTCAGTTCTTCATTTGTTTTGTTCACCATGCTGCATTAACATGGTTTTCCCTTGTGTGCATCTGCCAGTGTACAATTTAGCCACGGGCATCTGTAGACCTTGTGGTGATCAGTATTGCAGGCAAAAGCCATATGTGTTTAAATAAAAAAAAAATCTCTTTATTTCATTTGCTGTTTTAACTGGATGGATAACTTTTGTGCCTCAAGACAGAGGAAGAGAAAATACAGAAATAATTAATTGCCTCTATTCTTGAGGCAGTTTCATTTTCCCTCTCCAATATGGAATGCTTGTCAGCTTCCCTGATAAATGACTGCATGTATTTGCATAGATTTTACATTAACACAAAAAATTAGTTTTATTTGTGAAAAACTAGTTTACATAATAATGCAAAATATAGCATTATGGATAGTATTTCCAAATGGAATGGACTGGATAAATGAGGTTGTTCTTTTTCTTCCTTTCTTTCTTCTTTTTTTAAAAAATAATTTCCATTTATTGGTTTTTGGTGGTGGTGCTTTGGTTTGTTTTTTTTTTTTTTTATAATTTTATAGCTTTATACTTTATTTCTATAATCAATTCAGGGCCTTTTAGTGTTTGTAAGCCCTTTGCTCAGTCTTTTGTAGATTGAATAATTGATGGTATGACTTCTTTCATAGATTTTTACACATTCATTTATTAAATACAATATTAAATATGAATGCATTTGCAAAATCTCATCAAATTGTTTTGAAAAACAAAATGCAGAAACTTAGCAGGTGAATACACTATAAAAGTATACTTTTAAGTTTCTAATGCTACTATAGAAATAGTGCCCCATCAGCTATTCTTTCAAGGCATTAATGTACTGCATTAGTTTGTATGCCAGTATAGAACTACTTTTTTCCCCCTATCTAATAACCTGTCTGGTTTAAGTAATTAGGCATTTCTAGCTTGAAGTGACAGTACTATACCTCTATTTAAAACTGTTTTATTCACTATTTATCTTGTCTATAAATAACATTTACAAATCGATCAGTCTGAAATATCTTTGAAGGAAAATATACTGTTCTAATTTTGAGCCAATTGTAGCTATTTTCAAGTGACATGGATTGGATGTTTGCTCATATAATAAACCGGGTGTCTTATAGTCTACAGGCAACTGCTACCTGTGTATCAGCCTGTTCTCTATGCTGAAGAAAATACAGATGTGTTCACTGCTGTTATTTCATGCTGTATAACAAAAAAGAAAATATTGCTCCTTATGAAGCATGCTATACTTGATGGCAACTTAAGGTAAAAGAGTGCCTTTACCACTTCTTGAATCTGGGACACCCTAGGTGCCAGCTGTCACTGCTCAGCTAATGATGACAAATGCCCCTCTCTATGCAGATTGCAGAGCTTGCAGGCTGCTATGAAAGGCAGCCAGATTACCTTTCTTCAGATAGTAACTTAACCTTTTAAACTCAAGTGTCAGAATGAAATTATTAGCTGGAATACTTTCAATATCTGTTTCTTAAAAAAGGAAAGAAAAAAGAAAAGAAAAGAAGGAAGGTGGCAGCAACTTCAAATACCATAGCAGCTCATATTCACAAATTGCTCATGCTTCTCTGATGTTTTAAAAATAGGAAATTGCTGCCACTGTGCCTGTGAGCACTGTGTGGAGTTTGCTGGCACTGAATGCATAAATACTGAACCTGACCTCTCGATTGCACTACACGGAAATGAGGCCAAGCAGGCCAAACTCTGTCCTTGCTTACATCCACACAGTGTTACTGATGCACAGATCTGACAGATCACAGGTTAACTGATGCTATTTATAATAGACCTTTAATTGATCTTCAATATTGTGGATATACTCTGCTCGCTCCATGACAGTTCATGTTACCACTGAAAGTCTGTGAAACTCAGAATCCACTGTATCGAAATATAACAGAGTGTTTATTTCTTGGGTATGAGTGGTTTCACAGAACTCAGTGTCATGTGGTTAATGTAAAGTTACTAATTTAAATATATTCTTCAGTCAGAGTTTTGGAGTTGTTTTCTGGGTTTTCTTGGAAGTAGCTAACAGATGAGAGGTTATCACATAGTTTCCTAACAGCACATCAGAAACAATACAGTGTAAGCACTGTATATGCCACCTAAAGGTGTAAAGTGATTTTTAACTGTGTACATGTGTATACACATATTTATGTGTGTTTATACACTTGAATATAGAAGTAAATACACATGGATGGTCATGTTAATATGTGTACACATGCACTAGTCTGCACATGTAGCATCCAAACAATGTATATTTCTGTGTTTATATTAAAATACTGACATATGTGACTATGTTTAACTTGAGCATTGTATTTGCCATTAAATCAGCCGGTACAGCAAATGGTATATGAATATCAGTTTCCTTCTGGTCAAAGCGTAGTTTCATTGCAGTAAACAAATGCCTCCAATATTTTCACATGATTCATAGCAGTGGGCAATTATAGAAGACTACAGAAGAGATGTGGAAGGGTGCTTAAAGAGAAGGCTATGATTGCTATAGTACATGGATGCAAAGAAATAACAAGAATAACAGGAGAAAAATGTGCATTTGGTATGAGACTGGAATGTCCCAGATAGAAAAGTTATGACTGACAGAAAGTACAGAAAGTAGTAAAAAAATGAGCAAGTATACTGAACAAAGTTAAAGTTGAGGTCAACGCTGCAATAATTGCGTTGTACTTGGATTTTTAGTAACCATTAAAGGAATAGAAATCTGACCCACAAACATAAGGTTGATTAATATTATTTTCTCAAAAAAAAAATAGATCTAATTGCTGATATACTCATTCTCAACGAGCTTCAGTCAGTACTTACCACTTTTGGCAATACAATGTATGAAAGGGAGATGGTGGTTAATAATATATTAGAAATGTTTCCTTTTAAAGTTTGGGGAAGAGTGTCCGGTTTTGCCTATGCATAAGTATGTTTAATTTAACATCCCATTTTGTTTTCTTTATCTTTCTTTCTGTCTTTCTTTTGGTCATTATGTTCAAAGTATTCAAAACTATACATGTTTCTTTATTTTGAGCAAGTGTAGCACAATCTGGGAATTGAAAAAGACAAAGATCTAGTGTTTCATACTCAGCTTTCTCAGCGTGTTGGTTGAATAGGCATCAAATGAAGTCCAATGCCTATACAAAAGAAATGTTCCTTGTTTGGATTTGTCCCATCTGTGTCATCTGGTGGCTTATGCAATAGGAGGTGTTATCACATGAATCCAAATGCACAGGCCAGTTGTTTTATGGACTCTTTCTGTGCTTGGAGGAGTTTATAAGTTGCCCACTCTATTGTGTGTCACTCCCAGATGACACGTGTGCATTCTGCTGAGCATATTTTGGGGGTAATTATAACTAATGAAGCCTGGTACACAGCTTGTTCGCAGAGTGATTTATAATGCTCCTGTCTGATTCCTGAGAGTTCTGTAAAATGGTTATATTGTGCCTTCCACTGTGGACATGTATGGGAGCATGTGGTATGGAGTCCATCTGAGAAAATTTGCTATTCAATGTACCACAGACTAATTACAAAGATATTGGCTGGGTACATCTGTTTAAAACTGTAGGGATAAACTGAAATTATAAATGGTATCTGTAACTTTAGGGATATTGACTTCAATATGGGTCTTGTTTAGTCATTTCTCAGACTTGTATTAACTGACTTACTTAGATGTAGTGCTGTTAAATGACTCGGCGCTCCTCTGAACCCCATAAATTGAAATTAGGATCCTTTTATACCTTTAAGCAAAGCAGACTTTATTATGCAGTTTGATTTCTGATAACTGATGATATTTTGTGGAAAAAAAGGATTTAAAAGTTGGAAAGGAAATACCTTCCAGCTTTGCAGGTTTCAGAAAGCAACAAAACCAAAATCACTACTGAAGCCTGGTTGTCAACCTTTATTTAACCTTAGATATACCATTCTCACACTAATTTATCTTGACTTACCAGTCTCTCAGGCAAATAAATCCACTGACATTAGTGAGACTCATCCTCTCTACAAGAAGTACTCATGCATTTGTTTGTCAGGGTGGTTTTTAAAAATCTTTTTTTCCAAGATGCTAACATACCTCTGAAGTCATGAAGCAGTGAGGCTTACAGAAGCTGCAGGGTTTGGCACTTCTTCTACCAGTTTCACAGATATCCAAGCTGGCTGGATGTTTTTTACAACTATCTCAGCATCAGTGTTCTATAATAATAGCCTTCAATTATATCTGTCTTCAGCTATATTATCTTCTCCCATTTTTCACTCTTTAACTCTGTATCCAGATTTGAAAGACTTTTGCTTTTTTTTGTTTGTTTGTTTTTAAATAAAATTTTCCTTCACAGAAATAAAGGGAAGTTAAAACTTATAATAGTGTTTTTAGAAATGGAGCACATTTCATAAAAAAGTATTTTGTAAACAACTGGTTAGAAAAGGCAATTCATATCCTTCCTATTATCTGTGTGACCAGGAAAGCAGCTTTACTGAGAACAAATTATTGTTTTCATCTGGTTTTGACCAAACAACCTGGAGTTTGTTTAAGGCAATATTAACAGCACAATGAGTGATAAGATGTCATTAGTTCTCAGAAGTGAATTTTATAAGATAGCATTCCTCAGCTAGTTTATTAAGCAAGACAGTGTGGTCACCAGCAGACTTGAAGTTTGCCTGTTTCCTAACCTGTCCCAGTAAAGAAGTTTGTCATATCAACAGCATTTTTCAAAATCAGTACTTCCACTGGGAAATAAAAGGAAATAAACAAAAAAATCAACCTAATTTGTATCTTCAGAACCACCAAGATAAAAGTGGACAGAGTCTGTCAGTAACTTCATTCTTGCTCTTGCATTTGCATGGAGCATGTTCTCCTAGTAGGAGTCTGTAGTATCACATACCACAGATGATAACCATCAGAAGGTAGGAGTGTTAGATAGGTTTTTTGTGTATACATAGAGCGTGAACATACCTGTATGTAATGTGTGTATGAAGACTGACTTGTTCAACGAGGGCAGTTTATCATCATGCAGCAGTTGTGCTTAAGTTGTTAAACGAAATTTGAATTTGAACTCTGCTAGTAGGAATGTTTAGCTTTATGCTTTGTTCTGGATTTCCTCCATATACAAATGTGTGTTCTGAGGACAATTTTTTCACAGTGATTTAGGGCAATATGAAATCTGATCTAGGTTTGGCTTTACTGACAATGCAGTTGTGGTAGGTTTTGACTTTTGGGGCAATTCACATATTACCTGTTTACCAATCCAGATTATTGCAAGACACATACTTACAATTGAAAGCCTTAGATAGACTGCACCTCACAGATGGAAAACAGTATCTGGCACATTTTCTGGAGTTTTGTTTGGTTTATGTTAAAGAACCATGACAAACTGCAGTGACTGGTATATTGGAAAATGCCTGAAAAAGATAATTTGTTTTCCTTGGAGAAAGACTGTCACATATTTGAAGAATAGTTAGTTGAAATTATGTTTCTGTGCCATTAAAATACTGTAGTTGTCAGGTGTAGTTTTCTTTGCTGACTAATCATGTTTAGTCAGAGTACATCTGTACATCTGTTGTATATAATTTTAAACATTTCCTAAAATATTTAAGATTAATGGTCCAAGTCAAGCACTAGCTAAAACGATGACAATAATTGCATCAGATGTAGTTGGGTCAGTAAAGCTTACATGCCATTCTTTTGCGCTGACCAAACTTTTGTTGCATGAACTCATGTCTGATTTTAGCTGGCTTCTACAAGAGGCATCATTGCGTCAGGCAGAATGTGGCCTTCTGAAAGCTGGGAACTGCAGCTGTAGTTTCATCCTCTGTTCTGCTTTCTTTTCTTTTGGGAGCTGCATTAATTTTATTAATTTCCATTCCTTTGATACTTTATAGGAATTTTATTACAGAGATGGCTGTTTAAGTCACCTTGAACCTAGACATTTATTTATGCTATGCTGTGATAGGGCTAGTACATATGATAGGCTTATCAGTTATGGGTAGGTGAAAATAATTTTTCATGGTAATACTTACAAAATGGTAGTACATTAGTGTTTATTAGTGCTTGCAATGATAACCATTTAGCAGAAACTGAACCAAGAAGCTGAGTTCCTTTTTGGGTGATAATTTCTTACTTGTAAAGCTCACTGGTGTTAGCAGCAAACTTTCCTCACCCTGCTGGTAAGTTATGCCCTTCCATTCTTCCTAGCAGCCTCCCAGATTTCTTGGTCCAAGCTGCCTACTTGGACCTTCTGTTTTCTAGAAATTGTGAAAAAATGTTTACAAAACAGTGCTTGGTGTATTTTGTACGTGCTGATCAGTAACAGTGATATGTTGGACTACTTGTAAAGCAAGTGCTGGCACCTTTGAGCTTAGTGAATGTGGAAGGAATTTGAACTCCAACCTCATGATGACCATGTGATACTGTATGTGATGATCAGTTGTGCAGGCAGAATGATAGTGATTCAATTATTATATCCATTTAACTAAGTTTGTATGGTTTTGCAGAATAGGAGAAATAAATCACAAACAAGAAGACAACAAAAAAATATGCTGTGTTTAGGTTAGAAAAAAAAAAGACTGAAGATGAGGCAAAACAATTAAAGAGAATGAATTTGAAATGGGAGACATGAAAACTCTACATGAAAAATTACTGTGAAAATTTCTAGTAATATTTGTTTAATTGAAATGAAGGGACTAAATAAAAGCCAATAAAAAGAACTAAAAGAGGAAATCAGAGAGCACATTATGAAGGAAGAAGTAATTCTTTGCTTAAAGAAGTTTGAATGAAAATAGAATTGTATAGGGTTTTGTCCATATAAAGATAAGTGAAACACTAAATAGAAATCACAGTTTGAAGGAATCTCTACCAGTGCACCTAAGCACAGTTGGCCCACATGGTGATTGTGATGTGAATCATGCTGGAAAGTGTCAGCATTTCCAGGCATACTCCTGGCTATGCTTTAACAGATCCAAACTCAATGTATTTGTTGCTTTTCTAGGCAGAAGTCATTGCTTTACAAAAGCAAATAAAATAGTTCTCCAGCAGCTGTTCTCCAAAGCTGTAGACAGTGACAACAGCACTTTTTCATCATCCTTCACTGCTCTAGAGGTTAACCTGTCCAGAGGCTTATGTAATCTCTTCTGTAAAGGAAAGCTTTATTAGAACAGGAAATAGAATATATTTGAGAACAGGCAGATAACAGAGGTTGCAGAAGTTGAGAGGGAATACTTATAATGAAGTTCATTGAACATTTTTAAAAGAGGAGATAATTATATTGACACCTTGGCTGGTATTTCTTTATCTTGTAAGTTAAGTCCTAATAAGTAGGACTGAATGAGACCTTGGATGCATAAACTGCTGAACTTGCTTGTATTGCATGGTGCTGCGTTTTCTCAAATTAACATTGCTAGAAATAGGACTTATGAGGACTTCATTCACAAGCCTACATTATTTGTTATTGATCTTGTTTAATATTTCTAGAGTGACAAACATTTTCCTGTTGCCTTAGAGAAAGAAAAATGGTGTGGTTCCAGCGTCCTTTTACAGTCTAATTTTGGAAAATGTAAAAAAATTGTGAAGGGAAAAATAAAAGAGGTAATGGTAAGGATTAAAATATTGTATTAAAAATGCTTGCTACTATATTATGAAGGAATCTTGTATATTGTTTGTTTGTTGTTTTTTTTAAGCCAGTAAAAAATGTAATTTCTGAAAGTGCAATGATGTAGAAAAGAAGTTCTATCTAAGGGTTAGGACTGGGATAAGCAACAGTTGAAAGGCAAAGGTAGAAGATGTTTTTGATTTGAGTTTGTTCATGTTGGTTGAAGCTGCTGAGAATTCAGAGATGTTTGAATGACACAATGGCAAGAACAGGTGGGAAATATTTCGCTGTGGATTTCCAGGTGAATGAGTTGAAGACCAAATGGTAAGCAGGCTTCCTGTTGCTGCCTGATAGATAAGTTACATGAGCCAAACACTGGTGTCATTTTAACCCTATAGCCTCAACCTGGGGCAGGGTTTCCCAGAAATGCACAGCTCAGTGCATGAACACAAATCATTCAGCTGCAAAGTTTATGTGTGCATAGGAGCACAACTTTCCAAGAAAACCCAACAAAAAATTCTTGGTCAGGAGAATGCTAACATTGGTGTAACATGATAATTTGTTATATTTTAGACATGGCTCCAGTAATATATCATGTCACCTTGTTGCAATATTTGGTCTGTAATCGGCTAATCACAGGATGGTAGGGGTTGGAAGGAATATCTGGAGATCAGCTAGTCCACCCCCACTCTAGAACAGGTTCAGCTCGAGCTGGTCACATGAGAGGTGAGGCTGACTGGTAGTTTCCTGGGTCCTCTTGGGTTTTTCTTTAGAGACTTAAGTGTCTTCAAGTCCTCAAGCAACTTAAAACTTTCTTCAAGTCCTTGGGCAACTTTTGGTATACCCAATACTAATGCAGTTGTTCAGCTTTGAGCAGTGAGGTGCTACATATCTGAATCTTCCATTTCTGTATCTTTGTGGACTCCTTTGTAAAACTTCCTATTTTTACAAAATGCTACCACTCTAGTATTGTATTTCATTGATACTCACCAGCAAGTTCACTCATATTTTGTCAAGTGGGAAATGAAAGAATGGTCCATCTTTGGTCACATAGGCTGCAACAGTGTTCAGAGCACTTCATAAACATTAGGTTGATATCCTGTCTAGAATACCTCTGTTATTCAAACTTCTTGTATTGGTTAATGTTCCCAAGTATGATTTTTTGTTTTTATCAGCAAAAGCTACCATGTTTGATAATGATAGGACAAGGGGCAACAGGTGCAAGGTGAAGCATAGAAGGTTCCATGTGAACATAAGGAAAAGTCTTTTCACTGTAAGGATGATAGAACACTGGAATAGGCTGCCCAGAAAGGTTGTGGAGTCACTTTCTATGGAGACATTCAAAACCTGCCTGGACACGTTCCTGTGTGACCTACTCTAGGCGATGCTGCTGTGGCAGGGGGTGTTGGACTCGATCTTTTGAGGTCCCTTCCAACCCCTAACATTCTGTGATTCTGTGATAATAAGACGAAATACCTCTCTGCGAAAACTCAAATGTCTGTACAAGTGGATTAAATCCTGGTTTCTGGGTTTTGACTGTCGTGGTAGCAATATGTTGTGTGCAGGAGGTACTCAGTTTTGCCAACCACAATTTGTTTTGTTTGATGTCTTCTGTTTAGCTGACTGGAAGTACAAAATATGCAAACTTTTTTTTCCTTTTTTATTTTTTATTTTTTTAAACTTCTGAAGCAACTAAGTTGTAGTGGCCATAATGCATTATGCTGTTATGTATTAATGTTAATAATTAGGTGGTTATTAATCCAGCTAAAAGGGCACACAAAGCAAACAGTATTGTGATAAGAAAGCAGGTTTGTGTGAAATAAGGGACACTGGATGTAAAGCTCGACACAGTACATTTTACAGAAACACACAGGATCTGTTTACCTGGTTGAAATTCAAATTGTTTTATTATGGTGTCAATTCTTTGGTTTTGGCAGCACTTCTAAAGTGTCTATACACAAAAGGACTACCACAGTGAATGAATGCTAGTGTTGACACCACCTAACAAGCAGGGATTATGTGTTTACAGAAGAAGTAATATGATAGGTCAAGTATAAGAGGCACTTCTCAAGAGCACTTCACCACATAATGAGTGACTGACTAGAAAGTGCGGAGCTGCCACTCTTTGGCTTCGTTTCGGTGTTGATGCCTGCCTCTCTTCCTCCAAAGCCCTCTTGATCATGTTCAGCTGCTCTGTTCTCATGTGGTGAATAATAGTAGAGTAAAGCTGCTTTTCTGTCTCATTTTTCTTGCTAATTTACACATTCAAGCCATTTTTTGTTTGCTATCCTTATTTGCTATTCCCTTTTGTCAAGGCACTGTTCTCTTTTTTGCCTCAGGCCTAGGAACTAATTTGAGCTTCTATAATTACTTCATGTTTTACACCTGTCTGCATATCATGCATCCCTTGTCTCCATACTTAAGCTATATATTTCCTTGGAAGGAAAAGGGGGGAAAAAAAGAAAAAAAAGGGAAGGCTAGTTTTCATATACCAGGAATCCCCAAGTTTCTCCTCTCAGTCTTCCTACAGGAGAAACACAATTAAACTGTTGAGATGTTCTCAGCACTGCAGCTGACCTTTTGGGTTCATGAAGGACAAATGAATGCTGTCTGTTCAGACAGTTTGTGTTAAGACATTGTTGAGCAAAGAGCCCTGAGCTTTGTTCCTCTTGAATGAAGCAGTGGTTGTAGTCATTTTAAAATCATTAAGAGCCTGAATGCACGGTATCATTCTACAGTGTTTGCTCTACAGCTGCTCTTCTGCTTTAATAGCAGCTTATTAAATTTGGGTCAAGCGCACTCTGAAGAGTATCACAATGAAGAAACTGTTCCAAAAGTTACCTGTTTTTGAAAAAGGCAATTGATTAGATTTTTAACTTAAGTGACAGCTGCAATTCATTGCCTGTTCTTTGTGGTATCCTGCAGCCAGAGTGGAAGCCTTTTGTAATTTGGTCTTCATTTTGTAAAAGCTTTCTTGAATAATCCAGGGTTGCTTTCCACTCTGAGACCGCCTCAATCCAATTAGGAGTTTAACAAGGGTCAAATTAAGGAGACTTTACACTTCATGTTTGCATCATTAGCCATAAGACTGTTTTGTGTGTGCACGACTGTGTGTCGAGGGAGGAGGGGAGGCTGCAAGATGGGCAGACACAAAGCTGTCATCCACCATGTGGTGCATCCCGTTGCTGAATGGAGGCACAGCAGGCTAGGAACAACATTTCTAGTTGTCTTTTGGGGCTGCCGTCATGTGGATTTCAGCTGGTACATAGTCGTTTGGAGGTTACAGGTGCTAGCTAGAGCCAAGGAAGAAGAACGTGCTCTGCACTTAGTCTTTTCTCTCCTGGTAGCCTATTGTTATCGGACAAATGACTGGGAAGAGATGAAGTTAGAAATCTCTTGAGCATTCATTATTTTTGATGAGATGACAACTACCCCAGTTCCTTGTTCGAACCACTCATGCTGTTTCCTGTTATTTTTTGAAAACATAATTTTCCTGCATGTTAAATCCATTGTACAGTGCAAACTTTTTTCATACAAGTAGTTTGTCAGCAAGCTTTCAATAATCAGATGTGCCTACGGATGGCTACAAACATGCAGTTGTATTTTCTACAGTATCAGCGTCCAAACGATGCTGGCTTTACTTACACAGTTTGTGACTACGACTGCATTTTCCTGATGAATTATTTATGGAAATAGTTGAAAATTAAAGAGAAAACCATAAGACCCTCTTTTCTGTGTAAGATTGTTCTTAATGACAAGAAAAATTCTCCTGCTAGTCAGTGTTTAGATGTGTGGGATATTGCTGGAGAACTGTTGCAGTGTCTCTTTAGCAAATGCTTTGTGCTCCTACATACAAAGTAACGATTTATCTAAAAATAACACTTTCATTGTTCCTTCCCCCCTAAACCCATTAATAGGTACTTTAGTATCATGTGAGTTTTCATAGTTTAATCCCTTTTCAAAAGCTTTTCAGAATAAAAGCTCTAAATGGTCCTCAGTATTAATTTGATGTGACTTCTGTACAATATGGTTTGAAACTCTCAGAAGCACATTTTTACAGCTTACCCTTTTTCACTGGATCAGTGTGTGGAAAATACCAGCTAAATGTTTCATGAAGTCTCTGCTGTAAGCCCTTTCTGTTGTCTTGCAGATGCTATAGCTTTCTACTGAGTTTTATTTAGTACCATCATTATTAGATAATACTTAAGCCAGATAAAAAACTCTACATATATTATTGTTCATTGAATTTAAATTTTAGGAAATATCACTTAAAACATAATTTAAAAAAAAAAAAGTGTTGACCTGTGTCTTGAATCTCATTTGATTAGAGTTTAGCTTCAACAGTAAACTGTGCATAATAGATGGTGATTGAGTTTAATGTAGTCTGTGTCTGTAGTCAATCAGATTTTTGTTTACATTTAGTCAGGAAAAGCTGGCTTTAGGGCTTTGGACACCATAGATAATTACATTTTAAATGCTCATCTCTCAGTGAAATACTAATATGATGTGTCCGATGAAAATAACAAGAAATAATTTAAGAGTTGTTCTGTCAACTTCTTCATCAGAATGGGAATGCATTTTCTGTTTGGATTTGCCATACACATGGTGACTGGTGAAACAAAAATCTTGGCTATCCAGATCTTTCCATAGCATGTGTCTCCTGTGGCTTTTTTTTTTTTTGGTCTTAAGATCTCTGCCTAGGATAAGAGAGTTAAAATAATGATAAATGATGTGGAGCTGTGTACTTTGCTTTGGTTTGATGCTTTTACTTAATTGCCCCAGTTTTAAGGATTTGGCATAAATTAGTATCATAAATTAATTAAATGAAACTGAAGTGTATTATATAAGCCTGTTTGAAGATATTCAGGTTGTTCTGAGCTCTAGAAATCTGAAAGAATCAGAGTAATACAAGATCCAGAATGCCATAGATTCTTTATTACTAATTTTTTTTAGACCAAGAAGAACCCAGTCACTTGACTATAGAAGCATTTATTCCAGGTGCTGTTTGCCATGGTTCTGTATTTTAGGGTGTCAACAGAACTTGGATATTGAAGAAGGTTTCCATCACTACTTTGCAGTATTCTGTCTTGCTGAGTGCCATTACATGTATATATCCAACACACATCCAACAGCTGCAATTATTTTTTAATCTGCATACCATCAGAAAAGGTATTTCTTTTTAGAATTTTGACATTCTGGTCCCTGGAGAAATGCCCTTTACAAGGCTATCATAGACTGAAATGAAGACTCATGGACGCTATGAAATAACTTCCCTATCATAAGATATATTTTGTGGTCTGATGTTACATGAGTGAGAAGCTGAAAAATACTTTATTATTTCTTCAAAATGAAGCTCATGAACACCTTATGCTGACTAAGAGTCCCTTTTGCATTCCTCCTAGATCCTTTCATTATAGGTTGTTTGGTTTTGTTTTGTTTTTTTCACTTTGTGTACCGTAGGTGGTCTGCAAGAAAAGAAGAATGCATTTTACAGCTGCAATAGCAGAATTTACAGGTTGAAGAGCTTGCAGTTGATGAAGATTACCAGTCATTAGTTCATATTTATCTACCATAAAATACATCAATAGAAAAACTGTTCTTTTTTTTTTTTCATTCATTTCAGTAGGGTGTTTTACAGATATACATGTGGACATTTCTATGTAAATTGGATAAGAATGTTGAGCTCTTGGTAAGTTATCAGTGTGGATCTTAGTGTCACAAACCTTCTGCCCACTCTACCAGAATTTATATAGCCATAAGAGGAAATACAACAGCACAGTTTATGCATCCATGTAACTTTCTGGAAGATCACTCAGTCACCATTTTGTGAGAGTGTCACAGATATCTGAAGCAGTGAATGATAAACAGTCTGTTCAAGTAAAGCCTGAAAAATCCTGTCAGCTACAGAGGTTGGATTTTTAGCTAAAAAGACCTTTCACACCATCAAGAATTAGATATTTCTTCTTAATTGCAGTAAATCTGTACAGCATGAATTAAAAGTAATGAAACTTGGAAGGCTGCTAATCTAAAAAGGCTGCTAGTCTAAACTTTGAAATTCCCTGTATCAGTGCATATATTTTCACTACTATCCATTTTATACTTCCCCCCCCTATTTTAAAATTTGTGTTTTCTTCTCTCTATGTGTTGATGTAAAACATTATCTATATTAAAATATGAAGTTACTTGGATTCTTCTTGTAACAAACTCACCATATACCTTATTTGTTTTGTTTTTTTTGGGGTTATTTGTTTGTTTAAAATTCCTTTCTAACTTCTAACATACAAAACAGTTTACTAAACCTAGTTTAACTGTCAAAGGAACTTCAGTATAAAATCAGTTATGTAGTTATCCAGAGGAGGATCAGGGCCAGCTTTATTTCTTTCAGAAGGGCCATCTACACTTTTTGTGTATAGTGAATTTAGTCCTCTTGAAAGATGCTAGATTGACAGCCCTGAAGAGCAAAATCCTTTATTTATGCATGAGCAGCAACAATTCTGCCTTTCCCACACTGCCCTCCTGATATGCTTCACCCATGACCTAAAGGATCCCCCTTAGAGGTGACAGCTTAGTAGCCTTCATACCCATTCACTCCTGCAGTCCTCTGCTGAGAGTGCCAACAAGAATGCCAGGGTGGTGGCGCCTTTTTGCTGTGTACATTTGATAACTGCTTTTCAGGTCACAGTGGACATCTCATTTTTCCATAGATTATTGAATCGCAGTCTGAGGGTGATGACTTTTAGGCTATTCAGGATGATGGCAAAGCAGAGGCCTTAAGGTAATTAAAGGCAAGACTAGGCTTTAGTTCAATTTTTGTAGATAGTCTAGTAAATGAGAGCCAGGTTCTCCAGCCTATTAGCAATTCTGTAATTGAGGTAGTCCTCTAGAAGTTTTACAACACTACAAATGTTCCTAAGGCACTCTTCTTCTGTTCACTGGAAAGAAAGATTATTTTCTGCAAGCACAAGTCACAGCCTAATTTTCTTCTGGCTTACAAAATGGAAAGCATAACTAATTTGATAGTGGAATGTACCAAGTTTAGTTTGACTCAGAGACCATATGGGCTAATTGAGTAGGTTTCTGATCTCATTTATGGTAAAATAAATTTAAATTCAGCTTGAGTTAGAGTAGATACACATGAGCATAAGTGCAGTACTTGGTTATGTGTGTATAACTTATGTACTAGATGTAGGTAATTAGACCTTTATGAGACATAGTACAAAAGTACGTGCAGAATTAAAATGGATCAAATAGTATAGTGCTAACAGAAACTCTAATTTATGCCCTGCGATAGATTTACTGATAGCATTTTGCACCAGCAATACATTTCTATTGGAAATAAGTGGTCAGTGCATCTGAGCTGCGATTCACTTGCCCCCTTTCATGTGTATTTCAAGAAAAACTTACCATATTTTTAGTTATTCCAGAAAGTAACACATACATGTGTTTAAAAAAAAAATGGCATTAAAAAGAACGAAAGAAAAGAAAGAACTGTTGTCTTGTGCCAAATGGGCATATTTTCAATATTCAGTGGAGTATTGAAATATTCTAAGCTCTAAATAAGAATACACAAGCCTATGTATATGAAGAACTCCACATGTTAATTTATTTTAGAATCCTTAATGGATTATATAAGTGTTAGATTAGTAAGATATTTCAGTTTGGATGATATAAGTGTTAGATTAGTAAGATATTTCAGTTATGTATACATTAAAATAATTAAATTAAAAGCTTGTTTCTACATTTCAGAATATGAGAACTACAGTGCATACACACAGCTGCATGCAAAGCCCTCATCATGTTGCTAAAGGTTATCCTTGGCTCTTGGGAGAAAAAAACCTTTAATTTCAGCCCAGTTGTTTCATATTTGTCAAAATGATTGTGTTCCTAACAACCAAAAGAAAGGTGAAAAAGAAATTATTTTAAAATAATACAGTTACAATTAAAAAATATTTTTAATTCACTTAAAATTTGTAAATGAAAAAATTATTCATCTAGAAAAATAGACAAAAAAAATCCATTCCAAAATCATTGTCTTCTGAAATACACATTTAATTTGAGAACACCACTTCATAAATTTGTTTGTGGTAGTGAATTATTTGAGAAGAAGTGTAGATTCTTAACATCATAATGAAATTGCTGCAGTTGTAGCGCCCATAAATTATTTCCCTCTCCTTCAATTGGAGGAAATCTAGAAAAAAAAATTCATCTTCCTCAGTTTCTGGGCTGTGCAATGCAGGAAGGAAATAAATAACAAAAAAACCCAAAACAAAACAAAAAAAAGGAAGATTTAAATTTTATATCAAAGAAACCCTTGAGGTGGAAAGTTAGGGAAAGCTGCATGGGTTTGTAGCACACAAAATGTCGCTTGAATTTTGCTGCTCAGTAGTTTGATATACTCATTTGCTGATGTGAAATGACGAGGGCTTAGAAAGCAGGGTTTTGTTTTTTAGCTGTCTGTAGACCTAGTGGGGCCTTGCAGAACCCAGTCAGCAGGTCATTAACTCTGGAGAAAACAGCTTGCATTAATATGCTCTAATCCGGTATAATTAGTCAAATTACTGCACGCCGACCGGCTTGTCATGTGTTGTCAGATTTGGCATGCAGGCAGGATCGCCAGGGTCCCTCTGGAATGCCACCCTGGATCAGGGAGAAGGACTGTAGTACTGTGGGTTTCTTGATGAGGAAAGCAAAAGGGATAAGCAGTCATAGCCTCAGAGAAAAGAAAGGAAAAAACAAAACAAAACCCCCAAACACACAAACAAACACTGCATTATTATTTTGTTAAAAATGAGGGGAATTTGTGTTGTGGGGATGCCTACTGTTAGACATAGGAAGTGTTCAGTTGCCTATTACAAATTCTATGTACTAACAAAACTGGAGATCCGCTGTACTATATAAGATTAGCATTCATAAAAAGATTTAAAATAAATAATTACAAGAGGATCAGCTACAAATTACCTACCACACTGTGACACAGATTATTAAACTACCAGCGTGTGTGTGTGTGTGTGTGTGTGTATGTGTGTGCTCGTGCATGTGTGTATGCCCCTTTTTCCAGTAGGGGAGGAGGTTATTAAACTATAAAAGGGCCATATTAGCATAAATTTACAAGAGCTCTTGTTCTGGCGGCATGATAAAAACCTGTGTTACCTTTGCATTAACACTGAATTGCTTGTTGTGCTTTTGGCAATGACAGATAAGTCAGTGTAATTCCCCATCGCAACGGAAATGATGCTCCAGATTCCAAACGCATCCTGAAGATGTCACTGACAATAATCTTCAAAGAACGGCCAGTGAAAGTGGGCTGTATGTTTGCAGGATGATATACTGCAAATGACAGGAAGAATTATGTGAGTGAAGACGAATCTGTAACATATTATTAAGCAATTTCACGAGAATAACAGGGATAAAAGGATAATGGATGAGGGTGTCATTATTACCTTCATGTAGAGGGAAAGCAAAAGCAAAGGTAGAGAGACAAGATTAATTGAGGAAGGGTGAAGCATTCATTGCTCATCAGCTCTTTTGTACTCTGGTCTTGAAATTCCAGACACAAAAAATAAAATAAAAAATTGCTCAGGGCTGCATTTTAATGCAGCTGGCAAGACAGAGCTGAAAACTGACAGGGCACTTTTTAGTCACCTCCCTGTTTCTATAAACATACAGCAGCTATACTCCTGAGGTCTTCCTGTGGTCAGAATGGTAAACTATAGGATGTTATTTTTTTTGCCACAGCTACTGTTTTTAATTGTGCTTCCAAACTCGGTAGTTTTATCTGTCGATGAGGTGGAACTGAACAGGTTCCCTGCACATTGTTTGCATTGTACAGTTGCAAATGCAAACAGACTGTACATAATAGATGTCAGCAGAAGGGCTTCTTCTGAACACAAAGGCAAGCTGGAGTGTCCTGTAATGTTAGTAACAACATAAAACTATGTCAAAGTATCAGGGTTTTACTAGGTTTTAATAGACAAGATGAAGAAACAGGAAGTCATCTGGCAGTTGTGCAGACCAATCCTGAAGTGTTAAGTATAATTCCTGTCAAAGTCAAGTTTTGCTTACTCAGAGAGTTATCACTGGGTCAAGTAATTTCAATTACTGTCCTTATTTTCTCTATATTCTCAAGCAGCAGCTGATTTTACTGCAGATTATAATTTTTAAAACATTCCATTTGCATTTAAAAATCTTGGTATATAAGACAGTCTTTTAAAATTATTTAAACATTGTATAGATACAGAATTTTCAGATGATAATGTCACCTTCCCTTTATACATTCTAATTTCAAAAGCAATGTTAAGGGCCTGGATAATTAAGATCATATAGCTATTAATATTCACTGAATGGTTTCTGGATTTTAAACCTTTGTAGATGAAAAAAAAAGTCTTCAAATTCTTTGATTTTTTTTTTTCAATGTTTATTTCATATGAGTGATTTTGATTAACTAAACTGAGGTGATTTTTTTCCTTAATTGATAGAAATTATTCCAAAGTTTTTACACCGAGAGAGAGAGAAGGAAATTAATTTCTCAGCTACTCTGTGTGTGTGTGAATATTTTTTTAAGGACTTTGGTACTGTAAGGGAGAATGATGAAAATCTGCAGTTTGATAAGGAAAAAAAGGTAGAAAATATGCCTCAATCAATTGTTTTTTCTAGTAGTGAAAATTGGTATTTCTTAAACTGAACTGCTCGCATACGGTAAAGGGCATATACAGGATTTCAGAAAGAATAGCTAAGGTCAGCAGCACAGACTCACTCACTGGCAGAGTCTGAAACCAAGTCACTGGGGGAGGATTTTTTTCTGCCACCTCATGCGTAATAGCAAGATAAACAGAGAGGAGTACTGGAGGACAGAAGGGAGTTGGAAGCTGGATTAGGTTGAGAGGGGGCTGCACTTTACTGCAGTAGGTTTATCCATCATTGATGGTTAATCAATAATTGACAAATATATGTGTGAAAAGAATCAAGAGGAATTATGTTCAGTGTTATGCTTTGATATATTAAGCACAAGAGTACGGGAGAAGGTTGTTTCAGCAAAGCTGTGCTGCCCAGGAATCCAACGATGTTTTGAGAAGTCTAACAGGACTACGGGACTCCGTTTAGGTTCATTACAGAGGTTTTCTTAGTAATCTCAGAATCTCATGTTGAGACACTTCTCACAATAATCTTGCACAGTGTAACTTAGAAACTGAGTGATCCTACAGGCAGAACACATTTCTGTGTTTGACAGTTCAGATCATGCTCCTTTTTGTGGATTTTACTTGTTCGTGGTATGTAGTATGATTGTTGCCTTTAGAAGTCTAGAATCACTTTCATTATCAGTAAATAATTATCAATAGATAATGAGAGTGGTCAGATAACCCTTGTGGATTTTGCTGTACACTGCAATTTTACAATGTCAACATGTGGCATATGCCTCAGGTAGCTTACAGTTACTGGTGATTATGTTCAACTAGGGAAGAATCCAGCTTGACAATGGGATTCACAGATGATTTTGCTTGACTCATCATTATGAAAGAAATCTCATCCTGTTACATACAAACTATTCATATATGGCCCAAACTAAGCAGGGTGGAACACACTGACTGCAAAACTGGCTTTATGAAAAGTTTTGGACAAGTATCTGAACTGATGTGTTCATATTAAACTGAGGTGTAATTCTCACCCAGGGAACCAGTGGGACATCCTGAAAAGGCAAATAGTGATGACTTCGTTGTGTGGTATGTTGTATGGTTGTGTGATATCGTCATCTTTCAGGACATATTTACTGTTTTATTGTTGTGCTTTGTCTATCCAACCCTCTCTGTCTTTATGGCCTAATAGTTTGGATAATGCAGTGCATTCACTTTCTTTCTGTCTTTTTTGTTATGCATAGGGCTGCTTCCTCCACTTTTTAGTTTCTCTCTGATCAGAGTTCCTTTTGATCCAAAGCTACTGAAACTTGGAATGATTTCAGTGGGTTTTGAATAAAGCACAATTCTAAAATCAAGCACCTCTGCAATTTTAATTGACCTTTTCAGTTTGATATCCATGAAAATCCTTAGACGTTAGTAGGTTCCAGAGGTGTAGAAGTACTGCCATCCTCATCTGAACTGGATCATTTATCATGGAGGAAAACTCAGTTAGTGAATACAAGTTCCACCTAACACTGTGTTCATATTATGTTAGCTAATACTGTCAGGAGTTTTACTTGAAATATTTGTTGAAATATGTGGTGTCCTGGTTCAACATTTTAATTTCCACCTCTTTGCCCTCTAGTGGGCAAACAAGCTTAATGTTGTTAGAACCCAACACATTTGAGACAGCAATTGCCCATAACCTTTGGTTTTACTCTTTGGTTGTGATCTATTTCGTTTGTCTGTACCGAGGCAGGAAAAGGATACTTCCTGAAGTTATTTGGTGTAAGCTTATTTAAAAAAAAAAAAAAAAGGGAATGTTTGTAGGAATATTTTGCTCAGATCACAGCAGAATCAGTCTTACTCTTCCCATATTCTAATTTTTAATAATAAGTTGAAAAATCATATTTATGGATTCATTCCAATATAAAACTAGAAAAAAGCATTTCAAGTGCTTGGGTTTTTATAGAACTAGTTGACATGTTCCATTGTAAAATTTTAATCTGTTTTCTAAAATACTAAAAATACCCATTTTTTTTCTGTTTTGAGAGAAAGCTGTTTCAACAGCAACCAACTGATTTTTAAAAATCTGTTCCAAGAATAATGCTCTCACTGATTTTTTTTTTCCTAATATAGCTTGACTACCTTATGGTAAATAAGGTACAGTCTAATGGTGCAGGAAACTCATGTCACTATTGGACACTGCATTAAAAGATTGAAATGGCCAAAGAAAGGGTTGCTGTTTTCATTCACTGAGGTTTTCCACAACTCGTTCTGTTTATATTTTTCAATCTTTTACATGAATGATACCACAGACTCTTCAAAATGAGCAATTAATGCCAGGAAGGAAAAATGCACGTAACTATTCCTTCTCCTGAAGCAAATAGATATTTCGTCGCATCATTTCGTTATACATGGGTGAAACACTGTTGTATGGGAAAGCAAGTAAGGTCACTTTATAGGCTTCTGACAGTGAGTACCTGTATGTAAACCCAAGCTTGAACTCTTTAAAGTACTTCTGACTTCTACATCAAAGTTCCAAAGGTAACAGGTGTTTAGAGCACTCACAATTTTTGCAAACAAGTCCAAAATCAGCACTCTTATTTCTAATGGCTTATTATAAATGTTTCTTGTAGGGCAATGATATAAAAACTACTCTTATTTATTTACTGTGGTGTTAAAGTTTTAAATTTTTTATAGTAATCCATGTAAGATTGATTCTTCAGTCAGTGACGCTGATAGGACTCATTCAAGTGATTCACTGGGTTAGCATTAAAATTAACATAGGAAAGATTTTACTCCAGTTCAGGCTTACTCTCCCTAATTTTGCTGTATCTTCATTTTGCCTAATGATTTGTAGCAGAAAAGGCAGGGAAGCAGTTATGGTGATTTTCCAGTGCTCAGTGTTTTCAAAGTGTATCCTCAGTCTTGTTTCGGTTTCCTGTTGTACTTTCAAAGCAGAAACACACCTTTTAGCTAACATTTTACAGTACAAAATACAAAAAATGCAAATGCTCAGAAAGAAATTATGCCTTTCCCCCTCCCCCCACCAGATGCTTAAGTGCTACTGTGTTCCAAGAGGATGTATAGATTTAAATTACTTTTGTGGGCTTGACAGAGGTACCTGAAAGTGAATAGAGCATTATCAGAAGATACAGTGATTAACATTAAATTTGGATACAAGAATGTTGGATGCATATCATGATAGGAAAAAAGGTTAATATTTTAAAGTGAGGCTAAAGGTTGACAGGAGAAAAATTGAGTTAGTTTGCAAAAAAGAAATTTGTTTCTTTAAGTGAAAATTGGGGTCAAGAGGCCAGAGCTCTCTGCTTCAACAGGAATGAAATAAATTAAATAATGCCACCATAAAGCATCAGTGTATAAACTAATGATAAAATAGCACATGCTGGTTTTGAGAAAGATACTGCCTATAAGGAAAAAAAAGATCTGTAGAAATGCTCTTTCAAATCAGTGAATTTGGGGGCTTAGAACAATTAAATTTTAGCATTGTTTTAAAAATGTGTAGATTTTTTATTTTGAGGCTTTTAAATGTATGCAATACATTTTGTTATTAATAAAACCACTAATGATGATGTTCAGGAAAAAAAGTAATTTTTAATAATTGCATTCAGTCTAGCAGAAATGTATGGCATTTCAGATGGGTGCACTATTCTGTACCACTTCATGATCCAACTGATGTGTGATGTTAGATGACACTTCCCTATCTTAAATCAACAGGAGTTGACTGTTTTTCTTTGGTCTATACAAAGTAATACTTGTGTATGTGAAAGAATTTAAGATATTACATCACAGTGTCACAGTATCATCAAGTGTTGGAAGAGACCTCATAGATCATCAAGTCCAACCCTTTACCACAGAGCTCAAGGCTAGACCATGGCACCAAGTGCCATGTCCAATCTTGCCTTGAAGTGCCCTAGGGACGGCGACTCCACCACCTCCTCGGGCAGCCCATTCCAGTGTCCAATGACTCTCTCAGGGAAGAACTTTCTCCTCACCTCGAGCCTAAATCTCCCCTGGCGCAGCCTGAGGCTGTGTCCTCTTGTTCTGGCGCTGGCCACCTGAGAGAAGAGAGCAACCTCCTCCTGGCCACAACCACCCCTCAGGTAGTTGTAGGCAGCAATAAGGTCACCCCTGAGCCTCCTCTTCTCCAGACTAAACAATCCCAGCTCCCTCAGCCTCTCCTTGTAGGGCTGTGCTCAAGGCCTCTCACCAGCCTCGTCGCCATTCTCTGGCCATGCTCAAGCATCTCAATGTCCCTCCTAAACTGGGGGGCCCAGAACTGAACACAGTACTCAAGGTGTGGTCTAACCAGTGCAGAGTACAGGGGCAGAATGACCTCCCTGCTCCTGCTGACCACACCATTCCTGATGCAGGCCAGGATGCCACTGGCTCTCTTGGCCACCTGGGCACACTGCTGGCTCATGTTCAGGAGGGTATCAATCAGCACCCCCAGATCCCTTTCTGTCTGGCTGCTCTCCAGCCACTCTGACCCCAGCCTGTATCTTTGCATGGGGTTGTTGTGGCCAAAGTGCAGCACCCTGCACTTGGAGCTATTGAATGCCATCCCATTGGACTCTGCCCATCTGTGCAGGTGGTCAAGTTCCCGCTGCAGAGCCCTTCTGCCCTCCAGTCAATCTCTAACTGGTCATATAAAAATACCAAATACAGCAGATAAGAAATCTATCATTGTCATTGCCCTTCATCATGTAAATCTTTGCCTTGGAGAGGCAGAGCTAGGTAGCTAGTTTACTATCATCAGGACAGTATGGCATACTTTAGTTTCTCCTATAATAAGAATACTTTTCCCCCATTATCTTTGTCAAATTAATTAAAATTATCTTAAAAAAAAAAAACCAAAACAACAATCAAACAAACAAAACTCTACAAACCCAAACTAACACAACAACAACAACAAAAAAACCCCCACATCCACAAACCCCAACAAAGAAACACCTTTTTTTTTCCTTTAATTTCCTGCTCCCTTAAGGATTTTAGCAATCTAGGTGGCTTATGTATCAAAATGTTAACAGAATTTGTGGCATTTTTCAGATTTAGAAGATGATTAGGGGATTATAAATTGTAAATTATATTGTTCTTGTATCTAGAGTTCTTGTGGAAGTACACTTGCATCTATCCTGCTCATAGAAGAGATTTCTGGGTTTATGTATACAATAATCTGCTTACATTTGAATTTTTCCTCTCAAGTCTACAGATAGGTTTTGAGTAATGGTCAGCTTTTTTTTTGCATGAGTTTTTCAGGTTGGGGCCTCAATGGAGAGTTTTAGGCTTTGCTGGAAGATCAAGAGTCACCACTTCTCACTGGCATTGGCAGTGAGGGCTGCATCCAGTCTCAGCATTTATTTTTCACAGTTGTGGCTGTAGTTCCTAAGTTATGAAAAAGATGATTCCTCATCTCTTCCCAAGAAAGCAAAATGATGCCTAATTGATGCCTAATGTCTTAAAATGGAGGAAATAATTCTGATTGGTCTCTAGGTTGAAAAAAAATGGTTTGTATTACTGGCTTGAACCATCTCATCCACACAGAAACATCAGGGTGGCTGTGACTTTAGTCAGTGTATATCTGCAGCTGAATCTAGATATTACCCTTCCATCTGGGGTCATAGTTTGTTTTAAAAGAGTTATGTATGAATTTTCTCTAAATTGTAGCAGAGGGTCATGAATTAGTGTCTAAATGTGGGTTTGACAAGATTATTTTAGTCTGTATTTCATGCCAGAAATAAAGATGAATAGAGATAGCAAGCTTTTAAACAGACTGTCTGACATCTATAATGTCAGAAGAGAGTGAATGAATGGCAGAATGCAATAACCAATCTTCATTTTTCATTATTTTATAGGGATTAGATGGACCTACTCTCATTCATAATTTCTGCCTAAAATAATTACTAAGTACTACATGATCCAATCATTTTTCATCCTTACTACATTCCAGAAATTATTGACTAAGGTGTACTTATTAAGAAACATAAGATATACTTTGATTTAAATTTAGGAGGTGATAAGATACATTTAGTTAACACTTTGCACTTTCAATTTAACTCAATATGTATTTTTAAATAATTTGGTTTGCGTATGGACCACATGATTTGGTTTAATGCTTACTGGGGGGAACTGCTTTGTTTAATTTCTCCTAAATAAGAATTTTCAGCCTCCCTTTCTGTGGATTTAATGATTATTAGATTTCTGCAGCAGAGATCTATGTTAGCAATTTTCGATTATTAAATTTATGGAGCGGAAATCTCTGTTGGCAATTCTTGAATGAGAAAGACAGTATGCCTACCAGTATACTATTTCCTTTTCATTACAGCTCCTTTGAAGATACTTGGTCAAGATTTTCCTTTCTGTTTATTCATAGTCTGTGTATAAATAGGAAAGAAGCACCTATGCTGAGGCTGTGGACTCCAATCCTTTTCTTAAAAATTGTTGCACTTGGTATAAATACTAATTTCCAGCCCCACCAGATTTTTCCCAAATGATAATACAAACCCTACATGATAGTTATGAAGAGATATAATAATCAATGAACCCAGCTTCTTTGAAAGAATAAACCCACATACCATTAGTCATATATTTTTGTAAGTATAGCTCTGCCAATGGTTGCAGATATCTTCATATATATGTTGGAAAAGAATGTGTATACGCAGTAATAAACACAGTAAAATCATAGCCAGGTACTGCAAGTGCTGTCTCATTTTCTGTAACTGCTGACATTATTATTTTTATTGCTCTTCTTTTTGATAAAGAAAAGACACAAACAGTTCCACTGATAGAAACAAGCATGAAGTACTAGGAGCTTTTACAAACGTGTTTGTTTCCCTCTCCCCTCCCCCCACATCTCTCTCTCTCTCAACAAGAAAAAAGGTCTGTAATTGCAATAAAAGAATTGTTTCTCTCCTAATCTCTTTTTAAAAATTTATTATTATTATTATTATTTCCTCTTTCTTTTCCTTGAGCCCATCCTGTCAGGCTGCAAGCGTGGAAGTTATTTTCTGGTGGTGTGATTAGATTGGGGCTGAACTCTCCAGCTGGCAGGCCTGTCTGTGACTGGCGGCGGCCTGTCCCCAGTGCTTGTCATCTCCTGACATGCCTGACAGGATGGGGACAGCAGCCCCAGACAGGTTCATTAGATGGTGTTTTCTACAGCTGGGCTAAAAATAATAACAACAACGGGGAAAAAAAAGAATAGGCCACACTTTGTCAAGGCCCAGGCAGTAGAGGCCCTTCTTGTTGGTTTAAACCAAGGCCTTGTTTTGACAAATTCTGATCTATGTGGTTTTTACATTTTCTGACACATTTTTGTTTTCTTCCCCTTTGGCCTGCGCTCTTTGCACTCTGCCTTGTTGCTGCTTCAAAATCCTAACGCCGTGCTCCCGAGAGAGCAAGGAGGATGCTCGCGGAGGGCTTGGAAGAGAAATCGAGCACTCCAGTGAAACAGCAATAAGTGTTCATTTCCATGGTGATCAGCCCAGTGGCACAAAAAACAACCTTGGGACTCTCCATAAGCCAATTACAAGAAAGGTTAAGAGTTTTATAGTGCCAGAAACATGCCATCTACATGAGAAAATAGTATCATTACTAGCAATCGATGCTGTTAAATACATTGGTGTCTGGTGGTGCCAGAAATGTAAACTGGTTATATTATTCTGTTTTCTTTGGAGGCTGCCAGAGTTTTCTGGTGGTATTGTCAAGCTTTGGTGCAGTACATCAAACATCACCGTGGCTGTAGATTATAAAACAATTCAAACCAGTAATAAAACGGTTTGATAGTATTAGGCACGTTCAGTGTCACAACATTAACTAAATTTATTCAGAGTATTTTACAGATTTGTATCGAATCTTCCCTTTAGATTTTTATTATAAAACCACAAAATATTTACATTTTCTATAGTTAAAGAATTTCCCCCCCCTTTTTTTTTTTTTAATTAACAAAAACAACCCATGTAATATTTTATTTTTTCTATTGCAGTTGTGTGGTACCTACTGACTACTTTAATTTGCAGACTGGTGACTGTAGTTTGACTTTGAGGTTACCTGCTGTTTTTCTCAGGGACTGTCACTCATTTTACATTTTACAACATGCTGGTGTGTAAAACACTTCTCTAGCTACAGGGGGAAAAAAGGAAGATGTTTACTATTTTGCTTACTTTGTCCTACTGCTTAGGAGCGTGGAGAGCATTACAACGTTTTCTTGTTTTCTGCCTTTAGTTGCTTGCAATGTGAGTGCTGCGGCTGAAAACCAAGCCCTTCATTCACAGAAATCCTGCCACTTACCTTTCCTTTGTATTGTTAGTTACTGCTGCTTTAGTTCATGGTCTCTATGACAACTGTTTAAATTGGGATGGGCAACTGTCATCTGGAGTATTACTGAAAGAAAAGTGTTAGTGAGCACACAGTTCCATAGATAGAGCATTTCAATATAATCCAATTTTAATTGAGCTCCAGAGACTTTGATGTGCTGCCGAAGGTTGGGAGAGAGCTATTCCAGGGAGAAATTAAAGCAGCCCAGCAAGGCTTCACTACTCCAGACTGTCACCATTTTAAATAAGCATTAGCATCAGACTTAACCTTCCCCTATGAAACATCTCACTTTTTTTCCCCCAGCTTTTTTTTTCCCCCCAGTACATATAAAGGCAAAGACACTTTCATCTTTGTATATACATTTCTATATTCCCTTAATTAAGTTTGAAAAGCATGTACTGGACCTTAGACACATCAGACTGTCTATTGGACCTTGCACTGCAGTTCATAGAAAGAAATAGAAGCCGAGTGAAGATTAATTTCCAGCAGTCAAATGGCATGTGTTGGACTTTCTAAGATCACCCTAAAAGTCATCCATCTTTGCGCTATAAAGCTGAATGGGAACTGATTTTACCTTAGTTTCATCATTAATTCCCTTTTTCATGTAAATGAAAAAGGGCAAGTAATCTCATTGTAGACTCTTACTAACAAAACTAGATTCTTTCTATAGCTATGTGTCTACTGGCTGTTGAGGTTTGGTCTTTTGTTTGTTGGTTGGGCTTTTTTTGTGCATAATAGCCAGATACAGTCATATAACAATTAAGGTAACAATTAGCAGACTTTGTAGCAGGGTTTGTACAGTGAGGAGATTGGAAGGTGACTATAAACGTTGGACTGTTGAATTAAAATCTCATGACTGCTTTATTTAAACTGTATGATCCTTTTTGTTTCTCTCACAAATATGTATACATACAAAAAAACTTATAAAATGCGAGTTTCATAATAATGAATGAAACTTGAGAATCATTGTATGTTTTCTAAGATTTCAGTATACTTTGGGCACCATTGCATTTTAGAGAGCTAAGACACATTTTGACATGATAATTTTCCCGGCCTTTAGTTTTCCTTTCTTTCTTTTGTTCTTTCTTTCATTCTTTTGTTCTCCATTAATTTTTTTCCTCTATATCTGATTTTTTTGGCTTTCAATGAAAAAAAAAGCAAATTTACAGGATGCTGAGCTCTCTTTCTAGGTGCTCAGTACTCAGCTTATCCTTCAAATGGTAGGAGTTGAGATGCTCAGCTGCAATAAAAGATTCAACTTGCAAAATCAAGTCTATCAGAGCTTGCCTATTACATGGGATGCTTAGTTTCTGTAGAAGGAATGTGATATGCATCAAATCTGACCTTAATGGCAGTAGAAATGGAACCGATTGCAGTATGGACAGTAATCTATCTGTACAAGTTAATAGAGTTTGTTGTCTGCTAAAGCAATTAGCTTGTAACCTGTGTAAAAGTAAGATAAGAATCTAGATTGATAGGAGAATTTTAATAGCTAGCTGTTGCAATATATTAAAAAAAAATCTGGAACTATAAACTCCCTTTTTAAAGCTTAAGATAAATTCCTTTTAATTGTAATTAAATAAATGTTAATAGTAAATTAATTGAGGATCTTTGAGGAACCCTTTTTCGACTTGGAATGGCACAGTTTTTCATAATTTGCACGGTACCCAGATGTCCATAAAATCTAAATACCTTCTATGGTGGAGCAGCTTATACTGGATAAAATCAAAGACACATTCACACAAAGTATCTCTACATGCTGACAGGTGTTGCAGTAATTTCATACTGGGAACCTAGAGTTCACCACAGGAAAGCCTGTGAGTATGCCCAAATTTAAGACATGCAGGTTTGCATTCCAGCTGGCTAAAAGTCAGAAGAGGAGGGAACTGTATGTTAAATCTGCTATAGCTCTTCTTCCTCTAGCTCTTACAGACATCACAAGATTCTGTGCACCAGAATCCACTTTTGATGGTCAACTGAGCAGACAATAGTACTCCCTGTTTTCATGAGAATTTTTTTGTACAGGATTAGGCCACCCTTTACATTGTTCAAATTAAACAAGATTATAGTTGATGTGGAACTACACACAGAATAAACAGAATTCACATACTAAAAATATTATGTAAATGTGGCTACTGTTACTGCATGTAGTATAAAAATAATTCATGAAGTTTCTATGTGCTGTTTATATTCAATACCTGACAACTTCTGCAATTTTAATTTTTTGTGCAGATTTTTCAGTGCTTAATTACTGTATCTGATTTAAAAGGGAAAAAAACTGTTCCTTAAAGCAAATATAAAATGCATAGGTACGTTTTACCTAATTTTAAAGCAAAATAGGTGTAGTGAAATGCCAACTCGTTAAATGATTAGCAGCAGGCAGTTTTGCAAGCACTCCAAGTTAAAATTCTCAGACAAAACTTTGCACTTCTTTCCTTGCACACTTAGTAATATAAGATGTTTCTTATATAGTAATAGAAAGCATAGTAGAATTTTGATTGATGTTGTAACTGTTGATTGAGTTTTTCCCAGTGTTATAATACCTTGTCGTCTCCATCAGTTCAAAAGAAACCCATCTTAGGCTCATCTTAGGCTCATAGTTATAATTTCATATGAAGATGTTTTGATGATGTGTGTTCACCATAATTCATAGGCAGTATAATTGTTCTTTAGGGACATTAGAAGGTAACATAGCATAGAGTAGCCTTGAATCTGCTCTAAGTTCCAACACAGAGCAAACTATCTTCCAGGAGTCAGTAGCCCTCCATATCCAACACTTCTGGGCACTTCGAGTGTATGACAGCTGTAGATTTTTTTAATTTCTTGACGATTATGCTTAGCTGTTACAAACTGCAATACAGAAAGTTTGGGGGTGGTGAGGATGTTGTAGATGTATAATACTGATCACTTCATCAATACATATAATTGTATTTTGTTTATAAAAATAAATTGCTCTAAAAATTAATGTACTCCTAACATTTTAGCAATATATATATTACTCCAATTATATTACCAAATGTTGGCAGTATAAAAGAGATTTTGTATATGAAGTTAACAGCAAAGTGTTACTGTTTTATGATCAATATTGCATAGGAAGAAATATTAGGAACAGAACATGAAAAAACGTGCTCTGTAATAAAGTGTTGCCTTCTAATTGCTTTTATGGAATTTAGTTCATACGCATTCTGCTCTAAGTCAAATAGGAAACTATTAAAATCCAAGATGCTTGTATATATCTTCTGTATGACATTGAGTTCACATCTACAAAAAGAGAGAAGAGAGGCATAAACCTATCTTTCTACCTGTTATTTTTTAGGAAATGGGTAATGTTTAACAAAACTCAATTTTTGTATTTTTCTCCAAACCAATTATAGGCCTTCAGTTATTGTCGTGTTAAGGATTTGCATCATGGTACATTTAAGTCTTCAGACATTTTTTATTGCATTGCACTTTTGAACAAGTACGTTGCCATGCAAGTTCTCACTAAGAAAAAAGGTGCTGAGGATTTCATGACTTAATTCTTAAGAAAGAATGCATTATGTACTTGTAGATAGCATACATTCTTTTTTTTCTTCAAACTATTACTATATTTTTTGCTTTTGCTGTGTCATAGAACTTCTCTGCAAGGAAAATACTTAAACATATAAAGATAAATTAAATACTTGAAGGCACTGTTTCAGAATGTAGCAGAACATGATTTTCATCTAGTCCTTTCTGGTAACTGGATGGACAACACATTCACCTGGAAACTGAGGAGCTTTGTTTCTTTCCTGTTTGAAGGGAGCAGTTTGCCTTGTATGTTGGCAGATTATGACTAACAAGCGATGCTTGTTCTGCAGTCCTTTCAGAAACATGGCAGGAGTCAGGGAACTTCTCTTTCTATTGTTTAATCAGTTGTAAGTGTGTGGGAGCTTGCTAGGAGCTGCTTGTCACTGACTTTCCTTGGGGCAGCAAATGATGCAGCTGACTGATGCAGTGTCCATTCTGGACCGTTGAGGAGCTATGTCCTCTCATTCAGAATACAGCAGAGAGGTGGAAGTGACACCACTGTTGGGAAGGGTGTTATTTTGGTTCATGTACCTTTGAGATAGAAGGGAAATGATCTGTCTATCCCAACTTCTAGCTTTAGGCAAAAGAGAGCTTTTTTGTTTTCTTGCTATTTTTTTGTTTTAGTCTTCCATTTTTTCTCAGCTAAAAATCTCACAAATTCTATCAAATCTACCAAATACTTAATAAAACTGCACTTTTCTGTCAAAAATTAATTGAATGAAACAATGTCTGGGTTTAGTTTCAAGTTACAAGCATTTTTCAACACTACCTTCTCCCTGGATTTGTGAATCTAATTTGTGAACTAATTGAGTTTCTCTACATTGGATTTTGCTCCATTATTTCTTTCCTCAGTGTCTGTGTTTTGAGTTGGGCTGTGCTCTAATATGGCTCTAGAATGTATTTGTCTTTGGTTCCTGTATGCGCTTTTGCCCCCCTAGACGCCATCAGCTTCATTCCCACTTCTAGAATCTTTAAATGAGCTGAAGCATCTGCTTAACGCAGTAATTGTTAGAATTTAGTTTGGATGTAGAGCCTAAAAAAGACCTTTTCTGAGATGGGGAGCTGGGATTGTTTAGCCTGGTGAAGAGGAGGCTCAGAGGTGACCTTATTGCTGTCTACAACTACCTGAGGGGTGGTTGTGGCCAGGAGGAGGTTGCTCTCTTCTCTCAGGTGGCCAGCACCAGAACGAGAGGACACAGCCTCAAGCTACGCCAGGGGAAATTTAGGCTCGAGGTGAGGAGAAAGTTCTTCACTGAGAGAGTCATTGGACACTGGAATGGGCTGCCCAGGGAGGTGGTGGAGTCGCCGTCCCTGGAGCTGTTCAAGGCAAGATTGGACGTGGCACTTGGTGCCATGGTCTAGCCTTGAGCTCTGTGGTAAAGGGTTGGACTTGATGATCTATGAGGTCTCTTCCAATCCTAATAATACTGTGATACTGTGATAATGTGGTAATATCTAAATCTGCCACCTCTTCCTGATGCTGTTCTTCCTAAGAATTTCAGTCCATTGCCGACATTTCAAGAGTTGTCTAAACTGAGTCTGTTTGCATGCTGCGTAGAAGGGAAATCATACAAAGACACCTAAATGTGTGGCACCTATGAAATGAATAATAAAAATAACTCTTATTCAGAACTCTCTTTTCACAAAGGTACTACTTTCAACTTCTGTACCACCTATTTTTCTATTTAAAGCTATGCATTGATATTTCAGAAAAGCAGAGTTAGAAATAATGCATTTAGAATATGTAAAATATTATCTTTGGATTTTTTTTAATCTGGATATTAATATTTAGCAACAATGTTTCCATATTTAGAGGCAGTTGTTATTTTTTCTCTAATAACATTACTGCAGCTGCTTCTCAAGAAATCCCCATGTCCTTTCCATTACTTTCCTCAAACAGAAAATTGTAGCATGCAAAACCATTTTACCAATGGAAAGAGGAAAATGTCCTGAAAATGGGCCAACTTCAAATATTTTTTTCAGATTACTGAAAACGAATAGTGGGAATAAGAGTGTCAGTTACTTTCAGCTGAGTGGGCATTGCTTTAATGGATACTGAAGGGGTGCACTCACCAAAGAAACCAAATTGAGAAAAGGTTGGGGTGAACAGAACCGTATGTTCTATTCCAAGAAAAGGGGCCTCTTGAAAGCTTAAAAAAACATTGGAAGTAGAAGTATAAGCTGAGAAAAACTGGCACGGAAGTAAAGTCCAAAACCACAAAAATAATATCTGCATTTTTTAGATCCCTGAAGAGGAGAAAAATGAATCAGGAGTGCCAATATTTGTTTTTTAAAAAGCTTTAAACTGATGCAAATGGAGAAATTATAATGGCAGACAGTACTCAGCTGAACCTGCAGAGCACAGGATCACAAGAGCTTTGTGGGGAAAGTGTTTAAGGCTTACAATAAAGAAACATTTTGCATGGAAGCATGTTGAAGTAAAAAGGAAACCTTAATGAGAAGAGAAAGTGAGACCATTGTCCTAGACCAAAGTGGGCAGAATGAAAAATTATTACATGATATGTTGGTGAGATTTTGGAAGTGTTTACTCTTGGGTGACTATGGGAATTGAGTCTGAGAGGATTTTCATAGAGTAACTTAAATGTATGTAAAATACAAAGAAAATAGTAAGTCGATGAACTGAAATATTAAACTAATTTGAATTGTCCTTCCTCTGTATTTAGGTTCTCAATTTCCCATTTCAGAAAAGCAAAATACAAGGTGTTACTTACCCAGATTTGGAATGTCTTAAATATATTTTCATGCTATATTTACATTTCCTGACATGATATATCTCTTTGCATGCTGCATGCCTACTTTTCCTGCTGTAGTAGTTTGGCCCTGGCCAGGGGCCATGTGCTCATCAAAGTCACTGTCATTCCTCTTCTTAGATGGACAGAGGAGAGGGAAAATATAACAAGAAGCCCATGGATCAGGACAGGAGCAGTTTAATAGAACAAAAGCAAAAGCTGAAACCATGTGCAGATGCAAGAGCAAACAAAGATGTTATTCTCTACTTCCCATCAGCCGATGATGTACACCGCTCTCTGGGAAAGCAGGGCTTCAGTACACATAGTGGTTGTTCCGGATGACAAATGGCATCAACAAATGCCCCCACACTTCCTTCCTTCTTTCCCATAGCTTTTATATCTGAATTCACATCATATGGTGTGGAATGCCCCTGTGGTCAGTTTGGGTCCCATCCCAAGTTCTCAACCACCCCTCGACCTACTATTGAGGGGGGTAACATTGAAAAAGCACAGCCTTGGTGCTGTGCAAGAACTGCCGAGCAGTAGCCAAAACACAGGAGTGTTATCAACACCCTTCCAGCTGCCACTACAAAACACAACACTATGAAAGATGCTATGAGGAGAACTAACTCCATCTCAGCCAAACCCAATACACCTGCTAAATCTGAAAGTTGATCATATCCAGTACTTTATCAAACATTTTTAAATTACAAAATGCTCATTCAATATGGCATTTCATAAACTCTTCAGGTCGTGGATCCATGCCATTAATGCCTGTCTTTTCAGCCTATATTGAGAATACACGAAGCAATCATACAATTGCCATGTATTTGTAATGAGTTCTGTATTGTTAGATGGCTCTGAGTTTGCTGCATGTGCACAGGAGCCATTTGTTTTTAATTTGTTGTGGCGATTTTGCTCTACGCAGTGTTTGGGATTTACCCCCCAAAAAAGTAAATTACTGTGCTTAGTTAGAATTCGGAAGTGAAATTAAGTTATTATTTACAAAAGTAGGCTAAATATAAAAGGTAATAAACATATACAAATGCACATACAACTAGGCAATAGCCCAGCTACCCCCTTGGACACAATAGCTCAGAGCCAGTCCTGTGCACTGCAGCACAGAGGCCTTACCTCCTACTGCAGTAACTCAAACAGTGATTGACACAGAACAAGTAAAGCAAAGTTCAGAGAAGAGGGGAGGACACACTGTAACTCCAGGTTTTCAGACCAATGAAATGGGATAAGGATGTATCTTATGTTTTGTTCAGCCCCTTGAAGAGTCCACCCCCTGGACTCTGAAATTCTCTGGAAAACTTGTGTGTACAATTTACAACTAAGGCATTAGTCTTAAACCTGTAACACCTGTGAGGATCTATATTCAGCATTTCACATTGTCCTTGAAGCAAATGGCAATAGTACCAAACACTAAAAGGAAATTCAGATCCTTGACAGAAAGGAATGATTTTCATTAATTGTTTTCTTATGTTTCTAACCTATGAAAGCATACAATGATACTAAACCATTTTATGAATAACTATTGTGTACCTGGGTCAAGCATGTAAGAACACTTGTGTAGCTGGCTCTAGACAGCTCTCTGCTCTTGTGAAGTACTCCATGTTCTGTTGGTAGGCATCCTCTTTTAGGTGCTGAGGTTGAAAACTTGGGAGCATCCTGTAAGACACTAATACAGGGCGTGTACCAGATAAGTTCCATGACATTTTTTGGTTCCCAAGTTGTTCTGAAATGGTTAACATGAAATTGGCTGCTGCTTTATGACTGAAGCACACTATTCCTTGCTATGTCAAATACAACTAGAAAGAGTAGCAGCTTTTCCCACAATTATAATTTCTTTTTTCTTCCCTTTCTTGGCATATTTTGATTTTTTTTTTCTTACCGGCTTACTCCTGTACAAAAAAGATGAGGTGACCACAAATTTAGATTTTTGCCTTTTTTGTTATTATTATTCTCTTATATCACTTTATACAGAAAGCAAGAAATACAATCTTCGCCAGATAATAGGGAGGCAAAGGACCCAGGTAGAACTTTTTGGATGGTCCATACTCATCACAACTGTTTGGCTATTTTTCAGGAGGGTAATATCAGATTTATTTTTTTTAAGTTTAAGTTTACAATATAATTTCATTGTAAACCCCCTACTTTCTCAGCTTTAGGGAATATCAAATATTGATTTGACACGGATGGACAAGAGAGCTTCTGAGAATTTCTCTTCTCTCCTTGGCAGCTGCATTCACAGGAATGTCTGTCAGGAGAAGCCGTATGCAAACTCCTGGCCTGGAATCTGGAACACGAAGGCTTTTTAACTTTTGCTTATTTTGATAACGTAGGTGTAGGGACTGCAGTGTAACTGAACTGAACCCAGATTTCTTCTTCCTGTCTTTTAGTTGAGGTTGTCACACATAACAGAGACTCATGGTTGGCTCTTGCAGGTAGTCTGTCTTCCCAAAGTTGGTAATGTTGAATAAAGAATGAAATGCAAACAAAGATTCTTTTTTAACTGAAGGACCACCATATATGGGGATGACAAGAGCTCATTTTGTAGTGGAAGAAACACAACTTTGAAAACTTGATTTTAAAAAAAGGACCAAAAAAAGTACAGCATGTAGTTAATACACAAATAAAATACTTGTAGCTGTAATTGCCAGCACTGAGGAGGAAATGCTGGACATGTAATTCAGAACATTTAAAACACTGGAAAATAGAAAGAAACTTTTTTAAAGTTATGAGGGTTATGGGACAAATGGTGAGTATACAATATAGTTATTTTAATTATATGCTTCCAAAACTTTTGATTCAAGTAAGAAGTTGAAGGTTTGCTTTGGATTGAGCTACCAGGACACAACGACATCCCACTAGACCTTACTCAGTTAAGACAAACCTGTTCAAATGCAGAACCAATACTTTTGAAATGTGAAAGATTAAAGTTGAAGAAGTAGGAGAGATAGACTTAGAAGGAGGTGAAAGGGTAAATTCATAGAAGTTTCTTGTATCCCTAGAGGAAAAAGAAAATGAAGGAAGTACCACATGGCAAAGAGAATACCTTGCGTTGCTGGGTAACAGAGACATCTAACAGATAGATGGGCTTTTGATGCCTAAAGTAAGGGTGTACCAGGGTTCTTTCCTTTAGTGTTCTAACTAAAATAATCGTAGTTAATACCTACAACGTAGTAGTGCTATCCACTTCAGCAGTGGATAAATCTTTCTTTGTAAAATGGTGAAGTATTTTCAGTATCAAAATTACAGTATCCTCAGAAGCCCTTCTGTTCATTGATAAGAGGGAAAAAAAACCCAAATATTTGATTTCAAGAAATGCCCATTTTATTCAGAAAGCATGACTCTGGGAATCATTTTCAGACTTTTAAAAAAAGGAATGTTTAGGAATTTTGGACTGTATCTGTGGAAATGCAGCAAAACCCAAACCAGTTCTACTATACATAAGTGCAAGGCGACCTTGTCCCTTGCTGATCATTTTGTTTGACATTATTAGTACAAAAAATAAAGAATGATGAAGGAAATCAGTGAATAAGTGCTTAGAAAATAAAATTTCAGAAAACAAACCCACCACAAAGCCCAAATAAAAAGTTATATTACATATTAATGGATATATGCATTTTGCACTATGTAAACAAAGCTTGATAAATGTTATGTGTCAACTGATACTTTCACTGAGGAATCAGGTTAGAATTAAAATACCCTGAACCAGAAATCTGGTTCCAAAAGACAAGTGATGAATTTCCATTGGAAAGAATAGATTACATTCACATACATAGACATTAATGAATCACCCCAAAGGGCTGCTTTTAAAAAAGGAAATGTTGAGCCATAAGCAACAATTCCTTGCAAGAGGCTGGAGTGACCAATCTTACCATGAAGTTAGCAAGAGAATAGGTTGCCCTTCTACAGACTGCTTTCCTCCATTTCTTTGTCACCTTACTTTGTGATTATTTCAATTCCAGAAACAATAATCAAAAAGGCCAGAATAGTTTCATATGCTATGTCTGGTGCATTCTGTCTACAACTATCTGAAGGGAGGTTATAGCCAGGTGGAGGTTGGTCTCTTCTCCCAGACAACCAGCAATAGAACAAGGGGACACAGTCTCAAGTTGTGCCAGGGGAAGTATAGGCTGGATGTTAGGAGGAAGTTCTTCCCAGAGAGAGTGATTTGCCATTGGAATGGGCTGCCCAGGGAGGTGGTGGAGGCACTGTCCCTGGAGATGTTGAAGAAAAGACTGGATGAGGCACTTAGTGCCATGGTCTAGTTGACTGGATAGGGCTGGGTGCTAGGGTGGACTGGATGATCTTGGAGGTCTCTTCCAAGCTGGTTGATTCTATGATATGAGATGCAAATAATGGTATAAAGCAGTGAAAATAAACCTCAATACTGAAGTGTTTCTCCAAGGGAGATAGTCTATTAGGGAGATAGGAAAGGAGAATGGAAATTAGCATTTCTGGTCTTCTGGTTAATGTAATACTTCAAAATCCCAGCCATTAGTTTACACTTAATTTGTTATCAATAATTGAATAATTAGTGACAGAGCTTTAGGATTAGAAATGGATTGATTCTTCAGTGAACGAAAGAAAAAGGAGGTCTTGATTACATGAGGAAAAATTAACAAATGGAACCTTCATATTTGAGCCAAGCAGGAAAACTTTTCAGTAATGGTTCTGTTTCCTTTCTGTAGAGCTTTCCTTCTGAACAACCCAAGCTACTTTGCTAATCTAATCTAAGTAACTGTTACCATTAATTGATTTTTCGTATTACAGAACTCTGAGATGTAAAGACTTCTCATTCCATTGTTAGGGTGACATCTTCATCTTGCAGCAATCCTAGCAAAATTTTATTCTCAGTCTGTTGTCTGGCCAGTGGACTCCTTGCTGTCTTTTAAAAGTAGCTGTATTTATGAGTAAATGAAATGATTTTACAAGGAGAAATGAGCTTTAAGCCAAACAATTGCAGCTGATATTGAAAAATTATGCTCAGTTCAGATTTAGATATTGTTGGTTGGCTGGTAGGATTTTATTGTATTAAAACATGTATTAAAACTATTTAAGGACATATATGCAGTATTCTATGATTTGTGATGAAGTTTCAAACATTAAGGCATACCTTTAACAAGAAGTCTTCATGAGTGTTTGTAGGAGAAAAACTCGTACAGCTACCGAAATAATGAGTACTGACTTTAAAAACAATAGAATATGGAATGGAGCACATGGTAGTTTTGACTTCAGATGTCTAGGTAACATAATTTCAGTGTGTTTTGGTGAATGAAGTGGCATTTCCACGATTTTATAAATATTTAAATACATAATTGTCCTGACTTGAGTTAAAACAGAACTAATTCTGGCCAGTGATTTTACTTTTCAGATCAGTCTCTTATAACTAAGTGCACTTCCTGAAATTAGCAGCATGTTTTGCAGACACTGCTTCTGGTAGTAATAACACTCAATAGCAATAACAACTCTAGTTAGTGCCAAGGCTTGGTATGTGGACCAAGGTCACTGCTAAATCTGTTGTACTCTGTTGGGGGTGTGGAGAAAAAGGCCGTGCCTGCTGTTCAGGTGACTCTAAACTGGCCAGTGAGGTATTCATTTCACATATATAATAGTAGTATAAAGGTGAATGATCACAAGGGCCAAGCTTTTCTCTTTCTCATCTTCAATGCTTAGCATCTGAAGAGGACTCTATCCCTTCTGTCTTGATCTTCTTCCATGAGTTCCTGAATCCAGCTCCAGAATCCAGCTCCTAAGTCTGATTCCTGGGTGCTGCTGAATCCAGTCTGAAACTTAAGCCACAGCATCACTCTTGACAATGACTAATTTACCATCAGGGGGGATGGGTTTGTAAACATTTTGGGGTTTATTATTATTATTTTCATTTAAATTGTTTTAGTTTTTGTTTGGAGTTCATAAGTCATAAGTTTCTCTTCCTTATTCCTGTTCGCTCCCTTTTGAGAAGGGAGAGGGGCTGCTAGAGAATGTATGTCAGTCATTTTTTGGCTGGCCCATAAGTCATAAGTTTCTCTTCCTTATTCCTGTTTGCTCCCTTTTGAGAAGGGAGAGGGGCTGCTAGAGAATGTATGTCAGTCGTTTTTTGGCTGGCCCAGCCCTAAACCTTGACAATAATACATGCAGTCTGTAAAAAAAATAAAATAGCCCATCTTTCATTTATGTGATATGAAAAGTGAAATGCTGAAAGTGATCCTTGAAGTGAAAAACAAAATAATGATTTTTTAAAGCTTTCAGAGGATTCAAATTAAGAAAATTTGAATTACATTGTTTTGGCTCCTATAGCAACAAGAAGAAATAATCCTGCAACAATGTCAGTAATTTTTGGTGTGAGCTGTAGATGCCTAACAACAGAGGGTTTAATACACTGCTTGAAAACAGTGTTAGATGAATGTTATGGAGGATGGCAGAAACGGGTAGTACATCCTGGACAGGAAAACAATACAGCAGAAATACTGAAATAATTGAGATGATTCGATATCGACATGATAATCTGATATTTCTAGGACTAATAGACAGTTAAGAAGAGTGTAATTGCGGACAGTAATTGAATTATAGACTCTTTCGTTTCCTCTGATTTCACTGGAGTGCTATTTTAAGTCATTTGTTTGGTAGTGGGTGAATGTACCTTTACGAAGTTGTAATTGCTTTATATTTGATTAAGAAGAATAGGAAGAAAGAGGCAGACAGTGTATGACTGATATACAATGTGTTTTTAGTGTTGTTTTATTGAAATTGAGCTGTGGTATATAACAAGACATCCTAAGCGTATTACTGTAAATCATCTAAAATGTTAATACATCAGATATAGTCACTATTAAACATTTTTTGTTAGGAAAAGAAAATAGGACAACTAGAAACATTTTTGAAACAGAACATGAATTCCTGAAGCATAGTGTTTTGTCAGGAAACTAATTTTTTGGCTAATCTGCTGTCTGATGTAGATCTTGTTACTAAATACATTTCAAAACCCTCTCTCTGGGAGACTGCACTTATCTTTTATTTTTTTTAACTTGAGTTTTTTCCTCCCTATTTCCTCTCTGTATCTTGAGAACTTGTGAATGTATAAAAAATACGTATCAGCAGCAAAATACATTCAGAGGTGGAGGGTGATAAAAACTTCAGTTATTATTCATATCCATCTGAATTTCGCATACACAATACTAGCTGTATCCTACTATCTGATCTCAGTGACAGACTGAAGGAAAATTTGGTTTATTTAGCTCATCAAGGAGAAAGCTAAGCACTAACTGGATCACCGACTGTAATTACTGATACAAGGAAAAGTTATCTGGTACTAGAATAATCTCACAGGCAAAGGTGTCATGAGATCTAGTGGCTAGAAGCTGAAGTCAACAGAGTTCAAAGTAAAAGTAAGGTACAGATTTTTAACCATTGCAAGAACTTGTCATATGACATACTAATTCCATGGTTGGCCTGTGACTGAACAGGGGAAGCATATAGACCCTTGTGTGTGTCTGGGAGATGTCCAAAAAAATCAAGCCCCTTCCCTTCTTCAAGGCTATGTTTAGTTAGTGTGGAGAGCCAAGGCGAAGGAAACAGCACCATCAGCAGTGTTGCTCTCCTCCTGGAGAAGAGGAGGCTCAGGGGTGATCTTATTACTGTCTACAACTACCTGAAGGGGCATTGTAGCCAGGTGGGGGGTGGCCTCTTCTCCCAGGCAACCAGCAATAGAACAAGGGGACACAGTCTCAAGTTGTGCCGGGGTAGGTATAGGCTGGATATTAGGAAGAAGTTCTTGCCAGAGAGAGTGATTGGCATTGGAATGGGCTGCCCAGGGAGGTGGTGGAGTCACCATCCATGGGGGTCTTCAAGAAAAGACTGGCTGAGGCACTTAGTGCCATGGTCTAGTTGATTGGTTAGGACTGGGTACTAGGTTGGAGTGGATGATCTTGGAGGTCTCTTCCAACCTGGTTGATTCTATGATTCTATGATTCATTTTATCTCGAACCTTCTTCTCATCTAGACAGAACACAGGGCTTAGTGTATTCCTTTGTCCTGTCTCCATCAAAGACATTTGAATATAGCATTAGAATGCTATAAAGTGTGCTGAAACATATTTGTGTTGTTGCTTTTGTGGCTTCATCTCTGAAATAGACTCACCATGGTTAAAAGAAAAACGTTATGGAGAACAAATTAACAAAAATCCAAGAAGCTCTTTTAACCTCTAGTGTAAAAACTTAAGTAAGCTTTTTCATACATAAAAATGTGTTACTAACTGCATCAGAGAAAATAATGGAGGAATACAATTTCCGTTACATCAAGCATGAAGGATCATTGACAGCAGCAACATAGGGTCTCCCTAACATTTCCCTGTACAGAAGTTGGGGGAGGTTATGAATACAGAAAGCAAAGACCTCAACAGAGTGAGTAAAGCACCACAAGCTGGTATGCCAACAGTTTTTGTGTACCTAATGAAGAACAGAGGAATTCAGTCTCTCTAGTCTGAAACCTTCTTTTTGCATTTCCCTTTACTGAAGGTGTTTGTTGTTTGTTTGACTGAGGCTGCAACTCCTCTAGGAACTGCAGCCTAGGAGAAAGCAGTCTACAGAGCCTGGGAAGTGCAGTTGGGTATGGCAAGGGGATGGTCTCCATCCCAAACAACTGATCTCTCATAGGGTGAAGCGTCAGGATCTCAGCTAAGGGCAGCATCCACCAGAGCAGAGATGGAGGGCTGAAGGTAGCCTTCCAGTAGGTAAAAAGGATTTAAGAAGACTTGTTCTACATACTGCTGAAATGATAGTTCACAGATAAGTTAATAAAGCAGATACCTAATCAAATTGTGAATGTCTAGAATAGTGAAAGAGGAGTGGAAAAGATTATCTAGGCATTAATATATATATTTTAGAGCAGCACAGGCAACTGAGAAACTGACAAACTGCAATGATTGTTTTATTTTATTTTAAAATATTTTTTGCATCCATTTTAAAAATGAAAAAAAAATTGTGTTCCATTCATGGATTTGAGTGTTAGATGTACTTAAGTTTAGAAAAAGTATGTGTTAGCATACCGTTCCAGCTAATTTCTGTTTATATGAATGGAATTCAATGGGTTCAAATTTGTGACCCTGAAATGAATGTGAATAGAAAGTTATATTGTTTTGGTTGTACTTTGCCCAACAGAGCTTCTGAAGTGAATCTGTTATCTGATACATGACTGACAATTGTGTAATGCTTACTGTTGGGAGAAAATAAAGCCAAAGCATAATGGCAACTGTGTCTGTTACCTTGTGCTTGCTTGTAGAGTTTGAGTTTTGGTTGGTTTTTTTTTTTCTTTTTTTTTGTTTTGATGGGGTTTTTATGTGTGTTTTTTGTTTGTCTGTTTGTTTTTGTTTTAGTTTGGTTTATTTTTTTGAGTAAAATAAGTTGATGTGACTCATGAGAAATAGGCCTGAGGAGCATCAGGTTGCAGTACTCACTGATATTCTAACAGCTACACTTCACTGCATTCAAAAAAACCCTACGTAACTTCATATTTTAACTCATGGGTTTTAGGTTTTAAAGAGATGCAATTTACTGTACTTTGTAGATGGGTAAAAAAATCACTGTATTCTTATGCAATATTGTAATGAAAGATTAATAACTAATAGGTAACAGTTGTCACCTTGACTTTCTTTAAAGGTCCTTGCCTACACAGAAGGCCTTCATGGAAAATGGATGTTCAGTGAGATTCGGGCTGTTTTTTCAAGACGCTACCTTCTCCAGAACACAGCTTTGGAAGTGTTTATGGCAAACAGAAGTATGCCTTTGTTTATTTTATTGCATAGAAGTGTGCTAGTAGTTGTTTGGCATGTTATTTATTAATCTTGGAATTTGAACTCCATGCTTCCTCTGATAAAGTGGTTGTGTTGGGATTCAATACTGCTTACTCTTGCATGTATTCATTTATTTTGTATTAAAATCAGTCACATAAATCTCACTGCTTTCTGTGCAGCAGATTTATTTATTAAAAAAATAAATCCACTGCAATTGGTAAATTCTTCAAATGTTTGATAGGAAATTTGCTTTTCCTATGATCTTACCTCTCTCCTCCATTTTTGGTAAATATTTTAGTGAAGCATCTAAAAGGATGTATCCTTTTTTTAATCACAAACTGAGTTAAAAGGATCAGACCAATAAATGGATCCACTCAGTTTTCTTTTTGCGTTTCTCTGAATCAGAGTTGAGTGATTGGTAAGGTGTGTCAGTAGCTTTTTGCCCTGAGGAGCTTCTATGTAAGTTTTGATTTCAAAAGAAGAGAGAATTAAGCAGTTTCTGATCCTATGTTTTAATGCACCGGTTAGAGGACTGAATGCTAAGCCAGCTACTCAACAGCTTCCCCAGACCGATAAGAGTTTTTTTATGGATTGATGCTAAACTATGATTCTTTTGAAGTGTACTTCACTTGGGTCTCCTACAAAATGGGAGAGTTAATGACAAAATGTTAACCAGCTGGTGATACATGGAAATACCAGGAGTTTCTGTTCTAATTTCCCTTGAAGTATAAAAGTGGAATTGACTTCTCTTCCCAAATAAAAATAGCTTTTAAAAAATACATGTAGGTGTAGAAACAGATGTCTGCAGATGGTTTACTAGTTCTTACTTTCTCTTCTTTATTTAGCTTCTGTTATGTTTAATTTTCCTGACCAAGCAACAGTGAAGAAAGTTGTGTACAGCTTACCACGTGTTGGAGTAGGAACCAGCTATGGGTTGCCACAAGCCAGGTAATTACTTCTGTATATTTTGTGTTTATTGTTTTATTCAAATTCCTGACACAAAACTAGATTTTCTTAAGGTTAGTTTGAGAAAAAATGCTTTATTTACTCTATGGATTGTTATTATGAAATAGAAGCAAAAATATTGCAAATTAGATTTTCTTTTTTTAATCATTACAGGTAATAAGTATTTTCCAGTGAGGGACCAGAAAACTACATATACCTTACCTCTTCAAAGTCTGGGTTTCACTCAGGTTTTATAAATGTACAAAGATTCATCCTTGTTATAGTTATGCAGATTTTGTGTTTGCTGAATGGCCTTTTTTATTTTATTGACATCTTCTCAGTTGCTTTTTATATGAATGTGTGTGGGTTTTAATTCATTGCTAGTCAGTAGAGTGGCTACTTTGATTTGTCAGCTTTCTTCCATTCATTAGTACAAAGCTCTAAGTGTAAGGTTCTATTTTAAAGGTTCAGTTTTGAAGATTTTCACATTCTGTGAAAAAGTACAGTTTTTAATTACCTCATTAACGTTGATATTAAATCAACCTATGGTCAGAAATAAGACTGGAATTGTCAGATCTTATATTATGAATGTGTTTATATTTCACTGATGAATAAGACAATATTTACGTGTACTTCATACAGTTGAGGGGAAGTTTCCTGCCCCACTTTTTAGTGTTGGTGGTTTAGAAATGTCCATTCCTACCAAAAAATATTTTCAGGATCTTATCAGCAGAAGCTTGGTGAAAGATATTTAAGTTCAGGATTAATTTGTGGTGAAAATTAAAGAAAAATAAATAAATAAATATAAGAGAATGAGGAAACAGCAGAAAAATTAGGAAAATCTCTTCCTTTGGGTTCAGATCTCCATTTGGCTTGAGTTGACCAAAAGCCAATGTATCATCAGTGTACTGTCTTGGATGTGCCTTTCTCTGAGTAATCTAATGCAAACGTAACTTCAGATTGTCCTAGTTTTATCCCAGTGTAGAATGTGGAAATAGTCTCAAGTGTCAAAGCATTTGTGGGATTGGAGAACTATTTCGTTCCCAGCTGAACACCATTCCCTGTCATGAGCTCAAGAGCCTCACAGTGCCTAAGGCTTGATCTCTTGAATGTGCTGAAGTTCTTAGGCAAACTGCCAAATTTCTCAAGTTTTCACTGAGATCAAGGGAAAGTTGGGGCATTTCTTTGGAAGGTGCATCTTGTTAATATTTGTGTTACTCTTCCACATCCTCAAATTAAAGGAATTTCTGTCTCTAAATGGAAAGTAATATTATTCTTTTCTGAAAAAGAAATGGCCACATGTTCTAGAACAAACAAAATGCAAATTTCTCAATCAGAACTTCACATCCACAATGACATTTTTTATGTTTGAAATTCATATCCTTTGTGCATTATTCAGTGAATAATTGTCTGGAAAAGTTTGTTGATATATAATTATTTAGAAAAGTTCCATCTTCAATATTATATGCAGTTATTTCCATACCTTTTTGATTAAAGTTCAATTTGAATCTAAAATAGGCTTGCTAGCCTTCAGAATAAATCTGGCATATGGTAGTGAAGTTGTTTTGCTTTTCTTGAGTAATCAGGGTGTGATTTATGTACAATGAAGACTCTGCAATCATGGTTTTTCCTGTCTGCATACCCTTATTGCCTTCAGTTGGCATGCAGTGGAATAAGGGGGAAATCTGGCTCACTAGCTGCTTTGTAGTTAATATTTTGTTTATGTTGGAATACTAATTTTTTAAAATGCTTATTTGTGTAACTAATGTAAGGAGAAATTCTGCTGAGCATCCAAAAGAAGATGCCACACTGTGTAAAATGTTACCCTTTTTTAAGAGGAATTTTCAGGATTGATCTGTCCTTTAAAATATTTTAGAAAAGCAAATATTTCTGGTTGTTTTGCTTAAGTCCTTAGTTTTATTTTCATAAGTAATAGTTCCTCTCTGATACTACTCTGATAAACATTTCATTTAAAGTTAATTTTATTATCGTGAGGAATTGCATTCAGGAGTATAATATTCGTTAGTGCAGTACATGCAATTTAAGTGCATTTCTGTTTCGATGGAGAAGTCCTTTCTGTTTTTATGGAGATGTTTATTAACAAAGATGGAAGAAAAAAGGAGAGGAGAGGAGAGGAGAGGAGAGGAGAGGAGAGGAGAGGAGAGGAGAGGAGAGGAGAGGAGAGGAGAGGAGAGGAGAGGAGAGGAGAGGAGAGGAGAGGAGAGGAGAGGAGAGGAGAGGAGAGGAGAGGAGAGGGCAAGGCACAGTATTTATGGTCTTCTAATAGCACAAAGGATTAGAAGCAGGCAAACTGGTATGTCCTCCCTGGACTGCTACAGACCTGCTGTTCTGAGCAAGTCTCATTTATGTGTTTGCTACTTTTCCCAGCAGCCTGTCTAATGCTTTCAAAGCATTAAAGTCTCTGCTTAATGTTACAAAGAGGTAATTACATCTTTAAAATTAGTAAAACGTTGAAGAGTTCAGTATGATTTGGTAATCAAATTCATCTGTCTTTGATAAATGCATTTTCACTGTTCCTGAAACATGTTGCATTGATTGAAGCTTCCTTAAGACCTTGCCATATGATACAACTGGGCAGACAGTACTGTGCCTTATAATTAACTCCTTTCTACATAGGTAGAGTAATATCCATATTTTTTGCAGCACTCTTAGCAGACCATTTTTTAGGGTTCTAACACCCTAGGTGTAATTTACTGATGCATTTTTAGTGAAGGTAACATCCCAGAAGCCAACTGTGAGCTGCCTCTTTTCTAAGTGTATAGAGATCAAAGAATTGGTAAAAGATACAGTGTAGTGGGTTAGGAACTTTCCTCCCCCTCTCTCTCTTGAAATTTACCAGACCAGCTCAGACGGCTTGGAAGTAAGCTGAAGCTGTATTTACAGCAAAGCTAGTTTTGCAAGCATATATACACAATATATTTACAGGTATTTACAATTATACACAATTTAGAAATAATACAGAAATCCAAACTCCTTCATGGACAAAGAAACTGCACAGAAGGGGCTCAAAGCCCCTCCCTCTCTCTCTCTCTCTCTCTCTCTCTCTCTCTCACTCCCTTCCTTCCTAGACAGAAACCCAAACAACCAGCAGAGCTTACGTGTTATCTGGTTAGCCAAGATTAGTGAAAGATATTAGAGTGGAGCAAAGGAGATATGAAAGGAAACATCCCAGAACAAAGAGGGATAAATTGTTTATATTTTGCTTTTTTTCCCTCTCAGCAAACCAGTGAATGATACAGACTTTGTCATTATTTTCTTTTCACAACCAATGATCTAATTTCTCTCATTAGAATATTCCAGTTAACCTTCACCCCAAAACATGTGCTAGTACCTTAAGTACCTTTCACAGAAATCCCATGGGTTGTTAATGTATTAAATGAAACAATGGTTCCAGTTATTAAAGCTAAGAAATACCAGTGATTAAGTTTTTAATGAGAGAAAACATGTTTTAGCTGGTACACTGACTATATCCAGTATCAGCTTAACTTTGCCACATCCTACATCAGTAGCTTGGTGATCAGTTTCCAGATCTCAGTATATCTGCTTGCAGTGGTTAGATTTTGGATAGGGAGAAGGGTAGGGAAACTAAGGTTTGATGTAATCAAAACATAAACCGCCTTTTAGAACTTTGAATAAAAGTCAGAAACTGGTGACTTTCCAAAGCCTTTTGTGTTTTTTTCTGAACAGGAGCAACACAACACAAAATTTTATGCAGGTGCTACATTTTTGACAGGATGCTCAAGGGTTCCTTGTATGAAAATGGATTGTAGCTAACCAAGTTAAAAGTGATTGTGGAAGGGTTGAGTCATTCTCCACATATGGGATATATAACATCCCTTCCCTCACCACAATGCCATATTTAAAGCATATAAAACTTTAGAAAGTGGACTGTCCCTTGTACATTAGAGAGTCTTTGGGAGTTTCTGCTGGTTTGAGTAGGTACTCCATGGTTCTGCAGAAGCAAAGGAGGCACGTTCATTTGTGCATCCTCATATTGGTGATGGCAGATCGAAGGAGAGAAATAATTTGATCAAATTTGGGTGGATTTAGCTCAACACAAAACAGTGTTAACTGAAGCAAGCAGATGTGGAACCAATTTATTGTGCATATTTTTTTCCAGTCATTGCTGAAATAACTGTGAATCTTTCAAACACCTTAGATATGAATAAGAATTTTTTTAGTATGTTTTGATTTTTCTGTAGAGTTCTCTGAAAGCAGACATTCAAATGCAAAGTCCAGCACTTGACAGTTTGTAGATTTTTTGAGACACCCAGGAGATTGTGAGTAAAGCCTAAAAGCAGTTATTAAGCTGTACTGATTCATAAATCAGGAACAGAGAGTCTGTGACAGAAATACTTTGCAAATGTAGTGATCTCTTCAGTGTTTTTATTTTCTGTTTTCAGCCATTCGAGTGTGAGATCAGTCATAGTTTGCTGAGAACAAGACATTTTTGAGAGTTCCACTATAGAATTAATTGTTATCCTATGAAATGCAATATAAAGTATGTCTACATCCAGATAATTCTTTAGGTAAATTGTTCAGAAATGTAACAGAAACAACTTGAAAAATCTTTGTATTGTCTTCTGTGTATCATAAAGTGTATTTACTGGGGGCATCTTAGAGGCTACTATGAAATAAAGCTAGCCAAGCTGATAAGACCTTTTGTGCTGCTATTTCAGGTAAATACCAACATTTTTAGAAGAAAGAGAAGGTGTACCTACACCTGGATAGTAATTTTTATATGCCCTATTTGTAAACCTATGTATAGCAAACATTGGCAGCCTACACATTGACAGTTCTGACATGTGGTTGTGGTCACTGTGTGCTCCAATCACGTACTACTCATCCTTTCTCCAGAAACAGAGTTTAGTGCATGTGTAGGAGTACTAAGTACATACATCTTCAGAATTAGATAGTCTGCATCTCTGCTGAGTTTGACACCTTTGTGTATTACTTATTTTAAGGAAATTCTCAGCATTCAGAATCTAGAAATAGAACATTTAGTGTGTTTAGTGTACAACTGAAAGCTGAAACCTCAGATGTCCCTATTTACTTTAGCCTAGCTATGCAAGTGCTAGATACATTCTTTCATTTCGTCTATAGGCTACACACTTCCATTTTTTCTTTTTTTAACAGGCGTAAACATTTTCTGTTTTGACCTGTTTGTAAGGTTTAAAGTTATGTTAAAAAAAAAAAAAGGAGGAGATTTTTTTTTGTCCTTCCAAAGATTTTTCCATGTCTTTTTTTCATCAAGGGCTGTTTTTTCTAGAGATGAGATGTGAGCAGCAAGACCATTTCAGCTTATTGCAGACTTTTTTTCTCTAATACATCAGTCCATACTGAATATAGTCTCTTATATTTTACCAACCAGGGACAGCATGTACTACAGGTAATGTAGAACTTTGAGCCCAGGATTTTGTTATTGTGATGTTGTCAAATTGAATATAGAAGAGCCAGAGTTTCAGGTTTTCTCTTCCTATCACAGTAGTTTGGTTCTTTTCCTCTTATCCAGACATGGAAGTCTTAGAAAATGTGCATAAAGTATGAGAAGCTTCTACTTCTCTTCCAAATCTGAATGAAATGCATTTCAGAAGTTATTATGGAGAAACAGGCAGGTGACTGGATAAACATTGTTTCTTTCAGAAAATCAGGCTAAAATAGAAATCTCAAAGCTTACTGAGATATGAGCATAAATGACCGTGGAGCAGATGCACAACTTATGGAATTAATATCTTAAACCCATGTGCTGGAAATGTATGGCACTTTATCACTCACCTTAATGAACTTATCTCAGTTTATCCTTTTGAAAAAGGAAATGGTATTCTTCTTTTATTCCTTCTGGACAAGCCAGGCACCAGGAGGTCTGCAGTTCCTTTTATTTCCAGTCTTTTAACCAGATTCAGAATAAAATAAAATATATTATTCTGAATTCTTACAGTGCTGTATTACTGGTAAAATAAAATACAGGTCTTAATTTTAGTAATTTCTCAAATAAAGATAATAGTCTCTTCTTGACTTCATTAAATGAAATAAAAAAGCCTCTGAGAGAATCCAGAATTAATCACACTAATAACATTGCCCTACATCTTAACATTTAATGAGGCTCTTAAAAACCCTCATTTTTTAAATGTATTTCCTAGGAGAATCTCTTTGGCCACTCCCCGACAGCTTTATAAATCCTCCAACATGACTCAGCGCTGGCAGAGACGGGAGATATCAAACTTTGAATACTTGATGTTCCTCAACACTATAGCAGGTAAGGTTTCTGACTCTTGAATCCTTCGTAATATGCTTATGTTTGTCAGTGTCTCAAGCACTATGTCTTGACATAACACATTTATCCCTCCAGAATTCAGCTGCAACTTTTTGATAGATTTCGAAATGCACACATTAAATATTATCAGAAAATTCACAACCTATCTGTGAGACTTTAGATTCAAGTATTGTTTTGGAGACTGTTTCTTGCTCCCCTTTTGCCATTTCCTCTGCTGACAGCTTTGTCTGAAGCTTTATTAGAGTCAACAAACCATTGCCAGAGAGTGTCTGGAAATAATAATGGAAAATGTAATTTCGCTACTTCATCATTCTCAGCAACAGCAACCAGACAGCAGAATAACAACAGTATTCTGCCTAGTACAGATGTCACCTGGATCATGGTATGATTAGATTACAGCATCTTTTCTCATTTAGTTCTTCAAGCTGAAGTATAAGATCAGCTTAGGTATTTAAAATGAGAAATAACTGCCGTTGACATCCATTCGTTATTGGCAACGGAAGAGCTTTTCTGGCAATTGTTGTTAATTAAACATTCAGAATGGCATTATTCCTTTCACCTTTCCCTTTTCTGTGTGTTAACTCCTGTGGTAATTTCAAGTGTGAAAAGCAGCAGTTTTCTATGCCATATACAAAGATTTCCAGGAAGTTGTCTACTATTATGAATCCTGCCTGCAGCACACATGCTGCTTATGAACCTGCCTGTGGAGAGCCTTCCTCAGACATTTCACTCCAGTGAGCTTTAATTTGAAACCCAAATTAAAGTCCACTAGATACTCTTATTGTTACAACTCTGATCTTTATTTGGTCATGACTTTTATGTTTAAGTTTATCCTCTGGCCAGATAGGACACAAATATTATTTTGAGACTCAAATGTAGCACCTGTTATGTTGACCAGTCTGAGGAGAGTCACTCTGTTCTTCCCAGCAGGGCAGTGTCAGAATTCAGGAGTTGTCAAAATCACTTGCCTTGAACCTTAAGCTTTTGCCTTTGTGTTTATATGGTAGTCATCTTCTATGCATCCAGTCTTATAGGTGTTAATAAATGTGCCATCAAATTATCCCAGTGTGATACAGAAGTACTATCAGTGAACAGCTGGAAATCTGAAGGCATGTTTACCTTGTGCATTGGAGCACAACACAGAAGCCCTGAAGCTCCCAAAAACCTGGGCAGGGAAGTCCATAGGGTGCAGTCCAGTGCAGGCTCACCAGCTTGATTCCTGAGCATTATGACTACAGTCCTGCATATCTCTGTTGAAAGAAGGAGCCCTGCTGTCTCTCTGGCACTGTGCCAGAAAAATGCCTCTCTCCTGCTTCTGGACACTGGCCTGCCTCCAGATATGTTGTATCTCTTGCACATCCACTGCCCTTCTGGTGATGAGAAAATGCAGGCAGAGCCTTACAGTCTCCCTGACTACCTCACTTGAATGTGGAGGATTTACTGGAGAGCTGGGAAGGTAGAATAGATTCCCTCAATCTTTGTCCAATACATTATTGACAGAACCGTCCTTCACTTCCTTTTTATGTATTAATTTTTTCTATAAGCTGTGTCTAAACTCTTTAAATGAGAGTAGACAAGAGCAGAGATAATTTTTGATAAATTGCTTTTCATTTTTAATCAGTTTAAAACTCTACAATCATTTTTTTTTTAGGTACATCATCAAATCATCCCAACCTGGGAAGATACTATGAAGTCTGAAGTCAATTAGGAATTGCAGTGGCACTTATACTAAAGTACCTATTAGTAAACAAGCTTCTGCCTGAAGAGATTCCTTCAGGTTATCTCACAGATCTCAGGAAAAATATTTTTTGACCTGTTGTTTGGTACTAGTATTGATAGGCAGGCTTTACAGTCAGATACCTGGGTGTTTGCACTAGGTATGTTTCTCTTAACATCATCTACTGTCATTCACTTGCCCTACAATAGGATGATCTGACATTTGCATCTGAGGTACTACCTGTTATGCTGGAAGTTTATAGGATTAACGGCTTTGTTTTTGTTGTGTGTGTTTGGAAAAGCTTACAGAAGTGTGGTCAGTACCTTAGTAAGGTCTCTTTGACTCAAAGCATGTAATTTATGACAGATATTTTAGTATCAGTCTCTTACGGGTAAATCTCATTTGTTCATGTAATCTCATTGTTAATTTTATAGGCTCACTTGTTCATTTTCACAGCATTACCTACCATCTTATGAAGTCTTTGAGTAGTGCATGATGAAATTCAAATGTAGGTAAAGAACATATTCCCTGAAAGACAGGGAGGTAAATTTGAGTATGTGGAAGAAATTTTATTATCTCTACCAGAAATACAGTACTGGAAGCAAAGTACCTCTGCTACATGTTGCCCTCATTTTGATAACACTGAGCTGATAACTGTCCAGATACACGAGTGTTAAAACAGAAGCAAATTTTTCTTTACACTGTAGGCAGGACCTTTTGCAATCAGAAGAAAATGCAGACTTTTCTATTTTGAACACAGACTACTAAATACATTCATGACCACCTTTGTCAAATACAAACAAGATATGTGTTTTCTTTTCTTTCTTCTTTGGAAATATTTCCTTAAAAGATAAAACTTCTTTGCCAGTAATTATGCATGTAGGCAGCAATGGCCTAATTTTAGACTGTAAGTGTTCATTTAAGCAGCATCTTCTTTTCTAGCACTATTACTGGTTGTAGCCATTGAGAAATATATTCATCAAAGGTTTTTTTTAATTCATTGTGCCATTTAGCTTTTGTTGGCTTACTCAGTATATCTGAGCCGAATAAGTGGAGGGTTGGCACTTGAGAAATGCAAATTTTACTCTGGTAAGTGATATTCAGGTCCCTTTGTCATTTTTTTGCTTATTGCTTGGGCTTTTTTCCTCTTCCAAATAAATAGAGGTCCACTAGTAAAGTGGTTTAGCACACTTTTGGCCTTTTCTTTGTAGCTTCCTTTCTTCTTACAATGGTGCTTAATTAGGAGCCTTGGAAGAGAGCCCTTCAGATGTTAAGTCTTCTGGCACCAACTTGTTTCATTCATTTGTTACATGCGACTGGGTCCTTTCCCACAAGACTTCCTTTGCCTGCTTCTTGACGCTGTTAATTACGCAGACCGTTTGGTTTCTGTAGAACTGATCCACTGAAATAAATACATGAATCTCTCCTTAAATCTCTCCCTGGTTTGCCTGTCCTGACAAGCATGACCCCTGGATATTCTCTAAGTGCTTAACCAAGGTTTCCAATCTTGAAATGTCCCCTTGGAAGAAATCCATCTTTCTATGATTTTATAAAACAAATTATACATCACCCTGTTACCACCTCTGAAACGTTGCCTGGCTTTATTTTCAGTTTAGCTGTTTCACCTGTAATCTCTACTCATGACAATATCTTTCTGCTTCCATAGTTCTCTCTTTCTAGAACATTTTCTATCCAACCACCTATCATTGCCATCAGTTGCCTTGCCTGATGTCTCTTCAGTTCTAGTTCAAAATCACTCTCTATTTTCAAAACTCTAAAGTCTCGTTTCAACCTGTTTCTCTGGCCCTATAGCCAACTATTTTCTTGCCTCCCTGTTCTGTTTCCAAGGTCTTCACCTCTTTCTTGCCCTCTTTCTGAGGAGTATATTTCATCATGTTTACAGCTCTGAGTTTTTCTCCCAAAGGTAAACAGTGCATTCTGCTACTTATCAGTCAGTCTTGGTGTTATAGTCTCTGTGCCCCTGTTTTTTATCCTGGTTGTGTAGACATAAACCTTCCCTCTCCTCCTACTTATTGCTGTCTCTGGGATCCTTTCTTGGAAGCAACTGTGATTGTGCTAGTTGCCCTTTCTTCAAGCACATAGGAAAAGACCATATTGCATATGAACAGCATGTACGTCAACTGAACCCTCTACGTGATAAAGGGAACAAGTAATTTTTACTATTCTCAGTTACAAGATTATTGAAAAAAGTACTTTAAAGTATTCCCATCACAGCAAAAGGGGCAGGAGGAGTGGGAACAGGACATTGTTTTGTCATATGGTTGCATTACTCACTCTTTTGAAATCTATTTCTCATTATTTAACAGATTTCTGCTGACATTTCCTTTTGAAATTACAGTATAGTAAATGTATGTTAGCATTTGTATTTATTGGAACTTAAATTATTTTAAATCCTACCTGCCACAGCTTTTAAAAGAAGTGGAGAATAATTATATCCATGATTTTTCTAAGTAATTTCTTGTAGTGGAAAGGGATTACTTTTAATAGTTTGTGAAAAAAAAACTACATCTTCAGTCAGGTAATAAATTCAGCTAAACTTCTTTGCCCTTCTCCTCCTCCTTTTTATTTTTTTTCCTGTTTAGCATTTTCCACTTTTTTATTCTGTGATGTACAAGCACTCACTGGTTAATTATGTATATATTTAGCTACTGCATGTGTTGGGCTTATTATTGTCATCTAATTAGATGTAACTTGAACTACTTGCTTCTAGAAAAATCATTAAAAATTCTTTCCTAATGACCTAGAGATGACAAAATGTCTGTAAAGTGTGAAGAAGCAGACAAGCACAGGAACATCGCTCTTAAAGAGTGTTAATCCAGATGCTGCAATCATCTAATTAAACAATATTTTGCTGTCATTAACATTTTCACCAAGGAATTGCAGTTATAATTTCTTTGTCAGCTGTCTCTAGCTCACTTTACCTTCAAAACTAAAGTGCCATATAAAAACATTAAATTGGATGGTTTAATTAAAAAGGTTTTTTTTAATGAAGAAACATATCCAGTATTTCTGAGATCTCATTTACTGTGCCTCAGTTTTATTGTTCAAGTAGATTAGTGTCACAGGCTTGCAATATTTAATATTCAGCCTTTAATATTAATCTCTGTAAGCCTACTTGGGGGGAAAAATCTGAAGCTTCTGAGAAGGTATAGGGACTACCAATAGCAGTACAGGTTTAATTTTTATATTTATTTAGCTAAAGAAAGAACAAAAAAATTATTGGTGGGAGCATCAGACAATTGATGAGATACCTAAATATATTCACAATCTGACTTTATCCTGAAATTAATCATTGTGAAGCCAGAACTGATCAAGAAAACATTGGTGCTAAAGTTAACTAGTATTTATGCATGTTTGGAAACAGGGATTTATAATCCCATTACAAACCAAGATTGCTATCCTCCACTTAGATGCTTATCTCATGGGGTAGGTTGGGTCTCTTTTCTCAATTTAAATTATGGTTCATCTTCTCAAGTAATTTTATTGTGCTGCTATCAAAAAGAAAAGGATTGCATTCGTTTGTTTTTTTTTTTTAGTTAACAAATTATTTGTTATTCTTAATGTTAATCTCTTAATAAATGAAACTTCTTTTATAAATATTGCAGTAGTAAGTATTTTTTCACAAGAGTATGGTTACATTTATCAAATGCATAATCGTAAAGGCTCCGTTGTTTGTAACTTGAAAGCTGGAAGAGAAGCTGCTTCAAATTAGTTCTCATTGTGGGGTAGAAAAATGCACTTATTGTGGTGTTCCAACATGGAGCAAATTCAACATGATAATTTGTTCATATATTCATACTGTAAGTATCAAAACCATATAGCAAAAGTGAGCTTGTATCAGCAGCTAGGCTCAGGATTGACTTTTTGTTCTTGCACTGTGTACATATTTATGATTTTCCCATGTGGAATAAGAACAAAAAGTCAAAATCTTTTTGACTCCGTACTGGAACCGAAATGAAATGAATAAAATTACTATCAGCATTAAATAGAAATCTGAATATGGAAAATAACAATTTTTTTTTCTCCTTTCATGTTTTTTCTGTGAAGTGCTTTCAATTGAAGGTCTTTATCATTGTGAAGTCTTTCCACAAAACTTCTGAATATGAAGAGTTGTAATTTTTCATCTATGCTTTATAATGGACTGCAACCATCTCAGTCATTCTCTTCCTGAATCTCATATTTTTTCAGTCTGTCTGTCTACATAAACACAAATGTTTTTCTTTTGTGGAAGCTTTTGCTCACACTCTATTGTTAATTAAGATTTCTGTGTTAAGAAAAAAATTAGTTATACAAAGATGTAGTTTTAGAAAGGCCTTATTTTACAGAACCTTCAATTTCACAGTCTCAAGAAACAATTTGTATGTACTTAATTCCTTGCCACAAAGCAAAAGAATATTCTGTTTTGTTGAATCTGGAAAATGAGGCAAAGTTGTGTGACTTCAGGATATGTAAAGCCCCCTCAGAAAACCCTAACCCAATTAATATTCTGCCAGAGGATACCTTTCCTTTACCTCCTTCACGTGGATAAATTCTTGATTCAGTTGTTTGATGAATTCTCATTCTGTCCCAGAATGAGTTTGTATTCATTCATTCATTCATTGTTAATATCAAAGAAGGGGGTTTGTTGGTTTGTTTCTATCCTTCTTTATTTATGTGTTTCAAAGTATTGCTTTTCAAACAAAGTTTTACTTGCACTTTTTTATATTCCTCTGAACATCTGTGTGTTCAAAATGTAAAACTGAGGACACAGTTGTTAACAATATGCACTTTTCCTGTTTTCAATGAAACTATGTACAAAATAGAAACATGATTCTTGTTCATCAATTTCTGTTGAAAAAATAAGGTGTTTGTAGAGCAGTGAAAGTTTCACATTTCATTAAAGCAGAACTGATTTTTGTGGAGAACAGCAAATGCTACTCAGAACAAGGAAGCCTGTGTTTTCCTGTGCCGGGTTTTGTACCTCAGGAATCTGTCCAGAATCTGGAAGGAAGCAGTTAGTGAGACAGGGTTGTAAATCTGCCACAGGACTGGGAATTGTTAACCTGGGTTATTTCAGTCTGCTAATTATATTATATAAATACACACACACATATATTTATGACCTGATTTTGTTTTTTAAGACTCATGTTGCATATTGTGTGGTTTCTCAGTAAATCAGCATGGTGGACGGTTCTATATTGGGCAACTTCATTTGTCTTATCAATGCAATGTTAGATAATGCTAAATACCAGCTGACACAGAAATAATAGCCTTTCTTAAACACACTTTTTCTGGCCATGAATTCATAATTTTCAGTTTGCTTCAGCTGCAGATTGTTCTTCTGAAAGTGTATCTAAAGAGGGCTTTTGCATGTTTGAGCTGCTGGTATGAAATCAATGTTTCTTTCATTAGGTTTGGAGAGCGTGGCCTGAGCGGTCAGTTATGTCTTTTGGCAGGGAGAAATTGTTTTTTAATTTTCAAAGTGGTTATGAAATAGTATTAAAGCCAACATTACTTGGTGGCCAGCACCAGAATGAGAGGACACAGCCTCAAGCTACGCCAGGGGAAATTTGGGTTAGGGTGAGGAGAAAGTTCTTCACTGAGAGGGTCATTGGACACTGGAATGGCCTGCCCGGGGAGGTGGTGGAGTCGCCGTCCCTGGAGCTGTTCAAGGCAGGATTGGACGTGGCACTTGGTGCCATGGTCTAGCCTTGAGCTCTGTGGTAAAGGGTTGGACTTGATGATCTGTGAGGTCTCTTCCAACCTTGGTGATACTGTGATTACTTCTTCCACTTTGATTCCACTATCGCAGGGAAACACTAGCGCTTCTTTAGTGAAGAACAACTGTGGGAACATGGTTTATCCAAGGTAGACTGAGATTTGCAAACCTCAAATTTAGCCTCTTGCTCTTTGGAGTTTCGTTTAATATTTGCCAGCTGTGTACAGCTTCAAGGAAGGTAATAGTGTAGTGGTTTTAAATATCAGCATTCATGGTATGAAAATATTTTCATGAAACGCCTGTGGTGCGTTTCAGCTGAAATGGTCTTGAAAGGTCCTGTGCTCTTTGTAGTAAGCTGATTTCTGTGCTGACATCTGATTCATGATAGCTACATCTGAACAACTACTTTTGTCTGAAAGGTTTCTACCTGATTCTGTCAAATGTTGAAACTTTGGAACATGATGCAAAAAACCATAACCACCAGATTGTTTTTCAACTGGAGAAGTGAACATTATTTACTAATTCTTAAATCATTTTCTTTCTTAATAGGACGAACGTACAATGATCTGAACCAATACCCTGTATTTCCATGGGTACTAACAAACTATGAATCTGAGGAGTTAGACCTGACCCTTCCAGGCAACTTCAGAGATCTTTCAAAGGTATGCTTCGATTCTGTTAATGAGACTCAGCCAGCCCTTTTAAGAAGAGATTTTGGTTTATATTTATAGTCCAATTACATTAGGTCTTGAAGTCAGAAAAGTCTGAAATAGACTTTTCTATTTTACAATCGCTGAATCTTTACAGTATGCTGCTTCCATATCATTGACTGATCTGGTTCAAAACCTGCACCTCTTCTGTTCCTTCTTACTTAACGGATCACAAGTGCAACAGATCACTTCCTCTCAGTAATTATCTCAGTGAAAGCTGATCCTTTGGAAATAAAAAACGTGGACTAATTTTTCATTCTGTTTTGCAGTGACTAGATGAGCAGCATCTCCTTTTGGTTTAATAATTACTCAGTAAAGAGGCATTTTGTATTTTCTATCCTGGAGTATCTAGTTCCTGTCATTATTCATGTTTTTTTTCCCCCAACCAGACTTGTTCAGTTAATGTGTTGCAATAACACAATCCCCAGCATTTGTTTCTCTTACTAACACCAGACTGCCATCTATACCCAACTCTGGTACTCTGAACATGTCAACAGACTGGAAAGTGTGTCCTGGCCAAGCATAGCACAAGTATATTGGGTTGGACTAGATGATCTTTTGAGGTCCCTTCGTGCCCCTGACATACTTTGATCCTGTGATATTGAGAGGCTCTACTTTTGGCAAACTGGAATAAAGACAAAACACAGAGTTTGAAATTATTATGGGAAGTATCTTTCCTGGTTCCTATCAATTAAGAAAGTGCATGCACTTTCTTACCAGTGAAGGTGGGTAGCCTTGCAAGACCCACAGCATGAGGTTTCTGTTGTCTGGACAATGACAGCTTTCTTGCATCCTTGCTGCAGTTCCTCAGTCAGGAGAGATAAATTGTTTGCAGTAGTGGTGTGAAGCTCAAAATTATGTGAGGCTGTAATTTCCTGACTTAAAGAAGGAGGCTGGGGAGGAGAAAATGACTCCCAAATCCTGTTCTGCAGCCCTTCTGCTGCTGGTCAGAATTGAGAATTTCTGGGATCTCTGACTGCCTACTTTCCTCCCCTTCCTGCAAAGCACATATACTTGGGTAGCAATGGAGAGATCTCACTCTGGGTATCTTATAGTCTCATATCCTTGTTGGAAGAAGTATGCTTGCAGTACACTCAGATGTATCGTAATCATTCCTGGAAGCCTGCTTTTGTGGTACTTCCAAAAGAATTTGAGCAGGACTCGATTGCATATTATCAGATAGAGGCACCTACATTTCCTTTTCCTTTTTTCTTAGATAAATAAATATGTAAATGAAAACAGAAGTTAAGATACATTCAAAGCATGCTTCAAGTGAAAACAAATTGATTGAGATTCTGTTTACCTTATGTAAAACTTTCCCAATATTATAGGTCTGTTTCACAATTGCTTTTCAGTTCTGTAACACCACTGTAATCTGTGCCAGGAATAATACAAGAGAATCCAGACATTAATTAAACAAAGAACAGTGATCATCTTGCACTGTCTTGTTCTTTAGCATATATAAAAATACTTCTGCTTTAGAATTGTTTATAATGATAAACCTTTCATTAAGATGCTTACACTTTTCAAAATCTCTTAAACTCATTTATTTCTGGCATTAATAGCACTGCGTGTGGTGAAGTGCAACAAGATTAGGCAGTGTGTCATGAGTCCTTCATTAGATACTTAGCTTTGGTTGAATCCAAATTTTTATGGTAGCCTATTAAAGTGTGTAATTGCTAGAGGAAGTGCTGTGATAGTTGAATAGATAGGTTTTCCTCATGAGTTAGTTAAGACTTATTATGGAATTAGTGCTTGTATAGCTTATTAAGTACCACTGCACTGCGCTCCTAGTAGAGCTCTCCCTTGAAAGGAAATGTAAAATCAAGTCCCTGGTTATTTATGTTTCTTCAAGAATCCATGCAATGTGCACAGCAGTATTTTGTCTGAAGAGCTTTTCTTACCCAATTTGGTAACTTGCATTCCCTTGCTCGAAAGCTACTACTGGTTTCCTCTGGAAGAGCTAGGTTTTTGACCACTGGAAAAAAAAACCTACACAAAAGTAGTTAAGGCAATTGGTCTTTCCTCTCTGGCAATATCTGGAATGCATTTATAAATGCAAAAACACATCTGTAGACTGTTGTGGGATCCCTCAGAATAAAAAGGATATAATTGTATTTTTTTTCAATGTTTATTATAACAACATCTGATAGGTTTCATTTCACAATGATTTTAAAATGAAAAATAGATTAATGATTTTTTTTTTTGAAAAGCAATGACCAGTTAATATGAAATACCTCACTTTGTGAACTTGGGCTGTTATGCATTACTTGCATCCTCTTTCAATTTGTGCATTACCAGTAAAAATCTTCGGAATCAGAATGTATCTGAAGTATTTCCTTGGCTCTTCTGTTTTAATTTTTTATATTGTCCTGTATCTGTAAGCTAGCCCCTTCTTTCCTTGTTAGGGAGGTGAATCTTGAGTGGCCTAGTGCTTAAAAGCAGGAGTTGGTGATTTATTGTTCACATTAATGAACCAGGGTGTGCTATCGAGCCTCAGACAGACCTCTGGGACAGACACACACTGTATCCTATCTGTGAGGAGCTACTTCCCTCTGTCAGATTTCAGCCTGCAATGGAGAAATGTTCCTGCGTATTTGATGGCAAATCAGAACCTCCGGCTAAGCTGTTGGTCACTTCCTGACCTTCTATCTTCCTGCAAGTTTGCCCTTCTTAGGTTTCACAACGCCTCTGTCCTTAATAATTAGTAATTAATACCCCTCAAACAATCTTTTGAAACTATTTAGAATTGTAACAGTATTAGATATGTGGTAAAAACCCACAACAGCAATGAAGTGAAAAGAGAAACCATCGCTGATTTAAGTAGTTTGGTAGTTAAATGTAACTGTAATACCTATTTTTTTTTTAATGATGTGTTATTGCACAAGGTTCATACAAAGCTCTGGCATCAGTTAGGATAATTATGAAATTTTTTTGAACTTTGATTCCTGTGCTCAAAAGTGATGCTTCACTTTTGTAAGATTGCAAGTCTTAAGTACAAACACAACAAACGCAATTTATATGTTTTGTGTAAATGAAATTAGATCTATTTGGCTTGCTTATGATGTCATCACAGCATAAAATAAATGCCTTTTGCATTTACCTCAGACTTAATTATTTACATTTCTGCAAAGCCATCTTGAACACGTAACCTACCCATTCCTTCCATTCCATTGAATTCTGGTTTTATGTAGTGTTCCTTATTGTACTACTTTTACATCCAGTTGTTGCTTGTTCTCTCAGAACAATTATATTTAAATATTAGTCTGAAAATTCCACTGCCTTTTTTTCTTTGAAGTGTTTGGATATTCTTCTATCAGGGCTCTTTTTTTTCTTTTTCTTCTCCCTTTTACATAAGATTTAAAGGCAGGGCCTATTGGCATGAAAGGTGCTGCAGCAGTAGGATATATTGGGCCTCTCATTTGATTAGACAGTGTAGGCTCAAGTTTTATTCATTACATACATGAGGTTAAAGGTTATATTTATTGTTTGACAGGATGAAAAGCTAATGAAAGAGGCTGTCATAGATACATAGATTATCTTTTCACTATCAAACTGCTAGGTGATCTGCTTATTTTCTTCTTTATTGAGATTTCCTTTGGAGGAATACCTATGGTATTAAACATTAGTACAGGAAACGCATATTCAGCCTGTACTGTGCACTGAGGGGTTTTGGATTTCAACACACTTAAAACGTGGTATGATTTGTTTGTGCCAAATTGTATGACTTTTACTCCTAAATTACAGAAAATGCATGGGTTTGACATGCTGCTTTGTCCCTGCTCATTAAAGTGTAAATGGGAATTCCTCCTCATTTACTTCCAGTCCTACATACTGTTAAATAAAATTATTTCTTCACCAGGCAAAGTAATACTAATATTGACATATGTATGAGACATCACACGCCCATTCACTGAGTGGAAAAAATTCTATTTTGTTAATATAGAAGGTGTTTGACTGATGGGTGGTGATAAGCATAACCACTTCTCCTTATTACTGTGCCATTTCAAGAAAAGGAAGTGATAAAGCCCCAAGGCTTCTAAATGTAGGAATGCAAATGAATGCATCAAACTGTGAATATTTCAAGGCAAACCACACTTAATAGTTCCAAAAAGTATGTGTGCTGTGGAATAGAGTTTATGGGCTTATGAAGAGCCAGTTTCACTGCAAAGTGACTTAAACTTCTCTCTTTTCTATGCCCAACTCTACCTTCAGAAAAATAGTAGTTTTATTCTTGCTTGGTGTGATGGTTTGGGTGTTCCCTGCCTCCCCCCCCCCCAACTTTGGAAATCACCCAGATTAGACTCACACGGCTCTGGAAATATGAGTGAAGCTTATATTTACAGCTTAGCACAATATACAAGCAGATATTTACAGTATATACAGTTATATACAGAAACATACAAGATAAAAAGGTAATACAGAAACACAACTCCCCTCCCAGAAATGTGAGTCCCCAGGAGGGGCTCTCAATTGCCCCTTCACCTTCCCCCTACCCCTCTCAACCTTACCCCAGTCCCAAGGAAGAATGGAGATTCGGCCAGGAGATTAGGAAGCAAAGTGGATTAGTCCAAAATGGAGGGTGAGGATAGAGAGTAAGAAGCAGCTCAGCCAGCAGCCCAAGTGAGAGTGGTTATCTATGGTTTTTTTTCTTGTTCCTATACATCTCAGCAAGGCTGTGAGCAAAACAGACATCACCATTGTTTTCCTTTTACAGCCTGTAATCTAGTTCTTCTCACCAAAACATTCTAGCCTGCTTCAAACTAGCACACTTGGTTTAAATGGCATGATTAAATATTTTCTTGCCTTAAATGAAAAGTTCATTTGATGAGCGAAACTCTGGCACTTTAAGCCTGCCAGAAGTCTTATGTTTGGTAATGATGATAATGATGTATTGAAAAAAAATGTTGACAAATTCAGGTAAAATCAGAATTTATTTGAAACTTTGAAGTACCATCCTAAAATGTCCTACTTAATTGCTGCTGTTCAGTGATTTTTTTTTTTTTAAAGCAAGCAGAAAGGAAAATCTAAGTCTGTATTCACCCAGAGCCAAATAAAGCTCAGTATTTCTTTTGTACTCAGTTACAATTTTGCACAGTACATTCAAAAATTAAAAATAAAAAAAAAGAAAGAAAAAGTGAGATAAACAGATAAGGTAGCTACTGCATGAATTAGAGCCAAGATAAGCAGAGTATTTCAGTGGCTGGATAAATAGGATGCTACATCCAGTTCTGTCCTCATGAGAGAATGTAGTTTTATTGAGATAGCTGGCAAAACAGTAAATATTACATGAGCTAACATAACATGTCCAGTGGTTATAAACATGAGATGTATTGACAATACACAGGTTCAAAGGCCAGCTGTCTAAAGAGATTAGCCAGATAAAAAAGAATGACATTAATTGCAGTGTATTTTCAATGTTAAAGTAAATACATTATTTTTAAGTGGAAAAATAAGCATAAAATAAACTCAAGCAGCACCTTTTAGTACACCAGAAGTGAAATGTCTGAATTGGCATGTCTGAAACTCACAACAGTGAGTTGTTTTGCTAGGTTGGAGTAAAGAATGTATTATAAACCCTTTTTTTTTTAAGTTAATATTATTTTATATAATACATAAAGCCCTTGCACAGGTTTTTTTTTTTTTAATAAACAGACAAACTTGGTGTTTGGAGAACAACATTTCATAAAACAGAGACATATCTTTTTATTTAATATTCAGAACAATTTGACTCAGATTCAATTTCTGTATAGCTCTTAATGTTTAAGGTAGTGGATTGAGACATAGTACGTGAATTGTGCTTTTCCTTTTCATTGTTTGTGCAAGTCATTTTAGCTAGTTTACACAGCAGCAGAATTTCACTGAAGTGGAAATAAAGTAATTTTCTTCCGTTACGTGAAGATAGAGGGACTGATTTGAAAATAAAATTTATCTCTGGTTTATAGACATAGTATCAGATTAAAAGCTTAGTATTTGAATTTCTGCACTGAGAATAGCACTATAACTCTGCAGAAAAGTGACCAAAACTCTCTATACTCCTATTTCTTGTGAAATACTGCAGAACTTGCTACCCAATGCTACATATGCCTCATCAGAGCAAAACTAGGTTCTTTACTAGTCTGTACAGAAAGGCTTTACAGAAAATATATGTCTTTACTGAAGGATGCACTGTTACTATTTCTTTGGGTAACAGCATTCTACCATACAAACATTCTATAACTACTAAGGAGGTCAGGGGCAGACCTCTCTGAATTTAGTCCCTGCTATTTTATTTACAGAAATGTTCACTTTCAGAGAATGCCTGCTCCTTTGGTACACACAGGCTTTTCTACTTATGGTTAAACTTTTTTTTTTTTTTTTAATTATACAACAACAGAGAAGAGATTTGAGTACTTGCTGTTAGCATTTTCAATGTGTACGGTTTCCTACGTAAGGGAGAAGTGTTTCACAGAGGGCTCTTTACACAGAAGAAGAAAAAAGAGGGATTGGATATTCCTTGTATTTCTTTGCCGCAGGTCAGAGAAAACTGATGTGACACTGAATCAGAAGCTGCAGAGTTGTATAAGCGTGGGCAGCTCCCAGCTCTTCTCCCTGTGAAGAGCTGCATTGAGACAGCTGTACTACTTCTGAAATTCCAGTTGTCATCTTTGCCTGAATGGTGCCACGTTTGCATGCCAGCTCCTCTAGAGGTAGCTCTGGGATTTCTAGCCTAGCATTGTATTGCAAGCTGTAGTCATACCTAAGCAGTTTCATAGGATTGTTTAGGTTGGAAAAGACATTTAAGATTGAGTCCAACTGTAAACCCAGCACTGCCAAGTCCACCACAACCTTATCACTCAGCACCATGTCTACACATTTTGCATAACTCCAGGGATGATGACTCAACCAGCTTCCTGGGCAGCCTTTTCCAGTGCTTGACAACCCTTACAGTGAGGACATTTTTAATAATATCCAGTCTGAATCTCCCCTGGCACAACTTGAGGCCATTTTCTCTTGTTCTATGGCTTGTTACATAGAAGGACACTGACACCTATCTTTCTGCAACCTTATTCTGCTAAGTCATACTTAACTAGTCAAATTCAGTTGTCCTTGCAATGAAAATGAAGTGTCAGTGGTCTAAGAGATGTGGAGCACCTAGATTCTTTTCCTTAGGCTGGTAGCCTACCATTCTAAGAGCCAGCTGGGTCTGACTGTGTGGCACCAAAACCTCTGAAAGGACTGCCACTGAAGCAGAGAGGCACTTGTACTGTAGTATATCTTGCTGCTTAGGCAATTTGATCATTCCAATCTGGCTTACCTGGCAACACTGAAAATCTTTGTGGAATGACAGACAGGAACCTATATCTCCTGAAGCCCCAGTTACCATCTAGATCACTATTTCATCCAATCCAGGATGTCATCTGATCTGAGATGTCAATGTGAGACTTTCTAGATGAAGACAATCTCTACCTCGCCCCTTCATTTCTGTCATTCTTTCTCTCTAGGGCAAGAAGGGGTAATTCCCAGCAAAGATTCTTCCCAGAGATTTTCATACGATTATTTCGATACCATGGAAAAAGAAAGATGAATTTCATGATATTTCACTTACTCCATTTTATTCAGCAGATATTTTGTTCATTTCTGCATTTTTCTTCAAATGAATCCTAAAGTAATTGAAAGAAAAATGGATTCTGACTCTGAAAAGAATATTGATGAGGATGAAGTTAATCTTCAGAATACAGCTTTTTAGGTTTATCATTTAATAAACTGAACATATGTCTTCTGAAAGTAGATTATTTTAGCTACTTGTGCTGGCATTTTTACATGAAAATGGGAATGTAGCATTTTACAACATTATATCTTTATCTTTTAAATTGAAATACTGCTTCTCTCTAAAGAAGCTGGAAAATGATAGGGAGCTTGCATTAGTGGTTTGTGTGACTACAGAAAATTATTGTCAAGTTCCGGAGAGAAAGTACCTTTTTCATTGCTTACAAATATCACAGTATCACAGTATCATCAGGGTTGGAAGAGACCTCACAAGTCATCAAGTCCAACCCTTTACCACAGAGCTCAAGGCTAGACCATGGCACCAAGTGCCACGTCCAACCTTGCCTTGAACAGACAGCGACTACACACACACACACATATATATATATATATATATATATATCAGTTATTTAAAAGTATGGGTTAAACTATCATTAAAATTTTCTAGTCTATACAATAAAATGCCTTGTAATTATTTTTGGGCATGTTATGCTTCACAGATGTCACTGCCATAATCAGTTTACAATGAAGAATGAAAACATAAAACTTATTTGATGAAAGACATCTGAGCAACTTCAAATGCTTTTTGAAGAGTCTTGAGTTTTGCTTTTCAATCTTGCATTAATCACCATATCTCTTCTCTACTGTGCCTTCAAACACATATGTACAATCATATTATGACAGATGACACCTCTGTCTTTCATAGCCTCAACTCACTGTAACAGCAGGTAAAATGGACCTTCACAGTGGTCAGAAGAGATAATCTTAGGGTGTTTTTCCATTATGAAATGCAATCACACTGATATTTCTGCCATTTTGTGTTTCCTTCTCAGAAGGATGTGAATTATTGCTTTAGCTTTTGAAATGTGCAGGTGGAGACTGGAATTGTCTGCCAGAGAAGTAGGTGCACAGTACCTTAATGAGAACAGTATCAGCAGGTCCCATGCAGTCCGCAAAGCAATCCAGAGTCCTGATATGATTTAGCAAAGTGAACATGTATCCACAGTTTGTCAGTCCAACAGGGAAAGAATGTCTTTTAATAAATGATGTTGTGATTGAACAACAATTTTTATTCACTGGCAACTTGCAGGATATAATAATGCCACTGTATTTCCTGACAGTGGCAGGATGTGTAATGAACTGAGTATAACAAAAATGCAAATACATATCTATTTCTTTTCCTAGTAGTTGGAAAACAAGCCTAGGAAGCTCATACTTCTTTTTCAAGAATGTTTTGTGAGGTCTGGCAGTGCAGTCTGCACCAGATAACACTGCTCCATAGGGATTACTCATACATTTTACACCTATGAGAAAGCTATTAACATTACCAAGGCACAGCAAAGTATTAAGCATTCATAGTGCTTCCTGTGAAAACTACTGAAATCATAGCATTTTAAAACATAAGTGTTCATCAAACACTGCTATTTAAAAACAAACTCTAATACGGAAAAATGGAAAGCATCATCTCCTATGTCAGCCTTTTAATAGGCATCTCAAAAAGACATAACAGATCGGAAGGAATTAAATACTTGGAACTTTAAAATTGTTCAGTTACACACTTTGTGTTGTGAAATACCCTGATTTGACTTTGTGTGGCTATTTCCATTCCAGATGACTTTGAGTTTTGATGCGGTAGAAACATTATGCAGTGGAATGAAATGTGAGAATGCCTGTTTGCATTTTCAGAAGGGTCAAAGTCCTTGAGAATATGTTTTCAAGTCGTAATTCCCTTAGTAATATCAGTTGTAACTCTTACTTTTTGTTTAATGCAAATCAAGTAATCATTTAAAATTGTAGTAAGTTTGAAAATTATTTGGTGTGGAGAATAAACTGTGCTCTCTTCTAAGTATTAAACTTTCTGTTTGATTCATTTTACTACAGAAGCGAAAATCTGAGGATAGGTAATAAACACACTTCTACTATCTCATTGATAAAAACAGATTTAAGATCACTTATATACTTACTACAACATTTTAGTTACTCTATGTTGTATTTATGTTATCCCAGTGATTTTTGTGTCAAGCGATAACAAATACATTTTACTATAAAAAATTCCACAATGAAGTGTGTAAAAAAAAAAGAATCAGAGAAAAACTTACATACCCTAATTAGACCTGTCAAAACCAACAGTTCCTACTACTGTCTTAAAGCTTCTTTTATTTTCCACCTAATCTGTATATATTGCCTGGTAAGTATGCTTAGAAGGGACTTCGAATTTGTGAATAATTTCCCAATTCTATTTGTTTAAATTACAGAGCTTGTTTGTTTTGTTCAGTAAAACCTGGCTTTGTTCCATCACAAAGTACATCCAGTCCTCCAGGACTATACATGGGTTTTAAGTATTTCTGCTTAGGATCACCAGACACCATCAGCAGTTCCATGTGAAATCTTTTCATCATGAACTGTGCATTATAAAGTATCCTGTGTGAGCAAAAGTCAGTTTTCATTAGCTGTGTGATTATGGTGAATGACAGCAACAGAAATATTAGTTTGGCCTCAATGCATTTTAAATGCAGTTTTAGAAGTGTATTTCCAGAGCAATGTTACTGAATTAATTGGGAAACAATTCATACTTCAAGAAGGCCTTGAAAGTTTGCAGATGTGGATCAATTATGTTTGTCAGTTGAAATAAGGAAACTCGTAAGACTTTTAGCACGCAAAGCCTTTGAAAAGAAATTCTGAGATTACAAAAAATCTGAGGGGTTGTTTTTGGTTGCAGAGTTTCCTATGTACTGATGGCATATTTCTATGTATTATGGCATATCAGACATGCTGCTCTTCAGCTAATATTGTATTTGACCTTTTATCCCGTTGCAGCCTATTGGTGCTTTGAACCCAAAGAGAGCAGTCTTCTATGCAGAACGGTATGAGACATGGGAGGATGATCAGACTCCACCTTACCATTACAACACTCACTACTCTACATCTACTTCTACGCTGGCTTGGCTTGTTCGTATTGTAAGTATTCCTGCAATCTGGTTTTCAGTAGTGTTTCTATCTACAGAATCTCTTCTGTCACCATTATTTTTTTAAAATGAAAATACCTTTCTATGAAAATCTCATTGTTCATTCCTACTTTCAAATCTCAGAAATTCTCTAGGTATGCTGCATATACTCATTTGCGTTGATGAGGAGCCCTTCCTGCCCAAATAATCTGAGGCATATTTAGAGACGAAATTGTGGTGCCGTGAGGACACATGTGATAAAGAAAATCCATCTAAAACTAAATCCATCTTAAAAAAGTCTCTGGGCGGAAAGTTGATGTTACTTATATATTAATTTGTTATTTTCAGCTAGAGACAGATAAATACAACCTTAAAGAAAAATCTTTCCAGAAAAAGCAGATTAAACTGTGTCAAATTGAGAGGGGAATTACAGAACCAGTTTTATGTTACGGCATCATGGAGTAATATTTTATGCAAATGAAATATGCTTGTCAGTGAATTAATAACTTTTCAGAAATGTAAAATCATAGATTCTAATTTCAAACTGCCATTTCAGTTCTGGAAACCTCATGCTTAAATCCTAAGCTCAAAATCAGATCTAGGGAAGTGGGCCAAATGCCAAAGCTACAAGGAATCTGAATTGAGTTTACATGTTATCACAATGATTTACCAAAAAAAAATGGGGTGATGGTAAAGAGACTTAAGGCTTAACAAAAAAAATAGATTAAGGGAAAACAGAGTCACTATGGAATTACTGACCTTAAAGTATACCCTTCTAACAAAAATCTGTCCCTTAAGGTGCATTCTAAGAATGTTTTTCACATAACCAAGCAAAGTAGAGGTGCAGAAAGCTCAACATCTGAGTTTTCACTCATCTCAGCTTCTCTTAGACATGTCCTGTTTTTCTGCTTGGAAGGGAAGGGTTCATGTGTCTATGAGTTCAGGATATACTTTGTAACCCATGGGAAACTAAATGTTGATTACACTCCTATATGGGGTGATCACTGTACTCTTAAATGTTGCTAAATTATTAATGTACTGTGAGTACATTTTATGGTTCACATGTGCTTCTTTATTGCCTTAAAGTGTATTAAAACCAGTGGATTTATTTGCATGTTTATCTATTAATTTTGGCTGCTATTCAACAAAAGATTCTGCTTTGCTAGTTAGCAAATTCCTAGGTCCAAAAGTCTGCTTACAGGCTGAATGTACAACACACTAAGGACTGTTCATTTCCTATATTAAGCTAATGCTGTGTCATTTTTACTACCGTTGCTTATGTAATGTTGTAGATGTTCTTGCTCTTTTTCTATTCTGCCCTAAAGGAGTGAGAGGACAAAGGTTCTGCCTTGATGGCCTTGCAATGCAGACGTGACAATTTAGGTTTGTTAGAGCAAAACACATATGTGAGAATAGAATGAAGAAAAGGAAGAGCAGTGCTTTCCAGGGAAGAGATTACTGATGTCCAGAAGGTGAAAACAACAAAGGGAGAATTTAAATATGAGGACCTATGTAGATATTTTAAAACCAGTAATACCTACATAGGTATTTAAAAAATCTTTTTAATATAGGTATTACAAAAATTATTTAAGTAGCAGTCACCAGCAAAGAAAAGCAGTCACTAGCAAGAGGAGACAAGAAAAGTAAGAGAGAGACACACATGGGGAAAATTTAAAGCTTGGCTAAAGGAAAAAGGAAATAAGGTGATGAAACTGAATAAGCCTGCATATGGAAACCCAAAATAAAGTTTTGAATGTAAATGTGTATAGAGACTGGTAAAGATTATAACTATGGGGATTATAGAGTCACAGTGACCCAGAGAAGTACTTTTGGTTACAAATACAGGGTTAAAATCCTAAGGATTAATAAATAAGGCTAAGTGAGATTTCTGGAAGTTAAAGTAGGATTTTTGTGTATGAAATTGTTGACCTGGCATTTTGGTGTGAGTTTGTGAAGAAGACTCTGTAAGAACATTTTATAAAGGGTAAATTACAGTCTAGTCGAGGAAGAGGAAGGTGACAGTAAGAGATGCAGAGATTCAGAGAGAAAAGTGCTTTTGGTGTTTTCAGAGTTTGGAGAATATTCATGTGGTGGGATACATTACAGCAGAGCTTTAGGTAGTAATGACCATAAACTGGGAATGAAAAGAGAAGTGGAAAGTATAATCACTGGAGAAGGCTGTGCAGACTGAAGACTAAGATAAAAGAGAAAGGAAAAAAGAAAAGAAAAAGAGAAATTAGGAGGAAAACAAGCAAGCAAACAAAAAGCTATGACAAAAAGTACACAGGGAATGAGATGGCCAAGACAGAAGCAGAACAAAACAGTACAGAGCAATGGGGATCCGTGACTAGACCATTGTGTTGAAGGAAACAGTACTTGGAGTAGGCAGGGAAATTTCATGCATTCTGAAGCACATATAGAGAAAGCCATGTATATGCCACAAAATCTTAAAATAGCTTTTGAATCTTGCTTGTTGACTTTGACAGATGCAATCTGGTTCCTGTCAGTTCTCTTCAAAACACTGATTACAAAATCGCATTTCTTAGTAAAAAATGATAACTTTATTATTTTTTGTTCTGCCTTTCATTGTACTTAATAGAATAGAGTATAATCCTTAACAGAAGCTCTGAGCTACTAGTGTGTTTTCAAAGCTTCAGATAAGAGCAGATAAGATCAGATAACTACTTTGCAGAGACGTGTGTGAAAGTCTACCTTAGTGTTCAGTCACATTAGTAATGCTGATAAAACAGAGAACATCACAATTTATATAATATTACCCTGCCCTCCTTTGAGATGTTACTGAAATCAAATCACAAACAGTTTTGTACGTTACACATCTTTAAATCTGAACCCAAGACAGTTCTGCTTACTCTGTAGTAGCCAACATTACCAACAGGTTTGCTCCAGCAAACAGAGTAAAAGGTTTTCTGGAAAGGGATTTACTTTTCTGTTGTATTTTTTGTATAAATTAAATGGAATGTTCATAGTTTGTGACTGGGTGACCTTACCACCTAGTTCAAGAGTAACATTTTTTCATGTGCTTTTTGTCTGGTCCAGGGAATATTTAAGTTGAAGAGGGCAAGAATATTTAAACCTAGAATGCTACATCAAAGTGCCACTTGAATGTTAGCTTGAAATGCAGACAGAAGAAAACAGAAAAGGAGACAGAATAATGAATTCTAACTTGAATTCAGATTTTTGGTGAAAGAGTTATGGTGCAACTGGATGCTCTCAGTAGCTGCTTTTGAAAAAGTTGTGTTTCTGTGAACCAGTTACATCATCTCTGAAACAGAGACCAGTATTAAAGAGCATGGTTCTCCTAATGTGGTAGTCAAAGACTTTGTAGAGAATAATTGGTTTCCAGTTTTTGTTGCAATGACTAAATACTTGTACAAGGTAGAAGAAATTCTGAATTTATTATGAGTCAGGCTTCATTCAGCTGAAGTGAGTTTTCAGTGGGATACAAAGATGAAAATCATCTTGTAAACTGAAGTGAATCTGAGCCTTCTTTTTGATTGGTATGACCAGGACACTCACAGATACATCAGACAAAAGGTTTCCATCGCTGTGACAAAACCTGAAATACTCTTTTTCCTCTTACAGATGACTGAAAAGACATTTTTTGTTTGACATAAGATGTCTTAGAATGACACATCCCTTCCTCCTTTCACTCCTACTCCTACTATAAGTGATGCAAATAGGACTAAGTGCTGTAAAAGCAAATGGAGGGATAGAAATTCTGTTGAATGAAAAATCTCCTTGTTCCCACAGCTCAAGCTTGTATTCATTGTAATCAAGTACCCCCCGAATTTCTCATCTTGTTGGCAGTGAACAAGACATGAATTTTATTCAGAATATTAGGAAAGAGTGAGATGGGGTTATAATGAAAACATTGTGCAGCTTTATAGCTTTCACAGCCACAAAACCTTTACATGAAATGACAGTAATCGGTATCATAGAATAACAGTATTTAAATGAGTATATTGAATACAGATATGAATTGTATTTATATAACATAAGCACTTGACTTTGCAGAGAATAAAAATTATCTTGAAATTATGTGAGAGGTCTGAGATAAAGCAAGTGAAAGCTCTGAATTTCTGCTAAGGATTAAAAATCCAAACAGATAGGCACAACAGGTCATAGCAGCAGAACATAATAAGGCACCCTGTAGTGCTCAGCTATTAAAAGTGTAATCCTTGATTATGAATTTTATGCTTTTGTATATTTGTCTCAAATGCTTAAAATAATGTTGTCATGGAATTTTGGATTAATATTTTTACATAATTTATTGTAATTACATCATTTGTATAGTTTCTTCTTCTTTTTTTTTTTTTTTTTATCCATCAGCTGCTTCTTATTTAAGAAGTGACCCACAGTCTGCTCCACAATTGTGTTCACAACAAATTACATGGATCTTATAAAGAAAAGGAAAAAATAGATAGATAGGGATTGGTAGAAGACAGAATTTTTTCTTGTGCTCAGATGAACAGCATAGAAAGTTTTTTGGTCTGAGTAAGCTAGAAAAACAGCATCATTTGCAAAGATTGGTATTGCAAATGTGTACACGGGGGGTGGGGGGGCGCAATTCATTTGAGAATAATTCTAGCCTTAAAAGAATGTCTTTAAATGTAATGTTAACAATAGAATATTAATAGAGTTTTAAGGTAAATTAATGTAATCGAATTCCTGTTTTCATTGTTTTCTGTTTGCAGTTTCTCTCAGTCTGAATCATACACTTCTTCATTTATATTTTATATTTTCACTATATGGAGCACTGTAAAATCTAGACACATTAAAACTTAATTTCTTTCAATATTTCAGTTCATTGTGATACTTTTGTACTGCTCATCAAGTTGAGCTAATGTTAAATTTTAATATTCTGTTCAAAATCTAAACCTCTTCCTGACTTGCCACGCACTCTTTTCATATTCATGAGTGCAAAATTAGTCTGCAATGGGAGCTGGGGTCCTCCAACAAGAAACTGCCTTGTGACGATGTTGTGTTTTAATTAAATTAATTATTTAACACATATTAGGATTCCCTGATGGGAAAAAATGTAGTGGTGCAAGTATGTTTCTTAGATTGTTACCTATTGCTTTGAATGTATCTTTTAAAAGTAAATCACCGGTGTATGAAGTGAGAAAAAAAACAAAAGGAATCGGACTCCACCATTCAGTTAAAAGGAAAATGTCCTGCATTGTTATAATTAAATTATTCCATATTTCAGACAACTGAAACTTAAGATGCTGTCCCTAGATTTTTTTTAAATAACCAAAAATAATATAATAATTATTCAAATATAAACAATTTCCTTAAGCTACTTAAAAAGTTCTGTGACACCTTGATGACAGTATCTCATTTAGAGAGATAAAATTGGAGATTTTATCTTCTTTTAAAGAAAGTAGCCTCTGTTGGCTGTTGTGTGTGAAAGAAAAGATTAATTGGGAAGACAGGCAAAGACTGGGGAAACAGTGGTCTCTGGAAATCTGCATGCCCTCTTCCATTTCATTCACTTTTTAGATTCTTTCACTGCCATTGCATCCATGGTTTCCATATATAGATATTCTAATTGTTCTTAAATGGTACAGAAAAATATTTACTTCAGTCCTCTTTAATCTTGGGTGTATAATGTGATGTAATTCCTTACTATTGAAGGAAATCCCTGATTCTCTCAAAAGTTTCAGACAAGGAAATAAGAGGATGTGCAGGGTAAATTTCAAATAGTATGGGGGCAATACTGTAGTAAGAATTATGATATGCTGATTATGAACTTCTACTGATAGGTAATTACTTTTATGAAAGAATCAATGTACAAAATAATCTTTCCTGCCAGAAGTTGGGATTTGTGTGTGCAAAATGTGCTAGTGCCAATGAAGTATTGAGATGTTCCATACAGGTACCTATGCATATATAGGTCTGCCTATAGTTTTCTTTAATTCTGCTTTTATGAAGTCCTTTGAGCTGCAAAAGTTATTTGGATTTTGTTAGGTACCTGCTGCATGATTCCTTTTGTTGTTTTCTTAATCCATCTTCATGTCATTGATTACAGGAGCCCTTTACAACGTTCTTTCTAAATGCAAATGACAGCAAGTTTGACCACCCAGACAGAACCTTCTCTTCAGTAGCCAGGTCTTGGAGGAACAGCCAAAGAGATACCTCGGATGTGAAGGTAACATATATGATAAATGTATGTTTTCATTTAAGGTATTTTGGTGTATGTAGGGACAATGAGGGGTTCATATTTCATATTTTTATATTCAGTATAATAAGTATAGCTTAAGAAAAAGGTAGATGTTACTATAGTTTGTTTTTCTAGCAGAAGCAATCAAATATTCTTTGAAGTTGAGAGGACAAAAGGTGTTTTGTTTTTAGAGAAAAGCAGCCTAACTGATCTAATTTAGATCAGATAATCAGGAGATGGAGAAAAGCCCAATAAATTGTTCTTTCCTGCTGTTAACTCAATATTTGGCCCACTCCATAAAACACAGCAGGAATTGGATTTGACCTTAAAGTGTCATATTGTTATAGCTTGCCTAGCTCTGGGTTTGCATTGCCTAGGGCAATTAATAAAGCATTAATGACAAGACCCATTTAAAATGTTGGCTTTTCTATACAGCTTTAGCTTTTACTTGAGTGTGCCTGGGGATATTATGCAACAATACACATTAGATTAAAACAACTTCTGCAAGATATACAGAAACAGCCAGAGAGCAGGGTGATTTTACTGTTGTTATTCCTTACCTATTGTTAAATACAAAGGGATATTGTTTATATACACGAAACCTTATCAGAAGAACCCAAATTCTAACAGTATTTTTAAATAGTGTGGTACTTCCTTGATTCTAATTTTCTAGTAATTAGGTAGACAAAGCCTATCTTTGCACTATACCAACAATGGCACTTTTTGAAAAAAGACTTTGCTTTAAAGTGAATATTTCTCTCTTCTATTTTGATGCTGCAACTCACACTAGGTAATACTGACATCAACATCTCATTATCAATATATTTTTTATGTAATTTGACAAAGGAAGATGTAATCTCAGAAGTGTGTGTGGCCAAAGCATACCATTGTAGTTATGTGTTATATTATTATATATTATAGTTGGAATAGCTAATCATAAATTGTGTGACCATCTTAACATATGGGAAAAAATGCTTTTTAAAGAAAAGAATTTAAGCTAAACCATTTACAGCCCTTTTCATCATTGTGCTTTTCTAGAAGTCCATAGTATTTTAAATACTGTCACTGTCACCTTTGTAAGAAAATTTCAGAACTTTGAAGGACTTTGGGTTAACATCTCCTATATTTGAAATGCAGATATTTCTTCAACTTGAAAGTGCTGACATTTTGATTTTTCCTGTCAATGAAATTTAGTTTTCCTGGAATTCCACCAGACTATCTGGGGAAATGGCTTCCTAGGAGTGGGGCTGAAACAAAAGATAAGAGTCTTACAGTGAGGAATAAGGGAAGACAGTTGGAAGTGACTGTAATCTTCTTGTCTGGCTTTAGTACACAGGAGGAGGGCAGTTAAGTACATGAAGGCATTTCAGAAGATAAAGGAATATCTGTGGGCAGACGAGGGGATGGTATTCAACTAGGGTATATAATTAGTGAATGGATTGCTCCTAAACTAGAGGCTGAACAGGCTAAAACAAATAACTGAAATGTTTGTATGAAAATACCAGGCATCCTGTGAACTAAGTGGGATAAATTAAAGTGCTGCTGCTATTGCAAAGATGCAGGAATTATGGAGGGATAACAGTTGATTTTAAAATGTATTTTATATTTTAAAAGCATGAGTTATTTAAATGAAGCAAGTATTAGAAAAAGATACTCAGAACTAGATTCTCACCTTCAGAAGAGCAAGCCAAAAGATAAAGATGTGGGGTAGCTATGTACTTGATTGTCATTCAGTTTAAAATAGGGAGTTGGGGATAACTTGGATAAAATAGAAACAATTATACTGGTGGAGAGACTGTAAAATATTGTATCCTAAAATACATTTGTGAGTCTAACATAGAGCCCCAGAGACAGATTTAGATATATACACATTTCTGTTATGCCAGTAAAAGCAGAAATACTATTTGAAGCTAAGTCATGACAGAAAATCTAATATGGGAGACACAGATGTGGTGTGTTATAGCCAGTAAATGTTTTCTCCAGATAATCCCTGATCTTTCTATTCAGGGATACTTTAGGGATTAAAGATGCTATTTAAAATATGGTTCTGTTAATTAATGAAGATGCAGAGAAATTTTAGAAATTAATCTTGAATTGATTTGTTACAAGTTGATTCAGCTTAATATAAAAACAGATAAAGAAAAGCAGATTAAAAAATAAGCTGAATCTTTAGAGGGTATAAAAGCAGACAGAAAAGTTCATAAGCTATCTAAATAAAACAGGAAAATGACAGAAAAAGGTAGAAATGAGAAGAGATTTTTTAAATGTATTTAACACCAGCAAAGTGACTATTGTATATTCCATATGTATTAATACAAAGTCACTACTGGAATAAATCTACTGAAGTACACTTCAGTAGCCTAAGCAGTGTATGTCAATGCAACAAGGAAACTTAAAGATCAGCAGTATGGCAGAAAGCATGTAGTGAGACTGAAGCTATATCTGTATGTTAAACAGCTAGATTATCTCATGGCATCTAAATTTTTTGTGGAACATTCTGGTTAGTCATCCATTTTTTCCCAAAGCTCTGATGTTCTTTGAGACCATAAATTCTGCTTTTTTCCTCATTCAATTTCTAGTATGTGTTCATGCTGGATAAAGCAAATCCTTAGAGCTTTCTTTGCTAGAGATAGCTAGTGGAAATAAATATATAAGAAAAAAAAAACCCAAACTGGAGGGAGCCATAGGGAGAGCAGAAACCACATAGAAGTTGTTGAATACAGGATGAAAAGTATTTGTATATGTGGGATAATTAAGTCTAAAAGTGGTAACAAATGCTATGAGGCATGCAAGTATATGAAAAGGAAGAGAATTGTCAGCGAACAAGGAGATAAACCTCAGAGGAAAGGGATCAGATCTGTAAAATGCTTACTTAACCAAAAAAGTGTTCTCTGAATTTGAATATCCTCAAAAGGAGATGGAGTAAACCCCTTATTTCTCAATGTTATTAGAAATGTAGACTCACAAAACACTGGAAAAGCATCAGGGACAATCATGAATTTGCAAGAGGATATGCTAGTTGACCCTTTAGGCCCTTTCCATTTGTAGAATCTGTTTCTTAGCGATAAATCAAGAATGAATAAAGTAGCTAATTGTTGCTCTTGTTTGTTGCTTAAGATCTTAATGAACTGCATTTCTCAATGCCATGACATCAGGGCCAACTTCTCCCTGAGGCCTTAGAGTTCATCCTGCAAAAGGATGGGAGACTAAGCTATTATTAATACTACAAATACCTCTTTTTTTTTTCTCTCAGACTAGTTGTGTTCCTGCTTGGAACACCTCACAAGCTTTTTATGCATTTTTAATTCAAGCATTATGCCAAGACTGGAAAATCTGTAAGGTTTAGGAAACTGTGCTAGTTTGAAGCAAGCTGGAATGTTTTGGTAAAAGAACTAGATAACGGGCAGTGAAATGAAAACAATTGATGTCAACTTCTCTCACAGTCACGCTGAGAACTCTGGGAAGAAGAAAGACTTTTTCTCCATTTTGTTTCTCACTCTTGCTTTTGCCTTAGACCTGGTCACATCTCATTAACCTTGCTCCCACTAACCTTGCTCCCTAACCTCTTGGCTGCACCTCTTTTCTTCCTGAGAATTGGGGTAAGGTTGAGAGGGGCCGGGGGGAGGTGTTGGGGTGGTTTGAGAACCCCTCCTGGGGACTCAGGTTTCTGGGAGGGGAGTTGTGCTTTTGTATTGTTTATCCTTTGTATATTTCTGTATATAATTGTATATAACTGTATATATTGTAAATAGCTGCTTGTAAATTCTGCTAGCTGTAAATAAATTGCTTCATCTATATTCCCAGGGTCCATCTGAGTTAGCTGGGGCAAATTCAAAAGTGTGGGGGGGCGGGGTAACCCCCAAACCATCACAGAAACTATCAAGAAGCCCCCTCAAAAATCTCTTCCCATTTTGTTCACTTTCCAAAGAGCAAGCACTGTCTTGCACAACAAAATGACTTCAGCTCTACAACTGCGAAATTCATGTTCAGCTGTCTGACAACTTCTAGTATTTATCTAGCAGTCCTGCAGGAAAGTAAATACTGTGCTCAAGAGAAGATGTATAGAGGTTGTGTGTGAGCGTAAAACCCTAAAGCATGTTCTCTGTCAAAGTGTTCTGCGTATTTTTGTAGTTTCTTCTGGCTGCATATGCAGTAAATAAATGGGAGTCATGTAGACTCCCATGTGATGTGCACACTGGAAATCGTTTTCCCACCCTAAAGATTTTTTGAGTCTTTATAGTCAATATTTGGTGTGTGGAATACAAGGTATCCATCAAAGAAGCAATGGTGGAAAACTGTTAAGAATAGCAAGTGTTCATAATTCATGTATTGCTTATCATGCATTTGAAATTCATCTGAGCTGCTTTAAGTACATTTAATCTCTGATCTCACTAATCTTATTAATTACTGTGGCACAGGTTGTGAAATAATTTAAAAACAGCGTGTGGAATGAATTAATCTGACATCCTTCTGCGTTGTAACATGGGCACAGTTTTTGCTTTCAGCTTCCCTATTGGCTAATAATATGGATTTCTCTAGGTCTTTATTAACAAGATCAAATGAAAACAATTCTTTTAAAATTCATTTTCTTTCTTAAGGAAAATGAAATTACAATTTCTTTTCTTATTGTTTAACGAGAAGGTCTATGAGGTACTTAATTCTTAAGTGCCTGTGAAGTAAGTTGGTTTTAACTGGAAATTTGAGACACTTCACACAATTGTTCTTTTGTAGCCTTAATGTAGTTTTAAAGGAAACATCCAAACCACTTTTAGGAATTCTGCATTAAAATATGAAAACCAAATACCTGACACCTGCAAAGGAATCTCATTAGGAAGCTGTAATTCCGTGGGTTAGTGTCCTTTTGTTTTTGGGGGGCATGTATGTCCTCAGTGGCATTTTCCCTGTTTCTTCTTTTCTGCTTCCCCTCCCTCGTTTTCTCTGTCTCTGTTTATGTGCAGTCTCCTCTGAAATTAAATGGTTTCACAGTGAGCTAGTGAAAATAGGGCTGTGGCAGTAGTTTGATCAATCTAAAAAGAAAACAAAAAAAAGAAAAAGAAAAAAAAAGGTTGCAATTGCTACATCTTGAATTGTGTCAAAAGGTAAAAAGCCTTCAGAAAATACAGTGTATGATAGCATATTGTTCAATGGATGATTAAAGATCTATTTAGACAATTTTGTTACTTACATTTGGGCTGATTTGGTTCATTTTTGAAGAAACCTGTTCACCTACAGTGGATGAAACAGAATTAATATGGTACGTGCTATGTTAGAGTGGCAATACACAAGGGACAACCTGGATAACAGAATTTGTTTTACTGTGTCTCCCTTTATCAACGTCCACCTCCTCTTGAGATAATCAGTACAAGCTGGAGGAGGAATGAGCATTCACAAAGTGACCTTTGAGGAAGCAACTCACCCAGAAATGACCATAACTTGGCCAGTCAGCTTTCACGTTTTTGCCTTTCTACCTCCCCCTCCCTGCTCCCGTTTTTGATAGCACTGACTTACCCAGAACCTCTTGTTCAGGGACTAATCTTTCCTAATGCCTCTCAAACTTGTTATATGACTTTTTTGAATAGCAGTGTTAGAAGTTAGAAAGGTAGCTCTGACAAAATGTCATTAAGATGTCTTAATGTGAATTAACGCATTTAATAGAGGTACTCATAGCTAACTCATTGACCCAGTACTATGCTCTCATGGAATTAATGGATGCCAGGGGATCAACCTTTTGGGAGGAAAAGAAAGAAAGAAAAAGAAATGGCAGCTTTGAAACCTTGAAGTGAATTATATTAGAAAAGTGAAAACGTCTGGGTTGGATTTGATTTCACTGGGAGGCCATAAAATGGTATACCCTTAGCAAAACATATTAAACAGAAACGTCAGATTTGATGCAAGTGGTGTACAGTTATGGTAGTGTTAATAGTGGTCCTCTATCACCCCAAGACATATTTTAAGTTTAATTTCTCAGCAGCTTGGATTTGTCACAGGCTTGTAAATTAGAAAATGCATTTGGGGATGTTTTCTTATATAAAGACACAAGGCATGTAATACTGTTAACTATACCTTGGGGTTTTAGTATAGCTATTAAAATAAACTAGAGATCACATTTACAGACAAGAAATGTCTGTTATAATATTCATTTTACCTGTTTTTCACACCATTCAGTAGCTTTACTGCATTGTTCTTCATCTGAGAAGAGCCAAGCGTCGCAGGCAGTTTGAAAGGTAGCTGACTATTAAATGATAGAAGGATAACCTGTCTTATTAGAAGTGTGAATGAGAGGGGAGCAGAGGAGGTTACCAGCTTGTGAAATGTCAAGGACAACTAGACAGAAATTACTGCAAATAGATTTAGATCACTAGAATACCTATTTTTCTTAACTCTTTGAACTCTAGGTATTTATTGTGGTAAGAAATTACCCATGACAGGATATGTAGTTGGAAAGGTTTATTTAGAACCTTTGATATGTTTTGGCAAAGGCAAAGACACCAATAGAATGTTCTGAATTGCATCAGTTAATACAAAATTATGCATCAACTGAATGATGAATAAAACCAATATGCACTTAAATTGCTCATCTGGTCTGTTAATATTTCCAAAGCATGAGACTTTGAAATGTATTGATCTCAGTTACTTTTTTCTTCGCATGCCTTTATGCCTACAAACTGATGTAACTCCCAGGGAAGCTTTTTCATGTTGTTATTTTTGATGGATTACTTCATGCCTTGATTTGTGCTGACAGACTTGATATTTGTACAGTAGAAAGAAAACGTTTTGAGATTTGTCTCTTATGAATATTTGTAGCTTGAAACATAAAGTTATCAATATCACAGTAGTGACTTGGCTTTTAATTGACCTTTTACCAGTAGTGCTACTGAAAGTGCAGTAGTTTTGAGGATCCAGTTACCAACTCTTTTGCATGTTAAGTGAAAAGCAGGTTGGAAGTCAGAAGGTACTCAGTGTCCCATCCCCTGGTGTCAATACCATCCCTGACCATACCTTTTTTCCCTGTTAATTTTTGGTTCTCCTTGTCCCTCTCTCTTCAGGGTGAATTTAGCAGTGACCCTTCTAAAACGTGGAACTGGTGATGGCTGGATGAAGCTGTGTTGTATGGCAAATTACACTCTCCATAAAAATGAATGAAAAATAGCAAATATCAGAAAATTATGTATTCTTAACCTCTAAAGACCACAGAGGTTGATCAAAACATTTATTTTGGCCTCTGTGTTTTGAGCATGTGACAAAATATAAGAAGGCCAAAGTGTATACAGTAATAGTTATGCTCTGTTTAGGAATAATTCTACTAACTAATTTGAGGAGTTTAAAATACTATTTTATATATCTGTAACTAAGACTTAAGCAAGGTGACAATAGAGAAGATAAAATCATTGCACTTCATTTGGGTTTTTAGGAGCTGATAGGCTGTGGGTAGGATAATGCTTTCCAAATGTAATTAAGCAAAGAGAGAACAGTAATTTGTTTGCATGTGGGATAGATAGCTAGGGCAAGGAAAATATGCTTAGATTGTGTAATGAAAAATTCAGGCCCAGCATTAGGTAAAACTTCCTCATAAGAATACTGAAATCAGTTGGTGGAAAAGTTGTGGAGTTGCTGTCACGGAAACTTGGGGACAACAGGAAGCCAGGTATCTGCAGGAAAAGTTACTGCACCTGAAACACTTCTGGAATGAAAGAATGGGCAAGATCACCTCTCCAAATGTGACAATGGAGCAGTTAGATGTTTGAGCTATCCGTTCTCTGTCCTTATAGCAAAAGCACCAAAACAGCTGTCTCTCTGCAGCCATAATCTTTATTTGAATATGAGCTGGCACAAATCCACTTACAAAACAAGCTCTGTCTCTAGCTAAGAAAAATATAAATAGGTTTTAAAAGTAACTCTACCCTTGATAGTGTTACCCTTCTCTTCATTTATGTGTTCATTCTCACAGTGTTCAGTGGCTTCTCGATTAAAGCAGTTCTCTCTGAGCCCCACTTGTCATCTTGCCATCTCCACTGAGATTCATTCCTGTCTGCAGCTTCTTTTTCCCAGCAACCTCTCAGGCTCTGTCTTTGCTGCCTGCTCTGTCCTTGCTAATTGTAACTCTCTCTGCTTCTCTCAGCTTGTTACATCTCCTTGTGAAGTATGCTCAGGGGTCCTGGGTAAGGGAGTATTCACCTTTACATCCTTGCCGGGTACCTCCCCAAGGCATGAGGTAGAAGAGACAGCTTCTTCATTTCTTCACAACAGAATAAGCAGTGGGCACAAAACCAAAGCTTTCTACTGCAGTGCTCCAGATCAGTTACATTTCCTGTGCATCTAAGTAGCTACATATGCATTTTGAAGATTTTCCCAAATGTTAGAAAATTCATGCTCATGGAGTGAAAAAAGTTTTCATAGTGAGCCTACATTTTAGTATGTATTCATTCTCTAGAAATGAGAAGGAAATGGATTTATCTGAGCTGCGTGTAAGAGTTGTGGTTTCTTAATCTAATCAATGGTGAAGATAGCAAAATTGTAAAATCAATACCAAATGCTACTAAAGAAAAAGAAATGATTGATGCATAAATGGGAAATATGCAAGTATCTGGGAAAGGCAGCATGCAGCTTTGTTCATATCTCAAGAAGAGGTTCAATTCATGCTAAATAGTATTCAAATAAGTAAAGAAATTTGAAGCTGCACTAAAATTAGCATTAAGATAATGCTGAGACTTTAACACAGTGTGTTTATTTATTTATTTAAATATTATGTACAGTTTTGTTACTTTGACTAAAAACTAATTAAATACCAAATGTGTTTAAATACCAAATGGTTTAGTTAATTAGAAAGGCTAGGTGATAGGTTGGACTCGATCCTAGAGGTCTCTTCCAACCTGGTTAATTCTGTGTGATTCTGTGATTCTGTGTGACTGATATGATTAGGGTTCTAGAGACGGTGCTATTTGAAGAGAATTTAGAAGTCTGGCACTGGTTAGTTTCCAGAGCACAAGAATAAGACAGGTCAAACTAAATATATACAACACAGTAAATCATATGAAGAAAGTTAATCAACTGCTTTCTATTCATCCTATATCTGTTTATGTTTTCTGCTGTACTAGACAAGGGAACATTAAATTATACTGAAAGCAAAGAGTAACAAAGATAAAGTTGCTAAATGGAAATACCATTCAGTGACTTAAATCCCGTTGATTTCCCTGGAGCTGTAAGATTGGTAGTATTCTCTGTTTCTTTGTCTCGGGGTAGCACACCTCTTTCAGATATGTTGGATGTAAAGGTTCACAACTTGATCGTAAGGCATTTAAAACTAGAAAAGGAAATTTTACAGTTGATGTATATTTGATGGAATCAAAGCCTTGTTTGCTATTTGATTTTCCAGGTTAGCACACCACCATGTTGAATAAAAATGCTGATACTTAAAAGCAGCAATATGTGTTTCAAGACATCCACATAAAAAAAACCAAAACCTCTGCTTACTTTTTTTCTTTACTTTTGTTGGAATTGTTTAATGTGATTGCTGACTTTTAATTTGATCTAGACTAGGTGATCTTTCAGCATTCTGATATTGACTTTATCAGTGTTTTGTATGGTAGCACATAGTGAATTGTGGCCTTCTCTTACTCCCAAGTTACTAGCAGTTTGTTGAGATGTAGAAAGATTGACGTCTAATTTCTTCCAACTGTGACAGTTATTCATTCTTCTTTGGGATATGTGTGATGGTTTGGGTGTTCCCTGCCCCCCCACCTCCACTTTAGAAATCACCCAGACTAGTGAATTTAAATGAAGCTGTTTATTTACAGCTAGCACAATATACAAGCAGATATTTACAATATATACAGTTATATATAGAAATATACAAGGTAAGAGGTAATACAGAAACACAACTCCCCTCCCAGACACCTGAGCCCCCAGGAGGGGCTCTCAACCACCCCTACACCTTCCCCCTGCCCCTCTCAACCTTACCCTGGTCCCAAGGAAGAACAAAGGTTCGGCCAAGAGGTTAAGAAGCAAAGGTGAGTGGAAGGTGAAGTTAGGGAGATGCAGCTCAGTAAGTGCCCAGCCAGAGAGTGAGACAAAATGGCGAGAGTGTTATCTAATGTTTTCCTTTCTTCTTCAGCAAGACTCTGAGGGGAGTAGACATCACCATTGTTTTTCTTTCACAGCCTATGATCTAGTTCTTTTCACCAAAACATTCTACCCTGCTTCAAACTAGCACAATATGTTAGAGAAAACCAAAGCACTTCCTAGAGAACCTGAGAGTGAGTCCTGTTTAGATGACAAGCTGAATTTTGGTTTTAGATATATTCTGGGGAAATTAGAGATATATAGTCTAATTCAAAATTGTTAGTAAAATAATTCTTTTTTCTTTTAGCCTTAGAGGATATTCAACATTGCTTTTCGTTTGTCTTTGCTCTACCTGCCATTGTATTAGTTACTGCATGTGATGGTTGTTTTTTTTTGCTGGATTTCTATGAAACTACAACTCATTCCGTAATGAACTGCCCAAACTCAGGCATGTCAGACTTGGTTAGTGTTTTTGCACTGGTTAAGTATTGATTGGCATTGCAGTTTAGCCTAATCTGAGTTCAGACTGTTTATAGTATATTAAATATGATGTAAAGAAGTAAGTAAATTGTCTCCTTAAACATATTTAGCTTTGTAACATAAATATTATCTTTTCCTTCTTTCCTTTTTAAAATGAATACATTTGAAAGGACTATCTATGTTTTAACTGTTCTACTCTCTATGGAGCTACACATCAGATTTAATTAGATAAGTTTTTGTCTGCGGTGATTATTTTTTTATGCTTCACATGTCTGCAGCCTTGAAAGGACCACAGAGAAACTCAGGTTTCAGGTGCTTTGTCATCACTTTTGATCACATTACACAACTGAATACCATAATTCTTTTAACAATGTAGGTTAGTGAAATTAATCCATATCTGGATATTAGAAAATAGGTAGAAAACTTTAGACTTTTTTTTTTTATTGCTGTGGTCTATTAATTCCTGCTAAAATAATGGACAGCAACAAATGTTGATATTTATTATGTCAAAAATAATTCTGTCCTTGAAATGGAAAATCTTCACACCCTTACTTACCTATAATGTATTAATGCACTGTAGGTGATCTTCACTACTCAGTTACCAGTCTCTAAATGTAAACATCATGTATTTCTGTTTTAAGGATTTTTATGGTACTGACATTTTTTCTCCATTTATTTTGTTTTTCTTAGAGTAGAAAAAATAATTTGCACTGAATTATTTTTCCCACCTTTTCTTATGCAATTAAAGTATATAGAGAAAGTAAAATCAGGACAGAGTTATATCAGCAACTTTCCTCCCCCCTTTTAAGTAGTTTAATTCAATAGTGATTAAAAAAAGCTAACGTATTTATGCTATCAAAAGCTTAGCATACAATTTCTTCTATCATAGAACTGCAGAATCACAGAATATATGTGGTTGGAAGAGACCTCAAAGGTCATCCAGTCCAACCTTCAACTTGGTACTGGAGGGTCAACACTAAACCATGTCCCAAAGCTCCAGGTCCACACACCACTTGAACTCCTCCAGGAACGGTGACTCCACCACTGCACTGGATAGACTGTTCCAATGTTTCATAACCCTTTCAGTGAAGAAATGTCTCCTGATAGCCAACCTAAACACTTCCTGGTGCTGCTTGTAACCATTTCCTTTAGTCCTGTCGCTTGTCATAAAGGAGATGAGGCTGGCTCCCTCCTCACTCCAACTTCCCTTCAGGAAATTGTAGAGAGCAGTGAGGTCTATCCTTAGCCTCCTTTTCTTCAGATTGAACAACGCCAGCTCCCTCAGATGCTCCTTGTAGGTCATGTGCTCCAGACCCTTCAGGAGCCTCATTGCCCTTCTCTGGGCACACTACTTAGTACCTGTTATTCTGAAAAAGTCTGCTTTATTGATATGAAATCTGCTTTACTGATAGGAAGTTTATTGAATAAACTTCAGCCTTTCTGAAGTTAGGCTTTTCATAATAACAGATATGAGAAAAACAAGGATTGAATATTCCATTAGGAAAAATATGATTGACCATAAGTACGAGGAAACAGGTTATAAAATTTCTTCTAGAAATGCACAGCAGCATAAGCAAAACCAGGATGCTTTAATGTGTACTACAACAGAGCCTGATTCTGGCAGCACCATTTATCATCTTTGTATAAATGTAAGGTCTCATTGTGTATTTTGTCCTTTCTAGGAATTAATTCCAGAGTTTTACTACCTACCAGAGATGTTTGTCAACAGTAATGGCTATAACCTAGGAATCAGGGAAGATGAAGTTGTTGTGAATGATGTTGATCTCCCACCGTGGGCCAAAAAGCCTGAAGACTTTGTCCGTATCAACAGGATGGTAAGCTGCACTTTAATTTTAGCATAGGTTTTAACGCTCTAACCTAATGTTGGTTTTCACTCTTCAGAACTATGTTTAAGAAAAGAAAACAGAAAGTGAAGGAGAATTTGCATTCTACCCTGTTTGACAGAACCCTTTATTTTAAAGTGGACTTACTTTGCACGTGTCCAAATCATGGGAAATTAAATTCAGTTATTCACTCTCTTATGATAAAGCATCAGATGGACATAAGCTGAACAATAAGAGATAGCCTGAAAACTTTAAAGTCTTCTTCTCCTCACCACTTTCTACATCAAAAATAAATAAGTAAATAAAAGGTTATTAAAAATGCTTAACCAAACCTGTACATCAGAGGTGAACTGGAAGTACAGAGATGTGAACGTGGGCCAAAAACTGAGGAAATTTTGCAAAAGAACTGGTCTCATATTAATCACCATCAAGTCTGCAGAGCTTAAGCTCTATGTTGTATCTTTCATACTTTAATTTGATCATTTCTCTATGTTGTATCTTTCATACTTTAATGTGATCAGTAATGCCTCTATTACTAGTAGAGTTAATACATACTTATAGTTCTAGTAATTTTTAGGAAAACCAAGGTATATTCTGATGTTATGGCCAGTTCAGTTTATGGTTCTGTTCTGGAAATGGATCATCCTTAAAATGGCTTATAGAATCTATAGAACCTTATAGAGTCAGGACTATACTTTCAATAACCTATGGGTTTCCATGCAGTTGCAGAACTGTTCAGGTTGTGCATTATTCCCTGTAGTGCTTTGTGTTAGCGTTTTAGGTCTAGCAGTGTTGGGTATTTTCAGATCAGTTTGGTAATTTGATTTCAAGAACAATTCAATTAAAGATCTTTTTCAGGAGATGATAGGAAAAAGAAAGCTATATGAAGTTCAAAAGAATAGTAAGTCATTGTAAAAACAAACTTATTCCTATATGTATTTTAGAAGTGTCTCTCATTTAGAAAAGCAAATGATTTGACATATGTACAGCAGTCTCCTAAAGAAATGATGGCCCTCATAACGTGAGACATATGACATGCACTACACAAATCAGAAGAAATGTGTTCCAGGAAGAAATAGAACAACGTTCTCCTTCCTTTTCTTGACTGATTCCTCTTACAGCTGCATATATTGTAACATTCTTTCTAAAATCAAGTGATATTCACAGCTGGGTTCAATAAATCCAAGTGCAATTTTACTAGCAAAGAGGGAGATGGCCTCTAAGGATGACTTGCACTTCATTAGCTTTCACAAGTCTGAGATGTGCAGTCACAGGTACCTGTCTCCAGAGTGGCCATGTCACTGCACACGCATTCTTTTTTGGATTGTGATTGTGTAAACAGGAGTAAACATACTAAACTTGACCAAGAGGTTTAGTTTTGACATGGGTAAGAATACAAATGTGATACCCAGTAAGAGGCTAAGCTGCCACCTGTTGGGGAATATATTGAGAGATGCATATTGATCCCCTTTGGGAAATTTTATAAAGAATATTTCTTCTTGTATCTTAAGCTATGTTTTCTCCATTTTACCTTTCCACAAAGGTGGAATGATGGCCAGGAGAATAAATGTCACAGTACGAGAAGAGATCACATGAACAAAAGCTTTAGCTTTTGCTAAATTGCACAATTCCTCTCATGTAGTTGCTGCTGGTTTTTGAAGAAAATACCATAGGAGATCTCTGCATAAACGTTTTGTGCTATTGAGGAAAACAGCTGCTTGCATGCATTTAGAGATAAAATTTATACCCCTTCAGGACAACACTTTCAAGAAAGTGTGATAGTTAAAAGCTGCAAAATCCTTTTCAGTATTAAGCTGTAGTAGTACTAAGAACTGCTTCCATATATGTATGCGCAGGCTGCCAGGAGACAGACAAGCCAATGTTAAGTTTAGAGTAGCATTGGTATTACAGGCTTCCAGTAACTGAGTACTTCACAGATTTCTAAAGTCAGGAATGATCTCACTTAGGTATCCTACCCTTCCTATACTGCCTTCCACCCCTGTCTTCACAGATGTGAGCATCATACTTCTATTATATAGCTTTGCCTGGAGGCAATTTATGCATGGCCTTCATTCATCCCAGCGTCTACTTTTAGCAAGAACATTAGTAATTAAAATTCATTTCTACACAGATATGTGCTGTCTTCAGATGAACACTTTGAGGTTCACAAAGTTGGGAATTGTGTAGAAAACAGAATAGAGAAGCTTAGATTTATTTGAATTAGATACAGAAAATACACTGAAAATCACCTTGGGAGGAAAGGATTAAAGATATTCAATAGGTAGCAGACATCTGGAAACAAAAATAGTAATAAAATAAAGCAGGAGCAAGAGAAATGTGACAATGAGCGGTAATTAGATTAGACAAACCTCTGTAATTCTATATACACCAGAAATAAATGTATTTTGATGCCATCTATGGAGAACCATTGCATCACAAGGGATGTAAACAGTTGTTCCTATGTATGGACCTTTTGAGACTGCACCTGGAATATTAAACTCACTTCAGGGTGACTAGATGACAGAAGAAGTATTCACATTTGGATGGAATTCAGAAAATAGAAACAAAATGAACAAGTTTGGGATGTTTAAAGAGCATCTTATATGCATAATTTTTTTAAAGCTTATTCTAAAGTAGTAAGTAGCTAAAGAAGGATAATCTCTTTCACAAAAATAATAGTAAGAAGTAATGGAATTATATTTTGAAAGTGTAGCAACTTGAATGTGTAATTGTTTTTTTTCAGATAAACTTCTTCATGTAGGGTTTTATTAGCACATACAGTGTAGTTGGCCACTAAAGCGAGGCTGATCAAAGTAAGGGAAAAACATAAAGGGATTGTAAAGTTTAGCATTCCCTCCCTCATGTCTGAACACCATGTTTTGAACCAGCCAGCAGATGTATTATGCAGTTAGGTCATCTCCAGGCCAAATTTTGGCTGTTATACAAGAATCTATCTTGAGAGGGGAAAAAATGGATCTGGGTGTGGTGCTGACGTGTAAAACACAGCAAGCTTGTGCAAGCCTGGAACACAGCAACACAGCAAAGCAAGTAGAGACTACATTTGCTGGCAAACCGCAGAAAATTGATGAATATTTCAAATAAATTTTATCCTGATCCCTTGTCTAGTGAAACCAGCAGTAGTAATTTCATGTCAGTGGAAAGGATCAGTAGTAATTTCCATTTCAGTGGAAAGGATCACTGTATGTATGTACATAACATACAGTGGGATCCTGTTTTTCCCTAGCTGGCAATGTTTTCTTCTCTCTTTCTTTTTTGTCTTTTTTTTTATTCAAATCCCTATATATAGCCTACTTGCATATTTGTGAATGTAACCATTTTCTTTAAATAACAGCAAGAATTTCACCATTTCATCCTGATACTTACCAAAGCAAATAGAGAACACCCTAGAAAACATTATAGCAGTACAATGACAGAAATCAGTGTAATTTAGCCAATTGGTTAACAAGCTTCACTAAAATTCTGTGCAAGTTAATAAAAACAGACATGGTTTTAGTGTTGTTTTAGTGTTGTTTGGCTGAGAGTTTTACACTTGCAAATAAACACTGAAATGGAAGTGGAAATGGTTTTCCATCAAAAGAGAGTCCTTTAAACTTTTGAAAATTAAACTTGATACAAAGAGCAGAAAAGACACTCAGTCAAGTTACTTCAAGACCTATTACAGTAGCTTCTAAAGCACTCAGCATATTCATCAGAGATTGTTGTAGCAGTTTTATTTATCCATACAAAGCTAGACTGATTACTATGGAGTAACTCATGAAACATTAATAAAGCACTATGTTCTATGCTAACATGATTATGGTCTGACCTCGGCGATGGCACAAAGGACAGAGGCAGAAAGTGTCCCTGATAACATTACCCTAATGCTAGGCTCATCAATCATAATCTCTCAGTTTACCAGGGAAAAAAAAAGCCACGCATAAAACCTTCCACAGATGTGCATCTGTAGTCCTGCTCAGCCTCTCAGTCCCCACAGACTCAGAGCGGCCCTGAGAGCCAGAAATAGAACAGATTCAGTCAGTAAGTCAAGCATGTTAAATCAAGGCAGGGAACACCACTGTGAAACACAGAAGCAGAGCTTTTGTAATAAGCATTCTTTAGTTTTGAAACAAAAGATGCAGGATCGTGTAATTCAAAGTTAATTATAATGATATTTTCATTATGGCTTGTGCACATACTAAATTACAAATTACAGCATTGTGTAAAATGCATTCACTATAAATTACATTTTTGAAACACTGAATGGTGCCCTGGTTTTGTTACACGTTTTGTTTCTATTACATAAATGTTACTAAGACTAAATTTTCTTTCTGTTTATGAAATGATTTATTTGTGCTCTTCTGCTGTCTGCCAGTTATATTTTTGTACAGTTCCTTGGCTGTTCAGAAGCATACATAGTATTTCATAATTAAAAAGCTTTTTGAATAGTCATTAGAAACATCTACTCTGAAATCTCCATGATATAAGAATCTAGGCGATTTATCTTATCTCTTCATCATTCGACAGTAGTTGACATTCTTTTTCACAAGATAATCAGTAGATAAGATTTGATAATACTTTCTCAGTAGTGACTTTGATATTATTTTGTATACTGCCAAGATTTGTTCTCAATGCAATAGAAAACCACTCAGCTAACAGGTTTCAATCTAATTGGAAGTGGCAGTGATTCTTATAAAATCTTTCTGTATCACTGAAGAATCTTATTTATGCCTTGAAGTTGTTCATTTAAAAGATCCATTTCTGTGCAGACATTCCTGAATAACCTAAATCTGTAGAATGCATTTTCTGTGTGACTTCCATGAAAATAATACTTTGTTTAAATTAATATAAGTAATTTCAAATATCAGTATTGGCCAATTTGGCAAGAGTCAAAGATTTTACTCTGATAATCCATACAAGAAATAGTAAATGAGGTAGAGAAATGTTAAGCAGAGAGTGTCCATGTATTCAATGGCTACAGAGGAGCATGGGTGTGAAGGGAGAGAAAAGAGAAAGCCAGCTCACATTGAAACAGTTCATGGTCTGCTATTGAGCAGATCTACAAAACCAAAGTGTCTTGGAGTGGTTTTAAGAAAGTATTTTAAAATGTACTGAATGTCAATTAATAGCAAGAGGCAGACAGCATGTAACTATGAAGGGGAGGGAAGCAAGAGAGGAACTGCAGAAACACGAGGGGCATGGACAGCTGTGGTCCAGACAAGGGGCAGCATCAGAGCTTTCCTGTTCTCTCGTGACACAAAATACCCAGGTAACACAGAATGTTGAGCTAGAAAGAGATTTGAATGGCATGTTTTATATATCCAGAACTCCTGATACTCTGCACAGCACATAGCATGCATTGTAATAAAAACAATGGCTTCTAATAGAATCTCTGTAAGAGACAATTTTGAGATGAGCAGAGAGGAAAGTGTGCAACATTCAATCCTGCACAAAAGTCCGGGAAGGGCTACAGTGATTGATACCACTAAGCAATACCTTCCTTTTGTTTACATATAAACATTAGCTTACTAATAAGCACTTACATTTTACAACAACTACAGCCTGTATTTTCAGCCTGTGGAAAGTGCACATACACTTGCCTGCAAACACACAAAACTCATAGTACTACTACTTCAAAATATGTGTATGTTAGACGTATAACAATGTTTGCAATTAACCTGTTAGCAATAGAAACCACTCCATTGAAAACAGTAGTACAAGAGATTCCTTCCTCAAAACAAACCACACGAAAAATAAATACTATTTGGAATGCTGCTATTGGAGAATGAATCCAGAATGTCAGTAGTTCAAACAAGATCAGTTCAAGAGTGCCTGAATAAAACAATTTCCTGTACATTTTATTTGTAATCAAAGGTAAGCTGGATATGAACCCATTTCTGTTTAACAGTAAGAAACTTAAAGCCTAAGAATAACATTGTATAATTATATAACTACTAATTATTATTGTTTTTGAAGTAAAATTGTTTCCTCGTATTTCATATTGAAAATGTGCTCCAAAAAAATTAAACTTCCTTGAAATGCTTTAAAGCCAAAATGTTTTTGAAACATGTTGTCCTTTAAGGCCATCACCAACCTGATTTAAGGATCTTATTGTTACCTTTTCCTGTGTGTTGTTCCTGCTGTACCTACAAATTATTTTTTATACAGAAAATGCCATCACCTTATTGCCTACTAAATATTGCATATTCTGTAAAAAACCAAATTATGTACTGCTGACAGTGAATAGCTCATAAATTTGCAGGAGGTACTTTGCATGGAGAGGGAGCAGCCTGTGCATTAGAGCAAATTAGGGAGAGGATTCTACAAGTATTGCATGAGTAGCATTGCAGAAGTACCAGCAAATCAGGTCAAACCATCAGAAACTTTCCCCTGACTAAAACAATTTGTGTTACAAAGCACAGATCAGAAGCCTTTTCCCCCAGCCAAGGGCCAGGTAGGAGTTGGTGACCTGTACTAGAGTGGACCCTAGCTACTGTTTATGGTCAGCACCATACCCCACAGGATACCCTTTTGGGGAGGACATGAACACCACACAGCACACATCACAACCCACAGCCAGAGGCTGCTGAGTGCTGAGGCCCATATAGAGCCACTCTCTTTCACAACTCTGGCTCCTTTCTCTGGCTACCTTCTACTCTGGTCTCTATTACAAATCCTCTACTGCACTGGCCTTCCATCACACAGTGCCTAGCAGGTACAACACTGTTAATCCCCTTGCTCACAGCCCCCCCGACAACAATTCTTCCAACTTAAATTTTTTTATATGCAGTTCTGAAATTTATAGTTCAAAAAAATTACATTTACTCCTTACCAATTTTCCCAAAGTTTCTCCAGGAAACTTTATAGGTTTTTTTCCCCAAGGAACAAAAGACTTCAAGTTTTTTAAAAGAACAGCTAGACCTGTAAAGATAGCACAATAGAACCACTTAAGGAATTGGAGACAAAGACATGACATGCTGCTGTTAAAAAGTCACTCATTTATTTAATAATGAACAGCAGCATGGTATTGAATATCAGCAGATTCAACTCAGCTCGTGACAGTTATTAAAGAACCAACCATCCATGTGAAATAGAAGTTCTCCAAACCTGCCAGGGTCAGTAAGACCTTCTCTGGAATGACAAGCTGCTGAGTAAGGGATGGTCATGCAAGTAGAAACTGCCTCAGGGAAACATAACCTAGGCATTCAATTCTCCTAACTCTCACAACTATGAAGGTCAAAGAAAGTGTATTCCCCCTGGATGAGCACAACTGCCAAACTGGTAACAACAGACAAGGAGAAGGCTGAGGTAGTCACCAAGTTTTTGTCACAGTTTTCAGTGTCAGTCTTTCTTCTCACCCCTCTCAAGTGGATGGACCGCAATGTAGGGACCAGAGAAGCAAAGCTTCTACCACTTGAACTGGGGGATGGGGTTGGGGAGAAGTGTGTTGCCCTGGAAATTCATGAGGAATTAGTTCAGGACCTGCTGAGCCACCTGGACACCCACAAGTCCATGGGACCAGATGGGATCCATCCCAGGGTGCTGAGAGAGCTGGCAGCTGAGCTGGCCAAGCTGCTCTCCATCATTTTCCAGCAGTCCTGGCTCACCAGAGAGGTCCCAGGAGACTGGAAAATGGCCAACGTGGTCCCCATCCACAAGAAGGGTCGGATGGAGGAACCTGGGAACTACAGACCCATCAGCCTGACCTCAGTGCCAGGGAAACTGATGCAGCAGGTTATCTTGGGGGTGATAAGAGCGCACCTGAGGGATGGCAAAGGGCTCAGGTCCAGCCAGCATGGGTTTAGGAAGGGCAGATCCTGCCTCTCCAACCTGATCTCCTTCTATGATCAGGTGACCCGCTTGGTGGATGTGGGGAGGCCTGTGGATGTGGTCTATCTGGACTTCAGCAAGGCCTTTGACACTGTCCCCCACAGCAAACTGCTGGCTAAGCTCTCAGCCCATGGCTTGGATGGCAACACTCTGTGCTGGGTTAGGAACTGGCTGGAGGGCCAAGCCCAGAGAGTGGTGGTGAATGGTGCCACATCCAGCTGGCGGCCAGTCACTAGTGGTGTCCCTCAGGGATCAGTGCTGGGCCCCATCCTCTTTAACATCTTCATAGATGATCTGGATGAGGGCATGGAGTCAGTCATCAGCAAGTTTGCAGATGACACTAAGCTGGGGGCAGATGTGGCTGGGTTGGAGGGCAGAAGGGCTCTGCAGCAGGACCTTGACCGCCTGGACAGATGGGCAGAGTCCAATGGGATGGCGTTCAATAGCTCCAAGTGCAGGGTGCTGCACTTTGGCCACAACAACCCCATGCAGAGATACAGGCTGGGGTCAGAGTGGCTGGAGAGCAGCCAGACAGAGAGGGATCTGGGGGTGCTGATTGATACCTGCCTGAACATGAGCCAGCAGTGTGCCCAGGTGGCCAAGAGAGCCAGTGGCATCCTGGCCTGCATCAGGAATGGTGTGGTCAGCAGGAGCAGGGAGGTCATTCTGCCCCTGTACTCTGCACTGGTTAGACCACACCTTGAGTCCTGTGTTCAGTTCTGGGCCCCCCAGTTTAGGAGGGACATCGAAATGCTTGAGCGTGTCCAGAGAAGGGCAACGAGGCTGGTGAGAGGCCTTGAGCACAAGCCCTACGAGGAGAGGCTGAGGGAGCTGGGATTGTTTAGCCTGGAGAAGAGGAGGCTCAGGGGTGATCTTATTGCTGCCTACAACTACCTGAGGGGTGGTTGTGGCCAGGAGGAGGTTGCTCTCTTCTCTCAGGTGGCCAGCACCAGAACAAGAGGACACAGCCTCAGGCTACGCCAGGGGAAATTTAGGCTGGAGGTGAGGAGAAAGTTCTTCACTGAGAGAGTCATTGGACACTGGAATGGGCTGCCCGGGGAGGTGGTGGAGTCTCTCTCCCTTGGGCTGTTTAGGGCAAGATTGAATGTGGCACTTGGTGCCATGGTCTAGCCTTGCGCTCTGTGGTAAAGGATTGGACTTAATGATCTGTGAGGTCTCTTCCAACCCTGATAATACTGTGATACTGTGATACTGTAAGAGATTAGATTCATGACCACCTGAGTAACATGGATATGCATGAGTCCATGTGACCTGATGAGATGCATAGTGAGAGTCCTGAAGGAATTGGCTACTGTCGTTGCCAAGCCATTGTCCATGATACCTGAAAAAAAAAATCAGTGATTTTTTTGCAACCAGTAGTGACTGGAAAAAGGGAAACATTGCACCCATTTTCAGAAAGGGTAGAAAGGAGGACTCTGGAAACTACCAGCCTCACTTCTGGGAAGATCATGGAAGCTATGCTGTGGTACATGGAGTACAGAGAGATGACTTCAGACGAGCCAATATATTTCACTAAGGGCTAGTTCTGCCTGACAAACCTAGTGGTCATCTGCAATGGACTGACGACATAGTGCACAAGCAAACAGCTATGGATGTTATCTATCTGGACTTCTGTAAGGCTTTTGACATGGTCCCCCACAACATCCTTCTTTCTAAATTGGAGAGAGAAGGATTTGATGAGTGGACTGTTAGGTGGATGAGAAACTGGTTGGACAGTTAGATCCAGAGGGTAAAGGCTCAGTGTACAGTTGGAGATCAGTGACAAGGGGTGTCCATACTGGGAGGAGCAGTACTGTTTTTTATCTTCATCAATGACATACACACTGGAATCAAGGGCACTCTCAGGAAGTTTGCAGCCAACAGCAAGCTGAGGGACCTGGACAAGCTGGAGAAGTGGGCCCACATGAAGCTTCTACGGCCTTTCAGTACTTAAAAGGAGCCTATAAGAAGGGCAGAAACAGACTTTGTAGTAGAACCTGTTGCAACAGTACAAAAGGTAATTGTTTTACACTAAAAGAGGGTAGGTTTGCGCTAGATACAAGGAAGAAAGTTTTTACAATGAGAGTGGTGAAGCACTGGAACATTCGAGGCTGGGCAACATGAGGCTCTGAGCAACCAGAGTTGAATGAGCTAGCTTTTACAGATCCCTCCCAAGCCACACTGTTCTGCGATTCTAACATCAGGGGAAGGATGTTAGGTAAGGTAATGGATGAAACATCTTACTTGATCCAAGGATTTATCTTTTCACATGTAATATCCCGTCTCTAAATAGTGGAAAGATTTGCCTTTCTCCTGAAATGGTTTCCATATTTTAGAATTTACAGTGCTATTTCTGACCAAAGCAAATGCTTAGCACTTTTGTTGTTGTTGTTAATTATGTTCTAATTAATAAATAAAATGTACAGGTGCAAAAGAAACTTATGAATATGCACAGCTTGGAGGAGGAAGAGAACAGTTAGGCTGCTCACTGTAAGTTAATCAGAGGTGGATGCTGAGAAGACAACAGGTGTTAAATTCTGGTTTCTTACATACAAGTTTTATTACAATATCACAATATCACAGTATCACCAAGGTTGGAAGAGACCTCACAGATCATCGAGTCCAACCCTTTACCACAGAGCTCAAGGCCAGACCATGGCACCAAGTGCCACGTCCAATCTTGCCTTGAACAGCTCCAGGGACGGCGACTCCACCACCTCCCCGGGCAGCCCATTCCAGTGTCCAATCACTCTCTCAGTGAAGAACTTTCTCCTCACCTCGAGCCTAAATTTCCCCTGGCGTAGCCTGAGGCTGTGTCCTCTTGTTCTGGTGCTGGCCACCTGAGAGAAGAGAGCAACCTCCTCCTGGCCACAACCACCCCTCAGGTAGTTGTAGACAGCAATAAGGTCACCCCTGAGCCTCCTCTTCTCCAGGCTAAACAATCCCAGCTCCCTCAGCCTCTCCTCATAGGGCTTGTGCTCAAGGCCTCTCACCAGCCTTGTCGCCCTTCTCTGGACATGCTCAAGCATTTCGATGTCCCTCCTAAACTGGGGGGCCCAGAACTGAACACAGGACTCAAGGTGTGGTCTAACCAGTGCAGAGTACAGGGGCAGAATGACCTCCCTGCTCCTGCTGACCACACCATTCCTGATGCAGGCCAGGATGCCACTGGCTCTCTTGGCCACCTGGGCACACTGCTGGCTCATGTTCAGGCAGGTATCAATCAGCACCCCCAGATCCCTCTCTGTCTGGCTGCTCTCCAGCCACTCTGACCCCAGCCTGTATCTCTGCATGGGGTTGTTGTGGCCAAAGTGCAGCACCCTGCACTTGGAGCTATTGAATGCCATCCCATTGGACTCTGCCCATCTGTGCAGGTGGTCAAGGTCCCGCTGCAGAGCCCTTCTGCCCTCCAACCCAGCCACATCTGCCCCCAGCTTAGTGTCATCTGCAAACTTGCTGATGACTGACTCCATGCCCTCATCCAGATCATCTATGAAGATGTTAAAGAGGATGGGGCCCAGCACTGATCCCTGAGGGACACCACTAGTGACTGGCCGCCAGCTGGATGTGGCACCATTCACCACCACTCTCTGGGCTCGGCCCTCCAGCCAGTTCCTAACCCAGCACAGAGTGTTGCCATCCAAGCCATGGGCTGACAGCTTAGCCAGCAGTTTGCTGTGGGGGACAGTGTCAAAGGCCTTGCTGAAGTCCAGATAGACCACATCCACAGGCCTCCCCACATCCACCAAGCGGGTCACCTGATCATAGAAGGAGATCAGGTTGGAGAGGCAATCCATGTTGGCTGGACCTGAGCCCTTTGCCATCCCTCAGGTGTGCAGTTATTGCCCCCATGATAACCTGCTGCATCAGTTTCCCTGGCACTGAGGTCAGGCTGACAGGTCTGTAGTTCCCAGGTTCCTCCATCCGACCCTTCTTGTGGATGGGGACCACGTTGGCCATTTTCCAGTCTCCTGGGACCTCTCCGGTGAACCAGGACTGCTGGAAAATACATACAAAGGAATGTTAAAAATTGAGCATTTAAAAGTCAGGAAATACTCAATTTATGGTTGCTGTGGCATAATTAGTTTTGTGGGGTTTTTTTGCATGCTGACATCAAGCATGCTATGAAAAGGATTATACGGGGTGACGTAGTTGCAGACATTCTCACGTCACATGCTCACAGTGCAATATAAGTAAGGATCTGGTATTTAAAAATGACTTATTGGGAGACATGCTTTGAAACCAAATAGTATTAGTTTAATAGTATTTAGTATTAAGTAGTATTAATTCTATTTAAATTGTATTAATTGCAATCTGCATGTGATGGCCTCTGATTCTGAAAAGGATACCACAAGTTTCTATATGGTTCTCTGAGACACTTTTGCATAGCTTCTTACAGTATGCTGGAGCCCTTGAAGACTGAACTACATGTCAGCTATTAAACCTCCCATCCATTTTCCTAAGAAATAACAGTCATGGGTTTCGACAGGTCTGCCAAAGCACAAAGGTGAATGGCATGACACTTCAGTGTCCAGTGGTGATTTCTGACGCAGCCTCCTTTTTATGTGAATGAATGAATGAAAACACATTTCTTTTTTAAAAGAACTTTATCTGCCTGGATCAGACTCAGTGATAATACTGAAATAATTTCTTTGATCTAGAATTATCTTTTTCCATACACTGAGCAAAAGAATAGCAATCCTTGAACCCATTTTTAAACTGTGTTTTCCCTGTGAACCAAACGGATCTAAAAAACTAGTGTAAAAATTGCTCTCCTCCTTTGAGAAATTGGTCACTGTTTACACAGGGAGTTCAGAACCTCATTTAGCCAATACAGCTTTTTAATCTCCAAGTTTCCATTTTAGCTTTAAGGCTAACTAGAACTAGTTGGGAAACAAGGTGGAAGATTGTGGTTTGGAAATTGTTTTCTGATTTTCATCATTTTTTCTTGGCAAATTTTCTAACTTAGTTGCTGTTGTGGGTTTAGCCTGTTGAGTCTGCTGGTGAGTATTCAACACCTTGCTGACATCATGACAGATTTAAAATGAAAGTTCTGGCTGGAGCAAAATATCACAGGGCTCATCATTCAGATTGTAACATGGGAAGCTTCCTGTTTCTAGTTGTTGCTTCCATTTTCAGGTTTTGGAGTGTTGGTCTTTTCAGCTGGGCTGGCTGCAGTTGTGGGTGGTGAGAGGATCATTTTATTGCTGCCTTCTGCTGCTGTTTCTGCTCTCAGTGTGCTTTTCTGTGAAACAAGCTATGGTAATTACATTGTATCATCTCATTAAACTCCTTGTCTCAACCCAGGGCTTGATTTCTGGGCCGGGTGGGAGAGTGGGATTTGCTTGTGGGAGCAGGCTGTGTGAAACCAGGACATTTGATGAGCCCAAAAATTAATAATTAAGCCCTTGCAGCTGGGAAAAAAACAGTACCCAAGAAGAAATCAGGATGATATAAAGCCAAAGTAAAGAAGAAGGTTGTTTGTTTGTTTTTTTTTAGTGTTTCTTTCAATATAATGAGTTCTGATTTCTAATTTTCGAAGGATTTCAAATCATCCTAAACAGTAAGTGTGATGATTCCTATTATGTTTCCTCAGTTAACATGAAAAAGTAGGATGCAATTTTCAAGATGTAATTTACTTTCTAACTCTGAATTTCACTTGCAGGCACTGGAAAGTGAGTTTGTATCATGTCAACTTCATCAGTGGATTGACCTTATATTTGGCTACAAGCAGCGAGGACCAGAAGCAGTGCGTGCACTCAATGTTTTCCACTACCTAACATATGAAGGCTCTGTGAACCTGGACAGTATCACTGATCCTGTCCTCAGGGAGGTAGGTGTTTACTGCCATTTTATTCTAAAAATTGATGTCATCTCACAAGAAATGGCACTTTCCCCATCTTGCACTGGTGGAGGAAATTGTTGTGTATCACTCGACTCAGAAATAATATATTAAGTGGTCAGTTATGGTGTGGGAAATTAATGCGTTGTGTAATAAATACTCTGCTACCTTTTGTAATTTACTTAGTAGAAATGGTGGAAGGAAAAAAATGCATCACAGTCCCAGGAAAAAAAAAATCCAACCTTTTCAGTCAGATAATGTTGCCAACACTATGTATATGAATGTATTTGCTAGAAAGACACAAGCAATTATTCCAGTTACTTTTGTGTTAATCACATAAATTATAAACAGACCATTGCCAAAATAAAATATGTTTGCTATTTCTTGGGCAAGTATTTATGCTTGCATACATGTATGCATGAAAAAAACCCACACATTTATGTGTGCATATGCACAAGCTTTGAAAATATATCAGTAAATGAAAAAAGAATTGTACCAGCAGCCTTGATACATTTCCCTTCCAGTGGCTGTATTTGTTTTTAATAAGACCATTAATCTGAATGATCATTTTCTAATATCATCCATTTGTTGGATGAAACAATTGAAATTTGGTGAAAAGTGTGAAGAAGCAACAGCTGCTAGATGAGTACCGCTGTGATGAAGCTGTACACACAATCTTCCATTCCCCCAGATAGCTGCCATCTGCCGTATGCAAAACAGTAATAATTTATACATTGCCAGGCCATGGCTGTTTGTTTTTTCGTGTGTTTGTTTTGTTTTCCAATCTTGGAGAAAGAAATCTACCAATTTCAGAAAGAAACAGGTCTCTGAAAGCATTCACATTCAGCTAAATATAGAGCTGGCATATTGGTTTTTATTAGTGAATTGTTGCATCTTGTTACATTTGGTGCCTTTTGAGGAGGAGGAGGAGAACCAAGAACCATTCAGACCCCTAGCTTCTTACAGCTGGATTTATACACCATGCATTGCAAAGCTTATGTTTTGTAAACAGTATTTGCTTAGTTTTAAGAATAGCCAGGGCCATTTGGAACCCACTGCCTCAAATATGTAACATTCACATCTATGTAATGCTTTTCTGGGTTTAAAACCTTGGAGCATGAGAAGAGTCAGTAAGGTACAAACCTGGAGATATGAAGGAGCAATACAGTTTAAAGCATAAAACATATGTCAGGCACCATGAATACACGGGATTTGCATGGCTTAAGGTCCTGATTTGCATGGGCAGACTCCTATGTCTTGACTTTAAGGGTCTACTCCCACAGGGCAGCTTGCAGGATTGAGGTCTGTCTGTCTGTTTGTGCACCTTATTTGACATAGTCTGACATGATGAGTCTCTTCATCTCTCCTGTGGCTCTTCTTGTCATCAGAAATTTCGAGTAACTCATGGAGATCTCACTGTTCACTCACTTGTACATCTACCTCATGTCCTGTCAATCCATAGCATATAAACCACAGAAACTTCTAAAACTCACAACTTTTTAATCTTTGCCACAAGTTAGGTCAGTAAACACAATTAATTGTTAAGAATGAGAAGGTAGCATGTCTCGAAAAAGAGAGTCCCTGGGTTTTTTTTATGTATAGCTACAGCAAGCTATGTGCATACATTTAAAAATAGTATGCTTTCTCCTCCAAGAGATCTTAGACAGTGGTGATTTGTGGTTTGTCATTAAAAGTTTAAAATATGCTTTTCATTCATTTTTAATCAGAAATTGAAATCCATGTGCAAGTATAGACAGATTTGGGGCCTTCACCTGTTTCCTTGAGCTATATTTTTCAGACTAGCAGACATTCTCTGGCCAGTAATAAAGCATCTGACATCTTGATGATAAGTAGAATGAGTATTGGGATGTCATGATTCTCTTACAAGTGTATGTGATTCTCTTACAAGTGTATGTTCTGTATACAGTTCTGTTGGTCTTTTTGTGTTTTTCTTTTAACTTTATTCTGGCTTTTACAAGATATTGCAGAAAATAAAAGCAAAAAACCCCAACCTTTTAAAAGTCTCTGAAGAGCACTTATAAATACAGAAATATGAGGATAGGAACACTAGCACCTTTTAAGACAGTGCTAACAGTGGTTTAGTATGGTTTACAGTGGCACGTGGTGGTGTCTGGCCTCTTATCTTAGAAACACTGCAATTCAAATTTAATTGAGATTTGCACCAGCCTCTCCACAGTCTCCTTTCAGGTAGCTGTACACAGCAATGAGGTCTCCCTTCAGCCTCCTCTTCTTCAAGTTAAACAGCCCCAGCTCCTTCAGTTGCTCCTCATAAGATTTGTTCTCCAGACCCTTCAGCTTTATTGCCCTTCTCTGCACTTACTCCAGCACCTCCACATCCCTCTTGTATTGAGGTGCCCAAAACTGAACACAACACTCGAGGTGTGGCTTCACCAGAGCAGAGTACAAGGTGACAGTCACCTCCCTACTCCTGCTGGACACAGCATTTCTGATACAAGCCAGGATGCCACTGGCTTTCTGTGCCAGCTGGGCACACTGCTTGCTCATATTCAGCTCATATTCGACTCTTGTCGATTAGAACTCCCAGGTCCCTTTCTGTCAGACAGCTTTCCAGCCACACTTCCCCAGCCCCAGCATCGCTTGGGGTTGTTGTGGCCCAAATGGAGGGCTTGGCCTTGTTGAAACTCATGCCATTGACATTGGCTCACTGATTCAATCTATGCAGGTCCCTCTGTAGAACCTCTCCATCCTCATGATAATCAACACTGTCACCTAACTTGGTGTCATATGCAAACTTGCACATGTATAGGGAAGCTCTCTAGGAGCTCTATTGTTTAATACTGGAAAAATTACCATCTTGCACTTTTGTTCTGAGTCTATTTAGTAGAAGGCTCTCTCCATCTGGCTTCTTTTCTTATTTTTCTATTTCACAATGAATGAAACCGGAACGCTGGTATACCATGAAGTTTTAGATTACTGAAGTCTCTGAAATCATATGTGTCTGGCCTTGTAATAACTCTTTGGCAGCTTAAGATCTCCACTGGATGTGGAAAACATTCTGAATTCCTTTAAACATACTAATTTTGATTTTTTTTCAAACAACTTTGTAATTTTCTGATACCACAAAAAAAGATTTTGATCACTGTCATTGGTTTCAAGTAGTGATCAAGACAAGATGAAATTTCTGACTTAAACACTCCACAGGGCATATGAAAATTAATTTCATTCTTTAAAACTTTTATGATTACAAAATTGGAAAATTCTACAGTTCTGTCGCTTCTGTTGGTCTCTCTTACTCTGCATGTTGGAAAGTTGTTTTCATATTGTAATGAGGAGAAAAAAAAAAACAAACATTTTGCCCCAAATTAGAAGGCCCCAAATAATTATTTTGTTTACTTTTTTACTGCAACCTTTCACATGCTCTTTGTAAAATTCTGTTGGTTTTTCTTTCTTCTTTTTTTAAACTAAGAGCAGTGAGGTGAAAGCTAAAACTTGATGAGCAGCTTAAGGATATTGATTCATTCTTACTTGACAGGTGAAATCATTGTTGCAGCACTAACCACAGCAATTATGGCATTAAAATGTCAAGAAATTAGAGGTCAGAATAACATATAATTTTCTTCCTTTTGTCAGATTAAAAATTGACATTCTTTGACAGCACAGGATCTCTGGTGGAGCAAATTATGACAGCTTAACTCATCTTGTACTTGTAAAGCAGTAATTGATAATGAACTTTACTATGACAGTCTTCTCCTGTGGAGAAACATGACAGAACATCCCGAGTACAAAGCCTGTATCTCTTTTTAATATGTAAACAGTAGTTATGTTGGACATTAGGTGTTATTTGGAATTGTCTTTACCCTTAGTTTACATCATAATCCAAATCCTTTCCACTGGACAGATTTGGCTGACTTGAGGAGGTTGGTGCTGGGAGTGCTAATGTATTAAGAACAATATCTGAAGTGCATTTTATTTATGGTGCTTCATATTATTGGTTCACTTCTTCAAGAAGCTACCCTGGATTCTCCCAGAATGTTTCCAGATTTTAAGAGCCTTATTTTTCCCAAACACCTGGGAACTTTAAATAGTGTTATGGTATTTTTTTCAAGTTAGGAACTTGGTTATGTCTGAAACAGAGTGTTGTGGCTGAAAGGGACCAGCACAGTTACGCTGGTCATTAGAAAATACAACAGAAGAACTAAAATTATTTTCAGTACTACTTTGTAGATGAAACACAAAACAATCAAGTGGGCAATTAGTGCATAATAAATCAATCACATGTAGTAGTGAAAGCATGCCCAGTGGGAGGAAAAATACTATTTCAGGCTTTCTGTTTATCATAGAACAGGTTGTTCAGATGGAAAGCTCTACAGAAAAGAAACAGAACCATTACTGAAATGTTTTCCTGATTGGCTCAAATATGAAGGTTCCATTTGTTAATTTTTCCTCATGTAATCAAGACCTCCTTTTTCTTTCATTCACTGAAGAATCAATCCATTTCTAATCATAAAGCTCTGTCACTAATTATTCAATTATTGATAACGAATTAAGTGTAAACTAATGGCTGGGATTTTGAAGTATTACATTAACCAGAAGACCAGAAATGCTAATTTCCATTCTCCTTTCCTATCTCCCTAATAGACTATCTCCCCTGGAGAAACACTTCAGTATTGAGGTTTATTTTCACTGCTTTATACCATTATTTGCATCTCATATCATAGAATCAACCAGGTTGGAAGAGACCTCCAAGATCATCCAGTCCACCCTAGCACCCAGCCCTAGCCAGTCAACTAGACCATGGCACTAAGTGCCTCATCCAGGCTTTTCTTCAACACCTCCAGGGATGATGACTCCACCACCTCCCTGGGCAACCCATTCCAATGGCAAATCACTCTCTCGGTCAAGAACTTCCTCCTAACATCCAGCCTGTACTTCCCCTGACACAACTTGAGACTGTGTCCCCTTGTTCTGGTTAAAACTACAGCCAGATCTTGATTTATTCTCTTTTAGAGGCTGAGAGGTTTTTGTGATTTCAAATGTTTTGAAAAAAATCAGGTGAAACACTGTATGACACAGCTATAGCTTTGTGCTATCCCTTGTGTTCTGTGAGCTGCAAGTACACCTTAGCAGCACACTACAGGGACTTTCTCATGCCTCCTCTGTCTTCACCAAACACTTGTATCCCCACATCAGACAGGAATTGCCAAAGTGTAGGAAAACACAGCAGTGTGAAGCTACTGGCCTCAGATATTTCTTCTGAGCAGCCACCTGTCAAAATACCTGAGCATGCTTGCAACTCACGCAGCAAATTGAAAAATGATTAAAATTGTGAGTGTTTGACAGGCAGTTGCTGTGCCCATAAACTAATCCTACTAGGACAGTTTTGCTGCCAGTTACCAGAGCATATGGCCTATGCAATATTTATTGCTTTGCTGGCGAGTTGATATTTAGCATATTTAAATAATTTGAAAAGTCATAATGATGCAGTAGTCTTGCAGTGCTTTTCAGTTATCCTCATTTCTGGATTTTATTTTTCCTCTTACATTTTCTTCTTGTATCTCTTTCTTTGATCTGACAGGAATAACAAAGCAGCCCTCTGGATCTGCTGCAGTGAAATATGCCCACAGGAAACAGAGTAGATCACATCAGTTTTCACTTCTGTGGGTTTTTTTTTTCTTCTTTCCTTTTTTCCCCCTCTCCTTGCTGAAACACTCTTTGCTACTACAGAGGGCTGACATGATAGGGCTGTCAAGACTCAGCAAGATAGATATATCTTTAACAAAGGGAGCTGGAATATTAGCCTTTCCCTGGTGGCTGCACCTAGCAAATTTATGAAGAAAAAAATTAACACTCTTCTAATAGCACTGCATAATGCTTTCAAAGTAGCACCAGCCCTTGCAACCAGGTGCTTACTCTTACTTTTGCTTGATGCTATTCCTATTAATTCTGATTTTGGTTTTAACTTGTTAGATCTTTTCTTCTGGGCACTATTTCTTTGATGTGACAAGAATATCAAAACCACCCCTGTGGATCTGTTTGGTTGAATTGTACCCACAGCACTAGCCACTTACATGTTCTGTTGTGCTTAATTGCCTCCATACAAGGGATAGTCTTTGCTTCCTTTTTAGGAGCAGTCCTACTTAGGCGTGGATGTGGATAGCGGTGAAATAAGTAGGAAGCTGGATGAAGTATCAATATCCAGAATCAGAATGGAAGGAATCTGTATAGTAAAAATAGTTAATCAAATACAAACTGTCATTAAAGTAGAATTTCTTTTCTTGTATGCTAAGGGTACTGTTCTTCTCTAACAAATGTGTAGCTGCATCCTGTTGATTTTTCTTGAGAAGCCTACATTTATTCCTTCACTCTCAAATACATTGTTTCCCAGACATTTTGATTGTTTTTTCTTTGGTTTTAATTTATGCTAATCTGGGGAAAACTACCTTTATTATTTTAGAATGGTTTTGCCCTGTGTGTTTTGTATGCATTAAGAGGTTATCGACAGAAAATGAACTGGATTTTTATGTTTCTCTCTGGGAGCATCTATGGATATAATAATTATTATGTCTTTCTAGTGAGTTTCAGAGCTCATATCCTCTAAATGATAGAGGAAGAGTTTTCATGTGCTGTCACTTTGTTATGATAGCTCTCTGTAGGTCAAGAAGAATAGCACAGTGATTTTCTGAGAGTAAGACATTTATTTCTGGAGGTAGAAAATTCCCCAGGAGACAATGAATATGAGAGGGGGCACCTATAATCAGAACATGTAAATTGCACGAGGTCAGTTACTGCACAGTAATTGCCTATTGTATAGGCTTTTGTTTTGCAATTGCTATGTGCTCTGTTACTTGTTTCTCATTCTGAGGAAAGGACTTTCAGAAGGTGTTTACTGCAGAATAACTGAAACATTTTAGCAATGCATCCAATCACACTTTCTGAGCGCACATGCTTTTAAGTTACAGAACCCATTTCTGACAAAGACTCAGAAATTGTCATCTGATGCATAGCATACCAAATTAAAGCCATTCTTCTACTATTGCTGAAAACAATTATCTGCAGTTAAGTTAGCTGTAGGTAACTCCAGTTAATGAATGTGATAGTGAAGATCTATAGTCAGTATTTTAGTGAATCTGTGATGGTCAGAATTCATGACCATTCCTGGGTTATGCTGTTATATGTTAATGGGAATTCAGAATCTTCTTATAGTCAGGAAAGTACACATTCTGGAAGCAAAACAAATTATAGCTGATCTAGTGGAAAGTGCCCCTGCCCATGGCAGTGAGGTTGGAACGAGGTAATCCTTGAGGTCTCTTCCAACCCTGACAGTTCTGTGATTCTGTTTATTCCCTCATAATTAATAAAAATAGCATGTGCATGGTAAGAGAGATTTTGAGAAGTGAAGGCTATTACAGCACGTGTACAAAAACAATTATTTGTCACCCTCAGCCCTTTTCCAGGACAAAGCTACCTTTTATCAGGCTTGGGAAATTATTTGCTTGGATTACTTCACACTGTCCCACTTCTATTCTCTGCTAACAAACTCACTTTGCTGTTATCCCCCTGCCCATGACAGGGGATTGGAAGTAGGTGATCTTGAAGATCCCTTCCAACCCAAACCATTCTATGAATCTGTTCTATGAATCTATGCAGATGTAGTGTGGGGGTTGTTTTGTTTTGGGGTATTTTTGTGTGGGGCATGGGATGCTGCTTCTGGTTTTTTTTGGTTGGTTGGCTGGTTTTTATTGTTCCAAAATGACATATGAGAAGGTTTGGGATTTGTTTATTGTGCATTGTACATGTGATAAAAACTCAGCATCCAGGCAGAGGTAAGCACTGACACTCAAAATAAACTGCTGATCACCTATTTAGCTGAGGAATCTTCAAGTATTCAATAAATATTTCAGATAATTCATTCAGTGAATCATAGAATCACAGAATCAACCAGGTTGGAAGAGACCTCCAAGATCATCCTGTCCAACCTATCCCCCAGCCCTAGCCAGTCAACTAGACCATGGCACTAAGTGCCTCATCCAGGCTTTTCTTCAACACCTCCAGGGACGGTGCCTCCACCACCTCCCTGGGCAGCCCATTCCAATGCCAATCACTCTCTCTGTCAAGAACTTCCTCCTAACATCCAGCCTGTACTTCCCCTGACACAACTTGAGACTGTGTCCCCTTGTTCTATTGCTGGTTGCCTGGGAGAAGAGGCTACCCCCCACCTGGCTACAACCTCCCTTCAGGTAGCTGTAGACAGCAATGAGATCATCCCTGAGCCTCCTCTTCTCCAGGCTGAACAACCCCAGCTCCCTCAGCCTCTCCTCATAGGATTTGTGTTCCAGATCCCTCACCAGCCTTGTCACCCTTCTCTGGACACGTTGCAGCACCTCAACATCTCTCTTGAAATGAGGGGCCCAGAACTGGACACAGTACTCAAGGTGTGGCCTGACCAGTGCTGAGTACAGGGGAAGAATAACCTCCCTTGTCCTACTGGCCACACTGTTCCTGATGCAGGCCAAGCAGAGTTTATAAATAACTCATAGCCCAGAAAAATATCTCAATCTACTTTGAGCATTATTTGGAATATATTGTTTGGCCAGTTCTCATCTACCTTAGAAAATTCATACTCATTTTTGCCCAATCATCCTGGAGTCTCATCCGAGCTGAGTTTAATGTTTTGCCAATATAAAAAGAACCATAACTGCATTGCTCTCCTTTATTGCAGAAATATATAAAATATAGATCTGCTACATGAAATTTTTCTTCTTATTGTTTTATTTTTCTCCATATGGATGACACATACCAATTATTGATTTTTAAAATTGGCAACAAGCATTTTAACATACACTTAAAGTAATATTTTATGTGTGTGAGAGAGAGAGAGATGGGGTGAAAATTACTGCAGCTGATGGTAACAGAAATAGCTGGAAGGGGCTTATTTTTTCCTGTTCCTACAGATTTCAGTTATATTACACTGTCATTACCTCAGCATAAATTAACTATTATTCAAAACATTTCACACACAGTGGTTTATTGAAACTGATATTACTCAGTCTAAGTATCTAGTCATTCACTTAGAAATGTGCCAAGCTGAGCTTTCTAAATGTTTTAAACATATTGATAATGTGCCTCTTTAATGCCATTTTGAAGCCTGGGTACAGTATATCTATATTATTGTTTTCAATTTATGTCAAGAATAAAGTGAAGTTTTGAAGAACGTGTTCTGGGAAATAATCCAGATAGAATTATTTCTTTATAAGGTAAACTCTGAAAAATAACTGGGGACATTTACTTGAAATATAAGAGTATAACCTGTTTCTCAAACTGAACTTCTAACATACACTGAAGCTTCATGAATACTCTATATGATGCCTTTCAGAAGGCGTGTTTTGCCTGCTTCCCTATCAGTCCTTTTTCAGCTGTTAGTTTTGAAGTCTTGCCTGTTCTCTGAGATAGCTCTTGTGTCCTGCAGTGGGTAAACTGAAAGTGGGCAAGATGGTTGGACCTTCATCATAACCACACTTTGCAGTCAAGAGCATGTGCTTTGCAAGTCTCAGAACACCTTCATATGGTAAACAACATGTGATAGAAAGATGAAGCTGAGAGCAAAGAATCATAGAATCAACCATGTTGGAAGAGACCTCCACAATCATCCAGTCCAACCTAGCACTCAGCCCTGTCCAATCAACTAGATCATGGCACTAAGTGCCTCATCCAGTCTTGTCTTCAACACCTGTAGGGACAGCAACTCCACCACCTCCCATTCCAATGGCAAATCACTCTCTCTGTGAAGAACTTCCTCCTAATATCCAGCCTTTACTTGCCCCGGCACAACTTGAGACTGTGTCCCCTTGTTCTGTTGCTGGTTGCCTGGCAGAAGAGACCAACCCCCACCTGGCTACAGCCTCCCTTCAGGTAGTTGTAGACAGCAGTGAGGTCACCCCTGAGCCTCCTCTTCTCCAGGGTAAACAACCCCAGCTCCCTCAGCCTCTCCTCATAGGACTTGTGTTTCAGACCCCTCACCAGCTTCACAGGATCAATGTGGACACGTTTCAGTATCTCAACATCTCTCTTGAATTGAGGAGCTCAGAACTGGACACAGTACTCAAGGTGTGGCCTAACCAGTATTGAGTTCAGGGGAAGAATAACCTCTCTTGTCCTACTGGCCACACTGTTCCTGATACAGGCCAGGATTTCATTTGCTCTCTTGGCCACCTGGGCACACTGCTGGCTCGTCTTTAGCCTACTATCTACCAGTACCCCCAGGTCCCTTTCCTCCTGGCTGCTCTCCAGCCACTCTGTCCCCAGCCTGTTTGCTCTCTATTCAGATAAAAAGAAGACCAGTTACATTATATTACTACATTTTATTTTATATTTTATTATATTACCAAAGAAATATTTTGTCAATGAATTTAGTTGAGTTTGGTTTGTTTTCTTTTTTTTTGTACAAGGCAGAAATAGATCATGAAGTCACACTTTTATGCAGTTTTATACTTATAAAACAAGAACAAATCACACAAGCTAGACACTTTGGTTTGCTGAATCTGAATCTGTTCTGCTTTCCCAGCATTAAAAATGTCTTCAGTGATCATGTTTTATTTCAATAATGAACCAGAAGGAAAAAAAAAGTCACAACTAAAATGCATTCTTTAATGATTGAGTACCACGTCCTCTTTTATTACTGCAGGCTTTCAGAAGGCCTGTTCTTTTGTTTGCTTCCCTGTTTTTCTCATTTTCTTCTGCATTTTCCTACAGGGAAAGTTCTTAATTGTAAACTAAGTAGAAATAAATGTCTGTGTTCTGTGTAATGGATTTCTGAAACCTGTGTAAATTCTACTTTTGGCAATAAAGATTACTCACTAGTTGAGCTATTAATAACATGTATTTTTCACAGTGATGATATTCTCTAGACTTGATCCAAAGCCTTCATTTATTTACTTCTGCATCAAAAGATGTCGATCTCAGTAGTTCAAAATACTGCCTGCGTATAATCTGAATTCTTGACAACTACTGGCTGAATTGCCATCAGGTACAAACAATCACTAATAGACACCCTTTTCGCTAATGTTTTGGTTTAAATTCTCTGTTACTCTCTTTGATGGCTTACCACAAAGATTTGGGGAGATAAGAGAATACTATCCTAGTAATGAGAAGTATGGTATATGAGGATTTCAAGAGCTCTACAGAAAATAACAGAGTGAAAGAGATATGTAGCAGAAGGGCATGAATTTGGATGGTTGCTTTTGCCAGGTGAGATAGGGATATTATGTAGTCTGATGCCAGATTAACTAGCAGTAACAGGATCAAATTCAGACAGAATGGCAGGAGCTTCCTAAGGTCTACAAACTAATTTGACTAGGCAAATCTTGTAGGAGATATTGTAGAAGCATCATTAAGTAGTAATTTCAACGTAGAATGGGCGAGCACTGTAAAAATGCATTGTTAGGAAGAATGTACACTGTGAGCAAATAGAAAAATAAGGACTTTTAAAATCTTTTTATTCTGCTGGGTTCTGTTATAGCAATAGTTATAAGCATAACATAAACATAACTACTTTGTCAGTAACTACATTAGTCTGTGCCTCTTATGATTACACTAACTTCCATCATAAATCATTGCATCTTTTTTGCTTTAATTCAGGATTATATTCATAAGTTTTTAGTTTTTTATGAACAAATGATTAATGTAGTCATTATTTTTTTAAATTGCTTCATTATGGGTAGAAGTTTTTCAAAAGAGTCAGTTTAACTCTTTGGAGCTCTTTGCTGTTTAAGCTCCTTTGTCTGAGGGGCTGGTCCTTTACCAGCTTATAGAGGCTAAAGTCAACAGGTTGAAAAAAACGTCCTGAGCATCTGTCATGTATAGATAGATATACAGACTTGTAGCTTACTAAACTTCCTCCAACCAAACCCATTTGTGTGCCATTTGCACCATTTTCTGTGGAAATATTGACATTCTCTTTTTTGCTTTTTCGTATTGCCAACTTTGTCAGAATGTTGCACAGAATGTATAGATTTGTACTGGTTTGACAGAACACAATGCTATTATCTGAGCATTTCCTAAGACAGAAAAGGACAGTATCAAAGAGGAAAATGTAATTGAAGTAGAAGAAGAGTGAGGAAGCAATTCAGACACTTTCCTTTTTTAAAAAAAGGGATAAATTCTGTTGATGGACAGAAGAATAATGAAAGAAGTGGAGAAATTAGAGAATTTTTATTCTTTAAAAAAATAATTCCCTCCTGAAACAAACATTTTAATTTGTTGTTTCTTTCTAAGAAATCAACTGGAGAGTTTTAAAGTTCACAATGCAACTTTTAGAATAAAACGTGTAGTAAAGCCCAGTTGTGAGCATGCACTGTTAAACCTCTTTGTCATGAAAAAAACAAGGGTGAATGTAGTTTCAAAGCTTCAGTGAAATCTGCTGATATTGCTGTTGCATCTTTATGGATAGGATGCCTAAGCTTAAAGGTCTCTGTGCTGTCAGTTGAAACATGTAGGGTCTTAAGCAAAAACAAAGGCAGGGGAAGCTAATAAATTGTGTTAAAACTAATATAGTCCCCAGTAAATCCTCTGTTTTAGTGACATGGAGTAAAATTTGGCTATGTGTAAGAAGCAGTGCACTATTCTGATGACATCAGCCTCCCTGAAAACCATGGGAAGCAGCCCAGTGCTACTTCCTTGGCTCCACTCCCAATTACTCCCCAAAGAATTTTAACAAGTCTAGGGTACTTTTTTTTGTTCTCTTCCTGGTTAGATTTCCTTTTGTTCCAGCAGCTCTGTGGGTACCAGCAAAGCCAGGCTCTTTCTGTTTCTGTGGCCTTTCCTGGCTGGAAGTCACAGACATTTGGTCACTCAACTTGGAATTTGGGGACCCTTCAGAAATATTCACTCAGTTTCCTCAAAAATACCACTGATTTTTTTCACTTCATGTATTGGCCTGTTTAGAGCTGGGGGTGGAAGTTAGCTTGACTGATTCTGCTTTCTAGGCTAGACTGTGGAATCAAGACAGAGGTGATCAGTCTGCTTCTCTGTCCGAAGTACAGATAGCTCCATGTGTCTTTCTGTAGATCTTCCTGAATGGGACAAGTTTATTCTTTCTTCTGCCTCAATGAAGAGGAAGAGTAACAAGGTTTCTCACAAGTACCTTCTCTGATTTGTAGCTTTTCTTCTTCAGGAGTTTTATTATTATAGGCATACAAACCATAATGCCACTGCCTTCATTTCCACAAACTACCTTCTGCTGTCAGCTCAGCATTCTGGTTAGTGGAAGTGGTGGTGGATCAGAAACATGTGAGTCTGAGTGTATTTTAAAATAATTTTTAAATGATAGGGAAAACAAAAGTACCTTCAATTTTTCCTCAGGATAAAGCTCTGCGTTTACTGTCCCAGTTTAAGAAGGATGTAGAACTGCTTGAGAGAGGCCAGTGCATAGCCACAAAGATGAGTAAGGGTATGGAACATCTCTCTTACGAGGAGAGACTGAGGGAGCTGAGACTCTTTAGCTTGGAGAAGAGGAGACTGAGAGGTGACCTCGTTAATGTTTATAAACATGTAAAAGGTGAGAGCCAAGAGGATGGAGCCAGGCTTTTCTCAGTGATGCCCAGTGACAGGACAAGGGGCAATGGGTGGAAGCTGAGGCACAGGAAGTTCTGTGTAATAGGAGGAAACATTTTTCATTGTAAGGGTGATGGAACACTGGAACAGGCTGCCCAGGAGGGTTGTGAAGTCTGCCTTTCTGGAGATGTTCAAAACCCACCTGGATGCATTCCTGTGTGATGTGGTATAGGTGATCCTGCTCTGGCAGGGGGGTTGGACTGGATGGTCTTTTGGGGTCCCTCCCAGCCCCTAACATTTTCTGATTCTGTGATACTATAGTGATTAACTGAACAGGTTAAAGTGATTAACTGAACAGGTTAGAGTGATCAGCTTCTTGTCATGTCTGAAGAAAAGAAATAAAAATGTGGGATGAAGGAGTGGAAATGGAATTGGTTTGGACAATGAACATTCACACAACTCTTGTCTTCTTGAGAAAGGGAGAGAGAGACCAAGGTGGAATGAAGCATAAGAAGCCAGATGAAGATCAAAGTGTGGAAAAGGGCAGAAAAGACATTTGGAGCTCCTGATGCAGAAGAGGTGGAGCAAAAGAGGTAGCTACAAAGTCCTTGAGAGCCTTGTAGAAGTGGAGGAATTACTGTAGATCAGGGAGCTCTTAGTGTGGTTATTAAAGCAGAGAAATGATGTTTGCAACCTTCCCAGTGTTTTATGGGAATTTTTAGTCTTGACCTTTGGGACTTCTTTATTCGTTAGTGAATTCATTGAGGTATTGTAAAATATAATCAAGTTAGGCATTTCTAAACAAAAAAGACTAAGTGCTTTTGACTTGTAAAATGTAGCAGGTTTCTCAATGCAGTTGATGGTGTTTTGAGAAATACTGCTGGCACAACTGGAATTTCAGTCTTTCTGGCTGTTATTCACTGCTTTTCACATGTGGAAACAATTGCAGCCTCCCAGACAGCAGCAATTATTTTTAAAATGCCTGTAAACTTTAGTGACTCCCAGCTAAGGGATGATAATGGCAATTTTCATATAATTATTTTATTCCTTCACTTCCTTTTTTCTTGTTAAACTTTGGAAGTCTGTAGTGGTTCCACTCATGAGAGAAGCTACATTTTAAAATTCAGAGGGTTTTTTTTTTTTCATTTCATATTCAAGGAAATGTAACAAATTGATCTCTGCCTTAGAAAAGCCACGAAGTGACTTCTCATTATTGGAGATAACACACTTGGGGAAATAATGTTTGTGTCATAAATTTACTCTTGTTTCAAAACGAACCAAAAAATTAATCTCAAAGATCTGGAAACATAAATTAAGATTTCATCACCCTGGCTTGTATTTCTTATGCAAAATATGAAGAGAAATTAGTTGAATGATAACATAAGGGAGACGAAAGTGAAGTCTTGACTTAAAAGCAAAAAACTCCAGAGCAGGAGTGTCAAGAAATGAGAAGTATGACAAAACCTAAAACTTTTATGATAGATCTTAATTATTTTTTTTAAGCAAATGGGAAGATGCAGGCAAAGAAAGCTTCAAGAGCAGTTTTGAGGATAACAAGAACTTACATTTCTTGAATGTGGTGATACAAACTCAGTAAGAAAGGGTCAGTTTGGCCACAATAGAAAATGATGTTCTGATCAAGATCTTGCTAAGACCAAGGAGTCTCTCTTAGTAACTGGAGTTACACAACAGGAGGCACACTGAGGCAACAGAACTGGTTTGGTTTTCAAGTTCTATCAGGGACACATCTGCAGTTCTGTGTGTTGTGATGCTTTGATTACCATCACATAAAGGAGTAATACAAAGGAGTAATATCAGCAGGGAAATTCTACGCTGCAGGTGTACATTTTAGTAATTTGCATTGCAGAATCAAGATGTCAAAGACAAGCTTGTTCCATAGACCTAAGCACCAGATGGGAAAGATCATCTAGACTTGCCACTCACCCAACAAATCACATAGAGGCTTTCTCCATGTAGCCTTGTGAATGTAGTCTAAAGTGTTGTTGTCTGAATGACAAAAAGATGATATGGAAGCATTTCCTTGTATTGGTAGACTTAAGGTGATTGAGAAATTATTTCAGTCGGTCACCTTAAATGTTTGTCATACAAAAGCACAATCAAAAATTCTTCTTGAAAAAAAAAGTGAGGAAGTGTCTTCAGAAAAGACAAATCTGCTTGTCACTGCAGGAGGAATCCTTGTTTCTGAGGCTGTCTATTATGTAAAAAAGAGAAATTGTTTCACAGAAATCATCAATCATCTAAAAATAAAAAGTCCTGATTGCTATTTATGGCATTGAAGTTACATATTTAATGAATTATTGTATCATGCTGGTACATTTCTCACAAAACTAACTTAGCAGTAAAATCTTTTTTAATGTGTGGTACTGAGTAACTTAATGATCAAAGAAAGCAACATCTTGTTTTATAAACTTAGTGCAGATTTGGGAGAATGATGACAGAGCAATGATTTCATTTGGCATGACATCAATGAGCACACAAGAGTTTCAGTAAATGTTACCGGTCAGTGTGGGACAGGAATTATTGCAAACATGAACATAGGAAATACAATACTTCAACTGAAGAGAATAATGGCATGAAAGAAGAAGAATATAATGTTCTTTATGTGGAGGGCAACCTCATTGCTCTCTATAGCTTCCTGAGCATGGGAAGTGGAGAGGGAGGTGCTGATCTCTTCTTCCTGGTATCCAGTGACAGGACACATGGGAATAGTTCAAAGCTGCCCCAGAGGTGGTTTAAACTGGGATTAGGAAGCATTTCTTTCCTAGAGGGTGGTCAAACACCGAAACAGGCTTCCTAGAGAGGTGATTGGTGCCCCATGCCTGTCAGTGTTTAAGAGGTGTCTGGACAATCGCCTTAACAGCAGGCTTTAACATTTGATCAGCTCTGAACTGTTCAGGCAGTTAGGCTACATAATCACTGTACATCCCTTCCAACTGAAATATTCTATCCTATTCTAGAAAATAAATGTAATGTCATTGTAAACAAGATTATAAATAAATGTATGACTTTTGTCAGTTCCAGACTATGCTCAGAGTTTTGCACAGTGATGACTATACAAGTAAAGGGATGCTTCCTGCCTGCCTTGTATATAGACAAGCATCAGGGAAGAAAAGGCAGCAAAATTGCCATGGCCTGTAAGCAAAACCCACAGTTGTAAAAATCATTGCAACTATAAAATGATGAACTGAACAGTGCGGCCTGAGGAGCCCCTATAACAACGTTCTAGCCCACATCAGAGGACTTGGAAGTTGAAGAGCATAATAGAGCTTATGCTTTAGAGCACAACAGAATTTGATGTAGTTTTTAGTGTGATTTAATGAGAGAATTTCATTATACCAGTGGTAAACGCCTTTGTTCCAGGCAGAGTTGGAAGGATACAGGAAAGAGGAAAACTGTAGAAAATATTTTGGTTTTTTTTTTTCCTCTGGTACAGTTAGGTAGGGAGGGGAGCATTTCGCCTTTTGGCATCAGCCCTTTCCCCAGTGTAAGCAAGGGTTTTATAAGCTGCTGGAAGGTAAAAGGATGTAGTTGTGCTCAGGCACATGAGCACCTTGCATGTGAGAGTGTGCCTGAAAGAGTAAGGTACTCTCAGCTAAACCTGCCCTGGGTGTAGAATAGATGTCTTTATGGTATTTTTGCTTTATATAATGCTGTTTGTGAGATGTATTGTATTTATTTCCCACATGCAGCGGATTGACCAATTTCTTGCTTAAGCTGCCAGAGTGTTTAAAATATTTTTGTGTCATGAGCAGCATATTGGACCACCAGGGGCAAGAACGGAAGAATTATAAAGATGGAAAAGGGAAGAACTAGATATCACAGTTAGTAGCTTAATGAGGCAAATGTCAAAGCTAAAAGGCAGTGCTCCCTGGGACAAATAAGGTCACTGATGTGGTTCATGCCTGTGAAGAGAATGAGAGATCTTACCTTTCACATTCTTATTCCTTTTATAGTGCTGTTTCATTTCACAAGGGAATAAGGAAGAAGTTCAGAGGTGGGCTGACTCTGGGAGAAGGCTGAAGGTCAGCTCTGAGCTATTGGTCTTCTGCTGAGAAGCCATTTAATTGCACACTGGATCCAATGAGATACCTCCTGTGAGGGGAAGGAGCTTAAGCTTGCCCCTTCTCCATTGTTAAATTAATAAAGTAGTGACCTGTGGAGAAAATCCATTTCTGTGCCCATCTTTCAGTCCCTTGGGTATCCTGATTAAATAACCAACTGTACTGAAGCCTCCAGACTAGTTGAGTCATTGCTTGTGTTTAAACCACAGCATTTCTTTCCTCTAAACATACAGTAATAAAATGGAAATCAATACTCTTAACCTAACTTATCAAAATTCTGAATGATATTGATGCTGCTTAACAGCTGTACATGCAAATAAAAATGCAGGACCTCACACCACTCCCGTGAAACAATAACATTTCAAGCTGCTTATGCTACCCACCAAAGAGCTGTCAATCATGTTTGCTCTGAAGAAAACAATGCTTGGGGGCTGTTGAGCACGCTGACTGCATGGATGGGAGAGCATATAGAGGATTCTTGTGTTCACTTAGATGCACAAATGAAATAAACTTTCAGGAAAGGCAAAGCTGGATGGCTATTGCTATGCTGCAGATTTCTCAAATGCTTATACTTTTTTTCTCTTCACTGGAGTCAGTCCCCAAGCACAAGGGAAAACAAGATCATAGAAAAACCTGAGTGTGATATGCAGGTGGAGCAAAAGATATCAGGATTATGGGATGTTGACTAAATAAGTTAAAAAAAATCAAAACAAAACCCAAAACCAATCAAAACCCAGAGAACCTCAGATAATATGTATTTTAGAAAGTTTAACATTCTATGGTAGTAATCAGTGATAATGAACACCACATAAGAGTAAAAGCATTGTCTTTCTATCTGCAGTGCAATCTGATTTTAGGAACTTCTTTCTTCCCTACATGGTTCAAAATAAAAGTGCTCATGTTTTTATGTTTAGTTTGTTACGTAGTCACCAAGTGCCTCTCTCAGCAAAGAGGAGTTTGGAAGCACCATGGACCATCTTCTTTGGTGATATTACCTGCATTTCTTAATAGCTTTTTTTTTTTTTTTCGGGGGGGGTGGGGGGAAGGAAGTGTGTTAAAAATAAACTGCTTCAGGGCTTACCCATCTTTGCAAAGGTATGTTAACAAAACCTGCACTTCTGTGGTGTTTCATAAGAGTCAATCCTAGCATTGTCTTTTAGATTAGGACTGTGCTTCTGAAATGAGTCTGCCAGTCATCCCTGTTTGCCATGCTTTCATTCACACCATGGAGCTGTGTTCCAGGCGTGCAGCTAGCAGAGGTCAGCCACTGTTGGGGTCCAGAGTCCATGCTGGAACCAGGTGTTGGGAAAACCCTGCAGTGGGCCTGGCTGCAGCATGGGTGCCTCATGAGGAAGGTGGTGCTGGTCTCTTCTCTCTGGTATCCAGTGACAGGACATATGGTAATGGTTCAAAGCTGCAGTGGAGGAGGTTTAGACTTGGCATTAGGAATCATTTCTTCTCTAATAGGGTGGTTAAACACCAAAACAGGCTTCCTGGAGAGGTGGGGTTTTCCCCAAGCCTGTCAATGTGTAAGAGGCAGTTGGACAACGGCCTTAACAACATGTTTTAATTTTTGGCCAACTATCAGGTGATTGGACTAGGTGATCACTGCAATTTCCATTGCAATTGAAAAAAAAAAATTGCCCTTTTCTATTCCAAACCCAATTCTTTTGCTCTGCATCTCTGCTTCAGAAGAATTCTACTCTTCTTGCTGTTGGAGGCATTGCCTTTGACCACTGAAAATGGATCTTACACCTAAATGAACAGGTTTTAAAAAAATATTTAATGTCAAATTGTATTTCTTAAAAACAAAATTATGAGATAAACCCCAAATGATTCAGTAGACTGCATAATAAGTAGATGGACTGAACTCTTCATTCCACAGGAAGCTGGATCACACTCCTCCAGCTTGCAGAGAGCATCCCAGTGTCTGAAGGCAGAATGTGTAGCCTGCCTTCAAGCATAAAAATTAGCACTCAATAATGCATTTGGTGGAGAGGCTAGTGCTGGTCTCTTCTCACAGAGAATTGGAGACAGAAAAAGGAGGAATGACCTCAAGCTGAGACTGGGGAGGTTTAGACTGGACATTAAGAAAATGGGGAGAGTGGTTAGGCACCTGAATGAGCTGCCCAGGGAGGTGGTTGAGGTGTTCAAGGGTCGTGTGGATGTGGTGCTTAGGGATATGGTTTAAGGTGAATGTTGTAGAGTAGGGTTATAGAGTAGGTTGGACTTGGTGATCCTGAGGGTCTTTTACAACCTAGGTGTTTGTGTGATTCTGTAATTTTCTTTGAGCAAAATATATTTTTTAAAGCATATAATGTTACTGTCTCTGAATTATTATCAAATGGCCAATATAAAGTACTATGCTTGATTGTATAAATTGAGAAGTGTGGCACACCTAATTTTAAACTTGAAATTGCCAGTAAGTTTGCAGATATTTTTTCTTCCCTTGTTCTGGCCCGCGATTACCAGATAATAGGCTAAAACCCATTTTATCTTTCTGCAATACATGATCATATGCTAACAGATATTCCCTGAATTGTCTAGAGTACAAATCTCATTTTGTGTGTATTAAAAACAGTAGGGAATCTCAAATCAGCTCACTAAATAGCTTTTCTGCAACACCTTATTAAGAAAGTGAAAACTAATATAATTCCCGTTTTGTTGTTCCAAAAGCATTAAATCTGGTAGCTGCTGAATTCCAAGCTTTTATTGTTTCTGCATGAAGTACATTTCAAGGTGAAATGAGAATAAACTGTATTTTATTAAAATGTGTGTTACATTGACTAGCATGTGTGTCTCAGGAAGTGGTGTAGCACTTTACACACAATACTGAAGATCTGTTGAGAGAAAAGAAATTGATTCATTACAATGAAATGTTTAAGGCCCTTAAATAAATCTAGTTTGAAAAATTACAGTTCAGGGAAAAGTGTGGTATACACTTGCCAGATTTTAGTTTAATTTCAGATACAGACAGAGCTCTCTTGTAAACAAATCAATGTAATACATTATTATTCACGGATCTGTTCTGTACCTGCTTTTCATTTCGTGTCAAGTGATCTGATAGGAGGCAGCATTAGGAATACCCTTGGGCCAGACACTTTATCTCTGTATGCTTATGTTTATCTTCTGTTTTAAGTTTTGACAAGGTTTTTCTGTCCTTTTAAATTGTTGTGAGTTTCAGAGAGGAGGACCAGTTGTAGCTGCACACAGCTGTGGTATTGTACTGACTATGGTCTCAGTGCAGTACTTCAGTATTGTTTCTTAAGAAACAGCGTTTGGATTATTTTAACAATTCTAAGAATTGGCAGTTTTAGAAAGGGTATTTTTGAAAGAAAAGGGTAACATTACTATCCTCAAAATGTAGAGAGAGGTGGTTGTCTCATAAGTGCAAGCCTGTAGAAATGCTCAATATTCCCTTAATATCTGGATCTGGATTGTGGATTAGTTCTGGTTGCAGAAGGACTTGACATTAACTTAAATGTTTTAAAATGTAAATTATGTAAGAGAGTATTTACCAGGACATTTTCAGTTGTGAAATAACAATTGATTTTGACAGGTATGTTTAAATTATCTATTCCTCATAATCTGAAAAATTCATCCTGATTTATTATCTCGTTCTGTTTCTCTTTTCTCCTGTTACTATCATAAATCTACCTGAACTGGGAGGCAAAGCCAACAAAGTTCACATGTGCAGAATTTACAACCCAACAATCAGAATTTGCCAAAACTAAACAACATGAAAGTAAATGTGTAAATCAGAGTTGGGCTGCACTGAAAAAGCATTTGCTAATTCAGTTTGGTGTGCCAGTGAGAGAACAGAAATATTATTTAAGTGATCATTATAGAGGGTGGGAGAAGAAGATCTGGGTTTTGTTCAGTACTGCTGCCAAATGCAATTCACACTCTTATTTCAACACAGATTTCTTTCAAAAATTAAAATTGAATTAACCTTGTTAATTATTAAAAAAAAAAAAAAGAAGGAAATTGCTTTTGTGAAAATATTATTGTCAGGTCTGCATAGAAGCATCTATCACACAGTGCTTTTATCGTGTTGATATTAGCCTTGGTCATTTTGAAAATGAAATTCACAAACAAGTATAATTCCCTTCCCTCCTCGCCAGCAGGCAAATCAGTTCTGGAATATTAAATGTGATAGATCGTGTTCCCTTTGAATTACCTGAAGTGAAGTTTGTGTTCCTGTTTATAAAATGTCTTCATGAGTGATGGTAGCTGTACACAGTGTGTAAAAAGGTACTATTTGTATGGTATGTGTAGATAGCTGCTATATAGACATGCACACACATACGCATATGGTCACACAAATGCATTAGTTTTCACAGAGTCACAGAATGTCAGGAGCTGGAAGAGACCTTGAAAGAACATCCAGGCTGACCGCCCTGCCAGAGCAGGATCACCTGTACCAGATCACACAGGAATGTGTCCAGGCACATTTTGAATATCTCCAGAGAGGGTTCTCCACAACCCCTCTGGGCAGCCTGTCCCAGTGTTTCATCACCCTCGCAGTGAAAAAATTCCTACTCATATTTGCATGAAACTTCCTATGCCTCAGCTTCCACTTATCCTGTCATTGGGCATCACCGAGAAGAGCCTGGCTCCATCCTCTTGGCACTCACTCCTTACATATTTATAAATATTAATGAGGTCACTCCCTCAGTCTCCTCTTCTCCAAGCTAAAGAACCTCAGCTCCCTCAGTCTCTCCTCATAAGGTAGATGTTCCATTCCCTTAATCACCTTTGGCTCTGTGCTGGACTCTCTCAATCTGCTCTGTGTCCTTCTTTAACTGGGGGGCTCAGAGCTGGACACAGTACCCCAGATGCAGGCTCACCAGAGAAGAGTGGAGGGGAAGGAGAACCTCCCTCCACCTACTTCTCCACAGCCCTTTTAATACACCCCAGAATATCATTGGCTTTCCTCACCACAAGAGCACACTGCTGGCTCATGGTCAACCTCCTATCCACTAGGACCCACAGATCCTTTTCCTTTTCACTGCTTTCCAACAGGTCAGTTTTGTATTCATTTATTCAATTATTTAAAATTAATTAATGATGTTGATAAAACCTGAGATGCTCAACAGTTCCCACAGAGCACCCTGTGCCTTGGAGGTTGAAGTTCACTCTGAATTAGTTAGCAAATAGGAAATCACCTGTATTGGGATAATTCAGCATCAGATGGGCTTTAGCTGCTTGACTGGACTCTGCGTTAAGCTTCTTTTTTTGTCAGCTGTTTGTTTCTGGAATTCCATTATATATGTGTCAATCTAAGGCATCAAGAATGGTAGACATTAGTGACTTGTGAGGAAATCTCCAACATCTGTTCTTGCATCTATGTTGTGAAGAGGAGGAAAATATGGATTGGCTTGTAGGGATTACAAAATACGTGGATTCTTCTGTGTCATGAAGTATTTATTGTGCTTCTCACCATTTTTTGTCCAAAAGAAAGAACAGAATTTACCAAGATAGTCATGTATTTAATGTTTTTTCATGTTTCTTGTGTGGTAGTGGGTGAAAAATTCATAAAGCTTGCAAGCAGAATATTCAGGGTCAGTAGTGCATGGTACACTACCTATATAGGTACAATATGCACAATGCATTTCAAAATCTGCCAGTTTAGTTTTCTATGAACACTTTATTCTCAATTTTTCAAAGTCAAACAAAACAGTGTCAGCCTGAAGAATAAGGAGAGTTCTTTAACAGGGTTGCTTTCACCAGCAGCAATCTTTATGCCAAAATCTTTAAGAATCTATCTTAAATAGATTTTTGTTCAAGTAGTGGAAACATCGCAGCACTCTGCTGTATTCTACACCCTATGGAATTACTCCAGATTTATTTTGAAAGTAGATTTTAGTCTTGAAAAATACACTGAAATTGCTACATTTTCATTTCAAACCTGTGATGCCTGAAAGCCCAGGAATAATAATAATAATAATGATGATAAAAATCCAAACCCCAGAAAAAAACCCAAACCAATAAAATTAAACACTAAATAAATACATGAAATGAATGTACACAACTTGGAAAGATTTTTATGTTAGTCTAAATATGTCTGGCAAGATCTATTTTTGGCAGGGTTTTTTGTTGTTTGTTTGTTTGTTTTAAACTAGTAGTGTTGTTTAAATGGTGATTCTTTTGGTTTTATTATATTTTATACATGAATTTTGTTTCTTAGTTTGCTTTTCTTTCCTTTCCCCTCATTTAAGATTCCAGAAGCTTATTTTATTAGAGATCCTCATACTTTCCTTCTTACAAAGGACTTTGTTAAGGTATATATATATTCTTTTTAGTGTTAAAAAAACCCAACCTCTCGCAAGACCTCAGCTGCATGTCCTCACAGGTTAATATTTTCACATATAATGCCAGTTACTGGAAATGAGAATGGTTAGTTGGTTAACTGAAGCATGCTTGAAAGGAGAAGCAAAGCTTGTCTACAAAATACTAACACTTGGATGAGTCTGCAGCCTGGGAGGAGAGCACCGGGTGAATTTTCTGGACTTTTTTCATGGCTGACTTGGGATATGCCTGCATTGTCACACAGTGTGCTGACCTCTCTCCTTGATGCATATTGCTCATGACAGTCCCTCTCCTTTGCCTGCAGGCCATGGAGGCGCAGATACAGAACTTTGGACAGACGCCATCGCAGTTGCTCATTGAGCCCCATCCACCTCGGAGCTCTGCCATGCACCTGGTGAGACATAACCGCTGGCTGGGAATGCATTCCTTTTGAACCTGAGGATCCTTTGTGGGTCGTAAAGTATCCATTGAGCAACACTTCTAATGCCCTCCACTGCCCATACAGCTGTACTTTCTCCTGGCAGCAACAGCTCACAGTTGTCTAGCGGAACAAGGTGGAGGTTTGAATAGCTTTAGCTCCCTATAGTCCTGGATTTTCCTCTCTAATGTTGTATAAAAAGGCCCTTTTTACATAAAATTTACACTGAATAAATAGAGATTTGTATTCTTATGTCTGCAGGTAGTGGAAACAACTACAGACTTTTCTTAGAGTGATTGTGTTGTTTTGTTTGTAAAGCTGCATTGTTAGGGGCTGATATATGAACAATGCCTGCTTGAAAAAAATGGAGTTCAAGTCGTGTTGGAATCCTCCTGCCTGTTCCCCTGGGAGAATACAATGTATATTTTGATTTTCAATTTCAACTCCAAAATGCAATCCTAATGCATTTTTCTCTGTGCTTCTTGCGAAGTATTACATGAAATAGCCAGACTGAATGAGACAGATCTCTGTGCCCCTCGGTGACTTTGATTAAATGCTTAGAACTAGACACTTTCAGGTTTGTAAATAGACAGTAATATGTGCAGTGGTTTCAATCATTTTATCTATCTACAAGGAAATCACTCTGTCTAGTTGTACAAGGTGAAAATGAGAATTGATTTGGAAGCGTTGGCTGTGTTACTTTAAGTAATGTGTGGATGTTAAATACCCATGATTATTTTATATTCCTAATATATAGAGAATATATTTTTAATAATAATTTAAAATTATAAGGAGAAAAGATTATTTGGACTACTAGAAATAATTCTATTTGTTATCACCGTGGTAAAAAAACCCACACATTAAACCCAGTACTTAATAGCAGTATTATTATCCATGTACAAAAGTGGTGTCAGTTGTAGAATCGTCAAACATCTTTGTAATTACTTTCAGGCTTCCTAATAAGTGTATGCTTTACATAGAATTACATTGTCTATGTTTAGAAGTGTTGCATTTCATAGAAAGAATCATTAAGAACAATTAAATAGCTGTTTTCAAGTCCCTACTAGAATTTCTGTTTTTCAGTTGTAGTTATAGCGTTTATATTTATGATGCATTAATTGATTAACTCTTTTATTTGATTCGTTATCTCTATTGTATGAGTATTAACTGCTGAATAAGTTTCTATTTTGCTGTATATTAATCAGTGCTGATTTTGGTCATTTTGAACCCCATAACAATAACCCTTACCATACCTACTCTCTGCTTGTCCTCGTGTAATGATCCAATAACAGCTTCTGATTTTGCTTTCCTCCATTACTAGTGTAGATGCACAGATAGTGTTGTTTTCCCTGTATGTGCACATGCTTGCCTGCTCTTTTTTAACCTCGTTTTTCCCTCAGACCTCCTCACTAATTGTGTTATCCCTTCTGTTTTCTTCTGCTCTCTTCTCCTTTCTACTCAACAGTGTTTCCTTCCACAGAGCCCCCTCATGTTTAAAGATCAGATGCAGCAGGATGTCATCATGGTGCTGAAGTTCCCATCAAATTCCCCCGTCACACACGTGGCAGCCAACACGCTGCCCCATCTGACCATACCGGCCGTGGTGACAGTCACTTGCAGCAGGTTGTTTGCAGTCAATCGGTGGCACAACACAGTAGGTAGGTTCTCACGGGCACATTTCATTCAGATTTAAGACCTTGACAGTACAGCTTTAATTTCAAGTGCCACTTAGCTGGAAGTGGGTTAATTTCCCTCACTTGCCTGGGCACAAAAATTTACTATTTTTCCTGGTTTGCATCAAATAACCAAAGTTTGTGTTTTCTGTGGTGCCATTCCTGGAAAGACTCTCCCCAGCAGCAGCACATCACCACGGCAGACAATCGATTTGTGGTTACATCAGGATCAGCCTTTGATATAATGCTTTGCAGGAGAGTGCTGCTGTTCTTGACACAGTGGATATTAATATGTCCCAGGTTTCAGGAATCCATACTGGCTAGTATGCTAGACAGCACACATCACTGTCTGCTGCTTGAGAGAGATTTCAGGTCTGCCCAGAAGCTTGTCATAAGCCTTCCCCTGGGTCACCGTTAGATATTGTGGGACCCTAAATAAACCTAAGCAGCCAGATACTGAGCTGTTCTAAAGAGGTTTTCTCAGTCTCTCCCAGTTCTCCCCTGTGTGGGGGCTTCCACAACCTGCTTACGACCGTGGGTCCTGGCAGAGAAACATGCCCAGGCAGGCATAGGCATAAATAAGCTTCTTTTTGGGCCTACAGGCCCTCCCCGACAGCCAGTCACTAGTGGTGTTCCCCAAGGATCAGTGCTGGGCCCAGTCCTGTTCAATATCTTTGTTGATGATCTGGACGGAGGGATTGAGTCCAGCATAAGGAAGTTTGCAGATGACACCAAGCTAGAAGCTCTCCTACCTTCCACCAAGCTGTTGGAAGGTAGGAGAGCCCTGCAGAAGGACCTGGACAGGCTGGATGGGTGGGCAGAGGCCAATGGGATGAGATTTAACAAGGCCAAGTGCAGGGTTCTGCACTTTGGCTACAACAACCCCAAGCAGCGCTACAGGCTGGGGACAGAGTGGCTGGAGAGCAGCCAGGAAGAAAGAGACCTGGGGGTACTGATAGATAGTAGGCTGAAGATGAGCCAGCAGTGTGCCCAGGTGGCTAAGAGAGCCAATGGCATCCTGGCCTGCATCAGGAACAGTGTGGCCAGTAGGACAAGGGAGGTTATTCTTCCCCTGTACTCAGCACTGGTCAGACCACACCTTGAGTACTGTGTCCAGTTCTGGGCCCCTCAATTCAAGAGAGATGTTGAGGTGCTGGAATGTGTCCAGAGAAGGGCAACAAAGCTGGTGAGGAGCCTGGAACACAAACCCTATGAGCAGAGGCTGAGGGAGCTGGGATTGTTTAGCCTGGAGAAGAGGAGGCTCAGGGGTGATCTCGTTGCTGTCTACAACTCCCTGAAGGGAGGTTGTAGCCAGGTGGGGGTTGATCTCTTCTCCCAGGCAATCAGCAACAGAACAAGGGGACACAGTCTCAAGTTGTGCCGGGGGAGATGTAGGCTGGATGTTAGGAGGAAGTTCTTGACAGAGAGAGTGATTGGCATTGGAATGGGCTGCCCAGGGAGGTGGTGGAGTCACCGTCCCTGGAGGTGTTGAAGAAAAGACTGGAAGCCATGGTCTAGATGAGTGGCTAGGGCTGGGTGATAGGTTGGACTGGATGGTCTTGGAGGTCTCTTCCAACCTGGTTGATTCTATGATTCTCAGAACAGTACTTTTCAGAAGACAACAGAGGCCAGCAGTAGACTTTCTTTCACCTCCTCTGGTTGTCTGTTGCAGTAGTAGAAAATGGAGCTTGTTCTGCAGAACTCTCTGTCTCCTCTTATGGAGGATATTGTTGTGCAATATGGCAGTTTGGTAGTGAGCATTGTGATCTATGTGCTAGGGAAGGTACTCAGAAGAGCCAAAGCTGTGCAGGAGAGCAGATAACACTAAGCGTGCAGCCACTGTTGCACATTTCAGCAGCTTACAGGCTGCTTAAGATAGAACTCATAGGATTAATTGTGGCAACTTTACAGTAGCCTACAATTACCAGCTAGAAATTCTAGCCATATCCATGAAAAGGTCTAAGTTACTGTCATTTACAGGATTATGTATGTGAGAACCTCATAACAACGTTTAATCCAATTATTTTTCTTTTCTGTGCTATTATAAGATAGAATCATAGAATCAGTCAGGTCTGGAAGGAACTACATGGATCATCTAGTTCCAACACCCCTGCCATGGGCAGGGACCCCTCACACTAGATCACGTTGCTCAGAGCCCCATCCAGCCTGGCCTTAAAGACTTCCAGAGAGGCTTCCACCACGTCCCTGGGCAAGCTGTTCCAGTGTCTCACCACCCTCATGGTGAAAATACTTCTTCCTAACATCCAATCTTAATCTACCTGCTATTATTTTTGCTCCACTCCCCCTAGTCCTATCACTACCTGATATCCTAAAGAAAAATCCCTCAGCAGCTTTCCCGTAGGCCCCCTTCAGATACTAGAAGGCCACAATAAGGTCTTCTGAGAGCCTTCTCCTCTCCAGACTGAAGAGCCTCAGCTCTCTCAGGATGTCTTCATAGGAAAGGTGCTCCAGCCCTCTGATCATCCTCATGGCCCTTCTCTGGGCATATTCCAGCATGTCCATAAGATCTCATGCCATACTCAAATGTAAGAAAAGATCATCTGTTGCACTATTTTAAAGGAGTTTTTTAAGGAATGTGTGTGATGGCAAAGAGGGTGATGAAATTAGCACTTTCACATTTTATAGTTACTCTTGCATAACTGAAGAATTAACAAATGTATCTTTGTATACTACAGAGAAAGGAATCTTAAAACATTCATAGAACAAGGTCATAGTAAGAAGTTATTCTTAAATATATATAATAATCAAATATTGAAGTTTAAAAACTGGAACAATAATATTAAAAATTAGACAACAGTGTTCCTATGTGCTTCTTTCTTCCATTCATATGTAGGCCTGCGGGGAGCCCCAGGATATTCTTTGGATCAAGCCCATCATCTTCCAATTGAAATGGATCCATTGATTGGTATGTCAAGATGAAAATGTAGCAGTGTATTTGAAAATGGCATTTTCAATCATTATGGATTAAGCTATATTTGTATGTTATGCTTCATTTAACACAGAAGATAGGAAAATACTTATTCTGGAGACCTAGGAGTGTTACCTATTGATGCTGAATGAATTACATGAGTGCTATTTGGTATTGACCATCACCCACAATTGACATTTAAGAAAGAACCAGTTACTTTGTTAGCTCATACCTATAATTCTGTTCTAAGCTCAGGTCATGTTAGTAAAATAGAATGTGAGAACTTGGTAGACTTAACATGTTTTCATTTCATACAGCCAACACTGTATCAGTGCAGATGCACATCCATTTCTTTTCCTTCAGTTTAAGATTAAGATTTAGTTGGCATTACTAAATTAATAAAGACTGGATTTAAGATTGGTACATGATTGTATTTTGTAAATGCAGAAATATTTGGGAAAGTGAAGTATTTTGAGAATTAGCATCTGCTAGAACTGTTAGATTGTAGGACTTTTTCTAATGTTCATTATTTCTCTTTTAATTGCAGCTATTTGTTTTGTGGGGAGGGTGGTATTTTGGTTTGTTTTGTTGGGTTTGGGGTTTTGGGGTTTTTTGTTTGTTTGTTTTGCAGTAGGCATATTTCTGAGACAGAAATTAGGGATAGGGAAAGTTCTTAGAGGCAATTTTGCAGTGTCAGTGAGAAAAAGGTTTGCATTTTTAAACATCGCTAGATAAAAAGTTCCTTTTTTGTCTGTATCAATATTTGCAGTTCAAAGATCTATGTAGAAGTACCTCAGGGGAATTAGCTTTCTCCTTCTGTATGCTTTGCTGATATAAGGACAATGATTTTCTCTTGAAAATTTCTTCTCAATAGCTAGGGTGCAACAATTGTGTTCACTTGTTCACTGAATAATTTGCTATTTGTTAACTTTCAGTAGATGATCACAGAAGCTGTGGCAATTTAATATGCGGTTTGTGAATGTATATAAACACAGCATTAACTTCTGCAAGCAAATTTCCAATATGGTCTTTTTATATTGAGTCTCCTATTTCAAGCAATTTTGAGCAATTCAAGCAGAATAATGAAAAACAAGGACAGAAATAAATTTCAGAGTATCATCTATATTGAGTCATATTCCTACATTAGAAGAACCATCTTTCAGAGTGAGTTTTATCTCACGTAACTTCTGTTAGCTGAAGCTAGTTGTCAAGATTCCCTCCACTGCTACTGTAGAAAGAGATTCCTGGAGTCGTCTAGCACTTGGACAGCTATTAGAGTGTGAGGTAACTTGAATGTGAAGCAATCGCTCTCCAGTGAGTAAAGAGCACTTAGATCATATCCTGAGCTTTTACAAAGTTAGTATTCGCTGAGAAGGAGCACACCTTTATTGTATTGCCAAATCCTGTTCATTATATGAGCATACAAGCTAGTTACTCTCTGTCCTTCCCAACAAGTCTGTTTGACAGTTGCGGTGCTGGGATTCTTCATGAACTGTTCTTTTCCCTCTTTGGGGAAATTTCCAGGTGAAACTGGCTCCCTGCTTGAGGAATAGTGTTGGAAAAGCACATTAGATTTTAATAGCTTCACTGGTTGAATTCTTATGTCTTTTGTCCAGTTAAGTTAATTTACAAGTATGGGGGATGTTAGGATCAGACAATACAAGCTGGAATATTTTCTGTAGGAGAAATACCAACCAGCAAGAACTGACTTTCTACAGTATTGTTAGCACTGAGATGGTATTTACGACTTCCATCACTTTCCGCTAGTTCAGCTTGGGTTTGGAGACTACTTCAGCAGAGCAGTTAAAATATTACCACATATTATGCAGTGCATCAGACCATTTATAAGAAATTGTCATCTCCTGTAAAATCTTTTGTCTTATTCAAAGGGAAAACAGAAATCTCATGATAATTTTGTATTTCTGACACCCATATAGACAGCTCTAAATGTTCATCTTAAAAATGCTTACTCAACAACAAATCCACAGTTCATTGAAAGTTAAATATATTCATTTTCTCCTGTAAGTGGATGACAGGAAGGTGTTGGAATGGCTTGCTTGTAAGATGTGTTTTGCATTTCGTTACAGCCAATAACTCTGGTGTGAACAAACGGCAGATCACAGACCTTGTGGATCAGAGCATCCAGATCAATGCACATTGCTTCGTGGTCACAGCAGACAATCGCTACATTCTTATCTGTGGTTTCTGGGACAAGAGCTTTAGGGTTTATTCTACAGAAACAGGTGACTAAATACAACTACTTGTTTCTTCTTAGGTCACAAAGTGGGCAGTTGTCTTAATAATATCATATATAATGCCTGTTATTACCCCTCAGTAAACGACAAAGGGCAGTTTATAAAATCCTGCATTATTATTTAAGCATAATAGCTTTAAGATGCTCTCTTTTTTTGAAAATAAAGGGTATAAAATGAAATAGAAAGGCAATTTTGTTAGTGGTAACTTTTGAAAAGCATAGCTGTATTCAGGAAATTAATGGTATCAAATTATTTGTTGCTGTGTTTTCATGGCTGTATTGTTTCTATATTTATTTCATGTAATATAGAAGTTGGGTGTATAGCCTGCTACCAGGAGCCAGTATTTTGTTTGCCTGATTATATAGCCTAAAATCATTCAACATAGTGCTAAAACACAATTGCAATAATAGCAGGAAGTAAACCTTAGTTTGACATTAACACAGAAGAAATATACTTCTTAAATATAACAATGTAGCACCAATATGGAAAAGTTCATGTGCTGTCTTATTCATATCATTCATGAAATTCACAAATAGTGTTTTAACACCATCACTTAAATAGTAACTCCACTTAATATTCAATGACTGCAGCACTGTCTTGATTTGCAGCAATAAGGGTTAGGCTGTGGAGTGACACAGAGCAGAATCCTCAACAGGAACACAAAAAAAGAGGAAAAAAAGGTTTTATCTTTGCGATTTTTTAATTTTGTTGTAGCATATAGTGAATTCTAATTAAGGGACACGGGGGGGAAATTACATTTTTGCTAGTATTCATTAATGGTTTAGTTAATTTCTAAATGCTGCAAGTAGTTCTAAACCCCCTAAATGTCTAACACTTTGTCCTCCCCCCCCAGGAAAATTAACTCAGATTGTGTTTGGCCACTGGGATGTCGTGACTTGCCTTGCCAGATCAGAGTCCTACATTGGTGGTGATTGCTACATTGTGTCTGGGTCTCGCGATGCTACATTGCTGCTTTGGTACTGGAGTGGTCGACATCATATTATAGGTGACAATCCAAATAGCAGTAAGTATTCTGTAAAAAACACCTTCCAGAGATGTCCTCTATCACACCTATTCATTTTTAGCGTTCCTTCTGTCAGCTTCGGAAGGTACTACCAAATAGATCAATGACTGCACTTACAGGTTGAAAGTTGGTATAAGAAGTGCTCCATATGCTAAGTAGTACATTGAGTACTAGCCAAAAAATGTTTGAACTGTGCACGGTAGCAGATAATAGTAGGGGAGAAGAGTAATTCTTAAATTCAGTTGTCTTTGTCACGTACAGCATCATGTCATCATAAACTAGAACAAGATCATTATGGCCTTTAAGTGACAGGAGGTATATCACTATATTTTGACTTTCCTTTCCCCAGAAATATTTTCTGGCATTTTAACTTACTCCTTTTGTGCTACAGCATGCCATATCAGCTGCTTGCCTTTTCAAAAAGGGAATGTCTCACATGCCATAGAATTAAATGAGTCTCTTTGAGAAAGGTCTATAGCAAGCAAACCTTTGGAGAAGCAATGTGACTGAATAAAAATAGGAAAAGCTGAAATGTCAGGAAGAGTTTACATGTCATTTGAAGTGGACTAACTATCAATGCTGTGTAAAGTGATAGGGACACAATAATAAAAACATTAATTAATGGAAGAAGGCAGTTAAAGTGCACGGTTAATTTACAGGGTCACCTCACCCAAACCAGAAATGTGACCATAGCTGAAGACAAGAACAACTTTTATTCATATGCTGTTTTTATACAATACTAACTACATTTCATTTAAAGCAGTTTTTTAATTGTAATGATTACTTTCAGGACAAAGATATTGCTTCTTTAGATAAACATGGAAGAATTCACCACTATCAGTCTTGTTCTTTGGTTCAAGTACTGACTGTAGGCAGTTGTAAGACCTATCAGTTACAGTGAAGCAGCTGTGAAGTGACAGTATTTCCTTAGTGGTCTGTGTGGTAGAAAAGTGTTTTATTTGTTGCAAAATAAATAGTTTGTTAATCTGGCAGCAGTTTCTTATTCTGTTTTAGTTTTCTTCTGTTTATCTGTATGCAGAGCAAAAGGGAAACATAAAAGTCTCACTTTCTCGCCTGACTTTCTCCTGCTTTTTTCATAGGAAGAGAAAGAGGCAGAGGGGAATAAAACTGGTCCCATCACAAATGTATCTTATTTTTATGTGCGTTACAGATCTTTGTAAGCATGTTCTCAAACAGGGAGAAATTAGTTCTGAAAAGGACACCATTTTGCTTTTATGAATGCCTGTGTGTTTCATATCAAGTATTCATAATTTCTGTGCTTAGACTCAGAAAAAAAAAGCAACCAACAAATAAGAGCTTGCTCCTTTCATTAAAGAAAAAAAAATAGGACTTTTCCCTTATTTTCTTTGATTATATGAGGCTTGGACAGCCTTGCTATTAGTACCTCCTTACTGGCTGATATAAACTGCTTCAATTCTTTTGCAGATAAATTTATTTTAGTTCCCATAACTTTTTTTATCATCATGAACATATTTGAATGCAAGAAGTGGTACTTTTTGGAATCTCAGGTTTGATATCTTACATGTGTTCCTTTGGATATGTCTGACTTAGAGATCTTTAATTTTGGGGAAAAAAAAATTATATATGTCATTTGACAGAAATCAGTGAAAATAGAATGATTTTATCTCTGTCTCTGCCTCTGTATGGGTAAGGCACTGTTTTGCTGATGACAAGACCTTATGGCCAGATAAATAGGAGACTGTGCTGTAGGAAGTCACGTCCAGACAAGTGTTACCTCACAGGCACAGGTAGCAGAACTCGGGAAAATTAAATACCTAAGACCACTATGGTAGCTACAAAATATATTGGCCACATTTCTTAGTACTCTTGTTGAAGACATGTTGAAGATTCATGTTGATTAAAATTATCATGGATTTATTAATTATGTAATAGGACTGTTCTGTAATGTGCTGGTTCGAGGCTAATTGGAATATTTTAATGAGAGAAATTAGATCATTGAGTGTAAAAATAAAATAATGATGAAGTGTGTATCATTCATTGGTTTGCTGTAAAGGATAAAAAGCCAAAATGTAAACAATTTGTCCCACTTTGTTCCAGGATGCTGCTTCTATTTGTTTTCCCTTCACTCTAATATCTTCCACTAACCTTGGCTAACAAGTAAACTTTGCTGTTGTTTCGGTTTCTGTCTGCAAAGAAAGATGGAGAGAGAGAGACTTTGAGGTCTTTCTGGGCAGTTTCTTTCTCTGGGAGGGAGTTTGGATTTCTTTATTATTTCTGATTTGTATATAGCTGTAAATACTTGTAAATATTTTGTTCATATATGCTTGTAAATTTTGCTTTGCTGTAAATGTAGCTTTATCTTCTTACTTCCAGGCCATTTGAGCTGGTCTGGAAAATTTCAGTAGTAGGGGGGGAGATCCTAATCCACCACATATAACCAGAACTCCATAGGATGTAAACATATCCTTATTAACAACTGTTTTCACTTTTTGTGAACATGCACATAAGTGTGCCTGAAGGACCTTCTGCCTATTAAAACTTCTACAGTTGCAGAATCTTTCTGCTGAAATAACGACTGCAAGATTCTATTCCCTACCATGAGCAGGTATAACAGTTATTGTGTGATGAACTCCCCATACACTAATTTTAAGGAGTGAAGCATTCTAAACAATCCTTATGAAAATATGATTGAAGTTGTACATAAGTATAGCCCAGCAAAGTAGTATAAAATATTTCCTCATATGTTCTTCTTCTGTGTACTCACTGGTAAAAGATTAGGGTTTACCTTGTAGGAAAAATGAAAGTGAGATGTTCCCTGTAGGTCAAATCCAATTAGTTAACATCTTTAGAATGAATTTCCAGAAAGATGTAGGTGATATTTTCCAGGGAAAAAAGGGGAGGGTAGTTTTTCAAAAGCTGTCATCTGGAGACATAGATAAGGTATTTTATGCCACAGAGTGTAAGAAGGTGAAAATTTCAAAGAAAAATGTCAGATATAGTAATTATCTAAGTTATATGCTTGACTTTATAATGAACTTTTAAGCTGAGAGACAGTTAATTATCAATTTCAGCTTCAATGCATCCAGTTACTGAAAGAAACTGTAGTTGTTTCAGAAAGTGTTAAAGAAGAGAAAGCAAGCCACAGTCCGAAACAGTTTATGTCATTTAACGTTTGCACTGAAAAGTGCAGGTAGCATTTCACAAGATACCGTAGCAGTCACGGTCATTTGTTGTGAAGTACTCTGGGGCAAAAGATTGTCAGATTGAACTCCTTACCTATTCTACTAAAATTCCTCTATTTCAAATCCATAAGGTAAAATCTGCTAGACAACATATATGCCAATAACCTAACCTTCTGTAGAGTCTTCTGCAGAAATACCTGTGGGAACATGTGCTCAGAGGGTGACCTTAGCTGTGTCTGTGGGAAATACAGAATCAGCTCTGGTGTGAAGAGCAGAACGTAGGAAAATGGTGTCTTGGAGAAGACTCTTTCAGGTGGCTGCTTCAGTTCAGTGAATGAAAACTTGCCTATGGGAGTATGGCAAGCCTGATTTTATTGCTCTGAAATATTTTTCCCCATCACTGCATTTATTACATTATCACTTCTACGGTAAGTATCAAAAAGGAGTTTCTGGTTCAGCCTGCGCTTGTCGCAATTTCGTGGCGCTTCTCACAACTGCAGTGGGAAGGCTGAAGTTTGGCTAGATTTTAAATAAGGTGTTGTCTGTGGAGTAGCTTTCAAAAATAGCTTGTAATAAACCTTCTGGTTAGAAAATTTGTCCAAGAAGTGAGAGAGGAAGTTCTTGGCCTCCAGAGAGAAATTCAAACCCACATTCCCATGTTCAGAGGCATATGCTATCAGTCTATAAATTAATGTGGGACGGGCCCGCTCTGAGCCTCCAGCTTTGGTGGAAAGCACAGTTCTTCTTTCTGTGCTCTTCTTTGTGGATGTTGTGTAACTTGACAGTTGGATAGAATGTGGTAGGTTTAGGACTAATTGTCCTACCATAGAGATAAAGTCCTCTGGAGGACCAGAAAGTCCCAGCAGGGACAGTCTGTTCCTGAGCGAGGCCACAGGATATCCTAGAGCAGCCTGCTCAGACAGCTGCTCTCTCGCTCTTGCTCTCGACTCTCTCCTCCTTTGGTTGGTGTGGGGGTGGGCCCAGCTGGCAAGTTATTTCTTAATAATTATCGCAGTATCACACAGTATCACAGTATCAGAGTATCACCAAGTGTTGGAAGAGACCTCACAGATCATCAAGTCCAACCCTTTACCACAGAGCTCAAGGCCAGACCATGGCACCAAGTGCCACGTCCAATCCTGCCTTGAACAGCTCCAGGGACGGCGACTCCACCACCTCCCCGGGCAGCCCATTCCAGTGTCCAATGACTCTCTCAGTGAAGAACTTTCTTCTCACCTCCAGCCTAAATCTCCCCTGGCGTAGCTTGAGGCTGTGTCCTCTTGTTCTGGTGCTGGCCACCTGAGAGAAGAGAGCAACCTCCTCCTGGCCACAACCACCCCTCAGGTAGTTGTAGACAGCAATAAGGTCACCCCTGAGCCTCCTCTCCTCCAGGCTAAACAATCCCAGCTCCCTCAGCCTCTCCTCGTAGGGCTGTGCTCAAGGCCTCTTGCTGCATAGTTGAGGCCTACTGCCACCTAATATGAACCTACTGGGCCTAGTCAAGGGGTAAGAAGCTTGACTGGTTGGGGCCTGGTTGAGGCCCTAGCTGTGGTCTGGTTTGGAGCTTAGCTGGGGTGGGTCTAGGCCAGCCTTGGTTCTGACTGTACATGTGTGCTTCTACCTTGGCACCTTTAATATTTTGTTTACTTTTTTAAATAGTGTTTCTGTTTAACCTCCAACTCCGTATGTGTTTATTCACCTCACAGTATCACACAGTATCACACAGTATCACCAAGGTTGGAAGAGACCTCACAGATCATCAAGTCCAACCCTTTACCACAGTGCCCAAGGCTAGACCATGGCACCAAGTGCCACATCCAACCTTGCCTTGAACTGCCCCAGGGACGACGACTCCACCACCTCCCCAGGCAGCCCATTCCAGTGCCTAATGACTCTCTCAGTGAAGAACTTTCTCCTCACCTCGAGCCGAAATTTTCCCTGGCGCAGCCTGAGGCTGTGTCCTCTTGTTCTGGAGCTGGCCACCTGAGAGAAGAGAGCAACCTCCTCCTGGCCACAACCACCCTTCAGGTAGTTGTAGACAGCAATAAGGTCACCCCTGAGCCTCCTCTTCTCCAGGCTAAACAACCCCAGCTCCCTAAGCCTCTCCTCGTAGGGCTTGTGCTCGAGGCCTCTCACCAGCCTCGTCGCCCTTCTCTGGACACGCTCAAGCGTGTCCTCCTTTGGGAGAGGACTCTTTCTGCCCCAGCTCAAACCAGGACATAGAGGAATCAAGGAAAAAAGTAAAAATCAAGAAATCAGCAACTGAAACTGCATACCTTCAACAGCAGTATGCAGGGCAAATCTTCTCCATGCCTTATACATTCTCCAGTCCAACAAAAATCTGACTAAGTTCCAACAACAGCAAGAGAAAAATGTCCTACACTAGAGCCTGGTGCCTGGGGATGCCTCTGGAAAGATGGGAGATGTGACATTTATTCCTCTAAGAACTGCAGTTGAATTCAGGTGTTTGAGGCTCCCTTTATTTCTTTATTCTTAGGTAAGTACCAACTTTGGGAAGAACACTGAACTGAATGATGCTCAGACATCTTGCAGGGTCAGATATCTAACTTCTGAGCCAAAATTGTTCATCTGAAATAGGTAATCTGAACCTGCACCTTATTAAGTTGATGAGCACACCATAATAATCCACTGTTCTTGAGAGAACAGTGAAGGGAATCTGTTTTCTCTTAGGAAGATAGACAAAAGCAGAGGACAGATCTGGCAAATGTAAAGCTTTGCAATTCTAATAAATTGAACAGAAAAACTATTGTGGTGGAGTTTTAAATTTTATGGTTTGATTTTTTTTTTCTTATGATCTGTAGGGATTTGTTTTAGCTGAGTGTTAATCTGTATACAGACTTCTCACATAGTGACTGTAGCAGTCATCACAAAGAGGAGCAAAGAAAGTGCATGGTATGCCCTAGAGTTCAGCATGTATCATTATACTTGCTTTATTTTTATATTTTATGATTGCTTTATTGACTGTTTCCTTCAAACAAATTGCTTTGAAAATGAGAATTTTCTCTGAATCTTCGAGCAGATACCAAAGTGGATGATAGAATTGCAGAAAAGTGAGGGACAGATGCTTTCATCTGAAACAGACACAAATTCAGAAACTAATTTGGAAGTGATAAAAATTAATTTGCACACTTTAATTGGAGTCAGACTCCTACGTGAAAGAAAGGAATGCTAGGCAGCTTGTGCTAAAAGCTGATTGAATTTTTTGTCAGGTAAGTATGTTGGACTTGGCCGCTTATCCTCTTGAGCCTCTCTGTGCAATATATTACATTCACCCCCTGACTGGTGTTCTTTAAAAGGATCAATGCTATTCCTGCTTTGTCCCTAGAGCCTGAAATTTATTGATCTTGGGACTTGACATTTCTCATTACCTATTGTGGCTTCCAAGAGGAAGGCCACAAGAGGTGTGAGAGTTAACCCTCTTTTTTCTAACAGGAGCTGTGCTGGCCCTTAGAAAATATTATGTCTATCATCCCTAAGATAGGTTTGTTTAACATTGTAACATAATCCTTAGAGGTGCTAACAATTCATCCTATCCCAGTGAGTGTGTTCTCTACATACCTGAAAGGGAAGGTAAGTAATACCATAAAGGATCTTTCTCAAGGTAACCTGTACTTTTTTTTTAGAAGTCTGCCATGTGTTCCTTTTACATAGCATATTTTTGCAGCAGTTTAAAATTGTGGACATCACAGGTTTAATGAGTTTGTCTCTTGAAAGAGTAGGCATTTTGAACTCAGAATATTCACTTATTCTTCTATATCCCTTTACATTTTAGTACCCTGTAACATGCCCTGGTTTAACCTTGAAAGAGCAGCAGTTTAAAATCAGCTACCTTAGGAAGTGGGCTGGATGGCTGTCTGAAGGTCCTGCACAAGCACATTGGCACGCATGCAATCTGCTTTGCGTGTTCAAAGAGTTATTGTGGTACTTGTGTGTTTGTACACTTTAAGAATTAACTTTTAAAATATAGTATCTTAGCACTGTTCTGGCTGCTGCGTAATATATACTGGCACCATCTCTACTCTGGTAGTCAGAGGTCTTTCTTCTAAGACCTCCGTGCAAAGGTAAATGAGTTGATGATATATCCGAACTAATGCAATTGCATCTAGCATTTTATGAAGAAATGGCTGTGTCCATGCTTTGTTGCAGTATCCCGTGGGAAGGGTACAGAGCAGTTCAGCAGCTTGCCAAAGATCCCAAAGCAATTTAACTGAAGAAACAGGAAGAGAAGCTACAAATCCTTACTCTTCTCTGCTGTATTTTGCATTTTGGGGTCTGGATAGGTACAAGGTGCCTGAAAGTCTACCTGCCTGGGTTGTTTGTAAATAGCTACAATGCTGCTCACATCCCTCATAAAACAGACCAGTTCTGCCAGAGGTGAGAACATTTTGAATATATGAATATTTTCCTGTTAGCAGTTTTTCTTTTACAACCGTTGCATCTTTATGTCAGTGGATATTGTTGTTGGCTATTTCCTGGTTTGGAAAATTCCCATTTATTGGTTGTAGCCTTATCTTTTCATCAAACTCCAGGATGTTATTTACTGACAATGAAAAGGTTGTTACACATTAATTTCCATGAAAATCATAGTATTTTTCCAAGATACTTTTTCCTGATTAATATTCCTTCAAAAGTGCTAATCATAAGATAGATTATTTTGAAGAAATAATTCAGGTATAGCCTCGTATTTGATTCCATCAAAGTCAGAGATGAAACAGAAGCTAGAATTTGCTTTGTGCTTCCACACTTCTTTATACAGAAGACTCCATAGCAGTCTGTACCTAACTTCTGGAAAAGGGCAATATGGGAGAAATAGTAACACTGCCTGTTCTCTTTTGTCTTTCTTTTTTTATCTTACTGTGCAAGAGTACTGTTTGCTCAAGAAGAATGTTAAAACATTATTAAGCATTACATTCTTTCAAAGAGAAGGAAACATGTATTTTTATTTTAGTCTTTGTAGAAAAGCTTACTTGTTTGGAAATGTAATGCTGATTTTTTTTCTTGTGCCCTGTAGTAATTCAGTTCAAAGGTGCTCCTATGGGGAAATTACAGGGAATTTACAGTGATGGTATCTCAGTTCACAGGTAGAATATTTTCACCTGCAATTCCCTCAGAGCTGCAGCTTTTGACCTCTGGCTGCATCTATCATTGGTGATGCAACAGCGACAGAATATTTTGCTGGATTTTGAATCATTCTTGGAGTTCACAACTTCTGTCCTTAGCAATAAAATATAATAAGATTGATATTCTCTTCCCCATGGCACAGCTTGTCCTGTAGAAAGTATTACTAAATTTTTTTTTTCTTTGAGCCCTAGTGGGAAAAATCCCATTTTCAATTACCTTTGGACTGTTGCTCTTTATAAAGATGTTCTATTGTTAATTTGTATGTACTGAAAAAGAGGACTCAGAGATATATGTTTTGGGGCAGTTTCTTATAAGCATTTTTTCTCATAAGTCAAGTTAAAATATGCTCATTTTCCATATTCTGACATTTTGTAATGTCATGATATTACAGTGTTTTGCTAGGAAACACTGAGGAAAGTGTCTTTGTGAAAATTTTAGTAGCTCTTTCCCCTGAAAATTCTAACCATCTGATAATTTCAGACATTAACCTTTGCAGTCTGATGTCACCACTGTGCACACCTTTCACACCAAGATGATCCAGAAGCAGAATTAGGGTTTTTATTTCCCTCAGAAGGACATACAGAAGGAGGAAAAAAAAAAAAAGGAAAATTCTGAATTTAGTTGAACTGTACTTTTTTGGTCACCTTTCTCTTGTATACTTGGAGAAAATAAAATCACCAAAAGAGATGAGTTTCTCAACAGCAACATTGATGAGGAAATGATAAAAATCAAAATCTCAAAATATATCTAGCCTTGAATGAGAAGTGCAAAGCATCTTCTTTTCTTTCTTTCAAAGTCCAGCCTTCCCTAGCAGTAAGCCCAGTTTTCATTTCACATTTTCAGTTTCCAAACCAGAAGGATTCTTTTTGTTCAAATAGGTTAAGGATTGGGAAACTAGATTTTATTGGGGTAGCTGTTTTCATTACAGATAAGAAAGTGTTAATGTGCCTGTACAATGCAATGATAAGACAAGATCGATTGGACTACGTGATCTCCAGAGGTCGTTTCCAACCCCTACCGTTCTGTGATTCTGATATTCTATGATTGACCCATCCTGTATTATTGGGTCCAAAAGTGAAGTCCAGAAATCCATGATTGTTAGTTTTCAACTGCTTCAGAAAGACAGTAAAATACTGGAATTACTATTAAAATTTTGATGTCAGGAGATGTTAGGGTTTGGCAAGACATACTACAGATTCAAACTAACTTTTCAAGAACTGTTGCTGTATGTAGTTCTGACTACCCAAATTCTAAGAAAGAACTTGGACCTAGACAGGCACAGAAATGACTTGTTACAGTGGCTAAAAAATAGCAGGCCCATCACTGCAAAGGCTTTTGTAAGAGTTTGATTTGTTTAGCAGAGTCGAAAGGCAAGACCAAGGGGGCTATTTTATTGTCTAAGTGGGGAAAACACAGGAGGGGGAGACCTGTAGCTAACAGACAGTGCTTACACAAGAGCAAAGAGGTACAAGGTAGATAAGATTAATATCAGACTGGAAACCTGAGTATTTCACTCCTTTAGAGTAGGAAAGCGGGAACATCCTTCCAAGTCCCTTATCCAGGTAACTATTTCTCTAATCTATTAAGAGGTTTATTTCATGTGAGTGTCCACAAGAAAAAAGGACTATATTAATTCACCCACAAAAGTCCATCCAAACCTCCATTCCTAATGCATGTCTTTCAGAAATCCATGCAATATTGCATAGCTACACAAGTAGCTCACTTTTAAATTTGTTTTAGTGTTTAATTGTCTTCTAGTTAGGAAACTAGTTAGGGATCCTGGCCTGCATCAGGAATGGTGTGGTCAGCAGGAGCAGGGAGGTCATTCTGCCCCTGTACTCTGCACTGGTTAGACCACACCTTGAGTACTGTGTTCAGTTCTGGGCCCCCCAGTTTAGAAGGGACATTGAGATGCTTGAGCGTGTCCAGAGAAGGGTGACGAGGCTGGTGAGAGGCCTTGAGCACAGCCCTATGAGGAGAGGCTGAGGGAGCTGGGATTGTTTAGCCTGGAGAGGAGGAGGCTCAGGGGTGACCTTATTGCTGTCTACAACTACCTGAAGGGACGCACCAGAACGAGAGGACACAGCCTCAGTCTACACCAGGGGAAATTTAGGCTCGAGGTGAGGAGAAAGTTCTTCACTGAGAGAGTCATTGGACACTGGAATGGGCTGCCCGGGGAGGTGGTGGAGTCGCCATCCCTGGGGCTGTTCAAGGCAGGACTGGACGTGGCACTTGGTGCCATGGTCTGGCCTTGAGCTCTGTGTTAAAGGGTTGGACTTGATGATCTGTGAGGTCTCTTCCAACACTTGATGATACTGTGATACTGTGATACTGTGAAACTGCATTTTATTGCATGGTTGAAATGTGTGCGGCCACTGACTCATTGTAATCAGTAGCTGCAGGAAAAAATTCTGGGCCATTGGACATCTTTTATTCCTGTGACTCCCAGCTACCATGATCAAGTCACTGCTTTGTTGCCCGTGCAGTAAAGATAGAAAATAGTTTAAATACAGTGTAACAACTTTCTGTCTTCTTTTTTTGTATCATTTGCATGACTCTTCTTTGAGCTAATTTCTGTAAATATGGGTACAAGACTTTAATCTTTCTGGCCTACAGTGGCAAAAGAATTCTCAACTCCTATTTGCTATTCTTGCATATTGCAGCAAATGTTAATGTTGTTTTAATTATCCTTTCTGGCTGCATAAATCCTTTTCCATCACAATGTCTTCCAGAACACAATCTCCTGGCCAGTGAGCAGAACTTGTGCTTGGCCAGGAGCATCGGTCTGCATTCAAAATAGATTAAATAAAGAAAAGATATTTTGCTACTTTTTTAATTTAATTATGCTATGTGGATAATGTTGAAATACTGACTTTCTCTCTTCATTATGCAGTTACTAATGAATCATCGTATTACTTTTTATATGCAACTGTATCTTATCAGCAAAGATTTTATATTCTCCTGTAGATAACATTACTACTTTGTATTGTTACTAGTACTGCTTAGGGAGGTGGTTGTGGCTCCATCCCTGGCAACATGGCTCTGGGCAGCCTAGTCTAGTTGAGGATGCCCCTGCTTGCTGCAAAAGCAGTTGGACTAGATGAACTTTGGAGATCCCTTCCAGCCCAGACCATTCTATGATTCTATTGTTCTGTTCAATCAACAATGAATTCTCAGTTCCTAACTAGACATCATAATTTCCAGTATCTTAATATATAGCTCATAGTAGATACTTTTCTATGGATAAAAAATATTAAGGTTCGTCACTGAACCAGCTTCTGTGCCATCCGTGCTGTCCACAGTCAGCTCCATGTAAAGGAAGTTTAAATCAAAACATGTTACTAAACCAAATATTTTGGAAAAAATACCTGGAGACCATTTTAACATAGCCATCTTTATCAGCTATACCTGTCATCCTGTCAAAAACACATCAGCTTGCTTGACGAGGCACCTACTCCAGTACAGCATGGGGACTGGTATTAATGAGACTTCTGCTTCCAGTTCATTCTTGGCAGAACTGTGAATTAACCACTTTGTTATTCTGCATAGGAGTAATGTTACAGTAACTCATCTGGAGTTCCCTAGGTCATTTCTTTTATCATTTTTAAGTATTTGTACCACACTGGTGGAACTCCAGTCTTTTGGAATTTTCTATATTTCATAGTACACAAAACAAATGTAACCAGATGAAATCTGTTATCTAGCAAGCTGCTAATTTTATGTTACTGGTTAACTTTCTTTGCCTGGCAAAAAAGCAGCAATGTTGCTATTTTTCATCTAAGATTCCATAAATGCTCACTTGTTTGAACCCAAAATAAAATATACTTCAATCCTGAGTATAAAAATCAAATATTCAGGGAGTAATCTGTCCTACTCTTTAATAGATTAAATGTGGTATAAATGGCATGGGTATCCACAGAGAGACATATAAAGTGATGTATACTCATAACCATTCTTAGGTATAATTTTAATCTATAAGCATTCTCTGAGACATTAATGTCTATGCAATAGTAGTATCTTTCCAGTACAGTGCTATTCCTTCTCTCTTCATACCCCCAGTTTCATGAAACAAATTGTGATGATTAATATAGGAATATATTCAACCAGTGCTGCTCTTCAGGTTCTTAGTAGAAGTCTAGAAGCATGTCTTTTCAATACAGACCTTTATGTGCTTGGCAGTGCTTGGGGATATGGTTTAGGGATAAACTTTGCAGGGTAGGGTCAGTGGTTGGACTTAATGATCCATGGGGTCTTTTCCAAACTGAATGTTTCTATGATATAATTCTGTGATATTACAGCTGCTTTTAATCCACCACATTCTGTGTTCTTAATTTGATGTAGTATAATTTCAGTATTTTTAGGTCATAAAACAGTGGTATATTGCTATAATTTGTGTATTGTAAACAGCACACAGTCCATAATTTTTAAGCCAAAGAAGCTTGCATTTTCTTAATGTATGAATTAATACATTGAGAAGCTGTGCTTATGAAACTTTGTTATCTCTGAGTGTATTTTGGCCAGAAACCTAAGTGTACGATATTTAAGCGCACTGCTCCTCTCTTTGATGCTTACTGATTTAAGGGCAATCTGTAGCACAGTTCTTTTGTTGATAAGGCAAATCTGGTTCGGCATACCTCTGTTGCTTCCTTTTAAAAATAAATTCTTGCTGTGTTCTTGTTTCACCAGGTGATTATCCAGCTCCTCGAGCTGTTCTAACTGGGCACGACCATGAAGTTGTCTGCGTGTCGGTCTGTGCAGAGCTGGGACTTGTTATTAGTGGTGCTAAAGGTCAGAAACGTTTTTGTGAATTAGGTCTTAGCTTTTTTAGTGATACTTCTCATCTTTCCTCAAGCCACATACACTTGAATTATCTAAAGTCTCCTTTGCTAAGATGTGCTGTAATTCTGAGAGAATCTGCAGGATCTTACTCTGAACATTCTTAATACCTGGATTTAAGAGGTTTAGATGCAAATTAAGTTGATCATTCCCTCCTGACTTCAGTCTCTGCTACCGTTTTTCCCAAATCTGGAAGAGTAATTGATAAAGTTCTCCATCCTGATCTTAACCAAATGGCAGTTTGTAGGCAAGCAAAGCAAGGTTAATTTGCTTGGGTTTGGACCTGAGGACAGCATTTAACCCAGTATGACTTTTTGTGGTGGATTCCCAACAATAAGGAGCTTGCAGATTTCTGTTTTTTGTTAAACTTTTTAAGCCATCTGTTCACACTTTTGCCCTGTTACATATCCATGGATTCCAGAATATTCAGCCACTTCTGATACAAATGTTCAAAGTACCTTTCCAAACCTTCAGCAGTTTCCTGCATAATTGGTAATCAGCATAAATAAAGCACCCACCTCACTGAGTGTTTACTTCATCATTCTATTTCTGTTTCTTCTTGTCCCCTTTCACTTCTGTCTACCTTCTTTTCCCCTGAATTCCACATATACTTTTCTTCACTCACTGCACTTTCTTTTAGCTTTTCTTAATTTGACAAACTATGTTTTTTCTCTTTTCCTATTTACCCCCCCTCTTCTCTTACTTTATTTTGTGCTACATTCTCTCTTCCTCCTTATTTCCATCAGATGCCTCTTTTCAAGATGATTCCTCAGTTCTGCCCTTTCCAGTCCTTTTCCAGCTTCTTAGCTTGCATTTCATGGCAGGACTCTATTGCTCTGCTGTCCTGGTGGCACACTGTCTGTGCTCCCTTGTGGGTGCCTTGTGCCTCTGGAACTGTGGCACTGTGGTAAGGTACATATACAGGACTCCTCTGGGAAAAAATCCTGTGCATCAAGTTGATGTTTGCATATTCTTATCCAATAAATCCTCCAAAAAAGCCATCAGTCTGTATGTCTTTACAGTAGCATCCTAAGCCAAGTTTTAATTCCAGACCCAGTCAGGCTTTCTGCATAAGGCTTTATGCAAATGCAGTTACAAATCTGTAGCAGAGGGTTTGCAGATGAATGCATTGGTGCTGTGATTCTGCCTGGGCATACCCAGCTGCTCTGTGAACTTCAGAGAAGTTAAAAGGGCTTACTGTGAGGTGGCTGGGCCTGCCAATGTGAATGTGCTTTCAAGGTCATGAGCCAGTTGTTTAAGGAAGACATTACTGTGCTGTCCAGGAGTATCCTGTGGTTCATAAAAGAAAATATTTAGTATTTACTGTGACTTGTTAAATTTATTACAGAACAGACTTTTTTCATAGCAGGTGTACAGATCTCACTTTCAAAAGAGCTTGAAATGGAAATAGACCAAATTTGCATCTTCAAGTGTACATTGCAGATTTCATATCTGTTTTCTTCTTTCATCAGCGGCAATACAAAGACAGTATAACCTCATCTTAAAATCTCTCTGGAGTAAACACAATTAGAGCATGGTCTCCTGAAAGCTCTTATAGTCCAGATATAGTAACTATAGGTTGTCAGATGACTCCAATTATTAAAACAGTTCAGGACTGAAATCTACGCATTTAATGTCATCGCTGGTGGAGAGGACCTACAGGAACTGCCATTGTCTATTGGAGAAATATACAGTGATACAATTATATGCCCTCTGGGAATTGCTCCTACTAGTCACTGATAGAGCCCCATCTGTTTAATGTGAATGGGCAGGCCAAAGAGAGTTCATGTTGTTGGAGGAAAGCAGTAGAACTGAGAGTTCTGAATGCTGGGAAAGAGGAAAGAATATTTTAGAAGCTAGATCAATGGAAGCTCCTACCAGTTTTAGTAAATTATAAACTACCACCTTAAGCCATGTTGTATATATTCTCTTAATATGCTAGCTCTTGTATGTCCCTTTCTATTGCGTATTTTAAACTCTTCAACCAAATACTGCATCATCTTGTATCTGCAGAACTATTGTGATATAAATGTGTTATGTGTTGCTTTCTTGCACAGAGCATATAGTTTGTATAAGAAGCAGATATATGATGTCTTATGTTTTCATATACAGAAGGTCCTTGTCTGGTACACACAATTACTGGAGATTTGCTGAGAGCCCTGGAAGGAACAGAAAACTGCTTGTATCCTCGTTTAATTTCAGTATCTAGTGAAGGTCACTGCATCATCTACTATGAACGAGGACGATTCAGCAATTTCAGCATTAATGGCAAACTCTTAGCTCAGATGGAGATCAATGATTCAACCAGGGTAAATCTAAATGCAAACAAACATTTGTTGTGTCTCGCCTTTATTTATGAAAATGAATCAAATTTATTTGCACTGTGGGTTAAATGAAATCACAGATGTAAGATTGCCACCTCCTGCTTAAGTCATATTCAAACACAAGTTTTCTCTGTCTCCAAATACGAAAATGCACTTAAGCTTTTCTAGAATAAATAAAACAAAACTGTTTATGATCCCACAGAATTCCTGGAATATTTGTTTGGAATTAAATTTCAGTGGGAAATGTGCCTTTAAAACAAAATGCTCTTAAAAGAGACCAGTCTCCTTTTATTAGCAAAGACATGAATTCCTACCTTCAGGGCGCTGCTCTGTCACTAGCACTTGAAGCAGCATTAGGAATGCATATCGTTGCACTGCTTTAGGTGTTAGTGATGGCACTGAGTATTGGAGGACAAATAGTGAAATGTTACATGCTGAATTCAAATTGTGGCAGATTCAGTTAAAGAGCTTTTTGATTATGCATTGTGTTTGAAACCATGCAATTGGTTTATGTGTTGGTTTATCTTTTCTTTGGGAAGAAGGAGGAGTGGGAGCCTTTTTCTCCAAATTTAAGTGAGCAGAGCAAAATAAGTGCTTGTCTGGTGATTAATTTTTGCAACATAGACCCATTCTCATAAGAGCTAACTGTATGCTTGGATTTGGTCTTTTTCTCCTGCAGGCCATCCTCCTGAGCAGCGATGGGCAGAACCTGGTGACAGGGGGCGACAATGGTGTAGTGGAAGTGTGGCAGGCCTGTGACTTCAAGCAGCTCTATATTTACCCTGGCTGTGATGCTGGCATAAGAGCTATGGATCTGTCTCATGATCAGAGGTGAATTCATTGTTAATAGTTGTGCATAAATGGTAAAGTTGCACCACCATGAATTTATGGCATGCAGTTGTTAACAGCATATGGTACAAGATTGTTACCCCAGTAATTCTACGACTACATGAAAGGAGGTTGTAGTGAGGTGGGGGTCACCTCCCACTAACTAGCAATATGGCAAGAAGAAGAGGTCAGGGGACATTTATATTAGATATTAGGAAAAAAAATATTTACTGAGAGAGTGGTCAAGCACTAGAGCAGACTGCCTAGGGAAGTGCTGGAGTCACCATCCCTGCAGGTGTGGAAAAACACCTGTGTAGACGTGGCACATTAGGACGTGGTTTAGTGGGCGTTGTGGTGTTGGGTTGATAGTTGGGCTTGAGGATCTTGGAAGTCTTTTCCAACCCTAATGATTCTGTGATTGTTATCAAATGAATTTATCTGACAGTTTTTTTCCCTCATCCTTGAGTCATGTAATGCAAGTACTAAACTTCAAGGTGGGTCCTTACATCATTGAAGTCAGCAAGACAGACACTCAGCAAAAAAAAAAAAAAAGAGTAAAATTGCATTAACATAAGAGCACAGGAATAGTCAGACAGGGTCAGAGTGTGGCAGTACCTGTGAACCGATATGGCATAAAACTAATTACAGAAAATTGTGGTACATTGGGAACCCCCTGGGGTTGCATCTAGACTATAATGTGTAATTTTATCTATCTACCAAGAGCAAGTGTGGTGTTTTCCTTTGACCTTTTTGAGCAATGGAAATATGCAGACCTAGATTTGTGCAGTCCCCACAATGACACTAAAATGGTTTGATAGAAGTAGTGATAGATATCTAATTCAATTTAAAACTCAGCTGTCAGAGTTAGAGGACATGTGATAACTTAAAAATCACCTCAATTATTGTCACTGAAACGATGTAAATGTAGGCCTACATTTCAGTATGAAACTTTCTGAAAGTACCAAGGTGTTGTCAGCTTATCACAAAGGGCCAGGTCCATTGTCTTCACAGAGGCATCTTATTCTGTCTGGAAGGCCCTAGGATACCAGCTACTTCCACCTGCAGCCCCAAGTGGATTCCATAGGCCCTGTGTCCCAGCTGCCAGCTAGCTGTCCCAAACACATCAGCCATCCCAGTGCACCTCCAGTGGCATGAGGTGCCTAACATTAGGCAGCTGGGTTTTAAAATACCTGAGTGAAGTTTTTTTTGCATAGGTGCATAGGTATCTTCATGTGAACTGCAGGAATAAGCACCTGTAAAAATCATGGTGATTTACCTTCTGTTGGCTGTGGAGTCTCAAGGACAATTAAGCTCAGCCTAAAGTACATGCCAAGTGACATGTAGAGAGTTGGTCTCAGCCTGCAGAGATGGTACTACTGATTAGGGCCTAATTTGATTGCCTACCCATAACCAGTTAATACTGCTTGGTATACCTCAGAGATCTGGGGTGGCATATATGTGACAAAGGACCGAGTGGAGACTCACACGCTTCTGGAGAGTGAGCTGAAGGCAAGACAGAATATGCAAGAGCATATCTCCATTGCAAACTGAATCCCACCTATGAGCTTAATCTTTAGACAGTGTTGCAAAAAGAGCCTTATTGATTTAGCTTTTTCAACTGTTTATGGTGAACTATTGTGTGAGAAGGTAATACAGGCTTAATTTGACCATCTATTCTACCTTTTTCAGAACTCTGATTACTGGCATGGCTTCTGGCAGCATCGTAGCTTTTAATATAGATTTTAATCGGTGGCATTATGAACATCAGAACAGATACTGAAACAGAATGAAGAACTGAAAGCCCAGGTAAAGCTGAGAGCACAAGTGCTGCAATGAAAGGTGTAGTCTCTGGTGGAAAACCACGTCTGCATTGACCTCCGTTGTACATTCCATTACACCCAGCAATAGCTGTACATTGTAGTCAGCAACCATTTTACTTTGTGTGTTTTTTCACAACTGAACACCAGCTGCTGAAAAGCAAGCTTGTATCATGTAAATTATATGAATTAGGAGATGTTTTGGTAATTATTTCATATATCTTTGTTTATTGAGAAAAGGTAGTAGGATGTGCCACAAGAGACTTTTGAAAATTCTGAGGAACCAGTTACTTCAATGTTTAGGCTTTGAACCTAACATGCATCCCATCTCCAGCCTCTTTTCAAGCTGAGATAAAAAAATACGTTTGATACTTTGTACATCAGATGCACATCTTAACTTTAAAGGGATACTTTTGTAAAAGTAAAACCTTGTATAAAGAACAAAACTGTTTCTTAATTTTATTGTGGAGCTACAACTTGCATGTACTTTAAACCTGATGTCTTGAAGGAACAGGTGCATTCTCACAAATCAAACTGGAGATCTCCTAAGGGTACAGCTTGTGTGGAAGGGTTGAATTTGGGCGCAAACAGTAATTTTGACATTTCCACCAACACATGTTTTTCACTTTTTGAATCTCAACTTTACCCCTCTTAAGTGGAGTTCTGCTCATGAAGCATTTGGATAAAAAGCCATCATATGCCATATTTATACTTTATACAATAGAAATTAAATCTCTCCCTTTTGAATTCAAAGAGTAGAGAGAAAGGGAGCAGAGAGAGAAGTTCGGTTTAATGCTTTGCAATTCTTAATGACTCCCAATACAGACAAAGTGCTATATTTCTGGATTTATTAACATTTGGCATACAAATCACGGGCAAAAGAGCCCCCAGTGATTTTTTTCCCCTTGTTTTGAGTCTGAGCAGCTTGGTTTATTTGACAGCCTTAGCTTCATTATCAAGGTGACTGAAATTTTTCCTTTTGGTTCTTCTGAAAAATCTCACCTGAAGCCACTCAGACCAAGGCTCTTCATGTTTTACAATACTGTAATGATAACTATTGGAATAATTTTCTGCACATTATACCGGTCAAATTACACACCCAGGGGTATATACACTTTAATTCATGGTTCTTCTTTGTATATTTGGTGACTGTATTGTCATAGATGTACATATTGTGTCGGTAGGGCTATGAGGCATGTAACAGGAATGTAATTTTCTCAGAATTTACACTCACTTGCAGTCATTTATTTAAAAAGATAATGGATTCTTTGTAATGGCACTTTGCACCAGGAACATATCATTATTTATTGATGTGATTACTTATTTGTTATCCACCTTGTATTAGTAAGTTTAGCACTGAATTTCCCTCTCCATTGTTGTTTGTATTTATAAGATTCGGAAATCATCGGGGATCAGTGTAATGATTAAGTTATTCATCACCCGTCTGTAAGCAATATCTTGAGTTTGTAGCTTAGAATTGGGAGACTATTGAACATCTGGAAGACAAGTTCATTTCATCTTGAGATCATGGTGAAATATTTTGGATATATAAATTCCTTAAGCTATTGTAACCATGTTTTATTGCAAAGATGTAAAATATGCCAGATGTGTGTGAGTTGGAAATCAAAAAGAAAAATAAAATATGCAAAGAATTCATTGATTGGTTTTGATTTCAGTGGACTTTTCATCAGAACATTCACATTATCGTTAGGAACAGACAGTTACTTTAAGAAATACTCTCCTATATCCTGTGTATATGCCAAAAATTATGCCTGCCTGGGTGGTTGTATTTCCTGGGGTATCTGGAAATAAAACAGAGGTTGCAGAGTGTGTTTTGATTGTCACTAAATGAAGAAAAGCTACTGCAGATACTTTGATCAGAAAAAGTGTAAAATCAAAGCCTTTAAGAGATATTTACTATCCTTGTAAACAGGCAATAATCCTGTTAAAGAGACCTCAAATAAAGCAAAGATCTGATGGGAGCCACTTTAGATATGTTCTGATACCTTATAAGATGGAATTAATTTAATCTTATTTTGGATGTTAAAAGTTAAATATCTGCACTCTCTATATAGCAGAACAAAATGCTAATTAACATTACTGAGTACATGAAGTCTCTGCATTATGTAAAGTACAGTTTAGTCACAAAATATAAGGTTTTGCACCCAGGAAAACTTTTGAATGCAAAATTTGCCATGAGTTACAAGAAGAAAAAAAAATTATTCTGTATTGCATTCATAGATAGAGGTACCCAAACAAGTCAGACTCATAATAATAATAATAATAGCAGTCTTAGTAGTAGTAATAATGGTAATATGCCATCTCTGTTACGGTTTAAGTTATAAAACCAAAGTTTCCACAAAGGCACAGGACAAGCAGAATGTATTGACAGGCTGCTGTAGTCACATAGACCATCTTAAGGGAGTTTTTGTGGTGTAACACCACTGTTGCCTTTCTCGCTATAGTTGATTTCTACTTTTTTAAGGGAAAAAAACCCAAAAGAGAATTGTGATTGTCACAATATTTAAACTCCTTTGTTCCTATTATAGTTTGGTTGGTTTGTGGTTTTTACATTATTATAGACCCATCTCTTGGAGGATATCTTACAGGTTAAAAGACAATGCACACACATCTCCAGTTTATATCATAAGCTTTTTCCAAAGTTTCAGCTACACCTTTTCTGTCATACAGCAAAATTGTGCTGACTTACCTTGATTTTCTCCATAGAAATGAGAGTTACTGGTTCCAGAGAATCTCTGAAAATTGCCTGTGGAAGATGTAGCAGCTTTGACCAAAACAGTTAAATGTGATCAATTTCTTAGTTAAGGGAGATGCAGCACTAAGAATACAGCTGTGCAACCAAAATATACCTACAGTGAAAATAACACACAGTTACTGACTGTGTTCCTGACAGTCAGTCTTAGGTTCAGAATTGGACTATGCTGTATCAGGAGGATGATGCAACAGCTATTAGGGTCTTTGACCATATCCTACCACTGTTGAGGAGGATGCCACTTTCTGTACAAGAGCAACAATAAAAGAAAGGCTACTGCATTTTACCTCAAGGGAAAACTAGTTAGACTCAATTTACTGGATAAAAATGATTGTGTTGATAAAGAATCTCATGGATTGTGCTTGCAAAAATGCTGCCTGTGAACAGCAGTTGTGGTGACTGCTTGTTATAATACAGTACATCAACCCTGCTGACAAGAAAGCAGGATGTTTGAAGCCAGCTTTGTGCTGCCAGGAATAAAAGTGTTTGAAGCAGACACAGGGAGCGAAAGGCTGACTTCTGATAACAGCAAGTGAACCACCTCCTCGTGGAAGATGCCTAGTACATATAAATACTTAAATTGAAGCCTTCTAGATGGAGTTTGTACTCACATTTTCCAAAAGTGGACTGGTTTTATTTAGGCTTTTGTGTGTATACGTGTGTGCTACCTGCAGGCACTAAAAATGAGGGCACTAACACTTACACTGGTATTTAAATGCACAAAGAGGTACTGGAAATCTGTATGTCTATGCAGTACAGTACAGTTTATATCTCTAACCCCAGTGATTAGCTTTGCAACTTCTACAGTTCAGTTTCAAGATTTGCAACTGACAAGAAAAGTCTGAAGATTGCTTTCATGTAAAATTTATCAACTGTGGCCAGATAATTAGTTTACAGAGGAATTTATGTAGATCAAAATCTGCCAAGCAGCTGGGTCAGTTTATGGGTCCCTTTATGGTGACATCATGCCTAAACATCATTACAGATTTGCATCATTAGTTAGAAGTCCTCTTTCATTTGCACCCCATTTGCACAAATGGGAACCTATGTGCAAAATTGGCTGCCTGGAGTGCTTTTTTTATTCATGAAAGGATTAACTCTAGGGCTCTGTGTGCCTAAGGGTGCCATAGTGCCAAGCTACCTTCAGCCTAGAATTCCTAACATGAAGCAGAGAATATGCTTTTATGTATGAAACTAGAAAGGGGAGAAAAAAGCCTCCTCTGGTGCCAGAAGATTACAGACAGCTAAAAGCTATCAGCACTAGTGGATTTGGCTTAAAAGTTGCATCTGTTTGTACTTTGAAGAGACTTACTCTTGGCAGGATGCTGCAGTGACCAAACCCTGTGGCAAAGCTAATCCTAGTATCATAGCTGTGCAAATTTAAGAATGATGCATTTAGTTTCCCTCAGTGTGTACCAGAACTAATGACTGCCAGAAAATGCAGCATAATAATTGAAAGTGGTCTTTCAGTCATGCTGTACAGCTATGCATATAAATCCAGTGCCCATGGCTGTTCAGTTACATTAGGTTGCACAGAGCTACCAAACAGGAATGAAATAGTGCCTGGTGACCAGTGTCTAGTAAGAGAAAAGACAAACTGTTTCAGTAGAGTGGCAGCAGGGCTCTGGAAAGGCACCAGAAGCTTGGAGAAAAGTTAGAGGGACAGATTTCCTCTGCAATAAAACACTCAGCCCATTTCTTCCAAACAGATAGTCCTGGGTCCTGTTCAGCAATGTTACTTCCTTCTCTCTTTCCTCTACTAAACCCTTCCTACCCCCTTATTTTAATGTGCCATTAAGAGCAGGCTGTAAGTTGACTTTTCTCTCTCTTGCAACCATGTCCCTCCCCTTATCCATCACATGCTCTCATTCCCCCTTAATGCCAAGGAGACCTAAAGCAAATTCAGCATAAAGCACGTGTGAGGCTCCAGAAGGTCCACAAAAGTCTCTTCAACAGGCTTCCTACTATCCTGGTATGAGTTGCAGTAGGTAAAACCCTGAAATGAAAAGGCTATCCTATCTTTCAGCTGTCTATTCGAGCAGAACCAGCAGTCATGTGGGAGTATTATTCTCCTAGTAATTAACACAGGTCAGGGCTTTCTCTGACCTGAGACCAAGTGGCATGACAGCCTCTAGCCATGCTGCCAGGCTCCCTGGGACCAGCCTTTAACCTATCCTAGCCTGTGGAAACTGCAGAGACTTGTTTAGAGGGTGACAAATTGCAAGCATGCCAGTTACACCATACAGATGAGCAAAGCACACTGCCTGAGTTTCCACTTCGTATTGTTCAAGGTGCTGGATGTAGTTAAGATACCTGTAAGGAATTCCCTGGGGTCCATTATCATCAGCATGTAAGGAATTCCCTGGGCTCCGTTATCATCAGTGTATCAACCATATTGCACGGTCATGATAAATGGGTCTTAGGACCCAGTAACAACTCCCAAGCACAAGTTAATACACAAGATTATCCTCTTTGAGCACTACATGCTAAGACTACAGTTTTTGGATCACAGACCACAGCTATTGGAATAAGTTTACATGAAAGGCACTCATCTGACTAAGGTCGTAGTGCCTTGTGATGTTCTTAGACTCATGTTCCTCTTGCATGCTGCCTTATGTATGTAAGGCAGCATGCCTTCATCATCAGGGAACACCCAACACTAGAGAACACCAATACTGACTGAAAAGAGCTTCTGCTCACTCTATAGCCCCCATAAACTTTGTGTTCAGGGTTCCTCCCTGGCCATTACTTCATAAAGCCTATTGACACCAGCTCCAGATCCATGAAAATGGATACCTTGGAAAGAGTTTATAAGCTACTATCACCATTGCTATAACTTCCTCTGTTGTCAGAGCCTCATTGCAGAGGCCTATGCTCCAACTTGATAAGTCACTCAATAGTAAAAAGCTATCTTGTGGGAGATAAACCTGTCAGCCAGACACTTACTACAGCACTTAGAAATGTCAAGTGGGAAGGATTAACCTGGAACATAAAACTCTGGACATGTAATGAATGAATATGTGCAGAAACTGGCATACAGATAGCATACTCATATGCACCTCATTCCATGTAGGCTGGATTAGTGTCCCAAGGGGTGCTGATCCTTCTTCATTGATGTATGATCTGGCCAGTACACTAGTCAGGAATACCTTCCAAGTTCCATGGCAGTCCATAATGAATGTGATGAGGCTACACACACACAACTAGAAAGATCAAAGGGTACAGTTTTCTGCAAAGTGCAATCTGTATTCATGGCTAAAGGATACATTTTGAAATGTACATTAAAGACAAAAATATGGAAAAAAAAGGTTTGCCTGCAATTTTTGTTCAGGATGAGTTGTCTCTAGGGCTATTTTCAACCTATTGCTCAGCTTCTTTCTTTCAAGTGTCTTCCTGTTTCTGGTATCCCTTTTGCCACTGTGTGTTTGCCATGGAGGGGGAAGGGAGCACTGTATTTTTCAAAGGCAAGTATGCATGTGTGTGCATGTGTGTGTGCAAAGCAGCTCAGCTATCATTTTGTTACTTCAGGAGCTTTCTAGTAAAAACCACACCAAAACAAAGAAATCATTAAATCACAAGGTTTGACGGAGGCGAAAGGGAGCAGTGGAAATTCTAGTCACAGCATCTAGCAGGGCCTGGGCTCAGAGCAAAATTAAGAGCCAAAGCCCAAGTCCATTTTTTTGTAACTAAGGCAAAAAGAAATAAGACGTCTCCACTGACAATCCTAGAGTAGTCTGCAGACATGCATAGGAATAATAAGACCATTCACAAACCAGTCACAAAGCAGGGTCTGAAGGGTAAAACATTTATATTTACATTGCCACCACTTAAATTACACTCAAATCTTGTTTTAAGAATCTAATATCAATCTATAGCTGGTCTGCAGACAATCAAATTATGGAACTGCAACTTCTGGAAATGTCCATTTCTAGGCATTTAACGTGAATGTACTTTTAAGTGCACAAAACCTGCAGCCCCTGAAGACTGTTTTCCTTTCCAGACATTAATGGTTGCAGCAGTTTCTTTTAAGTAAAATTTTGGTTAAAAAATCCTCCTTGGTAATACTTCTTTTCCACAATGCCTAGCCAAAAAGATTTCTGTGTTATTCCATGAAAACTAACACTCAAATACAAACTATTCATGTTCCAAAAGAAAAAAAACACTTTTAATGTAACTGAAAAAGTCATAGAATCAATCATAGAAACATAGAATCAACCGGGTTGGAAGAGACCTCCAAGATCATCCAGTCCAACCTAGCACCCAACCCTGTCCAGTCACCTAGACCTTGGCATGAAGTGACCCCCACTTGGCTGCAACCTCCCTTCAGGTAGTTGTAGACGGCAATGAGGTCACCCCTGAGCCTCCTTTTCTGCAGGCTTAGCAATCCTATTTCACTCAGCCTCTCCTCTTAGGGCTTGTGATCTGGGCCCCTCACCAGCTTTGTCACTCTTCTCTGGACACCTTCCAGTATCTCAACATCTCTCTTGAATTGAGGAGCCCAGAACTGGACACAGTACTCAAGGTGTGGCCTGACCAGTGCTGAGTACAGGGGAAGAATAACCTCCCTTGTCCTGCTGGCCACACTTCTCTTGATGCAGCTCAGAATTTGGTTGGCTTTCTGGGCTGCAAGAGCACATTGATGGCTCACATTGAGCTCCTCATCCACCAGCACCCCCAAGTCCCTGTCCTCAGGGCTGCTCTCAAGCCAGTCACTGCCCAGCCTATATTGGTGCTTGGGATTGCCTTGACTCAGATACAGGATCTCGCACTTGGTCTTGTTTAACTTCATGAGATTGGCTTGGGCCCACCTCTCCAGACTGTCAAGGTCTCTCTGGATGGATCCCTTCCCTCCAGCATGTCAGCCACACTACACTGCTTGGTCTCATTGGCAAACTTGCTGAGGGTGCACTCAATGCCACTGTCCAGGTCACCAACAAAAATGTTAAACAAGACTGGTCCCAGGACTTATACTTGAGAGACTCCATTTGTCACTGGCCACCACTGGGACATGGAGCCATTGACAGACACTCTTTGGGTGTGGCAATCAAGCCAATTCTTTATCCATCTCGTGGTCCACCCATCAAACCCATGTGTCACCAGCTTGGAAATCAGGATGTGGTGTGGGACAGTGTTGAAGGCTTTGCTAAGGTCCAGGTAAATGGCATCAGTTGCTCACCCCTCATCAATTAATGTTGTGACCTGTTTGTAGAAGGTCACCAGGTTTGTCAGGCAGGATTTGCCCTTGGTGAATCCATTCTGATTGTAGCAAATCACCTCTCCACTATACTTCTGTCTCAGTAGTGCCTCCAGGAGGATCTGCTCCATGATCTTACCAGGCACAGAGGTCAGACTGACTGGCCTGGAGTTCTCTGGCTCTTCCTTCTTAACCTTTTTTTAGATGGGAGTTATGTACATTTCTCCGTTTCCAGTCAGTGGAGACACCACCACACTGCCATGACTTTTGGAATATAATAGAGAGGAGGTTTAGCAACCTCATCTGTCAGTTCCCTCAGCACCCATGGCTGTATCCCATCAGGTACCATGGACTTGAACACTTTGAAGTTCTTCACTTTGCCCAGCTCTCCAGTCGTTGATGAAGATGTTGAATAAGACTGGACTCACTACTGACCCCTGGGGAACATTGCTAGCTACACATCTCCAACTGTTGATCACAACCCTCTGAGCTCTGCTGTGTAGCCAAATCTCAATCCACCTTCCACTCTTCTAACCCAGATTTCCTGAACTTGCCTACAAGGAAGTTATGGGAGACAGTGTCAAAAGCCTCACTAAAGTCAAGGCAAACATCCACTGCTCTCCCTGTATACACCCATTCAGTCACACCATCATAGAAGGGTCTCAGATTAGTCAAACATTATTTCACTTTGATAAATGCATGCTGTCTGCTCCTGATAACCTTCTTTTCTTTCACATGATTAAAGATGACCTCCAGAATGAGCTGCTCCATCACCTTTCCAAGGCATGTGGTTTCCTGGATCTTCCTTCTTGCCCTTTTTGAAGGCTGGAGTGACACTGGCCTTCCTCCACTCCTCAAGCACTTCTCTTGCTTTCCATGATCTTTCAAAAATGATTGAGAGTGGCACAGCAACATCAGCCAGTTCAGCTCTCTCAGCACTTGCAGGTGCATCCTATCAGGGCCTGCAGATTTGCCCAGATGATCTCTAACTAAATCTTTGCTGACCAGTAGAGAGTCTTCCTTCCACCAGGCTTTTTCTCTTACTTCCAAGGTCTGGGATTCCTGAGGGTAGGTCTTAACAGTAAAGACTGAAGCAAAGAAGGCATCCAGTAATTCTGCCTTCTCTGCATCCTCTGTCACCAGGGTTGCCACCTTATTCAGCAGTGGGCCCACATTTTCCCTGTTCTTCCTTTGCCTCATGTACTGTTCCAGGCTAAGGAGATTTCTACAAGAAAGCTCCCTTATCATTCCAGAGGCCCAAACTGCCACCAGCCAGTGGGAAGAACATGCCCAGTTTCCACTAATATGTTTCTCTGTTGTGAATAATTTTCAAATGGACGGGATTTAGTTTGACCAATTCATGGAAGTGCTGCAAGACTTTCAAACAAGGCATTTGGAGGCAAAAAAAAAAAGGTTATCCCCTTGCATATTAGCTGAGAGTTTTCTTCCTGATGTAGTTTAAACCCAGCTTTCAACTAAGACCCACATAACCTGTTCATTCACACCCTCACCCCTGCTTGGATAGGATAGAGTCATAAAACTGAGAAAACTCATGGGCTGAGGTAAATAGTTCAATAAGTAAAGCAGAAGATGTACACATAAGCAAAGCAGCACAAGGAATTATTTCACCACTTCCCATCAGCTGGCAGGTGTTCAGTGATATCCAGGAAAGTAGGACAGGATTACTTAGCAAGATAAAATACCATCACTCTGAACATCCCCCTTGTCTTTCTTCTTCTTCCCCCCAGCTTTATAAGCCAATCAGAACATCACACGGTGTGGCATATCCCCTTGGTCAGTTGAAGTCAGCAGTCATGGCTATGTTCCCTCCTGACTTCTTGTGTACTCCCAGCTTACTCGCTAGTGGGGCAGAGTGAGAAGCAGAAAAGATCTTGACTCTGCTGTCAGCACTCTGCAGTGTCAACACTCTTTTCCTCACAAATCCAAGTTACAGTCCCCATACTTGCTACTATGAAGAAAACTAAGCCTTCCCCAGCCCAAACCATCAGATTCCCATAGAGAAAACTCCATTCTGATTGAGCTTTTTGCCAGGCTTCCTGAACTAAACAAGGTGAGGGTGGGGAAGGGTTGAAACAGTGTTGGAAAGAAAACTGTTATTATAAAAAGGGGTAGAGATAGCAGTAGAGACAATACCAAATTACATACTATTTTGAGGGGACAAAGGAGCTACACAGAGCCTTCTCTGTCTTCTGACACCACATGTTTTGTTTCCATGGTGTTTTTTTGATGCAACATGGAAAACAGGGGTTCCCAGAGACAAACCAAAGCTCTTTCTCCTCCTCAGAGTTAGTGACTGAGTACATCAATTCCTGTCAATCTGCTGTGTAAAGACACCCAGAGCAGCTACCTCCTGCTAGTAAACACAAAGATGACCTAGCTTCTCTGAGATGTCCCTCATTGTGACAGTGTGATGAAAGGGGGTTTAAGAAAATATCTGGGGAAGGAATACCTGCAGAGCCAAATGGTTCTTTTATTAAACCAAAGGCAAGAGTGCATAAATACTGGATGAGAGAAGGCAATGATTTCTATCAGGCAGGCTGGAAGTTCAGAAGACATTGACAACATCTTACAAGAACCAATTTCACATTTGTGTCCTAGACACAGTTTCCAGTCTGAAGCAAGGAGAAGGATTCTAGTTACTGACTCGGTCTCAGGCTCTGCACCTCACACATCAGGTCAAACCACCCTGCACACTGCCAATAATAACAGAGCTGCAGGGCCAAATTAGGTGCTCAGTTACACCTGTGCTCCCCAGGGCTGCAGATTAGAGTGGTGGTGATAGGGTGTAATCCCCGTGCAGTGGTAGGGCTGGGCGGCTGTGGCTGCCTGAACTCATTACACGATTATGCTGATGACGTGTGAGAGGCATCAGCTGCTCCCTGCTGAGGTGCAGCATCAACAGCCCCTCTGCCTGGTGACTGCAGCAATAAGGTTTAGAGCCAAAACACCTGAGCTCAATCAAATTACTTCACTGACACCCTCTCTGCTCCTTCATTTCCATGTGATTATTAATCCGGAAGCTGTTTCAAGTCAACAGCCTGAGAGAGTAAGGGAAGAGGAGCTGGGGCTTCAAAACTCTCAACAAAGAGAGCCATATGACTAGTCAAGCCAGGAACAGAGCTGTAATTCTGAGCACATGATAGGGATAATATTAAAAGGTGTGTTCCTTGTGCATTGGCAACTTCCTGGGGTCGGTGTGGAACAACACCTACAGTCCACCTAATTTGTATTTTGGAGCTCGCTCACTCCCTTGTTGGACTAAAGGAGCCCTGCATGTTACGGTACAGGCTAGCCTCTCAACCACATATGACAATAACTAGTAAAACAGCAGCTTTCATGGCTTTACAGGGAAGGCATAATAAAAAATAAAGGACTCATAGGAACATACTTAGAGGCTGAAAAATAAATGACTGTGTTGAAAGCCATGAGGATATAATAGACAATCTTATAAGTGCCACTGCAGATGAATATACGGCAGCATTTCAGACAGAAGGCATCTTCCAGTTTGATCAGTGTCCTAAGTGCTAGTGATGATGTATACTGACTGGACAACTTTTGCATACATTTTGTGGTTGTACACAGTAATATATGATTGGCAACAAAGACTAATAACCAAATGTATATGATCCCTTTGCATCCTGAAGTAAACCTACTCATTTACAAGACAGGAGGCACTGTGATATCTCCTGTTTAACACTTTCTTCTCAGTGAATTTGAGACTAGTTCACCTTTATTTTTTCAGTCTGAATTTGATCTCAGTGTTTTGTGATGTTTGGAAGTAAGAGACTTTATACAGAAAGACCTTGACCGCCTGGACAGATGGGCAGACTCCAATGGGATGGCGTTCAATAGCTCCAAGTGCAGGGTGCTGCACTTTGGCCACAACAACCCCATGCAGAGATACAGGCTGGGGTTGGAGTGGCTGGAGAGCAGCCAGACAGAGAGGGATCTGGGGGTGCAGATTGATACCCGCCTGAACATGAGCCAGCAGTGTGCCCAGGTGGCCAAGAGAGCCAGTGGCATCCTGGCCTGCATCAGGAATGGTGTGGTCAGCAGGAGCAGGGAGGTCATTCTGCCCCTGTACTCTGCACTGGTTAGACCACATCTTGAGTACTGTGTTCAGTTCTGGGCCTCCCAGTTTAGGAGGGACATTGAGATGCTTGAGCGTGTCCAGAGAAGGGTGACAAGGCTGGTGAGAGGCCTTGAGCACAAGCCCTATGAGGAGAGGCTGAGGGAGCTGGAATTGTTTAGCCTGGAGAAGAGGAGGCTCAGGGGTGACCTTATTGCTGTCTACAACTACCTGAAGGGTGGTTGTGGCCAGGAGGAGGTTGCTCTCTTCTCTCAGGTGGCCAGCGCCAGAATGAGAGGACACAGCCTCAGGCTGCGCCAGGGGAGATTTAGGCTGGAGGTGAGGAGAAAGTTCTTCACTGAGAGAGTCATTGGACACTGGAATGGGCTGCCTGGGGAGGTGGTGGAGTCGCCGTCCCTGGAGCTGTTCAAGGCAGGATTGGACGTGGCACTTGGTGCCATGGTCTAGCCTTGAGCTCTGTGGTAAAGAGTTGGACTTGATGATCTGTGAGGTCTCTTCCAATCCTAATAATACTGTGATACTGTGAATGTGGCTTTTGACATACACCTAACACAACGTTAAATAATGAGATCAACTTAATGCGGTAATAAAGGTAGTAAATGTTTTCTATAACAAAGTGGATCTCCTATTGGCATGACAAGAACATGTAAAAAAATATTTTTACGTAGAAAGTTGCTTCTGAGAAGACTATGTGGAACTTAAGAGGGCTTTTACAGAAATAGTCACTATTCATGTAAAGACAAGGGCTAAAAAAGGATCAGCTCATTTGCAACTGCATTTTACCATTTAGCATTTAGTCATTGGTGTGCTATCTAGAATTCTTCTGCACTTAGACCTAGGCATGTATGTGCAAACTGTGTTTAAATGTACAAAGTATGGCAGATGCAGGATCCTCAGTGTCCTGTATTACCCAACAGTGTTCACAGGATCACAGGATCATGGGATGTTAGGGTTTGGAAGGGACCCAAAGAGATCATTGAGTCCAACCCCCCTGCCAGAGCAGGACCACACAATCTAACACAGATCACAGAGGAACACATCCAGACAGGCCTTGAAAGTCTCCAGAGGAGACCCCACAACCTCTCTGGGAAGCCTATTTCAATGCTCTGTGACCCTTACAGTAAAGAAGTTCCCCCTTGCATTGAGGCTGAATCTCTTGATGCAATTTACACTCATTGCTCCTTGTCCTATCCCAGGGAGTAAGTGAGCAGAGCCTGTCCCCAACCCCTGCCCAGCCTTCAGATACTTATAAACATTTATCAAATCCCCTCTAAGTCTTCTCTTCTCCAGACTAAAAAGCCTCAGTTCTCTCAGCCTCTCCTCACAAGTCATGCCCTTCAATCCCCTAATCATCCTCGTAACCTCAAGCTTCTTTTCAGCTCTGCCTTTCTTTCTATTTACATATTTTGTGCAATCTTACCTATATAAGATAACCCAGCAAAACAGAAACAAAGTTATGCCACATCTTAAGGTTATTATTGGTTACAATATCTATTACTAGATATATTATATCTAATTGCACCTAAGAGATGTAACTCAAACTTCAGAAACAAAATTAAACCCAACTACAAACATATTTCTACTTGAGAAAGTTGCCACACATACTATTGAGAATACTTCAGGCCACCATCTCTATTTTTAATGTATAATAAATATTATTATGCTTAATTGGTACAATCATAATCAACTTTTTTTGGCCCAAGATCACTCAAATGTCAGATCAGTAAGTTTACCATTATGACTGGCAGTTGCCTAGATAATGCAGTCTCGTTAATTTTATCATGAAAGCACAAAGATGACCAAATACTGCAGATTTTTTCATAGAGCTTTTTTTGTACAAGTGATGGACTGAGCAAGTAAGAGGAGCAAATTCATCAAAAAGCTACTAAGCAAGGACTGTCAGGCAGCAGACAGACAGTTAGATTAGCTCTGATTTCCAAAAGATATTTCCCTAGAAGGCTAGATGTGGCAATGGAACCTGGGCTGAGCACCACTGAGTCATACCAGAAAGAAAACAAACAGAAGGAGCAGAAATCACACAGCTAGGTGTTTCAACAGCCTCCTCTCCCCATGAGACAACTCACACAACACACATCCTGGCACAGCTTTCCAAAGCTTTGCTAAAGCACCATAGCATCCTCTTTTCAAAGCAGAGTAATCAAGTTGCCCTGCAGAAATCATACAAAACACTGTTGTTCATCACATGTTCCATAAACTAGGAACATCCAGATAAATGAAACTGGGAGCAGCACCACCATCATCTGAGTTATACAAGTGCCTCCTCTTCTTAACCAGCAAGGCCATCTTGCTGACAAGCATCCTATTAGCTCTGTCTTTCAAAGCCTTATCTAGGGACACTGCTGTGAAATCAGGGAAGAAAATAAGAATGCAACTGTCATAACACTCAGGGTGAATCACCTGAGTGAACTCTCTATCTTCAGAAACCAGTCACTGTAACTGCAAAGTGAAGCTGGAGAGTCCATCCTTATGCTGGTTACAGCTGATAAGTAGAAAGTGACACTTGGTAATGTTAACCTAAATGCTTCTCAGAAAGTCCATATCTGAATTAAGGAAAGACTAGATGCATACCTTGATTTAACTACCAAGTTCACTTTTCCTTATCTATCCACTACAAGAAAAAATCAATGTGTAATTGAGAATGCAGAGGCTAAAGGGACTCAAGACACTTGCTACCAGAAGACACTTAAGCTCAGTGCTATTTACAGTAGGAATCTACACTTGTAGACAAGTTGTGAGAAAACAGCTTTTGAAATTTTGAAATTGTTTCATGCATTTAAAAAAAAAGATATATAATGATAGAGATCTCACTTAAATGAAGACTGACAGGTATGCAGATACAGATGGAAAACATTTTGAATTGCCTTTACTACTACTAAACCTAGGTTGCAGTGATACACTGGCTTACAGGCCTGGTTAAATTCCAGAGAAACACACTTCATGGCAACAGTTATCTGTATATCACACTTGACACTTAATTTATCATACTTTTCCCTATGTCTTCCAGTGGAGACAAGAACTAGTCTGAAGTCTAAATTTCTCACAAAAGTCTGACATGACCCCCTGAACTAAATATATGACTCATTAGCATTTGAAGTGTAACATCTTGTAGAAACATCCCCTGAAGATTGAGACTCAAAACTTACCAATTCCAGTCTAGTATGTCCCGATTCTAGTATGTCTAGTATCAGCCAACTCCATTGAGACAAGTCAACTAAGGAGCCTCTACATAGGGCTGTGTCATTTAGCTATTTACAGCTGGGTTTTAAATCCATTCTCTGAGACATGCTCAGCATGGAAATGCACACACCAAACTCAGGATTTGTTTCACCCAGTGCTTCAGCTGTGTGAGATCATGTATCCAAATCCACACATGTAAACCCGTGGAAAGATGCAAATAGGCACTTGTGGAGGGAGAGTCATCCGAATTACTGGGACACCTGGTTTAGGTATCCAGGATACCTAATGAAAGAAATCTTCCTGTTGTAATACCTATCTCTCCCCACTGGAAACAAACACACCCTGGGGTGACTCACACAGATGTAAATACCTCACATCTATGCACGTTAAGGTATTTTTAGACTGGTACTGGCCACTCAGCCCCTCCTTTCCATTTGGTCCAGACAAACCTGGACCCTCACTGTTCTGCAGATAGGGCTTCTTCCATCTGCCAGTGTTGTGGAGGGGTTTCTCTTATTCCTCCTCTGTTAGGGGGAGGTGAGAAATTAATTTGAGGTGGTATTATTTTTTTTTATAAAATTATTTATTAAAATTAATATTTACAAATTTTTACCACCCCCAACCACTATGAAATCAGGTTCATTTGCAAAGTTATGAAAACAGCTTGGGATATATTTACAGGGATTGATTATTAAATGGAAATATCAAATTATTAACAACTACAGACAGAGAGAAAGATTTCCTTAGGCTTAATGCCTCTTAACAACTATACTGTTTGCCCAGTAGGGGCTGAAACTGTGTGTGCTCTTAAGAGAGAGGTAACTTATATTACAAAGAAATTAAAGCTTGCTTAAAATGTGTTGCTTTCAAGTATTAATCATTAATCACCCTCCCGGGATTGTGTCACAGTGTGTGCCCAGTATTCAGGTCTTGGTGAAGCTGAAATTTGTCCCAGCTTGCAGGAGAATAAATGTTCCCAGTCTCTGGGGTAAACAGGATTTCTCTAACCTTCTCTCCTGATGAAGTGGTCTCTGCCTTGGTGCTGCTGCTTCTGGATCCTGTGTGTGTCCAGAGATCATCAGCTGGCAGGATTTCCAGGTGCAGGAGAAGGATTCGTCCATGCAGCTTTTAGCACAGTCAGTCTCACAGCTAGCAGGCTGTGTTTGTAGGTTTGCAGACTATCTGGAAAGGGTCTGCTGGGCCTAGAATTTTCCAGGCTTACAGAACAGCTGATAAGCAGTATATGCCAGGCAAGCAGGGTCTGCCAGGCTGCAGGGAGACTTGAGCTCTGTAGACAAATCAAGATAGCAAGCCAGTATGTACGGCTGCCCTAGGCTTAGGCAGGGGGCTCTCAGCTCCCCATATATGTATGAAATGCAGGCGTGCATGCGCTCTGCTTCTCAAAGGGTTCACAGACAGCTTAACTGCGCCTTGAGATCAATGCAAGAGGGCTGAGCCTCAGTAATGTTTGCGAGAGGGCCTGACTCTCTGTCTAGGCCATGCAAGCAGGTCAGGGCAGCAGGGTGCTGCTATGTGGATCAGAGAGCTGAGTCTGAATGTTCCGAATGCTCTGAACTTCTGACCACGTGGTGCACCTTTGCACCCCTCTTTATAGACTCTGAGCCGAGATTCGTGGCTCATTTGGACGTCTAAAGTGACCAATCAGGTTGGCAGTAAGCCCAAAACCTTACCTTAATAGGCAGTAGCTGTTTGCCTGGACCCTCTCAATAGGGGATTACCTGGGCGGACTCCAGGGGTACATGGACTGGGGGAGTGTGTGTCACACAACCTGTTTACTGCCATAGGTCCCTGGCAGAAAAACATGTCCAGGTATGTGGAGGCATAGAGAAGCCTCAGTTTTGTGGCTGCTGCCCCTCCACCACAGCCAGCTAAAGTGGATAATGAAGCAGATCATATTGGAGATACCTTCTTTCTCTTTTCTATTCCTCATTGGCTTCTTTCTTGGCTGGATCAGTTCATTGGATGGATTAAAGCTTAGCTATTGCTATCCAGGCACCCCTCTCTGAGTCGTCTTATAGGTATTCCTGGAATAAGGCTGAAAAAGATAATGTGTAAAGAGGTGGGAGGTAGAAGGGAGGAGAAAGATAAAAGACCCCAGGAGAGGGATGAGCTAAAAAACCTGACATGCTCTGCTGAGAGCAGGTTTTCCCTAGAGAGCACAGCCTGAGGCCGTAGCTTGTGTATGAAGAAATACATCATGGAAGCATCTGCTGCAAATTAGGCAAATACAAGGAGAGGAGCTTTCCTGGATGAATCCTGGTGGCAGTATTTTCAGCATGATTTCCTCTCCCTTGTGTTTCTTTCTAACTGTGGGTAACTGTGATTTCTGTTAGCATGGTGTAAATAAATGGATTTGCATTTTATTATATCCTATGATTTGAATTAAGGATGACTTGATACAACCTGCTTACAACAAAGAATTCCTTACACAGGATACTGCAATTCTAAACCACAAGGTTTAACTGCCACAAGGAATAAAGCCCTGCTTGGAGGTAGTCAAAGAATAGCTCAGCACACCTCTACAAGCCAGACTAAGATCTGAGGATCAGGTGAAGAAGTGTCTCCCAGAAACCAGTTATAGTCAGAAAAATTCCCCAGTGTTGCTAGTTGCATTTGAGAAGCATGCTTAAACCCAGAGATATGTCCTTAGTTTGTGCCATTTACTACCATTGAAAGCATTCATCTAAGAAAATGTCTTCACTAACAGAGTGAGCATTACTGCGTCCACAGCAGGACAGTTTGCAGTCAAACTCGTCTTCTGGGGGAGGGAAACATAGAGGAGACAAAAAAAGATCAGAATGCTCCAACAGGTCAATCTAAAGACAGGAGACATATCAAACAACAAAAATTAAACTTGGAGCATCATACCTTAGCGAGAAGTCAAAAAAAACCCACCTATTTTCTGTATTTTGTGCCTGCATTTTAAATTCAATTGGCTAACAAAACATACAGCTCTGACGCTATCCTGTTTTCTGTTCCTCAGCTATGAAACACAGATGCAGCAAACAGTTAGAAACAAAACAGAACTAATTTGTTCAATAATTTAATGAATCAGGATGAGTAATTGAAGTTCCCACAAAATGAAAATCATTGTAGCAAGAGGGCCTTACAAATAGCACAAACACCTGCCTGGAATACCTGGAGAAACTCCACAGAAAAAAAATTCAGAACCCCCATATTGGGGGTGGGGAGGTGGGGAAGAAAACTAAGTTATTAAACCCGTTTGAGTTTAGTCCAACATTTTCTGTAATGTTGTTTTGTTAACAGATGGGGGGGATATCTACTGAATATATAATGGGTTTATCACTTCTTGAATGAAACAGCTGCCAGATCTCTAAGGTTAGAGTCTTCTCTCAGCTACAGTATTGCAAAATCCATAATAGCTATACTGAAATTGACAAGGTTTTTTACTGATTTTTTTTAAAATGAAACTGAATTCTCTACAATTTGTATAGTTGGGTTATTGTGCAGATGCTGTCTGTTACTTAGCAAGTATTGTTGTCAAAGCAGAATGGTTTGGCGATAATATTCATCGGGAAGTAGGATCTCCTGAATGGTTGTCAACCTTTGTTCTGAGCCAACGCTGTGTATAAATGACCAAATGCAATATATCATAATTTCTGTGGTTGGTTTGAATTATACTACTGACATTTTATTACAGATATTGTGCTGGCCAGCTTTAAAAAAAATTATATAGTGTTTGTTCAGGCATGGAGGTCATTTCTGTGATTATGGATTAGTAGTGTGGCTTGGCTTTACCCACTCCCTGTTACCTCAGGCTACAGCCAGAGAATATTTTTTGTTTGATATTGCCAACTTAGAATTTATAGGTGCACAGCTCACACCACCAGTTGCCAGAGGCACTCATAAACCCTTCTTCCTAGCACAAACTATCAATATATATATCCTGATCAGGAGCAGACACTGAAAGTAATGGCTCTTTGTTTCCCTCTGGCTGCAAAGTGCCATTGCTGGCCGTGCAGGATTTGGATAAGATGACAGCAGTGATAGTTACTGTGCTCTGAGGTGCCTCAGCAATTTTAACCTGCTGATATACAATACAATGAAACAGCCCTACTTGGAGTCATTTCACACAAAAAAATCTGCCAAAGACTCATGTTTGGTCTGAATGAAACCAGAAGGACACAGAGTTCAGAAGGAGGATGTGTCAATGTGAAGATCCTCCTTCTCCTTCGCTTCCTCCTCTGCTTAATCAGAACATTACTGGCAAAGTGGAATGTCTTCTACAAATCATACATTTCCAGGAATTTGAGAAGTCTGGAGGAAACAACTTCTCAAATAGAGATGTTATCAAAAATAGGAAGCCCAGAGTTGTGTCTGCAAGGTGCTGATCTGAGAGGTGAGGGAGTCCTTAATTCGAAGTAGTTTTCAAATGTCAAGACCAGTATGAGGAAGACTGAGCGGGACCCAATTCCCTGGTGGATACTGCTCACACACCCCTGCACACGTGCAGGCATGGAAAGGCTTCATCCTTTGTCAGAAGTATTCAAAAGAGGTTTTTACTGCATTTCAGTGGTGGCAAAAAACCTCTCTTAAATCACAGGAGTTATTACTAAAAAAAAAAAAAAACATGAATATACCTGTCCTTTACTCAAATCTACCATGGAAAGAGTTTTGCAACATCAATAAGAGTTCAAGTAGCTTCCAAAATGTATGCTGTGTGGAGGGGAGGTTTTTAATAAAGATGTAAAAGGAGAATGGATGCTAAGCATGACACACATCTGTTCAAGAACAAAACAGGTGAAAACCATCTTCGTCTGCCTAAGCCTACAATTGCTTCCTGTGCTCTTCCTGCCATAGGAACAGGACACTAAAGGCTCGGCTTTCACCATCTCCTAAGACTTGGCCAGAAATGTGGAACAGTTGAAAAATACGTCAGACTATATACTTTAGGAGATCATAAAACCAGTAGTACAGTTTGGGAATGTTTTATATTTACGAGCTGCTGGAAGTTACTTAGACATCCATGCAGTCAGAATCTTTTCCATGAAGTCAAACCAGTCAAAGATCAAAGTATCTGCGTCAACATTATCACCAGTCATGGAAAGAAAAGAAAAAGTTGTGATGTACAACAGATACCCCTAGTGGTGGTTTGGCCCAGGTCCCCTTAAGAAAGCCATTGAGTTCTCCAGGAGGACAGAACCTCACAGAACTTTGGAGATTGGAAGGGATCTCCAGAGATCAGTGAGTCCAACCCCCCTGCCAAGACAGGATCACCTAGGGTAGTCCACACAGGAATGCATCCAGGTGGGTTTTGAAAGTCTCCAGAGAAGGACACTCCACAACTTCTCTGGGCAGCCTGTTCCACTCCTCCATTACCCTCATTGTGAAGAAGTTCTTCCACATGTTGAGGTGGAGCCTCCTATGTTCCAATTTGTAGTCATTGCTCCTTGTCTTACTGATGCTGACCAGTTAAAGAGATTGACCCCATTCATTTGACACCCACCTCTCGGATAACGGGCAGTGAAAAAGTAAACATGGTTGTGTCTCTTCGCTCACAGTCCCGCTGAGAGTTCTGGGAAGAAGAAGGAAAATGTTTGATAACATTCCCCATTTTTCTCTCATTCTGCCTTTGCCTTCAGACCTAGCCACATCTCCTTAACCCCACTGCCACTAACCTTCCTTCTTAACCTCTTGGCTGCACCTCTATTCTTCCTGGGAACTGGGGTAAGGTTGAGAGCAGCCGGGGAAGGTGTTGGGGTGGTTTGAGAGCCCCTCCTGGGGACTCAGGTTTCTGGGAGGGGAGTTGTGCTTCTGTATTGTTTATCCTTTGTATATTCCTGTATATAACTGTATATATTGTAAATAGCTGCTTGTATATTTGCTGCTGTAAAATAAATAGCTTCATTTATATTCCCAGAGGCCGTCTGAGTTAGCTGGGGCAATTCCAAAAGTGTGGGGAGGCGGTAAGAGCCCAAACCATCACACCTTGCTGACTTTTTGTTCTTTATAATTCTCAGCCTATCCATATCATTTGTACATAGGAAGCCCAAACATTAGGAAGTGTGCACATTTTCAGCAGTGATGGTGACCGACAAGCATATCTACATTGATCAAGAAAATAAAATCAACTACTAATGTGCCTTTAAAGAAAGTGTCATCTCCATTGCCTACATCAGGTAATGAAGCTCACACAAATTAAATACTGGAAATTAACATCTATAACTTTGTGACCATGTGATGGTTTGGGCTTTTACCCGCCCCCTCACACTTTTGGAATTGCCCCAGCTAACTCAGAAGGCCTCCGGGAATATAAATGAAGCTATTTATTTTACAGCAGCACAATATACAAGCAGCTATTTACAATATGTACAGTTATATATAGAAATATACAAAGGATAAACAATACAGAAGCACAACTCCCCTCCCAGAAACCTGAGTCCCCAGGAGGGGCTCTCAAACCACCCCAACACCTCCCCTTGCCCTCTCAACCTTATCCCAAATCCTGAGAAAGGAATAGAGGTGCAGCCAAGAGGTTAAGAAGGAAGGTTAGTGGCAGTGAGGTTAAGGAGATGTGGCTAGGTCTGAAGCTCAAAGCAGAATGAAAATCAAAATGGAGAATGTTATCTATTGTTTACTTCTTCTTCCCAGAGTTCTCAGCAAGACTGTGAGAGAAGAGACACAAACATGTTTACCTTTTCACAGCCCATTATCTAGTTCTTTTCACCAAAACATTCTAGCTTGCTTCAAACTAGCACAGACCATTACACAAATACACATGGCTTTCTTCAGGAAGAAATCTCCATTGTGGCTGCTCATTCTTTCATGTTATGACCTGATGGTTCGCGACAAAAAGGATAAACTTGAGGGGAAATCAGTAATCCGTAGTAAATCCCGTACCAATCTACAGCTAAATAGGAACCCAAATAACTTGGTTTTCCCTTCTTTAAGTAAGATGGCTTCTCTAACATTCAGTGGGCTTTAGGTTTCTGAAAGGTAGTGTTTCATATAAGGGCAAACCTTAAATGTGTGAACAATCTTTCCTTCTTAACAAAACCCAAAAGTTTTTATGCAGGAAAGTTGTGCCATAAAAAAAAAAAAAAAGTCTATTGCTTTGTTTTAGAGGGGTTTGAGTCTGTGTTTGGGGTTAGATATGAGTCCAATTTGAAAGGTTTTAAATAATTTAATAGCATATATACAAAGAGAATTTCCCCCAAACTTCTGTACTGTTAACCCACTCAAATTCTTTGTACGCAGTTAGTGGAACTATTTTACAGCAGGATTAAGCAGTTTGGTGGAGGTTTGGAAAGGTCCTGATCAGAAAGTCTTGTGGCATAAAGTGCCACTGGCAAAGTCAATGAAGTTCCTTAGCTACTCAAATCGAGAGAGTTCAATTACTCACTAATTGGAAGACTCAGTCTCTGTGGTCCCAAAATATGTGTAGCAAAAGCCACGCAGTTGATTCCCGTGGAGCTAATAGTTCAGTTTGGGTTTGGGGAGCGCTGTCTTGAGAAGAGTCCACGGGCCTGATCAGGCTGATGCGGCGAGCTGGAGCGGCGGCAGGCTGGAGCGATGGGCGGCCGGGAGCGCCCTGGTCGATCGCCCGCTGGATCGGTGCAAAGTACCGTGGGACAGAGTCATATATAGCGGATAAAGGTAGCGGCCCCAGGCAACGAGGAGGCTAGGAGAGGTGAGCGGAGGAGGTGGCAGAAGGCACTTTGTTTACCTGAATCGCCTTATTTATTGAATGTGGGCCGAGATTAATGGGTCCTTTGGCCACTAGAATGACCAATCAGGTTGGCAGTCATCCAAACCTTACCATAATAGGCAAAAGGCTCTTGCCTGGACTATCCCAAATACGGGGATCACACGAGCTTACACCAGGGAGACACGAGCTGGGTGTGTGAGGGCTTACACAACCTGTTTACAGCCAGGGGTCCTGGCAGAAAAACATGTCCAGGCAAGCATGGGCATATGTAAGCCTATTGGGGCCTGTGTGACCCTCCACCACATGCTTACAACTGGAAAAACACAGCATACGGCTGTTACTCTCCACAGTCAGTGGAACTCAAGTGACTCCAGTAGAAACAAGTGGGGCTTATGCATCAGAAGGGTTGTTCAGAAGCCATTGCGTAAGAAGCCATACTTAAATATGTATAAAAGCAGGTATGACTAGACTCTGGAACTGTTTTGTGGTGCTTCTATTATACCTAGGGTAAGCCATGAGTATCTACAGTTGTGTGCTCTTACCACTGCTATTCTCAGACCAGTTCTTACCGAGCATCTGGGTTTCCACTGCTGAAGCATTCCTGCTGCTTACGCTTCTGTGACGATACACACTAATGAATCCCTCTGCCCTAATAGCGATAAGCTTCCCAACACTTAATTTCATCCTAAATCCTATTTGATGAATAAGCTAGGTGGGAAAAGGTCAATCTCAATAAAGGACAAGTGGATGATACATATTCATATATACCACTTCCTCACCAGCTACACAATTCTCTCTCTCTCAAGGTGTGGTCAGACAAGACCATAGTTCTTTGGTTGAGGGGGTTAGAGATGTGATGCCTGATGCAGAGTCCCAGCCTGTCATGCCTGATTAGGGGATGTATATCAGCAAGGCAGCCAAGGCACATAAAATTTTTACTCCAACATGTCATGGCCGCAATAATCTTCCTGTTACAATGCAATGTTATGTATCTGCAAAAAGAGAGAAATGCCATCTCGAGTTTGCCTTCTGTGTGAGCTGCTTCTGTCAGAGGGAGGCACTGTTGCTGAATGACAAACATACTGCAGTGAGATTTCATCAGAAGTGTGGTACAATTTCCTGGTCAACCATTCACAGGAGAAATCAATTCAAAATATGGTAGGTACCGAGGAGAGCTGTGAAATCTAATAGATTGCAAGCAGATCAGGATGCCAAACCCAGAGGAAATATTTTTAACTAAAGGCTTATTCTGACATCCTCTGTGATGAACAAAAATGACAAGCTGGTAAGAACAGGCAAGCAGAAGGCTGAAGGTCTCAACAACTTTTGTGTCTTGGTCTTCACTGGCAACCTCTATCCTCACATCTCTCAAGGTGAAGGACCACAAGATGGGAACCAGGGGAATAAAGTCCCTCCCACGCTAAGTGAAGAAAAGTTTCATGACCACTTGAGAAACTTACACACACAGAGGTCTATGGGAATCCTGAGAGGACTGGCTGATGTAGTTGCCAAGCCACTCTCCATGATATCTGAAAAGTCCTAGCAGTCAGACAAAGTTCCTGGGGACTGGAAGAAGGGAAACATTAGGCTCATCTTAAAAAAGTGTACATCACTCTGTCAGCCTCACCTCTGTGCCTGGGGAAATCATGGCTACAAACTGGAACATAGAAGGCTTCACCTCAACATGAGGAGAAACTTCTTTGCAGTGAGGATGACGAAGAACCAGAACAGGCTACCTAGAGAGGTTGTGGAGTCTCCTTCTCTGGAGACTTTCAAAACCTGTCTGGATACGTTCCTGTGCAAATTAGCTTAGGTGATTGTGCCTTGGCAGGGATGTTGGACTCGTTGATCTCTAGCGTTCCCTTCCAACCTCTAAAGTTCTGTGATCCTATGAAGTGCCCATGCCATAGGAAAGAAGACTGCCGAAAGACACCCAAAACCATGGCCAGCCTTAGTGTGAACAACCTCACTGGCAGGTAACGGCAACGTGGGCCATGCAAGACTGGGAGAGCCAAGTGCCCCCAAGTAAGTTGCATCACTGCCACTCACAGTTGACCTCAATGAAGTTTATGCTGAGAAAGAAAGCAAGTTATTGCCAGGTAGCAAGACACCATGCTTGCCTGCATGCCTGTGAATCTCCATGCAAAGCCAGGAGCCCTGGGAGGATACCATTTGCCAGAGAATGGACCAAGACCTGGTCAAAGCACTGTGCAAGCCCCAGACACCCTGCAACATTCCTGGGGAAACTGAAAGCTTTTACCAGTTACCATACTGACAGTAGCATCCCTCCAGGTGTTTTGGGTACTGTCCGGACTGTAAGCACAACCTTCCTGAAGCTGCAGCCTTCCTCTTGGGAGCCTGCCTCCCTAAAATCTTCCTCCTAACCACTTCTCAACCCAGAGCTGCCAACCCCCAACACTCACCCCTTCCCCTATTTTACAGGGCAACTTAATGTGATCAAGATGTTCAGTATGTCTGGCTGAGGCAGGAGCAAAGTGGAATCTGCACTGTGCTCAGCTGAAGCAGGGAAAAGGTGGCTACTTGAGATACGTGTTCAAAAAAAACCACCCTCAGCATCTGTAAAAGATCTGCTAGTTGAGGGGGAGTTCTCTTTTCCCTTTGTGAAATGAGTGGGTGCAGGAGGGGCCACCTCTACTGTAGCAACAGACTGAAAATCCTTCCATCTCACTATGGACCTTACTTGGTTAAGTACAGCTCTAGCAGAGGTTGCTATTTGGTAATGTCAAGAGTCACACATTTTCCTTCTGAACAACAAAGTCCATCATAATATACAGGAGGTTTTTCAAAGTGCCTTCCCAGTTGCAGTAGGAAGAGGACTGCCTCCCAGTTCACTGCTCAGGGGTGACCCCAGCAAGCTCATTGCCAGTTTCATTGTTCCCAGAGAAGGCAGCTGCTGTGAGAGAAAGGTAACAGAAAAAAAAAACAGAATAGAAAACTGAGCCCAGAAGTGGCTTGTTCACATTAACACATTAGTCAGTGGAACACCTGCTGTAATTGGACCCCTTGGATCTTTATCAGGGTGACACTTTCACTCTTCATAGATTGAATTTGCTTTAAGTACAAAAATGCACATATCACTGTGCTTAGGTGTGTACTTAGCACTGGGCCACTCACAAACAGGCATGTCATTATCTGGTACCAAGTTGTGTTGGAATGATCTAACAGAAAGCCACTGAGAACAACTATCTCATAATGCAGATCTTATGGAAGACATCATCTTTATATGGTAACAGTTTTACCTTGGGTTTTCTGGAGCTGAATTTTAATCGTTTCCTTCTTTTTCCCTTCCCCTTCTTCCCTCCCTTCCTCCCCGCCCCCCCAAAGTGGATGTCCTTTCAAATAGCAGAGAGGGAAAATCCATTACCATTTTCCTTTGTGCTCACTCGGCTTTCAGACTGGGGTGGACATGGGGCCATCCTTACCCAAAACAGTCTATTTGCAGCTAGATAAAGCATACTTACATGAGCTGCAGCTTTATGACTTCCATTCAGATATAGCCTCCAAGAGTCATCTTTCACATTACTGTGTCATTTCTCCATGCTGACAATACTACAGGGACACCTTCAATGCGAGGACTGTAAAGCACTCTACGACACCAGAGTGCTTATGAATTAAGCCTTGCTTGCACTAGCAAGCAATTCCTGTAGTGAAATAAACAGTCTTTCCAAGCCCCTAAATAAATTAATGAGACTATAGAAATCACCTCAAAGGGTATGGGAGATCCCTTGCCTTTTCAGCCCTCCCTCTTTCCTCACAGGCACATGCACTGTTGATTATTGTTTGCATTAAGACAAATTATATTTAACGGAATTGAAGCTGCACACATTTTTAGAGCAGCCTGGCTCTGTGTGACTGTGTTGAACAAACAGTCCTACTGAGGCAGTAGTTCACTGTTATTGCTTGGCTCTTTGTCTCCTGGGTTGTTTTTTTTTTTAATACATTAAAAAAAAAAGCTTCCCTATAAAACTTGGGATGCAATAAAAACGAAGATGAAACAAAGGGTTGTGAAACCATTCACATCCCTGATTAATGGGGAAAAAATCCAATAGAATTGAATTCTTTGATTCTCACATTTCTATGTTAAGAGAGACTTCCCAGGAAGCTCATTCTCACATCAGCAGCCTACCCAATACCCAGAGAGTAAATGAGCAGGAACTCATCGCAGTGCCAGACTTCTATCAGCCATTAGAGTTGGAAAAATTTACTACATGGTGCTGCATAATCAACCATCCCTACAGTGATAAATTAATTTGAAAACACAGAGAGGAATGTGCTCCTACAGGCTGCTGGTGGTTAGGGTAAAGGAGTGGATGTCAGAAAAAAAGAGCATGCAGAAGGTATTGTATACTACTGTGGTGCTTCTGTGTAAGCATTGGCAATTCACAAAACCTTATCTTGCATTGTCCTTTTTTTGAGTGTGATATTTCCTTTCCTATCATGTTTATGTCTGCAAAGAGCTCTGGCATTCTTAAACAGGAGGTGCTACAGAGGCACTACTTCGCAATGCTTTTTTGAATAGGCAAAAAAAAGGGTTTAATAAGCATGTTAGGGTTTACAGGGCTAAAACATGGTTGAGGAGAAATATACACTTCTTGAGGGAAGCATAACAATGAATTTTTAATGAAGAACGGTCAAAAGGTCAAAGGAGCACAATGCGACTCCTTTCAAAGTGATGTGATAAGCTGGAATCACACATCTGCAAGAGACTTAATGGGAATAAAAAAAAGCATCCTGATAACCAGAGTTAATCAACTGTCATGGCCTCACCATCAGGTGCTATCCTTCTTGGAAAGGGAAAGGGAAAATAGCATTAAAAAGGAACAACACTTCAGGCCCATATTCCCGAAAGAGAAACTCTGCAGCAAACAGCAAAACCAGCAAGTTTTTCACTGGTGCAAATGCAGATCTCATTTAGCAGACATGCAAGAAACAAATCTGAAGAGTGGAAAATATGTTTAACAACTTCAAGCTCCTGCTATTTTCAGAAAAGAATCAGCCAAGAAAGAGGAGGTGAATGGGAAGAATATACTGGGAGTTACTTGTCATATACTTGGGAATAGACATTGGGACAAGAAAGGGAAGGTGATCAAGTGTGGCTCAGTTTGCACAACTCATATGCACTGCAGACATCCACAGCAGAGCTAATTGTCCTTAGTGCCCTTCACTGATAAAGGAAATAAACAAAAGTTTCAAGAATACAATTCCTCTCATTCTAAAGCAAACACTTCAAAAAGAGATGTGTTTTAAAAATATTTGTTTCTCTCTTTTGTCTATGAAGAGGGTTCAGGATCATAGAATCATAGAATCAACCAGGTTGGAAGAGACCTCCAAGATCATCCAGTCCACCCTAGCACCCACCCCTATCCAGTCAACTAGACCATGGCACCAAGTGCCTCATCCAGGCTTTTCTTGAACACCTCCAGGGACGGTGCCTCCACCACCTCCCTGGGCAGCTCATTCCAATGGCAAATCACTCTCTCTGTGAAGAACTTCCTCCTAACATCCAGCCTATAGACAGACTAAGGTGGTATGAGAAATCCCATTTCAAGGTTCATCCAAGACGAATTTCCTCTTCCAATTGTGCTGTCACAACAAAACACATCTCTATGATATGGTAATTCTTTAATTTCTGAGATGTTGGAAATATTACTGCCTACCACAAGAAAAGAAACTTGAGAATGCTGTTCAGCAAACAAACATGTTTGGGCCTTGGAATGTTTTTAACCATTTCCATGTGCTATTATTTCCATGCTCATGTTCCAAACACACACCAAAATTGATTGTGAAAATGTGGGGGGTTTTTTGGGTTTCTCTTGCACTGTTCTGTGAACACCTGCATGTGTAAAATCAAGTGTGCATCTGAATTCCATGTGCATGTGAAACCCTAGAGGAGCTCAATTTTGCAAGTGGCTATTGCCTGAGCAAAACCAAATCCCTGGGAAAACTGGAAATCTCATTGCAATGCTAGGTATGAAGTAGTGCTTGCTTAACAATGGCACAAACAAAGCTTGCTGGTATTTGCTGGAAAGCTATAGAATGTTCAGATTTAAAAATGGGAACGAGCACATAGCAACATGCAAGTCAGTGGCCTGGAAAGCATGCTGCTTTCTGCCATTGACAAAGCGCAGCAGCACCTTAGGAGAAGGATTGCATAAACTAAACATTTTTGCAGAATGTAGCAAGACAGGTCCATGGAGCTTAGTGGCACTAAATGCTAACATAATATAAATATTTAACAACTTCTACTTCCAAGAAAATTCAGGCCACATGAAACATAGATCAGGATTGTGTCATGAGCCTATTCCAGTATTAGCATTAATGAGATCTAAATTGGCCAGTCAACATAACAGAGCAGTTGCTAGAAAACAGCAGCTAAGCTATCTGCCATGCTGTCTTATGATGGTCTGAGTCCAAGCTGCAGTCAGTGATACTTACCCAAAAGTCAGAGAAGATTAGTAAATCAGGTGTCCTGTTCCACAGTATTGGACTGAAAGATGAAGTGGAATTCATTTAATCTGTTAATCTGGATTCTAACATTCAAATGCCCTATCCTGATCCTGAAGCTTTTCAAACTGACATTGTGTTGAATGATAAAGCTAATATTGGTTGACAGTTTGCCATAAGGCATTAATTTAAACTCTCAGTGTTGTTTCAGGGCTTGTTGATTTTGTTGTGGTCTTGGAAGAGGAAGAATCTGAGTAAAGAACCACCATGTTCCTTGTTGCTTTTTTGTGTTTGGGTTTTGGTTTAGTTTGATTTTTTTCATTTGTCTGGGGTCTTTTTTTTTGTTTTGGTTGGGTTTTTTTGATTTTGTTTTTGTATTTTGGTTATATATTTTGGTTGGGGTTTTTTTATTTTGTTTTTGTATTTTGGTTATATGTTTTGGTTGGGTTTTTTTGTAAGTTTTTGTTTTGTTTGTGTTTTGTTTTGTTTGTTTTTCTCTCTTTGTTTATTTGTTTTAAATGTATATTATGGATTGGTTTGTTTTTGTTGTTGGGCTTTTTTAGCAGAAAGGTAATCTAAAATGTCATCCTCACTCACTTCTTCAAAAAAATTAAGTTAGACCTATGTTTATACAATACACTGCACTGGTCCTGGATTTATTTTTGAAAGTTGGTCAACTCTCCTTCCAATTTAAACTGATTAAATAAGTACAGCTGAATAAATGGATAGAGTTAGACAGTAAGTCATATGTTTTCACTTTAAAATTACATGTAGAGGAATGCAGAGAAAGGGAGTAAAGAAGAAAAAAAATGTACAGAGGAGAGTTCACTGTTGTATAGATTAAGAAAATAAAGTTACAAACAAGGTTTGATGTCTGTCATATTTTGCCCTCATGCAGCAGATTCTATGGTCAGCTGTGGCTGGCTATCTCCTATCAGTGGCCTGTGATACAAAGCATACACCTTACTAAGCAGTATTTGCATATCCTTTGGAAATATTCTGTATCTCTCGTTGCATCAGCCAGGTGGATTTTCAGTTTATTGGCTATAATCTGGAGTAGGTACCCAAAGAACTACCAAAATGTAGCTGCAGTGCTTCCAAAATGAAGTACTTGGGTCATAAAAGTTTCCTTTCCTTTGAAAATATAGGATATCTCCAGTCCTATGTAGCAAGCATCATCTGTAAGTCTTCAAAGAAGAAATCTAGCAATTACAGTTAATTCTATTACTTCCCCACCAAAAGCACATATTACATTGTAAGCCAATTCCTTTGTGTACACGAAATAATTAAGGTACTGCAATGAACTAAATGGTTTCCACAAAAATTGAAATTAAAGGCAATTCTGTGTAGTCAAAAGAGATTTTTATACAGTTTTATTCTGTGAAGAATAAAACAGAGTTTCTTTAAGAGTGGGTTTTTCCCCTTGATATTTTGTAATGTTGCATATACATAATTCTTTATATATATGCATTATAAAAGGAAATACATAGAAATATAAAAAAATCCAGTGCAGTGTTTTTGTGGAACTTGAAAAAAACAAAATCCAGATGTTTGCCTTATCTTGATAAACACTTTATACTTTTATGCTGGAAAGAACCTGCATAGATTAATTTGCAAGTAATTTTTGCCATCCCTGGGAGAGGGCTGTGGAAACAGCTTCTGTATTTGCTTTGATAACTGCTGAAGATATTATGAGACTAGAAAGACATCTTTCCATAGTATACACAAAACTATTAAACTAAACTATTTTGTCTCTTCTCTGTGTTTTACTCCTTACTGTTGCAGCAATTGGGATCTGCTTGTAATAAGAATTTAATCTGCTTTCACCAGTGTTTTTCTACAGTATTTACAGTCATCCCTGCTGAATTATTTTTATCCACATTCCACATGACTGCTTTCCCTTTCCAGCTTGTTTGCTCTAGGCAAACACAGAGGCCAGACTTTCACTGTGAGATCTAGTTCTCACTTTTATTTAATGGTCAAACATATTTTCCCTATTATGTTGTCCTTTATATCTCAATATTTGGTCATAGACCCAGCCACAGATCTAATCACTGTATGGCAGAACTAATATATTAGATATGAACCATTTCCAACACATACAATTAAAATACTGCTAAAAATATTTTTTTCTGCATAGGGAAATTTCTTAAATAAGTAAATGGGGATCCTTCCCATTATACATAGCAGAAGTCCAGGATGCTCTCAGACTTACTGTTTTATCACTTTATATTTTCAACCCACTGGAATGTCTCACTAGAAGATGGGCAGTACTACTCTCAAAGAAAATACTGTACTGCTTCTGATTGGCAAAAGTGAAGTTTCTAACTTATTGGGAGTGAATGGTGGCAGCTCCGTGCCTGGGAATGAGGAAACCACAGCGACTCCATAGAGAAGTTGCTCTGTGAACCTGAAAGTTCCCAAAAGAGGAAGAGTGCCAGACAAGTAGAACAAACAATATTTGTTGAGCATGACAGGATGCAGCTTGGTGGAGAAGGACCTGGGAGTGTTGGTGCATAAGCTCACCATGAGCCAGCAATGTGCCCTCATGACCAAGAAAGCAAATAGCATTTTGGGGTGCATTAAGAGTACTGTGGCTGGCAGGTCTACTCTGGTGAGGTCACACCTGGAGTATTGTGTCCAGTTCTGGACTCTCCAGCTCAAGAAGGTCAGGGTGCTACTGGAGAGAGTCCAACAGAGGGCCACAAAGATGATTAGGGGGCTGGAGCATCTGCCCTATTAAGAGGGATTGAGAGACCTGGGGCTGTTTGATCTGGAGAAGAGAAGACTGAGAGGAGATCTTATAAAAATATCTGAGGGGTGGGCGTCAGGTGGATGGGGCAAATCACTTTTTGGTGGTCAGAAGCAATAAGACAAAGAGCAATGACTATAAATTGGAACATAGAAGGGCTTCACCTTACCATGTGGAAGAACTTCTTTACAGTGAGGGTGATAAAGCACTGGAACAGGCTGCCCAGAGAAGTTGTGGAGTCTCCTTTTCTGGATACTGTCAAAACTCACCTGGATGTGTTCCTGTGCTGACTACCCTAGGTGATCCTGCCTTGGCAGGGAGGTTGGATTTGATGATCTCTGGAAGTCCCTTCCAACCTTCAAAGCTCTGTGATTCTGTGATCTGTCTTAGAAGAACAGGCTGAGACCTGAGCCTCTTCAGCCTGTAAAAGTGAAGACTGAGGCAGGATGTTATCAGTGCTTATAAAGATCCAAAATAAATATCTAAAACGGATAGGATCCTTTCAGTAGTGCTCAGTGATAGGCCAAAGGGCAATGGGTATAAACTAGAACACAGGAAGTTTCACTTGAACTTAAGGAAAAGCTACTTAGAGAGGGATAGGGTACTGGAACAAACTTTCTAGTTTCCTCTGAAGACTTTCAAAACTCACTTGGACTTGTTCCTGTGCACCTGATCAAGCTGTACCTGCTTTAGCAGAAGTGTTGGATTAGATTATATCCAACCCCTGTGATTCTGTGAAGTTGGGGTTATTTAGCATGGAGAAAAGGAGCTTCAGAAGAGATCTTATCGGTCTCTGCAACTACATGAAAGCAGAGGTTGTAGCAAGGTGGGTGTCAGCCTCTTCTTCCAAGTAACAATCAGTAGTATGAGACAAAATGGCATCAAGCTGCACCAGTAAATGTTGTCAAGAATTGAAAAGGCTGCCCAGGAAAATGGTGAATCACTATCTCAGAAAGTATTTCAAAGAGGTCTTTAGCAGTTTGTGGTTGGAATCAATGATCATTTTCCAACCTGAATGATTCTGTGGTTCTATGATGCTTTATGAATATTCCTGTCCACTAAAAATATTATATATGTATGTATACAGTACAAAATATATTCTCCAATGAACAAAAAGCTCTGGAAGCTCTTTTAGACTAGATTAATTAGTGAGCTACAAGTAGTGGTTTATTGATCCTCCATGCACTGTCTTTCAGAACACAGTAGGAGTTACAGTGATACACTAAGTTTGGGCAGGATTTCCTCTAAAAATCAGGACATCTCATTACCATTTTCCCCTTTGCTATCTGTAAGACTTCCAGTGAAACCTTCAAGTGTGGTATCAAAACCTAAAATGTTGCTTTCCTAAAGCAAAGTAATTTCTCCATTTCTACAAAGACTAAATATGATGTCTGTGCCTGGATTTCTGTTCTGACTTTTTGTTGTTTGTTGGCCTTCCAGAATACAAATATTTAAAGCAGGTGGCCTATGTTAGGTCTACAGGTAATGACTTTTCTATAAATATCTGCTTCTCACTAAGATGCTAGTTTCTATTTTAACAAAATGTAGCTATTCCCAAGTAGAAGCTTGTGTATGTGGACAGCTGATCTCCAAATCATCCTTATGCACTTAACACTACTGGAGAAATGTGGTTCCATACAAGCTTTTAATCTTTAGCAAATATCAAGTCCTAGAATGTAGTTAATCAGCCAATTTCATGGTATGTCTGAATACAATGAAGACCAGAGAGCATTCATCCCTCCACATATTATAACTGTCTCATATACATCCTGAAGGATAGCTATTGTAGCAGAACCACTGTGCAAATGAGAGTGACCAAGTAAGCTTCACCCACATTTAACTATTTTAGCATTCATTTCTTAGAAAAAAATAAGCTCTGTGTTGTGGACATCAGAAATTCCATCCAGACTGACTTCCCCAGACAGAATCAGTGCAAGTGCTTACCCACGAGCATTCTCAGAAGGTGGGACTGTAGCACAGACCTTGCTGTTGTAGTGCAAACAATTTGATAGGTCACTGTCCTGGAGTCCTGTACCCCTAAATTCCTCTCCTGCCCGGACTTCGGGGGGAAAGGGGAAAAGCCGCCTGGTTTCCCCCCCCCCTCGCCTGCCCTGCAGCCGAGAAGGGGGCGGCGACTGCCCCGTGAGTTCCCGCGCTGGAGCCAGGCTGGGATTGGCCGTGCGCTTTCGCGCCTAAAGTGTGGTAACTCTGCCCTTTGTCTAGCGAAGGGTATAAATATTGGGGGTCTTCCCGCCTTTGGGGGTTCCCGCTTTGGATTTTGCCCGTGTTGGACGCATGTCTCTGCCTGAGCTGCTCACTCCCTTGTACCTGGACTGCAGAGAGACTAAGGACTTGCTTTGGTGTTAGGCACACACCTTTGTCTGCCTAACGACCCTTAACGACTCCTGCAGCCGCTGGAGGAGGAAGACAGACCGCACGAGCCAGCCTGAGTGAGTTATTTGGCTTAGCTTAATTTAGTAAGAAAACCGCTATTAATTAATAGCTGAGTCCTTTTCCAAAAACTGACTTCCAAATACATATAGTCAGATTATTAATGGTATCCTCGTAGAATTCTCATGCAACTGAACCTGTTTATCAAACGAAATTAATCTTTGTATATATAGTTGTGGGGGCGGGTTTTGTAAAAATAAAAAATAATCTATTTTTGATAAATTTTCTTCTCGGCCACGAATTATTACTGCCCTCCGCAACAGTCACAGAGCTTCCATTCACTGATTCTGAAATCAGAAGGCATAAGAAGATTTAAGAGTCCATCCCTTTCCTCCTAAAGGATTGCTTGTACCTCAAGTACATCTCTAGTCAGGTGCAGTTAAAGAATATGCTCCCTCCTTTCCTACCTCACATATCTTGCTCTCTGCTATGCCTTTAATTGAGGGAAGAGCATCAATTCAGAACAAAGCCCTCAAGGATCTAATATTTGAAGGACAGAAGTATTCATTACACATATTGCTAAAGTGGTTCCAGTGATGTTACCCTGCACAAACAAGGATAGCTGCTAATAACAGAAATTGTACTCAAAAATAAAGCCTCTACCCCCAAAATGCCAGGAGGTGTGAGTTTGGTTCAAATTCCAGCAACTTTCCCTTAGCTGACCCATTCAGTACAAGGAGTGAGGAAAGAGTAATGCAGTATATAAGTTTTATAATTAGTAATATTGAGGAACCAATAGTTCAAAACACAGAGCCCAAAACACACTAGCAGAAGTTCAGAATTATGTGCACCTGTCAGTCCCACAGGATGCTGTGCCTTTGGCTCACTCAGCTGCAGCACAGGCTAGAAAGCAGCATCTGACCCTATGGCATGATCATTTTGTTAATAAGAACAAGTACTAAAAGCTGTACAGTTGTTCAGCAGGAAATCAAGCAGCATCAACAAGGTTTTGACAACATTAAAGCATACTTGTCAAATCAGCAAACACAAAAACCATAACCAGCATCTGTGAGCAGCCACTGCAGAGGGCTGGCAGTAGGTGGCTGTCCTCTGGGACTGAGCTGAGCGTTCCTGTCTGGTGGCCCTGGAGAAAGCTCATGGAAAATGGTGCTGCTTGTTTTCTTGTTGCCACCCAAGAAAAGATACAAATCTTTGAGGTGCTACTTAAGTCTCAAAAGTGGAGACACATCCTGTGAGAACTAGAGTAAATTGAAATGCCTGAAAGAAACCAGTTTGGGGCATACAGGGGAATCAGTGCACAGAATAAGTGGGAACTAATCTGTTGTTATAGAAATAGAATGATGACTTCTAGCTGCAGCACTGGAGAGACAAAGCAAGCACACTTCAGCAAATACTGTGCCCAGGAGACCCAGTGGGGAACTCGGAGGGTATGATGAAGGGGATAAAGGTGAAGAATGTCAGAACTACAGGCTGAACAAGTGGCAGTTCACATGAACTTCAGACCACACAAATCAACATGCAAGTCTCATGTCAGTACATTTTCTCATGTGGTTCTCAGAGGAGCTCAGATCTCAAATTGTACCTGAATAGGTTCTTGACTTCTACTTAGAGCACCCACAGGTTACTCAGGGAGCTCACCAAGAAGATACTTCTTGTGACATCAGTGCTTCAGGCCTGATTGTGTCTACAAGAATGGTATTAAAACAATTGTTTCAGTGCACTTCTCAGTGCCACTTTCTGTGCAGTTGTCACCTGGGTTCTATCTGGAGCTTCCTCAGCTGTTGCTGCAGCAGTGCCAGCCTTCATCTTCAGGTCAGCTCTGGCTTCAAGGCTTGTACGCAGCCTGTAGAGCTCAGGCTGTGCATTTACTCCTCTGTGTGTCACTTCAAGGTGTGATACATGGATTCCACCTTCTGCTGCTGCTTTAATACAAAAGCCACTGTTTAAGTATTTACCTATCACACCTTCTTTTATCCTGTGTCTTAGATCCTAACAACTGTCAACTGCCTTCCTGTCCTTTTGTTTCACATTACCAATTTACCTGTCATTGCTAGTCACAGGAAAAGGTCACACAAGATGGAACTTCACTGATTTAAAAAGTAGGTGGAAAATACTGAAAATCCTGCTGATGTGTAGCTGATGAAATTTTCCACCTTTGTTTTCTGCATTGGAAATATTACTGTGCTGAACTAAGACTTTACTAAAATCAAATCAGTGTGCAGATGGTGGAAGCTGACTCTCCTTTTATTTTTTAATAGCAACCAAAAAAGCTCACTCATCAAGACTTTCTGTTTAGCAGCAGACTGGGGCACTTTTTCAGTAGGTCTTCTTGGGAGAAAGCCCTCAAGGCCCAAGAAACTCACAGACCTGCATTGTTGTATGTCCACACTTAGTACTGAACATATTAAACAACTGAATGCATATACCAGTAGCAAAATCAATCTTTAGCCACTTTCTACAGCAAAACACTTCAAAGTTTCAAACATTGGTCTTCCCAACTTAAAATGTGACTCCAAGGTTAATTTTGTGAATTGAGAAGCAAACCAGGCTGGTTTCACAGAGATAAATCAGTAAAGGTACTACACTAAAAGTAGTTTCCTGTACCTGTTTCACATTAAAGACACATTCTAAGCGAAAAAGACTGCAAATATCAAATCCCTTATTCCAAGCAGCCACCTCTCCATTTTGTTTTACCATGCATTAATTAAGACACTGGCAGTCATATATTTTTTCCTTGTCTTTGTGCAACTTGGATAAACACAGGCACAAGGGAACATGGGAAGGGAAGGTTACAGAAAAAGGGCAGTCTCACCACAATCTAAGTTACAGAAATAATTTGAAGAGCAGTGGTGGACCATGGAATATATTTTCTCTCTTCACATCTCAAACTTCCTTTGTACAAGAGATTGCAATAGAACAATAAATGCAGAGATGAACAGATCTAGCAAAGAGAAGAATATGTTGTGGGATTATACAGCTGCTTATTCTTTTCCAAAAGAAAAAGAAATAGATTTCTCTGACTTTTCAAATGCTCAAACTCTTTCCTACTTCTGCTAGTATGTTTTAAGTTTTAATGTGATCTACTCTGAAATGGATCATACTTTAGCAGTGCAGATATGAGATGAGCATTGGCCTGGAGGCAGCTTCTTAAGATGGAGGGAAAAAAATACCATAAAAAATTACATCCACCGAGAAGACAGTCCAGAGAAAATGCTCTAAACTCCTCCCTGAAACCTGTGATGTGGACATCCTTGGAGACGTAAGGAAGAGGCTTGAAAACATAGATTTCCCTCAGCACAGACAAAGCTCAGTGTTCAGGGTCTGTGGATTTTAGCAGGTAAAGTTACAAGCTGGCAGCTGAAATGGGTGCTGCTATGGTGAGCATAGGAGCCTTGCAGAGAGCAGCATAATGGTGGGAGGTATACAACACAGAAGCCTTGTGGAGAGCAGCATAATGGTGGGAGGCATACAACACAGAAGCCTTGTGGAGAACAGCATAATGGCAGAAGGTACAACTCACCTTCTCACCTACAAATAGTTGGGTTGCTTTGTTTGTTTGTTTCCTACCTTAATTTCATTCCAGAACACCTAGATAACAAAGCAATTGTATTTTGAAAACTGCTTACAGCAGCAGAACAGAGCTTGAAAAGCAGCAAGCAAAACTTGGTAGACCAAAGGGTCAGTTGTGTCCTCAGGCACATAAAGCACAGCATAGACAGCTGGCTGAGGGAAGAGATTGTCCCACTCTGCCCTGCACTGGTGTGGCCCTACCTTGAGTACTGTGTTGTGGTTTTGCATAACTCAATATAAGACACATCAAATCATCAGAGTGTATTCAGAGGAAGGTGACCAAGAGGGCAAGATTTAGGAGGATTGGCTGAGGTCACCAGGTGTGACGGTTTGGGTGTTACCTGCCCCCCAGCTGTTATGAAATCACCCATGCTAGACTCAGCTGAGCTGGAAGTTAAAGAATGAAGCTTTATATGTACAGCTTAGCACAATATACAAGCAGATATTTACAATATATACAGCTATCTACAGAAATATACAAGTTAAAAGCAGTACAGAAACACAACACCCCTTCCAGAAACCAGAGTTCCCAGGAGGGGCTCCCAACCACCCTTCCACCTTCTTTCCAACCCTCTACCTTATCCCAGAGTATACCGTACATGCAAGGTGAATTTGGAGGATTGGCAAGAGGGGTTAGAAAGCAGAAGGATTAGTTGCACAGCAAAAGTCCAGGGAGAAATCACAGACTTCAACAAAGACTCCCACACACTGTCTTATCTATGTTTTGTGTTCTTGTTTTTGCACATCTCAGCAAGCCTATGAGTGAAGTAGACATCATCACTGTTTCCTTTTCATAGCCTATAATCTGATTTCTCCCACTAAAATATTCTAGTTAGCCTCAAACTAGCACACCAGGTTTGTTCAGCTTGGAGAAGGCTGAGAGGTTACCTCATTGCAATCTACAGCTTCATCAAGAGGGGTAGTGGAGGGTGAGGTGCTGATCTCCTCCCTCTGGTGACCAGCAATAAGACACGAGGACTTAAAGGACTATCAAGAAGTCACCTGTATGTTATCATGATGTAATAGTGGGGAGACTTGTATTGTCTTGAACGGGACCAGTCCAAAATCTTGGAGAAAAATTTGCCTTTAGGACACGCAAGCACTTTTTATTCTGAAAGATGAGCACTGTGCCCCAAGCCAAGCATCAAGTGAAAACAGCAGCTCAGCACTGCTACTGTAGGATCAAGAGAGAAAGGCACTAAAGTTCACTGATAAGACTACCTGGGTGGCAGGGACAAGCTCTGTCACTGCTGGCTGACCAGACAAACTGGCTCAGAGAGTATAACACCATCAAACTGATAACAAATGAGGTACAAGGGACCTATCCCAAGTCTTTCTTCCCTACCCAGATGCATTGGAGATATCTTAAGTTGCCTTGCTGGAAATTTCAGTCTGGACTGAAACACCAAGTACTTGGGATAAGGCTCTTGCACACCTGCATGTGAAAATCATACACATGAAAGGTAGAGCAGAAACTTGGTAGTGGAAACAAACCTTAAACAGATCAGTCTAGTCCTGGTGAACCCAGTGGTGACATATGAAACTGATTGAAAATGGAAAATGCAACACAAAGGTAGATAGGTAAAACTGTTCTGGGTGAAGAACACAACCTTTTAATATCTGAAAAGTGTAGTGAAGCCACCTTATTTTGCATCTCCTCATATAAACAAAAAGTGTGGAGCTACCCTGTAATAGACCCCATAGCAAGCAACTATTTGATGCAGAGATATCTGACAGTGACTGTCCTGTCAGACAGTCATTTGCTGGAGTTCCTCCTGGTAATTGCATTGCAGATAAATCTCTATTTTACCATCTAATTGCTGTCTACTGTGCTGAGTTGATCCTTTTGTTAATCCTAACTTTCCTAGAGTCTCAGATATTTAGACAAGTCCTATATATCTGTTCTACCTTTGCTGTAGAATTCACTGTTTCATGCTAAAAAGGACTCTGAAAATCAGTAGTGATGATATTAGTATCAAAGGTTTTCTTGTTACGACAACCCAGCACCTGGGCAGAGTGTTGGGTGGCAAGGCACAGACTGATCATGTAAATCAAAATGAGTGGCATAAGGCATAACTCCACCTATAGACACAAAACAATCAGTACATTATTTTGCTTTCCATATTAGTAAAGCTGCAACTCATTATATAAACAATATGCCATTGCCTTAGTCTTCTGAAGAGGGAAGCTTGATTTTCTTCTCTTAAAAATGGGAACTCTTCTTCTTTTGCTTAAAGCCATTTTCCCCTCCTTTCCCAATTTCTGTTTAGTCACAGACTTCTCAAATCCACTTCTTACTTTTTGGTCAAAAATGTAACTAAGGATTTCCAAAAGGGCAGGGAATGGGAAAGTTGACAGGAACAAGAAATTATTTTCTCCAGCATTTCATGATCATTTTTTAAGTACTTCTTTTGATTTCTGTTCCTTACACCCATGTAACTTCCTTGTGTAAGCAAAACCAGATGTTGCTACAAGCAGAATTCACCCTTGACCCTGAGATCTCATTGCTTCTTTTCTCTGGTACGTGTTTGGGTTTAGAGTGAAAACCCTACAAAAATGTGTGTTGGGGTGGGGTGGGGTGGGGGGTTGTGCAATGTGAGGCAGGGGAAGAATCTCATTTTGGCAAGTCTTCCCTAGGAAACCCTTCCCAACTTCCACTTGTCTCACTTTACTTGCGAATGTCTGAGTTCCAGTAGCTGAAGGCATCTGAAATGCACTCAGATACCACATGAGCAGCATTCTATCGAAGTACCCAAATGGATAAATTAGATCTCCTTCTCCAAAATTATGTTCAGAAAGCTTAACCTATGCCATTTCTACCGTGCATGACACACTGCAGCAGAAGACACCTCCTCCACATTAGCCCCATGCACAGGCTCCTCTGTAGAGAGATATATTTTATAGATCTGCAACTCTTTCACACACACATTTTTACTCACCAACAATTAAAAGACAAACAAAATAACTTTTGTAAGACTACCACTCCCCTTCTTGCCCTGTGTTTTTCTACCAGTTTTGCCATTCTTTTGCACAGACTCTGAACAAGTTCCCCCTGCTGCCTCGCCAACCACACTCCCATTTCTGCCCAGTGTAGGACAGGCTCACTGCTCTGCTTGCAGTCACCCTCTCCCAGCTCCCCATCCTTGTCACACTCTACTGGCTGGATACAAGGTGGGGAAGGCAGGCAAAAAAACAGCTGTGACAAGCAGCTGGCAAGGGCTGAGGAGCCTGCTGAGAATGGCTGCTAGCCATGTTGTACTGGGCTGCTGGCAGGGACTGTAGCTGCCTCTGATACAGATTGAAAACAGATTCCTACCACAAGGCAAGCAGAGCTCCTGAACAGCTTGCTTTTCCCACCATCACTTGCCATGGCTGTCAGGAAACCCCTGGGTACTCCTATCAGGAACAGGATAGAGGCTTCTTGAATGCTGTGCCATGCACACACTGAAGCTGGCCAGGAAGCACTTAAATGAGCTGCCTACAGGCTCCCAGAACATGTCTCTGCAGCTAGCATAGGGTCCTGTGAGCATCCCCACTCCCACAACTCCCTTCTCGATGCTGTTTTTCCATCTGCATTGCTTGCAGCCAGGATCATGAAGCCCCATCTGGCTGCGGGAAGGGTTGCCCATCCTAGCACAGGTCCCCTGTCATCAAACTCCCTTTTGTGCTGCTGAGAGAGTAGCACTGCCAGTGACATGCAGATGACAAAACTGACTCCTTGTCTCTGACAGTCAACTTGTGCTCCCTAGGAAAACCTACTGCAAGAACTGTGAGAAACACAAACAAGAAAACCAATGCAATTACAACCATTATATCCCAGCATATAATTCTGAACTTTTTATAGCCCCTTCTCTGCCTGGGTTTTTTTGTTCAGAGGACTTTTCCCTGAGGAGATTACTTCTCAGCCAAATACCCTGTCACAACTTTTCTCAGCAGCCACAGTTTTCCTCTCTGTTTTTCCCCTTTATGCTTTTTTTTTTTAATACATACCTAAAGAACACCTCCCTGTTTTTCCTCACATACATATCTTAAGTATTAATAGCTTTGAGATATCAATTCATCTTAACCACCCAGAAACCTTGTTTTCTAACAACTAATGTATGACACTTAGCTTTCTAAGTCTGTGCCCTAAATAGAATTTTCTCATGCATTTAAGTTCCTTAGAATTTGGATTCTTTGTTTGCATACATCTCTTGTAACATAGGCAAAAATATTTAATGGATGCAGATGGGTACCTTGGAAACTAATATTCCATAAAATTAAAAAGTACTTTCTGAGAAAGGAGAAAAGATTAGAGATTAGAGCAGGCAGCTCTCCATTGTGTGGCCACTTAGTGTCATAGAATCAAGCAAGAGGCAGCTAGTGCCATTTCCTTTGGATTTCTCTGTGTAAATCTGCTCTCACCTAAAGCCTGACCACATGACAGTACATACTCACATTAAACTGATTATGTCTGTCTGAGCTGGGTGTAAAAGAGGCAGCTTTAAAGAATTCCTTTCTGGAAATACCCCATTCACTGCAGAAGGAGATGCATTTCACATCCCTAACAGACTACTGCCTTTTATGTTAACTTCTTGATGATTACCAGGCAAAAGACAGCCCAGCCTACCACCAGTTCAGACAATAAAATGCCAAGACAGATTAATCTAAAAATCTATGTGTTTCAGATATTACAGATCAGATAAAAATTGTCCCACTCCTAAAAAAAATATCAGCCACTTACCACCAAATTGAGAATCATAGGATGGTTTAGGTTGGAAAGGACCTCAAAGATCATCTAGTTCCAACTCCCTACCATAGGCAGGGACACCTCCCACTAGAACAGGTCACTCAAGGTCTCATCCAACCTAGCCTTGAACATCTCCAGGGAGGGAGCATCCACAATCTCTGGTCAACTTGTTGCAGTGTTTCACCACCCTCGCTGTAAAGAACTTCTTCCTAACATCTATTTTAAATCTTTCTTCTTCCATCTTAAACCCACTACCCCTTATCCTGTCATTACAAGACCTTGTAAATATTCCCTCCCCAGCATTCTTGTAGGCCCCCTTCAGATACTGAAAGGCTACTAAAAGGCCTTCTCAAAGCCTTCTCTTCTCCAGGCTGAAGAGCCCCAACTCTCATAGCCTGTTCTCATAGCAGAGTGCTCCAGCTCTCTGATAATCTTCATGGCTTTCCTCTGTTGCTCTAACAGTTCAATGTCCTCCTTGTGCTGGGGGCTCCAGAACTGCACACAGTACTCCAGGTGTGTTCTCATGAGAACAGAGTAAAAGGGGAGAATTGTCTCCCTTGCCCTGCTGGCCATGCTTCTCGTGATGCAGCCCAGGACACAGCTGCTGTCTGGGCTGCATGCACACACTGCTGGCTCATGTTCAGCTTTTCATCAACCAAGACCCCCAGGTCCTTTTCCTCAGGGCTGCTCTCCAGCCATTCACTGCCCAGCCTGTATTTGTTCACAAATATACTTGACTAACCCGGAAATAGCTTATAGTTAACCAAGGGATCAATGGATGATTACCTGTTGAGCTGGTGCTCCCCCACAGGCAGAGCACAAACACAGAAAGTAAGAGCAGTTGGGTTTGCAATGGGGAATAAATACCTTGATTGTAGACAAATCTCATAGTGATAACCAGGCTTCTCTATTCCTGAAGGTACATCATGTATTTGGAGACAGGTGGTGCACCTCGAGGGTGGGGCTATAAAAAAAGTTGGATTAAAGTACTGAGCATTCTGATCCTTGATTCAGCAAGCTACAGTCCCCTTGGAGCAAGTATAGCTCTATTTCCTCCCTTCTCTAACCCCACAGCTGTTGGGTCAAAGAATACTTTAAGTCCACTTATCAAGCAAAAAATGTATAGTAAAACCCAATCAGATGAAACGTATTAATTTATTGCAGAAGATGCTGACATCACACAAATGCAAGTTTATCTTTTTTTGGACAATTCAGCTGTAACAGAACAAAACAGATAAATCAGTCAGATCAAGTACATAAACACAGAATTTCAATAAGAAAATTCTCTGTAACATGAACGTGAGCCAAAGTTATTTATAAAGTCTTATTAAAATAAACTGGATGCAGCATTTCAAATGTTTTACCATCACTAGCATTGTGATAAAGGTTTTAGGGACACAAAATTAAGCTGTTCAGACTGTTGGTTGCGCATCATCTCTGAAGCCACAAGGAAGTACCTGTCATCACTTTGCGTGACTTTCCCTCTCAGAATTGTGGTATGCTGTTGGACTGCACTCAAGAATGAAGTCCAGAAATCCCCAGTATAGGATTTTGTTTACGACCTCATGTAAGTCACAAGCATTTCTAGACAACTCAGATATTCTCATAACTCTCTAAAAGGACAGCATTTTGCTTCACTGGAAGGCATACAAACAGGACTGCCCTGAGAAGCTCACAGAGTAATGTAAGAAACAAGTCTTGCAATGCACAGTCAAGGGACCCCGTCACAAAGCAAAACCATTATGGCCAGTAGGATACTCAGTGGCCTCAAAGGAGTAACTAGCAAGAAACTTCTCAGCAAAGCTAGGAGAAAAGTAATCTAGGTGCAAAGAAGAATGGGAAGGCAAACCAAGGGAAACAAAATAGCCTTGTAACTTCTTTGTCTTCTTTGATCAAAAGCAGTGAAAACTGTGGGACCACTTACAGGGTGATTGCAGAAGACTTAATAGCGCCCCCCCCCCCCCCCCCCCCCAAAATAATCCTTTTTGGTTGTATATTTAACTGATGTAATTTTGATCCAAACTTTGTCCATTCTACAATTTGTTGTATTGATATTATCTACTATTATATACATATATGCTATTATCTACCATTATATGCAATCCACCTCTCTTAACTTCAATTTTACACCTATATTTTTTAACTGTATGCATTTGTCAGCAGCTGACCTAGACAATGTGGCTATTTTAGTATGTTTCTCTTACCTCTCTGAAATCTGCTTGTACCTGTAAGGACAGGAGATCTTTTTATAACTTTTTTTCCCCTACTTGCTGAATTTTCACATTTATGTCTTAAATCCAAGCCTGGAGAATATAAAAGTGTCTGCTGACTTTGCTTTTCTTTTTCCAAGGTTAGAGATCTCCCTACCAGCTGTGCTAGCCTGAGTCCCAGAAGTCTAAAATCAGATTACATTAAGGGAGGCCCACAGAAATGTAACATATTTGCCTTTTATTAATTGTTCTGAGTGGTCAATGTCACAAAGCATCTCTAAAAATTCCAAGCTGGATACTATCTTTGTAGCTTTGTCAAACTTTGTCCCTGCTTTCCTGACAAACAGGAGGATTCTTCAGAGGATCAATGGAGTTTCCATTTCTTTGAGTAACTTTGCCAACTCAGGTAATTATCTTTCATCTGTTTCAGTGAGACTTTGGGAGTACCATCTGCTCTCATTTGAAGCCTGACTCATAGATTTTATTTCATAATACTTTCTAGCTTCATGTGCATCAAAAGCACATCCTCTAGTTTCTTTGCATATATTTTGTGCAGGCCTAGCATCTCACAGTAATGAGCAGTCATTTCATTAATAAAACCTTTATTCTTTATGTTCAAGCAAATTACTGCCTTTCTCTTTTTTTTTTTTGGGTCTGTCCTCAGATCAGTCTCATCATCTCTCTTGGTGTCACAACTACCTGAACAACAGTATCTGTGTTCTTCTTTACACTCCAGTCTTAGACAAGAGAGTTCTTTCTTCATGTTCTGCTGTAATTGGTTTCCTTTTTTCCTTCATCACCATTATTCTGTCTGGTCCCTGTCATTTGTATCTGTTAATTTTATTTCTCTTCTCTAAGCAAACTGCCTTTGTCCTGTAACCATGTTTTGACACATGCAGCTGTCTTTCTCTAGCTGTTTGACTTCCACATCTGCTTGTTTGGACATTCACTCTCCTGGCACCTTCTCCATCTACAACTGTGAACACCTTCTGCCTTGGAAATGTATGTAGGAGCCCACCTTAGAAGAATGTGGCTTCTGCTTTTCCCTCCCTCTCCAGATCCACTCCATTTTCACCTCAGTCACCACATCCCTTTCTCGTCTCAATGCATGCCTGTTCTTAAAGTAGAAAAGAAAACCTCACAAATAATTTCTTAGAGTCTTCCAGATACTTAATCTCACTTCCTATTTTCTTGATGACATCTAATTAAAAATATATAATCTAAAGTCAAGCACAGAAAATGACAGTTATACAAATAGCATTCCTTTTAATGTCACAGCTGAACATTTAGAGACGACATGCGTAATGATATCATTTTTAAATACAATGTTTATCACTATCTTGCCATTGTTATGATGCAGTGAAAATAATTTCCAAGACTTTTCACTTCCACAGCTTTCTTGCTTCCAGGAAACATATGTGTGAATTGATTGCATAATCATAGAAACGTTTGGATTGGAAAAGACCTTCAAGCTCATCAAATCCAAACATGTTCCAGGTTCAGTGCTAAGCCATGTGCTTTAGCTGCACACTTACAGTGCAGCTTGAGGCCTTTTCCTCTCATCCTCTTACTAAGTCAGGGAGTTCTAGAAGCTGAGATCTCAGCCTCCTTTTCTCCAGACTAAACAATGCCAGTTCCTTCAGCTTCTCCTCATAACACCTATCCTCCAGACCCTTCACTAGCTTGTTGCCCTTCTCTGGACCTACTCCATTGTCTCAATGCCTTTCTTGTAGCTCCAATATCTCAATGTCTTTCTTGTAGTGAGGAACCCAAAAATTGGATACAGCACTCAAGATGTGGTCTCACCAGTGTTGAGTCCATAGGGACAATCTCTACCCTGGTGCTGCTGGTCATATTATTTCTGACAGAGGCCAGGATGCTGTTGGCCTTCTTGGCCACTTAAGCACCTGCTAGCTCACGTTTAACAAATGTAGATTAACACCTCCAGGTCTCTTTCTACTGGGCAGCTTTCCAGACACTCTTCCCCAAGCCTGTAGCACTTGTGCTAGTTTGAGCTTAGCTGGGATATTTTAGTGAGAGGAATTAGATTGTAGGCTGTGAAAAGGAAACAATGGTGATGTCTACTTCACACATAGGCTTACTGAGATGTATGAAAAAAGAACATAAACATAGATAACAGAGTTGCTCTCTGGTTTTGGCTGCCTCCCTTCTTTCCCTAACTTGCTGTCTATGTAACTAATCCATCATTTTCCTACCCGCTCCCAACTGATTCTCCAAACTCACCTTGAACGTAAGGCAAAGTCTGGGATAAAGCAGAGGGGAGAAAAGTAGGTGTAAATATATACTTGTATATTGTGCTAAGCTGTAAATATAAATCTTCATTCTAATTTCTAGCTTGGCTGAGTCTAGTATGGGTGATTTTCTTAAGTGGGGGGGGGGGCAGGTAACACCCAAACCATCACAGCATTGCATGGGATTGTTGTGACAGAAGCACAGGATACAGCACTTGTTGAATCTCAAAGAGTTAGCCTTGGCCCATTTATCCAGCATGTTTGGGACCCTCTGTAGATCCTTCCCTGCCAACTTTGTGTGCTGTTCTACACATAAATTTGCTTCAATTCAAGTTTCTTATCCACAGATATATTTTTCAGCGTTCCTTGACATTTCCCATATTTTTCTGCACAGAATCTTTTATGAATTCACCAGCTATTGCTCTATAAGGACATGTTATTTATGTTGGATCTACTTCTTAAGCTGTACTTATTTGATTTTACCTTATCTGACATCTTGTTTCTCAGCCCAAAGATATGTATATATGCATATTTTCAATTTCTTTACAATTTTTTAGTTCCCACAATTACATTGTCTCCTACAGATTTATTCAACTCCTTCCTCACTACTGACATCTTGACACTAGCAAACAACCATTCACTGAAAATCTTTTCCCATGACTCAACTTGGGAATTGGTTTTTCCCTATTTCCTTTTTCTGCCTGTAAGTTCAAGCACTGAAGGTTTTCCTCGGCAGTAGTCATACTGGTCTGGGCCAAGTAAGTTAACCTTCCTTACATCCTCTCAGCCCAGAGACCACAAGGAAGTCCATCCAGGCAGTAGATCCTGGAACAAACCCTCCTCTGCTGAGGAAAATTTTTTTAAAATTAATTAATTGAATCAAATTACTTTGAAGCTCTCAGTAACAATGACTGTACATGGAAGGACCTCAGCACTATCTCTGCTATTTCACATTTTATTTCTTTCAGACTCCTCAGATTAATACCATCTGCTCCTGGTAATCCACTGCATTTATCTTCCTTGAGTTGCTTCATAACTTCCTCTTGAGAGAGCGAAATGTCTCTTAAGGCCAGCATCTGATTTCCCATAGGAAATGCCCTCCAAATAGTACCTTCTATAGAGAACACAGATACAGGACTTTGCTCTTAGTCAAGCCTCCAGCTGACTTTTCAGTCCTTAATAGTGCACAATCACCTTCTAATCACTTTCTAAATACGAGCAGGTACCCCTGAGCTTTTTGTCTTGGAATTTTTTTGTTTTATATTTTAGACAACACTTTGATGTACTTACACGACACAGAGTCTCTTTATAGTCCCAAAGCTTCTTTATAGTGTTTATCCCAAATGTTTCTTAGGGAGGAATATCTCAGGCAAAGAGTGACTAATAATTCTTAGAAATACTTTCACCATTTTTTTATGCTCACAGTGATTATGTTTCACTGGAAGAATTTTCATTGATTAGAAGCAAGCTGAACCTTCTACATTGTTCACTTCAATTAACTCCTGCAATTACATGATGAATCTCTTCCTTTTTTACAGACTGACCTGTAGCCAGGTGGGGGTTGGTCTCTTCTCCCAGGCAACCAGCAACAGAACAAGGGGACACAGTCTCGAGTTGTGCTGAGGGAGGTATAGGTTGCATGTTAGGAGGAAGTTCTTGACAGAGAGAGTGATTTGACATTGGAATGGGCTGCCCAGAGACGTGGTGGAGCTGCCATCCCTGGAGGTGTTCAAGAAAAGCCTGGATGAGGCACTTAGTGCCATGGTCTAGTTGACTGAATAGGGCTGGGTGCTAGGTTGGACTGGATGATGTTTGAGGTCTCTTCCGACCTGGTTGATTCTGTGATTCTGTGACTCCAAGTGAGTTATTAAACAATTAGTTACTTATGTCCTCAGTAAACTGCACTAATCTGCCATTCTGCAAAGGACAATGAGGTGCTGCAGCAATTGTGTTGCCAGTTTAGCAAGTATCTGACAAGGGAATGACTTTGGTTAAGACAATAGTCTGGGTTTGAATGTCACATATGGGTGCTGCTTGTTCAAACAGAACCAGTAAGGTTATTCAAATCTCACCAACTCAGGAAAATATGAATAGGTATGCAAATTATGCTGTCAGGCCAACAAAGTAAACAAACTAAGACACAATGGGATTAAAGGATGGGATAAAATTCTCAGATCAAAGAAGTCTCCTTAAGCAGTCACTTCTCATGCAAAATGAGTTGCAACTATATTGAAATCAGACAGGTAGAAAAAAATTGCCCAGAACAACCAGAACTGTTGGTTTCCAAGGGGTTTACAGCATCAAATACGATTCCTTATAATACTGCTATAAAGAATTTGAAAACTATTATATGCTACAGAGAACAGATGTAGAGTACTTCCTGCAAAGAATTCCAATGAATAGGCAGCTGTATTCTGTACTTTTGTTTTACAGCTACAGCAGATCCAACAGCAGTGAACTCTTTTCTCTAATTATTATGTACCAAATGACTTAATCAGTTTGCAATCTTTCCTTTTAGGTAAATGAAAACAGGAGGGCTGGAGCACCTCTCCTGTGAGGGTAGGCTATGAGAGTTGGTGCTCTTCAGCCTGGAGAAGAGAAGGCTTCAAGGAGACCTTGTCGTGGCCTTTCAGTATCTGAAGGGGGCCTACAACTATTTACAAGGTTGAGGAGTAATGGGTTTAAACTGGGAGGGGGAAGATTTAAACTAAAGGTTTGGAGGAAGTTCTTTACAGTGAGGGTGGTGAAACACTGGAACACGTTGCCCAGGGAGGTTGTGGACACTACCTCCCTGGAGGTGTTCAAGGCTAGGTTGAATGAGGCCTTGAGTGACCTGTTCTAGTGGGAGGTGTCCCTGCCTATGGCGGGGGATAGGAACTTTGAAATCCCTTTCAACCTAAACCATTCTAGAGTCAAACCAATGGTGTACAAAAGGTATTCTCTGAACAAAACATTTCAGAACTACCTAATGCTCAACTGTCATCAACAGTCAGGTTGGATTCAGTGATCTCAAATGTCTTTTCCAACCTGGTTAATTCTGTGATTCTGTGACATCTGATGACAATGTGTAAAGAATCAATCACAACCTACTTTTGTGAGGTTCAGAAAGAAGAAACTGAATAAAGATAATATATAATTAATACATTGCTGATAACACCACCCAATATATTTAGGATGTTTTTTCTACAGTTTCAGATATTATTTGTAATAAATTCTTCTACAGTAAGTATAGTATTTACATTTCTTATAGTCAAACTCATTAAAATCCTAGTAAATTATCACTGGAATCAATCCAGTGACTCAAAGATTTTAACAAATTCTTTGACTCACTGATTCTATTGGTTTTCTCAAGATAGATGGATCTTAGAAAGATTATAAGGAAAATATCTGCAGATTTTATCAACGGTAGGGCCATCCCAGTCACGAAAGACAAAAGAAACTTTCTGTGAGCCAATCATGGCCTGATGACATTTATTTCTACTTACCACTATTTGAAAGCGGGTTCACGCCTTGAAGCTCACCGAAATGTTATGCCTTCCAACCTTCATTAAAACTAATCCCTAGAGAATTTCAGATGTTTTTTAAAGGATTTAAAAACTCTGTTTACAAAGTTGTTGCTAGTTTTTTAAGGAGTTCTCACCTTGTAGAATAGTTGTAGATCATACTGCAAAGGAAAATACTTTCCCCCCTCTATTTGATATGCACTGTCTTCCAATTTCATTGAGCGTACTCTTATTTCTCCATTCTAAGTGCATGAAAACAGAGCTCTTTCACCTTCTGATTATCAGTTATTTCTTCCCATGTTTTAAACCACTTTCCTTTTTCATAAATGCTTGCCACAAATGTATCTTTTACCTGAATTAAACATACTATTTAGTACTATTTATGTTCTGAAATAGCTAGTGATTTATGTAGATGATTTTTAATATCTCCAGAATTATCGTCATCCCTTTCCTAAAATATTGCTTCATTTACTGTTGGTGGGGGTTTTGTTGTTGTGTTTTGGTTTGTTATTGTTGTTGTTTTTAAAGCTGGCTTTGTACATTGAGTAGAAGTTATAATTATGTTCCTATAACAGTACCCAGGTGTCTTTTATGAGTTAATTTAGAATTCAGCAAGGCATATGACTAATTAAAACTTCATTTAAGAACCAGATACTCTTGAGGGCTGTGCATAAATGACTTTGTGACATTTTTAAACATATAGAAAAATGATCTGTGGGGTATGTCAGCTGCTCCATGCCTCTACTGCCTGATAAGCAATTAAAAGCTTGAATAGTATATCCTCTGTCTTAGACTTTTGAGTATATAGAATGAGGAACAGATAATTTTTTTTTAATGTTTAAAAAAACAAAGAAAGAAGAAGCCACAACCCTCAATCCAGTGTTAGTTATTTTAACTGTTGAAGCAAATTTTACAAGAAAAGAGATTATTCAATATGGTTATCTAAAGCCAGACTGATCTTGGATATAATTACCTGCTTCTTGCTTATAGACTCAGATGATTACAAACTCTGTAGGTAACAAAACATAGCTCTAGAACTGGGAAGAAGTATAAAGTTATAAATAGAAATTCACTGTGAAATATTTCTTCAGCATCACTGGAGATGAGACACAGACGGAGAGGAGATTTAATCTACAGGAGACCTGGGGTGTATTAATTAAGTGTCTGACATTACAGAGCACATGTCTGGGGTGAACATAACCAATCTCATCTTGGCGAATTGATTTTCAGATAGCATCTTGAAGACTAGTGGCCAGTATTCTTGATAAAAATCTTTACATCTACCTAACAGTGAAATCAGGAAATACACATCACATTCTGGACATTTATTAGATTTAGCTTAAATGCTAAATTCTTGCATGGCAAACAGCCATTTTCTCTAGAGTTACTGAACTTATTCCCTATCAGATGGAAAAGCAAGTGGGAAAAATCTTTACAAAAACCTGCTGGGACTCCATCAAAGCCAGGAGGTTTGGCAAGAGAAAATTCTTCATCTGATCTCCAAGTTTCCTAAAACATTGCTGCCTTTTCTGGTATTATCTGGAAAAGTCAGGAAATAAATGTTGTTTAACTTACTGACTGAAATAGAAAACAAGATATGCTGGGCACCATAACACTGTGTTTTTATCACACCTTTAAAAAGATTCAAGCTTAGACAAAGCAAAGTGAAAGCTGCATTAAATTAATCAGAGCAAGCTTACAAAGTTAGGTAGCAAAAATAAGGAAAAATGATGCAGCCTTTGCTTGGTGTCCTTTATACTTGGCCATTACTCTACAGCATCACTTTAACATGATGTGTGTTGCAGTCCCTATAATCATAGAATGGTTTAGGTTGGAAGAGACCTCAAAAAAACACCTAGTTCCAACCCCCTGCCATAGGCAGGGACACCTCCCACTAGAACAGCTTGCTCAAGGCCTCATCCAACCTAGCGTTGAACACCTCCAGGGAGGGGGCATCCACAACCTCTCTGGGCAACCTGATCCAGTGTTTCACCACCCTCACTGTAAAGAGCTCCTTTCTAATAATAACGATACAAATATTTCTTTAAAAATTTGAAACAAAACCAATACTCAGAATTAAGAGATTAGCTACCCATGCCAACAGCATGCCATCTTGGCATGCACACACATAAATACACACTGATAATTTCTCCTTTTGAAAAGTGTTTCCCTAATCCTTACTTACAAATGGCCTTTTTGTGCCGTGTGCTAGTGTGCCATCACTAGCAGCCTAGTGATTTTCCTGGTTTTTTTTATGCTTGTAGGAACTGCTGTAAGCTTCCAGTCCTTATATGCTGATGCAGTGAAGCTTTCTGCTCTTTTCACCCTTCCAAGCTCACTTTGTCTCTACACATATATGTGAAATCAAAGACTAATTTAAAAATTACATGTTTTACTGCCCCTTAAAGAGTACTGCACTAGCAAAACGAGACAAAAATCCCAAACTATTAAGAGATCCAAGTCCATATCTGCTAAATCTGGAACCCTGTCTTGACAAATGTAAGGATGGGACAGGAAAAAAAGATGAGTTGAAAAAAGCTGTATATGAGAAAAGGATATAAGCAAATTATTGCATAGTAAGCAGGTATCACAGCTACTTCTTAGTTACTGTTTTCTGCTCCAATACCTGTAATAAAATACAGTAGACAATGGTAATTTTACAATTTTCTTTGACTTTTTCAGAACTCTTATATTGTACCTACTGTGGTGATGTTCCACTTTGTGATTGGTGCCTCTGTGCAATACCCTATGGCAACAGCAAAAGCTTCTTATTTCAAAGGATATTTGAGCCAATATAGGCAACATTATAGTTTACTATACGATACATGGATGCTACCTCTCAACTAAATTTTACCTTCTAGTAGGCTCCAGAGTCTTAGTGGGGTATACACATATATCATGAGCAGAATAGACCATTAGATATTCATCCTGCCCTTTAGTATATGCTGTATGAGACTATGTACTTCTTGGTATATATCCACTGAAAAGCTCCTCTGGGAAAGTGTTCAGTTAGAACCAAGAGCTATTTTTCATGAAAAGTCATCATCAATCCAGAGTCATAGAATTATAGAATTAACCAGGTTGGAAGAGACCTCCAAGATCATCCAGTCCAACCTAGCCAGTCAACTAGACCATGGCACTAAGTGCCTCATGTATATTTGATGGGAAGCCATCAAAAAAACTTGAAGTTTTAACAAATAACTCAGTACTTACATTTTCTGGGTATGTTCACAACATTGAATCCTAAGTAGGTGAAGTAAAGGCTGAAAAAGGTAAGCTCAGTGGTCCAAAGCTTGACCTCTGTTAAACTGTCATAGCACTTAAGAGATATTAAACACAGATTTTTCTTTCCCAGTCCCCACATCTGTGCTACAGGTACTTCTCCTAGGTGTTGGTTCTACGTGGGCTGGATAATATTTAAGTTTTGATTAGACTTTTGCCATTCTGCTCAAGTAAGAAGACAAACACATTATATGCATATATAATAATACATACATATTTTATATATGTGTGCACACATGTCTGTGTATAAATACATGTAAACATTTAAGTATATATACACATTACTTGCAAAGGAGCAACAGGTGCAATGAAGAGGAAAATTCTCTCTTTTTTTTTTTTTTTTTTTGTTAAATAAAGACAGACTGCAAAAGTTTAGTGAATTTGTTAAAACAACACTGAACTCAGCAGTAGTATTTTACAGCCATGAGTGCAAGACCTTGTCGTGTTTTCCTTTCTGCAGAGGTTGTGCCCCTTTATAGTGCTGTGTTTTCATAGCGCTTCAGAACTGAACAAACCAGAAACTAAATTAAACCATCATGGTTAATCTAGGTGTGAACCATGACACTGTGAAAAACAGAATTTTGCCCAGTTTCCATGTGAAACAATAATCTGCCATAGCTGACACAGAAAAGTCAACCTGTGTGCACCAGACACTGTTGAAACTTTGTTTTCCTTATGAGATTTGTCTAAGATTTGATGCCAAGAAACATTTATCTGCACTTTTCCAAATCTCTTAGAATTCTAGGAAGGACCATAAAACTCAGTCTTCTAGTTTATGTTTGGAGATGCAAAGCAAATACAAATTGAAGAAATTAATATAGCAGGGGGAAAAAAGCAAGTTCTTATGAAGAAAATGCCTTCAGAAACCTCAGCTTTACACTAGTTTAGATTATTCATAGTCTCTGCCCTCAAGAATAAGATGTTATAAAAACTAAGCATGAAAGAGATGACTACAAAATATGATTTCATAGAATCAGTCAGAGTTGGAAGGGACCACAAGGATCATCTAGTTCCAACCCTCCCTGCCATGGGCAGGGACACCCTACCCTAGATCAGGCTGGCCAAAGCCCCATCCATTTCTTTACTTTTCTTTAAATAGTTCAAATTATACCATAAAAATATGTCTACCTTGTGTGACAGGTAGTTCTTGAGTACTCAGGCAACTAGTGACAGAACAAGGGAACACAGCCTGAAGCTGTGCCAGGGAAGGTTTAGAAAATTAGTAAGTTAGAAAGAAGTTCTACACAGATAGAGCAATTGGCTATTGGAATGGGCCTCCCAGTGAGGTGGTGGAGTCACTGTCCCTGGAAGTGTTTAAAAAAAGACTGGATGTGGCACTTACTGACATGGTTTAGTTGATTAGATAATGTTGGGTGATAGGTTGGACTAGATGATCTTGAAAGTCTTTTCCAACCTGTTTGATTCTGTGATTCTTGTCCATGCCTTCTTGATACTTCTGTAAGGAGTCAGAGCCAGGTAAGTCTCCCCCAGGGTGTGCAGAAGTTGACACCAGAGAAGGCATAGTCAGGAGGTGAGTCCACTTGTCTTCCAGCATGAAGACAAAATTCTGTGACAGACAAAGGTTGATCTCTGAAATGACAAGATAAGCTTTCCTAGCAACCAAAAATCACTGGGCAGGGCTGGCAGAAACCAAGAAAATCCCTGGGATGGCTGAAAACAAGTTGCAAAGAAGACTTCAGGGAAAAATGAAAAGTTATTCATGCATCTCTGTTCTTTCTCTTTATCCAATCCTATCACTGGGAGTTTTATTATTTGGGAAGGTAGTTAATTACTCTAGCACAGAAGTGAACATACCCAGGCTCTTCATCATTCAACAGCTTTTCAGTCTCTCAGGGGCATTCACTAATAAAAAAATTCTGACAAACTATGTTTGGTTATCTAATCACTGGCCACAACTTGACACTTGTTAGCAAGTTGTGAGGCATGTAAAGCACTTTACAGTACTTGGTCATCAGGCTACTTCTTCCAACTGCCTGTACCACAACTGGCAACTTGATGCAGATCCATAGAGGTAGTTTATTGCTGTGAAGGGGTTTTGTCTGTGTTTTGGGGTAAGATATGAGGCCAAATTTTGAAAGGTTTTTTAATAATTTAATGAATTTCCCCCAAACTTATATACAGTTAACCCACACAAGTTCTTTGCATGCAGTTTGTGAAAATATTTTACAGAATGTCTATTTGCAGCAGGATTAAGGAATTTGGTAGAGGTTTGGAAAGGCTTTGGGTAGAGAGTCTTGTGGCATAAAGTGCCACGGGCAAAGTCACTGAGATTTCTTAGCTGCTCAAATCGAGATTGTTCAGTTACTCACTAATTGGAGTCACAGTCTCTGTGGCCCCAAATATGTGTAGCAAAAGCCACGTGGTTTATCCTCATGGATCTACATAGCTCAGTTCGGATATTGGGGCACGCTGTCTGAGAAGGCTCCACGGGCACGATCTGGCTGGGAACAGCGAGCTGGAGCAGTGATGGGCTGGGAGCGGCGGCTGGCCAGGAGCGCCTTGGCTGATAGTCCACTGGATCAGTGCAAAGTACTGTGGGATGGAGTCATACCCAGCGGTAGTGGCCCCAGGTGGCAAAGAGGCCAGCAGAGGTGAGCGGAGGAGGGTGGCAGGAGCACTGAATTGCCCTATTTATGAGATGTAGGCCAAGATTGATTGTCCCTTTGGCCACAATACTGTCCAATAAGCGTCTGGCAGCTGGTCAGAGCATGTCAAATAAGGTAGAGTCCACAGGTCTGGTACCCCCAAATATGGAGAGAGCACAGGTGGGCCACACGCTAAGCTCTTGGGCTTATGCAACCTGTTTACATCAACCATATAACCAGGGCAGGCCAGACTCTAAGGCGCCAGGCTTGTTGTGCTCCTTTGTCCACTTAATTTCTTTTCCCCTGGTTTAGACAGAAAAACACCTTTTGGTGGGAACACATGTCCAGGCAAGCATAGGCTTGTAAACAAGCCTGCTTGGGCCAATGTGGCCCTCCACCACAGTAACATATAAAGACCACTCCCTATAAAAATATAATCTTTCCATATCTTAGTTTTAGTTACTATTTCTGGAAAACAATCAATCTTCAAGACAAGTTTACTATGCAATACAGGAGAAGATAAAACACTAACCAAGATTTTTATGACAGAGCATTACAGCTATTTCTACATTTATCCCTATAATTGCTAGATGAGAGTTTTCAAGCAAAAGTTTTTTAATGGGTACACAAAAATGATGATTCAGGAGAACAAAATGTCAATCAAGGATCTAAACTCAGGCTCCACAAAAAGACACTTCTTCAAGATGTGAAGATTCACTTAATGGCCTGCTGGAAGTTAACACTTTCATCCTAATGGCAGATAAGGACTGAGACTTAGGTCCCAATTACAATGGGCTGCTGTCTCCGTACCTTCCTGTCGTGTGTCATCTGTGGTGCTAGAGAATGCTAGCTTCAATGAATATCAGCCATCAGGGTTAGGTAAAGGTTCAGACAGTCACTAAGCCTACATCTTCAAGGACACTGGGAATGGAAAAGGAATCCTTACCAGGGATGGAAAATGGAGCAAGGCACTGAAATGATATTGCTGTCTCCATATCTTTCTCATCTGGGTGAATCATGGTGCTTCTCCCTGTAGCAGGAGGAGGGAGAACAGAAAAACATGTCTGGGCAGGCCAGAACACATTTAAGCCTATTTTGGCCTATCCAGGCCTACCACAACAGCTTCTCTGGTGATTGTAGTGGCAGTTCCCTTCTGCAGTAGTTTAAGGCTTATTGGAAAATTCTAATGAGAGAAATCAGGACTTTCCTGAAAGTTCAGTGAAGAAGCTGAACGAGCAGGGCATTGGTTGTAAAAGAATAATAATGATAAAGTCTATAGCATTTATTGGTTTGCCAGCTGGTGTAAAAAGCCAACATATAAACAATTTCAATCTCTTGGCTCTTGGGCTTTTTTTTTTGCTGTTCTTTCACTCCTCTCTTCCACTAACCTTGACTGACCAGGTAACACGTGAAATCTTGCTGGTTTTCTCTGTGGCTAGAGGGTGGCATTGGCCCCTTCTGGGCTTTTTTTTCTCTTTGTCTGGGGAGGGGGGGGAAATTAATTTCCTGTATTATTTTTAAATTGTATAAATTTGTAAATAGGTGTAAATACATAGTGTATATATGCTTGTAAATTTAGCTTTGCTGTAAAATGTAGCTTTATCTTACTTCCAAGCTGTCTGAGCTGGTCTGGTAAATTTGTTGGGGGAGAAGTTCCCAACCCACCACACACTCATAGGCTTGTGACAGCAGAACATAACTTGCACAAGTATATCTTATGTAATGTGGACTATGTCTTTTTTCAATGCTCTTATTTAACAATTTTGTTTCTTCATTTTATTGTAGAAATAAGTGCCACTTCTATAATTTTACTATTGTAGCTTTCTATGCTGCCAGGGTATAAAATATGTCATGACCTTTTATGAGGAAACAAGCTTACACAGGAAAAAATGTTTAAAATAGAATTGAAATATCCATTAAAAGGTATAGGAAATATCTTGATGCTTCAGGAGTGATGCTATGAGACCCAGGAATAACTGCGATTTTATATAGAAAGAATGGATTTTTTATCAACTCAACCACTATGGCTGCACATCTTTCAGATTGCTTTTCTTGTTCTCTAGATGTTGTACTTTCCCCTGATCCCAAAACAACTCTTCTGTTTCCTGCACCTCTCTCTGGATTTGCATTTGCTGTGTTACAGAGGCATTAGGCAAAGCAATAGTCCTACCTGCTTTTTCCCCCATTCTTCTTCATATTACTGCTGTGTCTGTTCCCAAAGCAGCTTTTTTCTGCATTTCTTTCCTAGGAAGACACAATTTACTTTGATTTAAGGTACAAAATCTACTTAGGTGCCCACAGCTATTTCCCTGCCTCATTGCATTGTAACATGCATTCCCAAGCTGAGGATGCCATCAAGTCCTAGCTGCTCCTGCAGTGCTCTGTTAGTATCTAAATAATCAGAACAAGCACTGAACAATATTAGTGTCATAAGTTCTGATGAATCTGCTGGTGAATATTCGATACCATGCTGATGTCATGGCAGCTTTAAAATGAAAGTGCTGCCTGGAGCAAAGTATCATAGGGCATTGTAGTTTGGATTGTAACATAAAAAGATTCTTGCTTCTGGTTGATGTTTCTCTCTTCTGGTTTTGAGATGTTAGTCTTTTCCACTGGACTGGCTGTGAGCTTGTGGGGTGGGGGAGTTGTTTTATTGCTGGCTTCTGCTGTTGCCTGTGCTTTTCTTGTGTTTTTACAGAATCACCAAGGCTGGAAAAGATGATCCAAGAGCATCAAAGTCCAGCCTATGACCTAACACCACGACATCAGCTAAACCATGCCATCAAGTGCTACATCCAATCTTTTCTTATAGACTTACAGAGATGGAGATTTCAGCGTCTGCCTGGGCAGTCCATTCCAGTGCCTAATAACCCTCTCCGTGAAGAAGTGCTTCCTAATATCTAACCTAAACCTTCCCTGTCACATCTTCTTGTCCTGTCACTGGTTGCCTGGGAGAAGAGCTCAGTCCCCACCTGACTACAACTTCCCTTCAGGTACTTGTAGAACATGATAAGGTCCCCTTTAAGTCTCCGCTTCTCCAGGATGAACAACCCTGCCTCAGCCTCTCCTCACAGGACTTTCCCTCCAGCCCCCTCACCAGCCTCATAGCTCTCTGAACCTGCTTCAGCACCTCAGTATCCTTCTTGAAGTGAGTGGCTCAGAACTGCACACAGTGCTCAAGGCCTCACCAGTGCCAAGTACAGAGGCAGAAGTACATTTTCTGTGAAATAGGTAAGGTAACTGTGTATCATATCATCTCATTAAACTCCCTTTCTCAAGCCAAGGCTTTTTGTGTTACTTTATCTCCTGTCTCAGGGCAGGGGAGAGCTTGCTTGTGAGAGTGGATTGCGTTAAACCAAGAGAATTAGTTATTTGCACATGTATCACATCTGAGTGTGGACAAATATTTTCACTCCGAAATAAAGCTTTCTGCTATTCGTGGTTCAAACAGGCTCCATCCAACTATTCACTGAGCACACAACACCTGACACCAAAAAAATGTGGAGGAATTCTGCCACTAGGAAAAATCTTACAGAAACATGTCATGGTCCAAGTGGTGGACTCCATGATCATGGATTCTCCTTCTCTGGAGACTTTCAAGGCCTGTCTGGATGTGTTCCTCTGTGATCTGTGTTAGATAGTATTGTCCTGCTCTGGCACAGGGGTTGGACTCAATGATCTCCTTGAGTCCCTTCCAACCCCTGATATCCTGTGATCTCAAAGTACAAAAACTCAGAAGTTCAACATAAAAACTTTGCTTGCCCATAAGATGGCACACAATAGGTAAGGAAAAGTGAAAAGAGAAAGGGGAAATGTAAAATAAAGCAAAGAGAGAAAAGCAAAAGTGTTTCATAGCTACCACTAATGCAAGGGTCCAAAGACATCTCTCTGGTCCCATGTCCAGTCCTGCTGGTCCTTCTGATCTTTTCTTGATCCTGGTGGTGAAACCTGTACTTTCAGTCTCACTGCTAGGGAGATAACTTTTATAATCAGTTTCACATCTGCCAATGTCTGAACTCCACCTCTCTCCAACCCTTGTGCCCCCACAAGACTAAGGCTTCCACACGTGCCCGAGGATGAATGACTGAGGTGTGGTCTGGGTCGAAGGAGGTGTGCCCAACGTATGACCTGCCTTGAAAACAGGTAGCATTAGGCCAGGAGGTGTGTTTTCATACTATAATGAGCAGAGTTCACTAATGTTCATGGTTCCCTTACCAATACCAGGGCATCAGTCCCTTTTGGCAGCAGTCGTGGTTCTTTGTTCCAAAGCAACAATCAGGGACAGTAGGTTCATCAATCATACTTAACAGGTATGGACAGTTGTATTAGACAGGCCTTTTCCCACAGGACCTGCACCTGCAAATACATGGAGACTTCAATCTAAAGTACAGGCTCATAACTTAATCTGTAACTTATTATGGAGTAAACCACTGCAAAACTCATGCTAAGATGTTAGCCTGAAATTAATCCAAGTCTTGGGAGTACAGAGATCCTGACTCCTGATGACAATAACACAGATAATGCTCTTCAGAACATCACAGAATTGGGGAAATAAACAGTATGGTAGACCAAAGGCACAAAATCAGAAAGGACTGCTCCCAGGTAATGCTAGCCTTACAGACGTGTACATCTGAGCAAGCTGATGATTCGTTTGGCACAGTTTACGTGACCTTAGGATGAGAAGAGTTTTTCTTGTAAGTGCCTGTTCCTCTGCGTTAACTACAAGTGCAGTCTGGAGTGAGAGGCTCCCGTGCAGACAGATATGACACCTCTTTCACTTTCAATCTGTGTTTCGCTGTGAATCTGTCCCATGGAGCAGGCAGATCTGCCTCACTGCCAGGTCAGAGCCTTCCCAGGGACTTTTGTATACGTCCACCTGCAGAGCTCCCTTGTCAAATCTGTGGCACATCAATTTATGTAGCAGCAGCTGCTACTGGTCAGTGTCTGTTCAGCCTGTAGAAGTCTGACTTCCCCACGGTGGGATGGCACAGCTTGGTGCAGTCCTGGGCTGTGCATTTATGCCCTGTTCCCTTCCTACTGTTACACAGAATGCTAGGGGTTGGAAGAGATCTCCGGAGATCACCCAGTCCAACTCCCACTGCTAGAGCTGAAGCTGCCAGACCTGTTGGTCTTTTTCCTCTCTTAGCGAAGCCACTCCCTTAGTGAGCTCGCCACACTCCCATGGAGGCTGGCATCAAACTGTGAGTGTGCTTTGAGCTGTTTAATAAATTCACTACCATGGTGGGGAACAGCTCCATTCTCTCATATCCCAGTGCAATGCCCTCAGCCCTTGTGACACCTGGACCAGAAGGGTGTTGTTGACACCTTCCAGATTAGCAGAGAGCTTCTGCCTCACCACTAAGATAGCTGAAAGTGATTTCTGCCTTTCCTGACCCCTGCATTAGCTCCCCACATGATTTGGTGGGCCTGATCTGTTGGACACCTTGAATGCAATGAGCAAAGTGGAGCAGAGAAGAATCATTTGCTAAAGGCCAGGGCTGACCCTGTCACAGGCCAGAAGCAAAATGACTTGCTGCTGCCAGTGGGTAACCTGAAACACAGGCCTGAGCCAGCTGCACTTCCCTCACCTCAGGCTAAACAAAACCATGCATTTATTCATAATATTCAAAGCAGACAACACAGCCACAAATGTTTATAAAATACATAGGCAGAAAAAACAAAGGCAAAAATATGCTTAATCTGTTTATACTGAGGTAACATGAAAAAGTTCCCTCATTCCATTATTCAGTGCATTTGCTGTTTACCTCCTGCTGAGATAAGTTTCTGCCTTTGCCCACTCTTCTTTTCTGAATGAGTAGCTCAGCTTTTATAGTCCCCAGGCCCTTTGAAACATCCTAAAATGTAAAAACTAGCTTCATTTTTCACCCCTAATTACATCTCATAGTTCCTGAAGTAGGAGACAGGCTGTTCATCCTCATGAGTGGAATAAAGGTTGCTTCCCAAATACAGCAATGTTGCTGTTTTGTTTTACTAGTAGCTTATTGGGTCAGCTGTAGCAAATTATCAATATAACAATAGTTTAAACACTACTACACTAGGACTCAATTTCTATTCTTAACTAGTGAGTGAAGCAGTGTGGCTAAACTGAATATGAATGTGAAAAACTAGTCTGTACTTTCCTCTTCTTGTCTTCAGTGGTGAGTAGATCAGATACAAGATCATTCACAGTCTTGTAGTTTTCTCCTGCGGTCAAGATTTTACTCTGCATTGTTTTTTTTACTAGCCTTCTACTGAAGCCCATCTCCAAGGCAGCTTTAACTACAGGTGTGTTCATCGTGATTGCATCTTCTGAATGACTCTCTCCAGGTTCAAATGAATAACTGGGGGAAACAATACTTCCATCTACAGGTATATCAGAGATTGAAAGGAGCTATTCAAGCACAGAGGGGAACCTGGCCTGAACCTGACTTACAAACTCTCCTCCTTTCACACAAAGCAGATACTCACACCTTGGAAACCACTCTGCATGCTCAATTCACAGATTATCTCTGGATTCCTAGCACCTTAACCCACCATCACAGCAAAAACACTTGACGTCATTGTTGTGACCTACATAGTGAAAGCCAGCATATGCAAGTTGTTCAGGCTGAACTGGAATCCTGGCTGGCAAATTTAGGAATGTTTTAACACATGCTTCATGGGTTTGCACGCTCACATTTGCAACCACGAAACTTGGCCTCTCTCGGGTAAGGTTTTCCATGAAAGGGCAGTTAGGAAAGTGCCAGTGATGCTCTGACATAGCATTATCTGTTTGTTACAGTCTCTTGTCGCGAAGGGGTATTCTGCCGCCGACGCCGATTGTGGCAGAGGGGAGAAATTAAATGGTGTGAGAAAATATTCTATAAAAACATATATTTATTAAACTCAATATTCTGAACTCTCGCCACCCCCAAGCACTGAATATTAATATTAAATGGATCTACACGGTCATGAAAGACATTCTGGGAATATATCAACAGTAACTTGTTAATAACTAGCAAACAATTCAAACTATAAACAGAAAGAGGATTTTTCCCTGTGGCAAATACCGTTTGGGGTCTATATGCTACTTGCCCAGCAGGTGGGCTGAAAGCTCTTTCTGCTCTATGGCAGGAGGCAATAGAAATTACAGAGGCATTAAAGCATTTACTTACAATTTCAGTTTAATCAGTACTCACCCTCCGGCCTATGTCACAGCCTATACTAGTGTCCAAACTTCAGGGGAGTCTTTGCCCATGGAGTTGGAGGCTAGAATCCTCCTGGCTTCAGGGGAAAATGACGGTCTCTGATCTTGTTCTCCTGGCAAAGGATGCAATCTCTGCCCTTGTCTCTTGACTACTTCTGGATGCTCTGTCCAGGGATTCTTAGGCAGGACCTTCAGGTGCAGAGGCAGGATGTCATGCAGCCTCAGCACGATGTAATGCTGGCTAGCAGGCCAATTGCATGCAGACAAATGGAGGCTGCTCCTGGTTAACTCAGTAGCAACAGTGATTACCAGGCAATGATCGGGCAGCGGGCATGCAGTAGGGTGCATGGCTGCATGGGAGCCTGAGCTCCATAAGTAAAGGCAGGCAATACAGGATCTGGTCCTGATAACTCACCACAGTGGTGTGCAAGTGTGCACAGCTGGCTGGGAGACTACAGCTTAAGCAGTGCTGGTGAGTCTAAGTCTAATAATAAGTGAGTGAGCCTGAACATGAGTGACTGGGGGACTCCTGAGCATGTTATTTACCTGTGTACCCCTATTTATTAAATGTGGGCCGAGATTAACGGTCCTTTGGCCACTAGAATGACCAATCAGGTTGGCAGTCAGCCAAACCTTACCATAATAGGCAATAGCCACAGGCCTGGACCTTCCAACTATGGGAATCACAGGCCTCACACCAGGCAGGCACGAGCTGGGCGTGTGGGGCTTACACAACATGTTCACAAACAGGGGTCCTGGGCAGGCCAGACTTCGTGGCACCAGGTCTGTTGTGCCCCTTTTATCCATTTAATGTGTTTACCTCTGGTTTGGCCAGAAAAACATGTCCAGGCAGGGTAAGGCATAAATAAGCCTATTTTCGGGCCTACAGGCCCTCCACAACATATCTACCAAATGCCTAAGTGAGACCTTGTACCAGTTTCAAGTCCAGCATGTGCTTGACTTTGTCAAGCTCCATAAAGTTCTACCCATAGCACAAAAGCACAGGATATTGCTTATAGCAGATAGATTTGCTGTCCCCTCCTTGTGGTATCTTGTTGGTGCAATTCTATATAACTTTGTACTCAGAAACTTATGTGTGTAGCACCCTGCCTGCATATAATTCCCTACCAATATTTGCCAAGAGAAGACAGCAATCAACCACATTGAGGCAGCAAAGGGTTTTGCATGAGTGGTCTTGACCCTTGCCTCTTCTCTGTAGAGAAAGGAAGATCACACAGTATCACAGTATTATCAGGGTTGGAAGAGACCTCACAGATCATCAAGTCCAACCCTTTAGCACAGAGCTCAAGGACAGACCATGGCACCAAGTGCCACGTCCAATCTTGCCTTGAACAGCTCCAGGGACGGCGACTCCGCCACCTCCCCGGGCAGCCCATTCCAGTGTCCAATGACTCTCTCAGTGAAGAACTTTCTCCTCACCTCCAGCCTAAATCTCCCCTGGCGTAGCCTGAGGCTGTGTCCTCTCGTTCTGGCGCTGGCCACCTGAGAGAAGAGAGCAACCTCCTCCTGGCCACAATCACCCCTCAGGTAGTTGTAGACAGCAATAAGGTCACCCCTGAGCCTCCTCTTCTCCAGGCTAAACAATCCCAGCTCCCTCAGCCTCTCCTCGTAGGGCTGTGCTCAATGCCTCTCACCAGCCTCATCGCCCTTCTCTGAGATTTGTTTCCCCATTCTCATTTTTGTATGTGCTCATGGATTTAGAAGAATAATTTGCTTCATTGGCTATTAGTCTGCTTTTAAGCTGAAAGCTTTGAAATAGTTATTTTCTTCCCTTTGCAACAAAGACGTTTCTTGGACACACTCATTTAATTATGAGATGAAAGTGAGTGCTCTGACTTGCACAGCAGGATTACAGGGCTATTTCTGTTAAAGGACATAGTGAGGGAAAGCAATCCTTTGCTCAGACTGGATTAGGGACCAAAATAGCTTTTGTTCAGTGCTTCAGATTAGGCATGTACACCAATCCACACCTTACAGAAGGTAGAAAAGAAAGTGGCACAAACGTACAAAACATGCCAAATTATGCAACCCTGAACAGACCCAAATATTCCTAAATCTATGTCATGTACCTGTTGGATCACACTTCTAAAAAGAAAGATTTGCTGAAGGTCAGTGGGACAATTATCTAATTAATCCATCCACTGATCAAAAGGGTAATCAAATACAAAAGGAGGGGAAGAGAGAGGAAAGATCCACTATACAAACAAACTAGAAAACATAAAACCCCCTATATAAAATTAGTAAAATTAATGCCAAACTGAAGTAGGCAGTGTCCTAGAAAGGATTTCAGAGGTGTTCATATTGGCATCCTGGATATAAAAAAGCAGAGTAATTAATATTCAAAAACTTGCTTTTGATGCTCTGGACCAGTCACATCCCATATACAGTTTTTCTGTATAAAACCATCTAAAAGGACTGAATTACATGACAGGTCAGACAGATGATGCAGGGGGAAAATGAATGGTGAAAATAAGAGTTTCTTAAATGTTACGTTCTTGTACATGAACAAAAGAGAAACATATTGCTTAAGTTAGCAGAACAAATAGAAAATAATGGAAAGAAATCTCGAGTAGGAATGACTCAGTCCATAAACGTGAGCACTCAGGATGAAAAGCAGAGACAGGAGAAACAGACATAAACTTAAATTTAAGGAAGACAAGATTTAAACTGGATGACAGGAAAAAGAGTCCATCTAAAGAGGTTACTGGGTTAAAGATCAGGCTGCCAAGGGAAGTAGTTCAAGATATAATTATCAAAGAATTTAACATTGGGACCAAAGAGCACTGAGAGGCTTATAACATTTATATGTAGGGTGGATTCTCCCTGATAAAGCCAGTGGCCCCTACACAGACCTGTGATTCTCTCCAGCCAGATTTCTCCTGTAAAAACAAGAGTGGAATTCCTTTTACTCATTTCTAGTAAATTAAACCACATCAAACTTATTTTTTTTTTCACTTAAAAGCTTCACCATGTTCATCCTCAGAGTGTTTGTGCTGTACCTCAAGTTTACAAGATTAATGCAGTTCACAGCATTGTCATCCGACATGCACAGCATTAATGGTCATGGCTGAAGCACTGTTTCTATAAACAGCCGTGGGCTGGGGCAAAAGAGCTTTCTGGTCTAAGTGCCAAAGAACAATGCCAGCTTCTGCTGCCATATGGCATGGGGACAAGCAGCAGGGTCAGCATTTCACAGTCTGGTTTCCTTCCTCAGATTGATGAGCATTAACCAAGGAACTGTTCACACAGACTTGCAAGGCAGTGTCCCTTGCATAGTCAGTACCTGTGGGGTTTTTTTAGAGGAATAATATTAGAAGAGTGTGAAAATATTCAGGAGGTTGGTTTTGTGATTTCCACCTCCCCTCCCTGCTGCTTTCTCCCCAGTCTTTTAACTTTTTTTGGTAAGGCTGAATAATAGCTTCTATGAAGAGTTAGCAAGAAAATCAGTGTTTTGTCTGAGAAGAAAATTAGGATTGTGAAATAAAGTGCTGGTTTCCAGAAATAATCACAGGATTGAAATATTGAAGAGGTCTATTTCAATGAGAGGTACATTCAGCAGTAGGCTCAATGATCTTGGAGGCCTTTTCCAATCAAAATGATTCTGTGATGCATGGTCACAAAATTTCAGAAAAGTGTAATTTATTTGAAAGGCCAAAATGATGCAATTCTACCTGTGACAGGAAGCCCAGCAGCAGCTATTTTTACCTCTAGTTTCAGTGCATCAAAATAAAAAATAAGGGAAGCCAAAAAGGCACTGCTCTCCTACAGAAAAAGAGGATGGATAATAGCATTCCTTTAAAATGAGAAATGAAGCAGAAGCAGGAAAGAGGAGAATAAGATAAGGGAGCTGTTACTACTTCTCAGGACTTTCTTGCCATTTGACTATGCTGCAGGAGAGAGAAATCAACTCCTCCATCTGCAAGTGGGAATAGGTGACACCAAAGCTGCGCCCTGAAGGTCCACTGTCCACAATCCAAAGCAGCATCAAGTCAGTTCTCCATCTGTCCCTTCAGCCACTACAGTCCAACACACCTTCCAGAAAGGCAGACAGAACCATTAAGATGCCCATTGGTGCAGGAGCACTGATGACTTGCACTTGCCTCTTTCCAGCACAAGGGTCAGTGCCTAATTTAGCCTTCTCTCATCTACTGAGATGCTGATTTTCACAATACTTGTATGTCCTTCATTATTTTTGAGAATTCTGTTTCTTCTCTCCAAATTAGTAGAAATCAGCCAGCCAACTGAGCTTGGAGCTCACTGCCTTTTGTGCACTCATACTGAAACGTGTGGCTACTTTGCCTCTGAAGTCTGATAGGCACATTTCACTTTATTTTCCTATATTACTTGCCCCTGAAACTTTTTTTCCTCATTATTTCTCCTGGAACTGTAACATTTACTGGAAAAGTACTTTGAACTTACCTTGTTTGCACTAGAGCCTACATGCAACACCCCTCTGCTTTTCTGTTGCAGAATTACTTGGGCTGAACAGGCCTTGAAATCTTTGCCTTTATCTGATGTCCATTCTAATTTCAGAAGCGGGAGAGCAAACACTTTCCTGTTCCTCTCACTGAACTGAGCAGTGGCACTTAGTTGCTGGGATGGCAGAGAGGTAACAGTGCACAAGGGCTTTTAAAAAAGGCCAAGGTCTCCCTGAACATCACTGGCTCAAGTCACAGGATCACAGGATGTCAGGGGTTGGAAGGGATCTTGAAAGATCATCTAGTCTAACCCCCCTGCCAGCATAGATCACCTAGATTAGGTCATACAGAAACACATCCAGAGAAGTAGACTCCACAAGCTCTCCAGGCAGCCTCTTTCAGTGGTCTGTCACTCTCACAGTGAAAAAGTTTTTCCTTATGTTCACATGGAACCTCCTATGTTCCAGCTTGCACCCACTGCCACAGTGTCTTATCACTGGACATCACTGAGAAGAGCTTGGCCTCCTTACACTCACCCTTCACATATTTATGAATATTAATGAGGTCATCCTTCATTCTCTTCTAAAGAGACAGAGCTCACTCAGCCTTTTCTCATAATGGAGATGTTCTGCTCCCTTAATTGTCTTTGTGGCTCTGTGATGGACTTTTTCAAGCAGTTCCTTGTCCTTCTTGAACATGGTGGGGTTGGGGGGGCAGAATGGACACAAAAATTCCAGATGCAGCCTCACTAGGGCAGAGTTGAACTGGCCACACCAAACCTTTTTTTTTTCCTCCATGGAGTAGCTGCAAAAATAACCCTCAGACCTCTCAGAGAGGCTATATTCAAACATGAGCTTGGTCAGCCAAATTGTGTTAAGCTCAGGGGGACTATGCTGGACAGAGCAGGAATAGAAATAAAAAGGATATATTAGCACACTTCCTCTTCCTTATTGCACCCCTGAAGACACATACTTTTTCTTAGCCTCCACTTCAACCAACTTCACCACTTTTTGGTTGTTACAAATTCATTTTGTTCCTTCACCTCAACCTCATTTCTGTTCCCTACTGTTTTCAGTAGCTTGCTTGTTTCTGCAGGCTCCACGGCTCAGTGGAGCAGCCTGCACATTTCCCTGAGGAGCTGACTGCCACCCCTCCACACAGACCATCTTTTAAAGAACACCTCAAGCAGGATAAAAAAAAAGAAGTAAACAAGATCTTGGCCATCACACAGGCCTTGGTTTTTCAAACTGACAGCTCATTCTCCCTTGTTTCCTTGGAAAGCTCTATCTATCATCTCTATGCTCTAATTCAATGATGTAAAACTATCCACTAATCTGACGTTGGGGTCAGAGAGAGGCTACATGCTGCTCCTGTGATTTGGGCAAGTCGAAAAGTTTCTGGATACCAATAGTTGCACATGCTGACTGCAGGTCATTAGAGTTTTACTTCTAGAAATATTTATTTGCTTTATGTGTTTCAGAGTTTCCTCCAAGTCAGCTATAGAAAGCAAATGCAACATAAGTGTCACAGACAAGAGGCTAAAACAAAAGCAGCAGTCAGCTCTTCATTTGGCCACAGGTTTGAAAAATCAAGTGAAAAACATTAAGTCTATTCCTTCAAAGTGGAGAGCTGGGTAAGCCAGCTCCTGCCCTCATATTGGCATGTTCTGTATGAGCCAGCTGACTGCTTCTCCCTTTATAGCATTGCACTTCACCATTACTACATCATTTGCATGCTCATGCAGTGTGAAATGCTGTGCAGCCAGAGCAGCTGGTTGTCCATCACTGGCTTCTCAACCACCAAACCTTTTAGACTGTGAGTCACTGAAATCCTGCAGTCTGGAAACTTTGGCTTGGTTCAGTGTGTCAGGTTTTTGTGCTCTCCGTTTTCAGCTCATCACTCTTCACTGAGTACGTTCTCTTGATTTGTGAGCTGTTGGTCTCTAGGAATTTCAGTGCCACATGGTTATTTGTGGTTTGGATTTCTCCATCTATCATAGACATACACAGACCAACCTTCATCCCACTCCAACTCCTGAGACTGACTGAGTTCTCAGCCTCTCTCAGGGCTTTACCAGTGGCCTCAGGGCAGAACAAGTCAGTTTCAGCCAGTCCGTATTCCTCTATACAGGCACACAGCTGGTCATGAAACCTTTCCAATGGCATCAGAAAATTTCCATAAACCATAAACCTTGAATCTCAGGCAGAAACCTACAAGTATCCCTTCTAAATGTATTGCTATAAAGAGATAAAGATTGGCATTTTAATGGAAACCACTGCGTATTTTACACAAATGAGGCTACTGAGCACATTAATACATATATATAGTCAATAAGTTAGCTACTTCAGTGATCCATTTGGGTGAAAAGGGAAAAGCTGCAGGAAATGAGGATGAGTTTATCCTGACATGTAAAGAGAAGAGGCTGACACTTTTTGGTCCTCAATTCGAATCTAGAGCCTAAGAAAATGTTATAATTAACTACCCACAGAGGTTTTCTTAGCAACAACAAAAACAAAAGGAAAAGCCCACAGTTCTGAAAAAAGAACATGGAAACAACATAATTTTTTTCTACTACATGCTGTTAAGGGAAGGATGGTCTTCTTCACTAATGTACAAAAGATTTGGATCTATATTAGGGTTTAAAAAAAATAGTTTAAAAAAAAAGAGAATCAGGATTTTCTCCTCCTCCAGCCAATGGAAGGGACCACTTCTGCAGAAGAGTGCCTGCACATATCAAGTGGCATTTCAAACCCAGCATTTCATTAAAACCAAACTGCTGTGTCATAGCAGCAGGACTGTGTTCTACAATACCACACTTCCTTTTGTGTCATGGCTTTCAGTGCAAAGAGAACCACTTGCCGTGTTGCCGTGCTTTGCTCCCAGCTCTGTGGCTGCTATGTCTACCAGCAGAGAGGGCTTGTGAGGCCCTGCAGCCTTCAGTAATTAGATGTGCATGAAGGAAATAATTAAAAAAAAAAAAAAAAGAAATCTAGTCTGAAATATCTTCCTCTTGCAATTCAATTCAGCATCACCTGGTCAAAAATGAGATATTCCACATTCTTAAGGAAAAACTGGAACTGACAAATTCATTACTTAATCAGGCTAATCTAGTAAATTAAGAGGTAATTCTCAAGAAAAAATGAAAACTCTCTAGTGGCATATTAATTAGGAATTTCTTTTCAGCTATTAAGAAAGGAGGGATACGGATGTGGCCAAGAATAAAAAGAGATCTATTTTCAGGGTCAGTGGATTTACCTTTTCAGAATTTAACAGAAACACACACATTGATTCCTCTCTATGCAGGTGGAGCCGTGGACCAGAGAGGTGGGGGTTTTGGTTTGGTTGTTTTTTCCCAGTATTGGCATAATTAAATTTGCTATATTTTGAAGTACAGTATCTCTCAAGTGCAAACTCATGGTTTTGATCCAAAATTCAGCAACTTCTGATAACAAGGCAACTCCCTCCATGCTCAAAGTTTCACTTTTCACTTTCTAATTGCCATGTTATTCACCAAGCTTACCAACTCTGTGTTTTATTTCTCCTACTTATATCAGTATAAAAGTTATCAATTTGAGGGGGATATCCTGGAATGTGATCATATCACACAATAGATTTGACTATGTGGCAATTGCATGCAAAAACAATGCCAAGCTCCATGTCACTTGAAGGGACCAATATTTCCATTCAGATAATTTCTCTGCCTAGACTGCAATTTCTGTATTTCAGAATGAGCAGCTGGACATAGTCTAGATCCTATCTTCCTTATATGCCTGTTGCCCACACAGAAGAATCACAGTAAGATTTGGAATAGTTCTTTGATGTAATGCTGTAAATTGGTTTGGGTTTTTTTATGTTTCCAAGGTCTATTTCCCTGCACATGACAGAAGCAAACAGCAACAGGTAAGTGTGATTTTTGAACAAGCTACTGGTTCAGAAAAATGAAAGCAAAGCCCCCAAACCAAATCCATCTGTTTTCCAGGGAAGACTTGGTTATAACCACTTACTACTGATTTGCAAGCTGCCTACAGGGTCCTCATTTGCTGCCTGTTGCCTGGCACATCCTCACAGCCAGCACTGAGGCAATAAAACAGCACTCCAGTGGCTGCATTTTTTTGGCTCTTCGCAGAAGTCAGTCTTGTATGATTATAGAATCATAGATTTGTTTCAGTTGGAAAAGACCTTTAAGACCATCAAGTCCAACCATTATTTAACTCTACCAAGTTTGGTGCTAAACCATGTCTCTTAGCACCATAACTGTGCAATATTTAAGCACCTACAGGAATAATGATTCAATCACCTCTGTGTGGAGCCTCTTCCAGCATCTAAAAACACTTTCAGTGAAGAATTTTCTTCTAATGTCCAATCTAAACCTCCCCTGGTGCAACTTGAGGTCGTTTCCTGTTGTCCTGTCACTTGTTACTAGGGAGAAGAGACCAACATCCACCGCTACAGTCTCCTTTCAGGAAGTTGTAAAGAGTGAGAAGGTCTTCCCTTGGTCTCCTTTTCTCTAGGCAAAGCAATCCAATTCCCTTAGGTGCTCTTCATAAGACTTGTTCTCCAGACCCTTCACCAGCTTTGTTGCCCTTCTCTGGACCTTCTCCAACATCTTAATGTCTTTCTTGTACTGAGGGCCCCAAAGCTGAGCCCAGTACTCAGATGTGGCCTCACCAGTACTGAGTATAGAGGGAATCATTATCATTAGTTGAAGTGTTTCAAAAAGAGGAGTTCACAGACCTTCAATTAGCCAGACTAAATGGTTTTTAAGGCATTATCAGTCCTTGAGTGTTGGAAGCTGCTGCTGACCATTGTTGTGCTTCGGGCCCAGACAGCAGCTGAGCCCCACACAGCTGCTCACACAACTGCTCCCCTCCATGCCCCAGGGCAGTGGGAGGGAAAATCCAGAATAAATAGCAAAACCACACGGGTTGAAATAAGGAGTGCTTAATATAACAGCACAAAGAGAAAACAACCTGGAAGAACAATAGTATTAATGACGCAAATGATAGAAAAGAGCACTGACTCCATCCATCTGATGACAATGCTTCACACCACAACACCTGCTGAGAACACCCACATTTACCTGACCAGCCCTTCCTTTATACAGCAGGCATGGCACTGGTTAGGCCACATCTTGAATTCTGTATTCAGTTCTGGTCCCCTCAATTTAAGAAAGATACTGAATTGCTTGAATGTGTCCAGAGAAGTGCAACAAGTCTGGTGAGGGGTCTGGAGCACAGCTCTACAAGGAGCAGCTGAGGGAGCTGGGCTTGTTCAGCCTGGAGAAGAGGAGGCTCAGGGGAGACTTTATTGCTCTCTACAACTACTTGAAAGGAGGTTGTAGCCAGGTGGGGGTTGGTCTCTTCTCCCAAGCACCCAGTGTTAGAACAAGAGGACACAGTCTCAAACTGTGCCAGGGCAGGTTTAGGCTGGATATCAGGAAGAAATTCTTCACAGAAAGTGTGATTGACCATTGGAATGGGCTGCTCAGGGGAGTGGTGTAGTTGCCATATCTGGAGGTGTTTGAAAGGAGGCTGGGTGAGGCACTTAGTGCCATGGTTTAGTTAATTAGAAGGGTTAGGCAATAGGTTGGACTCAATCTGAGATCTTTTCTAATCTGTTTGATTCTGTATCAAATACTCCACTGGCTGGTGCAGCTGCTTATCTTGGCTGTGGCTCCTCCCAGGAGAGCAAAACAAGAAACCCTCAACCACAAACTTAACCCTATGTCATGGAGGCAGCGAACTGATGTGGCAGAGTCAGGAATTATAAAAACCAGAATTATTTTATTTTCCTGGAGCCCTGACCCCAAACTATATACAAAAATTACTTTAGTTTATTTACAGATTCCGTTCAATCAGGAATTTCTTCCAAAAGGATATTACAGATTTAGAGATTTAGGAGGTTAGGAAATGGAAAAGGCTAAGCTATAAACACAGCTTTACCCCACTATCAATTAGGCTGAGCAGAAGATTAGGGGAACAGCAGGTCTTACTCACAGAGGTGAGATAGGCATTCAACAATGATCCCTTGCTGGATTCCTCAGCAGGAGCAGCCTTCTGATGTTGCAGGCAGTATCCAGTAATAGAGATCCACACCACAGAAGCTGAGAGGCAGAGCCACCAAACTTGGAAATGTCTTGAGCACTTCTTCCCATGTGGGATGGTGATGGAATGATACTGTCTTCACAGTGACAGGGGAGAGCCAAAACCATTAGGGTCCCCCAGTTCAAGAGGCAGCCAGGAAGTTGGCTACTGATAGGGTCTGAGAGAGGGTAGTTCAGATGCCACCATCTCTCTCTCAAAGGATCCCAGGCTTGCCAAGCCTGCAGGTTTGCACAAGAGGGTCCAAAAGTGGGGAGAACCATCCAAAAGCAGAGACAGGATAAAACCAAGAGCCATACAAAACGTAGGAGCTGTCCAAAAGCAGAGATGGACCAGTCATGGCAGAAACCTGTCCTGCCAGGCACTCTGTTAAGGCAGAAGCTCTTTCAAAATAGGAACCCTTGCACTGTTTATCCTTTTTGTAGACAAAGTGTCCATTTACCATTTATACTGGGCACAAAAACCCAGCCAACCGCCAACCCAGTTCCAGCATGAGCTTCCACACAAGACAGCTCACGTGCAGAAAGGCATCCTTTGCTGCCCCCTTCAAGCTTGCAGGGCAGGGAGAAGCAGATTTTAGAGACTTTCTTCTCCCATTCAAACTCATGGAGTGAGAGGAAGAAGAGAGGAATTTGGGGTAGCCCTGGACCCCCTATCCTAGGTGAACCTCATGCAGTGCAAAGTAGCCTCATGACTGCTGACTTTTTTAATAGCAGACTCCAGCAGCACAAAGCCTGCCTGCTGGGCCACAGCTTAGCTTTCCACCTACACCATGGGAAGTAGAAAACACTAAGCCAGCACAGCTCACTGCAGTGGGGGGCAGCATGTGGCTTAAGGTTTCAAGCAACTGTCTTGACCTATCTTCAAGGTTAAGTGGCAGCAAATAACAGCATCTTGAGGCAAGTGAGTGCAAGAGAGAGTATGTGTCTATCTTCCATCATTGCCCTTTAGAAAGCATTGGAAAAGCCTAAAGCATATAGCATCTGAAGGCAACATGTGATGCCTTCTCTCCATGTATTCCTAGTTTTCCAAGTGTATGTAATGTTTAAACATAAATGGCTATGCCCCAACTTCCTCCAGGTCTTTCTTCTTCTGTTATTGTAGTACTTTTTTTACATCACCTCACTTTTTCTGTTTATTCAAAATTAAAATGCTTTGAAAGCATTATAAAGATATTAAGATACAAAGAACAACAGTGTAGATCTTGACCCTGACTGACATAATACATGTTTTTTCACTCCTTAATTTAATTTACAATGTAAACCACCACTACTGTTGAAAGTAGGCCTATCTTCCCTCTGCACTGTTCCCTTTTTCTTTGTATGCTGCTGTATTGGAGCAATGAACAGAGCCAGCTTCTGCAGGGAAAAACCAAATTATGATCCTGGAGAAGTTTCTCTCATCTGTTTTACCACATGGATGCACAACATTTGCACCACACAACAGGATAGGAGTATAGAAAGGAGAAAGAAACAAGTGGCCTGGTAAGGGTGGAGGTGTGTGAAAGCAGGTGGAGAACAAGGGGGTTGTTTTATGTAAACACAGTGAAAGTTCATGAAGGTTTATGGTATTCACAAATCACAGAAAGATTGGGGTTGGAAAAGAACCTCAGGATCACCAAGTCCAACCAATAAGCCTACTCCACAAGGTTCACCCTAAACCCTGCCTCCAAGCACCACATCCAGGTGGTGACTCAACCACCTCCCTGGGTAGCCCATTTGTCTTGGTTCTAATTTAAATTTCCCAGAGACTTAGATATAGTTAATAAAACCAATAACAACTTATAGGATGCCTTTCCCTCTCCCCTCCCCGCCTTTTTCAAAGAAAGGGAATTAGCTGTAGAGAGGTAAAGGTAAACAGACCTAAATAAATAGTCTCACTTTGATTTGAAAGTTAACAATAAAAAAACCCCCACAACAATAAATAAAAGGTATATGAGGTAGGGAAGTTACAAAAGGTATAGGGAGGGGAAAACAAGACATAAAATATGTAAAATACAACCAGATTGATGGCAATGGTTTGTCCGCCTCGTGGGTTACACTCATGTGGTAAAACAAATAGCAGAAGGAAACAGGATGGTAATGCCAGCAAGCAGGAGGCAGGGAGAGAGAGAAAAAAAGAGGAGGTTCCCCTGCTTTTTTATACTGGGTCTCAGGCAGGAAGTGGGAGTGGGCTAACCACCACACCTGGTAGAGTTCAGACCCACACCCAGGGAGGGGTAAAGACCACCTGGGGTCAGGGTCAAGACCACTCCTCCAGGAGGGTTAACCCTTTACACCCATTTCAATGCTTGACCACTCTTGCTGGGAAAATATTTTCCTAATGTTCAGACTAAGCCTACCCAGTCACAGCTTGAGGCCATTTCCTCATGTGCTATCACTATTTACCTATGAGAAGAGACCAGCACCAGCCTCTTCACAGTGGCCTTTCAAGTAGCTGTAGACAGCAATGAGGTCTCCCCTCAGCCTCCTCTTCCTCTCCTCTTCCTCAAATGAAACATCCCCAGCCCCTTCAGTCACTTCTCATAAGGTCTATTCTCCAGGTCCTCCACTAGCTTCATTGCCCTGCTCTGAACTTGCTCCAGCACTTCCACATCCCTCTTGTGTCGTATTGCGGTGTCCAAAACTGAACACAATGGTCAAGGTGTGGCCTCACCAGGGCTGAGTACAAGAGGACAGTCACCTCCCTACTGCTGCTGGACATAGCATTTCTAATACAAGCCAGGATGCCATTGGCTTTCTTTGCCACCTGGGCACACTGCTTCACTAGTCTTCCTCTCAGCATGCCCAAAAGTTGTGCTGCCAGTAAGATGGAGGACAATTGGGAATACAGTGTCCCAAAGGGAAAGTACCATATGCCTATAACCCTGCTGTCAGTTTACAATCTCCGTGAACACAAAACTTTATCTTACAGACAGACAGAGACATCTTCTGACAGACTATTTTTGCGGCTATCTCCTGTATCAAGAACTGTTCCATGAATCAGCAACCATCAACTTATAAATGAGAGTAAGATAAAATGCAGTCTTTAATCAACACAGATAACAAAAGCACTTTTTTCTGCCTTTCAGCAAAAATAATCAGAGACCTCTAGTGTGATCTCATGTTACTCAGACTGCTAATTTGTAGGTTCTACACTCCAGTACACTTGCTGATAATGTACAAAGTATGAAATTAAAATTAAGTCAATTGTTAGAACAAATGAAAAAGTACACTATGCAATACATTATCCTCTGGTCTTTTATTGTATTTCTTCATTCACCTGCTAATTCCCAAAATCCAGCTACTTACAATGAAACTTTCAGTCGTAGTGAGATTTAGCAGACTTCCACTGTAAAATAGTATTCATATATCCTGTGAGAACTGGCATCTGAGGTGTTGAAGAGCACCAAATACAAAGGTTGCCAGTCCACAGCTATTTTTTATTTCTGTAGGCATATCCAAACTCACCTCCTGATCTGGGAAATAAACACATAAGTGTGATTTTTTTTTCTTTAATAGTTTGTCCCGGGTTTGGGCTGATCCCTCCCCCAAGAAGAAAATTCACAACACAAACCCCCCTCCTTTCTTGAAAGTCAGGGAAAGATGAAATTGTATTTTCTTATAGTATAACAATGTAAAGAGAGATAATAACTAGAGAAGGAAGGGAAAAAAAAACAATACAATAACCTTAAGGGAGATGGAGGAGGGGTCAAGCGGCGACGAAGCAGCAGAAGCAGCAGTAGCCAAAACAGCAGCCGGGGAAGATAGGCGAAGCTGCAGCAGCAGAAGCCAGCGGGAGAAGGGGGAGAACAAACTGTGCTTCTAGACATTAAGTTCTTGATGCTCCAATGAAATTATATTAATTTATCTATTGTTGCCATTTATGTGGCCTATCCCTGGAATGTTCATCTCTCCCCTATGTCTGAGCTAGAGGATCAGCTCAAACGGCCACATAGTTGCTTCTATTTTTTTTCCTTTTTTTTGTGTTTTTGTTTTGTTTTGTTTTGTTTTGTTTGATGCAGAGGTTTATGTGGGAATACTATGATGTATCTGCATAACTAGTTTTTAAAGCCTTTGCACAGGTTCTCAGGAATGCAGCTGGATCTAACTCCTTAGTGGCTTGTGATGACTGAATTGAAGTACATTGTAATGTTTTTCTGCTCAAGACACGTGAGCTTGCTGGAAGTTGAAACCAGCGCTGAAGTATTAAATGATTTGTCCTTTTCTACTCTTTTATTACCATTCTAGAGTGAACATATTACATAGGAGCTCAAAAACTTAGCTCATAAGTTAAGGTGATATCATCAGGTTTTGTTTCTGTTCATTTATGTTTATTAGCATAAATGGCAGGATTTGAAAAATGTTATTTTCTTCTCTCCTTGCTTTGCAGGAATATGTATTATGTAGGAATTATTTAATTAATACTGTATGCATTCAAACCACATAGCAATTCCTAAGTTTCTTATTTTCCAAAAGAAAGTAGTTTTGGTGGGGTTTTTTAATTCAAAATAATTTATAACATTATTTAAGGGCTACCATTTCGTTAGCCTTTTAGTATGCATGAGGAAAGTGATACTTAATGTCACACTCAACTAAAACTTTAACAACTTGCTTTCAGGCAGAATATAATGGCTATTACTAATTCCTTAATAAAATAAAAGTTATAGTGGATATGTCTCTAACACTGGATCAGTTTGAGTAATTTTTTCCCCCCTTAGATAAGGTACCAGAGATTAACACAAATGGCAAGTGATAAATTGGCTTCTGGAAACTATTCAGGGCTCTTCCTCCTTCCTTCTTACACACCAGGTCTTGCTGAAAATGCTTCTCCTGAACTACTTTGGTTTTAATATTGGCCAGCCAATTTGATTCCCCCCACCCCTTTAACTATCAGTGGCAAAACTTGTCAAGGTCTGATGTTACTCATCTTTAAATTTTAACTCCCTATTACAGTGAAATAACCTCACAGAAGACTACAGCTAGTTAAGATTCATGATGAATGCCAAGTTGTCAGAAGTTCTTATCTTAAATGCTTATTTGTCTTTTTCTGTGTGCCTGGATTTTCTGAGAAGAAAAAAAAAAAAAAAGAACCTGTCACTCTCCTTTGCAGGATAGAGCACCAGGAATTCCCTTGAACACATGGCCCATTGCACTTATACCTTACAAATAATTCTTCTCAGTGTGCTGATTGCTAATTTTCAAACTCTCACCATATTATAGACCCCAGCTTCAAAAGCTATGAGCGCTCTGCTTGAAAAGTAAGTAAGTGTATTGGTGCTGTTATTCATATAAGACCCGTCTGGTCCTATCACCAGGTGCTGGAAGCATTCCATGCACATAATGGAGATGTGTGGTTTAAAAAAGTAATTGCACCCAAGCAGCAACGGTGGTGGTAGTAGTAGCAGCAACAGCAGTAAGTCATAGTAATGATGTCAGCTCTTCTTGAAACTTTAGACAAGTAAAGCTATGCCCCTTTTATGTTTGTTTTTTTTTTCTCCTCCAGGCACTTAAAATTAGATATGTATGAATAATTCATCCTTAGCCCTAAAATCAGTTAGCAATGTAGAAATACAAGGTATCTTCTGAATTTCTTAGTCCAGTATCTTCCTGCACAAGGAAATATATACAAAGACATACAAGAAACAACTGAAGAAGAAAGTCTCACCAACAATAAAGCTTCAACTGTGAATCAGTTGGAGTTTCTTGGCTCCAGTGGTTCTGTTGAAAAAAGTTGTGGCCAGAAACCATCTTTAAACTGCCAGTCTACATCTGTGATGGATTATCTCTACCTGCGTGCTTTTTCCTAGTTTTGTCATTTAGCATTAATGGATCTTTTCCCAATCCACTATTTACTTATATCTTGACAAAACGTGTAGCACTGCAGGTGGATGCCAAGAAAACAGCAAAGTTCTGTCCAGTGTCCCATCCTCATCCACTTAGGTGAGTGAATACTTTGGGAAAAGACAGAACATGGTTGTTAATCACTCAAGTAAATCACTAAGAAGGATTAGGAAGAGATGTCTGTTATGGGTGGTTCACTCTCCGAACTCTTTATGTAAAGATTCATGAAGGATGCTTTGGTCCTGTCTCTGGCCTCTGCTGCAAAAAAACTGTGATATGAAGCTTCACCACAGCACCTTGTTTCTTACTGAAGCTATTTGGTATGGGCAATCCAAGTATATATGCAAACAATTATAAAATGCATAGACAACACTTTCTGAAAGCTGTCATTTCCCAAAGGGACCTATTAAGGTAGACTCATGCCATTAAAAATAAATAAATTAATTGTTAAAACACCTAATTTCCCCACTAGCCTGTGTGCAACACTACTTCAAACAGCTACACACGGTCTCATTTAGTGAATATATGAGGAAGAGGTCTGCATTATGTTTGCTGAAAGAACTAGGATTTCAATTCCATCTGCTGCTGGGTGTGTTTGATTTGTATATTAATTATGCCTGTTTGTAGCTGTAAATTTGCTCCAGATTAGTAGCTGATTGGCTCCGCACATGGATTCATTACACCGTGCGGCTCCCTTGCACGTTGACAGTTTTCAAATGATTACATACGTATGCTTTTTTAAACTGCTTTTTATACCTCTCTCCTTTGGTTTGAGCTTTCAGTCCTGTCTTATTGAAACCATTTTCCCCCCTTAAGAGCAAACACGTTCCTTTGATGATTCTCTTTGTAGACCTTTTTGGCTGGTGTCACATCAGCTTTGTCCGTGGTGCTACTCTTAAAACACAGGATGAAGCTGCTTCTTCTCTCGGTCTTAAAGAGAAATTCAGCATATTCACACAGCATTTGCTACGTAGAATGACTCAAACTAATGGTTTTAGGAATTACATGAGCACTCAGCAGGGCACATAAACATACCTGTTACTGCGCAAACTTTACGTGCTTGTCATATTGAAATAAAACTCTCCCATATGTGGAGCATTTTTCTCTTGATCACTGAGCTTTCCCTCTGCTTTTCTAAATGCTCAAAAGTTCACAACTGTCACCTTTGTAGTTAAGGCCTCCAAGATACACTTGAAAATATAATGCATCTGAAACGAGCTGCATAGAAACAGCCTTTGTGTCTCCGTGTGAGTGTGAATGTTTGTGTACACTTAGAAAATAAATGTCAAAGAGGTCAAGCTGATTTCCTTCATATTTCAGGAAAAGAATCACTCTGAACTGAAAAATGGTACGACAGGTTTCTGCCTGAAGCAAACTTTTACGATCAAATTAAAAACCTTTGAGACTAAGAGTTTATAATGGAAATACTAACACAGCCTTAACCATGGCAGCACCAGCAGGCATGGCAATGATATTAAGAAAGCTCTCCCTGCCCACAATCTAAACTAAATAAAAAAGATGCCATTTTCTAACATGTACCTCAGGCTAGCAAATAACAATGATTTAATGCACTTGCCCTGTGGTAATATAGTAGCACTGCAAACCTCTGAGCCTATTTTTCTTTTCTTTTCTTTTCTCTCTCTTTTTTTTTTTTTTTTCTTTTTAAAACATATATGCCCCATAGGGAAAGGATTGCAGTTTAGCTCTTATTTGTGGATATATTGCTTCCATTTTGACAATTCTTGAAAGCACTCCTGCTGTCACATGCGAGCACCCAACTGAATAAAGACCCACCAGACTTTTTCAGGAGTTTATTCACAGGTTTGGCTTTGCTTATTGTAGTATGCACCACATTTAAATTAGATGAGGGCTACTGTAAAGCAATAACATTGTCAATGACTGGAATCTCACTTCCCCCTCTAACAGTCTGAAGCAAATTTATGTATTGGTTGTTCATTAACAAGTAAACAGTTTCTGCTACAATGTCAAGGAAAAAGAATGTGTTCATTAATATGAACAATCTTCATCTACAAAGATGATTTACACAATGCATGTCATGAGATAGTTTTCCCCTAACTAGTACACTATCAAACTGAAAAGCTGATTCTTAGGACTTCCTTGAAATTACAATATTGTTTGTTTACCAATAAGAAAGACAGTCTCAGTCACCTATGCCACCATTGTAAGATCTATAGTAAGTACTTAAAAAAAGAGAGATTTCTGGAATCACTTGTGGAATTAATAAAATTGATAACTACAGACTTACACTGCATCAATGATACATATTATTCCTGTGATAAGTTAAGCAAAAAATAAGATAAATTTGGTTATAGAAATTCCTTAAACAACAACACTTAAATTATTTCAAACTTGAAAATCTTCAAGTTTTTTTTCTTTTTTTTTTTTTGAAAAAAATCAGCAAACACTGGCTAAAAAAGCAAAGCAGTTTGGATACACCAATGTAATCAGCATGCCTAGTGCTTTTCTGTTAACCCTCTGAGTAGAACCATAGTATTTGGGATTTTTTTGTACACAGTAAATTGTAAATTACAGAAATATTAATTTATATGCCATGAATTAATAAATCACGTTCTAAATATATTTGGGCTAGGCACCTCTTCTAGGGAGCAATTCAGCCATCCTAGAACTTTTATTATCCACTAGAGAAGCCAGTCTCTAGCAAGTATAAGGAAGGTTTAGATGATTGCCTTTGATTCTATGCTTACCTCTAAGATTAATACATCTAGGTAAGATAATACCCAGCCCAAAATCATTTAACTAATCCTACGCTATCATCTATCAGAACTACATTTTCACATCAAAGTTTGCTTACTGCATGTAAGCTTGCTAGAATATTGCACTTAGGTTGGAGTCCCTGTTACTCCCACTTGCCTTTAGTTGAGGGGAATTAAGCTGGAAGTGACCCTGTTTCTGCTTTCCTGTTATTACTAAGATCAGACTGACAGGCATCTCCAGAGACCAAATATTAGATGACCTGGATCACCCTTCAGAAGTGCTCCTCTTCATCTCCTTGGTGATAAACAGTGCCTACCATGACTCTCATCCATCTTAGCTGACTATACAGGCTTGGTCAGAGGAAGTTGGCCTTGTATATGTAACAAGCATTAAAAAACTATCTTTGTCACATTTAGCACCAGTATGATGCAATGATTCAAAAGGGAAATGATGAAAGAAGTCAGGAGGACTGGTACGTATTACAGTCAAATGACCAGAGTGTGCTACCTGCTCTCCCGGATTATCACATTAGAAATACTCTTGTCATCTTTGATTTGGCTTTTTTCAGAGGTGGGGCCACATATTCTGTCTTCATTTGCCCCCAGGAATTCAGAGGTTAGACAAGAAAAAAGATACTCATTGCCAAACAAGCCTGAACCGTTATTAATATAATGAGATCATATATGTATATACATATATATATATGTATATATATGTGGTTATATTTAAAAACTATGTATGGATATATTTAAAACCATCATTGCAAACTGTTTTAAAACAGTTTAAATATTCAGCTACCTTTCATTGAAGCTTAAAAAGAAGCTATCAGCAATTTTAAATCTAATTCGTCATGCACCTAAAAATAATAATAAAAAAGTAGTTACATTCATAAAACACGAATCAGAGATCACAAACATGTAAGACTTTGAGGATGAGTAGGGTTTTCAGGATGTAGGGCTATTTTAATGTACATTTTAAGTGGTATAGGATGGTGCAAGATGAAGGAGCCAAACATTCCAAGACAAAGTGAAGCAAAGGTGATAGGAAAATTCCAAGGGGGTCTTTTCGAATAGTACTTATCATGCACGAGGTGAAGCTACTTTTGTTTTTCTTTTTCTTGACTTCTGTGATTAAGAAAAATGACCATTGGCCTTTGACTTAACAATGACAAACCTTCCCAATACTCAAGAAGTGTGTGGTATTAACTGACACTTTTTTACTACCAAATGTATGTTTTGCATTTACATGGCTGAGTTCTATCTCTTCTGAATTGAAGACCGTGATACAACATGGGAAGGTCAATGCTGGGAAAATGTGCTAGATCCTAACCTACTGCAAATTGATGAACCTCATTGCCAAGGGAGGTTTTACTTTGGCTGAAGTTTGTGGTAAAAAATAATCTCTGTCCTGTCAAGCTACAACCACTAGCACCACAATGGCAGCAGCTGTGCACTGTCTACCAATGACTTCTCTCCACAATAACTGTAGGGTTGGATAGGCACAGTCAAGGATCTACCACAGACACAATCTTTTCTCGAAAGCTCAAAGTTGAGAACTTTTTAATGGGAGTTCCTTTATTCCTTCACCTCTTGCCCCTGTGGAGTTCTCCAAGACACCAATCTGCTTCACTTAGGATAAGTTGTTTTACTCAGGTTCCAGACAGAGTAACTGAGGTCATGCACAGACCTTCTGCCTTTGGACAGAATCTCCTAATGGCTTAGGCTGACATTCACTGGACTACACTATAATTTGATGTTTGGTGTCTGATTTAAGCTTCCATCAGCAGTTCCTTCAACAGCCAATGGAGTGAGAGCAATAGCTGAATCAAGAGTGCCACCTAAAACATGTGTCCATGGCAGGTGAGATGAATCAAACCTGGGAATGCTCATCTGGTCTGGACATCTCACGTTGAATAAATGTTGTCCTTGTAGGTTATTATCACTGGCTGAATTCAAAAGTGTTCTCTATGAAATACTTTTACCACTTGTGTGAAGATGCACAAGATTAAATTTCTGTATTTGAAAGCTTCAGAGCATGTAATACATACATTTTCATGACTGAAGCAACAAAAGATGTACTTCAAAGGATGGAGAAATGAAAGAATGTCAATGTTTCTTGAAATACAGTTGAACTGATAATTCCAACTAGAATGCAAAGGAGCATTACACTCCCTGCAACAAGCTATAGGTACACACACATTCACTGTCACAACTACTCGCAGGGATGGTTCCATGACAAAACACAACTCAGAATGGAAATGGCATTGTGGGCTACTTGCCCTCTCCTCCAAAATTCAGTTGCACTTCCCAGCAAGATCAGAAAAGTTTATGTATTTTTTTGGGCAGTGTATTAATATTTCTACTTATATGGTATGGTAGGAAAAGGGAGAAAGAAAGAGAGAAAAAAGGGCAAGGAGAGAGAAGGAACACATTTATGTGACCTTTTAAAAACACTGTAAGAAAATTTTAACTTTAGAGACGAAAATTGCCCTTTTATATGACTAATAAGAGGAAAGTATAAATTTAATAATGTTATTTTTTATTTTAGAATAGACTTTGGAAATTGTCTTTTTCATCAAAGTGAATTTCTGAGTGATTTTAGAGTATTTTTTCTTCCAAATCATCACAGATGAAGCAGAAGTCTGCAAAGTGTAATATTTCTGTGAAAGCTAACTTTAGGGTAGTGGTTGAATCAAATGCTATAATGCTGTGTTGAGATTCTAATAAACCAGAAATATGTATACTCTGTGTAAATGCCCATTTTATTAAATATTACAAATGGAAGCGGTGAATCATTTTTAGTTTCTCCATTCTAAGACAATGCTTTTGCTAATTCAGTTTAGGCTTTACATATATTTAATAACTCATATTTCCCCCGATTTAAAAGTACTCTACTTATTTTAAGGGTAATTCTCATCCACATCAATCTTTAAAAGCAACTCTCCTGGAATAACCAGGTCATGACTGGTTGCCTGTACATGACAGGATGCCTGTACATTTCTGAACGTGAGACAAAGGAACCAGTAACTTCTCAACTAGATCATTACATACCATTACATGACAGAACATGTCCTCAAGCCATTTCCCAAGACTCTGCATTGTTATTAGCAGCAAATGATATGGAAGCAACCTTTTGTGGCCATCATCATGTCATCTTCTGTAAACTATGAGGTTGCCCTAAACTGAATTTCCCATTTAGCCTGCATTATATCCTCCAACAACAGCTACTTCCTGTGCAAGTATAATGCAGGTTTAGAAAGAGCTGCTGTGGAACATACTGTTTGCTTAATTTCATTTTAATTTTTAAAGCTTATATTTGTAACCCCTAAGCAATAGTGTGTTTGGTATTGTTTTGGCCAGAAACAGGCAAGGAACTTTAGGGTGCTATAAAAGATATGTGCGTATAAAAGCAACAGAGCTGGAATAAAGCCCTAACGTGTGTTGTCAAGATTTAAGCTGATCGTTTACTCAGAGGGTTAACATGTGCTAAAATTACATACTGCAGTTCCTAGCTTCACTGATGAAAACATTCACTGCTTCTATCTTTAAATTAAAAAAACAAAAAAAGCAGAATAGCCTTAACCCTTCGAGGATCAAATTAGCAGCAAGTTACAATCTAAACAGAGAACAAGTATTTCAATCAATTAGGAAATTATTCTTACAAAGATTCTGTGAGCACCCTTTTGTGTTCCACCATCCCAGCATTTACTGCTGGATAGATCAGCTGTAATTACTTCACACAGGCCTGAGGGATTTTCAGGGTCTCAAAGGGTTAAAGCCAAGACTTTAGAGTAGAAGTGTTTTATTAAAAGGGTGAATTAGGTGAGCGAACAGTCTCGGATGAACTTGGTGAATAGTCTTCCGATTCGGAGTTGAGTTCGGGTGGAGCTTGCTGTGCCTTATAACGTCCCCTCACATCCTGGTTGCGTCTTCGTCGGAAAACCTGCCTCTCCTTATCAAGAGCGGTGGTCTGGCAGGGGCATAAAATAAGAATAAATGAAATTAGGCTGTGTGTGAAATGCAATCTAATGAAAACCATGACTTTTTTATGTGCCCTGCGAATACCAGGGATAATAAATGCTCAGACCAAATTAAGTCTGTTCTGTCTCAGTCAAGTCTGAAAAGCTGAGCCCACAACATAGCTAAATGCTTTAAAAAGTGCATTTCCCAAACCTTAAGAGGTAGCATGACATCATCAAGTAGATACAGTACCATATATATGGATGCCATATGTTCTACTTCTGGATGCTATTAATTTAATCCCTTAATAGATTCAAATTTCAAGCCAAATACCAACTGACCTTCACCCCACCCTTCTCAAAGTATAAATCTGTTTCTACAGGCAAGGCAGAGATGTATGCTTGTCTTTGATTTGACCTAATGAAGGCTGATGCAGACTCACCCATCTTCAACTTAGTGCAATCAGCTAACAAAGATGGATTGTGATGAAGTTGTCAGACAAGGGAGAAAACAAACACAGAAGGGAGCTAGCCCAGCTCTTTGACATCTCCTCATGCTGCATAATGGATGTTCTTAGGGAGAACACTGAAGAGCTCTGACGGAAAGACCCGGTTAGCCTGACCACCCTTGCCTCCTCCTGTTAACCAAGTTCTATTGAATTAAATACTCTGGTAATTTTATCTAGGTCTATCTGGAATATACAGGAATGGGAAGGAAAAATGTTTACTTTATGAGATGTATTTTTATCAGTTTCTGCCGCTATCAAGAACACAAGTCTTAATAAAATGGCTGGAATTTCTAGCCACATCCTTTCATCTGCTTTTCTGGCACATTTACTGCCATTTACAGGTAAGAACAGCCCAAATATTACTAAAGATTTCAAGCATGAGACTGGGTTTCACTGTTTTCTTGGTTATGGGGTATTAGCCTTTAGTCCCTGAAACCGTTGTAAAGTGCAAGTTCAACAGGATGGCCTTGATTCAGCAAGAGCACCTTGACATATAGTTAACTGCCTTCTGAAGCAGAGCTGCCTTCCTAAAGTATGGCCCATGATTTTTTTTTTTTTTAAAGCAAACCAAGAAAAGGCAGGTGGCTTGTAAGATGACATACAAAACACAAATATCTGATCACAGCTCTGGAGGCAAAGATAACCTTGAGAAATGAACTGGTTTAACTGCTAGCACTTGTAAAATTTATCCTTAGCATGAAAATCTCCATTTAAAAGAAACCAGCCAAAAGTGTATTCTGCTTCATTATTTTCTCTTGAGAGACACATGACTGATTTCTCTAGAAAATTTACCAGTTATAGTGTGAGTCTCACAGGAGAGCAGAGATGTATTTATAGCCAACATATTTCTGAGGACAAAATGAAAACTAAATCCATCATACTGCTGCAGAGCAACATTATAGCAATCCACGCTCTAAAATAATGCAATCGGCATTCAATAAGGATGTAATAGAGACAGAAAGATGGACAAGAGCACAGAGCTACCACAGCAAAAGGACTTAGGTCAAATTGCTGAACTATTATTTCTGTGTTTAGAGCCCACATAGCACTTCTTTAAAGGAGTACAATAATTAAGTTCTGTAAGTTCATCCCCTTATTTTAAATAATACTTGCTACAAAATATCATCACTTCCCATCTGGTGAGAATTTCCTTGTGTACTGCTAACCCTTTGGTTAAGTGCTCTAATTAGTATTTTTGATGCCTTCTAAGTTTCCTAGGCTTGCACCAATGCAGCTTTTTATTAGTTTTTTTAATGTGAAACAGAAGAATACCTAGATCTTTTACACACAGTGAATGTACTGCATACAGTATGTAATTCTGTGTGAAAATTTAAAAGAATGGCATGTGTCACCACTCTATAGAGTACAGATTTCCACCTCAAAGAATTTTTATGCTTAAAAGAAATAAGCATGTATTTAAAGTTTAAACCACATCACATCATCCTGTGGTAAGAGATAGTCTCCCCTGAGAAAGTGAAATATTTCTGGTTGAATAAATAAGAATACTTTTATTAAATACAAAATGTGTTTTTAAAACCTCCTACATGAGAATGGTAAATGTGCATGTGAAAAAAAAAAAAAAGAAGAAACTATTTAACATTAGAGAAGTTACACTGAAGAACTTACACAGAAGAAGCCACTTCTGAATAAAAGATTATTTTTAAAACTGTGCCTAAGACATTAGGTTTTTTTTGGGGAAAGACAAAATTCTAAAATCACAGTACCAGTTAGATAATTAAGTATCAGGACATCTTTAAAGATGTCTTTATAAAACAAGCCCCAAGATACTATATTTCTACTGTTGCTGAAGAAGCTCTGGGGGGCTTTTGTTTAAATGCATTGATATAAATGTGCATAATAATAGACACATAATAAATACATATTTAAGTGTATTTAAATGTATTTACTTAAATGTGCATAATAATACACACATAATAAATACATATTTAAGTGTATTTAAATGTGCATAAAAGCACTTCCTGTCTTAGTAAAAAAACAAACCAAACATTAATAAAAAGTCTCTTGTGATCTCACCTAACCCAGCACCTTTTGCTGTAGTTTGTATAACCAAATTATTTCTGGCTTACTCACTCTCCTGAAACTTCCTGGATTTTTTTTTTTTTTTTTTTGAGGCTATGTTTTTCTTTACATTTTTATCTAAAGTCTCCCCTTAATTTGATTTAATTGCTCTTTGTAAAGGACACATTTGTGGACCACAGGAGCATTATTGTGGTTACTCTCCTGGGCTGCCAGACATTCAGAGCCTTTCTCACCCAAAGAGCTTACCAAAGACAAATGTATAAAGAGACACAAAGAAAGGAGTACCCTTATAGTGAAAGTAAAAATACACAGGTCATGCTCTAATGTGTTTAAACATGTCAGAACCACAAAATGGGTCACTTCTGGTCACAGACAGAGCACTCACAAGTCCTACAGAAGTTACGAGACCATCAGGCTCATTCTGCCCAAAGTTACAAAGACATTTCAGACTTCTAGGGTCTCATATGTAGCTGGATGAGGTTGCCACTCTGCATTCTGTACAAATGCTATTTTTCATTTAATGAGGCCATGGTTCTATTTTACCTCTACAGAATTTCAAAATATGGTAGATTAATGCTTTGGAAGGCAGGGGAGTGGGTAAGATACATTTAGCATGTTGACTTGCATATGTTTCACCAGTGCAGTTTTCACCTCCTGTATCCTCTAGTGCATGTGGGCATATTAAAAAAAAACAAAACAGCTTTTTCATTATTATTACAGTTTTTGCAGCAAAGGCCTCTTAGACACATTGCCTTGGTTTAACAGTTGTATTATTTTGTCCACTATTCAGCTGGGTGGTTCACTGGTGCATGAACTAGTCCATTACAGATTTCCAGGCATTTCTACTTCAAACTACACTTTCAATAAATAATAAGAGCACCTGAAGTGCACTTAAGCTTCACAGGGCTGCAAATCCCAGATTTTCATTATCACATTTTGATTTTTTTTTTATTCCCAGCTTGAGGTGAGAGGGTAAGGACTTTGAGCACTGTATGATAGTAACGGTAACTAAAATGTAAGTATAGCATTTTTATTTAAGATACATAGCCATCCTCCTACAACCCGTATGAGGAAATGTAAAGTTTCTTATCAAGCAGCAGATAAGTGGATTGCCTCTATTAGTTTGGTGCTGATGAGTTTGAAGCACTTCATTAAGCACTAATGTATTTTGCATCAACATTTAGTAATCCTGACATTCAGTAGCAAATGGTTAACAAGCCATTTTTGGGAATGCATTTAATTTGAAGTAATGGGCCATTATTTTAAAATCACTGTTTTTGTCACCTATATACTAAGGTGCAGTTAGCAGTTTTCCAGGATTTTACCACAGGGAGTGTCTTTATCTCTTGATGCTGCAGGACTCCTGAGTCTCTCTACCTCTTGATGCTGCAGGACTCCTGAGCCATAAAAAATCATTTGTTATCTTGGAAAACATTGAACTCTGTGTTTATGAAGAGGCATTCAAGACCTACAGCTGCTTTGATACATATGTTGGATTTGCAGTAGGAAGTGCCTTATTTTAGCTGTGGGGTGATATTTTCTGTCAGTTCAGTAATTATTGGATTGAAGTAACTGCATTTTATGAATGTGAGTAGTACTGTTTCTCTTTTCACTTGTCTTAATTTACTGCTGGCCACCAAATATAGATATATATTCATTTCATTAATAAAAGAACATTATTGCACATTTTGCCTCTTAGCCTATCCATTATTCATACCAGCCAGGAGACTGAACTGGGGATGCAGCTGTTCATGCATTAATCTAAGAAACCCTTTACTCGTTTTCATTCCACAGGAGCATATTTACAATTTGTTTATAATTCTTGTGATGCACTATTTAGTGTGTGAGATTACATGGACATACATATTGAAACCCTGGTATTTTTCTGCCATTTCATTCTTTTATATACATGCATGCATATGCACATATTTAAATGTTCACACCTAGATCATTTTATCTTTTCTTTTTTTCTTCAGCTTCTGGCTAGTGACCTCGATACACTGAGATATGCAATGGCAGGTTTTCTGACTATAAAAATCATCATTAAATAATGCTTGTGGCACAAGCCAGGCAGCCCTCCAGTATTTTATTTTTTTTTTCCATGGGTATCTGAGGTTAGATATACAAATATATATATCTATACATCTATATATATCTATATATATAAAACAAAACACACACATACATTATATATATATATATATATACACATATACATATATATATATATATATATAAAAAGTGTGTGAGTGATCAATTAATGATTCAAGACACTTTTTGGAGATTACTTCAAACTTAGCAATTTACCTCAGTCCAGGAGTGACAGACAAATGTTATTTTCAGCCCCTCAGGCACAAGCTGTAACTAAGTCAAGTTACACGGTGATTTGGAGACGTGCAAATGACCACATCGAAGGGACAAATTAATCGAGTGGATTTGAACCTAGACCTCCAAATACAATTGGGCAGTGCTTTAGCACACCATGTAACTTCAAACATGAGATTTAGCTAAAATGAAAGTAGACAGAAAGAAAGGAAGAGAAAGAAAGAAAACCAAATTGATTTCATGTATGCTTTGTATTGTAACTGGTGAGTGAATACAAAGAAGAGTATTCTACTCATATAACTACTGAATTCATATTGCTACATTGAAGTTTGTGTTTACTCTTTGACATCCCCCGTTTTCAGAGGCACAGTTGCTCAGCTGGTTTCAATTACACGTGGAAAACACCTAGCGCCAAGTTGTTTTCATGGATGGATTTTATTTATAGTTGTGGTTTTCTTAGTCAAAGAGTAGGAGAAGAGATTTCAAATCAGTTTAGATGTTTTTCTGTTTTTACCAATATTCAGTTCACAGGGGGGGTTACAGTATTAAAAAGGCACTTCCCAGACAGCAAGCCTGATGCCCTGCTTCCTCGTCCCATTGTCAAGATGTCTGGTTGCAACTTTTGACTTGAAAGTGTATTGCATCTGCTTGGGGCAGGTGTAAGTAACAGATGCAAAGTAATGGGAACTAGGAACGAAACGCGGAGGATGGAACTGTGGATTTTCAGATGCACTATTCAGGTATTTGGTTAACTATGACATTAAGAACTGTGTTTTAAAAATCTAGTATTTTATTAACTAAATATTGGCTGGACTGATGATTTCATTAAGTATTCAATGTCACTCATCTCCTCGCTATTGTCATTACATAAATAAGATCATTAATAACTTTCCCATACATTTCCTGGGTTTTAATTTGCTCCTTTAGCTTTTATATAATGTCTGTGGATATGTAGAAAATAACATAGTGGCATTTTATACTACCCATGAATATATATACTACTATTTTCTACTAATATTTTTCATTAGATACAGCCACTTTAGTGCTCCCTTAATACTCTGAATCAAGCCAGAAATGGCAGAAAATTCAGGAGTTTCTGTCAGCAGCAGATCAAAATAATATTAAGATTCAGATATAAACCAGCACCAGTAAGGAAATTCAGGGTCAAGGAAAACATTGTTAAGTTATGCAAAGCCTTCAAAATGTGCTGCCATTGTGCACAACAGTTAAAACAGCTGAAGAAGGCCAGAGGAAACTGCATGGAATCACACAAACTCTTTAAAGCCTCAGTTAAATACATCTTGCTCCTTACAAGAAAGTAAATCTATCAATTATGCTATTTCTAAAGGACAGCACAGATGCCACTTGAAATTTTTTGTGGTCACTGTTCCAGCAGAGTGAAATGATAGAAGACGATTGCATTGGCTTTAGTCTTTTCACACAGAGACCTATCAGAGAATGGACTGTCTTTGGTGTACAAAAAAAACAAAACAAAGACAACCTGAGCACAGTATCTGTGCTTTGAGATAGGTGATCTCTGCTGTCTTCAACTTGAGTTGAGATTGGTAATTTGGGATGAACACAAATCACAGCCATTATCCACCTGCATCAACTCTGGCTACCCTGGCTATCAAGAACAAGAATGTTTCACCAGGCACAGCACAGACTGTGGGAATTTAACTGGAAGCTCCAAGATTTTGGCCTTCTCTCCATTTCTGATGACAGGGCTGATTCCTGACAACATTATAGAGCTGTTTTAAAAATATGTACCAGTCTGGGGTCCAAATGAATTTACTGATTTGTCCCCTGTATTTTTTCTGTTCCTCATTTTTAGGGAACAATGTAAGACTTCCCAGGCATTATATATCATATTTGCTACAACAACTATCGTTGTGCATAAAATGTTGCATTTCAGTATCTCAAACCTTCAAGTCACTTCAGCACATTTTATCCTACCGAAAGAGAGTAAGACAGGATGCAGAATGAGTGCTCAGAAAATTAAGACTTTGAGGCACTTTGAACAGGAAAGTCTTCTAGGTAGAGAAAGGAAAAGGTTTCTGGTTGATTGAAGGAGGAAATAGTGCCATTTTAAAAGGTATTTTAGAAGGCTGCTGGAAAACAGGGATGAAAACGATCAAAGGAAATGAACTAAGGAACACTAACAAAGGGAGCATTACATTTTCCTTGGGACTTGACTTTCATTTTCTGCTGTACATGTGAATTCAGGTTAATTTTCACAGAACAATGAGAATTTCACTGTTTTTTGGAGGGGAATTGACTAACCTCTTCATATTCTTTGCATTTGCAGTACTAAAAATTAAACACTTGATACAGTGAAAGGGTTTTATTTAGAGAAAAATGTTGGTCATTACAGTATGGACGGGAATTGACTAACTTCTTCATATTCTTTGCATTTGCACTGCTAAAAGGTAAACACTTGCTACAATGAAACGGTTTTATTTAGAGAAAAATGTTGGTCACTACAGCAGTTGCCTGTTTCTGGGAGAAGAAAGAGGACCAAATACAGGGCAGTGCTTGTTCACAGGTACCCCCAGTTAGAGCACTTCCTAATTAAGCGTCTACATCTAGGAGCCCTGCTCTCTCAATTTGCCTTTCCTCACTAGGCGCCCTGTTTAGAAAGCACTAATTATAAACACTGTTGTTACTGCCCCCAGCTGGAAAACAGAGCAGTTTATGTATGAATAAGAGAGATTATCGCCCATCTGCTCCAGCCCATTATTGAGGGCGTCATTTTGCATGCTGATGGAAGCCATTACTAGTGTTTTAGTCAAATAACCTCTTTATTACCTCTTTTTTTTTTAAATAGCATTTATTTATTTACTAACCAAATTGAAGAATTAGCGCCTTCCTCCCCACCTACCTTCTCAATATGGTTTGTTTCAAAATCTGAGCTATGCAGTTAAACTGAGTCAAGGCCAATCTGAAAAGAGAGATGCTCGATTTATCAGAGGCTCCTGTTTCTGGTGGTCTGCTTCTCCTGAAGCTGGGGTTTTAAAAGATCCAAATATCATGTATAGCAAACAGAAAGATATGATTTCCCCCCCTCTTTTATTTTTTCTTGTTTGTTTGTGGGTTTTTTTTTGCTTTGTTTTTGTAAAATAAAAAGAGTAAAGCAGAGAAGGAGTGTAAATGGATCACAGAGAGCAACTAAAATCCAGGAAGATCAATAAAGCTCATGTGAGCTTTCCCCCATTTAATAGAGAAGGCATTCAATTTGCAACTATTTTGACAAAGTTCTGCTGGAGGTGAAATGCCATCTTCGTAAAAAGTTCTCTACTGCTGGAAACTCACGCTCAGATGAAGCTGGGCACTCAAGCCCCATTCCCCCCTTCTTCAAAACCAAAAGAACACAGATGTTGTGCTGCGTCTCTCATCTGTGTTACAGGGCTGGAACCTGTGAAGCATGATGCCAAGCGACAAGATAGAACGAGCAGATTTTTCTGTGTCCTCTCAGGTCATGATAGGTTTATAGCCACCAAGACGAGTGGAATTACAGGTACTGCTGCAAATGTGAGCTAGCCTGCGTTGAGCTGATGGATGGGAATTACTTTTCTATTTTTTGCTTGAAAAAATAAGACGATTTTTGTTTTTTGTTTCCCCAGAACATCCATATCAGAATCTACTTAACCTGCGGTGTGTGCTCAAGGAACTGCTGGGCTTTATGGAAACTGTGCTCTAGCCTGATTCATGCACTCAGTGAAATGATCCAGGGTGGGAGTTTCACTTTACTGGATATACTTGCAGTGACCATCTCTGCTGTTTTGCTAAGGCAGTTAATTTGCTGATTTTTTTCCAAATACCTCACAGTTGAGTTTTTGAAGGCTTCAATCAATGCAGTGCTAGGAAACGCAGGTCTGATGAGAAAAAAATTCTCCAGCTATCAAAATGCAAGTCTTGTGCGTGCCATGAGCAATAAGAAGGAAAAAAGCCAGCAAATAACCACATGATGGAAATTCCAGGGCTCTGGTTTGATTGTGGAGGTACATGGCCCTCGAGTGGGCTATCAGACCCGGATCTCTCCTTGTCCCCACTCCAGAATAACCCCGTCCCACCCAGAGCCCCATTTTATCATATAGGTTAAGCCAGCTAACGACAACCCTGGCACAGTTACACAATGAAGAAAAAGATATTCAAAAGATTCATGCAATATTAAAAAAAATAAATCAAAATAAATAGGTATCAGAAGGGTTTTTAAAAGAAAAGAGAAAGAATGCATTGTTAGAAACACAAGCTTACCAGCACATACAATGCATTGTATTTCATTGAACTTGGGAGAGTTTCTACAGCCCGCGTTATGTAAATGCATTGTGCAATCTAAGGTAAGGATTGTGTTTAGTGGGTTTAAAATGACAGTATATAGTTCACATCTTGCATGGGAAAAGAGGAAAAATATATGCTGAGAGCCTGTTGCTGCTCCGTGTGTTTCAGAACAGGAGTGCAGGGGAAGCAGATGCCTTAACAAGCAATAGGGAGGGGGAGGGTGCGTACTTCAGCATATCTAGTAGGTTGTCTATATACACTGTCCTTTTAAGTATAGGGGCATTGATACTGAGCATGTGCAATGAAGAGAAAGCTGGCAATGTGGGTGTGAGAGATGGGTGAAGAAAGGGAATGAGGGGGTGTGGCATCTCAATCAGGATTAAAACAAAACTGATAAAGCAGCATATGGACCGGATAACAAATCAAAAAGCATGTTTATCCACTGAAGGAACTGGTTAATGGAGACTGCCAGCACGTTGCCATGGAAACACTGACTGTTGGCGCTGCACCATCTCATACCTTATCCAATACATTCCTGGTTGCTGGTAGTAGTCCAAAGACCCTGATCTCTTGATGGTAAACCCGTGGTCCAGCTGAGCAGAGAGAAACGGGGCAACTCAGTGGATCAACATTAGGCTACAGAATTCAGACTCCAGAGCAAGCTGTTCCTTATTTAGTGCATATTTACTGATTTCACTTTCAGAAGGCACTTATCTAACATCCTAAAGCTATGTATCAGAGACAAAAAAGAAAAAAAGGCAAAGAAATAAAAGGATACAAACTCTAGGTTTGGGTTTGCTAAATTAGAAGTCGATTTATTTGAACTAAAATGGCGTTTGTGAAATAGGTTATTTAATGCATACTGCACTCATTTAAAAGTCTGACAAATATCTTGTTACTTCTAAAGGCAGAAGTGCCCTTTCAAGTTGCACATACCAGTAATGGAAAATTATCTTTTGCAATTAAACTGAGGTTTAATAATATAAAGGGGAAAAAAAAATCAGTGCAACCATCACAAGAAGCAGGCTAGACAGGCTACACAAGGCTTAAATTAGACTGCTTCATAATCATGGAATGTGTAAAGATGAAAAGAATTAGGTTTTGATACCCCATCAATCATGGTAATTCATTTCTAAAAATGTGTTAACCTTGGAGAGTAGGACTACTCAGAGCCATGAATAACATCGTGTATCATTTCAGCTTACACCTCGTGCTCAAAAAGATAACAGTACAAAACTACCGTGGTTTAAAACTGCACCAATTAAAGTCAAAATGGAAATGAAGTTAGCATTGTGTCCAGGAAAGTGTGCCCGTGATATTACTTCAGGAACACGGATCTTTTAAGTTTAGTTTATCGTTAGCAGAATCATGTGCACAGGAACAAAGAAAATGTGTTGTTTTCTCTTTGCTGCGCTAGCAGACAGCGGAGACATCACTTAGCTGATTTAAAGGAAGTTTTAGGGGGAAATATCTAGAGTGAGACACTGCCTGCTTCAAAATTGTTAGTTGTGACGTTTTTTACACTTTGCCCTATGAAGAGAAAAGGCCATTTTGTGCTTCAATAAAAGCGTGGCATATATTTCCAATAACCATGAGGGTTTCTTATTCTCAATTCAGCAAAGCAGTTCAACACATTTCCAGTTACCAGCCACTTCAAGGGGAGCTAGGAGCTAGCTGCAAATGTAAATTTTCCTTCATGACTCCTCTTCAAGTGTAGTATTTAATAATTTATTCGGTTTGGTTAAAACAATGTCGCTTTCACCTCATTTAGAACTATTTAAAGGATGTTTCCTGTTTAAAACCGTAAGAACCTTGTACCTAGAGTCAACGCTGTGTTGGCTTCACTACACCGGTCTGCTATTGCCATCTACTGGCTTCCTTGTACGCTCAACATAAAATACACTAACAAGATGTTTGCGTAAAAGGCATATAAAAAACAATGCCCTATAATAGAATAGCTAAAAACTAATATGGAGAAAATCAGGCGAGTTGCTTCCTAACCCTATCTGAAACTGTTTCATTGATGTGGAGATCCTGCCATGAGAAACTGGCTGCAACCCAGACAATAGGTGGGAAATGATAGCTGAGGCACAGGTTCAGCTTTAAGCCAAAAAAACCCCCATAGACTGAACTCAGATTCTCTTCTTCATCACCCAAGAAACCTCATCGATAAAAATGCCACTCGGAATTTGTAAATGTATTCTAAACTCGGCAGAAGGCAGAGCAAGGACCCACCCACTGCCCCACGCCGGTGTCCCCAGTCTAGAGAGGACAGTACAAGAGGTAGGCAGCTGCACCAACTTTCTGAGCAGCTTTTCTCTTTTGCTGTCCTGCTTGATTTCTCTGGGTCTCCGGCTGGAATTTACTCCCATTGTCAAGGCAGAGAGCTCATAGAGACTTCAGAGAAGATTATCGTTAGTCTTTTCCTCTGTCTTAACAATGGCGAAAACACAAGCACAAAAGTGACAACATATATAACACTTCAGACAAGAACACAAATTCAGTGATGCTTGGTCTGTGTAAGGAATTACAGCATACCTCTGCACAGCAGAAGCATTCTTTAAGAATTATTTTGTTTCTCAATCACTTCAGCCATCGTCACTATAGCCCAGAGGGTACAGCCACAGGATATTGTTTCATGGCCAAAACCCCCCATATGTATCTATATGTATATATCTATATCTATACATCCTTGAAGGATTGAAGGAAAATACCTATCATCAAGTTTTAAAAAGACTATTTTGAAAAGGTCTGGCTCTATGTTCTTACTGCAGTACCTTTTATAAACTCTACCACAGAACTACAAAATACTGTTCCTATTGGAAAGGAACGAGAAACCCGATCCTGCAAATATTTTAGCACATGCTTTAACAGTAAGGTGGCCATTCTAACAGAGTGGAAGGGCGTTAGCCCAGCTCTTTTCCCCTGCTGAGATCAGGAGCCTGTGCCTAGGACAAAATTTTAAGAACAGGGCAAGTAAAACAATCTCTCTCCTACCTACTCTCCCATCAGCAAGCCGAGTTCTTAGGGACTTGTTAATTCTCTTGCTGTTTCAAATGCTAGGCCTCCAATTAAAATTTTGCTGGCAAGGAGATGTTGGTTTAAGGGATTTTTTTTCCCAACTGACATACTTATGCTGGCAAAACTTTTAATGATGTATTAATGCATCAACAGAAATATCTCTTTGCCTGTACAGTTAATTTTGTTTGAGGAACACTTATTTTTTTTTGCTGCATCAGCAAAGGAAATACTTTGCGAGGCACGCACAATGTGTTCATTATGGCAGTTTGTCCAAACAGAAACTCATCTTCAAATGTGGACAAACTTCTAGCCTGGACACTTGCATGAGATCTTGTAGGATGGTTCTGCCCTGAATGATCAGAGATAACTGAGGATTATCTCATCAACATAGCAGATGTACATCTGAACCAAAGGAGTCATTTGCAGCTATTTGAACATAGCTGAAGGAAGCAGTAGCCACGGTAGACATATGTGAAATGTATGTGGCTTCAAACTTCCTCCCAGTCAAGCTGACCATAAGCATGTCTTTAGGAACTTAGTTTTGATATTGATTAGTTTTAATTGGTGCATATGATAAATACTGCTTGCGATCTTTTAGGTATGTAACTTCTTCAACTAAAGAAAACAGGCATATAACATCATACCAGTGTGAAGACAAATTAAGAACTAAAGACTACAGATTAGCTATCTCTGTACATAAAAAGAGTTATGAAACTAAAAACACGAATATTTTACACTACTAAGTAATTCATATAATTATATGCACATATTAACACCTTTTCACAAACACACACACAAACACAGATGTGCCATATAATATATAGAAGGCATCCCTATATATTATATACACAAGCACTCTCTCCAAATGTTAACAGTAAACATACAAGCAGGCACAATAAAACTGTTTTTGTAGAAAAATATACTTAGTGCACATCTTTAGTGCTGAACAATATGTTACAGCATCTGTACACACTTTGGAAATTCTAAATGTATAGCAGTCTCTGGTAACAAGATTTACTTCTGTGACATTTGAGATGGCAGTTAAAGGAAGATTCTCAAACATAAAACTGATGACATGCAGGTCAAATGTATACTATGCATGAAAGTACGCTTTCAAATGCAGAAGCAACAATTAAAGGCTTTGCTGTTTGGTGTTTGGCTTTATTTTACCTATTAAATTAGCTTCATAGGAAATAAATGTAATTTATCCTTAAAATCAGAATTATCTAATTTCATGTAATATTACCATAATAGCACTATAAGGTCTATACTTCCTCATGTCTTCCAGTTTTTTTGGATAACAATTGACAGGAGCTAATCAAATCACTTTCTGAATGCTTTAAAAATATTCTAAACATTTCTACTTTATAGGCCAAGTTGCAGGATTAACTGTGCCAGAGTACGATCTTCACCCAGAGACATGATCACTAAAAATAATCTGTTAAGTGTCAAAATGCTAAAAAAATAAATAAAAGTCATTAAAGATATAATTAAACATAACTTTTTTCTTCCCCCCTGATGTATAATGTTTTGCAGTGGAAAGATTCACTACACTGCCTTTTTCATTACTCAAGTGTCAAACTGCTGTAAACAATTTCTTTGCAGAGCAACTGGGGCAAAAAATAAAAAGGAGGAGTGTGGGGAAATTAAAGAAGGTGAGGAATGGATGAGGGCAGAGGCATAATTTCTTGCTTTTAAGGTTTGAAGTCGTTAGCATGGAGGATCTGAGCAGTAATTCTCATGGACAAGCGTGCTGGCAGTCCATTCGAAAGGAACACGGTTTCAGCTAGTTTGTACAGAACATACCTGCATTTCGGATGAGCAATGGGTATGTGATGTTTTAGTTGTGGAGAGCTGTTGCAGTATTATTGCTTAAAAATGAAAAGAAATAAATGCTGACTATGTTAGCTGATGGCTGAGAAAATCTAGGAAAAGCATGAGGAACAACTTGCTTCCATGTTGAGGACATTCAGGGTTGGAAAGAGTAAAGAAAAATATGAGAGAGGCACAGCTTGAAATTTTAAGTACTTATACCAAATAACTTTGAGAGAGTATCTGTTTTGCTGCACAAACAGTTCACACCTGTGAGCCAGATTGCATGTGCTGAGCTGAGTTTACTTCATGCTGATTTAACTCACCACTGGAGGGGCTGAACTGAGAAACATGAAAGAGGAAACAGTACAAGAAAGTGTACATGTGCAGTCACACCACCTGCAATTTATGGAAGCTAGGAATGAACACTGAGTAATCTGATATGGGAATGGTTATGTTTAATGTGTCAATTATTTTTAGTGACTATTTGGAACATTAACATTACCATGAGTAATAAAGAGAAGCTTGCAAACACAGGCAGATGTAGCCAAAACGTGGAGGATGTGCACGTTACTATTCAATGGCAATAGCATGAATAACCTCACAGTACACTGAATATATTCTGTGTGCATGTATATCTAATATGCATGTTAATCTCTGGGGAAAAATACAAATGTATGTGATATGTACTACACTGAGGATGCCATTGAAAACTCAGTAAAACTTGGTTAAAAACGTTTGGTTTCAGAAGATCCAACACATTCTAACTTCGAATGCCTAGACTGGAACTGCAACACGACAGAAGGCAGAAAGGAGCTCAGCTAAGTCCTTCTGCCTAAAGGGAAGCAGCTTGCATGTGATAGAACAGTAAAATGCTGCTGCTCAGCCAAATCTGAAGTGGCTAGACTTGTATCTGTAAGATAGCAGGGAGGCACCACGGTTTCTCCAGTGTCTTCAGAGAAGTGAACCTTAGGCTGACAGACCTTCTGCCACAACTCTACAGTCATTTCTATTTTAAAATGCTGCTGTTCTGCTACAGACTTCGTGTGGCCTCAACCCATGTGATTCTGCTGTCAAGTGAAATGCAATGATCCTGTAGTTCGAACTGTTGAATCTACATTGGACTTAGGTCCACTGACCTTCTGGTAAAATGTGGCAGCGTTTGTAGGGATGTATCCTCAAGGCTGTTA